>NC_077233.1:140475212-142875212 GCF_027887165.1 Monodelphis domestica | reverse complement strand
ACCTTCATGAGTTCCCTGGGCAGCTTGGCTGAGTATACAGTCTGTCACTGGGGTCAGACTTGAAGCCTCCCCAGAATCCACTGATACTTGCAACTCATGGGTGAGCCTTTTTAATGTCCTTAGACAAAGATGTATCAGAGTCATTCCACTGCCTAGGGATCAATGTAGATAGTCAGTTACATAAGACATCCATTAATTGCTTACTGTATGCCAGGAACTGTGTAAAATGCTGAGAGAGAGAGGGGTGTGTGTGTGTGTATGTGTACCCGTGTATGTAAGGCAAAATCTCAGCTACTGGAACCAGGGCTAAGGGGAGCAGGGGATTCAAGATTCTGAGTAGAGAAAGATTGTATTTGACCCATCTTTCAAAGCTCTCATACCAGCCATTTGGCCTACAACTTAGCCCACTGAAAGAACTTACTAAGGTTCCCATCCCTAAGGTATATCATCTTACCTGATTAAGAGCTACTTAAGTCTAGTTATGTCTTTCATAGTGAGTCCAGAGTAAATTCAGCAAAATAGCATTGCTCATGTTAGGTTCTAATGGACAAGGACCCACTGGGCTAGCAGAAGAGAATTGTGGCTGGCATGTGAAGAGCACAAAAACCCAAAGGACCTGGGCAAGCATGATTTTGAAGGTACTCTTTATTTTAATGATAAAAGCTTTCTATTCCCTATTCATCTTGTTAGAGGGGTCATTTTGTATCAGTTGATTCAGACTAGGCAACTTTGGATGAATATTTTTGTGGCATCTGTTCATTAGTAACTAGGGTCCAGTAACAACAGGTAGATGACTAATTTTCAAAACTGTACAGCAAATGGTTTTGGGGAGCTTATTGTTCCAGAAATGTAAGGATCATTTATTCTGGCCACCCCTATGTTCCTGCCACAGACTTCACTCCAGCCTCATCTATATCCAGGGATTGCAAACATAGGACCCAAAATATCTTAATGATCTGGGAGAGAGATTGCTGGGTAGTCTGCTGGAGGTTAGAATTGAGGTTGGAGGTTAGAATTCCTTGAAAGGAATATATCTTCAGAGGGCCACCCTCAAAAGATGTAGACTTGCAAATGACTCACAAGATTTGGGGTCATTAGAATTCTCAGGGAGTAATATGAATTCTCTAAAATTCCAAAAATCTCAGAAAACCTCTAGGCTTTCTTTCTTTTAAGGTTATGTAGAATCAAGTGTCAGTTTCTTTTGGACTGTGTGTGGAATCATCTAGATTCTTCCCATCCACCATGTTCCCCGAAACCTGACTGAGCAGACTCCCTGGATTTCCTTAGGTTTTGTTTCCCTCCCACTCCCAGGCTCTCATATGGGTCACTATATGATCTACCTGGTTGGAATTCTGTGAATTAATTCAGTTTTCCATAGTCTACCATAAACTTACTACATACCATCTGCCTTCCTTACAGGACATGTAGACTTGTAAGGGGAGTTGATAAAGCAAAGTACTCTGAATTCCTAAATCTCTTTCATGTCACCATGGACCTGGTACTTTTTGATGTTAACTGTACAGGATGGTTTGGGTAATTCCAAGTGCTATTCGCAAAATTCAAAATTGGGGATGCTGAAAGGACCTGTATAGAGATCAACTAAAAAGAGCTCACAATACCTCTCATAGTCTATCACCTACAACATTCCCCCATTTCAGTGGAAATGTGGGTGCTTTGATAAGCATGTTGGGGTTTCCTGGTATGATAGCCACAGAATTAAAAAAAAAAACATGAAGAATTGGATAGCCCCATTTTACCTAGCCTAGGCCCAGTCTACCTATAAAATGAGGAAATTTGTACTAATCTTGTACATGAGAAAAGTGTTTTGTAAATCTTAAATCACTTTGTAAATGTGATTTATTATCATTATTAGTACTCCTGGGTTCACGCATATACAGTGTGACCTTGTTAAGAGGAATAAGCAGTGATGAAGATAAAAAGCAGATCCATTTTAGCACTACCTGTCTGAACTGTACCAATAGAATTTGATCCCAGTTCCTAATCCTAAAGAAGAGTTCTGGTGACAGTATTAGGCATTCTTAACAATAGGCAGGGGAAGGAATCTGCTGCTACATTCAGCAAACCTGTTTTCTGGGGGAAAGGAACAAAAAGAAGTAAATGTGGTGGGAGACAGCAAGTCTGGATTTTATTGCTATTACTCTGCATGGCAGGCAATGGTGCTGGCAAATAGCACAGTAAAAATCTGAAATGAATTAAACTATTTCATGGGAGAAATGGATTCTTTGAGGTTGGCAGAAACCTGCGACATTACTTGTGGGTTTGCGTGGCAAAAATACATTTTGGAACTAGGGCAAATAAATAAAATCCTCTCCCACTTAAAGTTGTTAGTTGGGCCCATGGAAGAAGAGTAGATGAAACAATATTACATGGGACAGTTATCTTCCTAGGAACTATGAATGGTGCAAATAGGACAGTTAACAGACTCAAAGGAGTTAATGCTACCGGGTCTCAAGCACTTGCCTGGATTGTCACCAACTATATGATGTGAATCTTGGGTGGTCAGCTGAATAATTTTAAAGCAAAGTTTCCAAATATTATGGCAGAGTTTGGTGAAAATGTATTAATCACTTAAAAAAAAAACCTGAATGACATACTTTAGAAAATCATACAGAAAAATTGCCAAGAAATATAGGAAGTCAGCAACAATGTAGAGATAAAAAAATCCACAGAATACCAACAGAAACCTTTAAAACTCCAATGTAAATCAATCAGAATAATAGAAGATTGGTTATTTCTTGTTCATAAGAAATCAAAAGGAAAAAATATAGATTAGCATCCTGAAATAACAGAATGCTTTGCTTGTAATTTTTCAACTCTTTGTTCCCTCTTAAATTCTCTTCCCTTTCTCCTTCTCCCAGTGTATTTCCTTGTAGAATTTACTGTTTTTGTACACAAATACTCTCTTTTTCTCCACACACATATGAATGTATGTACATGCCCCTTTTTCATGACTCAGAATCAGATGCCCCCAACACCCATGCTTCAACCGTATTCTTATATTTTTATTATTGCATAACCTAGTCATATGAAATAGTAAGTTCTTTTTTCTACTTCCCTTTTCTTCCTTAGGGTATTCTTTTCCTCATTCTTTTATTTTGTCTCTTAAAATCAACAAAACAGAATAGAACCACTCATAGGCTTCATGTTTGTCTTCTTAAATTTCCTCTATGTCTTAAAGATATTAGGATTCTGAAAGGACATTTGTTTCTTTCCTCTTATTTTGAATGTAAATATTCCATCATCATTTAGTTCCTTTCCATTGCTTTAATATATTTATTATTCCAGGCTTCTCTTGTTGCTTGTGCTCATATTTCAAAAATTCTACCTAGCTTGAGTCTTTTTTATTTTTAAAAAATGCTTGAATGTACCCTATTTTGTTAAAGGTCCATTTTTTGAAACCAGAAGGTTATACTCAATTTTGAAGGATAAGTTATATTTTATAGTGAGCCTTTTCTATTCTGCCTTTTGAAAGATTACATACCAATATTTACTTTTCTGAATAGTAGTTGCAGTATAATCTTGCATAATCCTGACTGTGGTTCATTGGTACTAGAACACTTTTTGGCTGTTTGGCATATTATTTCTTTGACTTAGAAGCTTTGGATTTTGACTATAATATTCTTTGTTATATATTCAATTTGCATTATAATTCTGATGGATCTTAGAAGTTTCATTTCTTGAAATATGGTATCTAGGTTTTTTGTGTGCTCATGATTTCCATGGACATCTGATGGTTCTTAAATTATATTTCTTCAGCATATTTTCCAGTCAGTTGTTTTTGGGAGTAGATATTTTAAATTTTCTAATTTTTCAGTCTTTTGACTTTGTTCTACTATTCTTTGTTGTCTAATAAAATATCTGAATTCTATTATTTGCTAAATTCTGGGTTTTAAAAAATTAATTCCTCTCATTTTATTTTATTATTATTATTTTTTATTTTATTTAGTCAACTTAGAACATTATTCCTTGGTTACAAGAATCATATTCTATCCCTCCCTCCCCTACCTCTCCCTTCCCATAGCCCACGTACAATTCCACTGGGTATTACATGTGTTCAGTGATCAGTGATCACTGCATTGCCACTAATGGAGAAGTCCATTACATTCGATTGTATCACAGTGTGTCAGTCTCTATGTAAAATGTTCTCCTGATTCTGCTCCTTTCACTCTGCATCAATTCCTGGAGGTCAGTCCAGTTTACATGGAATTCCTTAAATTCTGTTTTTTTTTTTTTTAAAGAACAGGGTTCACTACTTTGGTAAGGTTTTCATTCTTTTAATCTAAGTTATTAGTAAATTTTATCCTCAGGAGTTCTCATTTCATTTTTTATCATTTTTCATTTCTTCCATCTATCCTTGGGGCAAGATTTTATCTTCCTTGAAGCTCTGCTTCAGGGTTTAACTCTCTTAACCTATTATATTTCTTTACTGTCTTTAGTATTTTCTACTTACTCATGTCTTTAGCCTTATTGCCTAGATTGGGACTATACACTCAGTTATGAGTAGCAGGTCCTTCCTGGTTCTGTCATCTTTGTAGTATGAATGCTACTTCTGAATGAGAAGGCTGGGCCAAGGTCCTAATTACTGATGGCCCAATATGGATGTCTGCTTCAGTCTCATTTCTATATCCTTGTTATAGACATCAACCTTGAAGTCTATCCCCTGTTGGTGTCTTGATAAGCCCTATCTATATCCTGGAGGTCAGGACCGCTCTCTAGCATTAAGTACTTGGGTGCTGACATCCACTGAGAGCTGGCTCTTTCTACTGTGTCTCCAACAGAAGTACTGGCTTAAGACTTTTTTAGAGTTTCAAGGTGAATCCACATTGATCAATCCTGGATCCTTACACATCTGATCTATAAGGGACTGACTCCATTCCCTGTTGTGATTCCAACTGCTCTGGGACAACATCCAATTAGCTTCTGGTTCTATTTACTGAAGATTAAGCTGGCATGTGCTTGCTCAGAGTTCCCACAAACTTCTGGCCATCTTCTTGTGCAGTTTCAATGGGATGGAAAAGTACCTTCTGTTCCCTTTTTAAAATTACTGTTTCTTTTGGTACATTTTTAGGGAAGGCTCTGTCAGAGGAGTCAGACTGGCAAGTCTTCCATATCACTATCTTGACTGCCTAATGAGATCTTAGGGGTTATCTTTCCTCACCCTCAATCTCTTCTATGCTTGTTGATGCCCCATATTCTTCTTACTCTTCTTTAAAGAACTCTTGCCTTCTGGGGGGCAGCTGGGTGGCTCAGTGAATTGAAAGCCAGGCCCAGACATGGCAAGTCCTGAGTTTAAATCTGGCCTCAGACACTTCCTATCTGTGCAACTCTGGGCAAGTCACTTAACCCTCATTGCCTAGCTCTTGCCACTCTTTTGCCTTGGAACCAATAAAGAATATAAATTCTAATAGAATTAGAAGGTAAGTAAGGGTATTAAAAACAAACCTTACCTTCTTAGAATTGATGCAAGTATCAGTTCTAAGGTAGGAGAGTGGCAAGGGCTAGGCAATGGGGGTTAAGTGACTTGCTCAAGGACATAAAGCTAGGAAATATCTGAGTTCAGATTTGAATTCAAGCCCTCCTGTCTCTGTACTAGCACTCTATCCATTGAGTCACCTAGCTTTCCCTACTCCAAATGTTTCTAACAAAAGACAAAATCAAAGAATGAAAGATGCTTTCCATACTTTAATGATACCAGTTTGAGCATAATTTTCATAAGCACAGTTATAACTAGTAGATACAACAATAATATAGAACAGTAAGTATAACAAACACTTAATTTACTATTTACCATTAAACTACAGTAATTTGTCAATCTATGGGACTTTTGTTCATGTCCTTTGATAAATCCTCCATAATCATCTACATAATACACTGGGGAAGTCTTCCTAGTTGGTTTTTTAATATTTTGTGGATACCAGCACAACACTTAGGCTATATAACCAACATAAAACTTGCTTTTTCTATATGATGAAACCATTTCTTTTTCTAGTCATTCATACATACATGTCTCCTAGTCATGACTTACAAAACATGCATGTTATCAGTGGTGCCTTTTGCAGTATATCTCCTCCATAATCTTTATATTTCACTTTAGGATACTTTCAGTGGTACCTAGGATCAAGGTATCATATAACTCAGAGTCATATAGCATCATCACCAAGAAAATACTGTTAATTTGGTAGCAGGAAATAGGTTGGAATCATTGAAAGGAACAGTTTCCTCAATGTGATTAATCTCTGACCCATTCATAGTATTGATGGAGGATTAAACATGAATTCAAAGGAAAACTAAAGATAAAAGAATTAAATGCACATCATATATACACACACATTAGTGTGAAGGAATTTCAGTTAAAGTGTAATCAGTCAATGAATAAACAGATTTGTAGGGATTAGTTGTTGGGTTCTAACCTTCTTTCTCAGTGCCCCTTTCACCTATTTTAATAGAGAAAAAGGGCTTTAAGAATAGCAGGGTCTTAGGTCCCTGAATTGGGAATGACAACCACCTGTGGGAAATAGAAGGCAACCAAAGAGAATTAGAAAAACCTGTAGGCTTGACATAGTTACATAGGGATAGACATCACCTGAGCAGGTAGCCAAATGGAAACTGAGAAACTGACCTATTTCTGTCATGTAGTTGTGAATCCCAACATTTCTACTCTAAATGATTAGTGAAATATTTTTTTTCTTTTCTTTTTAATCTGCTGAACCTCATAAACTTCTTTTCATTAACTGTGGTATCACACAAGTGCCAAAGTATTATAGAGCAGACGACAAAAAAAGAAAACTTCTCTCTGCTCACAGTTATTAAGTGCAGTTAATAAAATGACAAGCTGACTTTTTTGGAGTCTTGTTATAGGATTCCAGAATTTGTCAGAAAATTCTAGAACTAGAAAGGACATTAGTGATTACTGAGTCCAACTTTTTAGATTAGACAAAAGGCCAGAGAGAGGAAGGTTCTTGCCTAAGGTGACACAGTCAATAGTAGAATCAAGCGTTGAACCCAGGTCTTCTGACTCCTTGTTTCTGTGCATTCTATTGGCTCTGTGCTTGCCTATCCTGCTTCAGCTGGAATGGGCAATTTCTCAGAATATATTGATTCTTTTGATTAGTCAGGAAAGACTCATTGCCAATATCCAAAGTGATTAACCTGAGGACTCTTACAGTATTCTCTCATGGGACTATAACACTTGAGGCATCTTGGGTGGGTGCTGCCCTTCTGCTAGCATGCAACAAAAGCCACATGTGACATGGATACAATCCCAGCAGGGTGAGTTCCATCTGGATTTCTGTATAAGGGATTGCCTCACTGAATAGTCTAGCCCCTTTACTACTCAAACCCAACATGCTATAAATGATTTAACATGCTGGCATAACCCAGCATGGAGGATTCTACAGAGAAAAAGTAGATTCTTATTCAAGGCTGTTTGTATTTTGATAGCGATCTGGATTCTTACCTAGTCATGTTTCTTAGGATTTAGGACTAGTTAGATTAATTAGCTGATTTCTTTTTCTACTTTGCCACCAAAAAGGGACTTACTGTCTTAACCATAAAAAATTAAGGTAATAAAGTCTACTTAATGGATTACGCGTTGAAAAATAATGCCCCTGATGTAATCAAGTCATTTATTTTCCAGACGGAGACCAACTAATGAGAATTTCCTCCACACTCAGGTCATATTGAAAGCAATAACTTTGATTGGTTCCATTATTTTCTAAACATGCTTTACTATGCACACAGCTGGCCTTTATCTCCCAGTGAATCTGTTCATCTAACATGATTTGTATTGAAGTCAGAAAATAAACTCAGAGATTAGGAAGTCCAAAATCTAGCTTTGGGTTTGATGTACCATTCTCAATGGAGGCCAAGTTTTTACAAAGCAACTTCCAGATTTGTCTGAGTTTTTAGAGCATTGGTCAAAGAGGACATGTATATGTTCCAATCTTCATACCATTTATTAGTTCTGGGACTTGTAGGCAAGTCACTTTGCATTTCTAATGCTAGCTATTTCTGAGCCTCTATTTCATAATCAGTAAAACAGGGATAATACTCTGTAGCACATAATGACATTATGAAGAAAATGAGTAAATTGCAAGGCACATTGGAAATATCAATGACATTAGTAATATATATAGTCATTTGAGAATTAAGTTTTCTTAGTGATATAGAAGTAGCACTAATAAATGAAACCAAGGCCACAAATCAAATTCACCAGATTCTAAGACCAGTTCTATCATTTCCATTAAAACCTAGCTTACATAAAATGGACTTAGGCTGATAACCAAGAAGTAGGAGGTTCTGAATCTCATTAGTAATTAACCTAACACATTCTCCTATAAGCTCACATCTATTTATGATTCCTTTCTTTTTCTACCATGTTCCTTTCTTTCTGTTCACACCTAATCCAATTTTCAAAGAGAGTACAAATTCTTAATGCCACACATTTAATCCTCAACTTGAGACTTCAATCCATAGAATTGTTGGCTATCTCTAAAAAGTCAAATCTGGGCTATGTGACAGTATAAATTACCATGGTAAATACACCATTTTGGGCTGAGGTCTCTAAGTTGGCATGCTGTTAAAGAAGCTTCATTTTTCCCATTTAAAAAAATACTTCATCATATACTTGTGTCTCTGAACACAGGCATGTTTTCATTGAGAAGAGTGATTTGAAAGTTAAAAATTTCCAAAATCTTGGCAGGACATTTAAATAGAAGTGCCATGAGATCCTAAAGTGAATATCTGGCCCATCTTCAAAGGTCTGGATAATCCAACACAAAACTAAAGTAAAAGAGAGAAAGTATGGGGTAAAGATAGAGAGACCACTAAAAAGTCAGACCTGGGTTCAGGCTCCACCTCTGACATCCTGGATGGGTGACTTTAGGCAAATCATTTAATTTCCCATGGTTTTTGAGAGCAGAACATTTGTCTATCAACCTTTGGATCATAGATCATTGTAGTTCCCTGCACAGACGAAATTGAAAGTCCAGCCCACTTCTCCATCAAAACAAACCAACAAAAAAGCAATCATAAAATGATGCAACACTATGGTTCTTGAATTCTGAAGTTATGTACTGATCAAAAACCTTATAACTTGTGTTCAATTAGCAAAAAGCCATACTATTGTGTTGCCTGGTTTCTAAAATATTTTTGGTATGGAATTCCAAATTTCTTATGATTTGATTCTGATTGAATTAACTGTTATAATGTGAAAAATTATTTTTAGTTGGGTCCATTTAACATGGACTCATTTTAAAGCTAAGTCATGACTACCTGGGCACTCTGTCACTTCATGGATAAAACAACAACAAAAGACATCACTTATACTAGTTTTCCATAACTGCCAATTAAAAAGTGATACACATTTGGGCCAGGGGCCTTAATGGCAAAAACCTGAAAGAAACTTGGTTCATCTGTTTGAGCTGGTTCTTGATGACCACTGTATAAAATAACTCATTGTCAACTTCTACATGGGACATGGGCCTGGACTTACTAAAACCGGCAGCTTATACATTAATGACAACTTACAGTAACAGAATATTTGAAGCTTACAATGGCTTGGGTTCATCTTCCATCTAATTGGTTATTTTTTGGGGGGTGGGGATCTAACCATTCAAATGATCACTATAAAGAGTTAATCTTGTTCCATTGATTTGTATGGTCAACAATGAGCCAACCCTTTGTTAGTTGAGGAGCCACTGTCTTCTGGAGTTTTAGCATACCCTCCAGCCAGTAGATCTGTAGTGAATCAGTTTCTTATTTACTTTGGCCAGCAAGGAGTATTTTTCTAATCCTTCCTCTTTCTGAAATTTCCTAATTTCCTCCCTGCCCCTCCTCCACATTCTATTCCCAAAGAGAAGTCCATATCAGCTCCCTGCTATTCTTCAGAAAACATGTATTAAATAACCCAATTAAAAACCACTGTCAGAAGTGTTTCAAGTAAGTCAAATTCACCTCACTGATTCATTTATTCATTCATCAATTCAGTTTATTAGCAGTGTGAAGCAATGTTCACAGAAAGGACTATCCCTCTCCACCTGAATTTGGATATTTAAGTCACAGCCTAGCACCCAAAATGCAACTTGCAATATTTAAGTAGCAAGCCAACAGAATAGTCCATTCACATAATATTCTGTAGTGTTAACCAAGAAATGGGAAATAGCTTGTTGGTATGAGGGATTCGTAAGGATAACAATCATTTGTCCCCACTCTTGTTAATTCCCATCTCAATGCATTCTGACATCCTGAATCCTGTTCTGGCTTCTTTTTGCTAAGGTTCCATCTCTTTTTAGCTGGGCAAAACTTAAACACAATTATAACAAACAGATGGTACCTGCCTTGCTTTTTGGATTTTATTAAGGCACAGTATTAATCATGGTAATTGGGTAGGAATTTTAAGGTTATAAAACTACAGCATGTCTAATGAGCGAACTCCACATAGGAGGAGCCCAGGCTTTTAATCTAATAATGTCAGTTTTATGGATTATGACGGGAGTTTTATGAAGTGTGATATGAAATACTGTGGATTCATGGCTCTCGCTGGATTAATTTGGAAAACTAGTTTTCCTGGTTCTAAGCCCAAAAACAATTATTCCTTATATTTCTCTCCCTTGCACTGTTACCAAAGCCCTGGGCCAGAAAAATGGTGCAGCTAGCCTGCCCTCCCCCATCCCCCCAAGCCCTCTCTTCCCTAATCCTTATTTTGGGTTGGTTTGCCTTTCAGTGTATCTGCCTTCAGGCCTTCAAAGAGCCTGCTTACTGGCACAGACATGTCTCTAGTAAGAAGGGAAGCAACTGCCTGTAAGGGGTACAGGGTAGCAGGCTGGAGCACTGATATGCCCTACACAAGTTTCTCCATTACTGACTTAAGACTTCAGTTGAAACAGGTGAGCGATCATCCAGACGCGGGCAGCCTCTTTCTTCAACTGGACCGGACTCCTTCTGATGGACTTTGTTTTTCAGGGAAGTCAGCAGCAGTGCTCAGAGCCAGGGGGGGGTTGGGGGTGGGGGTGGGCGTGGGCTTAGGTCTAACGTGACTCACTCTCCTTGGAGACATGTGAGAGTCATCTTCTCTCAGCTCTCTGCAGCTGGACTACCTTTGCCCTTGCTTGCAATTACATTTGTGGTCTGAACCAGTCTCTGCAGATGGAAGAGTTGAAGCAGTTTCCTTTTACTATCTATCTTCAGGATGCAGATTTCAACCATGTTCACCATCTGGAAGTTCAAAATGGCAAATCAGGTTTGGATCTCTACTTACCCAATTATTGGTGATGGAATTCAAATGGTTTCAATTTCCTCTCAGTATCAGTCCGAGATATCAATCAGAATAGGGGTGGACGGCTTTGCTCTGCAGGGCTTAGAATATTCAGAAAAAAGCCAGCATGGAGACCTGCCTCCTTTCTCCTTCTTCTCCCAAGTCAGGACCAGTGACTTAGAGGCTGGGGCCATGAAAAGATGGAAGCCGAGCTCTGAATGATTCAATCTCTTTCTGTGTCTGTAGACCAGCAGAATTGAAAGAACCTTGGCTTTGGAGTCATACAGCATTGGGAAGGTCCTTAGTGGCCATTTAGTGAAGTTCACATGCCAAAAAAAAGACACACAACACCTCAAACTTGACAAGGACTCACCCAGCCTCTGACTTTGCTTGAGGACCTCCAATGAAGGGATGAGAATCTATCACTTTCTTAGCCCATTCCATTTGGGGTTCATTTTAATTACAGGGAAGTTTTTCCTTCTATCAGGCCTAAATTTGTCCCTTTCCAACTTGCAAATTTCCACCTATTTATCCTAGTTATTTCATGAACCAAGCAGATCAATTCTTACACTGCATGATTGTTGTATTTCAGTCATTTCAGTCATATCTGACTCTTTGTGACCCCATGTGAGGTTTTCAGGGTAAAGATACTGGAGTGGTTTGGCATTTCCTTCTCTAGCTCATTTTACATATGAGAGAACTGAGGCCAAAAGGGTTAATTGACTTGCCCCGAGTCACACAGCTACAAAGTGTCTGAGGACAGATTTGAACTCAAGATGATCTCCTAGCACTCTATCCATTATAAGAGTAGAAATCATGAAGACAACTCTATGACAAAATGGCTAGAATGTAACCTTGAGCAAGACTCAATATTCAGCCTCAGTTTTCTTAATGATTAAATGGATATTTAAAAGAACTGTTTATTGTGTAGATCAAATGAGTTTTATACATATATGCATGTATGAATATATATTTATATATGATATGTCTGGTATACATATGAATTATGTACACAAAATCTATATATTTATGCATACACATATATCACTTTATAACCCTTAAAAACTCTATAAATTTAAGGTATTTGGTGAGTATGTTTTCTAAGCCTCTTCTCCAAACTGAATATCCTCAATTCCTTCACTTGGCATGGATTCAAGCCATGGATCCAAAGAACAATATTTCACATATGTTATTTACTACTTTTTCTGACCTTAGGCAAGTCATTTTGCTTTAGTTTACTCACCTGTAGACTAAAGTATTGGACAAGCTGATCTTTTAAACTCTGAGTTTATTATCCTAATGTAGGGTTGTGTCATCTAGAGTACAAAGCAGGAAAAAGCAGCAGGGATGAGGGTTCAGTTTTGAAGAAGATGCCTGAGCCAGTCCCTTTCTAGAATGCTACCATGCCAAGTTTTGGTCACTGATCTAGTTTGTGGTACCCGGAGGAAGCAAACAAAGCCAATTAACCTCAAAGCAACTCTCTTTCTTCTTCTAAAATGAAGAACTTCCACTTGAGGAAAAAATTACCCCTAGTTCTTCCTACTCACTCTAAATCTAAACTTCAAAAAAGATCAGCCATACCACAAGATATTACCATTGCTGAGAGATAGGAAGGACAAGCTGAAAAAAGTTCAATTTGATTTTAATGTGCCTTCAGTTACTTGCGTACCATGAAAACCCAGCCTCCCACCATGAAAAAACTGGCTATGATTTTGTCATCTGGTTTTAGTTTGAAAAATACTTATAGATGGAGTATTTCCTGAGAATTACTATAGGCAAAGTCAAAAAATCCCAATAAATAACAATGGTGAATATACTTAATTTGACTCTGTTACTCATTTAATCTCAGTCATTTTTTGGCTCTGCTTATATGAAGCTTTAATCTCTCTCTCACAGGAGTATGCAAAGAGAAGCACTATGTAGGAATGTTTTCTTTTAAATTCATTTCCCTTATTCAGTAGCTGAGAACATGTATGTAAGCCAGAGAAAATAAGAGTAACTTGTCAGGGGTCTTGTGGAAGGAATTCGTGTTCCAGGTAGTCATGGGATTAGATGATGCCTGAAGACTTTTCCCACAGCAAGATTTTGTGGATCTAAGAAGGTCATGAGAACTTCCAAGGATACCAGTTGAAAAGAAGCTGCACTTAATTTAGGCTTACCAAGACTGCATTTGGTCTCTCTAGCCAAATCTTTTCTTTTCTTTTTTTAAAATTTATACTTTTAAATATTTTACCTTGTTTCCATGATTCATTTTCTTTTCCTCCCCCTCCCAGAGCCGACAAGCAATTCCACTGGGTTGTACAAATGTTATCACTTAATACCTATTTCCATATTATTCATTTTTGCCATAGAGCTATCTTTTAAAGCCAAAACCCCAAGTCACATACCCATATATACATGTGATAAGTGATGTCATATGTTCTTCTTTTGCATTTCTACTCCTATAGTTCTTTCTTTCAATGTGGTTAGCATTCTTTCCCATAAGTCCTTCAGGAGTGTCCTTAGCCAACTCTTTTCATTCAGGAGCTGACCAAGCAGTTTGGGCATTAGGCATGCTGTTACCTTCTTTCTCTCTGGCTCCATGCTTTTTGACCATGTAAATGAAAATATTATAAAAAGTAAGCCAGCTCTGAGTAACCAAAAAACCAGCAAAGGTCCCAGAGAAGAGATAATGAAATGCTTCTTCCTCTTTAGGAGGTGCAGAGGTGGGGGGACTACTAGGGCAGAATAGGTGTGATCTATCAAGTGCTGTTAGATATTTTTACTTATTTTCTTTGTTACCAAGAGTGGCTTAATTTTAGGCTGAGAGGATCCAGAAATTATTATTTTATAAAGACATTTATATCATTGTCATTAAAAAAATCTAAATCCCAAATTAAAAAAAAACAACTTTTTGACTTCTAATTGTTCAGATTCTAGCTGTTTCTTATTGACAGTGATAACTAAGTATAGTTGGTCAGACAAAATAGACATCAATTAGCATGCTTTCTTTCTTTTTCTTTTTTTTTAAACTCATACCTTCTGTCTTAGAATCAGTACTATATGTTCATTCCAAGGCAGAAGAATGGTAAGGGTTAGGCAATGGGAATTGCCCAGGGTCACACAGCAAGGAAATGTCTGAGGTCATATTTGAACCCAGAACCTTTGGGCCTGGCTCTCTATCCACGGACCTACATCGTTATCCCTAGCATGTTTTATTTCTGATGTCACCAACCGAACAAATTAATTTTGAGGCTTACAATTTAAGACTAGAATTAACTCTGGTTTAGGCACAGCCTTGTGAATCCTAGACTTTCAAAGGTTTAGAGAATATTTTCCCTTATACTTAAAGCCAATCTATTATAAAACTGATCAGGAATCCAGACTTTGCTATGGACACAGATGCTGGAAGTAAAAGGGGGCCCTTATTTTCTTGAGGATGGAGCACTTGTAGGGACACTAATGATATATCTGGGCAGATGCCAGCACATGTACTCCAGGGCAGCAGTCACTTTTCTTCTGTTTTCCACAGACCTATTATTTGTGGCCAGGTATTAGTTCTAGATTCTACCACAGGACTACTGCTTACAGTTATCTTCCTTTAGAATGATGACTGGTGGGTACATGGAGAAAATGTTTGCAGAAAAGCAACACTATAGCAGGGAAACAAACAATGTGATCCATTTCAAAGCAAAATGGAAATGAGTTCTGGTTTTTCTGCTATTCTAGATTACAAATGTCACTATTTTGTACCACTATTACTGGTAACTAAGAGTTGACTGTTTATTATATGTAATACCAACTTCAGGAGTCCCTCCCAGAGACTCTGGTTATGGTTACTATATCTTTAAGAGGAAATATGATCTTGGGGACAGGCTGCGTAATTGTCATCTGGAGATAGTTAACTGTCATGGCTGAGAGAGACTGTGATGCACAGAAAGAAAGGATAAGAGAAGTTCTTTCCTGAAAGATTGAGCATATTAACTGTTGAGAAGAAAGAATCTGGAGAGACATTTCTTGAGGGAAATGAGTTTAACTCTTAAGCCACAGAGAAACTATCCTGAAAACAATTCTTAGGAGACTTTGATTTCCATTTTGAGATAGAAGAATGGTATGGTAGCATCTGTGGAAAAGTCAAAAGCAGCCATTGAAGACTAGAAGTGACTTTGTGATTCTTTTCATAGCTGATGCATTGTTGAAATATTTAAACATATCTTTGCATATATTTGCTACATTATTGATAAATTATGTACGGTATGGCTTCCCGGACCCGCGAGAAGCCACAAGGTAGGAAGATAGAAAAAGGATAGAAGTTTTGGATACTGAGAAGGGCGTGTTGGAGCCTAGTTCGAGATGTCAGAAATGAGTCAGAGATCAGGTCTTATTAATATCTTGGAGCCGCAGCCATGCCCTGATCAGTGGATGTCTCTGAAAGGTTAATTCCCATCCAAAGATCCCAATTTAACACTTCACTGGTCAGAGGATGATATAGCTCATCTAGGAGAATGAATAGAGAATAATAGGAGGAATTAGAGAATGCTAGGTATTAGCATTGGAAAAGAAAGAGACACCTGGCCGAAGGCCAGGTTTCAGGTAGAGATAGAGAGAAAAGAGAAAGGTGGAAAGACAGTGCTCAGCAATCCTGAGATCTTGTCCAAGAGAAGGGTCGAGATGGCTGCAAGCTCCCTTTTTATACGCAAATATTCTCAATGCATATTGATGAGTTACATAGTGTATTGCCATTGGATAATTGCAAATTATGACAAGGTGAAGGTGGGGTTTTATCCCAGGTGAGTAGGACAAAGGGAAGCAAGGTTTTGTGCCCTAACTCTAGCCACGCTGGGAACAGAGTTCATTGCCATGCGCAGAATGGCCATGTGCCCACACACAATCCTTGCTTCTTCATTATACATATGGGCTGGACTGCTACATACTTGGTATAACTAATGGTTGTTTAAGACTGAGATCAAGGGATTTGATTTTGATAGAGAGATGAAGGTTTAGAGTAAAAGAGAATAATTTTAGAAAAAAAACACAGGGTAAGGAGTTCAGAGCTGACTAATTAAGTGATGATAGTGATTGTGCATTTATATTAGTTCATGATAAAATAACAAGACATACCTCTTAATTGCCTTAGAAGCCAAGGGAGAAAATTAATAAGGAGACAGACAGGTAGCAGTTAGAAAGGGGTCAAGGTTGATATATATGTCAATCAGATTAAAATTCCACAAAGTCCACGATGTGGGTTACGTGTAGAATTATTATTTTAAAAATCCAAGCCACAAGTAGAGTCATTGTTTCTAAACTGCCATGAAATGATACATATTCTATGGAGTACATATCAAAAAAGGTTTGTCCAGAATTTTCTCCAGAAAGTTTACTTCCTTTTCTCATATCTTAAAATCTTTAAACTATATTTGTTAATATTTGGCATTTTGCCATGAGCCAGCTCTCTTCTCCTCTTCTCATCTTATGTCACTCAGATACCTTCTGTCATTATCTTGTCCTTTACCTCATCTCACATAATGATCCCCTTCCATCTTGTCTTCCAGCAGATTGCTCCTTGTATCATCCCTATACTTATTTATCTTCAGTCTCTCTGTCTATTGTAAAGATTAAAATTTGGGAATATTGGGCAACTGAGGCAGGTAGAAATTAGTTTCTCTCTGCAAGGAGTATTATATTTTTTAGAGGTTTATTAAAGGTTAAAGGATTAAAGAATATACAAGGACAAAACATGTGCCTAGGCCAGAGGCCTAGACAAAATAACCTCACATCACGGAAGAGACGCGTCTGCTCCAAAACGGAAGTCCAAAAGAGACCTAAAAGCTTTTGCAATCAGGTTACATACCTTCTCAATCTCGGCCCAGGTGAGATTACAAAGCATTCTGGGGAAGTGGAGCAAGGAATTGTGGGAATTGAAGTCCAGAGTTCAAGTCCAATTTTACATTCCCCCCTCCCCCCCCGTTTGATCCTCTGGGAAGAAGTCCTTCCCCAAAGGATCATACAAACATAATCAATTTAAAGATTACAATAATTTGAGGATAAGAGAAAAAAAAATAATTGCTGGACGCATTGACAGAAAGCCAGTTAGGGGGCAGTCCCCTTTGGCATGAAAGTATACATACAAATAAATGTTCAATCAACCACACCCAAAGTTCATTTTGGTGCACTTGTGGTCTGGAGGCTTCTTCACGGTGGCTTCTCCAACAGTTCAGTTCTCGATTCAGAGAGGTAGCATCTTCTTTACCTAAAATTCTCAAAAGGAATTTAAACTTTGCAATTTAAATAATAATATTTTTTTACATTCCCCCCGTTAAGAGGGTGATTGACAAATACAGAATCACTTAGGGATGCATGGCTGAGGTATGAGGTATATGAATCAATTGGCAAGAGAAATAAAAAAAAAAGCATCAGAAAAATCCAAAAGAAAAGAAAAAATTTCTGGATGAAAATATAGACTATCAAAGTCTCATGTGTAAAAATTCCAAGTAAAAGAAAAATAAATCTATAACAGGTCCTTGAATAAGGGCCCAATCAAAATGATCTAAGCAATGATGCATTTACCCAGTCAGTAGCCAGGACTACAGAAAGGTACCACACTATGAAAGGCAGAAAAGGGACCAGATTATGAGCCATGGTTCCGGGAGCCAAATTTGAGGTACTTGGTAGAATGTGGAACAAGGAAGACCTGCTTTTAACACATGTTAAACAGCCGCAACCTTGAACCCCAAACACGTTCAAGTCCTCTTTGTCTAGGCTCAAAGTGATATCAATTTCACCAGGATTGGTTGGTCTCCTTGACCTTATGCTCTATTGGCACTATGCAGTGGCTCTTTTGTGTATATATTGTCCTAGAATCAGACAGAATCATTAAGCAAAGTCCCATAATTTATTTAAATAATTAGTGGCATCATTTTTATAGTCACAAGCTTTTTAGGGCATGCATTAGCAAATGTATTTCAAACTTGTAGCACTGAAAAGTCAAAAAGTTAAAGAAAATCTTAATGCTGGTGACATGTGCTTCAAATATAAAAAGGAGAGAAAAAATAATAAAAAAAATGTTTGTGTCTGATTCTAGGAACGGGATCAAAAAGGAGCACAGAGATGACCTGGATAATGCCAAAAGAGCTCACAGGTCTAAAAATCAAAGACCAATCCAGGTAGGATTAATGCATTTCTAAGCCAATACTAAGGACTTGAACCTAGTGTGAGACTCGGGGTTGTGACACTTGACAGACGTTAAGATGTAGGCCTTCCTTGTATCCACACTCTTCGTGAAAATACCTACAGACAAGTACCAAAGGTTGGCTACCATCCTGGCTTCCACCATCCCTGAGAACGAAGGTAAAATCAGAGGAGGGAATGACACTTCCCTACATAAATGAAAAAAAAAAATCTGGTCCTTTTTTCTCTCCTATAGTATGGCAACTTCCTGTCGCCTTGGCTGCAAATGGGGAAGTAAAATATGCTACATTCTGTCCTACAGACTTGTGGGATTAGAAATTACTTAACTGGACCCTAACACAGGGGCCTGTGGGGGGAAAAATTTTTTTTTTAATTTTTGCTTTCTCAAATTTTTGTATACATAGATTTTTTTGATTTTTTGATACTGATTTTGAATTCTTCTTTAATATAAATATATGCATATATAAAGGGTCTATTTTTTCCCCTTTTTTCTTCTTTTGATTTTGTTTTTTATTTCATTTTTCATTTTGTTTTGTTTTCCTTTTGGATTAACTCGCACACCCCCACAACTAAAACTTGCATCCTCAGCTGGACTCAGTGTTTTTTTCAACACTTTCTTCAGAGGGGATTGTATTTCATCAAATCCAAGATTTAAATTTTGTTCGAGATAGATCTTCAGAAAAGAAGATGCTACCTCTCTGAATCGAGAACTGAACTGTTGGAGAAGCCACCATGAAGAAGCCTCCAGACCACAAGTGCACCAAAATGAACTTTGGGTGTGGTTGATTGAACATTTATTTGTATGTATACTTTCATGCCAAAGGGGACTGCCCCCTAACTGGCTTTCTGTCAATGCGTCCAGCAATTATTTTTTTTTCTCTTATCCTCAAATTATTGTAATCTTTAAATTGATTATGTTTGTATGATCCTTTGGGGAAGGACTTCTTCCCAGAGGATCAAACGGGGGGGGGGGGGGAGGGGGGAATGTAAAATTGGACTTGAACTCTGGACTTCAATTCCCACAATTCCTTGCTCCACTTCCCCAGAATGCTTTGTAATCTCACCTGGGCCGAGATTGAGAAGGTATGTAACCTGATTGCAAAAGCTTTTAGGTCTCTTTTGGACTTCCGTTTTGGAGCAGACGCGTCTCTTCCGTGATGTGAGGTTATTTTGTCTAGGCCTCTGGCCTAGGCACATGTTTTGTCCTTGTATATTCTTTAATCCTTTAACCTTTAATAAACCTCTAAAAAATATAATACTCCTTGCAGAGAGAAACTAATTTCTACCTGCCTCAGTTGCCCAATATTCCCAAATTTTAATCTTTACACTATGCTGGTTACTTCTCTATTGTTAACAAACCATGCCCATGCCTAACCACATTCTCAAAAACTTCTTGATCTATCCATCTCAACTAACTACCATGCTAGATCTCTCTTCTGCTTGTGGCTAAACTTCTTGAGAAAGATCATATACAAAAGGGGCCTCCACATTCTTTCCTGATCACAGTCAACCAAAACTGCTCTCTCCAAAGTTATTATCTCTTAGTCATCAAATCTATGGATAAAACTTCAAGTTGCATTCTCCTTGACCTCTTTAGCCTTTGGCATTATTGAACATTCTCTTCTTCTTAATGTTGTCTTCTCTCTCAGTTTTAATAACTCCTGGTTCTCCTCTTATCTAATTGCTACTACTTGGTCTCATTTGCTGGTTCTTCATCCAGCTCCTGCCTGCTCACTATTGAAGTCCACAGACCTCTATATGGGGCTCTTTCCTCTTCTTCCTGTGTACCATTTCATTTGGTGATTTTAAATCTATTTATCAAACTCTAACCTTTCTGCTGATGTCTAGTCGTACACCTCTGACTGCCTACTGGACATTTTGAAATGACTCAACATATTCAAAACTGAACTCATTATCTATCTTTCCAAACCCTGCCTTCTTCCTAATCATTCTGTCAGTGGTATTACCATTCTTTTAGTAATTTAGGCTTACAACTTAGGTGAGATACTCAATTCCTCATACTCTTTCAATCCCTACCTTCATCCCTTCCTCCCCAATATCCAATCTATTACCCAGGCTTGTCCTGTCAATTTTGCCTTCATAACATCTATCACACATGGCCCCTTCTCTCCTCTGACACTGTCACCACCCTTGTGCAGGTGCTTATCACCTCATGCCAGAACTATTTCAACTGTCTGCTGGTTGGTCTCCCTGTTGTATTTCTCTCCCCACTCCATTCCATACTCCACTCAGTTGTCAAAATGATTTTCTTAAAGCTCAAGTCTAGTCATATCACCTATCCCCACACCCATAACACAGTCAGCTTTAATGTCTGCTTTTCACCTTTTCTCGGATCAAATATATAATCTTTAACTTGACATTCAAAAACCTTCATAACCTGCTCTTTCCAGTTTTCTCACACCTTATACCATCCCATGCACTTCATGATCTAGTGACACTAACTTCCTTGCTGATTCTATAACCAGATAATCCATCTCCAGACTGAGCATTTCCACTGGCTGTTCCTCATCCTCTTCATTTCTCTTCTTTTACATCCCAGTTAAAATCCTGTCCTCCAAGAGAAGCCTTTCCCTCTTCTAATGCCTTCCCCCTGTTGATTATCTATAATTTGTACTGTGTGTAGCTTGCTTGTACATAGTTCTTTTACATGTTAACTCCCTTATTAGACTAGGAGATCCTGGAGAACAGGGACTGTTTTTTGCCTTTCTTGGTATTTCCACTGCTTATTAAGTGACTATTATATTAAATTTATATAGCAATAGCAGCTCACATTTCCATCAGGCTGACAGTTTGTGAAACTTAGTGAAGTAGGCAGGATAAAAGGAATTAGCATCATTGTATAGATTTGGGAACTGAGAATCAAAAAGGTGAAGTGATTTGTTCAATCCCCCTGCTACTGAGTGGCAGAGGTGATACTCAAATTGAAGTATTTTGATTCTGGCCCCTTGCTTTTTCTAGCTCGCTAAAAAAGAATACAATTTTAAGTTTGAGGGGGCAGCTGGGTAGCTCAGTGGATTGAGAACCAGGCCTAGAGACAGGAGGTCCTAGGTTCAAATCTGGCCTCAGCCACTTCCTAGCTGTGTGACCCTGGGCAAGTCACTTGACCCCCATTGCCTAGCCCTTACCACTCTTCTGCCTTGGAGCCAATACACAGTATTGACTCCAAGATGGAAGGTAAGGGTTTAAAAAAAAAAGAATACTATTTTAAGTTTGAAATTTCCTGTACTCTTTTAGCATATGTTTCTGCTCTCCTCATGTGAGATTCTCTGAGGAAATATTCAGATTCCCCCACTTCTGCTTCAGACTCTAAGAAGCCATTATTGCCATTTTTGTCCACTCAGTAGCTACCTGGAAAACAGGTGCTGAATAATTGGAACACTTGGGAGGGAACAGAATTGGATTCTAGGTGGCCTGAGGGGTAGCTACAGGTAGAAATCCCCACCCCCCAATAGATTTTGATACAATGAAGAGATGTCAACAAGAGAACTTAAAAAGTTTTTGACTTCTAGATTGGCTCCATAATCATTTCCATATTGTGGAAAACTGGAGACAATTATATAAAGCCCCTTCACTAACAGCTTCCTTTGATGCTTCATCTTGGTATAGACATGACCTTGGGTTCTTGAAGGCTGTGCCAGCACAGTACAATCTCTGGCAGGCCCTACAAAACTGGGAAGGGTTGGAGGAAAGGTCTAACACCAGACTGTCTATCATCCCAGAACCAGTCTTGCTGATTATAGAAAGGTTCATCACCATAAGGTTAGCTAATGACAAACCTTTATTGATCAAAGCAGATTATGAAGCACCATCTACTAAGGACTAGAGGTGTGTGATTTGTGTCAATGAAAGAAATATCTAGCCCACTGAAACCACAGATCCATGAAATACCAAAGAAGTATTCAGGGTCATTCCAAATATACCTTGTAAAATTATTTATGTGTATCCCTGTGAGTGGGATCAACAGTCACTTTTTGAACCCCAACTATGTAAGAAACCATTAACTGCAGAGACTTGGAAATTGGAGAAGCTTTCAATTTCATATAGCAACACATTTATTTAGTGTTAATAACAATAGCCTATTCTCCACTATTTTAAAGTTTATGTAGCATTTTCTTTATAATAATGTATAATTAATACAACTATTATCACATTCATTTTACAGATGAGGAAACTAAGGTTCAAGGAATCAATTAACTGATTCAAAGTCAGATGGCTGGTAAATGGCATGTCTGGGACTTGAACCCAAGCCTTGATTCCATGTCTTTCTTTTCTCTCTTTCTACCATACTTAACTGCCATAGGAGAATTCAGGAATGAGACAGATTTTTATTGCTTTTCAATCTACTTTTCCCATGTTGATTCAGCTATGGAATAAATTGATCTTTAAAAAAATATCTTTTAAAATTATCTTTTTTCCCTTTCTTTGATCTTTTTCATTTCCTTCCCCATCTCGAATGAGTGAAATTGGTCCTAAGACACATTATGGACACTGAGTTTACTTCTCAATATCAAATGCAATGTGAAAAGATTTAGAAGTGTGACTCCTATTAAAGTTAATG
Source organism: Monodelphis domestica (assembly GCF_027887165.1). Classification (NCBI taxonomy): domain Eukaryota; kingdom Metazoa; phylum Chordata; class Mammalia; order Didelphimorphia; family Didelphidae; genus Monodelphis; species Monodelphis domestica. The sequence continues at coordinate 142,852,191 of NC_077233.1, read as the reverse complement.
GGAATCGTGTGGTTAATCCCTCATGCAATGCTTTGAAACTATACCCCTTAGCAATACATATGTACGTTTGGCTGGTTTCAGATTTTTCACCCCAAACACCTTGATTTTCACAAAGATATGTGAAAACATACTTTTGTGTCTGGGGAACATTTGCTATGCACTTCAAGCATGGAAAATACTATAACCTATTAGAGATGACAGTAGGATAAAACCAAGAAAGAACTGAAAATAACTTTCTTTTAAATATATCATATATAACTGAAAAAATTTATATGTGTGGGGAGGGGAGATACACTAAACTAATATTCCTAGTCAGTTTGTGAAAAAATGCTATTGGATTAAACAACATTACTAGGGGTAGTTACTCCCATATTAACAATGTTTATATAAAGGCAATAAGTATTATGCTGGTGGTTGGCAAGCTTATGCTCAAGTGTAAAAATGAATTCTTGTTCTCTCTGAGTTTACACTTGTGAAAGAGAATCCTTTATTCCCTTTGTCTATTTTGAGTTAACACTAACTTAAGTATTCCTACTTAGATTTGAAGAGCTCTACCCTTTTAAGTCAGTCTCAAACTTGTGAATCCTATGATCAGAGTTTACACCCTAAGAAACTAATCAACCAGGAACCCTTTTGATGAGTATTCACTCCTCCAGAAGGTGAGAACTGGTTCCCACAAACATTTCCCCTTGGGCAGTGCTAGACAATTTGGAAACTGATTGGCCCCTGTGAAGAGGGGCAGGGACAAGAAATCACCATAAAACTATGAATTCTGAGGCTTGAGTCAGCCTTATAGAGATAGTCTCCTGATTGGAGAGAGTCTTCGAGGGAGCTTAGCTGAAGACTGTGGCTTGGATGGTGGGCTTGGAGCTTGGCTTGAACTTGGACTCTGACTCCTGGACTACTTTGTGGGGTGAGTGAAAGGCTGACTCCTTTCCTAGTTTTTGGAGAAACTAGCTTTCATCTTGGAGGAGGCCACATGATTATTCACTAGCAGCCTTCCAGTTTGAGAGCTAATTAATCTCTGCCTGGATTAAGATAAGATATCCCCTTCACATTTCTTTATTGTTTCTTCTCTGTTTTATAAATAAATTTCTGACTCGAGATATAATATTGGCGACCACATAATTTCATAAAATTATTGCCTAATCATTAATTTTCTCCTTTAAACAAGGGAACTAGATTAGATCATCATTGACCATCATAGGACACAGATGATGTAGTCCAAAGTTCTTGTTTGATCAGTGGAAAGCTGAGGCCCAGAGAAATTAAATTACTTTCAAATGACCATACAACTAGACCCAGGGCTTCTTCCATTAAATTGTGAAGCCTCTTTAACATTCAGCCAAATTGTGATATAATAATGTTTCTCAACTTACTGTCACATAAAACTGAGTTCTTATGAAATTATATTGGTACAAAGAAGGTAAGATGGAGGAATTCTTGCTGCAGTTTATTCTTATCATAAAAACTTTATAGTTTGATAAGGAATTTCAATAGTAAGAAATTAAGACATACTCACTGAGATATTATAATCTGAGCAGAGCTGATCCTTTATAACTATTATGCTAAAATTTCTGTATAGAGTCCTCTCTTGACTTTTCTGGTGCAATCTGATACTTATTGGGTTTATACTCCCCATAAAATATTTTGCAGGAAGAATGCTCTTGTAAATTCTAGAACACTAGAAAATGAAGTCCTCTGACAAAATATTCTCTTCTCCTTCCTTCAAGTCATCCATATTCATCTAGCATTATTGAGGAATTGTACTTTTTTTTCTGAACCCCTCAGGACTTAAATCTTCCTGGAGAAATAAGTATTTTCTCCTTTTAGTACCAAAAGTTCTTTTAGACTTAACCATTCTGGGTGGAGAGTTTCCTAAAGTGGAAACTGAAGTCCTCCACTTTCTTTAATAATAATTCATTTTTATACTGTTCAAAGATTTGTAACATAATTTCCTCACAAGTGCCTTGTGATATCAATAGTACATATATAATTCTCTTCATTTTACTGATGGGAAAACTATGATATAGTGGAAAGAGCACCAACTCCCTCCATTTATTATGTTTGACCTGACACAATAACTTAATATCCCTAAGGCTTACTAATTTGTAAAATGAAGAAGTTGGCCTATATCAAGGGTTCTTTTTTACATCATAGGCTCCTCAGAATAATGTTTTAAGATGTATGTAATAAAATACATATGATTATAAAGGAAACCAATTATATTGAAATCCAGTTATAAAAATATTTTTAAAGGTGTGATATAAATATATCTAACATTAAAACGTAGGCTAATAATGATAGTAATTTCTAAGTAATAATCACCATACATATTTCGATATATTTACAACAATATAAAATGAAAATATGTGACTTCAACTGGTAACAACATTATAGGTACTATTACTATTGTGGCTTATTGCCTATATTTATAATGGAAGAAAGTGGTAATTTCAATTAGAGGTCAGGGAAAATAAAGATGTGTTTTCCCCCTATTTTATTATCTCTTTGAGTGATGTAATTCCCAAATTAAGAACTCTTAGAAGTCCCTTTCAGTTTTGGATCTTTAATTCTAAAATTACTTTCCTAACCAAATCACATGACTCCAAGTGTAGTACTTTCTATTCTGCCTCATTGACTCCTAATTAGGCAATAATATAATTTAACCTTTATTTTTTTAAGTATCAAGGCCTTCATAATTAATGCCAAATATTCTTCCATACAATGGTTTATTGGTGCTTTCAGAAGATGTTGAGGCATAGGGGGCTATTTTTCCCTATTGGTATAAAAATGGTTCTGGACAGCTGTGCTTTTTTAGTTATAATCTCTGTTTTTTTACATTGTTTGCATCCACCTGCAGCAGGTGTACTCTCTAGGAATTGCCCTTTTGCTGCCTTCAATATGCTGTTTCTAATCTGTGATGGCCTTCATCACTAAACTTACTAAGACAAGGTATAAAATAAAAAGTAAGTTGGCTCAAAGTGAGGACCCAAGGGGTTTTCTCTGAGTAAAGCAGATACTTTCAACAGCAACATTATCCATTTCTTTAATGCTTTATGATATTTAAACATCTGTCTGCAACTCTTGAAGGAGGTGATACAACCTACTATCATTCCCATTTTTTAAAATGAGGAGAACAATGCTTAGGGAAGTGGCACAATTTGCTCACTCACAGCATAAGTACAGGATGGGCTATGAACTTGGTGTCCTGAAAAGTCTAGCGCTCTTCCACTACACTATACTTGTTTAGGAACAGAGCCTACGGACATCACATTCATAAGATACCAGAATAGACAGAAAACTGGAACTTGATAGAGCATCAAGCTTGGGAAAGGCCTCAAGAGGCAATTCTCATAATCCTAATGGACAGCATGCTTGTGGATCCCAACCTCTCACACCTGAGATCCTTCCTGATGCAATTCAGGCCCACTTCCTCAATTTCCTCTTTAGGGACTTTAGAGAACAGCTGTTTGCCATGCTCCATGCACATGCTTTCCATCAGTCATAAATATGGAGCTATTGACCTACTCTTCTTAGGCCAGATATTTTAATTTTTTACAGTAGTGATGATGGATGTGCACTTCTCAGTCCATATTCTTCTGCTCTAGTCCCCTCCTTTATGGACAATGCCTTGTATCTGTGAGGAAGTTAGGATCAACATTACAGTTTTTAACCATGAAATGAAATTAACTCACTCAGAGCAAAGGCCAAATACATGATTACCTGATTAGCATCACAATAATTAACTGAGGTAGTCTGCTAGAAACACATTTGTTTATTCAATAACGACTTATTAAGGGCCTTCTGAATGACTAAGCTTTCTGCCAGATGTTGGAGGACTGAGAAAAGTAATTGAGATATAGTTTCTGTCTACATGGGGTTTACAGTCTAGGAGAAATGGGGGGGAGGGTTTCATGTGTTGACAAGAAAAGGTCTTAGATGGCTTGACTTCATTTCTTAAGCTCTGATGCTTTCTAGCTATGCTACCCCAGTTCAAAGCATTTTATCTTGCTGAACTTTCATTTTTTCCTTTGTAAAAATGTAGATAATAAAACTTTTTGCTACCCAGTTCACAGTGGTGGGAGGAAAGAAATTTGTCAATCTTAAAGCACTATGGAAATGTGTCATTATCATGTATTTGAAAACTCTTGATTTGCCAAATATTTTTTGAGACCTTAATACATCCTAAGTCTTCCTTTTATAAGCTCACAACCTTTCTGGTTAACTCCATTTCCTCCCAGCAGCTCTGCAAGACTTTGACTCCAGGGAAGTTAAAAGATAAGCATAGGGGAGTGGGGTGAAGCACAAGCAAAACACCTGAAATCACATCACCAGGAAGACTGACTCAATTGAGTATCCTCTTGGATTGGTGGGTAGAGTATTAAACTCCTCCCCAAACCTCCCTTTCTAGAGGCTCACAACTTTCCTGGTAACTATTTTCCATCAGCAACTCTGCTTGACTTCTAATTCTTCCTCTTCCTTAGTATCCTTTTATGCATTGCATTCCATAGCACTTAGCATAAGGTCTGGTACAGTGTAGGAGCTTGATATGTTTACCAAATTGAAGTTCTTAGCATTCTCTTCACTGTGATAAATAATTTCAATTCTAATTCTTCTTCTTAGAACTCATTAAAAAAAAAAGAATATTTTTGATTACTGGCTCCTATATGCTCTTCATATCCTTTGTACAGTGTTCTGGACTATGTGTTTTTGGGGGTGCAGGATGCATCCTCCTATCTAGCTAAGGCTGGAAGTGAAGGTTCTGCTCAGGGGCTCAGAGACACTGATAGGCACTGAAGCTCTGACCTACTCTATTTCCAACATGGACTGATTCTCCTGTTCTTAGGTAGTCTGATGGCCCCTCTGCTCCTCAGGGTTTACCATATTAGTAAGGACTTAGTGTAGACACTCTATCAGCTTCAGCCCTCCTGAAGCCCAGAGTACCTAAGTGCTCCAGATTCATTTGCCTCAGCCTCTCTGGCAGTAAGGATTCCAGATGTGCCTGTCATGCCCAGTGGGATCTTATGTTCTAAGAACTGGATAGTATTGAATATATGTAGGAAACTTAAATCAATTAGCTTATTTTAAGTCTAATGACAATATAATAGTTCCTCAATTCCACAATTCCCTCCTTTGTTCCTTGAGGAAGTTTATACAAGGTGAAAAGTTGTGAGTACAAATGTAATTGATCTGAACCTGCAATGAGGAAAATTGATATCATTTAGGCAGAGATTTGTCTTTCTGCTTAATTTATATTTATGTTTCTTTTTAGTTAATCCCTGGCCTCTCTATGACTGAGGCAAAATTCAAGTTACCAGAAATATTTGAGTGAAGAAGCAACAGAGTATATTGCAATATCTGCTGATAAGCATGAGGAGAAGGGAGGGGGGGGGGAAGCAGGTATTTTCTTGGAACTTTCCTCAATTTGGGGGGATATGGGTACAACTATTGCATTAACCTGAGTTTCTGTTCTAAGACATTATTGGTCCTTCATTTAGAAGAGTAACCAGTGGCATCACAAGGTGATATCTTGTGAGAGAATTGAATTTTGTTAAAAACCCTTACCTTCCATGATAGTGTATTGGTTCCAAGGCAGAAAAATAGGAAGGACTAAGAAATGGGGGTTAAGTGACTTGCCCAGAGTCACAGAATTGGGATGTTTCTAGGCCACAACATTTGAATCCAGGACTTCTGGTTTCTAGGCCTGGCTCTCAATCCAGTGAGCCACCTAACTGCCCTCATGAATTGAATTTAAGAGTTGCACAACATCATCAGTCTCACTTTCTCTTTCAGAATCACTGATGACCTGTGGTAAGACAAAAGTCAAGACAATTGGCATTGACCCAGGATGGTACCTTCAATGTCTAACCAAGCTCTAAGTGCTCCATAGCACCTGCTTCAGCTGCCTTCATGGCCATTGGAACAAATTGTTCTCATCTATCCTTTCTGCCAAGGGTAAATCTTCACATGCTTGGGGTAGACATCTCCCTAACTCACTAATGAGTTTGAGGCCTGTGGATTATTGTTCAACCTGGTTTAGCCTGCCTGCTCAGATGGTTTTACAAGGGTGTGGCTGATGTGCATGATAGAGCTTCTTGGAGCCACAGGTTGGGTAAAAGGTGAATACAAAAGGTGGATGAGCAACTGTGAAAAGAACTTAGCATGCCCTCACACAAGAAGTGCTAGTCTTTCCTGAATACCTGATACTCTATTTCAGGATACCTGTAAGGTGAATAGCTCTCTTCCACATCTCCTTTCTTTTTTTTTTCTTTCTCTTTTTCCTTTAGCTGAATGCCCCTAGGCTACCAGTTCTTTCTAGCTCAGTCATGGATATCCTTTCTTCATCCTTTCCACTGCCATACCCTATAAATCTCTCCCTGACATTTAACTTTCTGTTGCTTTCATAATGTTTCCTAAGGTATGACTCTTTCCACCCTTTCACTCAACCTAATGTGAGGACACTTTCTTTGCACTTAGTTTTTTTTTCTTAATTTTAATTTTATTTTGTCAATTTAGAACATTATTCTTTGGTTACAAGAATCATATTCTTTCCCTCCCTCCCTTCCACTCACCCTTCCTGTAGTTGACACACAATTCCACTGGGTATTACATGTGTCCTTGATCAGAACCTACTTCCATGTTGTTGATGTTTGCATGAGGATGATCATTTAAAGTCTACATCCCCAATCATATCCCCCTCAACCCGTGTAATCAGGGCAGCATAGCTGGAGGATGTGTTTATCAGATGTGTGCCCTTTTTCCTTTTCTTCACAAGCAGTTGTTTTTCTTCTGTGTTTCTACTCCCACAGTTTTTCCTCTGAATGTGGATAGTGTTCTTTCTCATAAATGCCTGAGTTGTTCAGGATCACTGCATTGCCACTAATGGAGAAGTCCATTACATTCGATTGTACCACAGTCTATCAGTCTCTGTGAATAATGTTCTCCTGGTTCTGCTCCTCTCACTCTGTATCAATTCCTGGAGGTGGTTCCAGTTCACATGGAATTCCTCCAGTTTGTTATTCCTTTGAGCACAATAGTATTCCATCATCAATATATACCACAATTTGTTCAGCCATTCCCCAATTGAAGGGCATCCCCTCATTTTCCAATTTTTTGCCACCACAAAGAGCGCAGCTATGACTATTCTGTGCACTTAGTTCTGATTGATCAATCTCACCTAACAAAAGTAACTTCTTTCAAGGGGAGTGAAGCATTTACCCTTCAAAGGAATATTATACTACAATTATTATATTACTTTTGAGATTCTAGTATTAAGGTGGTTGAAAGAATTCTCTGGAAAGTTGTAGGGCACCAGATATTGCTGATAGAAATTCAATGGCAAACGTCAACTTGAAAGACCTATAGGCTTATAAATGGTGTGTGTGTGTATAAGTTGCATAATTCGTTTTTTTCTATTCAAAATAATCTTCCTATACTTCCCCCATCAAAGGCATTTTTTTTCTGCTGCTTCTTTGCTAAGGGGGTCCTTAACTACTTTATGAGGCATCTATACCTTTTCAAATATGTATTTCCAGGGAAGGGATTCTTAACTGTTTTTTTTTGGTCAGGAACTTTGTCAGTCTAGTGAATTTTATGGAACTATTCTCAGAATAATGTTTTGTTTTGTTTTTGCTTTGTTCCACCTTTAATGAATAATACTGATGAACCTTTTTTCAATTTTTGGGGATATGCTTTTTGTTCATATGAAAGTCAACATATATTAAATATAAAAAATTAAGGCAAATGAAAAGACAAAATTGCCAATAATAGTAGTATGACAAGTTAATTTTTTTGTCTTTTCAGCTATCAGAATAATGTTTTAAATGTATAATATAAAATACATAGGATTACAAAGGAAAGCAAAAGTTAGTGTAATTTTTTTTTCCCCATCAGAATTAATGGGTCAACTGAAATCTATCCACATGGATCCATGGATTCCTCAGGTTAAGAATGTTTGGCATTAGAGATTCCTTAGCTTAATATTTTAAGATCTTCTGAGCCCAGTCAACTTTTCCAACCTTATCTCCTATTGCCTTGTTACAGGAAACCTTTGCTACCACCAAACTAGTCAGTCTATTCCCTATCCTGAAAAAGTTTTGCACATTCCTAATCTTTGCCTTTGTTCATATCACTTCTTGATCTAATGATGCACCTACCTCTGTTTTCCATATCCTTTATATCCCAGATCATATGAAGCCTTCTTTGACCATTCTCATCCACAATTATCTTTTCCTTATCTGAATTATTTATACCAGTTGTACTTCCTAATGCAAAGATACTTCCTTTCCCACTTTCGCCTCTAGCTTCCTTCAAAATTTACCTCTTGCTGTCTCCTCCAGGGATCTCTCCTGATCTCTCATCCACCTGCAAGATTGGCTTATATTTACTTGATGCTTAATATGTATTTTTTCCACTTCCCTTCCCTACCTATCTATGGACATGTGGTTTATACTAATGGAAGAAAGCTCCTAAGATGCAGAGAATTTTCCAAGTTTGTCTTTATATCATATCACCACTGCTTTCCATAGTGTCTCTGGCAAACAGCAGGCACTTAATAAATGCTTAATGATTGAATGATGAACTTAACTAGTTCTAGGAAAGTACAATATTTGGTGAAACAGTATAAAGTTAGTTCTATAGGAAACATTTAAAATGCAAAATTAACTAGATATGAAGTTTTCAGTATTTAAAGTGGAGTTTGGTTATGATACATTAGCTGCATTAATGTTAATGAGACTTAAATGGAATTATTTTATGTGTGTTATGCCAAAGGACTGAATTAACTATTTTTGAGTAAAGATGTTTTGTCTCCTCACCTAAGGGAAGAGAGACACACAATCCCATCAGTATCTTTCCCAACTCTGTCTTTCCTTCTGGAATATTGCACAGGTTCCTTCATGTGATAGATGTTTAATAAATATATTCATTTGATTAAGAGAAGTTCAAGGAATAATTCTGATTCTTTTGTTGACAGTTTTCCTTCAAGCAAAAGTAAAAAATGAAGTTAATTGACAATCCTTGCTCCTTACAGGGAAGAGGGGATATTTTAGGCTTTGGTCAACAAAAGCATTGAAATTCACTACAAGTTGTAGATCTTGTTGGTGGCTGAAAGTGGAGGTAATTTGTTTTACTATTCTGTGGTTTATTATTAAGAACATTAAGACTTGAACTGGGGTTGAACACAGGACAAATAAGCAGAAAAAGTTTAAAGATACATCCAATCTTGCCCCTTCCATTTATCCAGTCATTCCCCTCATAGATATTTATGAATTACTTAATGTGCACAGAGCATAGGGGCAGGTACTTAAGAGGGATGCAAAATGTAGCTAAAATACAGTCCCAATTCTCATGGAACTTATAGCTTAAGTAGGGAGATAATTTGGAAAAGTAATTAACCAGGAAGCATGGTATTACTTGATGAGGCCATTAGTAACAGACTATGTTGTGATGTGAGATTTAAAATGGTGAAGCCCATAAACTGTAGTAGTGAGTTAAAATGGTGGAAGATATAAATTGTGATAGGTATAAGGGAGGGTGAGTAAATTTGACCGCAGAAAATATGTTTCACTACAGTGTCTTAGTTTTTAAATCAAAATATAAGGTGGTCGCCAGGGAAATATTCCCAATTATTCAAATACCCAAGTCAACTGGGTTTTATAGAGATTTTTAATTAATAATATAATGAGGAATTTGAGAAAGAGAGAAAGCGTAGGAAAGGAATAATTATGAAGGGCCTCAAGCCAAGATGGCCTAGACCTGAGTCTTAAGAGAGAGAATCAGTCTGTCAGTCTTTTAACACTCACCACAGGATCTGCCTAAACAAGGATTCTAGTGACACCAGGCCAGCTCCATCTCAGCTGACTTCACCAGAGAGCCTTCCAGTCAGAGACTGTTCCAAAGGGCCTCTCTCCAGAGCCTCCAGAGGGACAGAGTCCCCTTAGAGGAGCTCCAGGGAGACCTCCTTAGAGATTGTCCTCCAAGAGCTTCCCTTCTCCAGAGCCTCTCTCAAGAGATTCTTCCCTAGCGGTCCTCATCAGAGATCCTCCAAAAGGAATTTCTCCAAAGGGATATATATCCTCAAGAGATTCTGCTTTTTCTTATATAGGGGTTTTTCTCCCATGTCACCTCCCCTAAGTCCCTATATCTACCAATCACTGTAGACGCTTTCCAAAGGACTTCCCATCTGAATTCCTGCTAAGTCGACAAATCTCCTCAGTACGTCTGAACCAGTGAAAACACAGCTGAGTCAACTAATCTCATTAAGACAAAACTTGCCCGACCCTTTTAGGTACCTAGCATCTCATTGTATCAATTCTAAAAACAGGCCTGGCTCAAAGAACTCCTTGCCCCACCATAAGCATGGATCCAAGTGCTTTCTTTGTTTAGCAAGGAGGTTTTTTCCCCTAAAGCAGCTTTAAGTACGGTTGGAGTAGAGGTCCTCCCATTTCTGATCCTGGCGAGTTCTCACATCAAAATGGGGAATGTTTCTCAGTAGGGAATTTGTTCCAATTAAGAATTCCCTGATGGGGAAATTTTTAACATTTACAAGTCTGAGAGATTTCAAGATTTACAGTGATGAGGAGGCATAAAAACTATGGGTGAGTCAGTATAAAGGGAAAAGTCATTGGAAGCTCTGGGGAGGAGGGAATCATGGAAAGCTTTCACAAATGCCTTACAAGTTTACTCAGCTTAACAGTTCTTTGAGGACATGGTCTACTTTTTATATTTCTCTTGTAAAACTTCCTTTATTCTCTGTTTCTCCTTCCTCTTCACGCCATGGCCATAAGTGCCTAAATTAGGTATACGTTCTCAATGCTCAGAGAAGATTTGTTGATGGATTCAGTTCCTAAAGAAAATCTATGTGAACAATGGAGGAAATTGGTGGATGGGTGATATGAGCCTCCCTCCTTTTTCCCCACCCTCACCCCATACCTATCCCCTAACCAGGGCCATTTGCACATTCACTCTTTTTAAAAAGGATCCCCAGGCTATCTTCCAATAGAGGTCCTGTTTTCTTGCAAATTCAATTCATTTCTTTTGACAGCACTAAGAGAATACACCAGCCACAGGAGTCAATCCAGCTGCAGTCAACCTCTGAGTAGCAAAAACATTTAACTCATGGAGCTTTTAAAGATAGGCTTTTTTTTTTTTTTGCAAAATATGCCAAAGGGGCACCAAACCCCAGTTGAGCAGTTTCCCAGGGAGGCACAAAAAGTCTTGTACATATGCAGTCAAGATGACAGTAAAGGAGAATGGTCCTAGTGCAGCCTTGGACTTTCTCAGTGTCCCCAAAAGTGACCAGGTTAACTCTTTTAGAAAGCCTTCAGAAAGTGACTGTCAAATAAAAGAAACTAAAACACCTAATGGAAGGACCTTTACTGAATTCAATACAGATAGGGTGTCATTCAAAATATTTCAACAGACAAATATAAAATGGCTCCCAAACCAGAAAGGTTAATCCAAACAAGTTCCTTATGAAGCTCTTCAAAGAGGCAGAACTCAATGCACCAAGACAGGAGGCAACCCCTGCTGATGAATATTCAGCTGAGGCCTTTTTCCCTCCTCCTTCCTACTGTGGTTCACTGCTGATTCAGATATCAAGACTTCAGAAAGAAAATCCCAGCCCTGTGATTAATCATGGGCTGTCACAGTTTTCCATAAGGCGCAAATTTATGGTAATAAAACTGTCAAAACTAAGGTGATACAAGGTTGCTTGCTTTAGTGGCTGGAGGAGACTCTTGTGAGACACAGAAAACAAATATGGATGATTGAGCTGCTGGCTTGTTGACCCTTATAAGATCCAGAAATAATTAAAAAAAAAAAGACATTCCCTATCCCCTCCCTACCACTGCCATGGAGAAAAAAAAAAACCCAACACATCAGAAGAGAGTCTTGAATCTAGAACTAGAAGACATGGGTTTGAATCTTGATTGTGCTACTTACTAGCTATCTGACTAGGGCAAGTCTCTTCATTTTTTTCTGTGCGTCAGTTACCCACATGTAATAGCTAGCATAGCAATTGTATTTCTGTGGTGCCTTAAAATTTGAGCTGTACTGGGCCAGTAATGGAAGACTCAAATAGAAAGGGATCCCTGCAGGCAGCATTAAGACTTGGAAAACCACAAATGAACATTATTTATGTTGAATTATATTTTCATTTTTTCATCAAGCATTTCCCAATTCTACTTTAATCTGCTTTTGTGGGCATTGAGTAGCTTAGTGTTTGAAACCTCTAGCCTAGATGATATCTGAGTTTCTTTCTAGTTTAAAATCCTATTGAATCTGTATACTCAAATATCACTTGGGGTATAGTTTTTTTTTTTAATTAAAAATTTTTTTTAAACTCTTACCTTCCATCTTGGAGTCAATACTGTGTATTGGCTCCAAGGCAGAAGAGTGGTAAGGACTAGGCAATGGGGGCTAAGTGACTTGCCCAGGATCACACAGCTGGGAAGTGTCTGAGGCTAGATTTGAACCCAGGACCTCCCGTTTGTAGGCCTGGTTCTCAATCCACTGAGCTACCCAGCTGCCCCCATCTTGGGGTATAGTTAAGAACTGTACTGTGAGTGTTGGGTTCAAGGCTTGAAGGCAATAGGCAGTCTAGTTATTGTAAAGAGGGAATTATGTATGCTACAGAATTTCAGAGAAAATCCTAAAAAGGCTGATTTAGTTTACTGGGAAGTTGGTGGGTGGTGGTAGGTTGTAGAGTTCAATATTTCCTTACTGTAGACCATATCTAGATAAATATGTTGCTGCATTTTAGGAGGGATTTTTGACAAATTAGAGTGCAACAATTATAGGGTAATAGAGGTGGTGAGGGAAGCAGAGGGAATTATATCATACAACAATCAACTGAAGGAAGCTGAGGATATTATATCTTGAAGAAGAGATTTTGAAGACTTGTGTTAGCTATCTCTAAATATTTGAAGGGAGATCATGTGGTTAAAGAATTAGACATTCTAATAGGCTCTGAAAGGCAGAACTAAGATCAATGAGGGGATGTTACAAGGAGGCAGATATGAGCTCAGTGTAAAGAGCATTTAACCATATGAACAGAGCTGTCCAGCAATGGAATGTGCTGACTCTTGAAGTGTGAGCTTGCTATCACAGAGATCAATAAATAAAAGCTGAGTATTGTATATATGGCAGGGATATGATAGAATCTATATCTGTTTCAAGTTGTAGACCACTGAGGTCTTTTTTAGCTGTCTAATATTCTCTCTCAGTTGGAAATTTTATATACACAACATATATGTATATATGGTTGGTTAATTATTTTCCTTTGTTTGAAGAAGACCAAAATGATATCACTAGAGATATCTTTTGACTCATGCACAAATTGGATTTAAGTAAGGCAGAGCCGGGCAAAGTCAATGGCCTCATTCTCTCTCCTAGAGCAGCACGGCGAAAGGCAAGATGACTTGGTGATGCCCTGGTATACAGTGGATAACCTTGGCTTCTTTGAAGGGGTGCACAGGGAAGACTAGTGCCTCTGGTGTGAGGGCTTGCCTACCCTTCTTCAGGGCTGCTTTTCTCCTTTGGCGTCCACTGGCCACACAGCTCTTTCCTGTGGCTCCATTTAGCATGTGTAGAGGCCAAACCCTGTTAACCTTCTCATCAGGCAGAGTAAGCCAGGTTGAGGGTAATGGACAGGTCTCAAATTTGCTGTTGAGTTACAGGAGTGTCCATATTCCTGTGGCAGAATGGGTGGATGTAAATAATTTCTTCCAGCAGAAGGTGGTGGAAAGGGGTGCTGTGGAGCATTTATATGCATATGTTGGTGATTCTTTCCAAGTGAAGAATCTTCATTTCCATCTTTGAAAATGAATACAAAGAACTATTAAAAGGTAATGTTTGTTAGAAACTGATTGTACTTTATTAACCTGGCCTTTATTAACCATGGAGTTGCCTGCCAAGGGCAACTCCATGCATCTCAGAACTCTCTGGCAATCTCTTCTTTATATCCCATTAGCAGGTATAGAGGCAGGAGTATAAAATTTAGAGTTCAAGGACCTGGATTCAAATGAATACCACTGGGATCAAGTTAAAGGAAAGTAAATTTCAGGTTCATATAAGAAGATCTCTCCAAAGTTTAGGGCTAACAACAGAATGTCCTGCTGTATAAGTGGGGGACAGGAGTTCTCTGTCACTAGAGTTATTAAAAAGGGATGCTGAAAGACCACCTTTTAGGGATGCCACGGATGAGATTCCTGCATTGGGTGAGAGACTGGATTAGATGCCCTTTGAGTTCCTTTACAACTCTTAAGTGTTATGATTTAATCATTCTATGAATTCCAGCTTTGCTACTTAACATTATAAGACCTAACATGTTGCATCCACAGAGTGAGAGACCTGAATCAGATTATTTGCAAGTTTCATTACAGCCTTAAATTCCATAATCCTTTAATGAGTTTAAGGCAACATCATAATGAGATGGAAGAAGATGGTCCAAGGATGGCTGGTGTTTATCCAGCTGTTCCTACTCCCAGTTGTACTGGTGAGCCACCCAGTGTGAAAGCCCATTGCAACCCAAGCTTTTGTTTAATAAGCAGGTTCCCATATTTGGCAAAAGCCTCAAGCAACTTCTACATTCACCTTTCTGTTATATTCTAATAAGGACCTCTGTTTAGACAGAAGTTTTCACTTTGAAAATTATAGTAACATCCCACAAGCAGGTTAGTAAGATTGGTCTTGGAGGAAAACAGACACATGATTTGACTACTGGAGATTAAAGTAAAGCTAATGGTGCAGTCTGGTGGTATACTGGTAAATCAGGAGATCTGGTTTTGAATCCTGCTTTTGACAATTAATAGTGGTAGGAAGTCACTTTATCTCTCTGGGCCTCAAATATAAAATGGAGATAGTTATACTTGGACCATCTGCCTCACTTGGATATTGTGAAGAAAGTACTTTGCCACCTAGAAAGTTCTATAGAATTGTAAGTTATTGTGAACTATTGTTTCCTTGATAATACTAGAGGTTATAGATTTAGAGCTAGATGAGATCTTAGAGTTCATCTAGTTTAACCCCTGCATTTTACAGGTAAGGAAACTGGAGCCAATGAGTTTAAGTGCCACTTGGGCACTTAAGTTCAAGGCCACTCAGGGAATAAAGAGCAGAGCTGGGATCCAAATCCTGGTTCTCTTCTGTGGTTCTAATACTAATTTTTTCTGCCATGTTATTCTTATTCAATATGGGGAAGAAGCTTAAAAAACTATAGCACAACTATAGTGAAAAGGCAGTTAGGCAACACAATGAATAAACTGTTCGGGCTGGAGTCAGGAAGACCTGAGTTCAAATCCTGTCTCAAACCCTAGCTGGGTCACTCAGGGCAAATGACTTAACCTTTGTCTCAATTTCTTCACCTGTAAAATGGAAGCAATAATAGGACCTACCTCCCAGGGTTGTTGTGAGGGTAAAATGAGAATGTTTAAGCACTTTCATTTTGTAAACCTTAAAGTATTACATAGAGGCTATTACTATTATTAAACAAAAGGAAAATTGAAGCAAAACCTGGAAAACTCTCCTATAAATTTTAGTAAAACAATCATTCAACACTGGAAAATGTTTCCTAAAGCAATCTCAATCTGGGAAAGGAAGGATTAGGCAAGAACAATAAGTCCTGGACTATATGCTTCACACCAAAAAGAAATCAGAGAACATGTAAAGTAACAGATGATTTGCTATCTATTTCTTTCTCAACTTTATTGCTTTCTGTGGGACTACTCTATGACTAGGATTCAGAATATGTGCTTGCCCAAAGCCCACTCGAATTTTCTGGGTTGGGTACAGAAGTAAAGAGCACAAAGGATCCTAGAATTGGAAGAGGCTTTGGAGGTAGGTGGCTTAATCCCATTTGGAATAAATGGGGATCTCTAATAAGGGATCCATGGTGGAGAGATTGGCTAGTGCAGATTTTCTGGGAGCCAACAGAGTCTGCAGCCTAATGATTTAGGGAATGACTGGCAATACTGAAAAATATTTGTTCTCGACTCTATTTGTCAGGATACCTTCTTCGCCTTTTTGGGAAACAGAGCCGGGATATCTTGTCTTGTTGACATTATGAAAATATCTGTTAAGATATTAAAAAAAATGACCCTGAATGAAATGGAAAAGTCTAATTTGTTATGCAGGCAGTCTAAATTAATATACAAAGAATGCAAGAACTTGTTTTGGGATGCTGGGCCAATTGGAAATTTTATCACTCAGCACTTTAACTGAAACCTTGCCAAATGTTTCTGGCAAGGAAGTAGTTCACACTTGCCTAGGGCAGGTTACACACAGATAACTCTATTTGATTTCATGTGAGTCTTTGAGCCTTTCAACAAACAACTCAGTGGGGCCAGGCACAGCTCCTTCCATTCTTAGAAAGTAAGTTGATGATTATGGCAGATCTTTGACTGGTCTACTAGTTAACAATTTATTCTATAGTTTGGGCTAGGGCTAGGGAGGATTACCCTAGAAATCTTGCAAGGAAGGTTTCCCCAATATGCCCTATCTCACACACACACACACACACACACACACACACACACACACCCCAATTTACCTCCATCAAAAAAACCTCAACCCAAAACTGCCAAATTGCAGTTGGTAATAATACAGATGATATTGTGTCTTGCATTTCTCAGTGGTTCCTCACAACGACCCTGTAAGGTTAATAGTGAAAACATGTCACCTTGGGCAACCCTTAACTAAGTCTCAGCTGCCTCATCCATAAATGGGCTAACTCTTGTATTTGTCTTGGGAGTAGGGGTATAGTTGGAATTAGGAAAACTTATTTTCCTGAGTTTGAATCACTTACTAGCTATGTGACCCTGGGAAGTTACTTTACCATTTGCTTCAGTTTCCTTATTTGTCAAATGAGCTGGAGAAGGAAATGGCAGACCACTGCAGTATCTTTGCCATGAAAACTGCAAATAGGGTCATGAAGAGTCAGACATGACTGAAATAACTGAACAACAATAATGATAATTATCTATCTTATAGAATTGTTAGAAAAGCTAAGGTTTTTGTTATCTCTATAATCCTGTGGAAATGTAAGTTCTCATTTTTATACATAAAGGGGTATTATGGTATGGAAGAACATACACTAGACTTCAAATCAGGAAACCTGGGTTTAAATCCTTAAGCTTGTTAAGCCACTTTCTCATGTGGTGACCTTGGGCAAATTAGTTAACATCTGCATACCTCAGTTTCCCCACTGATATTATGAGAATACTGCTTGCCTTCTCTATCTTATATGGTTTGGGGAAGGTAAGTTCTCTGTACAGCTTTTAGTGCTATAAAACTGCCTTGTAGCTTCTATTATTCCCTACTGGACAGATGTGGAAAGAGAAGTAAAATAACTTGACCAAAGTCACATGACAAGGAAATAGCAAAGTAGGGACTCTAATCTTGGTTCTTGCGTCTGCTGCCCCGCAAGCAAGGTGCCAAGTGATGGGAGTTAAGCAATAGTGGATAACCCTGGAGTTGCTGAAGCAGCTGCTTACTCTGCAGGGATACCTGTGAAATGTATATCTCAAGTAGCTCATGAGTGAGAATGACTATTTATTAGAGAGATACTCGTTTGCAATGATGACAATGGGATGCATTGTGCATTTCCACAAAGAAGGCAGGTGGTTCTTGGCCCATTTCCCCATCAGGATGTATAGCAGATCAGGGTTTTCTGTAGCAAAGTGAGAGCATGAGCATTCTGCCTTGCTATGCTTCTGGCATTTATCAACTGTGCTAATACCAGCCTTCATCAGATGATCTGGGGTCCAATAAATTATATACAGGATCTTCTGGCTTCATGTGGGTCTTAGAGCATGGGCAGGCTTACTGAATGCAATATTTTCTACACCATGTACTCAGCTCCAGGTCTCATTACTAACACTATGATTCAGTTCTCTGTTCCTTGAGCTCATTAGTTTGTCTACTTTGCAGTTAACTGATGACAGAAGGAATTCCCTTTCCTTTCTTTCTAAAAACCACAAGTTGTGAATGTGGATGACTTTCAAATATATTGGGGGGGAAAAAGTACAGCATCTTCTTGATGTCGCCACGAGTCTTTCTTTAATGCTGTGGGTGCCAGAAGTGGTAGCACTGTGTGTCCTTGAGGATTATTTTCCTAATAACATCTATAATTCTGAAGCCTGATATCAAAACAAGGGCAGCCCATTTAAAATGGAAAGGAGAGTATGTGAAAGGGAATAATGTGAAATAAAGCTGGAAAGGGAAGTGGAAGTTGTTGAGAAGGGTGTTAATGTTAAATACAAGACTGAATTAATCAAATATTTATTAAGCACCTACTATGTGCAATACATACTATGTTAAGTGGTGGGAATAAAAAGAAATGTAAACAATAGTTCCTGATCTTAAGGAGCTCAAGTCTAATGGGGGAAACATTATGCTACTACATACAAACATACAGGTTAAATTGGAGACAATCAACAGAAGGAAGACAGAATTCAGGGGGATCAAGTAAAACTTCTTTTAGAAGGTAGGATTTTAGCTGAGTCTTGAAGGTTGCCTGATGGGTTTCTCTTTTTTTCTAGAGGCAATAATAAGCTACTGAAATTTTCAGAGTGAGGCAGTGGCATGGTCAGACCTATGGTTTTAGGAATATCAGTTTGCCAGCTATGTGGATGATGGATTGGAGAAAGGTGAGACTGGAAGCTGGAATACCAATTTGGAAGCTTCTGCAACAGTTTAGGTGAGAGGTGATATTAGCCAGAACTAGAGAAACTAAGTGGCAAGAAAGGGGTGGATGTGAGAGATATTGGAGAACGAGAATTGACTAGATTTGACACTTTACTGGCTATAGCAGGTAAGCGGGGAGAGTCAAAGAGAACATCAAGCTTGTGAATCTGTGTGACTATCAGAATGATACAAATGAGCAAGCTTGGAGATGGTGTAATAATTATAATTGTTACAAATAAGGGCTGGTTCAAGCAGAGATTTCACATTAGTTTTCTCATTTGATCCCCATAAAAAAGATTTTAAGTCAGGGATTTTTTTCCATTCTGCAAGTGAGGAAGCAGATTCAGAAAGGGGAAATAACTTCCCCCCAAGGTCACAAAGCCAGTAAAATGAAGAGGTAGGACTTGAAAAACAGGTCTTGTGATGTTAAACATTGTGTTCTTTCTATTATGTGGCAAGAGAGGGAACACCTGGGAATCCATGCCAAAGAGATTTCCTTAATCCCAAATTACCGCAGGACCTAAATCTCCTACATAGAAAAAAAATTTGATACTTATGAAACTGACTGGAAAGGGACTTTTCTTAGAGAAGCTTTGTTTCCAGGAAAGGGATCTTTAATTCCATGTTGTTGATGAACTATTAAGCATTACAAATTATTTTGTGAGTTATTCTATCACTAGTCAGGCTTCAATGTGACTGCCTCCTTGCAATATCCATTCATTACTTCTGGTCTAACCTTATGGGGCCAAGCAGAATCTCTTACTGTTTCGTGTCCTTTTGGACCCTTGTCAACAAAACAGTTTATCGTGGCAAGTCATCTTTTTTTCCAGGAAAATCATTTCCAATCTCTCTAACTACTTCTAGTATGACATGCTCCTGAGTCCCCTTAATCTCTTGGTTAGCCTCTATTGGACAGGCTCCAACTTGTCTACATCTTCTATAGATCATGTTGGAGATAGCCTAGAACTCTGAACTCAAGAGGCTGGAAACAACAGTATCCTCAGGCCAGATCCTGCTTCCATCTTGGATACAGAAGCCTTGCCATGAAGATTTCTACCTTTCTTGCATTTCATATCAATTGCTTATTAACTAGAAAGGTAAGTCCAAGGGCCCAAAAAGTCATGGTAATCTCCAGACCACTGGTCTTGTATATAGAAGCATCCCCTATAAATGACTTGTCACCATTCTAATTGTGAAATAAAGCTGGAAAGGGATGTAGAAGTTGTTGGCTATGTTATAGCCACTACTATTCAGTGACTGTAGCTCCTGAAAACTTAGAGGGAACATTCTTAACACCAAAGTTCTTGGCTCTTTCAAATGAATCAACATGAGAAACAGATATAATCTTTATCAGTGGAAATGACATTAAAGAATATTCATTACCATTTGGTTTGTTTCTGTGCCCCTAAGGACCTGGAAACTTCCATCTCATTTGGAACTCAAACCATATATGGTGGATATATATATATATCCCCCCCCCCCCATTAGAATGTGAGATCCTTGAGATCGGGCATTGTCTCCACTTACCTCTTTGTATCTCCAGTGCTTTGCACATAATAAATGCTTGCACCTTCCTTTCTTCCCTCCCTCCCTCCCTCCCTCCCTCCCTCCCTCCCTTCCTTCCTTCCTTCCTTCCTTCCTTCCTTCCTTCCTTCCTTCCTTCCTTCCTTCCTTCCTTCCTTCCTTCCTTCCTTCCTTCCTTCCTTCCTCCCTCCCTCCCTCCCTCCCTCCCTCCCTCCCTTCCTTCCTTCCTTCCTTCCTTCCTTGAAATTAGATTTTTTTTGACAGAGGTTGCATGAGTGGAAATGGATCCATGGGGCCATACCATGGAATATGCTCAAGGAAGCTTGCCACTTTGAGAAGAAAAGGAAAACCTTTTATTGACTGCAGAGCAGGAAAATTTACTAACTCAGTGAATCTTTAAAAATGAGTGATCCTACCTCACTCCCAGTACCCCTTCTCTTCCATTCAATATAGAGCATTGAGTCTATTCATGCCCTTCCCCCACACGAGTTTCTTGGCAGATGGGAACATATGGCAACTAAATAAAGTTCATGTCTTCTTTGGACACCTACAGTTGTGCCACCTTCTCTTGGGCCATCACCTCTACTTCCTTCTTTCCAAAAAAATATTCCTCCTGGAATATCTCCTGGGCTTTAACAGGTCACCTTTGGCCTTACTTTGCTTAGTTTTAGCCCTCTACAGCACTCCATGGATATCTACTATTGCAATGAGAGATATTTAAGGACAGTGGAACATTTTTTAAATTGTTAACTCAGCTCATTGCACTGCCTCACTTAGAGTAAGTGCTTAATGAATCTAGCTATTATGCTTAGGTAAAGCTAAGGCTGGCTCCCAAAGTCTTAGCAGCCTCTTCTTCTACAGGCAACAAATATCAACTCAGTGTCTGGTCTTGATGATGATTTGTGTGTCCTTGAGTTCCGGAGCTCCCTGGCACCCCCTATGCATCTATTAGAATGGTCCTTGGAAAGGAGGACAACCGCTGGCTGAAGGATCAGTAATTCCTGGTCTGGCTTACTAGAACTAAGGTGAAATGTAAATTGCCTATCAGCAGTCCCGTAGACTATTTCATTTGAGAGAGAATAAGAGTCATTTTAAATTACTATTTTTATGTATCTGTCATTGTAGACTTGTGAGGCTTCTATTTTTTAACATTCCTTTATGGGGAGGAAATAAATAGCTTAATGCTTAATCTAGAGTGTATGAGTAACTCATTTGAAATACTCTAGATATGAACCTAAACCTGAGCTTTAAGTAATTTTCCCTGGGTATGATATAAAGGACCAAAGCATATGAGAAAAGGAGCTTGATCCTTTCCTTTAGAGATCAGGCTCCCCCATGACTGAATCAGGTCTTTATTTGTATAGGATTAAATTGAGGGGAGACCCTTTTAATGAAGAGACAGAGAGAGAAATTGCTTCAGGCCCAGCAGTAGTTTGTAATTGTTATACTTCTACTAATGCAGCCTGTGACTGAATTAGCTTTTCTGAGGGGTTGCTATGTCTTGGTTCTAAAACCCATGTTCATATGAACTATTTTCTAGATGTTTCTCTCATCCTTTCCTTGAGTAATTGAATTTTTTCTTAATTCATATTACATCTCACCTATTGTTCTAGCTTGCTGAGGTCTTTGGTGAGGAAAGGGGCATGGTGAGAGTATCATGGAGGCCTAGGCTCCAGCAAAATGAAGCAAAAATTCATCCATAAGAAAGGTAGGACTAAGGGGTAGACTCCAAAGTTCTGGTTGGGATAAAGGTCCATGTAGAGAAAGCATGAGCATGAAAAGTCCAGCAGGGATTGCAGCCTAATGGCATTTAACATGTTTTAATTTGTGTTGTATAGTTTGCATAGAGAGAAATAGAGATGTGCATGGTAAATAGAAGTAGGCTACAACTTATAACCAATGTTTCAGTGTCATATTTATCTGTGTATGTCTGATTTCCCTCTTAGCTCTGAGCTATCTGAGGGCCATGGTTAAATCTTATTTATTCTTATGTCTTACCTAGTGCCCAGCTTAGTACATTGTACAATTAGTGCTTCATAAATGTTTGTTGGATGCCAGATGTTAAAAGAATCTCTTCAGAAACCCATTTTGAGGTACAAGCTCTTATAAACAAAGGCTCAAAGTAAAGTGAGGCCTCTCATTTTGGTGCTATCTGAGCAGATAAAATGATGAAACCATTAAGTAGAAAAATCTCTGTTTAGTAAGGCTCTGTTTAGCAAGTATGCAATTTTCCGAGAGCCATTTCCCTCAATGCTGATGGAAGGTTTCTTATTTGGATGCCAAGACTCTAAGAGGAGAAGTGAGGACTTCTAGGAGTTCCAATTTTTTTTTTTTTAGAAATCAGATTTGGGTGGCAGTAGGTGAGACAACATGAGAAACATTTCTCACATATTCCAGAAAGGAAGAAAAATTTCACCCACTACTAAGGTCACTACTGGAATGAGGTTCCTGTTTATGTCTCCATCTTGATCACTTACAGATGAATCCTTTCTTTAGAGGTATGGCTCAGATTTAAAAGAAGAAGTTATTAGTATTTCACCAAGAGCAGTTACTTCAGTGACTAGAAATTGGCTAGGAAAGTGACAAATTCATAAAAAAGATTTTAGTGTCATGTAGGGGAGAGAATCCTTCCCATTTTAGCCCTAGCCTGAGCTCTAGTTTCTTTCTTTGGATACAAACAGAATGCAAATCTTCCCTTCTTTTTTAAAAAGATTATTATTAATGAGGAAAAGAATGTAATAATTTTGTGAGCCAAAGTAGGTATGCTTGTAGCTTAAAAGACAAAGAATTGAATTGGAAATAAATACATTTAGGGCTACCTCAGATCACTGCTCATTAGTGTTAGTTCTCTTGTTATCTCCTTAGAGCTCAGTTTTTCCATCTACAAAATAGGGCAAAAGTAGCTGTCCTCTGACTTTCAAATTAAAAATATTTCTGAAGATGAATGATATGCTTTTAGTAACATGATTGTGATTGCTGTCTCATGCTTGCCTCCCTCCCTGCCTTTATTTTTAGTGTCACCCACACCAAAGATAGAGTACTCTTCTTCAGCTGATCCCTTCCTTAAATGCTACTAATTCCTCTCAGAAGCTTTTCATGATGTTTCCTCATTTGGGAGTGATTTATCTGTCCTTAAGTATGTTTTCTTAGGTTTTGAGCTTGAAGATATTTTGGAGATCATCTTCTAAAGCCCTTTCATTTTACAGATGAGCAAATGGAGGCCTCATCTATGGTGGTAAGTAGGAGAGACAGAATTTAAATTTGGTTCCTCAAAATCTGATGCTTTTATCGTATTTTATCCATAAAGCACTTTTCCATCTCTCATAGAATTTTGTTTGAACTTCAACATTACACTTATATTTTATAGTTATTTGTGCCCATATGTTTGTTACCCTAATAGACTATAAGCTCCAGAAGGGCAGGATCTAAGCTTTATTTTCATCTCTCCATCACTACTCAGCATATGGTCTTTGAAAATCCATACTATTAGAATAGATAGCATTACATAAACCCTTGAAATGCTCCAGAACAGTGACTACAGGTTTTCTCCACATTAATTTTCTATCATATCTTTGGTTTACTTAGTAA
Source organism: Monodelphis domestica (assembly GCF_027887165.1). NCBI lineage: Eukaryota > Metazoa > Chordata > Mammalia > Didelphimorphia > Didelphidae > Monodelphis > Monodelphis domestica. Next base: position 142,828,392 of record NC_077233.1, on the reverse strand, counting down.
AAGACCTACTCAATGACACTTCTGATAATTGAATTTCATATCTAAAATTGGCATAAAATTAACTCATTAAAGAGTTAAAGTCTGAATTCAAGTTGTCTGGAACCTGGTCTTTTTGCCATCATAAATCATAAAACTAAACTCACTAAGCCAGGTCATCTCAATGGAACTAAATATTTCAGTGCCTTCTCTGATAACTCTTTGGATATTAATGACCCAGTATGGTATTCCTGTGATTTTTATGATGGATCATAGGGAAAAAATTACTTCTAATTAGCTAAGTTAGCTAAGGGTATAACTTTTCCTGGCAAAGCTACTGTCCTTGAACAAGTTATTCAGCATCTCCTTTGTGCTGTGTTTAACTTGACTATTCTTAATGTAAATAAGTCCTATGAAATCCATGGAAGCAAAAATTGGAAGAAACCTTCCAATATAAAATGCATGAACTAGAAGGACCATTAGAAAATAAGATTTCAAAAATGAAAAAAATATGTAGAACTTTCCAAGCTACCTTACGAGTGACATCTCATTTGCATTTTTGATTAGATGAAAGTATCACATGAGAATTTAAAATATTTGGTCAGCTTAAAGAGAAAACACCCAGCATGTGCTGCTATACACTGGAAAAGCTAGATGGAAAACAATGGGATCAGAACCATGATTTCCTCTATAGTGGTCTGTGTTAATAATGAGTACTGTGTGCCTTTGACCATATTTTTCAAAGCCCAACTTCATGATTCCATTGGAAAACAGCACAAGTTTTCTATGTACCCTAAAAATTGTCATTATTTTTACACACCAGAATTTTTCAGAACAAATCCAACTACCACACTGTCACCCTCAACTAAGATACACAGATAAAACAATCGAGTGCTCTAAATATGAGTCCCAACCAATTCTGGATTACAAAAACCAAATAGCATTATCAAAAATTAAAATGGAGAATTCATAACAAATTAAGAAATAAAATAAATGATCAAAACTATTTGACTAAATATATGCTAATAAAATCAATAACTTAATGGAAATGGATGGGTATTTATAAAAAATATAAGATGCTCAAATAGACAAAATGAGAAATAGAAAGTTTAAATAACCCAATTAAAAAAAAAGAAAGAAATAGAACAAATTATAAATGAAATCCCCCAATAAAAGTAGATGAATTTAGGAGCAAATTTTATTAAATATTCAAAGAACAACAAAATCTAATATCATATAAACTGTTCATAAAAAGGAAAAATGGATTCTTTTAATACCAAAAATGGGGGAAGGAATTTATAGACTAATATATTTAATTTACATTGGGGCAAAAATTTTAAAATAAAACATTAGCAAAGATGTTACTACAACATAAAAAAAAATTGTACACCAAGATCATGTTAGATTAATACCAGGAATATTGGATTGGTTCAGTATTAGTAAACTATCAAGATATTAATAAAGAGAACAATAAAAATCATATGATTGTATACCAATAAGCAGAGAAAAGGTTTTGGCAAAATAATAACATTTTCTGTTAAAATATTAGAAAACACAGAAACAAATGGATTTTTCCTGAATATTTTAAGAAGTATCTATCTTAAACCAAATTCTTGAATTACATATATTGAGGGGAAAACTAGATGTTTTTCAAATAAGATCAGAGGCAAAGTATGGTCCTCCGTTTTCACCATGTGAAGATTGGATTTGACTGACAATATAAATTTAAAAACAGCAAATTAATAAAATATGTAGATGACCTACTCTTGGCTTCAACAAACACTGAAGTGTGCCAAGAGGACAGTAAGCACCTTCTCTTAGAACTACATAAAAGAGGACACAGGATCTCGAAGGAAAAAGTTCAGTGGTATCTCCCAAAAGTAGAATATTTGGGGTTCATTTTAACCTCTGGTGCCTGCGCAATTTCTCCTAAGTGCATTGAAAATATCCAAAAATTAAGTACTCTTACCACTAAAAAGCAATTGAGGGCAATTCTTGGAGCAACAGGATTTTGTTGGCAATGGATCCCTTGTTATGGGGAAATCACTAAGCCCCTTATATCAGTTACAAAAAACTCGATCCCTGAACCACTTAAATTAGAAACGGAACATCTAACAGCTCTTTCAAATTTAAAACAAGCTTTCCTGTCTGCCTCTGCTCTAGGCATCCCAAATTATGATAAACCATTTACCTTATATATACATGAACAGAAAGGGGTAGCTTCAGGTGTTCTAACTCAACTTTTGGGACTTACTCAATGTTCAGTAGCCTATTATTCAGCCAAGCTGGACCCAGTAGCTGCCAGAGCACCACCATGCCTTAGAGGAGTAGCTGTCACGGCTTTAATAGTAACCAAATCAGCTGATCTGGTATTGGGATGCCCTCTGACCATAATATGCCCACACGAGGTCGAGGCATTGCTATTAATATATAGGACACAAGTATTTATTGATCAAAGGATTACTAGGTTTGAGATGACCCTACTAAACAATGAACATATCACACTAAAATGTTGTGGAGCACTGAATCCTGCAACCTTGCTCCCCAATTTGTCAACTTCCGGAGAACCTTTACACAATTGTACATCTTTAGTGTCCATTGCTGATAAACCTTGTAATGATTTACTGGACATCCCATTGGATAATTCTAATTTAACATTATTTACAGATGGTTCTTCATTTATGAGAGATGGTGTGTGCTATACAGGAGTTGCACTAGTTACTGAATTTGATACTTTCTGGTCAGTTTCCTTACCCTCAAATGTGTAAAAATGGAGATTTGAACCCAGAAGTCCTTGCTCTAGTTCCCGAGATGCCATCTAATCGCACTGAGATTTTCACCTGGGCGAGATCAAAATTTCTATTTAACTGGCTGTAAAAGACTACTGATTCTCTTCCTACCTCCGCTTCCAGGGGACTGAGAGCCAGGCCTAGAGATGGGAGGTCCTCAGTTGAAATCTGGCTTCAGATACTTCCCAGCTATGTGGCCCTGGATGGGTCGCTTAAACCCCATTGCTTAATCATTACCAATCTGCCTTCTGACAATAGGCATCTAAATGGATAAAAACCCAAGGAACTTTAAAGAGATTGGAGGTTATATTTTTAAGGCATTTCAGACTCCAATGTTTTATAAAAATCTCTGTTTTCTATTGCATTCACTGGTTGCTTTGTTTATGTTTTAATTTTGTGATTTTAAGTTAATATATTACTGCATTCAATATTATTCTGGTACACTGAATCATTTTAATGTACTGAGTTTTAACTACTGTTATATTCTGTTGCTTTTCCCCTATAACCATATTGACCAAATATCATTGTAATTAAGCCCATATATGAAAACAACCTATTTTTGACTTTGTAAATTGTCACATAGAGGATAGATGGATTTCATCAGAACCAGTTACAATTGTATAACAACCTTTGGAGGATTTAATGTGCTAAATATCTCAATTGATTTTAAGGGTTTTTTAGACATGATTTTTAGAATTTTCTTAACAATCTCTGGTCATTTTTGCCTGTTCTTAACAGGAGATATAAGGCCCATTCTAGTAGCTGAAGTGAAATACAATTATAACCCCAACCTTCCTGTATTTCTAAATATGTGAATGGAAGTTGGGCAGTTAATCTCAGGGCATTTGTACCCCTAAAAAGCCTCCAAAAAAGGAGCAGCACACATTTATACTCTTCAGCTCACTACTTTACTTCCACCAGGATGAAATCTAGATTTCTTGATGATGTTCTTAACCCAAAATAAGTTTTACTTTGTTTAAAAATATGTTTGTTACCAAGGTTGAAAGATTTGCTACATTTGTAAAATGTGATAAATATCCATCAGTTCATAGGCTTTTAAAAAATGCCATACAGCAACTTATGTGAAATATGATAGTATGCTTGTTTGCTATTGTAATTAACTGGACTATTGAGAATTTTGGGGATATTAATATCTACATATTTGTAATACTGTTCTTTATAAAAAAAAACCTTATAACATTCATTTGCTCATACTCACAGTGGATCATGGCCAGATATGAAGAGGAAATGGATCTCATTTTTGGTGAGAAAGCCTTGCATTCTATATTTTCTTAGCTGACACAGTGTGTCAATGATGATAAGCTATAGTTTTGAGTTTTTTAAAACTCTTTTATTATATTTTTCTTGCATGTGCAATATACTATTTCAGTTTTTTAATTTTTTCTCTCCTTTTTTATACTTGAAGCACGTCACCAGCATTAAGATTTTCTTTAGCTTTTTTGATTTAGCAGTAATATATGTTTAAAATACAATTGCTATAATGCTAATGCATGCCCTAAAAGCTTGAGACTATAAAAATGATGCCACTAATTGTTTAAAAAATTATGGGACTTTGCTTAATAATTCTGTCTAATTCCAGGACAGGATATACACAAAAGAGCCATTGCACAGGGCCAAAGATAAGCCAATCCAGGACGGATTGGTGCACTTTCAAGCCAATGCAAAGGTCTTGAACCTAGTGTGAAGATTCGAGATTGCTATGTTTAACAATTGTTACGACACAGGCCTTCCTTGTGTATCCACACTCTTCGTGAAAATACTTACAGACGAGTATCCCAAACCTTGGCTCCTACCTTGTTCCTATAATCTGGTCCCTTTTCTGTCTTTCATAGAGTGGAAACTTTCTGTAGTCCTGGCTACTGACTGGGTAAATGCATCATTGCTTAGATCATTTTAATTGGGCCCTGATTCAAGGTTCTGTCATAGATTTATTTTTCCTTTACTTGGAATTTTTACACATACGACTTTGATAGTCTATACTTTCATCCAGAAATTTTCTTTTTTATTTGGATTTTTCTGATGTATTTTAAATTTCTCTTGCCAATTGATTCATATACCTCATAACTCAGCCATGCATCCCTAAGTGATCCCTGTGTTTTTCAAACACCCTCAATATGGGGAAATGTAAAAATATTATTATTTTAAATTGCAAAGTTTTAGGTAAAGAAAGATGAATCTCTGAATCCAGAAACTGAACTGTTGGAGAAGACACCATGAAGAAGCCTCCAGACCACAAGCTGCACAAGAAGATTGAGAATGAACTTTGGGTGTGGTTGATTGAACATTTATTTGTATGTATACTTTCATACCAAAGGGGTCTGCCCCCTAACTGGCTTTTTGTCAATACATCCAGCAATTATTGGTTTTGTTTTTTTTTTCCTTCCTATCCTCAAATTATTGTAATCTTTAAGTTGATGATGTTTTCCCTCCAGAGGATCATATGGAGAAATGTAAAAATGGAGATTTGAACCCTGGAATTCAATTCCCAGAAGTCCTTGCTCTAGTTCCCGAGATGCCCTCTAATCGCACTGAGATTTTCATCTGGGTGAGATCAAAATTTCTATTTAACTGGTTGTAAAAGACTACTGATTCTCTTCCTACTTCCTCTTCCAAGCAGATGCAGCTCTCCACCTAGCAGGCAAGATGTGAGTGGTTGTGAATGGGCTCTCTGGGCCTAGACACGTGCTTTCTTATTCTGTATTTTCTTTAATCTTTAACCTTTAATAAACCTCATAAAATATAACACTTCTAGCAGAGAAACTAATTTTTACCTGCCACAGTTTAGCAATTTTAACTATTACAAATGTAAGCGCACAAGGTACAGAACTCACTGTCTTGATACATGCCTGTATCTTTGCAAAGGATAAAAGAGAGTCACAATATACACAGAATCCCACAATGCCTTTGGCATATATCACACTGTTGGTATGCTATGGCTCTAAAGGGGATTATTAACATCAGCTGGACAATGTATTGCCAATGAAACCTTATTACTGAATTTCTTTCTGCCATCCAGCTCCCTGAAGTTATAGCTGTAGCTCACTGCTCTGCACACATAGTTGGCAATGACTCAGTTTCCAGGGGAAATAACCAAGCAGATATTGCAGCTAAACTATCAGCCTTAAAGGACCTGAATTAATTTTGCCACTAACAATTACTGATGATTTGGATCTATCCCTTTCCTATAATGACAAGGAAGTGGGACAATGGAAGAAAAAATTTAAAGCAAAACAGATTAATGGAGTATGGGTGTCATCTGAAGGAAAACCTCTGCTCCCTAGAAGTTTTTATCAACAAATTTGCCAATGTATCCATAAAAATGGTTACTTTGGCACCCAGGGTATTGTAGACTCTGTTAAAAGAGTATGGATAGCGTCTGGTATAATTACTATAGCCTCTAAAGTATGTACAGCCTGCCCTACCTGCCAGGCTTTAAATCAACATGCCTTTTGGGGCAAAGCCTTTGGTGGACATCCTCTCGCTTACACACCATTTGAACATTTACAAATCGATTTTATCTCTATGCCAAAAGCTGACAGTATAAATTTTGTCGGGTCATAGTTGATCAGCTGACCAGGTGGACTGAAGCATTCCGTACTGCTCGGGCCACATCTGCTTTTGTTGCCAAAGTCATTTTAAAAGAAATTATTCCCCAATTTGGACTGCCAGCATGTATTGACTCAGATAGAGGAACTTATTTTACTGATTCAGTCTCATCACAAATTTATTCACGTTTGGGGATAAGTCCTAAATTTCATACACCATATCATCCCCAGAGCTCTGGCCAAGTTGAACGAATGAATAAAGAACTTAAAATTATCATTGGAAAATTGTGCATGGAGACTCATTTGAAATGACCTGAAATTCTACCTCTGGCTCTATTTTACCTCAGAAACAGACCCAGAGGTGATTTATACACCTTACCATTTGAGATGCTATTTGGACATCCACCTATTCAGGCATAACCATTTACCCCTGCCTATACCTCACTGTTAGGAGGGAATACAATCATTGCTACATATATCAGACAATTACAAACTAAATCACGAAAACTCCATGACTTTGGAGCTGCTGTTTAAGCAGGCCCCATAGACATCTTGCTTCATGATATAAACCCTGGTGATAGTGTGTATATAAGAATTTCAAACATACTGTATCGACTGGAACCTGCTTATGATGGACCATTTCAAATCCTATTAACTATACTGACCACTATTAAAATTGGGGAAAGGGACACATGGATTCATTGTAGCCATGTAAAACGAGTACCCTCTGTTGATAATGAATAATTGACTATATTGATTGTATTTAACTATTGATTATGATAAGACTTCCCTATTGATGGATCTGTACTATTTTGTTGCAATTTGTGCCATACAGTATTCAATTTTTTCTCTCTCTTTTTTTGCATTTGAAGCACATGTAATTGTATTGAAAAGATTTTTCTTTTAATTATTTTTGATTTTTGGAATAGAATAAGCTAGATGTCCAATGCCTAGCATATAAAGGCAAACTCCAAAGCTTTAGACTATGGAAACCTGCCATTTATTGATAAATGTTATGGGACTGTGATTAATGTTTGTATCTGATTCTAGGAAATGGGATCAAAAAAAGAGCACAGACTTTATCTACATAATGCCATAGAAGCATGGATTTAACTTGAATAGTGTCAAAACACACAGGTAAAAAAACAACAACAATCCATGTAGGATTGATGACCTTCTATGTCAATATGAAAGGACTTGAACCTAGTGTGAGACTCGAGGTTGTGGCTCTTGACATATGTTAAAACACAGGACTGGAACTACATTCCTTGTGGAATAATTTCTATGAAAGTACCTAACAATTGGCTGTTCTGGCTCCCCTATCCCTGAGAAATGATGAAAGATCAGATCAGGGAATGACGCTTCCCTTTTACACAAAAATCTAGTCCTTTTATTCTCTGTTATAGTATGGAAGCTTCTGTAGTCCTGACTTATGGGTAAATACAATATTAATGGATTTTTCCCCTACTGATTTGTGGGACAGAAATTTACTTTAATTGGCCCCTAATACAAGGGCCTGTTATGAATTTATTCTTGTTTTATTCAGAAATTTTATATATATAGTTTTTTATATTTTAATTCTGAATTTGAACCTTTTATTTCTCTCAAAGTTTAATTTTTTCTTCCATTTATTTTTTCTTTTTATGTTTTTGGTTTTTCTTTTGATAATTGACTCATATACCCCATAACTCAACCATGTATTGAGTTGATCCAGGTGTTGATGAATACCCATTTCAGGGAGGATTGTATTGTATTTTCTTTTTTTTTTATTTAAGCATTATTTTATTTGGTCGTTTTCATACATTATTCACTGGAAACAAAGATCGTTTTCTTTTCCTCCCCTTCCCCCCCCCCCCCGCCTTTCCCTCTCCCATAGCCGACACATGATTCCACTGGTTATCACATTGTATTGTATTTTCATAAAAATCCAAGATTTAAAATTTTGTTTGAGAAAATTTCAGAAAAGAAGCTTGCTAACTCTTTGAATCCAGAGAATGAACTGTTTGAATAAAGATGCCTGCAGAAACCTACACTGCATCAAGAAGACCCAGAATGAACTTTTGGGTGCAATTGATTGAACTAATGGGGGTTGAACATTTATTGTAAATGTATACTTTTAAGCCAAAGGGGACTGCTCCCTAATTGGCCTTTTGTCACCTAGCAAAACATTGGTTTTGCTTTCTCTCTTTTCTATTTCTTATCTCTAACTATTGTAGTTTCCTCTTAGAAGGTGAAATATTATATATACCTGTATTTAGAATTTTTAGGAGTACAAGATAATTATGTTAAATGATCAATGGAGAGACTAGTCTCTCAATGATCATCAGTGGGGATTGTGAAGATTGGATTTGGCTCTCCCCTGATTTTAACAATGAAGGTACTTAGCTCTTCCCTGATTATAAAGATTTAAATTGTAAATCATGTCTATTTTTAGATTTTATCCCCATAAGGGTAAACACCTTACCTAAAAGGTAAGTATAGAGATCTGCCTATTTTTAGATTCAATCACAAAAGTGCAAAGACGATACTTCAAGTTGAGTGGGAAGATCTGCCCATGTTAGATCTAATCACCCAAAGTGCAAATATCCCACTTAATCATGAAGTGGGAGGTCTGTGACCCACATGTGTGATAGTGGGTAACAAATCCGAATGGACTAACTTCCTTCTGGGCAATCCTAGAGCAGAGCATCATCTGTGATTGGTAGTCATGGAATTAGGGGAAGTGATGCAAGAGAAAATGTCTTTAAAAGTGGAGTTCGACTTGGAACTAGAATTCTTGGAGCAGAGTTCAACTTGTACTTCTACTTCTGCCAGATGGAATTCTTCATGCTTTTGAGTTGAGGCTGGTGAAGAGGGGCAGAAGGATCTGCTGACTGAACTGACACTTGGTGAGTGAAAAACTGATTCTTAACTGCTGGATTTTCTGAAGAGACTTCTCAGGTCCTCAGCTTTGCTGAGGCCGGCTGAAACTAATTCTCCCTGCTAGGAGGGGCCAGGAGTAAATTACTTAGTGCTCAGACTAGATATCTTACCTAATCCTCTCTCTGATTTCTTGCTTCATTCTTTCTACATTTTAAAATAAATTTTAAATAAAATCTCTTTGGAAATTAATTAAATTCCTGGAAATCAGACTCTTAAATAATCAAGTCCAACCCTTTAAAATTAACCCCTTTCCCCCCTTACAACCACTACTGTATGATATAGTGATTGAAATAAATACTAGCTATAGCAGGAAGGCAAGTAAAAGAATTTGAAGGATAAAGGCAAAAATAAATAAAATGATTACTTTTTGCAGATGATCTGATAGTGAACAAGAGAACTCTTGAGTTAACAGTAAGATAAATGAATACAAATAATTTGCATTTCTATATGATATTAAAAAATACCACATGAAGAAAAAAGTTCCATTTAAAATAACTACATAATTTATGAAATGTTTTAGTCTAACTATGAAAACACATATAAGAACTTTATGAACACCATTGTAAAATGCTCTTTATAGAAATAAAGACAGACATAAAATAATTAGGGAAATATTAATTGCTTGTGTTTAGGCTAAGCTAATATGAAAAAATAATTATAGTAAAATTATTTACTTATTCAATGCATACATATCAAGCTATCAAAGGCTTATTTTATGGAACTAGAAAAAAATTATGAAATTTATCTGGAGGAATAAAAAAACCATGAATCTCTAGCAAAATCATGAAAGAAGGGAACCTAATAGTATCATATTTCTAACTATACTATAAAGCAATAATCATCAAAATGATTTGGTACTGGTTAAAAATTTAAAGCTTGATAAGTGAAATAGATTAGGAATACAACATGTAGAAGGAAACCAACAGCTTTTTGTTTGATATGCCCCAAATCCCAGTTACTGGGGGCAAGAGCTCATGATGTAGCAAGAATTGCTGGGAAAATTGGAAAACTGTGGCAAAAATTGGATTTACAGTGGTCCCTCTCTATATAGTGGGCACAGATTCACTATATTGAGTGTTTTTTTTTAAATGCAGGTACACTTATCATGGCACATTATTGGTTGATGGAATGAAAGGAGACCAACCACAGCACTCTGTTTTGTATCATGGGTGCTGATTGGCTCAGTGACTGTAGGTTAATAAGAGTGTGGAAAAGTTTTATAGGAGAGTGGGAAGGGTTTGTAAAGCCTTAATATATATATATATGTATATATATATATATATATTTATATATATATAATAAAATATAATGCTGCTGCTATTTTGCAGATTTTCACCTGTTGGGTCTCGGGAACATAACTCCCATGGTAGATGAGGGGATCACTGTATATTTACTCTTGACACCATTCTCTAAGATATGCTCTAAATAGAAAAAAGATTTGGACATAAAAGTTCTATCATAAGCATATTAGAGGAGTGAGGAAGAAATTACTTTTTTGATTTATGATCATGGAAAAAAACTCATGACAAAAAAGGCATGAAGAGGATAACAGAAGAAAAACAAAACCTATGCAGCTAAAATTTAGTGGGAAAAAATTAACTGGAAAAAATCTTTGTAAGATTCTCTAATCAGGGGGCAACTGGGTAGCTCAGTGGATTGAGAGCCAGGCCTAGAGACGGGAGGTAGGTTCAAATCTGGCCTCAGACACTTCCCAGCTGTGTGACCCTGGGCAAGTCACTTGACCCCCATTGCCCTAGCCCTTACCACTCTTCTGCCTTGGAGCCAATACACAGTATTGACTCCAAGACGGAAGGTAAGGGTTTAAAAAAAAAAGATTCTCTAATCAAAGTCTAATTTCCAAGGAACTGATTCTAATTGGGATGAATAAGAGCCATTCTGTAATTGGAAAATGAATAGAAATTTTGAAAAGGCAGGTTTCAAGGACAAAAAAACCAAGACATCAACAACCATATGAAAAAATATAAATCACTAATAATTAGAGAAATGTAAATTAAAGCAACTATGATGTTTTGCCTCACACCCCTCATATTGGCAAAACTGACAAAAAAGAAAATGACATGTTGAATGCGTTGTGGGAAAACAAGTATATTTATACAGAGTTGTGATTAAGTTGTGAACTAGTCTGGCCATTCTGGAAAACAATATGGAAGATTGTATCAAAAGTTACTAAGCTGTGTATATCCTTGGATCTAGCAAATATCCTTAGTAGCTTGTGCCCAAAAGATAAAGACAGATAAAAAGAATTCATATGTACAAAAATATTTATAACAACTTTTTATGGTGGCAAGAAACTAGAAATTAATAGCTACCCATTAATTGGAGAATGGCTGAACAAATGATTATATGAATATAGTAGCACTCAAGATCACTCTAAGTGAAACAGAGTTTCAGAGATGGATGGGAAGACTTGTATTAACTGATGGAGAGTGAAGTAAGTAGAACCAGGAGGTAGGGAAATAATCATTTCTTTAGTGCTTCCTATGTGCCAGGCACCGGGCTAAGCAGTAGAGATAGAAATACAAGCAAAAATATAGTCCCTGACCTCAAGGACCATACATTCCAACAGAGAAAAGAAAACACATAAAAGGAAACTCAAAAATGAAGCTTGAGGGTATGGAAGATAAGGGGTACCAATGGAAGGGGGCAGAGTGGCAAGGCCCATATAGTCAGAAATACCACAGCAGAAAGAGCCTATCATTCCTGAAATGGAAGCCCAGAAGAGAGCTCACTAGGGAGAGAAGGGGACAAGCATGGTGGAGGAATATGGCAAGGGGAAAAGGTCCCAGGTACTGAGTGAAATTATAGTATAAGGTAGTTGAGAGAATAAATTATACCATAACAACATTATAAAAAAGCAACTTGGGATGACTTAAGAATTTTGGTGGATGTAATGAGTAACTATCTGAGGACTATATTATCCACCACCTATCACTCAAAATGGAGAATGTGACTATATTTTTGAACATGGTAAATGTGGGTCTTTGGGGCTTGATTTTGTCTATTCGTTTTTAGTTTTAGGTTTTTTAGTTTTGTTTTTTAGGAATTTGTTTTTCTATTCCATTTCCAATGAGGGGAGGGTACAGAATAGAAATAGAAAAAAAATGCTTCCTCTTTGGAAATAAATCCAAGTACAAAAGAATAACAACTACCAATTTAAGGTTTACAAAGTCCTTTCTACACATTCTTAAGCGATTTGAAATCTCTAGCTTTGCTACTTACTCTCTATGAGATGCTGGTTAAGTCACGGAATCTCTACAGGTCTGCGTTCCCTTATTTCTAAAATTAGGGTATTGGACTAGATGATCTTTAAGTTAACTTCTAGTTCTAAGGGCATGATTCAATCCTCATTTGTATTATCTTCATCTTCCAGGGGGAAAAACTGAGGGTCAAAGTGGCTATGTGACTTGCTGAAAGTAACATAAAGAATAAAAAATGCCCAAAGTAGGATTTTAATACAGGTATCCCAATTGAAAGACCAATTTTCTTCCCATCACTCATACCATCTTTCAATCTGGGAGAACTTAAAAAGTTAGCAATTTTTCTTTGTATAATTCCAGGCTAAAATCTATTTCTCTGTAACTGCTCCCACTATCCCTGATCTTTAAGACCAAGAACAATTCTAATCCTTCTTTCATGACAAATATTTGAGGAAAGCTATTGTGCGCCCCTTAAGTCTTCTTTAAGCAAAATAGTTTTTGTTCCTTATATAGAAGTTTTCTAAACCTCCATGCTATATACCCCACATTGGACAAGATTCAGTTCGTTAACGTCTTTCTTAAAATGTGGTGCCTTGAACTGAAGCCAGTTCTAGGAATGTGGTCTGATTTGGGCAGAGTAGAGCTGGACTGCCATCTCCCTCTTACTGAATACTATGCTTTTCTTTAATGGAACATATGACTGCACTAGCTTGATTAATATCACCCTGTTCAATTATATTAAATTTGCAGTCTCCTCAGACTGTCAGGTTCTTCTCACATAGACTTTTTCTCAACAATTTGTATCCTCCTTGCTTCTTCTGCCTGAAATGTTTCCTGGGTGTCCTATTTCCCTTGTCTGTGAAGTCCAGGTGAATCCCAATGATAAAAGGCAAAAAAAAGAAGTTAAGTTACAAATCAACTTGGGTAAATTACCTGAAAAAATTGAACTTCAAAATAAAGAAAAATTTAAAAAATCATTAAATGGCAACAGTGCTTAATGAATCTTTTTCTTTTTTACCAGTTGTCAGTGGTGAAAATGCCAGTTAGGTTTTCTCCATTATGACTTAGTATGAACATAAGCTCTTAAAACATATGTGTGTGGGTAAAGACATTAAAAAAAATTGTAACAGCAGGAATTCAATCCCACAACCTCTCTCTCTTACCACAAAGGCCACAAAAGCACAAGAATAAAATGCTTGCTGGAATATTCCTGGTTTTCCACTATGACTGTTGATGAACTTCCGATACTCTGAATCCTCAGGGGTCTCCTCTGTGTAATCAAGGTTGTTTGTGGGGGCAGGGGAACCAGCGGTGAATTGTTAGCAAAATGCTACCAGGCCCAGCAAGTTATGAAGTCTAGCACCAACCTTGGAGTAGCTAATCCTTCCATCCAGAGTTAAATGATACCAAATCAAGGACATTCTCTATATTACAGCAACCATTTCTCAGTCAACATTATTGAAGTCTCCCCCAGCCAAAATGAAGACAAACAACAGTACATGGCCCTTACATTTAATAAAGCTTTCCTTTTGGGAAGGGCTGGCATAACCAACCTCCCACCAAAAATGCATTTCTACCAGGGGATCATAATTATCTACCTGCTTTTTGCTTGGTTGTCTCTCTCTCTCTCTCTCTCTCTCTCTCTCTCTCTCTCTCTCTCTCTCTCTCTCTCTCTCTCTCTCTCTCTCTGTCTCTCTCTCTGTCTCTCTTTCTCTCTCTCTCTCTTTCTCCCTCTCTCTCCCTCCCTCCCTCCCTCTCTCTCTCTCTCTCTCTCTCTCTCTCTCTCTCTGTCTCTCTCTCTCTCTCTGTCTCTCTCTCTCTCTCTGTCTCTCTCTCTCTCTGTCTCTCTCTCTCTCTCTCTCTCTCTCACACACACACACACACACACACACACACACACACACACACACACACACACACACACACACACACACACCTGGTTTCTAGACCATTTTCCCTAGGTTCTGCCATTTGGGATTCTGGTTTTCAGTTCCCTGTTGTGTATGACTGGTCCTACCCACCCTCCTGGACACTTTAACAGTCTCTTAACTTCTCATTTCCCCCAGCAACTAGAAGACTGTACAGGGCAAGTGTCAAGATGCCTTGAGAGAGGTAGCTTTTTCTCTTTGATTTCCCTAGGCCAGCTAAATTTTAGATTCGTTGAAAAAAAAAAGACTTACAAAGTTACAAGCTCTAAGGAACTATATAGATCCCTCTCTGCACAACAAGGACTACACAAACATTGAATTAAGGGTAAGACCTGCTAAAACTAACTTCAAGGAGTTTTCCAGATGTTTTCATTGAGCTATCCACTAGACTTCAAAAACTGCTTATGCTAATGAGATGAGCATTATGCAGCTGTACCTCATCATAACTGCCCCAATCAATACTCTATTGAGAGAAAGTCATTATAAGCAAGGCTACCTAAGCTCGATAAAACCCTATCATATATATTACTCAGCCTATGGCTCCCATGCATTTGGGATAGTTGGAGATAAGCTGAACTTGCTTGCTTAAGGTTTTAGATTCTTCAGTCTGAGCCCGGTGATTACCTCCATATTTTCCATAATGAACATCGCTTCCATGTCCCTATCTGCCTTCCTTAAAATATCATGTGTTTATTCACAGAATCATAGTCCTAGATACCTGGAGCTAGAAAGCATCTACTTTGGAGATCTCTTCCAATCTCCTCATTGTATAGAGGAGGAGACTGAGGCGCAGAAAGGGAGAGGCTTGGTTTGGGGTTCTAAGCCATAGGCCCGGGATTTGTACCCAGATAGCCTGACTTTGAGTCCAGCATTCTTTCCATTGCTCCTTTCACAGACCTAATGAATGTCATTAGATGGAGACATGCCTATAATGGATTTTGCTTGTACTCATAGTGATTATCCTCCAGTGCTCATTCAATTCAGTGGATCAATTCATAGGAAAATGAAAGAAACTCAGGAGAATATAGGAAAAGACAGCTATATAAGACATAACATGAACAGAACTTAGTGTGTATTGCAGAGGATCACTTAGTTTTACAAGTAAATCTTGGTAAAATCCCACTGGGGACATTTCCAGGACATGGTGCTAAAGAGCTCTGGACCACACAAGATAGTCCCAGCACATCTAATGTTTTCCCTCTTGTAAACATGTTGGAATGAAGTTTTTCAGAGAGAAGCTCTGAGGGTTATGACTCGTCTTCATCAAGTGACTGATGGAATTTCAAATTACATTCAATGGGGGTGGGGTGGGGGGAAGCAACACAGCAGAGAACACTAGACCCATACCAAGTGCCAACCACAACCCATTTTCTCATTGTTTCAAAGGCATTAAAGTTATCAGCTGAGACTTTCCGAACCACAGAAAAAAAATTGTCAAAGGAGTCTCTGCTTTCCAGAACAGAGGGGGAAACCACTCTTTGAAAGAGGGAAAAAGGCAAACTTGTCTGTCACAAGGCTCGAAGGAAGCTGAACCACATCAAACAGAGTCGACAGGCCTCTCAGGGGACTTAGTTCTCTGATCTGCACCCAGGCATCTGGGAAACTCCAGGCCAGCCCGGCCAGTCATGTGCCAGGACGGAAGTCCAAAGGAGCTTTACTAGGATCCTGTGCTCTGGTCCTTCCGGGGGCGTTTGAAGATGGAGCCTATACCTTCATTGTGTAGAAGGTTAATAGGATTTAGAGCTGGGCATTTTTTTTTTGAAGTTGCACCAGTAATTACAGTAGTATAAGAAGCTCCCTATGAAGAACTTCCTTTTTACAACAGAGACCATTTTCTCTGCAATTTATAGACTTACAAGTTTCCTGGGGGCACTGAGACTTAGGGACTTTCTCAGGGTCACTCAGCCAGGATGTGTCAGAGACTGGATTTGAATTTCCATCTTCCTGCCTCTGAAGTGGGCTTTGCCTACTTCACCAACCTGCTTTTAAGAAAGGGAACTTAGAGACCACGTAGGTCAATACTTCCCTTTAACAGATAAGGAAACCGAGTCCCAATATGAGTAAGTAGTTTGTCCAAAGTCACAAGGTACTAAACAGCAAAGCTGGATTCGGCCCAACATCTCTGATTCCAAATTCAGTATTCTTTTTGCCATTTGATGTTGCCTCCTGGCCTTTGTGTCAAAGAATCTTTGTGGGCTTCTGTTGAAACTTTAATGTCCTTCAGAACTCTGACAGAATAAAGGAGAGCAGCTCACTACTCAAGTGTTCCTGAAAACCAAATCACACATCAATGCCAAAAACTGAGGGAAAGGGGTGCTCATCAGTATGGCTTTCTTTTCCTAGAAACAGTCATCTCTCCCTTAGTGCAAAATTACACGATGCTGGGCACTGCCTGCCACGTCACACTCATCTCCAGTGGGTGATTTTCTGTTGAAATATCTCCTTATGACAAATGCATGAACATTTCAGACATGACTGAGGGCATGTTTAATGAAGCGGCAAATTACAGTCTTCTTTGGAATTTTTCTGTACAAAATACCACATAGGTATTTTGTGGCAAAAGCACGTAGGCATTTGTGGTCAGAGAAACTTTTTTTTCTGGAGTCTTGCAGTGGTACCATAGTTGTCCTGGCGCCGGTGGTTGTGGGAAGTGGTCAGCCCTACTTGCACAGCTATCCTTGGACAACGACCCACCTGCCACCTCAATGTACAAAGGGGGAAGAAAGAAGGAAACTAGCTCTAGCCTGAGAATCAGGAAGCATGGGTCCTGGTCTGGCTTTGCATTTTGCTACTCCAAAGATCTTATACAAGGCTCTTGCCCTCTCTGGGCCTCAGCATCCTTCCTATAAAATGAGGCTACTGAACTAGAGGATTTAAATCCTTTCTAACCGGGTTTACAATTTCAAAATACAACACAATATACACACATATATTATATAGATGCTGGGATAAGAAGGCAAGAAGGGACTGGGATAAGAAGGAAAAGAAGGGACGGCTTTTACATCATGTCTGGTAAGTGCCAGGCACTTTGCTAAGCCCTTTGTGTGCCACTTTTTTCTCTTCTGCAAAAGGAAAAGGTTGAATTAGATTGTTTCCTTCTAGATCAGCGGTTCTCAACCTCTCAATTTGTAGCCATGAGAATACATAATGCATATCAGGTATTTACATTCCGAATCATAACTGTAGCAAAATCACAGTTTTGAAGTGGCCACCAAAATCATTTTTTGGTTTGGGGTCACTGCAACACGAGGAACTGTATTGCGGGGTCACGGCATTAGAAAGGTGGAGAACCACTGATCTAGATCATACTGATGAGAAGGCTAGGAGTATTCAGCACTAATGCATGAGACAAATGAAGATGGACCCTCTGACAGGTTTTCCCCACTATTATTTAAACTTCCGTTTTATGTATGTTTAAAAAAAAAACAACTTTTGAGCATTGATCTGGACAAGGCCTAAACCTATAATCTCGTAGTTACTCACAAGGAAATTTGATAAAAAGCTACGTATAAGAAATAATCTTGGATTACAAACCAAGGTTTTACCATATAGCTCACTGTGTAGCTTTGAGAAAATCAAGAAACTTCTATGTGGTTTAGTTTCCCATCTGTGAGCGGGCCTTATAAGGAAATTGTGTCCAGAAATGAAAGGAGAACTGTAAAATGGCTTTGGGACAAAGGCACTGAAAGATATTCAAGACGGAGCCATCATTAATGGTCAAGTGAACCGCGATTTCCCCCATAGCCTCATTGTGGTAAGGAGGCAGGTCGAAGGCTGCCAGGCAGGTACTAGAAGTTCAGAACATTTGTCTATATGACAACAAGCCCGGTTAGGTCCAGAAAGGCTGACTCCAGTTTAAGGTTGATTACTAGAGTGTATGGTAGAAAGGCTTTGAGTATAGGCATGCAAAGAATTGTGTATCTGCGGACTCAGGAGAAGCTTAGGTTCACCAGGAGGAGTTCATACCCTTAATGTTGGCAATCAGACGATGATTCAAAAAACTTTAGGCACAGCAACTTGTAAATGCCAGATACTCAGGGTATGGATGAAGCTACCACCTGGATAAAACGTCGACATCCATGAAATCGTGGAGTTTAAAAACTATTTAAGATCATGCAATAGTCATGTAAAATCATGAGGCCCTTTCCTCTTTGCAATCCAAAATCTGCAAGGTAAAGCCAAGTTAAACCCCATCACTTAAATGGTTATATAGTATTGATGCCAGGATAGGAAGGCAACAGTATACAAAGCACTGGGAAGAAAAGGGATCATGCATTTATGTAGTGTCTAATAGCCAGGCACTTTGCTAACCACTTTATAAATATTATTACATTTGATCTTCATGTCCACCTGGGAGGTAGTGTTGTCACTACCACCATTTTACAGATGAAGAAAGGAAAGCAGAGATGAAAGTGACTTGCCCAGGGTCATGCAGCTATTAAATATCAAAGGAGGCAGCCCTTTGACTTCAGTGTGTGGAGACTTGGTTTTTACTTACTGGTTTGTTCTTCATATCCTAGGAGACAGAATTACTATACTTCCAACTGACAGAGGGTGCAGGCATTGGGGGAATGGGAGTGGGAAGGGCTTTGTGGTATGTCTGCTGCCAATTCTGCCTTCATTCACGCTTGTGAGGGGACACTTAGGAATAGACGGCAGACGTGCCCCTCGCATCCCAAACATTTCCTTTAGAACCCTAACACCAACCTATTTCTCCTGCACATCAAGGTTCAATTAAACCAATTAGATAAATATTTATTAAAAACCTTCTGCATGTAAGAATCAGAGGCAGCCTTGAGTAGTGTGGGGCGTGGAGGTAAGACCTGGGTGTAATCATGTCTACCTCTGCCACTTCCTAGTTTGTGATTGTGAGCATACTGCTCTCCGTCTGGGTGCCTGGGAGCCTTTCTAGGACTTTACCAGTAGTAGTAATTCCTATCCTGGTATATGCATGGGCCAGATTCTTACACAGATATTCTCAAGGAATGTCCTCGTGATGGGGAAAAATGTACACAAGTAATTGTGATATAAGTGAATGGGGGGAGTAAAGAGGGGTTTAGGCAAAGTTCTAGAGCAAAGGGAGGAGGATGTGATCACTTCCATGGGAAGGAGAGGAAGGATTCTGGGAAGGTTCCATAAAGGAAATGACACCTGAAATGGGCTGTGAAGGATGAGGAGGATGTCAATAGAGAGAGAATGTGAAGTCTGACCCAGGTACAAGGGAAATCATAAGCACCAGTACAGAAAATGGGGGAGGGAAAAACAAGACTATAAGACAGGAAGTCATGTAGTTTGGCTAGAATGAGATAGTATAAGATAACATTTTAGAGATGATTCGAGCACTTGACATTTAGAGCTTTAAATGCCAGGCTGAAGAAGTTATACTTTATTTTGTTGATAATAAGGAATGGCTGAACGTTTCTGAGTAGGAGAGTAGCATCAGCATAGCGATCCATTAGGAAAATCACTTAGAGAGAAGGATGAAGGATGGATTCGAGAGGGACAAAGGAGAGGCAGGAAAACTAGTTTGGAGGCTGCTATGAAAGTTTAGGCAAGAAGACTGAAGATCTGAACAAGGAGAGTTATACTGGAGATTGAAAGGAGTGAACTGAAAGAAGTTAAAGCAGCAGGAAATGGGATTTGGTGATATGAGGTATATGATAACAGGATATGAGGTATGAGAGATGACAAAGGTTCTAGGAATAAGGTTCTAAGCCAAAGTGCCTAGGTGTCATCAGCAGAAATCAAAGGGAGGTAGATTTAGAGAAAGAAGAATGCATTTTTCACCATGTTAAGCTTCAGGTGCCAGTGGGATATCCAGGAAGAAATATCTATCAGTCATTTAGAAATATCAGCTGTCATTCAGAATGACAAAACTAGAGCTCTGGGGAGGATCCAAGGCTGGAGCCCAGGGTCATATGAATACAGAGAATAACTGGAGATATGGGAAGTGATTTCTATTTTCTTATTTATCCTATATATAGCTTGATTTGTTTACATTGTCAAGCAATTCTAAATATGTAAATCAAGGATAGAATCCTGGGGGGGGATCCACATTTCAGTGAGGAGAGGAAACAGAATCAGTAAAGGAGGCAAAAGACCTGTCATATAACTCCCTAGGACTTACCTAGTGAGTCATAGATGCATTATGAGAGAATACAACAAAAATACAGTGCCAAGGAGGAGAGGAAAACAGCCAATCTCATGAATTAAATACCTATTTAATATGTGCCTAGCTCTGGTGATGACAAATACAAAGAATAAAATAATTCTTGCTCAAAAGGAACTTATAATGGAGATAAACATTAAAGAACATAAAAACACAAAGCATAAAGTGAATAAATAGAAATATATGCATATCTTTCTCAACAATCTATCTAGTACTTTGTGAGGGAAGACACTAGTAATTAGGAAGGGGATGGGATAAGAAAGGATTCATATAAAAGCTAGAAGTTGAGCTGGGTCTTCAAGGAGAAGAGAGATTCTGCATAGAAGAGGTATAAATGGAATACCTTCAGACCTAGGGGACAATTAGAGTAAAGGCATAGAGATCTAGTGTCCTGCTGAAAGAGCAGAGAGAAAAGGCCACATGGACTAGATAGCAGTGTGGGAGAGCAGGTAATAAGCAATAAGGCTAGAAAGACATGTTGGAGACAGGATGTGTAGGGCTTTAAATACAAAGCAGAGGAATTTATATTTCCCTCCCCATAGAAGCAACAAGGAACCACTGGAGAATAGAATGGTCAGGACTGTGCTTAAGGAAAATCACTTCATCTGCAGTGTGGAAGAAAGGCTGGAGTGAGCAGAGACTTGAGGACAATAATTAGTAGGCAGTTAAACTAATCCAGGTGAGAGATGTTGAGGGCCTGAACTAAGATGATAGTAGTGTGATGAGAGAGAAGAGGTCAGCTATGATAGATATAAAGGTAAAGACACCAAGATCTGGCAAGGGCTTAGAAATGTAGGGGAAATGAGTAAGGCATTAAAAACATAAAGTCAGTGTTATGAACCTGGGAGCCTAGACATATGATGATGCCTTTGACAGAAATAGGGAAGTTTGGACTCAGACAATGTGGGGATTTGTTTTGCTTGATTGTGATATTTGTTACAAGGGTTTTGTTTTTCTTTTTTCTTTTCTATTAAATTGGGGGTGGATGGGAGAGGAAATAAAATGCTTGTTAACTGAAAGAAAAAAGAAAGGGAGTCTTGGGGGAAAGATCATGACTTTAATTTTCAACATGTTGTGTTTAAGATGTCTCTGGGGCATCTAGTTTGAAATATTAAGTAGTTAATTGGTGATATGGGACTCAAATTTGGAGGCATGGACTCAGTTCAGGCTGGATATATAGATCTGGCAGTGATTTGCACAGAAAAGATAGTTAAACCTAAGGGAGCTGATGAGAGTACTGAGAGAATAGAGGGAGAAGGGGGCTTATAACAAAATCTTTAGAGAATTTTCTTCAGGAGGGGGTGGAAAATGATTCACCAGTGAAGGATATGGAGAAGGAGCAGCCATAGAAGCAAGAGGAGAACCAGGAGATGAGAGTCACAAACTACAGAAAGGAAAAAAATATCCAAGAAGGGTGGTCCACAGTGCCAAAGGCTAAAGAGAAATCAAGGATGATGACTATACTTTTATGCTTCATAGATTTCATCTCACTCAAGGCTCTAAACTCTGATGCAGTGAAATTGAGTATTGGAAAGATCGAGGGCTATGGGAAACTTATACCATACTTCTGCACAGTCAGCCTGACTGGGAGCCCCTTGCTTTTGTAAGCGCTAACATTTATCAAATTCGCCCACAATGTTGATTAGAGTGACACATGCAAACAGGGGCTCCAGAACTGCCATATGGAGTTTTGATTCATTCAGCAGCAGATCCCGCTCCATCTGCTGGATGTCACAAGTGTGTTTG
This sequence comes from Monodelphis domestica, assembly GCF_027887165.1. Lineage (NCBI taxonomy): Eukaryota > Metazoa > Chordata > Mammalia > Didelphimorphia > Didelphidae > Monodelphis > Monodelphis domestica. The sequence continues at coordinate 142,806,078 of NC_077233.1, read as the reverse complement.
AGCATAGCTACCACTTGGCCAAGGAGACATAGTGTTTCATCACAGCACTGTACATGTGCAGAATATTATTTACTTTGGCTCTAAGAAGATTTCTCATAATCTTTTCCTTTATGATTAATAGTAAGAGTCATAGCCCCTAATGAATTCTTTAATTTGGCCTGTTTTTTATTTATCATTACTGAAATTGGGATGTTTTGTGTTTTTGAAAGTTACTCTGTTCTGTTATTTTGAAAGTCAAATCCCTTGTTTCACAGTTATAATTATATTTTGATTACTGGTTACTATAACTTGTCTTAGTGAGGGAAATGTTTCTTTTAGTGAAAGAAATTTAGGCTTCACGTTAGCCAATTTACAAACACCATATCTCAAGCAAAGTCATTTTCTGATGCTTCACTATGACATGGAATTGACTTTGTATTCTTGAAGGCTATGCCAAGCTTTGGTAAATACAACTGAGCTTTGAGTAAGTTCTGAATAGTTGAGGCTTTGTAGTTTTGGTAATTTCTATGTCTATAATTGGAACACCAACTCTTCCAATGTTGGTGTTCCCTAAAATTTCCTTGACTTTTCTATGTTTCATTCCTTCCCACTGTAAATTGGGAGTTAATTCAGTTCTAAATCCATATCTTCAGGTGCCTAAAGATATATCACCTGCAAATAGTTTATACAACATGTCTAATAGGAAACTTGGCTTTACCTTTAAACCTACTCCTCATTTTGAGTTTTCTATCTGTTGTACTACTCTGTCCTCTCTTTTAGTTCATATTTGTCAAGTCATATAGATTCTACTTCCACAATATCTTTCATATTCCCCATTGTTGCCACCAAAATAAAGAATCTTATTACCAATCATTATTCATCTTATAATCGAATATGTTCCTTCCTCTTCTCTCTTGCATTTAGCTACCAGAATACTCTTTCTTACACAAAAATCTGGTGATATTTGCTCAAAAAATTTCAGGGATTCACTGTTGCTTTATGATTTAGTTCTTTTGGTTGGCATTCAAAGCCCTTAGCTTTGGTTAAATTTGGTTAAATCCAACCTGTCCAGGTGCACTCTATGTTCCTCCAAAACCAGACTCTCTTTTGTGCCTATATCATGTCACCTCCATGAAGCCTACCTTGATTCTCCATATTGGTAACAACCTTTGCTCTTTGGACTGTTATAACATTTTCTCATGCAAATAATGTCCTTATCATATAATACTGAATAAAAATTAGAGAAAAGAAAACAAATAGCCCTAAGTTTTGTACTATTTCATGATTTTCCTTCTGCAATGAAGGGGATAAAGTAATAGAAATGCAGACAGAGTTCTGAGAATCACATAATTTATAGACCACCTATTAACCTAAATTTAGCTATTGGTACTCTCAATATGATATTCTTATCCAGTGATCAACAAATCTACTCATTACTGGCAGAATGGAATCAAAACAATGTTGATATTCTCAGTGTATGAGAAAACACAACACAAAAGGAAGTTGTAGTTAAATGGAAGTATAACTTACCTTGAAGAAGCAAATGAAAGAGCTAGTGTTGTTGGTTTTATTGTACATCCAAAGGCAAACAGAAGCATCATTTCATGGGATATTTGGTTACTAAACCTTACATAGTTTATGAGGAATATGAGTAGAAAAAAGACTGCAATGAAGATAAATGTAATTTATGCCCTAACATATGTCCTAGACTAGAGAATGAGGAAGTATATGTTTCCATATGATGTTTCATATTTAATCAGCACATACTTTTTTTTTTTTAAATTTAAACCCTTACCTTCCATCTTGGAGTCAATACTGTGTATTGGCTCCAAGGCAGAAGAGTGGTAAGGGCTAGGCAAAGGGGGTTAAGTGACTTGCCCAGGGTCACACAGCTGGGAAGTGTCTGAGGCCAAATTTGAACCTAGGACTTCCTATCTCAAGGCCTGGTTCTCAAACCACTGAGCTACCCAGCTGCCCCCTAGCATATACTTTAATAATCATTAAGATGGACATAGGGTTAATGGTAAAAAAAATGTTGAAAAGATGGCTCAGGATTAAGTAACTAAGTAAACCAGAAGATCTGTAGCAGGCATGAAGATGCTACAGTTATATAAAATGAACATATTCTTCAATAAAAGATTGGGGATTAATAGACATGGTGAACAAGATAACAAAATGAAATATTTTAAAGTTAATAATACCTTATTAGTGATGTGGGAGTCCTTTAAAAATCAATTATTTCTAACAGAGCATTGATTTTTTAAAGTAAAAAGTTTCCAAAAAAGTAGACTAAAATGAGAAGATATGACATGTAATTAAAACAAATTGATGACAAAAATGGTAACTGAATAAAGGAATAGACTATTAAGATGATTATAATGATTTTCTTTTGGATGTTTAATTTATATAAAGCAATTATCATGAGGCCAAGAGTCTAGAAACTATCTCAGCCAGGAGATACTTGATCTCTTTGCTAAACAGAGAGACATTATAACCAAGAGTAAACTAGTGTTATGATTAAAATTGTCTGAAGAGAATACCTTAATTTATAATTACTTATTAAATAATTAAAAAATGGGCTAAAGAAAGAAAAAGCAAGTTCTCTTAGGTGTTCCCAAGCTGATTGTGCCAGCTCTGACCATGTGCCTCCTTGGTCAGGATTCCAAGGGAAGAAAGTGATTTCCTCTCTCCTCCATCAATTTATGCTTTTTGGGACATCCCTTTCCCAAGCCTCTTTGATTGGAGGACTGACCTCAGTCTGGACAAGAGATGGGTCTTCTGGACACACAGATGGCTACATAGTACACTTGCACTTTTCTCCAAATGACTTTGCCTGGTTTACAGATAAACAAAGAACTAGTCTCCATTCTTCTTCAGCAAGGAGGAGAAGCAAGTTTGTAGTTTCGATTTAAGATCAAGCACTTTTTTTCCCCTGCAAAGTCAAAAGTTGGTTCTGGGATACCAAAAAGGGGTACAGTTTAATATTAATTTTCTACAATATAAACTTATTTACAAAGCCTTATGGAAGATGATGATGGAGGATTATAGATACTATTACTTCATAAAACAATAATAAGTATTAGTTTAGAAAAAAAATGTTTGGTGTAGGGCACAAAGAAACGAGATCATCTCCAAAGCATGAACAATGGAAACTAAGTATGAAAACAAAAAAAGAAAGAAATTAATAGTTTTATTAAAAGTATTTTCTCTGTTAATTATAGTAAAGCTAATATAGTTAGATTGATATCACAATCTTTGATGAGAAAGGAGAAAGGGAAAAGAGATAGACAGACAGAGAAAGATAGAGAGGCAGAGCTGGAGAAAGACAGAAACAGAAATAGAGACAGAGGCAGAGAGAAAGAGATGGATAGACAGAAAAAGACAGAAACAGAATTAGCACAGTAAAACCAGACCATTATATTAGAGAGTAGTTCTGTGATAGGGGTGACATAACTGAGAATTCTGAGGAATTGATTCTTAAGATAATGTATGACTGGAAAATAAACCAAATATTATTATTATCCTTTCTCCTCCAAAAGGTGGTTGAAATGACATTAATTATTTACTTTCTCAATGCTATTAAGTTTTTATGAACATAATCTTTATACATATCAAGGACATTCTTAAGGAAATATGAGAAAGGAATAAGGCAGACTTTTGCCAATGACATACAGCAGACTATATCTTTATAGTCACACATTGGATTCTAATTCACAGAGGATATATAAGATTCCATTATGCTTACTGTTTGTTAACTATAAAAAAGCATTTGATCTGGTAGGGGAAAGTGAATTTAGGCCCTTCTTGAACAAGGGGTTCTTTGTGCAAATGTTAAAATCTCACAAGATTCCTAGGGAGAACAAAAAGAGAGATAACTTTGTGTATCCACTGAGGAAGAGGCGTGCCTGCCAAAGATGTTTGCTACTATCATGGAAGATGTCCAACCTACCGTCCAAATAGAAAAAGAATTCTCTATAGATCATGAGGTTCTCCAGATATTAGCTTTCAGGTGATGTATTGCTATCACATCAAGACTTAGAACATTGTGGAGCTGTGCCTACCCTCATGAAACCCACAATGACTAAAATAATTCATCCTAACAATCCACATAGAAAAAGCTAGGTGTATCAAGAAGGTCTATGGGCCTATGAGATAGGTTTGGATGGTCAGCCCACTCAGCTGGGTCCATCAGTACATGAGGCATGCACTATGGATTGACAATTTACTAGGTCCAGAAATGAACAGAAGGAAGAAAATGGAATAGATTATATTTGGAAAACTGCAGCACTTTCAAAAGCCCCATGTTTCTCCGTAACAAAAAGCTCATCTTCTGAATAACCATTCTTTCAATGACAGTTTAGAGCTACAAGTTATGGAATATTATCATTTCTGAAGAATAAAAATTACAGGGCAATGGAAACTGAAATGGCAGGCATTAGTGACCCATTACCAACAACTAATGATACACTAGAAATAGATGCAAAATATATCCATAAAGATGTGTAACAGGAAAAGGAGGTGTAATGCTGTCAAGAGATCTAGGAATAACAAACGAACAACCTTCATGATGCATTGATGTCTGGGTAATGTTAAAGATCTAGAGGAAGGCCTCCCAGCATGTTGGATAGACTCCCTACTGAATATTTAAAGTAGGACATAGATAAGAATCTCATGGGATGGAAAGGTATGAATCTATGATGATCACACCCTTTTCTAAGATCACAGGTTCACTGAAATATTTTATATAGTAATTTGTGTTTGTATCTTTCCTAATGCTACACTGTAGGCTCCATAACGATAGAGACTGTCTTATTTAAATTTTCTTGAGTGTCTAGCACACTACTCTTCACACGGTACTTAAATAATGAATGGATAACCAGCCAAGATGAGTACAGAAGGGCTCATTATCAGAAGGCTGGTCACCAATGTGGGGGCTATAGTAACTGAAGGAGCCTGTCTTCTAAAGTACAGTGGAATGTGATCTGTGGTGTGGTGGTGGTAGTTATCATTCAGCTCCCTGTTTACACACACTGGTTAATGTCAGTGCTGAGTGGCTCATTCAATAAAGTGATTTTTATAGTTGTATCTGTCATGGTCTTGTATAATTTTAATTTATCTGTGGTAAAAACCTTGTTTGAAGGGAGACATTAAGACTTCATTTTGTTTAACTAGATCTAATAGTTTAGTGATCTCATTGTGGATCTACCACTGTCCATGTTTCCTTTATCGGTATAGATCACACTCATCCAGGCTCTCTTGTGTGATTCTCAGCTATGATCTTCCATTCACTGATCCTTGACAAGGGACCTACCCACAATGCTGGATCAACATTTTTACATCTGTAGTTGTATCCAACATTTATTTATTTTGTTTTTACCTCTTCAAATTTAGACATTTTTGCTAATTTCCTCTTAAGTACTCAGCTCTGTCAATTCCATTTTCTCACAGAATACATCAAGTACTGATGTGGTAGAGTTCAAATGTGGAAATTTTACTATCATTGAAGCTGAAAAACACATCACTGTGACACTGCTGATAGATACACAATCCTTGGTTTTGCTGTTTTACTTCCAGTTTCATTTATCAATGCTCCTATAATGATCTGACTAAGCTGAATCTCACACCAAGTATTCTGCACAGGTTGATTTTTTCCTTAACTAATTTTTTCTATGTTAGGGGCAGCCAAAACTGTTTTCCTTCCTCAACTGGTTTTTGCTATTTAATAGGGGAAGGAAGGCTTAATTTTCTTCTCATCTCCTATAATGAATTTGTATTCTAGACTGATACTGCATTTCATTGCTATGTCTCTGTTCTTAACTAGGAAAGAATGTGTCTGTCTGTCTGAGATGGTTTCTGAATACTGTCATTTTCTCTTTGACAACCGTTTTGTTTTAACTAGGTTTCTCTAAGAAATTATGCTAGCCAATATCCTTTTCCATTTTTTATTTTTGGGAGCTGACAACTTGTTTAAATATATCAACTTAGAGCTGCAATGTACTAGATGTTTATCCTTACTCTTAATTTGGTATTTACTTTGACCTCTGCTTTAACTGGATTATGACTATATACTGACAACTAATTAAAAAAATGATTCCATTTCTAACCAGTTTTTTTTTACATATTAAGATGCATTTTCTTTTTTTCTTTATGGTTCTATGTAATGTTTTCTATGTCTAAAACTTTCTGGTGTGTAGGTGTGAAACTTCTGAGGTGTCCACAAGCCTTCAATTACTTATATATGTTGATCCTAAATCATGGTTTCCAACATAGTTTTCACAGACCTTTCCAGTGTCTACTTTCATGCTGAAGCCACTGTATTAAAACATTTTACCAGTTTCTTTATAAAAGTTCTCTTCGTTTTCTACAACTGATATTAGAGCACTGAAATCACTTTCATGGTGGTTCTTTGTTTATATTTATCTTGAGCACTGGAAGATGGATCCTGTTGTTCAAAGAGGGCTTGTTAGATTTGGAGTTGGACTACCTGGGTTTGAATCCCAGTTCTGCTGCTTCTTGTTGGTATGACCTTGGGCAAGTTGTCACTTCTCTGGATTGTAATTTCTTCTAGAAAATGATGTTCAATTAGATGGCCTTTTAGGCTCTTTCTAGCTTTAAAACAATGGCCCTTTGGCCACATTCCATGAAATTGTATTTCTCATTGTTTTTGAATGGATAGAGAAACCAAATTTTCCAATTCTTTCATCAATTTATATAAAAAGAACCTCAAGTTAATTTCCCACTTAGTTATAAATGCTTTATGTCTTCTGGTCTCACTTATGCTGAGAATATCAATATGGCTAAAGCACATTTCTCAGAGTTTATCTTCTTAGTGGTCATTGGACCAGTTGTTTATGAATTTACTCAGCTCAGGTCCCATTTTTTAAGGGAAGCCTTTTCTGATTCCCTAAGTCATTTAGTGCTATCTCTCTACTCCTCAAATTATCATGCACATACTTATGGATTTAATGTGTAGCACCTGTACACATTACATGTGTGGTATATATAGCTGGTATAGAGATGGAAAGAGCTGGTATAGAGATGGAAAGATTCAAGCAAGCTCTATACCAGAGATTACTAATTTGGTTATATATTCAAACTTGACTTTCAGGGCTAATTTTTGGAGGTTTCTGGGGAAAAGACTGGAAGAAAACTTGTACATCTAGAGATTCATTTCACATGGGGAGGAAATAAAGTCAACAGGGCTGAGAGATAAGTACAGTATCTGGACACTGACACCTCTACTGAATGTCTTCCATAGTTGTGGAGCACCTGTCATAGATGGTGGGTTCTGGAAGCTGAGGAGTCACTTTTCTCTGTATGTTACCTTCCCCTCTCTTAGAACTGAATATCAGTAGCGGTAAGATTACAAAGTATCCAGGGGGAGCTTTGCTTTACTACCTCTCCTCCTTTTTTCCTATTAAAGGGAGATTAGTTCAAAGCTTCTATCTCCATTAAACTAGTGGTCTGTTTCTTCCTGGTCTTCCTTCAACAGGAGATGGTGGAGATTAGGGTAAGATGTATATTCTATTTCCCATCACAGACAACTCAAGACAACTGTTTTCTTATGATTTGTTTCTCAATTGTTTTATCACCTACAAATTTCTTTCTCCCTTATTAGAAAAGAAAATCCAGTGTCTACCAACTCCTTGTATTGTGAGATTAATGATATCAGTAGAGATACAGGAAAAGTTTTTGATCTTTGTAGAAACTGAAGATGTAACCTTGCTTCAACATTGCTAAGGAATGAAAGGAGAAGGAGCAGACACTAATTCAATATGGAGATTCCACAAGTAAGAAAAGTAGTCTAATATTATACCTAGGCAAACAGTTTACATAAATAGGAGAGTCTATAAACAGAGAGAGAATAATATAGTTATATATTTATATATCCATAAACCTAACTGAAATAAGTCTTTGAGCCAAAGGGAGACAAATTCAAGCAGAACCAGTCCCTAAAAGAGTGATCTTGGTATATCCTGGGATATCTATCCTTTATATCAGCTAAAAGAGATAAAACATCTGACAAACAGGAAACAATCTCAAGAGTATGTGTTGTTGTTGTTATTTGGTGGTGGTAGTGGTGGTGGTGATGGTGTGTGTGTGTGTGTTTGTGATTGCATTTCTGGTACCCTGAACATCACAGACCCTTAATGAAAGCTTAGCATTGGATTAGACTGTGTTTTTCCTTAAAACTATTCTCATTTTTCCAATAGGTCTGCCACAATTGCTATAGAAACACAAAGACAAAGAGCTATTTTTTTAAATGTTTCACAGGCCATTGTAGATAAAAATACCCATCATCTCGGGGTCAGCCTTTTGGTTCTAGGCTTAGTCTATTACTGAGATAATACATGTATTTCTTTAATGCACTTGGTTTTGAACTCGAAATTATCAACTTGCCAGAAAGTTTGATGTTTCTTTGGCAAGACCCCAGAGAAGTTAAAATCGCCTGTTTATCATTGAGAAATACAAAGAGAATTATTTTTAGGAGAAGACAAGTAGAAGAGAAACTGACTAAGATAGGAAAACCTGGAATTGAAATTATAGTCATTATGAATTTGTTAGGGTTCTACTAATATAGTTTCCTCACCTATAAAATAAGCTAGAGAAGGAAATAGCTCTCAAGAGTCAAGTGTGACTAATTGAGAAAAAAAGAGATTCAAATAGGAATGGATTTTTCTTTGTATTCTCTTTAAAGAAAGGATTTATTCAGCTAATGATTAATATTAACAAGAGAGGAAAAGCTTAACTACTTGAGAGGGAGTTTGGCATTATGGTAAGTACACAGCACTGGTAGGTAAAGGACCTGAGTTTGAACTTTGGCTCTAATTCTTATAATGTCAGCCTTAGGCAAATCACAGTACTTCTGGCCTTCAATCTTATCTTCTCTAAAGTGAAAGAATTGGACTTAATGATCTTAAAATATCCTTCCAAGTAAAAATCCTATGAAATCAATAGACTCCTTTGATGAAATCTCAAATACATTACCTGCCAATCAACCTAATGGCATACTAAGGATCTATATGCTACTACATGAGGAGTAGACTTTATGGTCCCTTTCCTCAGTGGGTTTATAGTATAGAATAGTATAGTATAGTTATGTGGTAGTAAAAAGAACGCTGGAATTTAGTCAGAAGATCTGAGTTCAAAAATAGGCTCTGTCACTTAACATAACATAAGACTTCAGGCAAAGAATTTAGCCAAAATCCAATTTCTTAATGTTTTACCCTGCCTCACAGAGCCTTGTGGGGGGAATTAAATGACATACCCAGAGTTATACAGATAACAAGTAACAGAGTCAGAATTTGATTTCAAGTTCTCTGATTCCCAATCCTATGTCCTCTCCAAAAAACCCATGATAGCTCCCTGTGGATGGGAGAGTACAAGTGTAGTCTGCATGACTGAGGAGTGCTGTAGGAAGGATCCTTGCTTGTGGCAGGGGTAGAAATAGATGACTTCTGGAATTCTCTTAAAACTTGAGGTTCTATAGTTAAAGTCTAGTTCCTGAAAAAAAAGGCACACTTTCTCTTCTCTTTTTAATATATTCTTATATTTATATGAATGCATCACCAAGTCTTTTTGACCTATGGAATCTTATCACAGAATAAACTTTAACTGAACTAGTATGATGGTGACTCATTAACTTTTATTAACATTAGACAGGTCTACAAGGAGATAATTCACAAATTTATCAAAGCTGACAAAGTTATTATTCCAGGTGGATATAAATTCTTATTTGTCCATAACCATTCACATCTTGTATGCATTTTTTTTTTTTTACAATTCAACTGTTTCCTTATGTTTTGGTAATTGGTTATAACTCAGAGCATACTGCCACCTGATAAACTCAGAGGGAATCTTGCCTTTTCTGTCCTTTTTAGCCAAAACATTCATGGCAGCTCGTCTCCTATGAGATATATGAATTGGCTCAAATCATCCATCCATATTTGCCAACAGCAAGTGGGGCCTAAAATGAGACCTCAGTGCATCTGATATTCTTAAAATGAAACCCCAACCCAACCTGGAGCCAACCACATTGAGTACCCATGAACTGAAAGCAGGCAGGAGGGGAAGACCCTGGAGAGTTTCAAAGGAAGATGAACCTTTAATATGGCAGAATCTTTGGGAACCCAGGAGACACTCCAGCCAGATGTTCTGAGGTCGATGTAACATGATTCCAAGAAGGAAGAGGATGTGTTTCTGAATTCCCTGTTGTGCTTTAATTTACTGCAGTCTTACAGAGGACACATGTGGTGATAGCAGGTGGACTTTCAGCCTGATCATTACTTCAAGGTTGGGGCACAAACTCAGGGACATTTCTTTCTTGACTATAGCTCTGTTTAACAGGTCAGTAAATGCATTTTTTTCTAGGGTACTATACCTGGTCTTCTGAAGTTCAGGTCAGAAGTAAAAGTGTTGTAGATGCCAGGGGCCACTATTAATGATATTTAACATGAGGTATGATCATTCTGATAACAAATATATCAGAATATGTATTAGCCATGAAACCTTAAACAAGTCTTATCACTTGTATATAGATCTATTTCCTCATCTAGAGAGGGAAGGAAGCAAGGAAGGAAGGAAATGCAGAAGGAAACAATAAGTATATATTGTTTGCTAGGCCCTCTGCTAAGTACTTTAAAAAATTATTTATTTTTTTCAATTTATAGATGGGGAAATCAAAGCAGAAAAATGCTATATGACTTGCCCAGGATCATAGAGTTAGGAAGTATCTGAGGCCAGATCTAAACTTAGGTCTTCTTCACTCATGGTCCAGTATTTTATCAACAGTTCCTCTGGGTTATTACCTCCTAAAGTTTCTTTTAATTCTAACCTGTGTGACATAATAGATACAGTTTTGGCCTCGGAGTCAGGAAGATCAGAATTCAAATCCTGTCTTAGATAATTCTGAGCTTTCTCACCTTAGGCAAATTACTTAATCTTTATCTTAGTTCCCTCATCTGTAAAATGGAGATAATAGCATCTATTTTCCAAGGCTGCTGTGAGGATGAAATGAAATAACATTTTAAAAGTGTTTTACAAACCTAAAAGTGCTATATAAATATTATCTATCATCATCATCATGATGTGACAATGTTGGAAATTTCCTTTTGGGATTTGCCTTCAAAGTTATATTATGATTCCCAAAGAAAATTAGTTCAATGACATTATAGCTATACTTCATTTTTTTTCTTACTGTGGTATCACCTAGTGGATCTTTGCAATTTCCTTTCCTTCCCAGGTTTCATTACCACTACATCAGTTCATTCATTACATTTGGCCTCCAAGTAACATTTGGCTTTTCCTAAAAAATTAAATCCCCATTCAGTAAAAGAATATTTGATACCATGTAGGCTCTTCAAAGGACAGTCCCATTAGCTCTGAGGAACATTCCCAAACAGAAATCCAGGAATTAGTTGAATATTCACATTAATCACATTGCCATTGAAATAAATGTACAGACTTCTCTTTGGACTATGAATGGGATAGCTCTTTTCTGGAGGTATATGGAGGTGTACATTTGATAGTTATGTGACTAACAACTTCTACAAAGGGGGATTATAAATTAACTTATATGCACATTACTTAACTCGCTTAAGTCATCTTCATTTCCCCAAAGGTATAACAGAGGAACAAAATTGTTTGAAGAAATGATTTTGATGGGACAATATTCCTTTTACTTAATCAAGGAGAACACTTCAGTACTCCATAAAGATCCTTTTATCTGCCAGTTCTTTCCTGGTGAACTCCAGTGGGTCTAGAAAACACTGCCAAGCATCTTGATAATCAACAAGGAAATGACAAGGATTTCAGATCTTTCTACAGTTTTATGTACCATAACATTTTTAAAAGCTGCTGAACTGGAAGAGGGACTTTATTGTATAATATCCATTTCTCCCAGTGCTAAAAGCAAGTAGTTCAAAGTCCATGGCTTTCTTCATGAAGAATTTAATTTATTCCTCATTTATTTATTCATTACCAATGGGTTCTTTATTAGAAAAGGTAAACTGATTTTATATTAGAGAACTGCACTTCAAGTTCCTATAGCTTCTACTTTTGGCTCAGGAGAGCCTACCAAATATGTTCAAATTGCTATAAAAGTTGGGCACATTGGTCTAGGAACTTTGAAAAAATTAATTCAATACAATAAAACTGTCTAAGATTAATCACCAAAACATTTACTTGAATATTAATAGAAATAGAAAAATCTGAAGCATGGTGTAAAAGCTTTTTAATAAATCTAATATGCTGGAATGGACTGATATTTCCCTTAAAATAGATTATAAAATATAATAGTAATCCACATGGATATGTGCTCAGACAATGCTTTACAGACACATTATGAAAAGCACTAAAATCCCCTGAAAAAATATTGTTTGATTGAATGAAAATGATAATTTTTTCTATAATTAGGATCTCAAATAATCCAACAAAATATGCATTTATTAGGCTTCAACTTTATGCAAAGGAGCTGTGCTAGGTGTTGAGGATATAAAGGCAAAAGGAAAAATAGTTCTTGACCTAAAGGTGTTTATACTATAGAGAAAGGGAAATACTAAGGAGCAAAACTTAGTCTGACTTTATAAAAACATGGCAAGCATAAAAGCTTTCTCTTCAGTCTCTTTTTATTTTGTTTTTAGAAACAAAAAGCTCCCCAAACTCAAAAGATCTTGAAAATTTGAGAAATCTTTGCACAGCCTTCTTCTGAACATTTAAATATAAATGAATTAGAAATGCCCCAATTTCCTCCCTATTTCAAATATATTAGTTAAGCAAGGGAAGGAAAGAGCCTGGCAAAATGTATTTTCCCAAACTTAAACCACTGGGAAAACAGTTGGAGACATTCAAACAATTGAAAGTCTTCCATCCTTACTCTGAAGATTTATAGATCAGATGAGAGATTGAACTTTGCTAAACTAAGGTCTCTGCAATTTTCCCCATGGGATAGAGGTAAATATTTTCAAGCTGTTCTTTGAAAAGATGTGTTTTAACTTCCTAGTCTTGGGGTCCTCCTACTATGATTTCCCCAAAGTCTCATTTCCTATCCTTAATATCATTGAGCAAACAATGACAGGAAGACACTTCCAACTTAAATGTTTTATTCAGTGCCATTAGGTATTTAGCATTTACCTGTTTATTTACATAGGAGTAGTTAAAAAAATAAATTACTGATGATTCTGAAGAATTTTAAATATCTTCAAGGTTTCTTCCCTTTTAGGTCTCAGTTCATGAATTTATATCTAGAAGAAATGTTAGAGATGATTTTCACTCTTTAAAATGAAAAACAAAAACAGATGAAGAAATTGTGGCACAGAATGGTTGATTATCAAAGGATACACAGGTAGCAGAGTTAAGTTTTGGGTCTGGGTTCTTTGGATCCAAATCCAGAACTCTTTTCTGGACACTGCCTGCTTATCTTCTTTCCTTTTACTACTTACTCATTTTTACCATTGCTGTTAAAGGGTGGCCCTCAAGGTCCAGCACAGTCAAGGTCCATATTTTTGTTTTTGACAAAACATTTCAAAACAAAACAAAATGAAAGAATATAGATCCTTATAGAAAGTCCTAGTGTAGCTCTCATGTAACATTGGGCCATCCCCACTCTTGCTCTCCTAACCAAGCTGGTTTCCTCACCCTAACCTGTACTTGGACTGGCAGATCTTAAAGTTCCCAGGTGCTCCACCATGCAGCTACAACTCAAACACTTGTGGCCCAACAAATAACGTTGACAGTGCTAGGGACAGGGAGTAGTGGTGGTAGAGATACACTTCTACTAATTCATACTTTAGTTCCTAAGAACCCATCACAGTGATTCCTATTTATATGACCCTTAAACCAGAAACATGTACTTAACAATAGGACCAAAGGAAGAACAGCCATTATATTACAATTACTTGATGTAAGACAAATGTAAGAATAAACAAAACATCATAGTCCATGCATTAACCTGGATCACACTTTCCCATCAATACATGGCAGTAAAACCAAGAGAAATCTAAGATGCAGGTACATGACTAGGGAAATGTATGTCCTCAGGGAAACTCAGAGTTCTGGGTGTCAAGCCTTTATGTCCTTGGTCGCTTCATGAAAAATTTGCTGCACACAAAACTCCTTCTCTACTAGTTGATACTTTTCTGCTATTTAATCACCCTCCTGCTGGGCAGTCACTTTTTTCCTACTATAGGGAATGGATAAAGCAGCAAGCTCTTTTTGTTCACAGTCACATTTAACAGTAATATTACAGGCTTTCAGTGACATGCAGTTCCTTTAAGCAAAAGAAGCACCAAGCTCTTCAGTTCATCTATAACTAGTATAGGATTTTGCAACCAATATGAGATTTTGCTTCATCTAATTATCTCTCTTAGCTCAGCAGAGCTCATAGCAAAACTCTTCATTTTGGCTTTCTGGAAAACATAGTCAAGCACAGCCAGCTATTGACTCAATAGGGTTCTGTCTTGTTCAATCAGCTCTTAGATTCTTCTCACTGCAAAGCAGATGCAAATCTTATCTTTCTCCTTCTGTTTCTCTCTCAAATCCAAGAAAGTAAGAGAACCACCAGGTACCTCTGAAGAAGTTTATTCTCTTTCAAGATGTAGTTGCCCCTGAAGGACAATAAACTCCTAGAACTTTGAGCCTTTCTCCAATCAATCAGCAGACTCCCAGAATAACAGCTGAAATCTTCCTGTGAGCTCACTATTATAATGATTTTTTTCTACTCTCATGCTTTTGTTTTCTTCTTCATGGATTATTTAAAACCATTCTCAATGTTTCTCAAAACAAAGCTTTGTAGTCAGTGACATCTTTAGTCTCCAAAGTAAGATTCAAGATATCCACTTTTCTGACAGTCATGAACCCAACAATCCTTATTTAATCTTTCCATAGTCTACAATTATTTTATTTACAAATTTCATTTATAACTTTTAAAACTCTAAAAACAATCACATGTAAGTGGGCTGAGGGACTCCAAAGTCTTGCAGTCAGTTACCTCAGTCTATCTCTGCCTCCAAACAGATAGTCAGTATTTATCTGCCTGGCAATTCTCTATCAAAATTGGGAGAAATCTATCTCATACAATAAAGTTCCTCTTCCAGTTCAACAACTTTTAAAAATGTTATGGAACATAAATCTGTAGAAAGATCTGAAATCCTTGTCATTTCCTTGATGATTATCAAGATGCTTGGCAGTGCTTTCTAGACCCACTGGAGTTCACTAGGAAAGAACTGGCAAATAAAAGGATCTTTATGGAGTACTGAAGTCTTCTCCTTGATTAAGTAAAAGGAATATTGTCCCATCAAAATAATTTCTTCAAACAATTTTGTTCCTCTTTCCTACCTTCTCTATATTTATCTTTGTGCCTTTTTCAATTTTAGCCCACTTTCCTCATCAGTAAAAATCCAGCAGACTCCAAGTGGAAATGATATTTTAGCTGAGTTGTAGCTCTGTCTTTATAGTTGGAATCAGCAACCAAACTGTTCACACATGACAGGGGCAATATTTACACTAGAAAAGAGGTTGCATGTCTAAGAGCCTTTTTTTTAATACTTAACTTTTTATTATTTTAGAGATCATGGTACAATGTGTGGACTATTCAGGGTTTTGGTATTTTCTTCTTCCTTTATTTCTTTTAGGCACTGGGAAGAAGGAAATGTGGTAAAACTTAACCTGATAACATGGTACTTGCTAAAAGTTCTGCTAAATTTTTAGATGAGAAAGGAGACTGGAACTCATATTTTTGTAAATCAAATCTAGTCACTATGCACTGTATACCTCTCTGATGAAAAATTATTTCCCCCAAATGCCTATTGAATTAACACACTCTAAATTCTATCTAAATTGGACTTATTTTTTTCATCTACTTATTAATTCCTATCCCTTGCTATTCTCTATTTCTAGAATAATCTATCCAATTCACCTGATGAATTTCTACCTATCCTTTAAAATCTAAGTAAAATGTCACCTTAACTAGAAATCCATTTTTGATAAGCAAATCAGGAACAATATTCCCCCTAAAAATAGTACTTTTTTTTCTTGGGCAAAAGACTTGCCAGAGTATCAACTCCTTAAGGGCAGGAGTCATTAAGAAAAACAAACCAACTTGCTTGAAGGGTCTCATTTAGCTCTAAAATGCTATTGTCCCTGTATTCTCTCCAGAAGAGAGATAGTATATAGTAGGCACTTATAAATATGCCTTGAATGAAATTCAGGATCATTATTCTTCTCAAGTTTTGCTGAGTCAACTCACTGACTTATACTTACATTTTGTAATATTTATTTTAGAAAAAAAGATATTCACAGTACATCAGATGCATATGAAAATTGTTTAGTCAAAATATTATGTACGACTTGTCATTTTCTTTGGTTATATTCCTTCCACAGATACATATGATACTCTTTCATGATGCCTTATTTATGCTGAATAACTCCCACCTCTTTTTTTCTCCACATCCCTTAATTAGAGGATCTATCTATTACCCTCAAGACTTTCACTCTTTCTGTATCCAGTAGGTAGGTGCATACCGACACAAAACAATGAAATATGGGACAACTTCATGGTCTTTGGGAAAATTAGTAACCCATTAATGAACTAAGTCATAAGTGAAACAAAAGTCCACGCCATTCTAACCAACTCACTCTTAGAAATTCTCTTTTTTTCTGGGTCCACAAAACCTTACTTCCCATGGAAAGATGAAAGTTGTGAAAGATATAGGTTTCCTGTAGTTTCCAATGTTTGTTTCACCAAACAGATAATGTATCTTTTGGCCTCTGGGGAATGAGGGAATACAGCTGTATAAACTTAGTGTAGGAGGAGGCATCTGAGACAGTAAGCTCATATCCTTATCTCCACCTACCATCCCCCCATCTTGTGCATATGCATGCAAATGTACAATGTGTGCACATACACTACCACCACCAACCAGAATAAATAAAAACCTTGAAAAGTAACCTGATTAAAAAAACCCAAACTGAACAAGTTTGACTATACTTATAGGAAGGATGATACTCATTTAAACAGATGCCTGACGATTAGTCTTTCAAAGCAATCTTGAAGCTAGTTTTCAGTAGTGACTTGAATAGACCAAACTTGTTTTCAAAGGTTTTTTTGGGGGGGATTTTTTTGGTGGCAAAGAAGTCCATGTGACCTTAATTATGAGGCAAGCCAAAGGGGTAACATATCCGTCCCTTTTACATGCTGCCTGGATTGAATGAGCATTAAGTTTTCTTGTGAATAGTTTAAACTTTTTGTACAAATTGGTTAGAAAAATATCAATAGATTAAACTGTAAACTATATGAAACTATAAAGGTACCCATGCCTGGGGCAGAAGGTATCCTTCTTTCCCCTTCTTTGGTGATCATTTGAAGTCAGAGTGGTTTAAATAACAGTAAACTTTAACAAAGATAGTGATTGATAAGATAAATGGGGAGAAAGTAGGGGTGGCCCCCTAAATCCCAAAACTCAGCAGAGAAATACTGATATAGGCAGGAGACACACTACATTACCAAGAGAAAGGAGAGAGCAAATAGGGTTGATTTATCCTAAGCTATTACCAAGCTAAAAAAAAGACTCATTTAGATGGTACCAGAAAAAGAAATTCTCAATACATTCTGAAAGACCTTTGGTCATTGGCATATTATAATTTAAGCATTAGGTGGAGGGTGGGGGGAGTTTCAAAAGAATGTTTCAAAAGAACTGTAACATTCTGGTTCAGAGCTGTGTTTTGTCCTGCAAATATACTGTAAGGTTGTTTTTGTTTTTTAAATATGGATCAACTATAAGGGGGCTGATTCTCTGGGGAAGGTGATACGAATATTTGGTTGAAGAGTTGCAGACCTGTAGATTCCAACAAAAAAAGAGTTGTGGGAGTCAAAGCTAAGGAGAACAGGAGACAGAGAGCAGACTGTGATGGGAAGCAGTAAGCAGTGTCACCTAGTGAAAATTGCCAAGAAAAAAAGCAATGTAAAATAGGAAGACCAATTAGTAAACCCCAGTGTCTCTCCTCATAGGAGTCCCATTCTGGGGAGTCAAGAGATTTATAAAAAGTCCCAAATGAGAGACCTGCACATTAGAAATAAGATGGTGTCTTGAATCTTTGCCTCCACTCTGGCCATCATCCATCTTCTACTCTTGGGCTCCTCTGGGATGCTGGGGATTGAAAATGTTGAATGCTAGGCTAAAAAGTCTGGATTTTTATCATGCAGATAATGGTGAATAAATGAATGTTAAGAGAGTAAAGTAGGTAAAGGTGAGTTCTAGCAGAATATGTAGGATGGATTAGAGATGAGAGACACTGAAAGCAGGGAGTCTGGCAAAAAAGATATTTAAATATTTTAGGTTCAAGGAATTATGGGACTGGATTAGAATGGTGGCATTGGGCACAGATAAGAAAAAATGGATGTGAAAGTGCCATTCAGAGGAATCCAAATTATTAATTTAGATATCTAGGCAGATACTAGGACATAAGGGAGTAAGAGCTGACATTAACTTCAATTTTTAGATTTTTAAGATCATTGAGGGCAAGCACTGTTTTTCTCAGAGCTTAACATGGGAACATGACACATAGCAGGCACTTAAGAAATGTTCATTGAATTGGATTAAATTTACCAAGATTTAAAGAGAAATGTAAATTAAGATCTATGGGATATTAAGTCGCAAAGCTATGGATATACTGAGATTCAATGAGAATTTGGGCATGTTCATGGATTCTTTTGGCAAAGATATAAATTGCTTTAAAATATGGTGCAATCTTTGTCTGTACTTCTGTTAATAATTCCAGGGAGATGTAAATTCCTACATTAAAAATACTAATATATCATACTATTTATCCAGATTCATATTTCTATAATGATATCAAATGTAGCCAAACCTTCTATGATTTGAGAGTGTTGTTCCTATCAATTTTTTAATGTATATGTTAATCAGATGGACAATCTACAATCAGGTAGAGTGTGAGTGAGTGTTCAAAACTTAATGTAATTTGCACCAGACAAGGTCCAAAATTTAGAACTTTCTTTCTGTCGTGGCCATCTTAACATCCTGACTGGTTTTTAGACATTTTCATAAATCAGATGTAAACACAGTGAAGGGGGATGTAGCCTAAGGCAGGGAGCTGGGGAATGTTTTCCTGCCAGTAGCAACTGTAGATACTGATTTGCCACTGACTCACTGGATGGTCTAGAGCAGGCCCCATAAGCCTCATTTTCTATAGTAAAAGAGGTGAATTCATCTAAAAAAAAAAAGAAAAGATGAAACAAAGGAAAAAATAGAATGTACTTCCCACTATTCTTACTAGTCAAGGAATAATCAGATAACTGGTTATAATGTTAAGCTGAGCCTCATGTTAATGATGGGCCAATAGTAAGTCTCGTTCTCTTATGGGCTATTTCAGAAGACCATTGGGCTACCCTGGTTTTTGGACCGTGATGCCACCTAGTTCCAATTAATCAGGTTCATATACTGATTAACAGCATGATTCAGGTCTCTTGTTTAAGTGCATTCTGAAACAAACAAAGCTGTATTTCAAGACAACTGTCTTAATGGTTAAAATAAATACCTTCCAAAATTTGATTTTCAAGTAGCTGAACCTTTTCCACCTTTACGATTAATTCAAACTTCCTTCAAATTATTTTTTTAAGTAATATAACAATTTGTTTTTCATTAGAGCTTGTCAAAGCTGAACTTCAGTTTATTTTGAGAGAAAGCAGTACTCATAAGAAACTGTTTAGTGCAATTTGAATGACGCCCAAAGGGGTTATTGCAGCCACAATCAAAATATAGTTTATAGCACTGGATAGGGCTGACACTTTATTTAATGATTATTTTTTAAAAAGTCAGGTTGAATCAGAAGCTAATTAAATGCACTCCTATGGCAAGCAGTAAGTGCTTCTGGATCATTTTTGCTACTGCAAAATGTAAGAATGTAGTTTGTAATTACTTATTACTAGATTTCAAAGTTTCTTACTTAGTTGAGGGTGGCATTGGCTTAGACTTTGTCTATATTAGATGTCTTTTTTAAAAGCAATCTTGTGAGGCATTTCCATGTGAAATTGAATGCCCTTAGGGAAATGCTGAGAGATACTCTGGATTCCATCTACAGAAGTTGAATTGCCAGTGGTTAGGATGGTATTTAATGTTGGATAGCTTAAGTGAAAGTGAAAAAAAAATGATATATTCCCAACTTAGTTGATGACCAAATCACAGCATCTTAGTTATTTGGGACCTCAGAGGTCATCTTATGTAGATCTTCTATATCATCTTAGAAAAATGATGAACAAGCCTCTGCTTAAAGACCTCAAGTGAAAGGGAGATCATTACCCCACTGATATTCCATTTCATTGTCTGGAGAGCTCTAATTGTTTAAACATTCTTACTTATTTTATTAAATATCTCCCAATTATATATAAAACAAATTTTAACAATCACTTAAAATGTTTTTGAGTTCCACATTTTCTATTTCCCTTCTACTCTACCTTCTTGCTTGAGAAGCCAAGTAATTTGGTTTTGATTTATATATATATGTATATATATATATACAGACAAGATATTTCTATATTAGCCATATTGAAAAAAACACCAAATAAAATAAAAGAGTAAAAAATAGCTGAAGTTTAAAAAAGTATGCTTCAATCTGAGTTCAGAATTCATCTGTTCTCTATCTGAAGGAAGAAAACATTTTTCATCAAGAATCCTTTGGAATTGTCTTGGATCAGTCTTTTGAACAGTGTAAGTAAGTCTTTCACAGTTAATCATCATTACTATATTGCTGTTACAGTGTACAATGTTCTAGTAATTTTGCTCACTTCATTTAGCATAAATTAATAATGTCTTCATAAATTTCTCTGAAAGCATGCTGCTCATCATTTCTTATAGCTCAATAGTAGTTCATCATAATAATGTATGCTCCTTTTTTCAGCCATTTGTTCTCTTAATTTGTTCAGCCATTCCCCAGTTAATGGGCATCCCTTCAATTTCCAATTCTTTGCCACCACAAAAAGAGCTGCTATAAATATTTTTGAACTAAGAGATCCTTTTCTTTTTTAAAAAAATTGGAATACCGACCTAGGAGTAATATTGCTGGGTCAAAGGTTATGTACAGTTTTATAGCCCTTTGATTGTAATTGCAAATTGTTTTTCACATGGTTGCTGGTTCACAACTCTACCAACAGTGTGTTAGTATCCTAATTTTTCTACACCCCCTCTAGCATTTGGCATTTCCTTTTTTATCATGTTAGCTAATATAACATGTGAGGTAATACTTTAGAGTTGTTTTAATTTGCACTTCTCTAATGAATAGTGATTTAGAACATTTTTATGTGACTTTTGAGAACTGCAGAATGGCTGTTTTTATAAATATAGCTCAGTTTTTCATATCTTTGAAAAATGAAGCCTTTATCAGAAATACTTGCTATAAAAACAATTTATCTCTACTTTCCTCTTTTCCTTCTAATTTTAGCTGCAAAAGTTTTTTAATTCTTGTAATCAAAACCATCCACTTTACTTCCTGTAACCCCTTCTCTTATATTTGGTTATAGATTCTTCCTTTATCTACAGCTTTGACAAGAACATTTTTCCATACTCCTCTAAATTACTTATGACATCACTCTTTATATCTAAATCCATCTAGACTTTATATTGGTATACTGTGTGAGAAGTTGGTCTGTACCTAGTGTCTATCAAAGTGCTTTTCAGTTTTCCTAGAAGTTTTTGTCTAAATGTTATTACTCTCAAAGCCTAAATCTTTGAGTTTGTCATTGTCTTTTACTGCTAAATATGGTTACACTGACCCACCATTCTGTTTTTTAGCCAGTACTAGACTGTTCTGATAATTACTATTTTGTAATATAATTTAAAATCTAGATCAGCAGTTCCAGCCTGGCAAGGCAACCTTCTTTAGTATTTTTAAAAAATTGATTCCCTTGATATTACTTTGGAAGAATATTTTGCTCTTCTGGATACATTTTGTTACTTTTTTTCTATCTCTACAAAAAAAAATTCTTTGGTACTTTGCACAGCACTAAATAAGTAAGTTAGCATTGGGAGGACTGCTGTTTTTGTTATATTGTCTCAGTCTACCCATGAATAATTATTATGTAGGTTTGTCTTTATTTGTGTGAAAAGTATTTTGTAATTGTGTTCATATAATCCTTGGGTTTGTCTTTGCAGGTAGACTCCCAAATATTTTATACTGTCTCCATTTATTTTAAATGGAATTTCTCTATCTCTCACTGCAGAATTTTGATGGTAGTATATATAAATGCTGATGATTCATGTGAATTTATTTTCTATCTTTCAACTTTTCTGATGTCAATTGCTTTAGCTATTTTTTAGTTGATTATTTAGGTTTTTCTAAATGTACTAGAGATTTGGTTTTCTTTTCCTTTTTAAGCAAATTAATAAATTGTTAATCTATTGCTGGTTTAAAAAAATAAAACCAGCTCCTAGTTTTATTAGTTCAATAATGATTTTTTTTCCTTTCAATTTTATTAATTTTTCCTTTGGTTTTTTCATTTTGGTGTTGTTGCGATAGGAAATAAGATTTAGGACAGAAGAGTGATTGACAGGGCATGGGATTAGAATTTTCCCTGGAGCTGGTGGAATAGAATCCCAGAGAAACAGTTCAGCAACTGACACAATCTCTCTGGAAGTGGATGAAGGAGGAGGCAGGTGTATTTTCCTGGAGCAGCTTGAGAAACCACCATTCAAATTACAAGCCTGGGAATATCTTTGGCTGTGGAAAAGAAGGCAGTCTTCATTCTTCTGCTGGACAGATTAGAAGAAGCTGACCGACCGGAGAACAGGCCACCTAAATATTTCTCTTGGGATTTTTGGACTTTGCCCACCAAAAGACTCTGTTGTAAGATTACTAATCCCTGAAGACTTTGCCTTTAAGGTACTTATAAATAAGATAGATTTAGTCAGATGGTTTATAATTTAGAGGGTAAAATAATTAAGATTTCTCCCTTTCCCCTCCTTCCCTTTTTTTTTACCTTCCCTTTCCTTGTTTAATAAAAATCAAACTGAAAACTGTATTATCACATACTCCCCTCTGCTGTGTCTGTCTATATGTCTTATTTAAGTGTAGAGTGATATTTGCACTGGCAAATGCTTCAAAGCTATGGTCATCTGGGTTACAAAGGATTCGGAATTTAAACTGATGGTGGTGCAAATGAAACAACAGCTGGACCAGATGGAGTTATGTATAAAAGAAAGAAGATGGTGAATAAGAGAAATGAGTGTGGGGATACTAAAAATAATGGGGAAATGAAACAACTTAATAGATTACAAAAAGAAGAGACTAGTGGGATGGCTACCTTATGTCCACTTAGGGATCTCCCTGTAGTTTCCAAAGATGGAATATTCCAAGTAAAAACTCACAAAAGATTTACCCCTCAGGTCTTGGAATCAATTAAAAGGAGAACTCCTAGTTTTACAGAAGAACTCAATCAAGTTATTAAGGAAATGAAAAGGGCAATAGATCTGTTTGACCCTGACTATAGTGATTTTGTGTTGCTAATAAAGGAATTATTAACTAAATGAGAACATAAGTTTATAGAGGAGACAAGATCAGACCCTCTGTTGGTATTCTGGCCAGAACAATATGATATGGATATGAATAACAAAGATAGATATGATGAAATGAAGGAATGTAGGGAAGCTATAATTGAGGTTATGGGTCAGTATACTAAAAGACCTAATGCCTGGTCAAAATTTGAGGCAATTAAACAAAAGATCACAGAAACACCTACAGCCTTCCTCAAAAGAATTACTGAGATGGTTGAAACATTCCTTAGCATGGATTTACTCGAAGAAGGGACCATTGCTCACATTAAAAGTATCTTTGTCAAAAATGCAGTTCCCCAAATCAAACTTTTCTTTAAGAATAATTACCCTGATTGGGAAGAAATGGATTTAGAGGACCTTAGGGGTAAAGCTACATATTTAACCATGAGGATAGACAGGAGGAGAAAGATACTATAGCAGAAGACCTAAAAAAAAAAAGCTTAGGGAAGCAGAATTAAAAGCTAAGAAAAGTGAGATAAAAGGTCAAGGCAGCGGCTGCTTTGAAATACATGCAGCCTAGGAACCTAGGCCTAGGGACAGCAGTTCAGGTCCTAAACATTGTTTCCTTTGTAATCAGTTTGGCCATTTTGTCAGAGAATATAGGTATAGAGGCCAATTTAATAGACAGATAAACAGAAATGAAGTATTTAATAGACAATATAGCAATAATAATTAGAACAATAATAACTACAGTAATTGGAATAATAATAACTAGTGGAATAATAATAATCAAATGAGACATGTAAATCAATGCCAAAATACCTGCTGTCATGGACAACAAGCTCCCAATCTGACCATTATAGGGGATTGGGTAAAGTCTGGAGCTAGGCCAAAATAGGTGGTGAAGGGTAACCAGAGCAAGGGTGCCTGTTCATTATGAAGGTTTACCCAGAATACATCAGTAATTGAATCAAGGGATAATGAGTGGAGTATAAATGAAAATAAGTATAATGTAAATGAGGTTGATGATGATATAAATGAATTAAATAAATCAAATAATATGTGGTAATAATTATAGGTAAAAATTATAATATAAATTTAATAGAAAATTCTAATGAATGTAAAATAAGGGAAATTAAAGAAGAATATAAACTGAATAATAATAATGAAATTGTAAATGAGAACAATGATACCAAGGTGCATATTATAAAGACCAATCAGAGTAGTATAAAAGCTGATGATGTAAAATCCTGGGAATATCATGTAATTCAAGCAGATGTAAACTTGGATGGATAGGAAATGACTGAGCTTTGTACTGATGTTACTATACTAGCACCAGTATAAGAAACATTTCAGCCACCAAACATTACAGAGCCCTATGTATCTATTATAATAGGTGATCAGATATATGACCTTTTGGTAGATACTGTAAATCACTTTTGCAAAGTCTCCCTAAAGATTGTAGAGCTGTTGGTATAATGGAAGTAATAGGAACAACTCGAAAACCAGAAAGAGTAGCAAAATTACAACCCAAAATGATTACTTTAGGTCCTTTATTTGTGGAGCATGCATTTCTTTGTACGCCAGACTGATCCATGAATCTTCTTCGTAGGGATTTATTGTTTA
Organism: Monodelphis domestica; assembly: GCF_027887165.1. NCBI lineage: Eukaryota > Metazoa > Chordata > Mammalia > Didelphimorphia > Didelphidae > Monodelphis > Monodelphis domestica. Next base: position 142,780,975 of record NC_077233.1, on the reverse strand, counting down.
AATTATGAGCAACAATCCAATGTACTGATACTGGGGATATATCATTACATCCACCAGAAGAATCTCTGAAAGCTTTTCCATTGTTGTTCTTAGACAGCACAGAGGATGAGTTGGATTCCATCTATCCTATTCCTGAGGATATCCCTGAAGATTTATGGTCAAAGTCTTCCACAGATGTAGGTTTATTGAAATCAGCTACTCCTGTAAGGGTGAGGACTAAGGAGGGACCAGTTCCTTGTGTATCTTAATATCCCTTAAATAAAGAAGTAATAGAGGGTATCGGACCTATTATTGAGTCCCTAATCCAACAAGGAATAATAATACCTTGCTTCTCAGAATACAATACACCTATACTTCCAATAAAAAAGTCAAAACTCGGTTAGAATGGCAAAGTTGTCTACAGATTCATCCAAGATCTGAGAGCTTTAAACCAGGGGTCCCCAAACTATGGCCCATGGGCCACATGTGGCCCCTGAGGCCATGTATCCAGGCCCTACCACACTTTTAGAAGGGGCACCCCTTTCATTGGTGGTCAGTGAGAGGAGGACTCTATGTTGCAGAGCCGCAAAAGCGCAGCATCACTCATGTACAATACTACTTCCAGTGACATAATCTTTTATATGGTGCCTTAGAACAAGGAGCTGCACAAAGGAGTATGTGGCTGCACAATGGAAGATGTCAGCATGTTGAGCAGTGATCTGGGTGAGGAGATTCTGCACCATGAATACTGCTGCCCGGTTAGGGTTAGGGTTAGGGTTACGTTTTTATAGTCTGGCCCTCCAATGATCTGAGCGACAGTAAACTGGACCCCTGTGTAAAAAGTTTGGGGACCCCTGCTGTAAACGATCATGTGGTAAAGACATCCTACTGTACCAAGCTCATCTGCTATAATCTCTTCCATTCCAAGTCAGGCAAGATATTTCACCAGAGTAGATTTATGCTCAGCATTTTTCTTGATACCGATCCACGAGGATTCTCAAAAGATCTTTACTTTTACCTGAGAGAAAACACTGTGGACCTGGGCTCATCTTCCACAGGGATTCACTATTTCCCTGAGTTAGTTCTCAAAAATTTTAAATAGAGATATGAAAACCATAACATTCAAGGAAAGTAAAATGGTACATTTTGTTGATGATATCCTCCTAGCATTACCATCTGCTAAAGTGTGTCTAAGAGATAGCAATATTCTTTTGATTGAATTATATAAAAGTGGGCATAAAATCTCCAAGGCACAATTATAGTGGGTTTTGCTTCAAGTAGAATATTTTGGATTTGTGTTGTCAGAAGGTTCCAGAAGTATCACGCAGAAAAGAATAACAGACATCCAGAAACTGAGTGCACTTAAGACCAAGAAGCAACTCACAAGCTATTCTTGGAACAACTGATTTCTGTAGGCAATGGATACCTGGATATAGTGAAATAACTAAGTGTCTAACAGATCTAACCAGGAATACAGAACCAGAACCTCTGAAACTAAAACCTGAACATTTGCAAGCCTTAAGGAAGCTTAAGGAAGCAATTTTATTTGCCTCAGCTTTGGGTATCCTGGACTAAACAAAATCATTTCAACTGTTTGTAAATGAGACAAAAGGTATTGCTTCTGGTGTACTGACACAGACTTTAGGACAAAGTTATCATCCAATTGGATAATTATAGTTGTCAGTTTGATCCAATAGCTGCTGGTACAGTTCCTTGTCTAAGGGATGTAGCAGCTACACCTGTGTTAGTCCAGAAGTCATCTGATTTAGTTTTGGGATGTCCATTGGCTGTATATTGTTCATATCAAATAGAAGCACTAATGAGGAAATTTTGTACTCAAGCATAGTCAGACCAATGAATATCTAAGTATGAAATTATACTTCTAGATAGTGAAAACATTGAGATGAGGAGGTATAGTGTATTAAATCCAGCTACACTTCTTCCTGATTTGCCAAAGAACAGTGAACCATTACATGAATGTGTAGAAGTAGTAGATTTAGTGGATATACCTAGGATGGATTTAAAAGACACTCCTATTGAAAATTCAGACTGGGTTTTATTCACTGATAGTTCCTCATAATTGTGTAATGGAATCAGATATACAGGTGCTGCAGTTATCACAGAATATGAGACACCATGATATGGATCATTACCTAGTAACCTTAGTGCTCAAAGAGCAGAGTTGGTCACTTTAAAGCAATAATGTCTTCTGACTGATGGTAAAAGTGCAAATATTTATACAGACTCTTGATATGCTTTTTCAGTTTGTCATGCTATAGGACAAATCTGGAAACAATGAGGTTTTATTACTGCATCAGGAAAACCAATTGTTCATACAGAAATAATAACTGAATTGTTGGATGCTATCCAGAAACCTAAACAGTGGTGATCCATTTTAGAAGTCATACTTATGGCAGAGATTCAGTCTCTAAAGGGAATCATGGAGTTGATATCACTGCAAAATTTGCTGCCAGGAATTCTCCAGTGTATATAATGAATCTGTCAACTATTGAATCTGATGATCTAGAAAAAGCTTATGTAGACTCAGAAATTCAAAAGTGGAAAGAGAAGTTTGGAGCAAGGAAAGAACATGCAAAAAGGGTTGCAGATACTGGAAAATGCTGTTACCAAAAGACTTGTATACCTATTTGTGTCAAGCCATCCACACAAAAGATCATTTTGGTACTCAAGCTGTAATTGACTCTGTAAAGAGGCAATGGATAGCACCTGGAATAAGTATTATAGAAAATAAGATCTGTACAAGCTGTTCTTTTTGCCAAAAATTCAGTCAAGGGGCATTCAGACAGAAAGGTTTAGGTGGTAGGCCTTTAGCATATTGTCCATTTGAGAATCTGCAAATTGATTACATCAGCATACCAAAAGCTGGAAGATACAAGTTTTGTCTGATAATAGAAGACAGATAAGTAAGTGGCCTGAAGCATTTCCTTCAAGTACAAATACAGCTAGCTTTGTGGTAAAGTGTTGATTAAGGAAATTATACCTAGATTTGGAGTACCACTTACCATAGACTCTGATAAGGGATCTCATTTCACCCAAGATATCCTGAAAAGAGTCTATGAGAATCTAGGAATAACACCTAAATATCATGTTCCTTATCACCCACAAAATTCAGGTCAGGTGGAGTGTGTAAATAGGAAACTCAAAACTATGGTGGGGAAAATCTGGCTCAAATGGCCATATATTCTTCCCATAGCTTTGTTTTATTTACGTATGAGACCAAGAGCATATTTTCATATATCATCCTATGAAATGTTCTTTGGACATGCTCCACTAGAGGCAAGAACTTTTAAGACAGTCTATACTTCACTCTTAGGAAGAGACTGTCAACTTGCTTCTTACTTGAGTGCTTTATAAGAAAGACTCAAAGAATTTCATGATATGGGAGTATTAATTCAATCTGGTCCATTGGATTATTCTCTCCATGATTTCAAACCAGGAGATATGGTATATGTCAAAAATTTTGCTAAAACATCAGCAACACAAGAGAGTTGGGTAGGTCCTTACACCATTGTGTTAGTTTCTCCATCTTCAGTTAAAGTTTTGGGTAGAGATTCATGGTATCATTGTTCACATATAAAATTAGCACATGGTATAAATAATGAAAATGTACAAATCATCAAAGAAGAAAATGAAGAAGAGATCTTAGAAAGTTAGAATCATCAGGCAAATTGAGACTACAGTCAAAAAGATCAGTAAGGAGAGTACCATTCCAGTGGAAGAGGATAGAGGAGGACAATGCAGATCAATAGAAGAATTCAAGAAATTAATGGACATTATTAAAAGACTGAAAACATAACTTTAAAGACTGAAAAATTTGCAATGAAGAGAATCTCAGGATTAATGGACTAATTGATTAAAATTTGGGGTAATGCATTATAACACAAAACAATATAACACACATTCACACAAACAAACATAAATATATTTACTACCATGGTGTTGGAGAAGAAAAATTATTCAATCAAGATGAGCTGAGAAGAGAAGGAAAGATCTGAAGTAGTGGTGAGTATATTGAATGAAACACTAACATAACAATAACACTGACATTACACTAGCAAAACAACATAACAAAGTAACAATATAACAAAACAAACACACAAAGCATAAACATGGTTAGGTTACATTGAACCACTATTTGAATGAGTAAAACAATGTATAGTTAGGGTACTAACAATGTTATAATTAGCTTTAGATTAGTTAATTACTAACAAAATTTAGTTAGCTATTTTAGCTATTTAGTTTTAATATAGAAATTTAGATAGAAGAATTTTGAAGATAGAGATTTAATTAGATAGGATTAAGTATATAAGATTAGATTAGATACTGACTTGCATTACAACATACATAACAACATATATTACATAACACAAATAACATAACATCACTGTAAACCTTAAAGTTTCTTAAGACTTATGAATGTTGGAAATTTCCCCATTGGGAAATTTCATACTGGAAAAAATTTCCTACTGATAGTAAGAAACTCTATTGGAATGTGAAACCCTAGGCATGTGAGGGTCCTTCTCCTCCCTACCTAAGACTACTTTAGGACAGAAACCTTTTGCTAAACAATGGAAAGGGCTTTGACCTATGCTTAAGCATAGAACAGGAAGTTCTTTGAGTCATGATTGATTTTAGAATTAATACAATAGAGATACTTGGAATGACAGAACCAGGTCTTGAAAATACAATCTCCATCCTACTCAGAGTAAAAGGATTTAGGAAGGGCTGCAGCAAAGGATCAAGATTTAATTATTTGAGAATATGACCTTCAACAGACATGTGCAAAGCCATAGACCTCTGGGCGGTCCTGGGTTAAGCTAGAGCCACCATTGGCACAGGGAAGACATGGACAGTGATTGGTAGATGTGAGAACTGAGGGGAGGGAACTTAGATGGTTTTCTTTTTTTTTTCTTTTTTTCTTTTAATATATTTTATTTGACCATTTCCAAGCATTATTCGTTAAAGACATAGATCATTTTCTTCCCCCCCCCCACCCCCCATAGCCGATGCGTAAGTCCACTGGGCATTAGATGTTTTCTTGATTTGAACCCATTGCTTTGTTGATAGTATTTGCATTAGAGTGTTCATTTAGAGTCTATCCTCTGTCATGTCCCCTCAACCTCTGTATTCAGGCAGTTGCTTTTTCTCGGTGTTTCCACTCCCATAGTTTATCCTTTGCTTATGAATGGTGTTTTTTTCTCCTGGATCCCTGCAAGTTGTTCAGGGACATGGTCGCCACTAATGGAGAAGTCCATTACGTTCGATTATACCACAGTGTATTAGTCTCTGTGTACAATGTTCTCCTGGTTCTGCTCCTCTCGCTCTGCATCACTTCCTGGAGGTTGTTCCAGTCTCCATGGAACTTCTCCACTTTATTATTCCTTTTAGCACAATAGTACTCCATCACCAACATATACCACAGTTTGTTCAGCCATTCCCCAATTGATGGGCATCCCCTCGTTTTCCAGTTTTGGGCCACCACAAAGAGCGCAGCTATGAATATTTTTGTACAAGTCTTTGTGTCCATTATCTCTTTGGGGTACAGACCCAGCAGTGCTATGGCTGGGTCAAAGGGTAGATATTCTTTTGTCGCCCTTTGGACATATTTCCAAATTGCCTTCCAGAATGGTTGGATCAATTCACAACTCCACCAGCAATGAATTAATGTCCCTACTTTGCCACATCCCCTCCAGCATTCATTACTTTCCTTTGCTGTTATGTTAGCCAATCTGCTAGGTGTGAGGTGATACCTCAGAGTTGTTTTGATTTGCATCTCTCTGATTATAAGAGATGTAGAACACTTCTTCATGTGCTTGTTGATAGTTTTGATTTCTTTATCTGAGAACTGCCTATCCATTTCCCTTGCCCATTTATCAATTGGAGAATGGCTTGATTTTTTGTACAATTGATTTAGCTCATTATAAATATGAGTAATTAAACCTTTGTTAGAGGTTTCTATGAAGATTTTTTCCCAATTTGTTGTTTCCCTTCTGATTTTAGTTTTATTGGTTTTGTTTGTACAAAAGCTTTTTAGTTTGATGTAGTCAAAATTATTTATTTTACATTTTGTGATTCTTTCTATATCTTGCTTGGTTTTAAAGCCTTTCCCTTCCCAAAGGTCTGACATGTATACTATTCTGTGTTTACCCAATTTACTTATGGTTTCCTTCTTTATGTTTAAGTCACTCACCCATTTTGAATTTATCTTGGTGTAGGGTGTGAGGTGTTGATCTATTCCTAGTCTCTCCCACACTGTCTTCCAATTTTCCCAGCAGTTTTTATCGAATAGTGGATTTTTGTCCCAAAAGCTGGGATCTTTGGGTTTATCGTATACTGTCTTGCTGAGGTCGCTTTCCCCCAGTCTATTCCACTGATCTTCCTTTCTGTTTCTTAGCCAGTACCAAATTGTTTTGATGACTGCTGCTTTGTAATATAGTTTTAGGTCAGGGACTGCAAGGCCCCCATCATATGTGTTTTTTTTCATTATTTCCCTGGATATCCTTGATCTTTTGTTCTTCCAAATGAACTTTGTTATGGTTTTTTCTAAATCAGTGAAGAAGTATTTTGGTAGTTCAATGGGTATGGCACTAAATAGATAAATAAGTTTGGGTAGGATGGTCATTTTTATTATATTGGCTCGTCCTATCCATGAGCAGTTAATGTTTTTCCATTTGTTCAAGTCTAGTTTTAGTTGTGTGGCGAGTGTTTTGTAGTTGTGTTCATATAGTTCCTGTGTTTGTCTTGGGAGATAGATTCCTAGGTATTTTATTTTGTCTAAGGTGATTTTGAATGGGATTTCTCTTTCTAGTTCTTGCTGCTGAGCTGTGTTGGAGATATATAGAAAAGCTGATGATTTATGTGGGTTTATTTTGTATCCTGCAACTTTGCTAAAGTTGTTGATTATTTCAATTAACTTTTTGGTTGAATCTCTAGGATTCTTTAAGTAGACCATCATGTCATCCGCAAAGAGTGATAACTTGGTCTCCTCCTTGCCTATTTTGATGCCTTCAATTCCTTTATCTTCTCTAATTGCTACTGCTAGTGTTTCTAGTACAATGTCAAATAGTAGAGGTGATAATGGGCATCCTTGTTTCACTCCTGATCTTATTGGGAATGCATCTAGTTTATCCCCATTGCAGATGATATTAGCTGTTGGTTTTAGATATATACTGTTTATTATTTTTAGGAATGACCCTTCTATTCCTATGCTTTCTAGTGTTTTTAATAGGAATGGGTGTTGTATTTTATCAAAGGCTTTTTCTGCATCTATTGAGATAATCATGTGGTTCTTGCTAGTTTGCTTGTTGATGTGGTCAATTATGTGGGTGGTTTTCCTAATGTTGAACCAGCCCTGCATCCCTGGTATAAATCCTACTTGATCATGGTGAATGATCCTTCTGATCACTTGCTGGAGTCTTTTTGCTAGTATCCTATTTAAGATTTTTGCATCTATATTCATTAGGGAGATTGGCCTATAGTTTTCTTTCTCTGTTTTTGACCTGCCTGGTTTTGGAATCAGTACCATGTTTGTGTCGTAAAAGGAGTTTGGTAGAACTCCCTCTTTGCTTATTATGTCAAATAGTTTGTATAGTATTGGGATTAACTGTTCTCTGAATGTTTGATAGAATTCACAGGTGAATCCATCAGGCCGTGGGGATTTTTTCTTAGGAAGTTCTTTGATGGCTTGATGGATTTCAATTTCTGATATGGGATTATTTAAGAATTCTATTTCCTCTTCTGTTAGTCTAGGCAGTTTGTATTTTTGTATATATTCATCCATTTCTCCTAAATTGGTGTATTTATTGCCATATAATTGGGCAAAGTAATTTCTAATGATTGCCTTAATTTCCTCCTCATTGGAGGTACTGTCCCCCTTTTCGTCTTTAATGCTGTGAATTTGCTTTTCTTCCTTCCTTTTTTTAATTAGATTGACCAGTACTTTGTCTATTTTGTTTGTTTTTTCAAAGTACCAGCTTCTTGTCTTATTTATTAAATCAATAGTTCTATCACTTTCGATTTTATTAATTTCTCCCTTAATTTTTAGGATTTCTAATTTGGTTTTCTGCTGGGGGTTTTTAATTTGATCGCTTTCTAGTTTTTTCAATTGCATTTCCAATTGATTGATCTCTGCTCTCCCTTGTTTGTTAATATAAGCTTTCAGGGATATGAATTTGCCTCTGATTACCGCTTTGGCTGCATCCCAAAAGGTTTGAAAGGATGTTTCGCCATTGTCATTTTCCTTGATGAAATTATTAATTGTTTCTATGATTTCTTCTTTAACTAAACAGTTTTGGAGTATCATATTGTTTAATTTCCAATTGGTTTTAGATTTGGTTTTCCATGTACCATTACTAATCATTATTTTTATTGCCTTGTGATCTGAGAAGGCTGCATTCATTATTTCTGCTTTTCTGCATTTGTGTGCTATGTTTCTGTGACCTAGTGTATGGTCAATTTTTGTGAATGTGCCATGTGGTGCTGAGAAGAAGGTGTATTCCTTTTTATCCCTATTTATTTTTCTCCATATGTCTATTAATTCTAATTTTTCTAAGATTTCATTCACTTCTTTTACCTCTTTCTTATTTATTTTTTGATTTGATTTATCTAAATTTGATAATGGTTGGTTTAAGTCTCCCACTAGTATGGTTTTATTGTCTATTTCTTCCTTCAATTCTCCTAGTTTCTCCATTAGAAATTTGGGTGCTATATTATTTGGTGCATACATATTGATTAATGATATTTCCTCATTGTCTATAGTCCCTTTTAACAAAATATAATTACCTTCCCTATCCCTTTTGATCAGGTCTATTTTTGCATTGGCTTTATCAGATATCATGATTACCACTCCTGCCTTCTTTCTATCAGTTGAGGCCCAGAAGGTCTTACTCCATCCTTTAATTCTGACCTTGTGAGTGTCAACCCGCCTCATGTGTGTTTCTTGAAGACAACATATGGTAGGGTTTTGGATTCTAATCCATTCTGCTATTCGTCTACGTTTTATGGGTGAGTTCATCCCATTCACGTTCAAAGTTATGATTGTCATTTGTGTACTCCCTGGCATTTTGATTGCCTTCCCTAATTCTAACCTTTTCTTCTTAGGCTCTACCTTTTAGTCCAGTGATTTACTTTGAAACAGTCCCCCTTGTCCCCTCCCTTGATATTTCCCTTTTTAGTCCCTCCCTTTTTGTTCCCTCCCCCTCCCCCCTCTCTTTCCCTCCCTTTTTGTTCTCCCTCTCCCCCTCCCCCCCTTGGTTTTCCCTTCTCCTTACCCTTGTTGGGTAAGATAGAATTCAAGATCCCAATGGATCTGGATGTTTTTCCCTCTCAGAGTTGATTTCCCTGAGATTGAGGTTTAAGTAAACCCCCCCCCCCCTCTCTTCCTCTCCTTCTTATAGGAGTTTTCTTCCCCTCCCCTTCCCATGTGAATCTTTGCGTGAGAATGATTATTCTATTTGGTCTTTCTTTACCCCCTATTTATACATTACATTTTCCCCACATATTAGTATACATAGATTGATATAAATGTAGTCCTTATAGAAGAGAGTTTGAATAAAAGAAGAAGATAACATTTTCCCCTTTCCTTAATATTTACCTTTTCAGGTATTCCTTGCTCTTTGATTTTCGGTATCAAACTTTCCACAGAGCTCTGGTCTTTTCTTTGCAAAAAGTTGGAAGTCTTCTATTTTGTTGAATGCCCATACTTTCCCTTGGAAGTATATAGTCAGTTTTGCTGGGTAGCTGATTCTTGGTTGAAGACCCAGCTCTCTTGCCTTTCTGAAGATCATGTTCCATGCCTTACGATCATTCAGAGTAGAACTTGCAAGGTCTTGTATGACCCTGATTGGCATTCCTTTATATCTAAATTGTCTTTTTCTGGCTTCCTGTAGGATTTTTTCTTTTGTTTGATAGCTTTGGAATTTGGCAATTACATTCCTGGGAGTTGTCTTTTGGGGGTTTAGTGTAGAAGGTGTTCTGTGAGCTCTGTCAGTGGCTGTATTGCCCCCTTGTTCTAGAATCTCTGGGCAATTTTCTTTGATTATATCTTGTATCACCATGTCCAGTTTGGTGTTTATTTCTGGCTTTTCTGGGAGTCCAATTATTCTTAAATTTTCTCTTCTCCCTCTATTTTCCAGATCTATCACCTTGTCGGTGAGATATTTTATGTTCTCTTCTAATTTCTTGGTGTTTTGGCTTTGCTTTATTAGTTCTTGCTTTAAAGCCTGGTTTTCTTTTACAGTTTGGTCAAACTGGTTTTGTAGATGCGTGAATTTCTTTTGCATTATTTCCCACTTTTCCTCCCAGAGGGCTTCCATCTTTTTGGTCATTTCTGATTCAAATTCTTCATGGGTTTGTGGAGAGTTTCTATTTCCTTTGGAAGATTTTGGAGAATTTTCTTGTATATCTTCTTCTATCTGCTCTGTATTTTGTATTTTGGCTCCATAGAATGTGTCCAAAGTCGCCCCTTTCTTCTTATTTTTCTTGGTATTTTGGGGCTTCTGTGCTTCTGTGGAGTTTGTCATCTCTGAGTGTGGAGGATTAGCTTTTCTTATCTCTGTCTGGTGTTCAGAGGCTTTAGTCCTGGGCAGATGGTTCTATGAGCTTTCCCTGGGTTAAACTGAATATGCCTCACTGGAACTGGAATGGAAGGGTCGGACCATGAGGCCACACTCTCCCCCCGGCTCGCTTTCTGGAAGTTGCCTTCAGAATCGCTGGCCGTGAGGCTGTTTCGTCGGCCTGCGGGGGGATGGGCTGCAGCTTCCCCAAGTTCCGAGGGCAGGGACTTTCACTGAGACTTGGATAGCAGGATCCAGACCGTGAGGTTGTCTTGCCCGCCCTGAGGGTTGCTGTTGTTTTGACCAGTTCTCTGCAGCGGAAGCCCCAGGCAGTAACTTTCACCCGGACTCGGGTAGAAGGCCCTGAGGGTTGTTGTTCTGAGGACCCTGCTCTCTGAGCCCGGCCGGGCTGCGGCTTCCGGGAGCCTTGGACTCTGCGCTCCTACCCCTGAGGTCCGAGTGATCTCGGGTTCTGGCTTTTGAGGGGAGCCGTACCTTTTGAACCGGGTCCAGGTCCAGGAGGAGGGTTCCCAGGGTCTGTGCTGTTGATCGTTTTGAATTTCGGTGCCTTAGGAGCTTATAGTTTGAGATCGGTCGGGAAGGGTTTTCCAGAGATCTGAGCTTTAGCTTTCTCTAAGCCGCCATCTTAACCGGAAGTCGTGATGGTTTTCTTAAAGATAGCGGGGTCTGAGGACTGGGGAGGTTTGAGAGGTTTTGTTCTGAGAGGTTGTGCTCTGAGAAGCTTGCTCTGAAGGAGGCTAGAGGTGGAGGCCCCTGAGACTGTTTCTCCATTTTGGTCACGTGAGTGATAGGGACTGATCTCTTTTCTTTGCCTCAGCTATCTATGGGCTTGGGCCTTTTGGCCCAGCCTAAAGAGAGGGGGTATTTAAGCCCTATTCCCTTCTCTCCCCTCTCTCTCTCTCTCTCTCTCTCTCTCTCTCTCTCTCTCTCTCTCATACCTTTCTTCCTCCTGTTTGTAATTAAAACCTCCATAAAAGGTTGACTGCTGACTTGAGTTTTCATTTAGGAATTACATAGCTGAATTCCTTGACGACCTTAAATTAATATATATCAGTCTTTTAAAGTGATTTCCTTGTCACATCACATAGCAAACATAATTGTAAATACAGATGTAAATACTTGTAAATAGTGTATATAATAGTTAGGATTGTTAATTAATTATATTACAATGCATGTATGTATACACATCTAACATATATGTATCCTATGTATAAATATGAAATATAGGTATACTTGTGCATATGTATAGTATACATGTATATACTGTATGTATGTAGTATATGTATATATGTATAAATAGCTCACTTATATCTATTGTTACATGTAGTTTGCATAAATGACTTTAATGTTTTGGTTTAATTTTGGTGTAAAACTTATACAATGTTGTGTTTATTCTAATTTGCAAAATTTTTTCTCTAAGTTTGATGTAAATGTATTATAATAGTATTAGAATGTTCTGTATTAGCTGATAAGAGTAGTATTTATGAGTTTAGGGTTTGCATGGAAGTTGTATTCACCTTTGCTTTTGATGCTATTTGTTGCACTTTTACTTATGTTTGAAATTTTACTTGTTTAAAACCCTTTTTCCCTTTCCTTGATAAAATCCCTAGGATAGGTTAGTATTAGTTAGCTTAAGATAATTGAGTGTAGGTTGCTTGTTATTTTGGGTAGATATCTTAGTGTAGGTAATCTGTAAGTAATTTAGGTTGTGCACAAATGCCAAAATAGTGTTTTCAACATGATTTAGCCTTTTGCAAAGGGGAACTGTTACAGTAAGAAATAAGACTTAGGACAGAAGAATGATTGACAGGGCATGGGATTAGAATTTTCCCTGGAGCTGGTGGAATAGAATCCCAGAGAAACAATTAAGCAACTAACAGAATCTCTCTGGACCTGGATGAAGGAGGAGGCGGGTATATTTTCCTGGATCAGCTTGAGAAACCATCATTCAAATTACAAGCCTGAGAATATCTTTGGCTGTGGAAAAGAAGGCAGTCTTCATTCTTCTGCTGGACAGATCAGAAGAAGTTGACCAACCTGAGAACAGGCCACCTTTGGATATTTCTCTCAGGATTTTTGGACTTTGCCCACCAAAGACTCTGTTGTAAGATTACTAATCCCTAAAGACTTTGCCTTTAAGGTACTTATAAATAAGATAGATTTAGTTAGATAGTTTATAATTTAGAGGGTAAAATAATAAAGATCTCTCCCTTTCCCTCCTTCCTTTTTTTTACCTTCCCTTTCCTTATTTAATAAAAATCAAAATATTTATATGTTCCTCTATGTTTCTTCCCTAAAACTTTTTCAATCCTATTATAATATTTCAGTGTTTAATTGACAACTTTAATTTGTTCTTTTTCTAGTTTTATTTTAGTTGCCTGCCAATTCATTGATCTGTTCTTTCTCTCTTTTATTGATATATGTATTTAAATATATAAAAATTTCCCTAAGCACTGCTTTGGTTATATTTGAGAAATTTTGAAATGTTGTTTCATTTTTATTATTCTCTTTAATGAAATTATCATTTCTATGATTTGTTCATTGCCTCAGGCATATTTTTGGATTAGACTTAGTTTCCTATAACATTAGATCTATACTTTCATTGCCTTTTATTAAATGTAATTTTATCACATTTTATCTAAAAAGGATGCATTTAATATTTCTGCTTTTCTGCATTGGGTTGGTAAGTTTTTAGGTGCCATGTACAACTGAGAAAAAGATATATTCCTTTGTATACTCCTTCTTATTCAGTTTTCTCCAGAGATCTATGATATTTAAGGTACTATTCATCTCTTTGACTTTATATTTATTTTATGGTTAATTTATCCATCTCTCAGAGGGGAAAGTTGATGTCCTCTACCAGTATAGTTTTATTGTTTATTCTTTCTGTAGTTCATTTAGTTTTTCCTTTAAGAATTTTGATCATATACTATTAGGTGAATTTATTTTTGTATTGGTATTAATTGGTATTAGTATTGATTTCTTTAGTAAGATGTAGTTTCCTTGCTAATCCTTTTTAATTAGGTTTATTTTTCTTTTGCTTTGTCTGAGACATTTATTGTTATCCTTGTTTTATTATTATTTTTTTTACTCTTCAGCTGAAGCAAAATAGATTCTGCTCCAACCCCTAATTTTAATTCTCTGTGTGTCTCTTTGTTTCAGTTATGGTTATCTTATAAAGAGCATATTGTTGGATCCTGGTTTCTAATCCATTCTGCTTTCCACTTCCATTTAATGGGTGAGTTCATCTCATTCATATTCACAGTTATGATTACTATTTTTCTGTTTAACCTTTCTCTCTTTTTATTCTGTCATTCCTCTCAAGTCTGTTTTGCTTCTGACCACTGGTTTCTTTTGTCTGCCTTCCCTTTTATCATTTCCCCTCTTTTCTTTATCACCTTCCCTTCCTAATTCCTTATTGGGTAACTCAAATTTCTATTATGGAGTATTGTGAAGATTGTATTTAACTATCTCCTGATTGTAACAATGAGATACTTAGCTCTTCCTTTACAGTGAAGCTAGAATTGTAATCCACAATCTATTTTTAGATTTTAATCTACAAAAAGGTGATAACTCAGGCTTTTAAGTATATCTACCCATTTTAACCACAAAAAGGTGTTAAGTAACTACAAAAGGTGAACATACCAAAAAAGGTGCTAAGTAACCCAAAAGATATAATCTAACCAAAGAAGGTGAGAACTAAAGAGTGAGCAGTCTTGGAGAAAAGCATCTGCTGTGATTGGTAGATGTGAAATTTAGGGGAGTTGACACAAGAGAAAAAGATTCTTTAAAAAAGAGGATGAAAGGCAGAAGAGGAGATAATCAATTTGATTTTTGAGTTGGATGAAGGATCTCTGACTCAGAGTTGGACTAGGAAGAGAGACTGGAGACAGACACTTGAGGAGCAACTGGAAGACAGACACCCAGACTCTTTTCATTTATATGGTCATCATTGGTGAGTGAAAGACTGACTTAGTCTTTCTGGAGGAGTGAAGCCTCCAGAAAAGACCCAGCATCTTGGGACTCTCTTCCCCTGGCTGGGGCTTAGAAATTTCTAACAGGCTTAGAGGAAGCCAGAGATTTCTCTTCTCTCTCTCTCTCTCTCTCTCTCTCTCTCTCTCTCTCTCTCTCTCTCTCTCTCTCTCTCTCTCTCTCTCTCTCTCTCTCTCTCTCTCTCTCTCTCTCTCTCTCTCTCTCTCTCTCTCTCTCTCTTTCCTTAATATCTTCCCTCTATTGTAAATAAACTACCATAAATTAATTTTACTTTAGTAATTCATTTGGGATTTAGAAATTTAAATCCCTGGCGATCATGTATTATATATTTAGTCACAATCACAATTGCTTTTAACAACTTGTATATTTATTTTCTCTTTTTGAATCAATTTAGATGTGAATGAGATTCAGGGGTTGTCTATCCCACTTTCCGCTCTTTTCCTTTGCACTGTACAAGCTCATCCTTGAATGCCTTTTATATGTGGGATACTTTTCTCTAATCTTCCCCTCTCTTAACCTTGGTTCCAGGGAATTCCTTTTTTCCCCTCTATTCATTTTTTAAAATTCCATATTGTTTTTGTAGAATCTTTCCTTGCCATAATAATGATAAAGATCTTAGAAGATATGTTCCATCTTCCTATATATAAATGGGTTAGCCTTATTGAGTCCCTTATGATTTCTCTCTTATCTTATATTTTTCTTGAATCATTTTCAATTTAACTCTAGTCTTTAGTCTTCTCATCACAGATGATTGAAAATCTTCTATTCATTAAGTATCCATTTTTATTTTTTTCTTGAAAGATTATACTCAGTTTTGCTAGATAGCTTATTCTTGGTTGTACTCTTGGCTCTTTTGCCTTCCAAAATTTCATATTCCAAGTTCTCTGCTTCTTTAACATGGTGGCTACTAAATTTTATGTGATTCTGACTGTGCCTCCAATGTATTTTAACATTTTTTCCCCCTTGCTACTTAAAGTATTTTCTCTTTGATGTGGGGGTGTTGGGATTTGGCTAGAATGTTCCTGAGTGATTTCATTTGGGGATTTCTTTCAGGAGGTGATCATGGATTCTTCCAATTTCTTTTTTATCCTCCAGTTCAAGGATAATAGGATAGTTTTCCTTGATAATTCCTTGAAATATGATATGTAGACTCAATCTTTGATCATGGCCTTTAGGTAATCCAATAATTCTTAAAATATCTCTCCTTAATCAATTTTCTGGATCAGTTTTTTTTTTTTACATTTTCTATTTTTTCATTCTTTTGTTTTGGTTTGATTATTTCTTGATACCTCATGGAGTCATTAACTTCCACTTGCCCAATTCTAATTATTAAAGGAATTCTTTTCTTTTTTTTTTTCAGTGAGCATTTGTGCTTCTTTCTCCTTTTGGCCAATTTTGTTTTTACAAATTTTTTTCCTCCAATATTTTGGGTGACTCTTTTACTAAACTCTTAACTATTTACAAAACTATTCTTTTCATAATTTTCTTCCTTTGCTTTCATTTCTTTACCTAAGTTTTCCTCTACCACTCTTATTGGATTTTGAAATTTAAAAAATTTTTTTTTCAGGAATTCTTGTTGGGCTTGTTTGTCCAACTTACAGTTTTTCTTTGAGGCTTTGCTTTTAGTCATTTTAGCTTCATTATATTCTTTTAGGTTTGTGTCTTGATTTTTCCTGTTACCATAGATTTTTATAGTCAGGTTCTTTTTTTTTTGCCATCTGTTCATTTTCCTCACCCTATTTCTTGATTTGGAATTTTATATTAAAGTTGGGCTCTGTTCTGGGCATGGGAAAGGGTAGAGAAATTCATCTCAGACTTCAGTCTTTTTCACAGTATTGTTTTCAGAGCTAGTTTTAGAGTTTTGGGAGTTTTTGGTGCTTCCCAGATGGTATGATCTGGAGAGAGATGTGGTCATTACTCTCTTGGTTTCCATTCTAGTTCTTACCCAGAAAGAGCCCCTGACCTCTGCAATCTATATTGTTCCACAGAGGCCTTGTTTCCTGGGGACAGAAGTGATATTGCCCCTCAGGGCTTCTACTTGCTCTTTTCTAAAAGTGCTCCTTTTTGCCCTTGACCTATGACTCAGAAGTGGTATAGATAGTGAAATTTCCAAACAGTTCACTTTTGGGTTTCCCAGGGGCAAGTAATGTGAGAAATATCCTCAGGCACTTGTGGAGAGGGGGAATGGAGCAGCCCAGCTCCATGTCCCTCTGGCTTTTTAGTGACAAACTCTGGTGAACTCTGTGCTGGGGTGATGGTATGCATGCCCACAGAGCAGGTTCTGAGTGCCCCCCTCTAGTTTGCATGCCATAGGTTCACCCCCACAGTCATAAACAATGGAGTTGCCAAACAGCATCTGATCCTATGTCCAGGGCTTGCACAGGGGTGCCCTGTAATCTCTTTCTGACTAGTTATCAGATACTCTTATCATTTCTGATTTGAAAGCTCCTAAAGTTTCTGTCATCAGCACCTAGTCCTACCACTTGTGTTTCATCCATGTGGGCTCTAGGTCAGCTTCCTCTCCCATGTCATACAGATCTCTCTTTCCAAGTTTCTATGTTGTTTTAGGCTGGAAGAATGCCTCACCTGAGTCTTATGTTGGCTCTGCCACTCCCAGATTTCAATTTGAGGCATTATTTTAAAATTGTTTGGAAAGGAATGTTGGGAGAGCTTGGCTGAATGCTTCTCTTCTCTATTATCTTAACAGCTCTAATTGTTTAATTATTCTTCCTTATACTGAGCTGAAATCTGTCTCCTACTTACTCCCTTCCTATCAGTTCAGGAAGTATTTGATAGTGCCTTGAACTGTTAAAGGTTAGAGTATTTATAAATATAAAAGCCAGATGATTCCTGCTTTCAAGGAGCTTATTTCTAATGAAGGATATTCATGGGTAAAGAACTAAAATTCACATACAAAATAAATACACAGTGATTTGGCAGGGACTGGGGGGAAGGTGACACTTGAACTGAGATTGAAAGCAATCACAGGTTCCAAGAGGCAGAATTATGGGGGTATATGAAAGTATATAATTGTGTAATTAGAATTAGGGAGGTATACTATTATGGTGGGATTGAAAAAGGGACACAGAAGGGGTTGTCTATATAAATACAAAGAGGTGGAAAATAGAATGTCCTATCTGGGAAACAGAAAAGCAGGTCAGTTTGGCTAAAGGATGGAATGCTCAAAAGAGTAATGTGCAAACAGTCTAGAAAAATTAGGCTGGAGAAATACTGTAAAAGGATTTAAATTATAAAAGAGAGGAGTTTGTATTTTATCCTATGGTCAAAGGTGAGACACTGATGCTTTTTGCAACATAGTTGGTTTTACCTATTTTTTAGGGATGTCAATTTTGTAGCTGTGATACAAACCTAGATGACTGGAAGAATGGAAAATGGTGGTGTCTTCAACAAGAGTAAGAAAGTTATTTCTTCCCAGGAAGCAAAGGAGAACAAAACTGATTCTCTTCAAAAACAACATCAAAATGACAACCCTTCAAATAGTTGATGGCAATGACTGTGTATCCATGATTCTTCTCCTGAATAGACATCTCTACTTCCTATGGCATGGTTTCAAGTTCTTTTGCCATTCTTCTCTAGACTAGCTTTAATTTGTCAACACTCTTCCTAAAACGATCTGATGAAGAAAGAAACTTCAAGAACTGAGAATAACCCAGATGGGAATATACCAGGGCAGAAGATAGCAGAACAATCACTCCCAACCCTGCTCCCTTTTCCCTTACTCTGGACACTATATATAGCCACAGTTGCTTTTGGTTTTGGATGCCATATCACAGTGTTGACTTACATAGAACTTGTAGTTCACTAAAACTATCACATCTTTTTCACATAACTTCTCTGGCACATATTCCCATTCTTGCACTTGCATAGTATGAAGATTAAAATGAACTCTCCCCTGATTGTGAAGATTAAAATTGTAAACCCTCCCCATTTTTAGATTTGATCACCAAAAGTGTAAACCCTCCCTATTTTTAGATTTGATCACCAAAAGTGTAAACATTCCACTTAATCATTAAGTAGGAGGTCTGTGACCCACATGTGCAATAGTGGGTGATGAATCACAATTAAACTAACTGCCCCTGGGCAGTCTTAAAGCAAAGCTTCAACTGTGATTGATAGATGTAAAATTAGGGGAAGACACAGGAAGTGACACAAAAGAAACATCTTTAAAAGGAGCTGTCACTTACTGCGAGGGGCAGTTCTTCATTCATTGGAAGTGGAGACTGGAAACAATTCTTAATTTTTTGGAGTGGAAGCTTTACCTGAGACCCTGTTCCTGGTGAGGCTGTTCAAAAATCTCTTCCTTTGAACTGACATGTAGTGAGTGAAAAGCTTACTCTTAACTGCTGGATTTTCTGAGAAAACTGGTCTCAATTTTTTGGAACCTAAGAGCAGGATTTTATATTTATTTCAATTACATTTTCTCCTGTTAGAATGACCTAGTCTACTCATGATCTCTGGAGTACATGATTTGGTCATTCAACACATTAACCATCCAAGGTTTCTGGCATTTACAAAGTTTTTTTTTTCCTTTGAGAAGAATACCCAAGTTGGGAAATTGGACCCACGTAATTTTTGTGAGGCTGAAGGTCATCAGTATCTTTCATAAAAGATTCAGAGGCCATAAGAGGTAGGTCTTGAGCCAGGAGTCAAGAATGGTGAGTTGAGGAGGGAAATAAGAAGAAAGGAGATAATGATCTTTTATGTGCTAGTGGGTAGGCTGTTGAGGGATGTTCTTTATTTCTGAGGACAACAGTGGCAAAAGGCATTTGATCTGCTAATGTTCACAGCTCAAGCTCAGCTCTTGGGAGTGTCAATAGCTGCAACATGGTGGGACTCTCTCCTTGCTGCTGCTGTTGCTGATATCTTTTTTGTTTTAAAGGAGAGGTCAACATTTGGAAGAGTAGCTGGACATCTCCCTTTTCATTCACCGTTTTACTTTATTTCTAAAATATCTTTCTGGTGTATTTTACCTTTACATCTCAGTCATTTCATCACACACCTTTACCTTCCCTGGTGACAAATGATATAGGGACCCATCCGAAGTGTATATGCCATTCTATTTCAGGTATATTTTAGAGTTAGCCCTGGGATTTATGACTGATTTTGTGACTCCAGAAGAAGATAATTCATTTTATCCCCAGGAAGATTAGCAGTTTCACTGAACAACAGTGGATGATTGGTTGCAATACACTAAAATCAAGGCAACAAACGTTCCTTGTCTTTAATGAAGGAAAGAAAAAAAAAGAGGAAAGAGTTTGAAATCATGGGGCAAGTTTTCTCCTCATAGGTATATGTGCTCATGCACACACACATAAACACACAAGCTTTCTAATATTTAGCATTAAAATTAATTAACAGGTTTCTTTGAATTTAGACATTTTTAAAGTGGGTACTTTTTTTTAGTAGTATACTCCTCCACCCCCACTCCCCTTCTTGGCTGCTATTCAGATAGATGCTGGCTCTCAGTGAGCAACACAATCCACCACAGCTGTGGCACAGTAACAGCCTGAATTAATTTGTGTGTGTGTGGCTAGACGGCCAATTTATTTCTATAATCCCTCCTACCAGGGTGGAGGAACCCAGGCTGGGTTAGGGTGTGCATTTCATCATCTGCCCGAGCTCCTATAGCTTAACTCCAGTTGCACTTCCTAAGAGTGAGCATATGGCTTTGCTGGTGATTTTATGACTCTCTTCCATGGTGACAGCAAAGCCCCAAATGTACATTCTAAATAAACATCTGGAGCCCAATTTCCTGGGTGGGCAAAGAAAGGGAATTACTCCAACTTTCTACTCAGGACAATGCTTCAATATTTGTTGGGGTTTCAAGTCTGCTTTTGCCCAAGTCTTCTCCAACTGATTTCTCCATTGGCAATATTAGCTGATTCATCTCCCCCTATTCCTTTCCCCCTTCACTTTGTAAAAGTTAGCCTCTGTGGGACACTTTTCTTCCTTTAGCTTTTCTTTTTTTGAGGCAGGTGAGGAATAGGGATAACATCTTTTCCTTGTTTCAGGGCCCAATATTACAAAGGTGAGGCCTATTTTGGGACTGTTAGTATCAAGGATGAATGAAGCCTAGAAGTAGGACTAATTCAGGTCTATAGAGGAAGCTCTTCTATGCTTTTCTACTTCTTTCTGAAGTCTCAATATGGGAAACTAAAATTGTAACCTAACCACTGTGGTATTTAAATGGATGCTATCTGGCCTCTTGTTGGGAAGAATAGAAATAACAGTCATGGTTTGATTTGGGGTAGGACTAGATGACTTCTGGGGTTCCTTCAAACATGGAAATCTATGATTTTTATTATGGAACTAAAGAGAAGTTTGTTGGAGAAATTCTATTATTATGTTCTCCCATGCTTCTTGAAGGCCAGAGGAGATCAGAGCTGGAAGAGATCTTAGAACACAGAAGACAGAAATGTTAGGATCTGCAAATATCCTCAGAATATAAAATGTCAGAAATGGAAGGGAACTCAGCCATTATCTAGTATAAGTACCCCTCATTTTATAGATAAGGATATAGACATACAGGAAGAATTCTAGGACATGCCCATTATTATGCAGATGACAAGTGGTACAGCCAAGACTGCAACACAGTCTTGTCCTTTTCCCACCACACCATGTTAGGCAATTTCTGCTAACTGGGATTTCTGAGACCATGGAGGTGCTAGCAAACCAATTGTAAGGGGGAAAACCTGATGGCATTTCCCTACTGAAACTGGAGCAGCTTAGCAAGCACACAGTGGTTGGGAGGACACAGCTGTATTCTCCCCTTTGAGTTTTGCTCTTGCCTCTCTTCTCAAAAATGTTGCCAAATGGTATAATTTTACAGGTCAGTTCGGGCAGCCAAGAGTCATGTTTGCTAACACAAGCTGTGGTATTCTGAAACATGTGGCTTTAGGATTCTGGGAGCCAGATATATACTAAGAATGACACCCACAAAGCAGCAGGGCTGGTTTTCATTGCTGCTGATTCCCCCATGGAGCTCAGGCTGAGACAGCTACAGTAAGAGAGAGAAAAGGAAAGGGCATCAACTCTACCTTCCAACTTTTAGCTACTCTATTTGCAAGCATTTGCTAAAACAGGTGAATGAATGAATGAATGAATGAAACAATATTTGTTAAGCACTGACTAGGTGCCAGGCCTTGTGCTCCTACAATGTCAGTTTTCTTTTCATTTGAGGTCAATGGTTTTATGGGATTTGAGTGCAGAAAAGACTGGACTGGGGACCAGGTTAAAAGTCTGCTCAATTTTTACTCTTGGCAGCCACAATTTGCATGTCTGGCACCTGCTTACAATAAATTCTTAATGATGTTGAAAAGTTAAACTATCTATTTCATTTTATTTCTACTTTGGACTCAATATCACTATACTATATATGCTTCAAACCATGTTTTAGGGACAGCACTGTCAATTCCAGTTGGATTTATGCTCTGAATCTTGGGTTCTCCAGGTTAGAGTTTGGGTTCCAAGTGGAAAGAAAAACATTTGGGAGGGCCACAGGCAACAGCTTATGCCACAAATACAGTTAAAGATTATTTGGCAGACTTTAAAAGGAAGAAAGTGGGACAGTATAGGTGCCCTGACCTTTTTCCTCTCAAGACACCCAAGGGCAAAACCCATCTTACAGCATAAATTAACTTTCTTTCTCTCTCTCTCTCTCTCTCTCTCTCTCTCTCTCTCTCTCTCTCTCTCTCTCTCTCTCTCTCTCTCTCTCTGTCTCTCCTTCCTTCCTTCCTTCCTTCCTTCCTTCCTTCCTTCCTTCCTTCCTTCCTTCCTTCCTTCCTTCCTTCCTTCCTTCCTTCCTTCCTTCCTTCCTTCCTTCCTTCCTTCCTTCCTTCCTTCCTTCCTTCCTTCCTTCCTTCCTTCCTTCCTTCCTCAGTGTAGTTATCCTTTGTTCTCCTGGATCAATGGTCTAAAGCTGGAGGCTGATGTGATCATTCAGGGAGTGTTCAGAGCTGAGTTTGGCAAAACATAGTATGGTTCTTGAATAAAACTAATCTGTGACCCAAGAGCAAATCAATGCTCAATTCGTTTTATTTATTTTTTGTTAAGAAATGGAAAGTAACTACAGGTAACTTGACTGCCTTGTTCTATAAAGACAAATGCAAGGTGAAATCTGTTAATGCTGCTAAGCTAGATAATAGTAAGTTTCCCTGTATGGAGCTACACAGGTTTGCCATTCTTCCATAGGACAACAATGGAAGAATGTCACAAATGGGGAAATGCTGTATCCTGTGCCATATATGGTAACTGTTGAAAGAGGCGATTCCCCACAGTCCTCTATGCTAGTTAAAATTAAGTACTTGGAAAAAGACCCAAACCTCTGTTTTGATTATTCCTTAACAAAAAGCAACCACTTTATTTTCAATGTTTATTTTCCTGCTGACTGCTTATGGTGCCCATGTGTTTCCAAGTGGCCCCATCCACAAATGTGCCATCACTAAGACCACTGGAGTTCCCCTTTAAATTTATTTTCTAAGCAGCCAAAAGTAGTACTAAGGGACATGGTACTTCTTCTCCCCCTTCTTCCTCCCCTACACACCAGCATGGCTGGCAATGTAGGATCTCATTGCCAAGTTAGGGAAAGATCTGATCCCAGAAGAACCACCTGGCTCTTTGGCAGAAGCAGTGAGCAGCTGTGCTTAGGGCTCAGGAGCAGTTTGAGCTGGCCATGGGGATCAACTACTGATGAGGGCTGGCTGCTCTGAACTACTCTGACATTTCTCTTGCTTCACCTTTGATCCTTAATGATGTAATCTGGGCACTATCATCTCATTGGGGATAACTTAATGTGCACTAGTCTCAGCAAACCAACACCTTTAGAAATCCTGTGTTATTCTGATTTTAAATAAGGGAAATTTTTTCCCTAATGTATCCTGGATGGTTTTTCAGGTCCTTCACAGCTCTTTGAATTACAGAATGTTTGCTCTGGGACCTTAGATATCTAGTCAAAACCATAATTTCACAGATGATGAAATCAAATCTCAGAGAATGACTTGTCCAGGGTCACACAACTAATTAGTAGTTAAGCCAGAATTAAATCTTCACTACATAGTAAACAATGAATGCTTGTTGATTGACTAATATTATATATATATATGATATATATATATATATATATATATATATATATATACTCCTCTGCCCATTACCACGGAGAAATCCTCCATTAAAGTTAATACTACTCTAAAATGCTACTTTTAATATCTAATATAAAAGGAGAAACCTTTGGCTAGGCTTTTGTATTTCAAGGATTTCACCTATTTCATTTAAACTTGTTTTTCACTGGTTCATTTCTGACTTCTTAATTCTTTAAAAGCTCATTTTTGACATTCAAATAAAAAATCTCTTTAGGCTACTTTTGATTTCCAGACTGCTAAATCTAATGTGTGTGTTTTTTAAGTCTTTATTTTACTTGACCCCTCACACTATATAGTTTCTGATACTATTAACCAACCTGCCCTCCAGGAGAGTCTCCTTTCCTGGCTTCCAGGATATTGATGTCTCTTGGTTTTCCTATAACTAACCATTCCTCAGAATCCTCTAGGGGTTTGCTGTCTTCCACCTGCTAACTTCCCACTAGCCTACTCAAACATCTGTTCTAGACTCCCTTGTCTCTCTAAAGTCTCTTTTTATGATATTCACTGCAACCCCCCCCCCCCCATAGACAAGTTCTGTGAATTCTATCTTTATACCATTTCTAATACATAGCTTCTTTTCTTCTATGACATTGCTAACACACTAGTGTAGTGCCTGGACAAATGCAGTTGCCTTCTTATTGGTCTCCTTCTCTTAAGATTCCTCAACCGAATCTACTCTCCATTCAGTTCTTAAAGGGAACTCCCAAACTCCAGGTCTGACCATGTTACCTCCTCACTCCTCCAACATCCATTCAATAAACTTCAGTGGCCCCCATTTACTAGAGGATCAAATATAAAATCCTGTTTGACTTTTAAAGACCTTTATTACCTGTCTATTCAATGACTCTGGCCTACTTGATGTTGTTCTTCAAACAGAACACTCCATCTCCTGATCTGTATATTTTCACTATCTCTTCTCATCTATATTTCCTGGCTTCTCTGGCTTTCTTCAAGTGTCAGTTTAAATCTCACCTTCTGTAAGAAGTCTTTCCCAATCCCCTTTAATGCTAATGTCTTTCTTGAGATTATCTCCAATTTGTCCTTTCTATATCTTATTTTTACTTTTTTTTTTTAATCTGTTGCCTCTCCTCTTTGGATAGTGAGCTTGAGAGCAGGGAGTGTTGTTGATTTTTTTTTTTTGCATTTCTTTGTGTCCTCAGTACTTAACCCAATGCCTAGCACACAGAAAGTGCTTAATAAGTGCTTTTTGATGACTTGACTTGATTGTTTAGCTCCCTTATCTCAGAAGCTGAATTCTAAATCTGTATTTTCAGCCCTAATCTCTTTCTGGAGCTGGAGACCTACAGTCCCAAATGGCTTCTTGACCCCTTTACTTTAATGTTCCCATCAGGATCTCAAACTCATCATATTGGATATTTTAAAGTATTGAATATGTCCTATAGGCATCTCAAACTTACTGTCCAAAAGAAAATTCAGCTTTTGTCCTACCTACTTTCCACTTTTATATTAAGAACACGATCATTTTTAACATTATCCTTAACTCCTCAGTCATACGCATCCCACATATCCTTTCAGCTGTCACATCTTATAGTTTCTACCTTTACAAAGTCTCCCACATACATTCATTTCCCTCCTCTCCAGTTACATAGTCATCAGTGTAGTTTGGGTTCTCAGAACCTCTCTCCTGGAATACTGCAATAGCTTCAAGCTTCTTTCCGTTCTGATCCATTCTCCACATAGTTGCCAAAGTGATTTTCCTAAAACACAAATCTGATCTTGTCATCTTCCCTACCCCACATTCCAGCTTAATAAACTCCAGTGCTTCCCTGTTGCCTCAAGAATCAAATATAAGCTCTTCTGACACATTTCTTAAAAATCTGGCACCTCCTCTTTACTTTGTCTTCTTATATTTGACTACCCTCCTGGCACTCCATGAACCAGCCATACTAGACCCCCACACTGTTCTGAACACATGGAACACCATTTCCTATCTCTGGCTATCCTCTACTCTTCTAAGGTACTCCCCCCTTTCACCTCTAGCAATCCTTTGTTTCCTTTAAGAATCAGCTTACATGCTATCTTCTCCATGAAGCCCTTTCTAATCCCTATGGGGATGAGTACATTTTCTCCAAAAATTACCTTGTAATCATTTTGTATATATTTTACATACACACATATACTCTTATATAAGAGTGGATAATTGACTCTATTCTAGTTGAACACAGAAGGCCTAGATTTTAGACTTAAATCAATTATCCCTATGTCAATTAATATAGCTAACAATAGTTAAAATAACAATGCCTTAATACCTTCATCATGTGAGAACATACATCTCTTTAAGTTATAGAATAAACCTTATCAAATGTATATAATTCCTAGGTACCTCTATTAGTCAACAGCATAAACAGAGTATATTTTAAAAGTCCTTATTTGAGTTAGAAGGAGTGAAATGCTTATAGCTCCTGGAATATGAGATTCAATTTACATAGGAAAGTAGGAAGCATACTAGGATTGGTTGAAGAGAACAGGTCTCACTCCTTTCAGACTTGGATGAAATAACAAGACAATCCGGAATCTGCTATTTAGTGCTTTGAGGACAGAAGCTGGCTTGTGCCTTTCCTTGTATTCCAGTGTTTAGCACAGTGACTGGCCAAGAAAAGGCACTTAATGAATAAATGATTCTTGATTGATTAATTGGTATTCCAATTATAGGCCAACCAAGGAGTAGAGTCACTCCAGCTAAGACTTCTAGAAGGAATCACTGGAGGGAAGGGGAGGAAGGTGAAAGACACCTTTCCCCTCAGCCCCACCTCTCCCCACTTCAGAAAGACCTTACAAATGTGGAAAAGTTGGAAAATTTAGTCTTCCCTCAGGCAACAGTGAGTGTCCCCAAAACAACAGTCCTAGCATCTGCATTGGAATTCAAGGATAAGCCAGATACATCAATAAAAGGCACTTTTAGCCCTAAATGGGTCTTGAAGAGGGCTGCTACACGTACCTTGAGGAAAACTCATAAGGTCTCCAATTAAGGAAGAAAAGGACAACTGTCCAAACAGAAGCTATGAGTTACCTCTTTCCCCTATATACTTACCTTAAGGCTTAGGTCCACATTTCCCTGATTCTCTGTATGTTTGTGGGAGATGATGTTCTACACTTTTGGCTGGATATTTTTATATTTTAGTCCTTATTAGGCCTATTCAGTAAACATATCATTTAAAAGAGATCAGATCATTTCTTGTAAACCTTAAGGTACTAAATAAATGCTACCAATGATTACTAGCTAATTAATAATAATTAGTGAATTGATATTAGGAAGGTAGCCATTGGTTCATTTATCCTGAGGGTACATTGGATGGAAGATTGTGCGTAATAATATCAGGAGGTCACAACCTCTGAGGGTTATCTCCACGACCCTATGAGAGATGTGGTAGCTACCATGAACTGGGAGTAAGCACAGGGTCTGCTCTATACTTTCCTATGAACATATTTTTCACATAAGAACATAACTTCCTTGAGGGCAGGGGCTATTTAACTTTTGCCTTTGTATCCCTGGAATTTAGCACAAAACTGCCATACAGTAAGCACCTAGTGAAGGTTTGTTGATTGGCTAATTAATAACAGTTGTTTAATCTGCTCAGTTCTATCTCCACAAAATCTCTAACATATTCCCCTACTCTCCACTCCCATACTCAGCTAGTTCAGGGCATCATCACTTCTCACCTAATTCAATTCTAATCACTTATTACCAGGACTTGTTATAATAACTCCTAATGAGTTTCTCTGAATTCAGTCTTTTCTTCTTCAATCAACTTTTCCCACACTTCCAAAATGATCTTGTCATAAGTCTGATCATGTTACTCACTTGCTCAAAAATTTTCAGTGGTTTCTTATCAATTCTAGAATAACATACAATTCCTGAGTATGGCATTTCATGTCCTGCACAATCTGATGCTTCAACATACTGTCTAAGACCTATTTTGTGTGACTACTATTAATAGATACTATATCAACAGGAACAGATCCATTCCAAACTCAGCATTCCATCTTGTCTGTGCTTCTACAGGGCTCTCTCCATCCCTGGAATGTGCTCATTATTAATCCCTGCTTCTTAGAATTGCTGACTTTCTTCCAGATTCAGCTCAAGTATCAAGTACCACTTCTTGTGTGAAGTCTTTCCTGAACTCCCTAGTTTTAAATATTCTCCCTCAAATTATTTCATTCTCACTTCATTATGGATAGTGTTCCCTCTGGGCCAGTCCTCCATCTTGTACTTGCACTCTGAGGTTGGTTTGATGGCTGCTATTCTAATAGGTTCTAGGATAGCCTATGGGCCTTACATGAGAAGCATGAGCCCCCATGAATCTCTGACAATAGTTGCTTCAAAATATCCCTCCCACAAACCTGGGGCATGCTTTCCCACACATATGTAGAGTGTTAATTAGAAGAGTGGACTTCATTTTAAAGGACAATGGTAGTGAGGCATACCTATTGGCTTTGTGTGTGGCAATAGCTCATAATTTCTGAAAGTTCTTTCTCTCTTTCTGGAGTCTTCATACAACTTTCCTTACATGCAACATCACAGACAAATTAATCAGCTGAATTTTCAAGATTTGCTCTTCTCTATAATCTTACTCTCTTTTTTCCTTCCAGAAGTCATTTTCCTTGAAGCTGCTTCTTCCCTCTGGGTCATCTCTTTGTTATCAATAAATGTTTGGAATGTATGGGAATAGGAGGAGAAATTCCCCCTTTTTCCCCTGCAAAGATTTCTTCTAGAGGCAGCTCCAAGATTGCAATATCTTCCATTCTCTAACTGATGAAATTTGTTCTGGCTATTTAGAACCCTCGTGGCTGTGGCTAATCTATCTGCTCAGCTAATCAAGTTGAAGTTTATATGATACAATCAATCAGTAAGCATTTATTAAGTGACTATTACACACCAGACACTAGCACTATACTTGATGCTATGGGTACCAAGTGACTATTGCACACCAGGCACTAGCACTATACTTGATGCTATGGGTACCAAGTATAAGGAATGGAACAATCACCACTTGCAATGAACTTGTGTTCAAATGGGGAAATGATGTCTACATATAAAACATATATATACAGCATAAATATGAAGCTGATAAACTCAAATGTTTTTAAAGCAAGTAATTAAATACAAGGTAGTTTGGAGGGTACTAACACTGCACAACCAGTTGAGAGGATGAGGAAAGGCTCATTCAGAAGATGGTGTCTGATGTGTATTCTTAAAGAGAGAGACTCTATAGGGCAGAGGTAAAAGGAGAGCATTTCATGGCTAAGAGGTACGGAAGTGTGTGAAGGTATGGATGTGAGAGATGTAGTGATGTAAATGATGAATGGAAAGAAAGTCAGTTTGGCTTGAGAGGAGAGTCCAGAAAGGAGGTTAATGTCCATTGCTAAAGATGTAGGTTGAGCCAAGTTGTATATATATGATTTTAAAAGTTAAACAAAAGAGTTTATAATTTATTCAAAAGGCAATAGGAAGTTGCTTGGAGAAGATGATAATCATGAAATGAAAATTATAATTTAGGTATTAAACTCTTTGTGAAAAGAAAAAGAATGATTTTGTGAGTGATAGATGACTTCAAGAAGGATCCATATAAAATAAGAATGAACCACAAAAGTAGAGAAGTTGTTGAATGATGACAACAGGAAAACTCTGAAAAAGGTATTTAGGATCAAGAAGTATGCTTATTCCTTTTCCTAATAGTATAATTGGATATAAAAGAGAAAGAACATCCAGTACCAAGAAGGAAATCTCAGGATATAGTGTCTTTCAAATGGAGTCAGGCTTCCATAAAAGTGAGTGGAAGAGGAAAGGAAGAAAAGGATGAAGAAAAGCTTGTTAATGATAAGGCTAGGACTCTAGGGACACAAAGGAAGGGAGAAAAGAACAAAATTAGCATTCAGTTTGGGTAAGTCTGGGGAGGAATAAGATAGCAGGAAGTGCTATCAGGGGAAAAGGTTTTTGTTTTATCTTTGCCTCACTATACAGCAATTCTGAATAAGAGAGAATGCTGGGTTAAATGGCTAATAGCAAATTATTTGTGACCTTGTTAATAATTTTAAGGTCAGGAGATTAAAGGCTTTGTTTTATATATATATTATATAAAGAGAAACTGCTTATGGGAAAAGACATTTCTTCAGTTAAGTAATTAATATTTAATAATTAATAAATTGGGGGGCTCAGAACTAAATCATAATTAATGAGATGGTTTACAATTTTAGTAATGAACAAATATTTGAACAATACACTCCTTGGTTGCCTTAGAACTAGGTAGAATAATAATGAGTAACAAGTATCAGCCCGATGAGGGAATCATACCCTGTGATATACCTGAATATGGTCACCACTAAAATCCTGCTTCATTGTTTATATATCCCATAGGGAACTTAGCATAATTTTTCCAGGTATTATTAATCTTTTCACTTTTATATATCCCTTCTTACTAATTAGACTGTAAGGTTTTTGAGGCCTGAGTATATATCATATTCATCAGTTAACAAACATTACAGTGGCATGATATAATGGATAGCAAATTGGAGGTTATGGGACTTAAGTTCAAATTCCTTCTCTGATCCCTTGTCACTATGGGCAAGTCATGTCATGTAACTCCTATGACACTCAGACAGTTTTCCAAGACTATCTGCTGAATGATTAACTGGACACAATCTCTGATCTTTCTTGGTGAAGGAAATTCTCACACTACTGTGAATTTTAAAAAACGACTCAGACTGTACCTTAGAAGGTTTGATTGAGCTATTTCCTTATTGTAACAATGGAGGTACTTGGTCTAACAAGAATCAGGAATGTCTTGGGAACTTGACATTCCTCTACCCATACTTAGACATACTTTAGGGGAAGACAAAGTTGTAAACTCCTGATTGAACAATGAAGGTACTCATACCTTATAGTGAAGCTAGAACCTTAAGCTAAGTCTATTTTTATATCTAATATAAAAAGGTATTAAGTACCTGTAAAGGTTAAATTAATCACAAAAAGGTCAAGTAACTCACAAAAGGTAAGTTTAACAAAGAAGTGTGAAGTACCTCAGAAGATATAATCTAACCAGAGAAGGTGAGAACTAAAGAGTGGTGAGAACTAAGAATGGGTAGTCCTGGAAAAAAGTGTCTACTGTTATTGGTAGACATGAAATTTTAGGGGAGGTGACATAATAGAATATTTCTTTAAAAGAAGGGGTAAAAAATTAGTTCAGGGAATTCAGTTCAGAGTGGAATTGGGTTCTGAACTCAGTCCAGGAGATTGAGTTT
Source organism: Monodelphis domestica (assembly GCF_027887165.1). Taxonomy (NCBI): domain Eukaryota; kingdom Metazoa; phylum Chordata; class Mammalia; order Didelphimorphia; family Didelphidae; genus Monodelphis; species Monodelphis domestica. Next base: position 142,749,987 of record NC_077233.1, on the reverse strand, counting down.
AGTGGAGGACTGGAACCCAGTTTGAAGATGGTCTTGTGGTGAGTGATAAGACTGACTCCCTTATCCTTAGGCTCAGGGAGGCCACTTTGGCCAAGACCTTTAATTACTGCCTGGCTCAGCCTGAGCCAGAGCAGTTTAAATTAATTCTCTCTCTCTCTCTCTCTCTCTCTCTCTCTCTCTCTCTCTCTCTCTCTCTCTCTCTCTCTCTCTCTCTCTCTCTCTCTCTCTCTCTCTCCCTCCTTAATTCCTTCTCTATATATTGATTAAAATCTCCATAATTTCCAGCTGACTTGGGTATTTTATTATTTGGGAATTTTCCCTGGCGACCAATCATTTAGATTTAAGTCAAAACATTAAAATTATCCTTGCACTACCCAAATCACAACTCCTTGATTTGTTTACATCTTATAAATATTCTGTATAGCCATAATTATATAATTTCCCCTCTCTAGGCTTCAGTTTTTTCTTTAATAAATGAGGGGTCAGCCAAGATGACTTCTATAGTCCTTTCTGGTTCTAATATTTTATGGCTTTCTATCACATTTATGTAGTACTTTTCAAATTCCAAAAAAAATTTCACATATATGACATCATTTGAACCTGTTTCCCTTTACCTTTGGTCGTGCTTGGTAACATGTCTTACACAAAAGTTCGAAAATGTTTTGGCTGATGGTAGATGCAGTAAAACTACAGATTGGAGGGGGCAGCTGGGTCGCTCAGTGGATTGAGAGCCAGGCCCAGAGATGGGAGGTCCTGGGTTCAAATCTAGCCTCAGACACTTCCCAGCTGTGTGACCCTGGGCAAGTCACTTGACCCCTATTGCCTAGTCCTTACCACTCTTCTGCCTTGGAACCAATACACAGTATTGATTCCAAAGTGGAAGGTAAGGGTTTAAAAACAAAAAAACAAAAAACTACACATTGGGTTTTATCATATCCCATTTATATCATCCTTAAAATTGCAACACCAACTACTTACAGTTTCTTGTTTTCCAACTACTACCCACCTCTATCCCAAGGTATAAATGTGGATAGGATTTCAGAACAGAGGTACAGTAGTCAAAAAAGAATGTTCACCCTCTTGTATTCTTTTTGTTGTGCCTTTTCAGACTCCAGACAAAGCATTACTCTTATAGTAATCTTGAAAAATACATGTACTTAGCCTAGCCACCATGACTCCAATAACAATTATAAAATGTCTAATAAACTCAGCATATAATGTCAATTCAAATCTTGAAAAGCAAAAATTAAGTGGCATATCAACATTAAAGTTTATTGCTTCCTTTGCAGAGCCGGCCTATTGTCAATAAAAGTCCTTCTGAATGAAGAAAACAGCCATAAATACTGAATAAACAAGTTGGAGTTGAAATGCCATAAATATTCCAGAGCTGTACACTACACTGGATCCCTTTCTCCTCTGCAAACTCCCCCATCAGACTAAAACAAAGTCAGTCACTTGCCCAGTATCAATAAAATGCCAATGAAAAGCTAGTTGGATCCCTATATTTACAATCAATATATCATTACACATCTTTTATGAAGTGCAGAATTTCCTTTTTTTTTCCCCTCCAGCACCATTACGCCTTCTTAAATTAGTCTTTTTCTTTCCCCCTGCAGCAAACAGTTGCATTGATCATTCAGGGTCTCTGGGGTTGCTGGGAAGAATGTCTGGCTGGCTATATTAGAAAATGTGAAAGGAATTTGGGCCCCATCTGAATCTAGTTCCAGGTAAGTGGCCAAAAGCTGAAAGCTCAGGAGGTGGCATAGGCAGTGCCAAGACTAAAACCTGGCCCACAGATGGACAGGTTCCTCAAAGGCTAATGACACATTTATGCACAAAAGAAATAATCTCAGAGAGCTAACTGGATTTGGAGTCATATCATTAGAACTAGAAGGGCTTTTAGAGATCACCTAGAAATCTACAGAGTATTGGTATGAATCTCAAAGAACCTATTCCCCAAAAGATAAATGGTTAAAAAGACATGAAAGTTCTCAAAGGATGTAACATCTACTGTCAATAATAACCTAAATAGTGCTCAAAATTATCAATAATTTGGGATTTTAAAACTAAAATAATCATAAATTATTCACAAGAATGCATTAATTTGGTTAAAATGTTAGTAATATAGAAAAACAGACTAACTCACCTTTGGGAGGGCTATGGATCATTCTGGAATGTTTTTTGCAATTAACATGGAATTAAAAAAAGATCATATCATTGGCCAGCCATCTCACTATTGATTTTATATTCTATGAAGGTTACTGCCACCAAGAAAAGATCTATCAGGCTTAAAATATTCATAGCAGACATTATTGTAATTGCAATTAATTAGAAACACGGTATGTGCCCAGTGATTAAAGAATGGTGAAACAAATTGTGGTATATGACCAAAATGAAAAAGTACTGTGCCAAAATAATTTCAAAGGAATATAGGAAGACATATGAAGTGACCCAGAAAGAACAAAATATATCCAGAAGGATAGTATATGCAATTACTTTTAAATTCTCATGTATGTCTACCTATTATTATAGAGCAATGGAGGCCTGGAAGCCAGGGCTGTGAACTAGACAGTCTAGTGCAGCCAAACAGATAACAAAAATTGGATGGTATTGTACTGATTTATAGAGCACACAGTATTTCTTTTAACAAATGGAAAAATAATAAAGTATAAAGTTGTATTATAATCAGTTACAATCCCTTTAATATTCATAAAATCACAGATTCAGATCTATAAGGGACCTTATATGCCATTTATAATAACTTTCTCATTTTATAAAAAGAGGTGCAGAAAGCAAAAAACCCTTGGCTAAGGTCATGAGTGTATACCACTGTAAGTGGTATAGACTGTCTTCTAAATAAGATTTTCAGACTCTAAATCCAAGGCTTGTTCTATTCTATTTCACTGCCCTTTCTAAAAACTGTTTGGAGCAGTTTCATATTGTGGAATTCAATTGGGAATATGCTGGACATTTGTATAATATGTTTAAATACAACGGCCAAAAAATAATATATAATCCAAACCCCAGGCAACAGAAAAGACCAGAAAGGAAAGTGACTTGCTTGAGATCCCTTGTTGGTCTTGGCAAAGTCAGTACTAAATGGCTAAGTAGTTAAGGTGATGGACTTACTATCTTTTTTGTTCTTCTGTGTTTGTTCCTATTTTTGTCAGTTAGGGTCACTTATTACTTTGTCTCTTCTGTACAAAGAGTGCTTTCAGTTTTAAGGGCATCATGGATTAATGATTTCCAGCAGAAATTCATGCACGGTTCTTCTCTCTCCATAGCTGGACATTTACAGAAGCTGGGATCTAGTACTCTCCATGCCTAAATCTTTCTCTGATCATAAGATGCACACTCAGGAAGATGAGTTAACACTTTGGGATGACTCATGGGCCAGCTACAAAACCCCTATACATAGAAAGGAGCTACACAAAGTAGCATAAAAAAGCAGTTTTCATCTCTATTTTATAGATAAATAAAACTGAATCTGAAAAAAATTCTAATGTATGTCTAATTATGATTATAGAGCAAGGGAGGCAATGGTAGATCTAGGCGTGGAAGCCATGACTGTGGGCTAGACAGTGGAGTGTAGAACTTATCACTTTGGATATTGAGTCTCCAGACCATTACTCCAGACCATCTCCTAGGGAATATCAGATTCAAGACTTAAATTTGAGGGATAAAATCTGTAGCCACAATTTGACATGTTTACAACACTTACAGAAATAATATCATGATGAAAAACATTAGAACTGCCACAAAGTCAAAATTGGCAGGCCATAAGAGAAGTGTTTTCCTTTCACAATGTGCCCCAATACAGAGAAAGCAAACCATCTGTCAATGGCCAAACAAAAGGGGGCACAGACAGAACTGGAAAGGTTCAATCTACCTCTTTTCATGCTGACTTGGAAGACCTAGCTTTCAAAAAATACTTTTAATACTTTTCACTTTGGCTATGGAGACATGAATTTGAACTTAAAATGCTCTTGTCTAAGTTAAATGCTATTTCCTCCTTAGCTATCAGTCCCACTTCCTACCTTTATAGGGAGATATTGGGGGTATCTCAGGAAAGGATTCCTTTCTAGGATCTCTACCCCAAAGAGTGTAAGATCCCCTATAGGTCAAGATATTCAGAACTGCACTTTTTGTGAAAGTAATGAAGCAGAAATAAAATGGATGCTCATTAATTGGGAATAGTTGCTCAAATTGTTGTTGATTTAAGAATGAAACAGATTGAGAAATGACAATAATGAATACAAGGAATTTTGAGAGACATGGTAAGCCTCATGTAAACTGAGGTAGAATGAAGAATTCAGACACAGGAGAATGATATACATAATTACCATCATGACCTAAATTAAGCAGTATCAGAATTTTAAATTAAGATTGACTTCAAAAACTGATCTTGGATTTGTAAGACATACTTTCTTCCTCAAACTTGCTTGTGTCATGGGTCATTGTGGCAACCTGGTGAAACTTATGGACCCCTTCTCAGAATCATATTTTTAAATGCATAAAGTAAAATGCATTGGATTATAAGGAAAACCAATTACTATGAAATAGTGATCAAAATATTCTCTAGATTCTCTAGTTCATAGATATCCAGGTGAAGAACTCCGCAAGTAAAGATATGGTGGACAGAGTGCAGAAACTCATGTAATGTCATTCTGTAGGTCAGGTTGGGTTGGAGTTCAGTGGAAGTAGGACATGGATAAAGAAATGATGTAATAAAACAAAAGGATCATTACAGATCCAGAGTTCAAAGGGACACTGTAGTCCATCTACTACAACCTCCTCATTTTATAGATGAGGCAGCCTAGGCCCAGGCACATTGTTTACCCAAGGATCACATAGGTAGTAAATGTCAGAGGTAGGCTATGAGCCTTGGTACTCTACCTCTAGAACCACTTTTCTTTCCATTGCGCCATGACATCCATAAAGCAATAAATAAACGAACCCTCCTTCATAACTTACCCCCACCCCACCCCTCTACCTACTTTACCAAAGTAGTCATTAAAGGAGGACACAGAAGGAAAATGTGACCTTTCCTCAAACTCTATAGCAGCCTTTTCCAGGTTTCTTAAAGAGCTGAATTATGCACAATAATTGCACATATGTTTAAAGGGCAATGGCTGAAATAAATGTGTTCAAATGCACTTTGGTGGCAATAAAAGAGCCATGGATGTAGGGTTAGAAGATCCTGGCTTTCTGCCTCAGTTGGGTAAAAGAAGACACATCATATTTACTCTTTCTCAGCCTCAATTTTTTCCTCTAGAAAATTACAATTACAAGGTACTTACAATACAATTGTAAGTTTACAATACAAGGTACTTATTAGAAAAGCACTTTGAAAACTGTAAGGCCCTATCAAACTATAAGCTAATTATGCATACCCCAAAGATTTTTAAAGTAGTAATATCCTCTTCTTTAATAAAAAAAAAATTCACTATCTTTCTCAGGAGAGGGTAACAATTTAAACTAATAATTTGTTTAAGTAACTTATAGTTAATTATTTTTCGTTTGTATTTTATTCAAATAAAATGAAAAATTTACCATTTTAAAACAACACAAAAATGTTGAACTACAATAAAAACAATAAAAATAAACACTTCACTGCCTTACTGTCATAGAACCATGATGAGTTGAACCATAGAAATAGATTCAAGAGCTTGAAGGGACTTTTGAGTTCATGGAGTCTAACTCTCTCATTTTGTAGATAAGGAAACTGAGGAGTAGAGAAATTAAATAATTTGTCTAACATCCCATAGGTAGGTAGTAAGAGGAAGAGCCAAGATTTAAACTCAGATTATCTAGACACTTAAATCAATCCTCTTTCTGGGGCAAACACAGTACCCATAATCTTAAACTCCTCAAGCCTTCTTTGGGGCATATCCCTAGTGAGATCAGGGGTAGAGGTAAATCAGGGGAGTGTTTCCCTTCTCACAATTGTAGACTGAATGGTTTCTCAGCCATTCTGCCTCTCCCAGCCCCAGGATACTGTAGGCCAGAAACAGGGGGCCAAAGAGTCCTCTAGCCTAAGTCTACTAGGGAGCTCTTTTAGACCCTCACACGCCTGCCCCATCTACAGTACAGCATGCTGGCAGGGACCTTCCCAGTGAAGAGTCCTTGGCCCTAATACCCTGTAGCATGGATCTCTGATAAAAGCAGCAAGAAATGAAAATGATACCCAAGACCATACTCCCAAAAGTGCATAAAATTCAATTATGGCACACTCCCTTTTAATCTCACCTCCTCCCACTCCAATAATTTTTAGCTATTGCTTCCCCATGCTCCTCCAAGCTCTCTGCAGAGGTGTCCCACGATTGCTCACTGTGACTTACATTTCAAGAATAACTACCTATACATTTTTTGTAACCAATCTAAAAACCTTTAGCAATTCATTTTAAAAAGTATTCTTCAATGAGAGTATGCTACAATTAAGAATGCAGAGTTAATTTTCTTGGCAAAACCTTTTAGCTTTATTCACATGTTCTACTATATTCACAACCGACTGCAGCTAGTAGCCACCAATAATATGACTCTTAAGGCAATAAATAGATGAAAACAACTGGAATATATGACAGAGTCCAAAATCCTTGCCTCGTAAAGAAGCTCATAGGCTATTGCTGGTTATGATTCCATTCATTTGAAAATGGCTGATAGGGCTAGTGTGGAATTTAAAATATAAATGTATGAGAAAAAAAATTGCTTTGAGAAAGGGGAAACAATGTGAGCCCAGCAACTAGGCAAATCTGCTTCATAGAATCACCTGGAAGTAAGGGCTTGGTTTTACACAGATTGGCTGCTTTCACTTTGTATTTAGCACAAAAATATTCCATACTGTAGGCCTGGCATTTGTCTCTTACCCTTTGTCTTAACTACTTCTTACAGAAAACCACATTGAGATGGTAATAAATGCTGGAGCTCCCCATGAACCAGGGTGAGTGCAAAGAAAAATCAAACCCGGTGCCCGGCGGGGTCTTTGCTTTTCTGCCAGATCAGGGCTGTCCATGTGGTGTGCTATATGTCCTGCTGACAAAGGGCAGGATGTAGGATTCCAAAAGAAAAGCCCAAGGAATGATTGTTCCTGCCTTCTTCCCCTCCCCCATATACCTCCTGTTGCTTCCTGTTTAAGGTTAGTGGAAAGAGCTAGTTTCAATAGCCCTGGAAATCAAACACCTCTATTTCTGAGTCCCCAGGCCACAGAGGAGGAAGAGCTAAGGCTGAGCTTCTACCTTAGCTTCCCTCCCTACTCAGTAGTGACCTGGAAGGCTTGTATGGCTCCCATGGTGCAGCCAGACCTGCTTTCTCCCCCCACGCCACCCTCCTCCCTGAGCTGAGTCTGCCAACCAGGGGGCCAATTAGTGTCAATTACAAGGGGAACCACTGCTTGGTAGGAACTCTACTGACATCAATAACTCACTTCGTACAGGCTTCCAACCATCACAGGTGATGACTTTCAGTTGCTAGTAATTTGGGCTGGATTTGAACTGATGACCTAGATGTGAAAGGGCCCATATCCATTAGCAAATCCCTAGAGGCCTCCCTAACATCAATCTGCATTTTTTATTTCTGAAGTCTTTTTCATAAGGCTGGAGCCAGGGCACTCAAATCAACTCTAAGGATTGATGTTAGGGGGTGTGATATAACCCTGAGCAGCTGACAGCCCACAAGGCAACTCTTGAGAAAGCCATTCAGGTACCCAAGGGAGGCACCCTTTGGTGACCTGCTCTCTGGGGAAGTGCACGTGGTCTTTAAAGGCCCTGGCCCGGTCTTTCTGTGAGGGAGGAACCCTAACCCTAACCCTCCCTGCATATAAGGAAGGTGAGAAAGTGTCTGAGGATGGACGATGTAAGGTCATCATTTAGTGAAAAGTCAAGAGAAACAAATAGCCAGAAAAAGTTAATTGGCTTTCAATTCCAGCTCCTTTATTCCCTTCCCAGAGAAATGACCACCTTGTAGCAGGCTGTGGGTCCCTCCTCCTCAGTTCTTCACAGAGCTCTGGGAAGATGACTGTGGAAAGGAAGTAGGGCCCCCAAAATAGGAAGGAGTCTGCCTGCCAGTCATAAGCCAAGTCTACGGCAAAGGCAAGATGTGCCTCTGACTTCCCTATATTCAAACCCAATAGCAAAGAAGTGAGAAGCCTTGTAAAAATGACAGGGTGCTTTCATACTTTTTGAAAGAAACTTTGAAAAGGGAAAAGCATATCATACAACTCACCTGGAAAAGGATCTGAATGATTCCATGAATGATACACATTCGGCGTCCCAAAAAGACAAAAAATGGCACCACCAGCTCAATGAAATGATTGCTTAAGGTCTCAAACTGATGAAACCACCAAGGAGACTGGTGTAAGTAGTAGGCAATGGGGTTAGGTACAGGCTGTGTCTGTGGGAGAAAAAGCAAACAGTGTCTATATTAACCAATTGATTTAGGCTAAGTAAGATGGCACAACAAAATACTTACCCTAAATTGTCATTCACACAGAAAGAAAAGTCCTGGAATGTCAGAGCTGAAGGAGTCTTAAAAATCATTTGAATTCAATCTGCCCACCCTCCTTTTTGGGGGGTCTGCATCTCCCCAATCTCCTCAGGGTTTGAAGTGCTGTGGCCACTCAGGGCCCTGATCAGCTTGGAAGCTCTGACGTGCTCCATTTCCTCCTTAGCCATCCTGGTAGTCTTTCATTTTTGGAGGATCATATTGGTACTAGACTAATCCATATTGGCTTAGTTTAGGGATGGCAAGCTTGCACTTGTATTGCACTGGTATCAACTATATACCATTTTGCATATGTAAGATCTAGAAAGGGGTTATAGGGTTCTAAAGTTGAAAAAGCCTTGAAATGTCATTTACTTTAACCCCCTCACTTAATAGAGGCACAATTTTGGCTCAGAGATGGGAAAGTGATCTACTCAAGATCATATATCAACTTAGTAATAGAAGTGAGCCCAGAGCTCAGGTTCCCTGTCTTCCAGTCTAGTTGGTGTCCACTGAATTAAACTGAATTGTTAGGCTCTTCCCAAGAATTCTAGACTAAGTCATGAGTTATAGTATATGTTGTTTGTGCTGTCTGTCCTCATTTCAATCATTATCTTCTAAACTTCAGGTACTTTCTACTTAATGCATAAGCCTCCAAAATGTATGTATTAGAGAAGAGAGGTATAACAACTCTAAATAGTAACAGTTAATATATTATACATTGTTAGGGTTATAGGATTAGTTTATAGCATTTTAAGTAGCACAATGCTACCAACTATAGCATTACACATACGTACATTCACATATATACACACACTTTTTTTTGCCTTTCATACAAATTCAAATTCATTATCTTTGTTTTAAAACTGTGACAGCATAAAAGCTGAAAATATCCATTCTAATTGGAGGAGACACAACACATCTTTAAATTATTTGTAGCTAAATAAAAAATACAAACAATACAGGGGAAAATTGCACTGTGCATAGCAATTGACTACGGTTATACTGCCAAATCCCACAACTATTGTAATTCCTTATTAGCAAAGCTGGAATTAATAAAGCTGTTTCTTTCTATGGGTTTGAGGCTGCTGTAACCCCTGAGGACAAGAGACCGCATCCTTCCTTCCTCTGACACCGGGACAGGAAGAAGCAACCCAAGGGGTCAAGGAGTTCTGCCAAGTCCATTTCAACAAAGAGGTGGGAGGTCATGGTCTTCATACTTCCTGGGTCAAGAAGGTGAAAGGTCTAAAATGCCCTGGAGAATCTTTCCTTGGGTGGAAACTGTTTCAAGTGAATGTGGTGTGTTTTTCTCTGTGAACTCTTCTAGGAGAATCCCAAAGCTGTTCTAAGATATATTTTGCCTTTTTTCCTTTTCTTTTTTTCTTCTGAGTGGGGAGGGGAGGACATCCTTTAGGAATCAGGCAGAAAAGATTACAAAGGAACCAGGTGTGATCATTCTATAGGTACTGAGGGAAGGGATTATTTACATAGTTCATAACTGTGAGCAGGCATCTGAAACCAAGAAGATGAAGTAGTCTGGACACTTCATCTCCTTATTTCTCTACTCTCTTGAAATATGATAAATATAAAAAAAAAAACCCAGTTCCACTGATTAAAAATATCTCCATTGAACCAATGTTTGATTCTTTTAAGGCAATTACAAGCTTAAAGCCTTTAGTTTGGGCTGGGTTTTTTCTCTTTTTCTTTTTTTTTTTTTTTGGCTTTCTGACCCCTGCTTAGTCAGTTAATACAAATTGACAAGAAAAGGCAGTTTTTAATTGGGAGACCAGCCTATTCATTATTCTAGGGAGGGTGAAAGATGAAGAGATCAGATTGGAGGAGACAATCAATCAATCACTCAAAGCCCTCAAAGCCTTTTCTCAGAAGTATGAAAGAATACCCACTGGCTAACCAGGATTTTTATAAGGTAGAAGGAAAGGAGGGGAAAGGGCAATGATTTGGATAAAAGGCACAGTAACTCAAGCCTTCACTCAAATCCCCAAACAGCTTGGATTGTTTTTTTTGATGTACAAAAAAATTTTGTTTTTAAAAACCAAACCCAACCCATCAACCTTAATTCTAGAACTTATCAGTCACTTGGTTTGAGCTGGTAGATCATGTGAAAGGGAGAATCATTCATCACAAATCTGACATAAGATGTTAGAACTTAGGGGTCATCTACTCCAAACTCCCATTTTAGAGATGAGGAAGGGATATGACTTGTTTAAGGTCACACAGCAAAGTTGGAGGAAGAAGCTTTACTCCTACGAGTTGTTCAGCATAATGCTTGGTCCACTAAACATCTCTCATAGATCATAAATCTGATAGCTAAAGGGAAACATAAACATCACTTACTCCCTTATTTGACAGATTAGGAAAAAGACCTAGAGAGAAGAAGTGGGGATTTGATACTAGATTCCCCCAACTTCAAAACTAATACTCTTTTACATATTAATACCCTGCGTCTCTTAAAAGCCTTCAGTCATAACCATCAAGGAATATTTGGCAAATAATAGGAACAAGAAATTCTGCTAGGTATAAATAGAATATTTTCTCATTGTCAGGTTTTTTTTTTGTCAGAGTTCTCAAAGATCTCCAGTTTCAGATAAATACAATATCCCAGTGATGGGAACTTTTAGGAAATTGGGAAACCTTAAAGAAATCAAATGCTTTGAATAAGAGAGCTTACCCAGGGCCATATCAAGGAAAATAAGGAACTGTCCACTCTCATTTCCATGTCCAATGTTTAAAAAAGAATCCTACTGGGTAGTGGAACCCCAAATGTGACTGAGCTTTGGGAAAGAGGTTAGGTTCTAGAAGCAATTATCAACTCTATCAGAAACAAAGGGATTGAAATAGTTTTCAATGAACAATTTTTTTTTTCTTACCAAGCACCTATTATGTGTAATATGTGCTGTGGAAGATATCCAAAGATAAATTGAAGACATGATCCCTGATCCTTAGGAGTTTATGGTCTTATAAAGAGATGGGGCTTATATACATTATATACATTGATTTTAAGAATAATGCCAAAAGACATAAATTTCATTAGGCCAGGGGTGTGTGACTATATGTTATTTAAACCTATCTAAATAGCCTCTCTGGGTCTCAGTTTCTTCATGTGGAAGTTGAGGGGGTAAGATTAGTTAATATCTAAGGTTCCTTACAGCTTTGGAGCCTAAGAATCCATATGTTTAGGAACTATGTCTACCTAAACTTATATAGGTCAAAAAACCAAACAATTCAGGAACCTTGTCTTTTCTAAACTTTATTTCTTCTAGCACCTACCACAGTGTTATGCACATAGAAGACACAAAGAAGACAATATGAATATATGTATAGAGCAAACTGTATATTCTGAAGTAGTTTGGAGAAAGGCTTGCATTGAACCTTAAGGGACGGGAAAGGTTTGGATTGGTCCAGAACCAGAGCAGCATTGTGGATTGAGTGGAAGGGAGAGGGTGACAGGAGCCCTGGCATAGAGAAGAAGAGTGGGGAGGTGAGGCTCAGTAACATTGTATGGAAGTTCCTTGTTATTGAACAAGAGGACCTAACTATGGATAGGTGAAGTTGAGTCATATTGTGAAGGGAGTCTGAACCTTAGTGTGTTCAAGATTAAGGAAATAGTGGAAAGAAAGTTATCTATTAGGAAGATTTATATGAATGTAGACTCAACCCTTAAAAAAGGGACAACCTCAACCCTAAATGATAAAGATGCTAATGAATGGCTAGTACTTAACAATGGAACCAAGTGATTAGGATCTATCATCAGTAGAAAGAATTGTTCCTAGAAGTCTTAAATAACAGCAATTCCACCATAACAAGAGCATTTTTCCTTCTTGGTATCATATTTTTCCTTCATAGATATGGTATGATTTCTATAGACCCCATACAAAAAATGATAACTTTTCAGTGAAAATGAAGGTCGAATCCCTGACATGTAACTGGCTTCCTATTAAATCATCCAAGAATGGGGGAGTAGAGGAGGGATGAAAAGAGAAGCAAAGTTAGGACAGCATTGCCTGTGTGTGTTCCTTCAGAATGGGCTCCATATGTCTGCAGAACATGGGAGTTATATGATGCAGTTTTCCCAGTGAGAATAGACTGTTTACTCAATAAAGAGCATTGAGGTAAACTCTGTTTGCTGAGTTGGTTAGTGAATTAAGGCTCCCCCCAATATCTCCAACCTACAGGCACCTGTGATGCTGGAAAATTTCTGTTTTCCTTAACATGTTCAGTCAACAGTGGCCTGTTGGCACAGGAGAGGGCTTCCTTCTCTTTCAGCTCTGACCTGCAGCTCTCCCAGTAGCATAGCTGAGGTTGGGAAAAGGCACATACTAGAGTTTATTTTAAGAGGGGGAAACTGCGAAATTACATAATTGTGGTACTTTGTGTACTTTTCCACTCCATTTGTTTCCGGCAAAAAGCTCTGAATAGGGCTCACTGTCTCCACCATTGGTAGGGGGAAAAAAAGACCTAGTTACCTTTGATGGGCAATTTAGAAGGTTGATATAGGCTCTCAGTTGCCTGGCTGGCTAATTAACCTAATATTCTCTGGAAATTTCTCAAGAAAGCACTTTAATTTTAGGATGCATGGCATAGCAAGAGATGAGATACAATTAAAGGAGTTGGGGTGGGATTGGGAAGGAACAACTAGCCTTCATTTAGGAGCTAGAGTAATATATTCTAGGCTAGTAGGTCTGTTGACTAGAGATGAAATAGAGAAAGCAGAGTATTTGTTTAATTTAGTGATTCTATGGAAACTCAGAATTACCAGTATATGAACTGTCTTGGGATACAATGCCATCATGGTACACACTATTCCCTCTTGTCCTAAACACTCTCCAGATTCTTTGTGGATAACAAGAGTTTTCTGGAATTAAATGTGGCAAAGGAGATTTTATGTCTGTGAAGACCCACATGTACCTATGAGGTTCAGTTACACATTCTAAAAATAAACAAAGTCTTTTTCATTAAGGGTATCTACAGATGAATTATTTGAAAACAAGTACACATTAAAGCACAAAGGGCTTTATCTTAATAGTTTTTTGATAGAGGATATAGGATTTGTAGTAAAAAAATTGAGTTTGAATCTGGCCTTTTGTCATTTATAGATTGGGCAAGTCAATTCCCCTTCTTGGGTCATTTTTTTCCACCTGTAAAATGTGTGTGAGGGACAAATTTAATGACTTCTGAGTTTCCTTTCAGGTCTAGATCTATGAACTTAAGATATTAAATGACCCCTAAATACACTATTTTGCCAAACCAAATGCTACTGAAAAGGTAAAATTTCCTCTCTGGGAATATAAAGTTTCATTCTTTATTTCTTTGTTTTCCACATTGTATAAATTCTGATTTTCAAATAATGATTCTTTCTAAAAAGAATGCATTGGAATTTACAGTTGGGAACCTATAGATCATCTAGTATTAACTTATATATTTTATCAATGAGGAAACTGAGGACAGATAGTTTAAGTTTATTACTGGGGCTAGGACACACACACACACACACACACACACACACACACACACACCTCAAAAGAATTAAAGCAATATACATAATAAAGGCAGGAATGTGGTTAGGCCAGAGAAGATGAAAACCTTAAGGAGGGGCTCAGTTGTTTTTTTTTTCTAGTTTCCACACTCCCTGCTTTCCCACCCTCCTCCCACTCATTTACAAAGGGGAAAAAAAGAATTTTAGAATTGAGAATATAGGAGATCCCAAACCCTGGCGTCCTTGGCAATCTGCTAGAAGGATAACCTCTACATGAATGATAACTTATTTATTTATTGGGAATTAAGCAGGGAGAAACATAGACTTGCTAGCTAAGCCTTACACTAGAAAGTGATATCAGGTCACCAGAAAATTATGTTAAAAAATAAATAAAGTCTGAGTAACCAGCTAGCTAAGAGTGGTTCATCCCTATGTTCATTGGAAAGAATTTTAGATAAAATTCTAAAAGAAACTTACAGACCACAGAGAAAGGGGTGTGTGTGTGTGTGTGAAGTACCAGGATGGATCTCTCCTCCAATAAAATGGTTATATGTGTTATGAGTTTTTGCTTTCTAAAAGATCTACAGAATGTGCTGGTACCTTAAAAGGAAAAGAACAAGAATGGGGCTACTCATCTTCTTGTGGAAAAGAAAAACCCCAGTAAAGAATTCAGTTGAAACCAGGAGCTAGGAGGAGAAAGTCTACAACCTAATAATTCGTGATGGAGTTGGGCTTGGGTAGTAACCTGTACTGGACATGGCACCTATAGAATAATACCATGGGAAACTAGTAGGAAGCAATATCTTATGGAGATTATAAAACAAATAAATTCTGTGACACATAGGTCTGCTGGGAGTAGCACTGCCAAAAGACATAGGCAGCCCAGTGGCACCAATGGCAAATATCCCAAGTTACTGTGTTTAAATGCATAAAATATGTGGGATTACAAAGGAAAACACTATTAAAAAAAATAGTTCAGAGACCACAGGTAAAAGAATTCTTGTTCCACTCCCTCTAGACCCCAGGCACTGCCATCTGAATTTCTGATGGACCTTAAGGATCTCCTGGACTTCACCACCTGCCCATCTGATGAACCTTTAGGATTCCTGACTCTTACCTTCTACTCTATATCTGAGCTCCCTTGTGTAGATGCCATCTTTCCCACTTCAGCATGAGCTTTCTGAGAGCAGAAACCTCTTGTTTTTCTATTTTTAGCCTCAGTACAAAGTACAATGCGTGGTAAACTCTATGGACTTAATAATGCTTCCTCATTCATTCATTAATTCACCATAAGCAATGGTGAATTTTTATAGTCTTATTTTTTTGTAACGAAGCAAAATACCCAAACCAGTTTTAGTTTTCCTTAGAACCTCTGACCCGCCTTGATTCACATAGAGATTAGTGCTCCTGACATTATTCTTCCAGAATCATACCACACATTGACATTCAACCTATCCTTCTTCTATCTGTACTTGTCCTGTCAAACTGAAATAGATTATTGTGTATCCTGTTCATCCACATTGGTCTTTTTGGACAACTTTCCCCTTCATTAGAATGTTTTTTCTTTGTGTATCCAGAATTTTATCTTTCACAGTTTCTCCCTCCTTTCTCCCTTATTTCCCATAGAAAATTTTAATCTAAAGAATCTTTTGTATTCCTTCTCTGAACCCTTTGATTCTTATCCTTCTGATAAATCAACCAAAACAAATTTATTAAGCACCTACTATATGCCATGCACTATCCTAAGCACTGAATATATAAAGAGAGAAATATATTCTCTTGAGGGAAAAATTATGTAAATTATATTTCTACAAAATTAATACAAATAATTTTGTGGAGAGTCAGTAGGAGCTACAGTAGGGATCAGGAAAAACCTCATATAGAACATGATGCTTTAGTTGAGCTTTGATAGAAATTAGAGATTTTAAGAGAAAGAAATGAGAAAGGATTATGTTTCATGTCTGTGTAAAGGTATAGAGATGAAGAATCATAAGAAAGCATAAGTAACAGCTAGAAGGTCAGATTGGCCTGCTCATAGAATGCATGAAAAGAAGGAAACAAATATTTATTAAGAGCCTACTATGTGTCAGGCATTCTGCCAAGTGATTTATACTCAGATCATCCTGATCCTAGGCTCAGTGTACCCATTGTACTTCCTGCCCACCTTGAAGGGAATTATATATGAGAAGTCTAGAAAAGTGGGTTGGAGCCAGTTTGTATAGGGGTTTAAGTGTTAAACAGAAGAGTTTCTATTTAATTCAAGAGGTAAAAGGGAGTCATTTGAATTTTTGCTTTTTTCCCCTTAGGAAGGGAAAGTAACATTATCAGACCTGTGCTTTAGGAATATCACTTTGGCAGCTATGTTGTAGAGATATTGGACAGAGGAGAAATTTGAGAAAGGAACCCAATTAAGGTGCTATTACAATAGATAAATTGGGGAATGGCCGAACAAGTTGTGACAGATTATTACAGTGATATACTACTGTGATATAAGAAACAATGACCTGGATGATTTCAGAAAGATCTGGAAAGATTTACACGAACTAATGCAAAGTAAAGTAAGCAGAAACAGAACAACATTGAACACAGTGACAGCAACATTGTATGATGCACAATTGTGAATGACCTAGTTATTTTCAGCACTGAAGTAATCCAAGACAATTCCAGAGATTCATGAAGAAAAATGCCATCTGCCCTCAAATCAAAACATACTTTATTTCACTTTCTTTTCTTTTTCTTTTCTTTTTTTTTTGAGATCTCTTCAATGAAATAACTAACATGGAAAAACATTTTATATGATTGTATATGTAAATCTTTATCAGGTTGCTTACTATTTTAAGGAGGGGAGAGAGATGGGAGGAAGAGCTCAAATTTTTAAAAAATGAATGCTGAAATTGTTTTTACATATAATTGGGGAGAAATAAAATATTATTTTAAAAAGATGTGTAACAGAATGGGCAAGACTTGCCAGTTGCTTGGATATGTGGGGTGAAGGAGAATAACAAATCAAGGGTGACTGAGGTTGTGAATCATAGTGAACAGAAGGATCGTGGGGACCCTCCTAAAAATCAAAGATTCAATTCAGAATATGTTCAGCTTTCCTTTTCTTCTCTATCACAAATTCAACAGTTCAACTCTTCCCACAATTTCTACTTAACAAGTCCATCCCCATTAGTAAGAATCATTTGGAACAAAATTTCCCCTGTTTCCTACTTCTTGAAAAATGTAAATCTCTTTAAAGTAAGCCTAGAAATCATTAACTGCCTTGCTTTGGCAAGGAGAAAGCATTAGTACATGGATGAATAATTAAAATCTAATATGACTATGATAGCAGTTATCAATACTAGGTTCATGATCTATTTCTAAATTATTTATCTATTTTTTTCCCTTTTGTCCAGGTAGTCCATATTATGCTTAAATGAAAATACCATTTCTTGTTTCTGTCTTAATTGATATTTCACCAAAATCCTTCTCAACACTGTTCCCTTCTCTGGTTCCTGGATTTCCTCACTTGAGTGGATCTTCTCTAATATTCATTGCTACTCTCCTTTCTCCTTCTTTTTCTCCAACCTGAATAAAGTAAATGCCCTTCTAGAATTATATTCTGATCCTGTCCCCTATCCTAATAAGTCTCAATTATAACTATGAGGTCAAATTTATCTCATTTCATTAATATCTCTGGTTCACCTTAATCATATATAGTTGATACTGTGGATGCTGAAGCCCTACTTGCATGTTATGCCTCTGGCTAAGATGTTTAAGGCCAAAGAGTGAGTAGATTAATTAAGGAAATGACTAAAGGAATTAGTAAAGGGAAAAATCTAATTACTTTTGATGATTTCTGCAGATAAAATCCAAAGAGAATTCTGTTACATGTTTTTAAATTTCACAACTTTTTTAGTGCCTGGGCTTATTTGAAGCTTAGTTTCATTTATCTTCATTATAAAAATGCTATTGAAGAGGTATTTGAAACCCCACAAGTGTTCTGGAGAATTCAAATTTCTCTTCCTAAAAATATAGAATGTTTTATTAATTTTAATATTCCCAGCCAGTTATTTTAATTTTTTTTAAATGGAGCCACATTCTGAGGTTGGTGGGCTGATTTGAAAATACCATCTATTCCACAAAACCAGGGGTAGTATTTTGCAGAGATAAATTTTTGAAACTAGGTGAATTAAAATAACTTTGGAGAATTCCAGTAAACCCCTTGGGACAAATGGCCACACACTGGGGTGTCAAAACAGGCCAATGGAGTATTTATTGGCCCCCTATCACGTATAAGATGTTATGCTTGGGAATCACTAGTCATTCTCTATAGGTTTCTTTTTAAACTTGACAATAAAATCTGAGTCCTTCTTCTTAAAAACTATTTTAAATTAAATGTTTTTGAACTAAGCAATAACTAACATTAGGATACTGACCATAACAGTGGAATGATTCCAGAATGCTGATGATAGTCAGTAGCCCTTTCTTCCTGGGACTTTGTAGTAACACTTATTGTATTTTATGATTCATTTGGTACTGACAATGATAGATAATCTGGTTTATAATCTCTATATAATAATGATTTATCTCTCTCCCTCACCACCCATATTCTACATGCCAAGCTTTGTCATTTTACTTCTACACTATCTCACATATGTGTCTCAATTCTCTTCATTCTCACAGATATTACCCAATTTCAAGTTTTCATCTCTTCTTGACTGGATAATTGCAATAGCTTCGTAACTGTTATTAATTTCCAGTCCCTTCTCCAATTCATATTTCATATATTTGCTAAAATAATCTCTAGGCATAGTGCTGACCATATTGCTCTCCTTGCTGTGAGAATAGAGTCTACCTTTAAAATAAAAGTAAAAGAAAAAAAGGCTGAGAAAAGAAGCAAACAAAAAAAAAACCCACCTAACTATAGAAAATTTTTATGGAGACAAAGAAGATCAAGGCACAGCCTCAGAAGGGGACAGTGAGCAATCACATGCAAAACTTCAGAGAAGAATGGGAATTAGCCTCAGGTGCTAGAAGAGCTCAAAAAGGAATTCAAATAATAAATTGAAATGAGAGAGGCAGAAGAAAAATGGGGGAAAGAAATGAAAGCAATGCAAAAAAAAACAAACAAACAGGAGTTTAAAAAGTACACTTGGTTAAATGGAAAAAGAGGCACAAAAATCCAATGAAGAAAAGAGTTCCATGAAAAGTAGTATAGAACAAATGGAAAAGAAGGTTCAAAAGGTCCTGAAAGAAAATCATTCTTTAAAAATAAGAATTGGGCAAATAGAAGTTAATGACTTCACAAGATACCAAGAAACATTTTTTAAAAATGAAAAGAATGAAAAAAATGAAATAAGAAAATATTAAATATTTCATTGAAAAAACAACTTATCTAGAAAGTAAATCCAGGAGAGATAATCTAAGAATTATTGGACTACCTGAAAGTCATGATAAAAAAAAAACAAGCTTAAACATTACAAGAAATTATCAAAGAAAATTGCCTGGATCTTCTTGAACAAGAGGGTAAAATAGAAATTGAAAAAAAAAAATCTACAGATCACCTCCTGTAATAAATCCCCAAATGACAACTCCCAGGAATGTTATAGCTAAATTCAAGAGCTTCTAGCCCAAGAAGAAAATACTTCAAGCAGTCAGAAAGAAACAATTAGAATATCATGGACCCACAGTTAGGATTACACAGGATTTGCAGCTTCTTCATTAAAGGAATGGAAGGCTTGAAATATGATATTCTGGAAGGCAAGGGGACAGGGTTTACAACTAAGAATCAAAGATCCATCAAAACTGACTATATTCTTTTAGGGGAAAAATGGTCATATAACAAAATAGAAGACTTCTAAGTATTCCTGATGAAAAGACCAGACCTAAACAGAAAATATCATGTCAAAATACAAGAGTCAGGAGAAGCACAAAAAGGTAAATAAGAAAGAAAATGAAAGGAATTCAATTTGTTTGAATTGGTTATATTCTTACATGGAAAGATGATATTTTTGACTCTTAAAATTTTTATCTTTATCAGAGTAGTTAGAAGAAGTATGCATAGACATACGGTGTGGGAGTAAGTTGTTCAGGATGGCATGCAAATAAAAATCAAGGAATGAAAAAGAGGATTGTATTGAAAGAAAAAGAAAGAGACAAATAAATGAAGTAAATTATATCACCTAAAGAGGAGTGAAAAAGAAACCCACAACCATTACAGTGAATGGAAAAATGACAGTGATGATAGACAATGCTTAAATCTTACTCAGATTGGAATTGGCTCAGAGAGGAATAACAACAAGACTCATTGGTGTATAGAATCCTACCTTATCCGATAGAGAAGTAAAAGGAAAAAAGAAGGGTTGTATTGTGAGGGGAGTAATAGAATAGAGGGTGAACTGAGAAAAGGTATTTAAAAGCAAAATACTTGTGTGGAGAGACAGAGTAAAAGGAGAAAATGAAGAATTAAAAGTGGAAAAAAAAGATGGAGGTGAATATATAGATGGTAATCATAACTGTGAATGAAAATGGGACAACTCACCCATGAAATGGAAGCAGATAAGAGAGCAGATTAAAAAAACCAGAATCCCATCATATGTTGTTGACAAGAAACACAATTGAGGCAGGTAGACACAAATAGAGTAAAGGTAGAGGGATAGAGCAGAATACACTGGGCTTCAACTGAATTAAAAAAAAGCTGAAGTTGCAATCATAATCCCAAACAAAGCTAAAACAAAAATACATGTAATTAAAAGAGATAGGAAAGGCTATTACATCTTAATAAAAGGTACTATAGACAATAAAGTATTATCATTACTTAACAAATATGCAACAAATGATATAGCTTCCAAATTTTTAAAGAACTATATGAGTTTAAGGAGGAAACAGACAGTAAAACTATACTAGTGGGAGACCTCAACTTTCCCCTCTCAAACCAAAAAATAAATAAGAAACAAGTAAAGGAAGTGACTGAAATTTTAGAAAAGTTTGATTTAATAGATCTCTGGAAAAAACTGAATGGGTACAAAAATGAATATACTTTCTTTTCAGCAGCACATGGTACATAACCTCCCAAATGAGCATGTACTAGGACATAAAACCTTCCCAACCAATTGTAATAATGAAAATAAATATAATATGTAATAATTAAGATGGCACATGTAATATTTAGAGATTGGTTTTGTTAAAGACTACTAGTAAAAAAATTGGTGTGGTCACTTTTTATAAAATTAACTTTTAAGTCACGAGGATGATAGCTTTTAACAATTTAATTTAATGTAAATAGAGTATAAGAAAGAAATAAGGAAAGAAGAAAATTATTTCCTAGCCTACCACTCTAAAGTCTGATCCATAGAATTTCAGCTTGCTCTTCAACAAGGTTCCAATCTTCACGAGGTAGTCAGGTAGTCTCTTTGGAGCAAGAGTCTTACCAGCCCATGAGGGTGTCTTCCACCTGAGCTACCAATGTCGAATGGAATAGAAGAATCAATTCCATAATCTCATGCCAAAGACTTCAATTTCTTCTATGGTCGCATCTTTTATAGCCTCTTTCTCCATGTCATTTTCTGTCTCTGTGAGTTGGTCTATCACATCTCAGGAACCAATCAATGTCTCTCTGACTTGGAATCATAACCCTTAGTAATGGGTCATGTTCCTAGGGCTCTTAATTTGTGACCTCTGTTTGAAGTATTCCAGCCAATCTAATGGAATGGGTCGGACGAGAAGAAAGTTCACAACCCTGGGAGGAAGGGGTACATAATGCAGAAAAGCAGGAATAACAAATGCATCTTTTTCATATTAGAATATAATAAAAATTATAATCTATAAGGGGTCATGTAAAGAAAAATTAAAAAATAATTGGAAACTAAATAATCTAGTTTTTAAAAGGGGGTGTCAAAGAATAAATTATATAAATACTCAATGATTTCATTAAAGAGTGACAATGAGGAGACAATACATCAAAATTTATTGGATACAATCAAAGCAGTACTTAGCAGAAAATTTATATCACCAAATACTTATAATATAGAAAAATAGATTAATGAATTGGACATACAACTAAAAAATAGAAATATAACAAATTAAAAACATCCAATTAAATACTAAATTAAAAATCCTAAAAATCAAAGAAGAAATTAATAAAATGCAAAGAGAACTATTGAACTAATGAATAAGACTAGGAGTTGGTTTTATGAAAAAACAAAATAGAATAGAATATTGGTTAATTTGATTAAAAAAAGAAAAGAAAATCAAATTACCAGTAGAATAAATGAAAAAAGTCAATTCACCTCCAATGATGAAGAAATTAAAGCAATCATTAGGAACTATTTCGTCCAATTATATTACAACAAATCTGACAGTCTAGTTGAAATGGATGGATATTTACAAAAATATAAATTGCCCAAATTAACAAAAAAGTAAATAAAATACTTAAATAATCCCATCAAGGAAAAGTAAATTGAACAAGCTATCAATGAACTCCCTAAGTAAAAATCCCCAGGGCTAGATGTATTTACAAATAAATTCTGTCAAACGTTTAAAGAACAATCAACCCCAATACTATAAAACTATTTGGTAAAATACACCAAAAAGGAGTCCTACCAAATTCTTTTTATGACACAAATATGGTGCTGTTACCTAAGCCAAGAAGACCAAAAACAGAGAAAGAAAATTATAAAACAATTTCCTTAATGAATATTGATGCAAAAATCTTAAATAAAATATTAGCAAAGAGACTACAGCAATATATCACAAGGAGTATTCATTATGACCAGTTGGTCATTCATTCAGCTCAATTATCAAAAGAAGAGAAAAACAACTAAAAACATAAGGAAAAAAATTTCAAAATAGGCCCTTGTATAGGTTCAATTTAAGGTAGTTTCTATCCCACAAGTCTGTAGGACAGAATGCAGTAATATTTCACCCATTTGCAGCCAAGACTACAGGAAGTTGTCATATTATAAGAAGGAAAGGAACTAGAATTCTATTTTGATAGGGAAGAGTCATTCCCTGGTCTGACTTTTTTCATTGTCAGGGATATACGGAGCCGGCATGATAGTCAAATTTTGGTACTTGTATGAGTACTTCACAAAGAGTGTAGATATAAGGAAGTCCTATGACTTAATGTATGTCAAGCGTCACAACCTCAAGTCCACATTAGTATTTCCTATGTGCTCTTTTGGCACTATTCAGGTTAAGTCTGTGCTCCTTGTTTTTATCCCATTTTCTATAATCAGACACAAACATTAATCACAGTCCCATAACATTTTATCAATAAATGGCAGGTTCCCATAGTTTAAAGCTTTTGGGTATGCATTAATATTATAGCAAGTATATATGTATTAAATTTATATTACTGCAGGAAAATAATATTAATTGTATGTACCTTTAGTACAAGAAATGAGAAAAAATCAAATATTCTAATCAAAATAAAATAAAGGCAATAAAAAAAACACTAGAAACATAGGAATAAATAGGTCTTTCCTTAAAATACTAAGAAGAATCTATCTAAAAGCATCAGCAAGTTTCATCTGCAATGGGGTAAAGTTAGAAGTCTTCCCAATAAAATCATGAGTGAATCAAGGATGCCCATTATCAACACTATTATTTAATATTGTACTAGAAATATTAGCTTTACCAGTAAGAGAAGAAAAAGAAATTGAAGGAGTTAAATTAGGCAATGAGTAAACTTAAACTATCCCTCTTTGTGGATGATAAGATGGTATACATAGAGAATCCTAGAGAATCAACTAAAAACTAGTTGAAATAATTAATAACTTTAGCAAAGTTGCAGAACAGAAAATAAACTCACATAGCTCATTAACATTTCTATATATTTCCAAGAAAGTTCAGTAGCAAGAGTTAAAATGAGAAATTCCACTTAAAATCACTCTAAACAATATAAAATACTTAGAAATCTATTTGCTATAACAAACACAGGAAGTAAATACTTTTGACAAATAAAATTATTAGAGATAAACAATTGTAAAAATATTAATTACTCATGGGTAGGCTAAGCTAATATAATAAAATTGAAAATTTTACCTATTTTTTTTTGTGCTTTTTCAGTGCCATACCAATCAAACTACCAAAACACTTTTATAGAATTAGAAATAATAAAATTCATCTGGAAGAACAAAAGATCAATATTATCAAGGGAATTAATGAAAAAATATGTAAAGGATGGTGGCCTAACACTACCAGATCTTAAAACTGTACTATAAAGCAGTAATCATCATAATAGTCTAGTATGAGTAGAATCATAGATCAATGAAATAGATTAGGGGTAAATGACCTTAGCAAGATAGTTGATAAATCCAAAGATCTCAGCTTTTGGGATAAGAACTAACTATCTAACAAAAACTTCTGGGAACACTGGAAAATAGTATGGCCAAAAATGGATATAGACTAATATCTCATCCCCTATATAAGATAAGGTCAAAATGAGTATATAGTACTTTCAGTAAATTAGGGGAACATAGATTCATTTACCTGTCCTTTCTATGGAAAGGGAAGAATTTACAACCAAACAAGTGATAGAGAACATTAAAAGATATGAAGTATATAATTTTGACTATATTAAATGAAAGAAGTTTTATACAAACAAAACCAATGAAATCAAGATTAGAAGGGAAACAACAAACTAGGGGAAAAATGTATAACAACTTTCTCTGGGAAAGATCTCATTTCTTGAATATATAGAGAACTAAGTCAAACTTATAAGGATATACATTTTATACAAATCAATACAACGGACAAATAACCAAAGGATATGAATAATCAGTTTTCAGATGAAGAAGTCAAAGCCATCAATAATCATATGAAAAAAATGTTCAGAGTCCTTCTTGATTAGAAAAATGAAAATTAAAACAACTCTTGAAGTACCATCTTACACCTATCAGACTGGCCAATATGACAGTAAAAGAAAGTGATAAATCTTGGTGGGGATGTGGGAACATTGAAACACTAATGCATTGCTGGTAAAGTTGGGAATTGATCCAACCATTCTGGAGGGCAATTTGGAAAAATGCCCAAAGGGCAATAAAACAATGCATACCAGTTGATCCAGTAATACCACTACTTAATCTGCATCCCAAAGAGATTAAAAAAGGGGGGGGGGAGAATTGAAGAGGATGTCCATCAACTGAGGAATGGCTGAACAAATTGTGGTATATGATGGTTGATAGAATACTATTTTGCTGTAAGAAATTATAAATAGGATGATTTCAGAAATATCTACATGTACCAATGCAGAGTGAAATATGGAAACCAGGAGAGCATTGTACACAATAAAAGCAATATTGTGGAATGATCAACTGTGATAGACTTAGCTACCCTCAGCAATATAATGATCCAGGAAAAGTAATTTTTTTAGCATTAAAAATATTAAATATTTTTTCATAGATATTTTGTTTTACCATTTACATGTAATAAATGTCCACATAAGTTTTCCAAAGTTGTATGTTCCAAAATACCTCCCTTCCTTTCTTCCTTCTCCTTCCCAGAACTGGCAAGCAATTTGATCATTCAGGACAATTCTGAGGGACTTATGACAGAGACTGCTATCCACCTTTAGAAAAAGAACTGTATCAAAGCATGAGATTTTCCACTTCAGTTTATTTGAGTTTTTGTTTAGGGGTTTTGGTTTTATATGATTATTCTCTTACAAAAATAATCAATATGGAAATATGTTTTGCAAGATAATCCAGATCAAATTGCTTGTCAACTCCAGGAAGCAGAGAGGAAAAAAAGGGAGGGAGACAATTTGGATCATATAACTTTGGAAAACTCATGTGGAAATTTGTTGTTACATGTAATTGGTTATATAAAATATCTTTATAACAAAAAACTAAAACAACTTTAAATTACAGAATTTCATACATTTATTAGCACTTTATACATTATCCTGTGACACAATAGCATCATGAGGTAGAATAAGTGTTATTTACATTTTACAGATGAAGAAACCAAGGCACAGAGTATAGGAGGGACTCCATCCACTAAATTGTAGCACTCTGGAACTTGAAATCATGTCCTATGAATCCAGTTCTAGTGAGTTTCCATTACACCTCAGCAAAAAAGAATTCTGAAGGAAAAAATATTCAGAAGGCAGTACAATCTAAATTAATTCATTTTTGAGCTTTGAAACTTTCCAAAGACAAGATAAAAATATGTCTTTGGTATTCCAAGTAAAAGTGAGACTAGGTCTTTGGAAACTTTAAGGCATCTATACAAGCTTCAGCTGAGCTTTTATAGCTAGTCTCAGGATTTCATGTCAACATTCTCCTTTATTTGATTTATGCCCAGTGTAGCTAGCACCTTTAAGGCTTAATCACTGTATGTTATTTCTATCTAGACTATATACATGTATCCAGGCCACAAAGGTATAACTAAGATTTTTTTTAACATGAGGCAACATCAATAGATCTGGTAGGGGGAGGGAAGGAGACTGTAGTGACTATAGTTTTGCAAAGGACATTTCAATCATGGATGCCATTGTGACCAGCAAGGGTGTGATCCATTTTTAAAAGAATATAGCTTATGCCTCTTCAGGGATTGATAGGGCATGGAAGACCCCTGGAGAGTGATAGTATAGCTACAGACTCTGGGGGGCGGGGTACTGTCCTGGGGTAGGATTATGCTGCACAGGCTTGCAGACAACCATAAGCCATATGGATAATGTTCTATGGACTATCACATGGGGAGGAAGTATGACCCTGGTAAATGAAATTCTCTGAAGGCTGTAATTTTAGTTTTCAAATATTAATTTATGAATCAGTGAATCAAGAAAATCTAATTATCCAGTGGACTCCCTCACAGTCCAAACAGACACCACAGAACTCCAGCAGAGCAGAGCAGGTAGGACATGAGAGTGATCAGTCAGGCAGCTAGGCTGGGCCAGAGAGAGCAGAAGCTTAAATGCAAGCAACTAAGCAGCTAGCAGGAAAGCTGGGCCAGAGACAGGTGTCAAAGTGAGCAGCTAGGGAACTAGGTAGAAGAGTTGGGCAATCCCCCTCAAAAAAAGACTTTTTGTTGAGCAAGCCAATATATCTCCTTTCTTAAAGCATCACTCAGTCCTCCCTAGGGCATCTCTGATTGGAGAATAGCCACACAGGAAATGAACTCAGACCTCAAACACAAGGAAAGGCAGGGCCTGCTTCTTCCTTGCCATGCAACTGCCAGAATGGCTGTACTGTTCATGTTTCCCAATATGGTAGCTGATTAGCTGATTTTATCATCCAATCAAGTTCTTCTTTAGAGATAAATACGGAGCAAGTATTCACCATGCAGGCTACAGATCTAGACAAAAGAAGGGAGGACCCTACCCAGTTTCATAACTTGGGAGAAGAGATTATTTGAGCTTTAAAGTCAAACTGGTCTTGGGGGCTAAAGGGGAACCATTTCTCACAAAATATCCCAATTCATCATTAATTTTCTACAACCTCAGATATCAGTATCCTGGGGCAAAGGCTCAGTCATCTTACTCTAGTTACAGCTATGCCAGCCCATTCCTAGAAACTGCTTTTGTCTTGTAGGATGACTTTCTTGACAGTTTAAGTATCTGAAAAATAAATTTCCTTAATTCCACAGTTACAATAAATAGCTTCAATTGGTTATTTGAATGATACTTCTCACCCACCAACTTAATTGTAAATACATTAAAAAAAACTAGGTGGGTTGCTTTATTCTAAGGAAGAGAAGAATAAAGGAAAATAAAAATAAGTAAACCTAGTCTATTCTTACTTCTAGAATAAGCAGTGTGATAAGGCTGAAAGCAAAGGTAACAGGCTGGGCAGGACAAGCCCTGTTTCTTGATGATTATAACATGCCTTAGGTGGTATGTTATCAGGCAGAATTCCAAATTAGATTAACCACTTGGGATGGGCAATGATCTACTAAAAATGAATGAACCGGAGAATCAGATTGCTGTTTTGAAGTAGAATGTATGAATAAAAATGAGGAAAAAGCTGAGGTCAATGGAGTCACAAGACATCCTGACATATGTACATTATTAGAAGGAGCCAATTAAAGGGCTTGCATTGTTCCTGCAGTATATTTTCCTGGGCAGCTCCTTGTTCTTGTGTCAAAATTGGGAGGGAAGCAATTCTATGATCCTCAAAGGCGAGGACATCTCAGATGTACCAAGTGCCTTTTGCAGTTAAAAATAAGGTTAATATATATGTATAGACAAAAGCTTTTCTCATAGACATCCTGTGGTGTTTTTTTTGTTTGTTTGTTTGTTTTTGGTTCTTCCCAGGAGAAAGTTAACACAAAGACAGTCTTTTCTTGGGGAATATCAGAATATTCTTCTTCTAGAGGCCATGAAACTAGGAGGGGGGGAAAGAAAAGCAACACAGATGGGCCGAAGAAGAAGAAAAGGGCTTCTTCTAACTTCATAATTCAGTCCTCCCAAGAGAAAAATAAATCAACTTTGAATAATAGAGAAACCTTGGACTAATTTTACATCTTACTAATTAACATGTCTATCACATTGGAGAATTCTTTCTCCTCTTTACCATAATTATAAGGTCTAAGAGAAAGCCACTGAGTCTGTCCAATGTAGTCATTGCAGTCCCACCCAATACCAAGAGAGGGCAGTGCAGACAATATCAACTACCCAATTCAAGCCCTCAGCTCTGAATCAGAGAGAATTTGATAAAACAGACCCCATTCAGTTTTGTTTTGTTTTTTGCATTATTTTCCCTATATTTGGACTGTGTTGGCCCAATATGTAGCTGTACCTCACACAGCCAACAAATAACTTTTGAGAGTTCTCAAAACATGCATTAGAAACAAAATAAAATACATCATCCTTGCACAAAACAACAGCATTGTCGATCTGGAGATGGCCAACGAGTCCAGCACCTTCAATTTATAGATGGGAAGTTATATGACTTGTCCCAGGCCATAATGGTAGGGATGGAGGCAGAATCCAGGTCATTTAATATAGTGCTCCTCTAGTTGTACTGGGCTGTCCTAGTTTGTCTGAAGCACGAGTGTTCCAGACATGCAATTATGGTTTCTGTATTTCTTACAAAGACACCACCACATGGAACCACTGTGATTTAGTGGGTAGAGCCTTAGCCTTGGAGCCAGAAGATTCAAGTTCTAATTCTGCTGCGGCACACTATAGATGCATAGCTCTGTGTAAGTCATTTATCCTTCCTGAGCCTCTGCCCTGCCCATCTGTACAACTTGCAAATACAGAAGAATATATAGATGGGGCATTGTCTAGACACCTTGGCGAAGTTTTATAAAGGTGCAATAAAGTCCTTCACATCAGAGGTATCAAAGAAGAGGAAGAAGATAGGGAAATGAGAGAATAGCATCTTTTTGGAGTGAATAAAACCTGTACTACCTACCTATATTATAAAGAGAGTCCTTTATAAATGAAAGTGCCATATAGATGTGACATTATTATTATTACTGTTAAACCAAGAAAGATATCCATAAAAACAAGAAAATGAAAGGGATCCTAGAAAAGGAGAATGATTTAAATATTTCAAATAGGTGATGATTTCATTATTATCAGTACTACTTCTACCAAGAAAGACTGCAGCACCTCCATGGCTTAGTATAAAGTATATATGAATTTCTCTTGCCAAAAAGATGAATCATTTGATGACCAACTTTCTGGAAATAAGCTTCTTTGAAATTAGCTAGGCTATAAAGTATTTCAGAGAGCAGGAGGTCACTGGCTCTTTACTCAAAGTCCTTTAAAAAAAACAACAACCTTTCCCTTCCATTTTAGAATCAATACTAAGTATCAGTTCCAAGGCAGAAGAGCTGTAAGAGCTAGGCAACTGGAGTTAAGTGACTTGCACAGGGTCACACAGTTAGAAAGTGTCTGAAATCAGATTTGAAGCCAAGTTATCCCAACTACAAGCCTGGCTCTGTATTCACTGAGCCACCTACATGCCCCTCAAAGTCTTTTCTTCTAAACAGGACTTGTAAAAGCCTGTAATATTCCTTAAGGACCATGAGATACCTCCATTCAAAGCTGTTATTCTCTTGGGCAAATCAAGACTTGGGCCACTTGACTCTTCTTACAGTGACTTCTATTTCCATGCCTTGTGGGGTGCTATCCATCAGAGAAATTGTTCTCAGGACCTCTCTCCAGGATCCTGCACTCCCCTCTTTATCCACTGTCCCACTGGTAAGGGAGACTTTCTGGTGCTTGAGCAATCCCATCTTCTGAAGCAAAAGCACCCCAGTTGGACTATCCTTTGGTATTGCCACTGTCCCCTCTCTCGGCCCTCAAGTGTTGTTGCTCTTTAGAAAAGAATTATGACCGCCTCCATACTGAAGTGAGGCAAATAAGCTATGTCTATAAAATCATAAAGAATGTAGAGAAGCAGTAATTCTAGAAAACTATAAGAAGATGGAATGCCTTGAAATTTGAGTATGGATGAGAAAAATAAAAAACTATTAGTGCTTTTTACAATGCTCAGAAAATGTAAAGAATATATAACTCTAAGAAGTAGTAAAGGATAAAGACATAGCATTAGTAAAAGATTTAGCTAAATTTGGGAATAATAAATTGCTTCTTCTGGGAAGTATATTATTATCTTTATTTATTTATTAATCCATCCAATTCTTTCTGTCTTTGTGTTTCTGTTTCTGTCCGTCTCTCTTTATAATTAGTTCTCCCTGTTTCACCCAGACTGGAATTTCAGTGGCTACTCATGGGCCCACTTGCATTTCAGTTAGAATAGGAGCTCTGCCGATGCTACATTTCCAACCTGGGTTAATTCAGGCTTCCTTAGGAAATCTGGTGATCCCCTGCTCCCTAGGGACTCAAGCAAACTACCAACCTCAGCCTCTGGGTAGCATAGCTGAGATTAAAGGCATGTGCTACCAGGTCTGGCATCACTATCCTTATGAATCTGACAAAAGAGATAACAGACAGCTTGACTTCTCACTATATAACCTGGAAGGCAGAATCCTAAACTTGACCCAGAAAACACTTTATAGACTTAGGATACTTTGCTGTTTTCATGTTTACAAAGTATAATACGACTTGCTGTCCCTAAACATATGATAAAGGCCTTTCCAGACTATTGTCTTTTTTTCTGGATGTTATATGCTACATTTCCAGGAAATATGTTACCAGAAAATAAATGATGAGGGATAGTAAAGGTTGGGAGGTGGTGCAAAGAGGGTTAGAAGTATCTATAGGTAACAAGAACAAAATACTACGTAACTTTATGGGTAGCATTGTTCAAATGGGAAGACTGACAATTAGGTTTCAAGACATCTGGGTACATATCTTTACTTAGACACTAACTTAGTTGTATGATTTTTCTGAGTTTCAGTTTCCTTTATCAAATGGAGAGAAATAATATTTATATTACTTAAATCATGGAATTTCTGTGAATTAAGTGCTTGTCATACATTAAAACAATAAAACCTGAATTATTATAACTTGTGATTATTATGTCATAATAGCTTAGGATAAAAATTAAGAGGTAACAGAGATTTTATCTTTTCTGATGATATGAAGTTAGATTTCCCTCTTGATATGGCAAGAGTTGTTCCAAACATTCAGAAGTCTAAACAACATGAATAAATGTTCAGAGGTAGAAAAATTTTTTTGGTTTAATTAGACATAAAGGATACAATTAAAGAATAGCCATTGCATTTAACATTTTAGATATGTTGTATAATTACTATATATTTTATAATCAAAACCCTTTCATATTCCTTTACCTGTAGAGCTAACCATAAAATGGTGACATTATTTACTTTAAGAGAGTCCTGATGCTTAAGTCATTTAATCCTGAACAAAACTGAAAACTGAAAACTATATGTTAGGAAATAATTTAGGACTGATAAAGAAATAAGACTCCAAGATTCAGTAAAACCCAAATGAACATCACTTTGGGCAACTGATTCCTGGTCAATTCAATAATTTCCATTAGATTTATATATATTGAAGATCTATTATGTTTAGAGTTCTGATTCAGACAGGGGTTACCAGAACGAAATAAAATATAATTTCTCTTTTGAAAGAGTTAGTGATGGGGCAGGTGGCAGGGAAATATCCAGTCCTTAAACTTGGAAATGTTGGAATGTTTAGAATTAGTCTCATTATTTAAAAGGTAACCATTAAAATGAAACCCTTGTACTTTCATATTTTAGAAATATTATGTATATTGAGTTCTCTCTCTCTCTCTCTCTTTCTCTCTCTCTCTCTCTATGTGTGTGTATGTGTATGTGTGTGTGTGTGTAGGGGAGAATGGTGGTGGTATATAAGGAGTAGAGAGGCTTATTTTAGTAATGTGACATCAAAATAATTAAATCCCAACAGATCTCTAAAAGCCAAAAAACGCGTTACCTACCAGCTCTTGCTGGGAAGGGCTTTCCCTGCCCAGTCAATAGTAATATTCAGCTCATAGAAAAACACACTGGAATCTGCCTCCTTCAAGACAGCAACATAAGCCAAGGAGATGTGTGTTTGACTTGGTGCCAGCATAACCATAAAACGTTGGCAATTTACTAGAGACTTTATGCCGCACCACTCTCCCAAAGGACTTAAATAAACTTCAGATGGAGAACATATATTTTTACTTGAGAGAAGGAGAGAGTAAGAAATGTGCTAGTTCATTTTTAACCCATTTCTTCAACATTTAATGTGAAAAAAGTCTTCAAATAAGTAATGGACTACCTTCTCCATTCCCCCAGCCCCTCCCCTACTGACCCCTGGAGACAGAGAGTTAAAAGCGTGCAAAATTGGAGAAATGCTTTATGTCTAGGTATTTGTTTTCCTGGAGAATGATCGCTACACATGCATATAAAAATACTCAAGGAAAGGCAAGTCTAAAAGAATTCCCCTGCTTGGCTGGGCCATTTTCTGCCACAGATTTTAGACTATTTCTTGGGGGGACATTTCAGCTTTTATTGGGCTGGGCTTTTAAGGTTCCTCCACTTTAGGACTACCATGTTTAATCCTGGGTTATGGTGGAATTTTCCCATATGTTTATTTTCCCAGGTACAGTTCAATTATAGATTTGAAATGGGAGGGGCGGAAGCTGATTGACCATATATCGAAACTGTTTTCTTTTCCAGACTGACGTACAGCCCAGGCTGCTAAAATGGTCAAAATTTTCCTGCCCATCTAATAAAGACCACATTTTCATGGTCCACAGCAAACACGTTTATTGACAGTCCGTCTGCAGGCAAGAGCCCCAAAGCCACTGGCTATACATAGAGCTGTGAGTGAATTACAACCTAAACTATTTATTCTGTATATTCTGGGAGGGATGAAGCACTAAAATTATACTTGGGGCCACTGATGTAATACCTGATTTTCCTTTGGCAGAGTTCTCTTAGATTAAGCCAGGGATGCTTTGGGGGTGCTTTACTTCCAGGAGACCAGGCAATTGGAGGACCAACTTCACAGAAGAGTAAAGAGAGGTTAGGGGTTATGTTCATTCAAAATGCCATTTGTTCAACTAAAATTTTTTTTCTCATTTGGACCACATTTTAAAAAAAAAAGTTCATTTCTCAATCAAATCAATGGGAGTTTAATTGGGCTTCACTTTTGGGTAAAGGTAGAGAAGAAAGTTGGATTTACTGGAGGAAAAGACCAAGAATAGTTGGAATCTGCAGTGTTACTGGGTTTAGGCTGGAGTTTAAGTGAGCCTATCTGGTAAGGAAGAATAAAGTACCTCTGTTGAGAGTATTCTGAGATTTGAAACTTCTTAGAACATCTAAAGAAATTTATGTGCTGTCCTTGGTATCTTCATTCTAGGGACATTTTTCTTACCAATTCTGATATTACTGTGCCTCATATTAGTTTTTATTCATTTCATTAGAGCCATTGTGTGCTGCAAGTCATTGAGTTTGCCTACCATTACTATACTTTTAAACTTATCTCTTTAGATTTATAAGTTGATAATGTAAATTCACTAAATACCAGAACTGGAAGGAACTTAAAGATCAACTAGTCCAAATTCTCTCATTTTGCACATGGGGAAACAAAGTCCCATAAATGGGAAGGGACTCACCTCAGATCACACAATGGTCTGGTGGCAGTATCAGAGCCACAATCCTGGTCTCATAATTCCCAGTCCTATTTTCTTTCTACTAAACTATAGCTAGTAATTTCTTATTAAAAGCTTCTATTTGTTCTCGATCCCCACAAAATTTTGTCTCCATGAGTTTTTTGCTTTCTCCCTTAAAATTCACATGCCACATCTATCTCTAAGCATGCCCATTTTTCAGTTAACACCTTAACACGTTTGAAATAGCCTGAATATTCCATTGGAGTCTATACAAGCTCTCAAGGTCTTGGAAAGTGTGAGGCACAGTGTGTGGACCCTCTCTGGTGCAACCATAGAACACATATAGGTGTAACAAAGGATGACTAGGTATAGATATACTGTGTGATCTATACCAATGGAAGGATTACCCACATCAAGGAAATCATAAAGCCATGCAAGCGTAACCTGTGGATAGAGTGCCTGGCCTAGAGTCATGAAGACTGGAGTTCAAATCTGGCCTCAAACACTTCCCAGCTGTGTGACCCTGGGCAAACCACAACCTGTTTGCTTCAGTTCCTTCATCTATAACCTATAGGTAAATAGCCCCTACCTACAAGGATTTGTGTGAGGATCAAGTGAGATAATAATTGTAAAGTGCTTAGCACTTTGCCTAGCACATAATAAGAGCTATATAAATATTAGCTATTATTATCATCATTAGACATTTCATACCTAGTTGACTCTACTTTGGTCATCAGAAAGATGATTACATCATTCTAACCTAGGCTTACATCCTGAACCAATAATCATGAGACCAGATCTCTCCATTTAAATCCAGTTTGAAAACTGGCAGGTATATGAACTAAAAATGGGCTTTTAATATCTTTCAGTGATGGTTTGGACTTCCTCTTAGGAAAAACAAGTGTCTCCTTCTACCCACAGTAAGCCTTTATAAATGGACTTGAATATTTAAAAGCAATCAGGGCTGATATTGTCTGTGCCTGTGTGGGTTTCATAAAAAAGAAATGTACTGAGTGGAAACTGCATTTAAAATGTGACCCCAGATGGTGGCAAGACTCTAAAAATGCAATGCAACATGTAAAGAAAGATTAACGACCTAAACCAGGCCAAAATTTATGAGGTGAAAGCCCATGTAATCCTTGAGAAAAATGATACCAAGTGCTAGACTAGACAGCTAGAAAATACCTTTGCTTAGTTCATAGAAAAATCATGTTACCTCTATTTTCTGTTTTTAAGGAATGGCAGAGATATGTTTGGTGCCAAAGGTTCATTACTCATTTTTGATGTTTTATCATGATCAAGACTAAATTTTATTTTGGAACATGAACAGGAGGGTTTTCAGTCCCACTAATGAATGAGCTGCCTCCTGGCCCTGACAGCACACAGCAGTTCTGAAGCCCTATTTCGTTTAGCATTTCAGAAGGCCCAAATCTGCCTTAAATGCTACCCAGAGCAATGCAGAGGATAGGCTTGGTAGGATAAGCTGAAGGAGTACTACATAGACTTCTTTCCTACCAATGATTTGGGGTAAGGGAAAGAAGAATGGGGAGTGGGGCCAGGAAAGTCTTCCAAGTGGAGCTCTTCTTTCAATGAACATCTGTTTTCTCCTTTGTCCAATAAGGACGTTGGCCTAGAGAATGTCGAAAGTACATTCTAGCTCTGACATATTACATTCTAAAGACCTTCTCAGCTATAAAATTTGATTTTTCACATTCTAATACCTCTTCAAATTTTGATCATCTATGATACGTTTCTAGAGCCTATTAACACACTATTGATATCCTTTTGTAAGTGAGAGAAGGGTGTTCCTGTTTTGTGTTAGCAGATACCCTCTCCCTTGTTTCCTACCAGCTACTAAACTTATTTTAAGTTAGTCAGAGTAATCAAAAGACCTAGATCAGTGCACACCTCTCTCTCCTGCCCTTGGCTGTTCAGGTGGAGGTACCATCTCACACATGCGCATGCGCGTGCACACACACACACAATGTTGCCACTAACACTAGCACCACCACCAAGTGAGAAATGACTACACTGAGAAGTTCTACTTCTCAAAAGAAACATGAGGCTGTACTGTTGAGGAGCAGGTAAATAAAGAAGGCTCCCTGATACCTTGTTAATCACAACAATGTTTTAAATAGAAACAATGAGCAGGTTTTAAATTTAGAGTCAACACTGATATGCTTATAATGTGCTCTAACAATAAAAATGTCTCTCTTGAAATACTTAGCTGAACATTGTATGTGTGATTTTATGTTTTCAAGTATAATTTTCCAATGTTTACTAGAAAGCCAAAAAAAAAAAAGCAGCCCTAATTAACTGTGAATGATCTCAATCTATTCTTAACCATCAGAAATGTTTCCTTTCAAAACAGATGCATTAAGTGGACTTATCCACTGAGTAATTAAGGTACAAGCAATTTTCAATATTTTCCCCTCCACATTTAATCTCCTCTTCCATTAAATACACAACACACACTGAGACCGCAAAGAACATGGAATAGTTATGCGCAGCTTAATAGATGCCAACCAGACTGTCAGGGTTAGAAAATAATGGTGAAGTCCCAAGAAATTATGTTCCAAGGTCCAAATGGAGACTTGAAGAAGAAGTATGGGCCCAGATGGCATGTAGAGAGTGAAATGTTTTAGAAAAACAGCTTCTGAAATCAAATTTAAAAAAAAAGATTTTTTTTTTACCTTCTCTTCTTACCTACCTCTTAGGTTTCCCTCTAATACTAGGCTTAAAAAAAAAGAAAATGATAAATTAAATTTCAATTTCTCATTGTTTACAACATACAGTAAATGGAGAGAAAAGATAGAAATTCTTCAGAGAGCAAGAAAGTAGCCTTACCTACCTCCTATAGACAAAAGTAAATGTGTGTTTAAGGGGGAAGGTGAGAAACTATCAACTCACGTATTGTGTGATGATATTTATAATATTTATTCCATTCCCTGGTCTTCACTCTAAGAGGATTCATAGCAAGAGCAGAGAGATATCACAGAAATACCACCTACCAGGCCTAGAGCCCATTCTCAAGCCGAATGAATTTGGCAATCATTTCAATCAAGATGAAAGAGCATTATATTGGATAGAAAACTTGTGTTTGAATCGTGGTTCTTCTAAGGTGACAGTTTAGACCTTAGGTACCTCTATCATCCTTAATTTCCTCAATTATAAAGTGAAGGAGTTAATTAGATAATGTTTATAGTTCATTCTACCACAAACATTCATTAAATACCCAGTATTTGCATGGCAGTATGATATTGTCAATAGAAAGTTGACCTTTGAGTCAAGAACACCTGCATTCAAGTCCAAGATCTGCTTTTGACACATATGGACTGTGTGACTCTGGGCAATTTACTAAAATTCTCAGTATCTCTAGTCTCTAGACTATAAATTGCAGTTAAGGTGTTGATGGGCATTGGTGGAGGAAGTTCCTCATTGGGAGTTCCCAATCACTGATGAAACCACAGATCTGGTCTTTACTGCTTATCCCTTCATTAACCCAAATTTGCAAAGTCCAAGATTTCATGCTAGGGAGATTAAAAAAATAGAAGAAACAAATTTTAGATCCTAGGCTGTTAACTAAGAACACTGATTTTATTTTTCATGATATCCTTCTGGAAAAATAACTGAGAGAAATTTTCAATAATTAAATATAATAGCAATGTTTATTTATATACCTAACATTGGGTTCACTGGGTTATTTGTTACTCTAGTATATGGTACCCTGAGTAGAGAGGCCAGGTCTGTAGGAGATAATCTAGCACTAAATACAATGTGGTTTATACAAAGTTTGCATGCACTTTAAAAGGCTGATGGAATAAATAAATGAATTAGTTTTACTTTCCATTTAAATCATTATCCTTGGAGACAGTTTTTGTCTTCTCTTGTTCCTTGGTGACCTCACCTGTTCTGATGGTTTTAATTTTCACCTCTAAGTGGATGTCTCCCAAAATCTTCATCTCTAGTCCTGACTTCTAGTCCCATGTCTAACTACAAATATATTCACTTGGTTGTCTCACCATCATCCCAAACTCAATGTCTCAAACCAAACATATCATGTTTTAACCCTCCCATCACCACTCCTAAATCAGTACCTTTCCCCAAATCCCCTTTTTGTTTATCTGGCCACAATTCTTCTAGTGTCCCAAGGCTGGAAACCTTAGACTCATCCCTCTCCTTTATTCCCCTATTGAATCTGTCAAGCCATGTCATTTCTTCTTTTAAAATGTCTTTTGAATTTGCCCTTTCTTTACATTCACTAGGCCCTAAGCCCTAGAACAGGCCTTCATCACCTCTTATTTCTTTTAGTTTCTTATTTTATGGTCTCTCAGACATGTCTCCTTTTCTTCCTCCAAATTATCCTGTCTATTGCTGCTAGGATACCCCTCTTAAAGTCCCATTCTTAAGCTAAAGAACCTATAACTTCCTGGTACCTACAAAATATTAGAAGGTTTGGCCCTCAAGGCTCTCTTTAATTTGGCCTCATTTTACCTCTTCAATCGCATTTCTCATATTCCCCATCATGTACCTTATGCCTCATTAGCTTGGCTTCCTCATTGGACACTGAATATACCATAAGTGTTCCTACTATGTTTTTCCCCACAAAGCTATTTTCCCACCCACCAATATGTAGGGTATTATTTCTGTTCCACTCTTCCAAATCCTACTTGTATTTCAATATCTAGCCCAAGTCTAGCTACCTTTGGGGCAATAACAATGTTATAATGAAAGAGTTCTGGGCGTACAAGCAAATCCTGCTTCAGGTAAAATTATTATTTGTCTGACCTTTGGCAGGTCACTTAACCCCTCTAAACCTCAGTTTCTTCATTTGTAAAAATGGGGGAGGAGAGAGTTTGACTCGATGATGGCTAAAAGGGGATTCAAGTATACGTAGCTATGTTTTTAATATGAATTACTTTTCTTACTGCATTGCTGGTCATATACTAAGAGCTCACAATAGAGATCGGATTTATTGAAGACACTTAAAATGTTCAGATTTTCCTTCGTATGTATCTAAATGGATTCTTTAATTTTAAAAAGTAACAGCCAATTTCACTAATTTAACATGACTTCTGGAATCAGTTGTATTCTCTGTTGCTCAAAGAAACCAGATTTTGCCTGGAGTCCTGAAAGTGAGAGTATGAACTTCCAGGATGTTATCTCTCCTGAAAAATTACATCCTTCACTTCCTTTAACACTTCAACTTATTTTCCTTTTGGAAATTTTATATAAATGATAGCAATATATTCTGGTCCTCTAATCCCAAAGCTTATATTCAGTCTGCCTTTTTACAAATATCAAATGAAATAAATACAAATTATTATCAAATGGAATTATATTTATAAACAGAACCCAGTATCTGGCAAATGGTAGGTGCGTAATGAATAATTTTTTCTTTTATGAATTTGTCCCTAAGACTTTCTGGTTTCTGCCTTCTGCAACCCATATTTCTAAAATACAAATGTGATCATGTTATCTCCTACTAAAAAATCTTTAACAGTTTCCTATTACCTCGCCTAGCAAATACAAAGTCTTCAGTCTAGCTTTTATGACCCTATACAACTTAATTCCTATCTACCCTTCTCATCTTTATTTCCCATTCAAAGCAATAAAGCTCTGAGGGTTTTCAGGCTCAGGATTGCCTTGAAAAGGCAAACCCTGTCACCTGGACTAGAGGTATATGTCATCAGAGAGTCAACAGAGAGACAAGAGACAATTTATCCACCTGGGAGAAGAAAAAGGCACACCAAAGACAAGCACAGACACAGATGAATGCATAAAGATAGCCAAAGTACATGCCTCCTAAAACCAGAAAAATGCTGGCTATGGACTCAAAGAAGGATTTCCAGTAACCAGGTGTTATAAATTTGCGCTCCAGGTATACAAATTTTTATATATGACGCTATCATCATATGCCAAAGTTAAGCTTACTTTCCCCCTGGAATCTGTGTGTACTTATGGAAGAGTGTACCCTAGGCTTTTAGAGGTAAGTATTTTATACTATATGTTCTTACTGCCCTTTGCTAAAAGCTAATTAAGTCTGGCTGATTGTTAATGAGGAGTACACTGGATGAGGGCTGATAAGTGAAGTAGAAATTCCAACTCTTCAAAGTTAGTCCTGGACCTTGAAGGGAGGAGCAATGGGGCCCCAACTCTCCAGTGCTACTGGGAGTTGAGGAAATAGCTCCAGAAGAGGTGCTACACATGACATTTTATCTTTTTCCTCCATGTTTTAGTATAGATGGCTTTACAAAACTTTTTCTATTCTCTTTCAAAGGATGGCTCAGGTATTCCCTCCTACATGAGAGATTTTCTGGTTTCCTACCTGGTAATAATTTCTCTTTCTAGAAGTTATTTTGGGTATGCTTTGTATTTACTTATCATCATATACATTGTGCTTTCCCTCCACCCCACTCCCATTATAATATAAGTTCACCGAGGGAACTCTGTTTTTTCTTTTCATCTCTAGCAACCACTACCCAACCTCTCACAGAATCAGTGCTTAATGCCTGTCTATTGAATTTTATGTTTTAAGTTCCTTTCTCCAAACTTAATTTTAAAATCTTTTAGTCAGAGTTCTTGGTTTTTATTTTTTATTTTTAATGGTTTGTCCATTTTGGTCTTAACTCTAGGCTCTGTAGAACTGACATTCAAATGATATTGACTAACGTGAACTTCAGAAGAAGAAAATGTTCAGTACATAGTACACACTTAATACATGTTGCAATGAACATAATTTTACACTTAAATGGACAAATTACACTTATGTGAACAAACAGGAATAGTCTGTAATGGGTGGACTATAGGACTTGGGAGTCAGGAAGATTAGGTTTAAATGCTGGCTGTGTGACCACAAAAGTCATTTGACTTTTGTGACCTTCAAGCAGCTCTCAAAGGCTTCTCTTCCAAATTTTAGGTGCGTTTACATCTGTGTGGCTGGAAGGAGTTCTCATCCCAATGAAATAATTTCCCTACTTCAAATCATAACGAAGAGTTTTTGGTTTAAAATGATCCCTTACAAATTAGGAAAATTTAACAAACCAGACAGATGATTGGGCCACAAACCTCATTTCTTAATGTTATACTTATTTGGGAAATCAAGGAAAATGTCAGGACTACAATTCTCCATCATTAGGATGCAAATGACTCTGATGAGGATGTTCAGTGCTGTAGGGGAAAGGATTGGTGCTTCCCAAGCCATCAATGCTAATCATCTATTGCCCTACTTCAAATCACAACTACCATCAAGACCCCTAAATCCTACTTTATTTTTTTCTCCCACAATTGTTTTTCACTCTTCAAACTTGAGGGAATTATTATTTCTTACCCCCCAACAGATTGAAGTGGCTTAAAGTTGGCATATGTAGCATTTTCTCTTAAATCAACTGGTTTAAGAGACAAATATTGAAGTAGAAAAAGTACATTTAGATTCCTAATTCAGAAAACATGCAGTGTCCAACTTAGAAAATGCCTTTCACTCTGCAAATGGAAAAATATAGGGTCCAGAGAGGGACAATAATTAGCCCCAGGAAAGGCATTGAATCAGTGGTGCATTTCTGATAAGCCAAACTTACTACACAATTATAATACTATGCTATAGACATTACACATGTGATAATAATAGCTAACTTCTGATTTGCTTTATGTATAGTATTTCACCGAAGTCTCACAAAAAAGTTGCAAATTAGGTAGATCTGGTATAATCCCCATTTTATAGGTGAGCAAACTAAAACACAGAGGCAAGATTTATACCTAGTTTAGGCCAAGTCATGTTGATTATATCTTTTGCTTAACATCTTTTGCATCTGTCATATTTCATTCACTCACAAGATTAGGGCTCTAATTCAGGCCCCCATCACTTCTCATTTGGCCTATAAAATAGCTATCCAAATTTCCTTGCCTTGTCTTTCCCCCTTTAATCCATCCTCCACATAGCAGTCAAAAGAGACTTTCCCTAAAGCACAGGTCCATTCTTGTCATTCTCCTATTCCAAATTCTCCAGCTGATCATCAATATAATATTGTAGTTACTATGAACTATATTCTCTTGGTTCTTCCCATTTCAGTTTGCATGAATTCATAAAAGTCTTCCCAAGTTTTTCTGAAACCATCCTGCTTGTCATTTTTTATAGCATAACAGTATTCTTATAGCATAACAGTATCCATTACAACCATATACCAAAACTTGTTCAGCCATTCCCCAATTGATGGACATTCCCTTAATTTTCAATTCTTTGCTACCCATAAAAAGAGCTGCTATAAACGTTTTGCACAACAAGATCATTTTCTCTTTTCTTTGATCTCTTTGGGATACAGACCTAGTAGTAGTAGTGCTGATTGAAAGGAGATGCAGAGTTTTATCATACATTTGTTTTCCAATATGGTTGAATTAGTTTACAACTCTACCAATGGTGCTTTAGTGCCCTAATTTTTCCACATCCCCATCATCAGTTGTCATTTTCTTTTTCCATCATGCTAGTCAATTTACCTCAGAGTAATTTTAATTTGCTGTCTTATAAGTAGTGATTTAAAGTGTTTTTTTTTCTTGTGACTATTGAGAGCTTTGACTTCTCTTTCTGAAAACTACTTGTTTATATCCTTTGACCATTTATCAACTGAGGATGTGCTCTTATTTTTATAAATTTGGTTCAGTTCCCTATCTTTGAGGAATGAAGCCCTCATCAGAAGAACTTGATATAAAATTGCCTCAGTTTCCTGTTTTCCTTCTAATTTTGGATGTATTTATTTTGCTTATGTAGAAGCTTTTATTTTCATGTAATCAAAGTTACCCATTTTACTTCTCATGATCTTCTTTTTCTAGTATTTGGTCATAAACTCCTCCCTTGTCCATATATCTGATAGGTATACTTCTCCATGCTTCCCTAAAGGTATGTGTGGAGTTGACCTCCAATTGAGATGAATTATAAAAAGTGATAGTTACTTAGTACCACTAAAAGGAATTTATTTCCAAGTAAAATGAAGAAGACGCCCTTTGGTTCTAATTGCTACTATTATAAATGAGTGTTGTGAAAAAAGGGTGGCACTTTATTGACT
Source organism: Monodelphis domestica (assembly GCF_027887165.1). Lineage (NCBI taxonomy): Eukaryota > Metazoa > Chordata > Mammalia > Didelphimorphia > Didelphidae > Monodelphis > Monodelphis domestica. Next base: position 142,706,968 of record NC_077233.1, on the reverse strand, counting down.
TGTATTTGCCCCTGTGCACAAAAGGAGGCACATGTGGCACATGTGGCAACAGCTGCACATTTGGCATGAATACTGTAGGCATTACTGTTCTGCATGGTTGAGAACCTTGCACATTTTCATGGAGGGTTTAAACAACAAGAAGGCAGAGTCATGAAAGCTTGACTTTCAATGCTGCTGGCTCAGAGTTATAGGGGCTGTGGGGCGGGACTATCTTCAGCTGTGGCACGAGAGGGATAAAGATGCCAACCACATGGTCTCAGAATCATTTGGCTGTGCTGGTCCCTTTGGAAACAAACAAATTGGTTACTTCAGCTGTCCTTAAACTTAGCAAAAAGATTACTCCTAAAAACAGTGTGATATGAGTTAGGGGGAAAGAGTTCTGGATTTGGAGTCATAAGACCCAGGGACTAACCCTAGCCCTGCCATGCAATACTTGTATGACTAGTGACTTGGTCAAGTCATTTCTCCATTTCTGCTGCTTCCAGGCTAATCTTAAGTGAGTCATTTTTCCTCTGTGTCTTAGTTTCTGCTTCTGTAAAATGAATAGCTGAACTAGATGATCTCTAAGGTCCCCTTCTACCTTTAAGGTTCTCTGTAATATTATCTTAAAAAAACCAAAAAGTATATTTACATGTATGCATGAAAGACAGGAACGACTGTAATTTCAGAGAGGAATTATGGAGACCCTGGCACCTCAAAAAAATATCTTGCAAAAAATTCATTTCAAAATAAACATGAGCATGTTCTATATACCCCCAATAGATTTCTTATTTTGATCTTAAAATATAGGGAGTTCTGATAGTTTTGAGTGATACATAAATTATGGTGATACAGTGATACTTTTATTAACGAATGAATATATAAGGATTTATTAAGTGCTTTCTATACTCCAGGCACAAAGAAGATGTGTTCTTATGACATACTTTGATTTCAGAAACGCAGTTACCAGAAGTAGAAATAAAAAATGGTATAAGGATAAATGCTTGGAGTGAAACCACCTCCCCACTTTTTCTTCCCTCCCCTTCAGGCAAGGCAAACTGCAGCCTCCCAGTGCTATCCATTCCTGTATGTGGTTATCCCCACATTTCCCGAGGCAGTCCTTTATAGGTTGACATTAGTCTACCCAGAGCTATGGGACCTCTTCAGGTCCCTTTCATCTCTAAAACTGTTATTCTATGATTTCTCATTTTCATCTGGCCATGTTGAGTAAGGTCTGGGAAACTGGCCCTTCTCTTAGTTGGGTGCTGCCTGGCCTATCAATTAGAACAGTACCATCAAACTCAAATAGAAACAGGGATACTAAGGCACCCATAAGGCTAAACAGTGACTTAGAAAACCACATATTCACTTTGTCTATGTTCTATTTTATTTTTATTTTACTAAATATTTCTCAATTACATTGGTTTCAGCTCACAAATGGCTTGTTGCAAGCCATGTGGGGTTTGATATCTCTATATCAGAGGAATGTATCTGAAAATGTTCCCTCCCATTCCCTCACCTTTTTATTTAAGTTATAACTAACTCAAACCTAACATTGAAGATACTGGAACTCTCCCCAAACTCCATGTTCTCAGGCCAACTTGATATTTTATTTTTATGTCATCTTCATTTTCACACAAATATCTCATTTTATCTTTACAGCAGTGATGCGAGTTAGGTGCTATTATTATCTCCGTTTTACAGATGAAGAAACTGAGGCAAGGAGTTATGTGACTTGCTCATATTGGCACAGCTAGTCAGTGTCCAAGGCTGGATCTGAACTTAGATCTTCCTGGCTTGAGGTTCAGGGGTAATTTACTTTTTTTTAAAATCCTAATCTTCTATATTAGAATAAATAGACTTCCGGTTAAGATGGCGGCTTAGAGAAAGCTGAAGTTCAGATCTCCGGAAAACCCTTCCCGACCGATCTCAAACTAGAAGCTCCTAAGGCGCCGAAATTCAAAACGATCAACAGCACAGACCCTGGGAACCCTCCTCCTGGACCTGGACCCGGTTCAAAAGGTACGGCTCCCCTTAAAAGCCAGAACCCGAGATCCCTCGGACCTCAGGGGTAGGAGCGCAGAGTCCAAGGCTCCCGGAAGCGGCAGCCGCGCCGGGCTCAGAGAGCAGGGTCTGAGGAACAACAACCCTCAGGGTCTTCTACCCAAGTCCCAGTCCGGGTGAAAGTTACTGCCTGGGGCCTCCGCTGCAGAGAGCTGGTCAAAACAACAGCAACCCTCAGGGCGGGCAAGACAGCCTCACGGGCTGGATCCTGCTATCCAAGTCTCAGTGAAAGTCTGTGCTCTCGGAGCTTGGGGAAGCGGCAGCCCATCCCCCCGCAGGCCGACGAAACAGCCTCACGGCCAGGGATTCTGAAGGCAACTTCCGGAAATCGAGCCAGGGGGAGAGTGTGGCCTCGTGGTCCGACCCTTCCATTCCAGTTCCAGTGAGGCATATTCAGTTTAACCCAGGGAACGCTCATAGAACCAACATCTGCCCAGGACTAAAGCCACTGTTCACCAGACAAAGACAAGAAAAGCCAATCCTCCACGTTCAGAGATGACAAATTCCACAGAAGCACAGAAGCCCCAAAATACCAAGAAAAATAAGAAGAAAGGGGCGACTCTGGACACATTCTATGGAGCCAAAATACAAAATACAGAGCAGATAGAAGAAGATATACAAGAAAATTCTCCAAAATCTTCCAAAGGAAATAGAAACTCTCCACAAACCCATGAAGAATTTGAATCAGAAAGGACCAAAAAGATGGAAGCCCTCTGGGAGGAAAAGTGGGAAATGATGCAAAAGAAATTCACGCATCTACAAAACCAGTTTGACCAAACTGTAAAAGAAAACCAGGCTTTAAAGCAAGAACTAATAAAGCAAAGCCAAAACACCAAGAAATTAGAAGAGAACATAAAATATCTCACCGACAAGGTGATAGATCTGGAAAACAGGGGGAGAAGAGAAAATTTAAGAATAATTGGACTCCCAGAAAAGCCAGAAATAAACACCAAACTGGACATGGTGATACAAGATATAATCAAAGAAAATTGCCCAGAGATTCTAGAACAAGGGGGCAATACATCCACTGACAGAGCTCACAGAACACCTTCTACACTAAACCCCCAAAAGACAACTCCCAGGAATGTAATTGCCAAATTCCAAAGCTATCAAACAAAAGAAAAAATCCTACAGGAAGCCAGAAAAAGACAATTTAGATATAAAGGAATGCCAATCAGGATCACACAAGACCTTGCAAGTTCTACGCTGAATGATCGTAAGGCATGGAACATGATCTTCAGAAAGGCAAGAGAGCTGGGTCTCCAACCAAGAATCAGCTACCCAGCAAAACTGACTATATACTTCCAAGGGAGAGTATGGGCATTCAACAAAATAGAAGACTTCCAACTTTTTGCAAAGAAAAGACCAGAGCTCTGTGGAAAGTTTGATACCGAAAATCAAAGAGCAAGGAATACCTGAAAAGGTAAATATTAAGGAAAGGGGAAAAATGTTATCTTCTTTTACTCAAACTCTCTTCTATAAGGACTACATTTATATCAACCTATGTATACTAATATGTGGGGAAAATGTAATGTATAAATAGGGGGTAAAGAAAGACCAAATAGAATAATGGTTCTCACACAAAGATTCACAGGGGAAGGGGAGGGGAAGAAAACTCCTATAAGAAGGAGAGGAAGAGAGGGGGGGGGGGTTACTTAAACCTCAATCTCAGGGAAATCAACTCTGAGAGGGAAAAACATCCAGATCCATTGGGATCTTGAATTCTATCTTACCCAACAAGGGTAAGGAGAAGGGAAAACCAAGGGGGGGAGGGGGAGAGGGAGAACAAAAAGGGAGGGAAAGAGAGGGGGGAGGGGGAGGGAACAAAAAGGGAGGGACTAAAAAGGGAAACATCAAGGGAGGGGACAAGGGGGACTGATTCAAAGTAAATCACTGGACTAAAAGGTAGAGCCGAAGAAGAAAAGGTTAGAATTAGGGAAGGCAATCAAAATGCCAGGGAGTCCACAAATGACAATCATAACTTTGAACGTGAAAGGGATGAACTCACCCATAAAACGTAGACGAATAGCTGAATGGATTAGAATCCAAAACCCTACCATATGTTGTCTTCAAGAAACACACATGAGGCGGGTTGACACCCACAAGGTCAGAATTAAAGGATGGAGTAAGACCTTCTGGGCCTCAACTGATAGAAAGAAGGCAGGAGTGGTAATCATGATATCTGATAAAGCCAATGCAAAAATAGACCTGATCAAAAGGGATAGGGAAGGTAATTATATTTTGTTAAAAGGGACTCTAGACAATGAGGAAATATCATTAATCAACATGTATGCACCAAATAATATAGCACCCAAATTTCTAATGGAGAAACTAGGAGAATTGAAGGAAGAAATAGACAATAAAACCATACTAGTGGGAGACTTAAACCAACCATTATCAAATTTAGATAAATCAAATCAAAAAATAAATAAGAAAGAGGTAAAAGAAGTGAATGAAATCTTAGAAAAATTAGAATTAATAGACATATGGAGAAAAATAAATAGGGATAAAAAGGAATACACCTTCTTCTCAGCACCACATGGCACATTCACAAAAATTGACCACACATTAGGTCACAGAAACATAGCACACAAATGCAAAAAAGCAGAAATAATGAATGCAGCCTTCTCAGATCACAAGGCAATAAAAATAATGATTAGTAATGGTACATGGAAAACCAAATCTAAAACCAATTGGAAATTAAACAATATGATACTCCAAAACCGTTTAGCTAAAGAAGAAATCATAGAAACAATTAATAATTTCATCAAGGAAAATGACAATGGCGAAACATCCTTTCAAACCTTTTGGGATGCAGCCAAAGCGGTAATCAGAGGCAAATTCATATCCCTGAAAGCTCATATTAACAAACAAGGGAGAGCAGAGATCAATCAATTGGAAATGCAATTGAAAAAACTCGAAAGCGATCAAATTAAAAACCCCCAGCAGAAAACCAAATTAGAAATCCTAAAAATTAAGGGAGAAATTAATAAAATCGAAAGTGATAGAACTATTGATTTAATAAATAAGACAAGAAGCTGGTACTTTGAAAAAACAAACAAAATAGACAAAGTACTGGTCAATCTAATTAAAAAAAGGAAGGAAGAAAAGCAAATTCACAGCATTAAAGATGAAAAGGGGGACAGCACCTCCAATGAGGAGGAAATTAAGGCAATCATTAGAAATTACTTTGCCCAATTATATGGCAATAAATACACCAATTTAGGAGAAATGGATGAATATATACAAAAATACAAACTGCCTAGACTAACAGAAGAGGAAATAGAATTCTTAAATAATCCCATATCAGAAATTGAAATCCATCAAGCCATCAAAGAACTTCCTAAGAAAAAATCGCCAGGGCCTGATGGATTCACCTGTGAATTCTATCAAACATTCAGAGAACAATTAACCCCAATACTATACAAACTATTTGACATAATAAGCAAAGAGGGAGTTCTACCAAACTCCTTTTACGACACAAACATGGTACTGATTCCAAAACCAGGCAGGTCAAAAACAGAGAAAGAAAACTATAGACCAATCTCCCTAATGAATATAGATGCAAAAATTTTAAATAGGATACTAGCAAAAAGACTCCAGCAAGTGATCAGAAGGATCATTCACCATGATCAAGTAGGATTCATACCAGGGATGCAGGGCTGGTTCAACATTAGGAAAACCATCCACATAATTGACCACATCAACAAGCAAACTAGCAAGAACCACATGATTATCTCAATAGATGCAGAAAAAGCCTTTGATAAAATACAACACCCATTCCTATTAAAAACACTAGAAAGCATAGGAATAGAAGGGTCATTCCTAAAAATAATAAACAGTATATATCTAAAACCAACAGCTAATATCATCTGCAATGGGGATAAACTAGATGCATTCCCAATAAGATCAGGAGTGAAACAAGGATGCCCATTATCACCTCTACTATTTGACATTGTACTAGAAACACTAGCAGTAGCAATTAGAGAAGATAAAGAAATTGAAGGCATCAGAATAGGCAAGGAGGAGACCAAGTTATCACTCTTTGCGGATGACATGATGGTCTACTTAAAGAATCCTAGAGATTCAACCAAAAAGCTAATTGAAATAATCAACAACTTTAGCAAAGTTGCAGGATACAAAATAAACCCACATAAATCATCAGCTTTTCTATATATCTCCAACACAGCTCAGCAGCAAGAACTAGAAAGAGAAATCCCATTCAAAATCACCTTAGACAAAATAAAATACCTAGGAATCTATCTCCCAAGACAAACACAGGAACTATATGAACACAACTACAAAACACTCGCCACACAACTAAAACTAGACTTGAACAATTGGAAAAACATTAACTGCTCATGGATAGGACGAGCCAATATAATAAAAATGACCATCCTACCCAAACTTATTTATCTATTTAGTGCCATACCCATTGAACTACCAAAATACTTCTTCACTGATTTAGAAAAAACCATAACAAAGTTCATTTGGAAGAACAAAAGATCAAGGATATCCAGGGAAATAATGAAAAAAAACACATATGATGGGGGCCTTGCAGTCCCAGACCTCAAACTATATTACAAAGCAGCAGTCATCAAAACAATTTGGTACTGGCTAAGAAACAGAAAGGAAGATCAGTGGAATAGACTGGGGGAAAACGACCTCAGCAAGACAGTATACGATAAACCCAAAGATCCCAGCTTTTGGGACAAAAATCCACTATTCGATAAAAACTGCTGGGAAAATTGGAAGACAGTGTGGGAGAGACTAGGAATAGATCAACACCTCACACCCTACACCAAGATAAATTCAAAATGGGTGAGTGACTTAAACATAAAGAAGGAAACCATAAGTAAATTGGGTAAACACAGAATAGTATACATGTCAGACCTTTGGGAGGGGAAAGGCTTTAAAACCAAGCAAGATATAGAAAGAATCACAAAATGTAAAATAAATAATTTTGACTACATCAAACTAAAAAGCTTTTGTACAAACAAAACCAATATAACTAAAATCAGAAGGGAAACAACAAATTGGGAAAAAATCTTCATAGAAACCTCTGACAAAGGTTTAATTACTCATATTTATAATGAGCTAAATCAATTGTACAAAAAATCAAGCCATTCTCCAATTGATAAATGGGCAAGGGAAATGGATAGGCAGTTCTCAGATAAAGAAATCAAAACTATTAACAAGCACATGAAGAAGTGTTCCACATCTCTTATAATCAGAGAGATGCAAATCAAAACAACTCTGAGGTATCACCTCACACCTAGCAGATTGGCTAACATAACAGCAGAGGAAAGTAATGAATGCTGGAGGGGATGTGGCAAAGTAGGGACATTAATTCATTGCTGGTGGAGTTGTGAACTGATCCAACCATTCTGGAGGGCAATTTGGAACTATGCCCAAAGGGCGACAAAAGAATATCTACCCTTTGACCCAGCCATAGCACTGCTGGGTCTGTATCCCAAAGAGATAATGGACACAAAGACTTGTACAAAAATATTCATAGCTGCGCTCTTTGTGGTGGCCCAAAACTGGAAAACGAGGGGATGCCCATCAATTGGGGAATGGCTGAACAAACTGTGGTATATGTTGGTGATGGAATACTATTGTGCTAAAAGGAATAATAAAGTGGAGAAGTTCCATGGAGACTGGAACAACCTCCAGGAAGTGATGCAGAGCGAGAGGAGCAGAACCAGGAAAACATTGTACACAGAGACTAATACACTGTGGTATAATCGAACGTAATGGACTTCTCCATTAGGGGCGGTGTAATGTCCCTGAACAACTTTCAGGGATCCAGGAGAAAAAAAAAACACCATTCATAAGCAAAGGATAAACTATGGGAGTGGAAACACCGAGAAAAAGCAACTGCCTGAATACAGAGGTTGAGGGGACATGACAGAGGATAGACTTTAAATGAACACTCTAATGCAAATACTATCAACAAAGCAATGGGTTCAAATCAAGAAAACATCTAATGCCCAGTGGACTTACGCGTCGGCTATGGGGGGTGGGGGGGAGGAAAAGAAAATGATCTATGTCTTTAACGAATAATGCTTGGAAATGATCAAATAAAATATATTTAAAAAAAAAAAGAATAAATAGTAAGTATCATCAGTTCTAAGGCAGAAGAGTTGTAAGGGCTAGGCAACTGGGGTTAAGTGACTTGCTCAAGGTCATATGGCTAGGAACTGTCTGAAGACAAATTTGAATCCAGATCCTCCCAACTCCAGGCCTGGCTCTCTATACACTGAGCCACCTAGCTGCTCCAGCAATTTACCTTCAAGCTATATACAATCCCAACAATGCCTTCTCATCTTTATGGACTAAGAAGGAGTTGTTGATTCAAAATGTTCATGAAATCTTTGCCATATAGCCATGCAAAACAGTGTTAGAACTCATCCTAATGGGGGCAGTTACCTTTCTTTCACACACACAAAGGACTGTTAGGGAGACAGAGTTCAGGTGAGTTTGTCAGTGACCAAACTGGTTCCTCTTAGTCTATTTTTACATAATCACCTCCACAAACGTCCTACTCTAATGCCTCCCTATAACATGAAGGTGGCCATGAATAGTTCTCAAAGGCTATGCCAGTCTCTAGAAGATACACTAAAAATGCTACAGGGAGGGAAAAAGAGTAGAAAAAATAACACAGGACTTAAGATATTTTTCATGTTCAATATGTGGATCTTTGAGATCCTCCTCTCTCTTCCCCTTGCCCCAGGAGCTCTCACCATTCTTGATATTCATTTAAGAAAACAACCATCAGTAGCAAGAACACTATGTGAGCTGAGAGGACTTGGGTTAAAAACTCAGCTTCGTTATTTTAATTTACACCTCTGGGGAAGTCACTTCCTCACTCTTCATCTTTAAAATAAAGAAATCACAAATATCTTTCTCCTAAACAAGAATTGTTAATGGCTGATCTTCTTTAAAATGTTAAAAAAGCTTTTGAACATCAAAACATTATGAATGGGTTTCAGGTAAATAGAGTTCTTTGGCTTATAAAATAAAACAATATACATTTTATTGCCATTTGTAAAAAAATAAAATAAGGGGTTCAGAAGAAGTGGTCTTTACTGAGGTTATGCCTTATCTATCTAGAAATATTTTGAGGTGTTTTTTTTAAATTCTTTTTTGATCTATGTTTCATCAGCACAGGGAACTATTGCAGTGGGCACTCATACTGTTCATATAGATTGAGAATTCTTCTGCCATTCTGTCTTAGAGACATGTCTAAGGTAAAGGAAGCCTATGAAACTTCCCTGTGATTCCACAGCTAATAAGCTGTCAGAAGTAGAATTTGACCATATCAGGAAGATTCCACTACTGGCTGCCTCTCCCAAATTATAAGTGTAAACTATATTATTATTATTATTATAGAAAGCAAAACCATTCACTGTTAACATAAGATGGTACATATAAAATATATCAAAGGAAAACACAAATACCAAATGCTTTTCTCCCTGGATATTTTTTTCTTATTCTGGGGAAGAAATGATCACCAAATATCCTACAGAAAGAGAAAGTTAATAAACTGTGTTATCCAACACCTTGATTTTAAATTTACTGGGGATGATCTTGACAGAGAAGACTTAATTCTTCTATCCTGGAAGGGTGTTTTGGAGAAGATCCCATGTAGGTCTGGTATTTAACCTACTCAGAACTACTGGGACCATTTAGCTCAAGGAAAATCACAGAATGAGTTTGCATTTTCCAATAAAGAAAATATGCAACAGTGTTAAAATTGGAACCATATCACCTTTATAATTATTTTTCTCACATACTTATAAATGTGACGCTCCACACAGCAGGCCAAAGAACACAGCCCTGAAATCAGGGGGCAGTGTATCTAAGGAAAGCTTACGGCTCGCGCCTATGTTTAGATTAGACTGGTTTGAGGCCTGGCTTTTACACAGAAGGGTTACAAAATCAAGAAGAACAGTGGGATCTTTCATAAAGTGTGTTCATAAAGACGAAATTGTGTCATTAGGAACTTGCTACCTTGTTGAACATTCAAATTCTCCAAACTGGAACACCACTTAGCTTTAAGCCAAATCAAACTGAAAAAGAGAGGCAAGGGGAGTAAGCACCACCCACCCCAACCACCCTTTGAGTTGTACTCTGTCTAGCTTTAACTTTTGAAATGAATGAAATCCACACATTAAAATTAAATAACATGGAGGCTACATGGTTCAGTTATACAGATCATCTTATTTTATCCTTTTTCAGTAAATGGCATTTTAAACAATACTTCCAAATTGCTATAAGAAAATAAGGGCTTATCTGTCTAAAGGGAATATATGCTAAAGTCCTTCATTATCCAATTATATATATATATATATATAAATATATATAATCTCCATATTATATGAATGCAGCAATGAGTCTTTAAGTTAGGCAAAGAAAAAAACAAATTGTAACAGTAACATACAACCAAAACACACAAACTCACAAGGTTTTAGATATGATGTAGCTTGAATTTCATTTTAGAGGCCCTGGTTCAAGTCCAGACATTGTTTATGGGGAATAGCGACCATACTGATTAGATGGTTTATAAGGCTTTATTATAAAGGGTGAAGTCAACCAGTTCTATTTGTTAGAGATATTGGTATAGGCATATCTTACTCTGCATTTTATAAAATTATCAACTCGAGTTAAAACAGAAGAGAATAGGCATTGAATCCAAAAAAGCTTTTCATCTCATTTGGAAGGAGGTTGGCAAGGGTAAGAATACTAGAATCTATGTATTGTCTGGCTTACAATAAGGAGCAGATAGAGGCAGTCCAGGCTGAGAAGTGATGCAAACCTTTACATCACACTTTATGTTACCACCATCAGGGAAGCAATGCTGTTGTTATTTTGAAGAATATTTCCTTCATGCCAAACTTTCCCATAATGTTTCAACAAGATAATAAGAACACAGAACATCCCTATTTCAAGCAATATTTGTGATATGATAGCTCAGGACCATAGTAATCACACACTAGCAGAAATCTGAATCTGTTTTCTGTCAGGAGAAAACACGAATGGGAGGAATAGGTGAGCACAAGTGATAGAAAGTCTTCATTGTTCAGGATGCTGACAATACATTGCCATGGCTTTGCAGGAAGAATTGAAAAATTGTAAATTTCAGAGGCCATAAAGGAACTGAAGGGATCTTTCTTCGTCATGTAACCTAGTTAGCCAGAATATTCATCAGATTTTTCTTTTTTTAAGCCATGGATTCAAATACTAGTACTGTCATTGCAGGTCAATCTTTTCACCTCTGAGCTTCAACTTTTTGTAAAGAAAGTGCTTTGCTAACTACAAAATGCTACAGGAACATAAGCTATATTATGATTTCAGACCAAGTATAGCTAACTCTAATTCATTTTAAGAATGCACAGGGAAGAAATGGATAGCCCAAAATGGTACAAAATTATTTAAGGAATTCATTTTAGCCCTCTTACCATGACTCTTATCCAAGTTGTTAATAAGTGGTAAAACTGACAAGATTCAGTTTTGTACATTCTGTTATGGCTAAGGAATCACCAAAAGGCCAATTAAAAGTGAAAAAAAGAAAAGTAAAAAGCCTGGTTTATCTATAAATTTATTAATCATTTCCTAAATAATTAAAAATGGCTAAGTGGCTTAGTCTATAAAGAGTTAGATCTAGAGTCAGGGGGACCTGTGTTCAAATATGGCCTCAGACATTTCCTTCTGTGGGACCCTGGCCAAGTAATTTAACCAAATTTACCTAGCATTTTCCTTTATGTATTAGAGTAGTTACTAGGATAAAAAGTAAGGATTTTTTTTAAATGGCTATATACCTTTTGGTAGACATTCAGAAAAGGATCTCTAATTCTTGGGTTAAAGTATCAATAGAACCCCCAAAATGACTTTCAGAAACCAATATATCCCATTTATGAAGAAAAGAAAAGAAAAACTACAATATTTTCATTAGTGTTCACTACTGTCTTTTTTTGATGCATGCATGGTATATCCCTTCAAAGACAATGAATGCCCACATCAACGAAAGCATAAATCCATTGAAGTACTGAATCTTTCCTCTGCCAGGTCTGGTGAAGCCAAGTGGAAATAAGGGTGTGCTCCATTTTCTGAGGGCATTTAAATTCAGGACACCAATGAAAAGTGATCCAGATCCAGAGCCAGTGCCAAGGTCTCCAGTTTGCCTGTCAAGAAACTATATTCATTATGATCCCCAACCCAGCCCAGTGAATTTCCAGCTTCTTTCTTCCCTACCAAACCTTTTACCTTACTGAAGAAGATGATGAAATGGGAGAACCACTATGTTCTGGGGCTGGTGTAGCTCTAGTTAAAGGGATGGTTTGACAGAATGTAACAGAGAATGAGGTGGAACATAGGTCACTTTGGAAATTTGGCTGATAAAGGCACTTTCTGAGGGATTGGACATAGAAATACTAATGTTTTATTAGATCTCTGCAAAATTCTACTGAGGGAAAGCAGTGTACCATTTTAATCAGCTCAGATAAGTGGTTTATATATCTGAGGGTGGTATAAGGATGGAATGCAAGGAGTATAACTTCCAAAGCTACCACTGGGAGAGAAAGTGTGAAAAGAAACAGGGAAAGGGTAAGAATAACAATTTTCCAGGATGAGAAAAAAATGCTACCATAATTTATGAGAAGCAGCAAAGCATATTAGAAAACAACATTGGGTGTAGAGTCAGAAGACCTGGTTTTAAAACCTGGTTTATTACCACCTATTTATATAACTATAAGCAAGTCACTTAGCCTTTCTAGGACTTAAAGTTCTCTTTTACAAAATGAAGAGAATGAACTAGGTGATTCCTAAGAACTCATTAAAGTATAAAATCTATGAAACATAAACTCCCTTTATGCACTTTCAGATACTTCCCAAGTATCAATCAGCAGTCCTTTATCATGTGTTTGAGAGGGATTATGATGTAACAGGCACACTGCTAGTCCTGTGGTCAAAAAGACCTGGGTTCAAGTCTCAGTTCTGACATGTACCAGAGGTGGAATTCTGGGAAAGTCGGGTTACTTCGGAGAGTCCTGGGAATCTCTAGAAGTCTGTACTTTACAGAAAAGAAGCCAACCTGAATTGGGAGATACAGTTTCCTCATTTGGAAATCTAGTATCCAAACTTATTTGTTTACAAAAGCTATAAAACCCTCAGAAGATTCAATTAGTTCTGGGAGAGTGGAAACAATATTTAGCAGAGACAGGAGATATAGCACTAGTCCTGAAGTTGGGAGGCCCTGGGTTCAAATTTGACCTCAGCTACTTCCTAGCTGTGTGACCCTGTACAAGTCTAACCCTTGGTGCTGTTCTGTATTAGAAATTATAGTAAGGAAGAAGGTGAGGGTTTAAAAAAATATTTACTGGATAGAGAGTGAGAAAACTTGGGAATCAATTTTGGCTGAGAACCGGGAGCTGCTGGAACCAGCTTGAATTGCTTCACAAAACCTGATTGTTAAATTTACAGTGTGAGCATTTATACCCCAGAAATCAACAAGTGCTATAAATCAGGGTTTGATTTATTGCTCTGCTGATTGTCTAGACTTAAGAAAGTGATGGCAAAAATGTGAATAATTAAGATTAAATTTAAAAGTGTGTTGAGAGTACATTTATTTTCCTTTTGGAGAGCCTATTACTAAATATTTGCCAGTACAGCCCTGACTGAGCCATTATCTATAAGAACTTCAGCCAATCACTTAGCCTCTTTATTTTAATTTTCCCATCTGGAAAATCAGGAAAATAATTATTATCTACCTCAGAGAGTTATTGCCAAGATTAAAATTATTTGTCCCTGATCAATACAGGTAATAACAGAGCCAGAATTGAAATTTAGGTCTTTTGATTCCAGATCCAGAGCTCCTTCTTCTCTGTCATGATAGGGAGCTCAGAAAAGTTGAAAATGTGACTGTGGAGTATTCACTGCTGAAAACTTGTCAAGAATGCCAGAGAGAACTCTTGCTTCCAATATGGTCTGCTTTGGAGAAACTCTCGGGTTTCTTCCCACCTTCAGAGTCAGAGACTTGAAAAATCTCAAGATTCAGGAATGAATAGTTATATTCTCTCCTTCCCCCTTCTTTTTCTCTTCTCTTTTTCCTCATTAAAGAATAATTTTAATAATAATATTCCAACTTAAGTAGCAAACAGAAAACCTGTTTGACACTAATCATGAATTAACTTCAACTGAACTATATGGTAAAAACATCTTAACTTTTATTATAACTTTTATTCATATGAAATAGTTCTATAAGGAATTAAGTTTCAAATTTATCCAACTGATGAAGGTATTAAGGCAGGTTATAAATGACAATTCAGCTATAAATAAATGCATACAGTATACATTTTTCAGTTTATCTGACAGAATTGGATTTTTTGCCAAAATTTTTAATTGAGTTTAACGTACCCCTCTGTAAGCCTCAGTTTCCTCTTCTATAAAAAGAAAACATTGAACTGCATAAGGTTTCTTCTGGCCCCTATGACTTAGGAACAGTCCTAGGAAAATGAGGTTCTCTCTCCAAGCCATTGAACCTCCATTTCCAGTTTTTTCTCATCTAACATTTTTTCTGGTTTGTCTTTGCTAGTCCATCTCTCAGAAACCTTTTACTGGGGAATAGGAAGGCTGCTTGTGTTGGGGCTAACTTAGTTCCTGTTACCCCCTGCCTTGCCTGCCATTCTCATATATCACACCACAGTGTGGTGCCTGTAAAGTCTTTTTACCTCCTTCCTTAAGGAAAATTCCCTGAGTGGTGAGCTAAGAACCAGCTGATTGACATAACCTGCTATCTGTCTATGAAAGGCATGTGTGGACACATTTAAGAAAGGGCAGTAGACTTGGAATCACAAGATCAGGGTTTGACTCTTGGCTTTGCCGCTTGCTGTCTAGAAGACCCAGGACAAGGATCTTTCCCCCTCCTGGCCTCAGTTTTCTCTGTTAATGAGAGTCATGTTTCTTGTATGCAATGATCCTCAAAGTCCTTTCCAGCACTGATAAACACATGAAAAAGTAGATAAGGGAACTGCCCTCCAGGCTTGCTATAAACTTGTAGTACTTCTCCAGACATTTCAGTTTTGGCCTCCTCAGAGAAAGCTCTCTTCATTTTGCACATGTTTAACAGGGCCCCCTTCCCTTGGCCATTTTCCTTCTCCTTCAGGCTGCTAAAATCACAGTAGCCAAACTGCCCAATGATTCCAGTGGCTCGTGCCCATGTTTATACTGAGCTGGTTTCAGGGCTGAATTTCTAGCATATTCCCCCACCACTGGCACCAGACCCTAACCCCACGAGAGAGGCACACGCCTACCCCAAACAGTACACTCATTGAGGCCAAAAGGCTGGGGTGCTATAGTATGGAGGAGGTGGAATTGTTTGTCTTAGGGAGTTAGGCTCTTGCAGAGTATTTAATATTCCTCGTCATGCAGGCCTGTTTCTCCTTGACTCTGCCTGTCAGTTAAGCCTTGGGATGTTTATTTTAACGGCCACTTGTGGTTGAGGCTGGTGCCAGTTGTACGGCATTGGTTACGCAGATTTAACACTGGGGACTCGGCCCCTGAGTCCCAGAACACATAAGGCAGCCAGGGCCGCCCTGTCCTAATGTAAAACAACTGAACTGTTCTAGAAATCCTGCTCAAGACTTAACCCTTTCAGGGTCAGTGCCTCTCCATCTCCCCATGCAACAAGTGCCCTCACCACACTGCCTGAAATGTTTTCACTAAGTTGTGGAAGGGGTTGGAAAAATAGATTCAAGAACAGAGTTTCTCCTAAATGCCCTCGCTCAGATAGTTAACATATCACATAAAGATTTCTCCACACCAATTTTCCAGAGTTGGTATTCAAAGGTTTTATAAGTATGTTCCTTGGATAATTATTTGCTTAGTTGCTTGGAAGGTAATAACCACTCAAACAGCTAGAATTCAGGAATGCTTAAACTTCCATCAGTTCTAAAGTCCCTCCCACATAGTCAATGGCCACCACTTGTTTTATAAAGATTAAATAGAAAGCAAATCATTTTACTTGAGGAAAAATAAATTCTAAATTATTCATCAATTTACAACAGGGTTACAAGAAAGCCTGCCCTCAACCAAACCAGATATTCCTCCCAACTGTTTCAAGAAACCATGGCTTACATTTCTTCTTGTAAGAATTTTGATTCAGAAACAGTTCCATTCAATCCAGCAGACTATCTTGCAAATTGTCTGTAGAATCCCCCAAGCGGGCACTCTAAGGTAACTTTAAAAGGTATACCTTTAAAACTTAAAAGGTATACCTTTTAAATGTTTGTACACTAGGGCAATCCAAAATGGAGTCTACACAGAAAAAACATGTTGGGCTTCTCTGTTCTGGTTACAAGATCTAACCTTCTAGGTTCACTGGATAATGCCAAGTTTCCAACTGAAGTCAATAGGGTAGAACCAGCACCAGTGCTAGGATCTTCTGTGGGCCAGAAAGAAGAAAAAAGAACTAGAACACTGTAACAAAATGATGGTACCTTGTTGGAGAACTTAAGAACTTGGGTTATGTTCAGTTTAATTAAAAGTAGGTTACATTAAAGGGAAATTATTTCAAGCCACTTCCAATGAGGAGCTAGAATGTTTTTTTTTTACTTTTTAAACATTATTTTATTTAGTTATTTACAAACATTATTCATTGGAAACAATGATCATTATCTTTTCCTCCCCCCGCCCCCCTCCCACCACTTCTCCCATAGCCGGCGCATAATTCCACTGGGTTTCACATGTGTTCTTGGTTCAAACCCATTTCCATGTTGTTGGTATTTGCACTAGAGTGTTCATTTAGAGTCTCTCTTCAGTCATTTCCTCTCAGCCCCTGTAGTCAAGCAGTTGCTTTTCATCGGTGTTTTTACTCCCACAGTTTATCCTCTGCTTGTGAATAGTGTTTTTTAGATCCCTGCAGATTGTTCAGAGACATTGCATTGTCCCTAGTGGAGGAGTCCATTACCTTCGATTGTACCACAGTGTACAGTGTTTTCCTGGTTCTGCTCCTCTTACTCTGCATCACTTCCTGGAGGTTGTTCCAGTATCCATGGAATTCCTCCACTTTATTATTCCTTTTAGCACAATAGTATTCCATCACCAACATATACCACAATTTGTTCAGCCATTCCCCAATTGAGGGGCATCCCCTCATTTTCCAATTTTTGGCCACCACAAAGAGCACAACTATGAATATTCTTGTACAAGTCTTTTTCCTTATTATCTCTTTGGGGTACAAACCGAGCAGTGCTATAGCTGGATCAAAGGGCAGACAGTCTTTTATCGCCCTTTGGGCATAGTTCCAAATTGCCCTCCAGAATGGGATCAGTTCACAACTCCACCAGTAATGAATTAATGTCCCTACTTTGCCGCATCCCCTCCAGCATTCATTACTTTCCTTTGCTGTCATGTTAGCCAATCTGCTAGGTGTGAGGTGATACCTCAGAGTTGTTTTGATTTGCATCTCTCTGATTATAAGAGATGTAGAGCACTTTTTCATGTGCTTATTAATAGTTTTGATTGCTTTGGCTGAGAACTGCCTGTTCATGTCCCTTGCCCATTTATCAATTGGAGAATGGCTTGATTTTTTGTACAATTGATTTAGCTCTTTGTAAATTTGAGTAATTAAGCCTTGAGGAGCTAGAATGTTAAGTACTGGTAGAATATGTAATATTATTGACCAGTGGAATGTAAGTTGTTTGAAAAGGAAGGAAATGTTAATTAAGCACTTGCTACATGCCGAGAACTATGCTTAAGCACTTTACAAATATTATCTCATTTAGTCCTCACAACAACCCTGTAAGGTAGTTAGTATTATTATCATCTCCATTGTACAGATGAGAAAACTGAGGTAGACAGAAGATAAGTGTCTTAGCCAGTGTCATACAGTTAGTTCCTGTGGTCAGATTTGAACTCAAGTCTTCTTGACTCTAGAACCTAATTATGCACTCTAACCCTAATTCCAAGTAAAGAGACTTGCTTCTGTTTCCATCCCAAGGTCTATCATAGGGTTGCTGTTAGAAACTATTTGATGAATTTAATTTTTTTTTTAACCCTTACCTTCCGTCTTGGAATCAATACTATGTATGGGCTCCAAGGCAGAAGAGTGCTAAGGGCTAGGCAATGGGGGTCAAGTGACTTGCCCAGGGTCACACAGCTGGGAAGTATCTGAGGCCAGATTTGATCCTAGGACCTCCTGTCTCTAGGCCTGGCTCTCAATCCACTGAACTACCCAGCTGCCCCCTGAATTTAATTTCTTGCTTGCATCTTTCTGATGTTGCTGGCTCCAATCTTCAATATCAAGGATCTCCCTATGAGGCTCAGCTTTGGCTGCCTCTGCTATGCATGCCAAAGACACTGAAAGGATTTAGAGAAAATTTAGTCAATAAAGGCTAGCAAAAGGGAGAGGCTCTTTTCAGGTATGAATTTGGAATGTTCTAATTCCATTCCTAAAATGGGATTAGCATAGTTTTCCAGCTAGCCTCTACTTTTTAGAGCAGGGGTCCCCAAACTGTGGCCCTCGGGTCACACGTGACCCCCTTAAGCCATGTATCCAGCCCCCACCGCACTTCCCGAAGGGGCACCTCTTTCACTGGTGGTCAGTGAGAGGAGCACTGTGTGTGGCCGTGCCACCAAGCGCGGTGCCACTCAGTGCAGTACTACTTCCAGTGACATAATCCTTTGCGTGGTGCCTTAGAGTGAGGCGCCGTATAAAGGATTATGTGGCTGCACATGGTGAGCGGAGATCTGGGGGAGGGGATTCTGCACTGTGTATACTGCTGCCCGGTTAGGGTTAGGGTTAGGTTTTACAGTTCCGTCCTCCAACGGCCTGAGGGTCAGTGAACTGGCCTCCTGTGTCAAAAGTTTGGGGACCCCTGTTAGAGACTCGGTTAGGCTTTATGTGAATGGTCTTCCTCAAAACATACTAAGGCATCCTGCTCCTCTGCCTAATCATCTAAAAACAAGGGACCTTATATCTATAGAACATGTTCTTTCTTTAGAGTCAAAAGGGGACTTGGGATGGCATGGTCCAAGGCCCCATCTTGTTCCTACTTTATACTGATCTCAGGCTTACTAACATTTTACACCGTAATCCTGACTAAATTAATTTGCTTTTTCTACAGCCTAATTCCTTAACTGTATAAAGCAACATGTAACTTCAAGTTAAAAGAAAAAAAAGAGTTATCATGTTTCCAGACAAGAGTTCATTTCCTACTTCACTTTGCTATTACTTTGAGGATGTCAAGAATATAAATACATGGTATCAATCAAATTCAGAGGCAAAATGAGGCGATGGACAACGTTCTGGCCTTGGCCTTGGCAAGATATGGGCTACAATATGACCTGTGGCATTTACTGATTCTGTCGTCGTGATAAGCATGCCACTTAATGTCCATGTTTCTCAGGCGACTCCTTAAGACCTAAGAGCAGGTTTGTTTGTTTTTTCCATTAAAGGGAATCTTTACTTTCATTTAGTTCCATCCCTTTATTTTTCAAAGAAAGAAACTGAGGGAGGAGAGATCACTGGCATTGAGTCACACAACAATGAGTGTTAGAGGAAAGACTAAAACCCAGGCCTTCTTACTTAAGGTTTTGGGTCCTTCTATATCATGGTGCCAAATGTCTGGTTTAAAAAAAAAAAACTGCAGAAAGCTCTTTAGAAGAAAGGATATGAAGGAGAATGTAGAAGAGGTTAATCCCATTCTGCCATTCCATACTCTGTAAATATAAGTCAAATACTTTTATCTTTAACCATTTAACTATCTCAGTATATAAATTGTTGAAAATTGCACTGGCTTTAGAGTCAGAGGTACTGGATTCAGATTCAGGCTCCATTACTTATGACCTTAGAAAATTCCTTTCTCTGGGCCTCAATTTTTCATCTATAAAATGAATAGATTGGATTAAATTATCTCCAGTTTCTAAATCCATTGATTCTAATGCTCTGTTTTTCTTTAAAATGCAAACAATGAATTTCATCTTTGTCACTTCAACATATGGATGTGACTCTAATATCACATCAGCATAAAATCCAATGCCTACTTTTCATAGCAAGAGTTCTTCCAATACCAGGAAAACATGAATGTTTCTTAAAGTTCATGTATTGAGGAAATAATTAATTTAGAATATTTTCCTAGTAAATACTTATGACAGAGTTGAAATGAGGTGATCAGTTCATTGCCATTTCTTGAAGTTGCTTAAATGTCTGCACAGAGAGTAGAAAGGTCAGACTAGTCAATTCAAGATGTATCTATTCCATGTTTCTATGTCCAGATTTCCAGGTTGCAAAATAATTACAAATTTAATACAGATTGGGAAAAAAGGAAACTGAGGATGGGTCAAATAAATTAGTTACTTTTTCACTAAACACACTGGTAGCTCTCTAGGGAGAATATAATTTAAAATATAATTTAAATATAATTTTATTTCACTTACAAGTTTTCTTGTAATAGAGATTCTTGTAAGTAATAGAGAAACCTTGTGTTCTTACAGAGTAAGGCCTGGACTGGGATATAAGGCCATGAAGAGAAAGCTATAAAATCTGTGAAAAACAAAACAGCTACAAGAATCGAAAGCTCAGGTGCTCTTTTAGTAAAAAATTAAGAGGGTAAAATTGAATTTAAAAGGTCCCTTCCTCTTGAATTTCTATATTTGCCATCAATAAAAGACAATCAAACCTATTTTTCTTTTTTGTTGCCTTCAAAATCAGGGGGTAAGTGTGACCTTGTTACCTAATAATATTTTGTTAACATGCATACACATATACATATATACTTAGACCTTTTCTTCAAATCATTTCTCTTTTCTTAAATCAAGTTCCTCTGTTTTCATGTTTAATAGCTATCATCTAATCTAACCCCCTCCTATCCCTAATAAAATAGGGAACTTCTTCCAATTGTATCTTTTTTTTTTTTTTAGTGGGGTAGCACTGGAGATATGATGCAGATTCATCAGGGCACAGAGATATTTGGGCAAATGATACTGAATGAATATAATATCTTTGTATGTACAGATAGGGTTACAATAGGGCATGCACAGAGCTCCCCTTCTTGCTTCCTACCATGTGGAACTCAGTGCCAAGTGATTTCCTGGGAATGAGAAACTCCCAAATCTCACTATATGTAGGGTTTCCCAAAAGTCTTAGTGAAGTCTTAAGCATACTGAAGCATTGCAGCAAAGTTAAGTTTTTGTTTTATTTTTACGTTAAGTGGCCAGCTGTTTTAGTCTGAGATGCAGATAAGTAAAGTAGCTTATTAAAGTTTAAAACTGAACTGATAATTTTGGGATACCTTGTACATTACTAGACTACAGTAAAACTTTAAAAATAGATGTCATAGCCTTGCTTTTGTTGTCATCAAAATTATTTTTTAAGCTAGGTTTTCGTAAGTAATGGAGAAATCTTGTGTTCTTTCAGTTAAAGTCTAGACTGGGAAATATGAATATGGATATAAGACCATGAAGGGAAAGCCGTGAAAAATGAAACATAGCTTCAAGAATCTAGAGCTCAGATGCCTTTTTAGTAAAAAATTAAAAGAAAGAAAGAGTGTGAAATTGCATTATATTAAAATTCAGAACTAATTTAAAAGGTTTATTCTTTAATGCAAAACTCTGGAAGGATGCCCAAACCTGGAGAGGAAAAAAAAAAACCCCAGACCAATTGTATATTTCCCCTAGAAATTCCATGTCATAATGTACCTAGTAAGTTACATTTTCAGGGTCCAATTTCAATAAATCAACCCAGCGTGTAGAGTAACAGTAGTAACGTCTCTCCTTCTTTCCATAATACATGCAGGTAAAATCACCATGAAGTAAAGAACAAAATGCCCATTCTTTCTTGGCTTTGGCAGAGGGACAAATTACTTTCTACACCTCCCTGTGCTGAAGGACTAGTTATTAAATACAGTCTCAAAGCTACCTTTCCAGCTGTACTTAAATCAAGGAGAAAGTGAAGCTTTAACAAGACCGTCCATAATCCTTTCAGAAAGCAATAGAGTAATCTGAAAATGACACCCCCTCCGACGCACACACATCTTACTGTCTCTCTGACATTTATTATGGATACAAAGTAGTTCCTCCAGCCCCCTGTGGTTTTCCATGACTATATGGGAGACTAGGTTGCCATGTAAAGGGTAGGAACTGATGCATGACAAGCTATTCTCTTTACAAAGAAATATTAAAGAAGTAAAGACTGTTGAAATATTCTGAGGTGCCCCTGGAAAAAGGAAAAAAAAAAACTTCTGATGCTGCTACTACATACACATTTTAAATCAGTTTAGTAGCCCTTTATACATGTGCATATATCTATATACATATACACACATAATCATTTCTTCACTGAAATTGTTGAGGGATGGCTTTTCTAATGAAAAATTGAAATAAGGGAAAGTAATTTTATACAGATGTGTTTGGGGCCCTAATTCCTCCAAAACATTCAAAGATTCTCTATTGCCTATAGGATAAACTAAATGTTCCTTATCTCAACCTTAAACAAGGAATAAATAAATAAATAATGCTGACTTTTACATAGTGCTTTAAGGTTTAGAATGGGTTTCACCTACACTGTCTCATTTGATCTTTAGAACAACATTGTTAAGGAGAGACTTGCTACAGGTATTATTATTCTCAGTTTTTTGATGAGGAAACCAGACTGTGAGCCACATAGATAGTAAGTCACTAAGGCAGGATTCAAACCCATGTATCCTGGGTTTATAACTCCTACCATTATACAACACTATCTGTTTTTCTTTAAGGAAGCTTTGTTTTAAGGACATTGTTTTAAGTCTTAATTTCTGGATCTGTGCACATATACTCTCCCTAAAATATGTCAATCCAAATGGGAATACTACAAGTACATTGAAAAGGGCAGAGGATGATAGGATTATTATCTTCCTTGTTCTGTACCATAAAGTTCTATGAATCTTGAAGTAGAATTGGCTATCAATCTAAAACATCACAAGACTGGCACATATTGAGTTTATATCCTCTCTACATATTTTTTTAACCCCATAAACCACTGTGTAGTCATATCCTGTGCTGGTAAAGTTTTTTTTTTTTTACCAAAGTATAGAATATTATATTTATCCTCATTAACTTTCATTTTATTAAATTCAGTCTATCTATTTTTATAAAACACCATGTTAATGTTACAAAAGAAATAATTAAAAAAATAAATGATGCTTATGAGCTAGTTGTATAATTTTTATTGATCTTTTACCCACCCCAATTTATTAATAAAGGGAATAGTGAATACCAGAATATTTTATCTTTCATCAGGATCTGAACAGACATGCTTTTTCCTTATGCTCTTTTTTCCCCAATATTTTTGGAGTAAATTGCCAATTTCTTTTTTTTTTCTCTCCCAGAAGGACTATGGTCCCAGTACATTTAGTATATTGTCAGGCTTATAGATTTTATATCAGGACATAGATCTTGGACAGATGCTACATATGGATAATGAAGCCTAGGATTCAATAAAAAAGAGAATTACTACACTGAATGTAGAAAGCTGTGCAGCATTCTAATGATTCCAACCTGCTTATTCTTGTTTCTTTTTACCAATATTCTCTTGCATTATCATATAGCTATAAATTATACTAATATTTCAGAGGAATCACAACTGTAGTTGATCCAAAGGGCAATGGAAACTTTCATGTTAGGTATAACCAAGCAATATAATAAGGACTTACAGGTAAGAAAAGTATGAAAGATTATCAAGGACATGTATGACAGAAAAAGGGGGTCAGTTAATCATGGCATCAGAATGAAAGAATGGAAGGCTCAGATACTAAAATGGAACTCGTCAAATATGAAAAGAATCAGAAGGTTGCAAGCTTGTTAGGTAGAATTTCTATAGAGAATTTATAGGAAGAAATGAAAAACAGTGGTGTAAAGACTTTCATTCTGACAAGATAATGTATCCACTATGTCATTTTTTTTTATTGGCCAAGCAATTCCTGAGAAGGACTCAGGAGAGTCCTTTGCCCAAAAACTCATACCTGTAATTGCTTTTACCTACAGTACTACTCTCTTTTATTTTCTGCAAACATTTTAAGTAATAAAAAATCATCAGCAAATATTTCTGCAATATTTGGAAGTTGTTATATTGTACAGCACAGCACTTGAAAAATGGAATCCCCCAAAAGGGGAAAAGCTTATTGTAGATAAGTTATGAACAAAGTCAAGCAGTGAATTATAGAGACATTGGAATAGGAATGTGAGATAAAAGAAAGAACACTTAAGTTGGAGTCAGATATACTAGGTTTAAATCCCAGTTCTGCGATTTATAAATCTATGTTACTTTTATCAAAGAGATTTTTAATGTAGTTAAGTTATGTGAGAACCAGGAGGCAGCAACTGTTGCCCAGGGCTTTAAAGGTATCTGCCTTTTACTTGCTTTGAGGCTATTTGTAGGTACCTTACAAAGCAGAAAGAGAGACCAAGACTCTATTTTTCTTCTAATAATGACTTCCCACTTCTAAGGGAGAGAGAAAGATCATTAATATAATAATAAAAAACTAACTATGTTATAAAGACTTTCCAAAGACTTCTGATGTTGTTTTCATCTCACTTATAAACAAACTACACATATGTGGGTCACACAATATTGGAATATGTGAGCTGTCTTCAAACATTTGAAGACCTGCCTGGAAAGTGGGGGCTAGATTTGTTCTATTTGGCACTCAGCAAAGAGTTAGTCAACAAGCATTTGTTAAGCACCCACTATGTTCTTTTTAATTGCGGAATGGTTTGCCTTGGGAGTGAGTGGATTTCCTCTCCCTTAAGTAGAGCTTTAAGCAAAAGCTTGATGATCAGCTGTCAAGGGAACTATTTATCAGTTTTTGGTTGGATTCAATGGCTTCTTAGGACACTTTTAAAGCTAAAGCTTGGCAAGACTGAAGTAAATTCTGAAGTCCTTTGGGGAATAAGGATAAGTATTCAATATAAGCTAGTCCTGAGGCTATTTCAAGGTTATAGTGATCCCCTGAATGGGCTTGTAGGGAGTATATTCATAAAGTTTATAGATCGTTCTGAGATGTCAGAAATGTATCCTAAAATACCAACTTTAATAGAGGTAAGAGCAGGAATGAAAGAAAAATGAACTACACAAATTGCTAGTTTTGTATAAACATTGAAAAAAGATCTATTAGTCCAAATCAACCATAAGCAGCACCAGTTTCATTTATATGGTGCCATGATTAACAGTAATGATTACAATTATAATGGATGCAAATACACATCAGTTTCTCTACACTAAAGTAGTCTTCTGATGTCTCATCATGATGTGGAGATTACCTGGGATGCTGAGAAGCCTCTACATCAATCCAGGAAAAAAAGGACAAGCTTTGACAGGTTCTCCCAGGTGGAAAGGTTTTGAGTATGGGTCCAGTAGTATATATCTTCTAATTCAAAAACAAGTCTTGCTACATTAAAATGACTTGTCACTAGCCTGGCTACAAGGTGACAGCATTTTAGGATCTAGCAACTCTGAAAGGCCACTTAGTAAGTCAGGGTGGTTGCCATCTGTGTGAATAGGAGTGTCCATACTGACAAAAATCATAGCTTCTTCAAGTCTTGAAAGCTATAACAAATAAGATATTCTAGCTGGAATCTGACTCAGGCCAGTTCCCCAATATTTAGGTTCGATATCGTAACAAAATGAGTCTCTCAAGTCATTCAACAGTTAATAAAAGCAGATTGACTTAGTCAAAGAAGAATATTCAACAAGGATAGGCATTAAGGATATCTCAAGCTGATTCAGTTAAGCAAAACTCCCTTGCTTGCCATTATACATAAAGGATATCTTTCTCCCAGATTCCTGTGGCTGTTTTGTACTTGAATTTATGAAGAAATGACACCAGCAGATAAAACCACTTGTTCTCTGAACCAACCAAGTCATGAGAATATCTCAATAACTTTAAATGAAAAACTAGCCTAAGTTGTATAGAGGAGGGGGAAAATATATTGCTCTTATCACACAGAAATATAGTACACAGTGCCACAAATACATCTCAGTATCTTCTGCCCTGATCAAAAGTATAATCAATTCAAGGTTCCACAACTGAATGGGCATTGGGAGAAATAAGTTGATGTAGAAATGAGTTGCTATGGATGACACTAATAGAAGTAAATATTATATAGCTATAAAGAGTATTTATTATAATTGGGGTTACTAACATCAGAGAACACTGAAGTCTGAAAATAATTACTTTTAAGTATATGAGGATAACTGATTCTTCAACTCATTTTGGACAAAATAATAAGAATGAAGGTTGTTACAACAAAGTTGCAATCTCTTGCTTGTTTATTTTGAAACCATGCCCTTCCTCCAAGTGGGTGAAACACAGCTATTCAGGTAATAGGGGTTTCAAGAAGTGAGAAAAAATTGCTGAGTTTTAAAGGCCCACTGCTGCCCCATTCCATGGTGGCCATGACTAAAAGCAGCAATATTCTAGAAGAGTTAAATGATTTTGTGATATTTCAAACACTGCTCAAGAAAAGGGATAAATGAACAAATATTCAACATCCTAGATTAAAATCCCTACTTTGTTATCCTGATACCTTCATGAACTTGAGCAAATTCATTCTTTATTTTTTCTGGATCCTTACATTCTTCACTTGTAAAATGAAGAAGTTAGACTAGATTATCTCTAAGGCCTCTTTCAGTTTTTAATCCTATAACAAATTCAGTCCTGTCAGCATTCCATAGGAAATGCACATTAGAAGTCAATAAGTAATGTTTGTCCAGGAGACAGACGAGTAAGCCTCTTGGGGCAAAAGGTTTTCTCTTATCAGTGATTTTTCTAAAAGGCAACATCAGACTATATACTTTGCATATGGAAGAGCCCACATATTCTACACCCAGAGAAGTCAAAGAAGTGGACATTCTAACAGTATCACAAAGCACTAGTTACCTTTTCAGCTGTCCTTGCCTGAAATTTCACCAAGAGGGTGGTTTGAGGTAGTCTGTTCAGCCCTGGATATCTCTAATGTCCTTCAAAGGAACCCATAAACCAATGGAGATTGTGATTTTTTAATTTAGGTGAGTTGTCTAAGCTTGTTTTATTAGCAACACACTTTATCTCCTATTAGTCATGATGGTGCCTCTTAATAAAAAAGTACAGATAAAATTTTTATTAAATTCTTCCAATAAAATCATTAAAATAACATTGTGATGACAGCCAGAGCATAGCCAGTGTGAGACAACTGACTGCTATGGTTCAGGCATAAATGAGAGTTTGGAGGTCAGGATTTTAAGATACAACAGGGTCACAACAGAGACCATGAGAACTATATTAGTGTGCCCTGAGACCAGACAGCTCATTTATTCTAACCTAATGCAATTTATTAATAAAAATCTTGAGTTAAACACTTAGGATTAGGTCTGCAGAGGAAGAGGCAACCATTGTCTTGGGAAACTAAAGACCTTAGAGGCATTGATCCTTCACATTTTTCACAGTGATAATTAGATTGGTGTAGGAAGGTAATCAACCTTTAGTTTGAATTGGAAAGAGAAGTGGAAGTGAGGGAACTGTGGCTAGATGACTCTAGTTGGAACCTAGACTGTTAAAGACTTTAAAGATTAAATAATAGCTTTATTATCC
Source organism: Monodelphis domestica (assembly GCF_027887165.1). Lineage (NCBI taxonomy): Eukaryota > Metazoa > Chordata > Mammalia > Didelphimorphia > Didelphidae > Monodelphis > Monodelphis domestica. Next base: position 142,679,321 of record NC_077233.1, on the reverse strand, counting down.
ATTGTAATCTATTATACAATTTTAAAGCCAAAAGAAATCATCTAGTCTGACTCACACAGATGAAGAAACAGAGTTCCAGAGCCAAGAAGAGAATTGCCTAATTTCACATAGCTATTTGTAGAATCTACTCAGAACCCAGGTCACCTGGTTCTTTCTGCTGTACTATGTTGCTTCTTCATAAGTCAGTATCTCCATAGTTATGAAGGCTTCTCACGGGGAATATAAGCACCTTGAGAGCAAAGACTGTCTCGCTTTCCTATTTGTATTGCCAATGCTTGGCACTTTGCTTTATATACAGTACATACTTAGCAAGTGTTTTTAACACCTTTTCCCCTTCCTTCTTTTCCTTCCTTCTTTCCTTTTAAATAGCAGTTAGATTAAATCTGCCTCTCCCCAGATTTTAGAGTTTGGGAACAAAGTTTTGGGGGGGTAGTTTCAAATTTCAAATTAATATAAAGAAGAACTTCTTAATAATTAGAGCTGCTCAACAATGAAATGGCTTTCCTGGGTGGGTACTAAGTTCACCATCTTACAGGACTTCAAGTACAAATTCTACCACTACTGATCTGAGTTGCCATGGGGGTTGGGATGGATTCCTGCTTTAAGTAGAGTTAGATTAGCTGGTCTCTGAGAGCCCTTACAATTCATATATTTTCTGAATCTAAATATCTCAAGTACTTAGACAATAATTTGTTACCACAAGTGTTACTGAAACTGGGAGGAAAAAAGTGCTTGGCTCAGGCAAGATCCTGAGCTTCAGTTAGTGCTGAAGCCACTGAAACTAGATTAAAACTCCAAGCCTCATCAAGTATCATGAGAATCTCAGTTTCAAAATAAAATTATTTGAAATTTGGGGGTTGATCTGTCATCTGTGGAAGTAACCTAAGCTTGTTTTTTGTTTTTGTTTTTGTAAAAGGTCATCTCCTGCAAAGGATGATAGGTCTAAAGCTGTACTTTCACTATAAAAAAGAAAGACAAAATAATTTAAACACATAATGCCTTGCTTTATCTTCTGCTGTGAAGGCTGAATTTCAAACTCTGAACTAAAATAATTAATAACTTAAAAGAAGAAAAACTTTAAAAGTATGTAAAATGAAAACTATAATAGTTTAAAAATAAATTCATGCTCTATTTCTAATACAATACAATTCAGTATCTGGTAGGTATGATAATCTGGACAACTAAATCTTCATCTAATTGTATTTATTTTCATTGATTGAATCATATACTTTTCTGGATGTTATCTTAGAGTTGATCTAACCTAATCTATATGATCCCAAAGAGAAACCTAAAGTCCATCAGAGAAATGACTTGTCCACCTGATCATCTACCAAGTAACTGAAAGAACTGGGTTGATGACTATAGTCTTTTGAAATCCTAAACTAGTCTTTTTTTTTTTTTTATGCCATGTTGTCAGAATTTGTGGAGAGAATTGGAAGGAATTGGGATGCAGTTAGTAAAAACATTCATGTTTTAGTCTATTTGTTGACATATAAATGGCATTAACATGATGCCTTGAATATCTTGCAATTTTTTATAAAATGTTATTTTCAAAAAATTTTTAACTCCATAAAACTTATTTGAAAGTTTGTTATGTGTTCATACTAAATAACTTAAAAAATCAGTTCTAAGACTTTATTAAAGTCTAGATGAATTCTATAGTTGCACTTAAGAATATGGTTATTTCATATTAGCAACAAAATAAAACTTTATTAATTTAGACTACACTAATTTAGAATTGGAGATAATTTTGACCTGGGAGATATGAGGAAAAGGCTCGGATTATAGAAGTCCTATCAATGGAAATTTCCAACACTTTCCAGTGGGAAAATGGGAATCTACTTTTGATTTTCTGGAAATCTTAAGATCCTAAGGTGAGCTAGTTAGAAAGAGATAAAAGAGAAATGCAAGTCATTGACCCTGAAGGAGAATTCAGGAGGAATAATGGCCAAATTCTTGAGAGAGCAGGAAGTGGTTATCTGTTGGAAATTACCTCAACATATGATTATATAATCTTCCTTTTCCTTATTAGTACTAATTAATATTTGCATGAGTGGGAGGATTTGTAAGCAACAAAAACTATCATTATAAATGCATAGTTTGAAATTCAACTATTCATGGAATAAGATAGGGACAAAACTTTATCCTTTTTCTATTCAAAATCAGAATAACATTTATTCTTTGTACATTAGCAACTTTTTTTTCTTTCAAAAAGACTGGTACATGAATATATTTCCAGTCCTTCTGTGCATCTTAAAAAATATTTTTTAACCCTTCCATTTTAAAATCAGTACTGTATATTAGTTCTAAGTCAGAAGAGTAAGTAAGGGGTAGGTAATGAAGCTGAAGTGACTTGCTTTGAATCAAACAGGTAGGAAGTATCAGAGGCTAGATTTAAACCCAGAACCTGTTGTCTCTAGGCCTAGTTTTCAATCCAGTGTGCCACCCAGGTGTCTCCTGTACACTTTAATTATTGGCACTGATCATTCATTTTATTTTTCTTAACCTTTATATAAGGCTATAAAATATGCCTTTTTTGAAGTATCCTACCATTTGCAATAGCTTTCCACAGGAGCTTTCTTGAAAAAGCAACTTTGTCCTTTGGACTTACAGAAAGTTAACAAGATGGTAAAAGTTTATAGGACCTCACAAAGCCCAGAGTCAATGCAAAATCACCTGTTTTCCAAAAACATGTACTATCATTCATATTTGAGATCTTCTCCACTGCTATGCAAAAATAAAACTGTCTTAGCAGATGAGAAAGAGCATAAGCAGAGTGACACAGGATAAAAACAAACAACAAAAACCCCACAAATACTCTAGAGAAAAATTTCATATTGGACTGGGGAAAGAGGTGAAAGAGATGAAGTCTTCACAGAAGAAACTGACAGAAAATTCAGATTTTTAGTCTAGTAACTTTGTAAGTTTAGAAAAGTTTAAATCTCTGAAACATAAGGAAAAGGATCTTTACAAACTGAAGGTCAACAGGAACAAAAGGTATTTCATGTTTGAGAGGATAATGGTAATTTAAATTTATTTGGGATTTTACATTTTTATTGTTGTTACTAAGCTTTTTGTCACACAAAAAGCTGATAGGGGTAGTTAAAATATTGATTTCCCACTGTCATATATGAAAACTGAGGCTCAAGGGGATTAGGTGACGTTTTGAGGTTCATATAGCTGGAATAAACAGTATAACCTGAACTGGAACCCAGGACTTTTGAATTCAGTGTTCTTTCCATCATATCATGCTGCTTTTCAAGTACAGCAAAGAAGCAGAAAATCTCACCTTCATGGTTGACTGAGAAAACACAAGGGAATAGGAGGCAGACAAGATCAAAGAGTCAGAGCAGGTGATGAGGAGAGAGTCAGTTGAGACAGAATATGAAGCACTGTATCTCTGTTAAAGAATATGGCTTTGAATGTATATTACTGTGCTTGTCTCCTAAGGTGAGGCATACACCTAATGCTCCAGGGTTGAGCCTGCAAAAAATAAAAGCACATAGCAGATTCTTTGTTGAGTTGTATCAAGTCAACAAGCCCACTAAAAGCCCACTATGTGTAGGCATTGTGCTAAGTGCTGAAAATAAAAAGAAGGTGGCTCCCCACCCCCCAAAAAAAACAACCAAAAACAAAAACTAAAAATAATCCTTTCCTCTTAAGGAGCTCATAAGCTAACAGAGGAGACAATATGCAAACAACTATGTACAAATGTGATTTAGACAGAGCAAATTGGAGCTAATCAATGGGAGAAGGCAGAACATTAAAATGCATAATTAGTCTTTGTTCATTAATATTAACAAATCTTTAAAAACATCTGATGGACTAAAATGAAAAGCAATCTGAGTCACTGGTCAGCCCAGAAATGATTCAACATATGTAAGTAGAAAGTTAGTTACACAAGATGAGTATTCCTTTCATGGGCAGAACTCTGTCCTACAAGAATAACAAGCCAGTCGTTTTTTTCTGCAGAGGAGATAAAGAACACTAATTATGATTGCACACGAGAGCCCTGACCATCAAAATTACTAGGTGTAAGAAAGAGTAGAGAAAGACCACCATATATCTTTTAGATGGTGCTTGCTGGATTCTAAGAATGATGAAGATGTTTAGGATATTTTTAATTATAACTTTGGTTTAGGAAATAAGAGATACAAACCACATCCAGAGAAAAGTATTTCATGAATACTACAGGGCAAAAATATTTAATTTAAAATATTTAAGTACATTGGGTATCCCAGACATTGATGACTTACAAATAAAATCTGTAGGTAACAAACACTTATAAAATACTTACTATAGGCCAGACAATAAACTAAGCACTGAGGACACAAATACAAGTGAAAAGAAATCCACTTCCTGCCCTAAAGGAGCTTTCCTTCTAAAATTAGGGGGAAAACAATTCCCCAGAGATAGCTAGGAAGGAAATCCTTTTGGATGACTATTCCCCATTTAGAGTTACTGAGTTATATTAAGTAGTTATTTGAAAACACAAATATTCTGGAACAATCTCTGGCATAGACAGTTAAAGCAAACAAAGAATAAGTACAAAATGATTAGTATGATCCATGACAACAAACTATTGTTCTCAAAGCCTAAGAAGTAAATTTAAAAGTAACACTTTGTTTATTTCCTTCTTCCAAATATGCATATTTGTGTATATAATTTCATATATCTTACTCCTTCATAAATCCTTAAAAAACAGCAATTTATATCTTCTCATGGATAAAATGGACTCACATTTCTAATTCATTTTAATGGTAGACATAAGTTAGGCTGTTTTTCTGACATTTGAACTGGGGGAAATTATCAATGTGACAAAAATTTTAACAATTTCTGGTCTTTATACCCAATGAATTGATTGAAGAGAAAATTGATATAATTTAAGATATTAAATAAATATATTTCCACTATGAGCATATTTAGATGAATACATTTATATATACCTCTATTTCCAAACATAATGATACAGAACATTTCTAACTTGTTAGTCTAATCTCCTAAAGAGGGCAGTATTGCATGGTTCAGTTACCTTAAAAGTCAGAGCATTAATGTCAATAAACCAACTTTCACAGGCTGAAGATTCAGAAACTAAGTTTATGTTTTCTGATTCAAAAACATCAAGAAAAAAATCGTTCATTTTCATATATCGTAAGCTATGTTGTCTGGATGTGACATTTTTGAAATGAAATGATTCATTAATTTTGTCTGACAAGGGGGAAAAACGGAGATGATGAGCTAGAAGGATGAGTAATCAGTCCACTTGAGTAAGGAAAAGAGATATTTAATGTAACAGGGTTACATTTGTGAAATTGCTTAGAAAACTGGGGCTTTGTGATCAAAATCAGCTTAATTTTCTCTCTTACCCAGAGATAGGTCTTTAGAACCTTCTATTCTTCTATTCTATTCTTATCCCTTCCTATTATAGAAAGCAACCAAAAAAATTAATCTATAGCATTACTAGAAAATTTTCTTGCTCCAGTCCTTTCACTTAATAATTGACTTTGGCAATAAGTTGAAATTCCATTTTTTCTCTCCCCCTATTCTGGTATAGAAAGCATAAACTACACTTTATGAATGAAATCTGAAATCTATCACTGTGAAATCAGAACATTTATTTTTTAATCCAGAAACAAAACCTATATTAAAAAAGTCTGACTATGACTTTTTTAGTAAGAAATAAAGTACTATATACTAATAAAAACTCTCTACATACAAATATCAATAAGCTCTTTATAAAAGCTCAGTGTTTAAGAAAGGGTTAATGATTCAGTTTTTATCAGGCGTGTAGTTAGAACTATGTACTACTTCTAAAGGAAATGCTGAGAAACCTGTACTGCATTAAAGTTAGTAGGTCTGCATAATAATTTATGAACTGGACTATGGTTTACACCACAGACAAACAATTACTAGGCAGGAGGTCTGAGGAAGCCAGGGGTTAAAGGTGACTGAATATTACCTGAACTTCCCTTCAATAACTCAACACATGACTATTAGCTTGGTTTATCTGGCTCTATTAAGAAGAGTTGATGAAAACTTTTAATCTAATTCTATACGATTGCAGACACTCAGTAGATATTAGCTTATTTGCTGGGGATATTGAAATAAAACAACACATTGGGACCATTAACTTGCTCTATTTTCCTATTCTCATTAGCTCTTTAAGAAAGGTGTATCAGTAATTGTAACGGATGGCATTACTAATGGCAACAAGTTCTCTCCATGCTGCCTGTAGGGATGTTTTAGCATATGCCTTCCTGGTACATTTAGCACACATCTAGCTCTCAACCCTAAGCTGGGCACTGTACTAACCCAAGGCAACTGATATATGCATATCAGTTACAAAAGCCATTTGGAATTTTGGCATTATCACTGTTTTCTTCTGGGGAGATAAAGGGAAAAAGGGGAAAAGGGGAAAGTTCTGATTTTTACCACATTTATAACAGATGCCAGGGAAGCTCTGTACCTCACTTTATCTTTCCTCTGGTTATCTGTTCAAACTGGTTGCTCCACCCCTCCACCTAATAACAATATGATCTGGGGTGTGGCACTTTCCTTAGACCTGAACAAATACAATGTATCTAACATTGGCATTTAATAACTCAGCTAATAATTTTAAAAGATTGTTCTCCACTGCCAGCAAGTTTTCAAATGCCATGTCTTCTTGAACAAGTAAAAATAAGTTTCTTGCCCCCCACTTATCTACATTAATGAGGCTTGGAGTAAAGAAGAAAAAAAATTCTTATAGTTAATTAAGTTTTATTCAACAAAGAGAAATGCTTCACCATTATGGTTTAGTTCTGTCACAAATGTTGGGGAAATAGTTAGCATTTCTTGTTCAGAGATTTCTTTTCAAAATGAGCTGCCATTTCTTTCTCTTCCACTTTTTTGAACTCTCTGGACTAAGGTTAATGAGTATGAAATGACTTGAGCAATAAAAATACTTTTGGGGTTTTGTTTTGGCTCAGGTTTGTGCCAGACATGTATAAAAAGTTATGTCTGGTTAGACCCTCTCTGAAAAATAAATCAACTTGGGTGTATGATGGGTGCACGGAGAGAGAGAGAGAGAGAGAGAGAGAGAGAGAGAGAGAGAGAGAGAGAGAGAGAGAGAGAGAGAGAGAGAGAGAGACAGAGACAGAGACAGAGAGACAGAGAGAGACAGAGAGAGAGACACACACAGAGACACAGAGACAGAGAGACACAGAGACAGAGAGACAGAAAGAGACAGAGAAAGATGGGGGGGGGAGAGGGAGAGGAAAAGAGGGAAGGAAATGTGAAGTTTTACTGCTCACAGTTACAAGTTAGTGACAGAACTACCATACAATGATCTTAAACAGGATGGTGTGTTGTTATACAATAATGAACAATACAAGAAAGAAAGTAAATGGAGGGGAAAGCCCAACCAAGAGAATCATTAGGATTATTTTTTTTTAAAAGAAAGAAAAGAAAAAGAAGGGGGGCTTCTACTCAATTTCCTATGTATGAGCAATTCTCATGATTTGGGTTTTGGATAACTGGATGCTTGAGAAGTGACAACTATCATTCCTTGGGAAAAAAAGGACTTTACCAATTAGTCATATTTGATAATTTTCAGAAATGCTATCCTTCCACCATATGTAACTGTTTCAACCAAAGTTGGATCATGATTTCATTTCTTCAAAAGCTATGGCAGTGCTTATGAGTCCCTTTTGTAGGAGAATAATTTAATTTACCATGCCTTTAAATGGCACTAATCATATCAATCAACAGCATTCAGCTGTCTCCAAATTCTAGGCCTTCATATCATATGACTTTCAAATAAATCAGTGATGAAATTAACCAAATGAATCTCCACAATGTGCAGTCTCTGCTACTTGCATAATCTATATTTTAAAAAATAAGGAAAATAAACAGAGCTAACTTGGAACTCGTGGAGAGAAACCAAACTATTTAGTTAATTTTGTGGCAAGGAGAGAGTGGTATGAAGCTCTGAAATTTTTCTGTACAGTGGGAAGAGAACAAAAAAAAATGGGGAAACTTATTTAGAAAGAACAAATTTGAAATCTTTAAGTGTTTTCCAACAGAAATAAACAATTTGGGTCTGAAGTGGAGTGAAAATTTTGAGCAATCACCAAAAGCTGTCAAATAAAATATAACAAAGGAAAGGTCTAGTGAGATAGCAACTGCACATTCTCATAGTTGCTTGGTCTACACTTCAGAGTCAGCAGGGTTAGTTTACCTTTCTACCCAAATTTATCATCCTCCCATGACATGCTCAGCAAACAAAAATAAGGAAACTTGTCTTCGTTACTTCCTGCTGTTAGTCATGCAGAGAATGCAATAATAAACTGGTTGCAATTTGGGGGAAACATAATCATGGTTCATGGGTGCAGGGCCCCTTGAGTTTTCTTTTTTAAATGTACCTGAATGTTCCTATAGGCAAAGCACATTTCTAGAATTGGAGTTTATGTCTGCCTGAGGAAAATGGCCTACTCAATATGCACAGAAGTTAGAAGTTAAGTACAAAATGTGGGCCTCAAAATATCAAGACATAAGTCTGACAGGCAATGAAAGGAAGATGTAAGATATAAGAGAAAATATAATACTCCTATTGTGATATATAGTATAGGAAGCACCCCATAAGGTAGGTAATATGAGTGTTATTATTCACCATGATGCTATGACTCCAAAGACCTCAGTTTGAATCCTTACTCATTTACTTACTATTTGTTTGACTGTGAACAAGTCCCTCAAAGTCTCTGAGCCTCAGTTTCCTCATGTGGAAAATAAGGAGTTAGAAAAAAGATGAATTCTAATGTTCTTTTTAAAAAAAAAAATCTATGATACCCATTTGATAGATAAGGAAAATGAAAGCCTAGAGAGAGGCAAAGAGACTTATCCATGGTCCCACAGTTAACATGTAGGAGCCAGGGCTTAGACCCACATTTTCTGACTAGGCTAATTCCACTCTGCACAACACTATTTTTCAAAAAGAAGTTTTTGAAGTTTTTAAACATATAAATATTTTATGGATGTTTTTTTTTTTAAAACATCATGACATCAGTGACACTTTTCAATGGTTATCCCGTCCTACTCTCCTTAGAATCCTCCATTTCTAAAAAAGAAACAAAGTTAAGCAAAACAAATCCTTATCCTGGTCACTGCTCATGCAGAATTCATGGGCATTCTATGGACATTCTAATTAGGAATTCTAGTTGGGGAATTAAGGATGAGAAGAAGCATTACCTAACTTGACTTATTCAGTTTGATAATTTTTAGTTCCCTCCAAAAGAGATTCCAAAGTGGAAATATAGGGGAAAGGGGTTTTAAAAGATGGAGTATAAAGTGAAATGCTGCTTCTGGATCAGGATATTAGTTCCACTAATATGCAAATGAATGAACAGAAATATAGAGGAATAATTTCATTGATGGAGTATACTCATTGGTTTCTTGTCTGTCATACTGAGCACAACCCGTGTCAAGATAGTGTCTATCACCAGAGGAAACAGAGAGAATCCCAGTATTAGAAAAGGCCTGAAGAAATGAGTCATCTAGTCCAATTTGATAAAAATGAAATCATATTTAACATTATTATAGATACATTTATTATTTATTTCAAAATTTCCACAAAAGCTATGAAGCAGAATGGCTCATGTAAATAAACTATACTGAACAAAATTCAAACACAAATCAAATAACAGCCCATGCTTCTATTATGCTTTACAGTCTATAAAGTGTTCTCAAAAATTCCTGTGAGGTTGCCAGTGAAAATATTATGATCCCCATTTTACAGTGAGGAAAATGATATTGATAAGCAAACATTTATTAAGTACTTACTAAATGCCAGGCATCATGTTTAGCACTGGGAATACAAAAACAAAAAGAGGAAGCATACCTGACTCTAAGGAACTGACATTCTAAAGGGGAAACAGTGTTTCTATGAGTTTATCAAAAAAACATACAAAATGAATACAAAGCAGTTTGGGGAAGGGGTGCACTAGCAACTGAGAGGATCAGGAGATCTTCCAGTAGAAGGTGGCATGTGAGTTAAACTTTATGGGTTTCCAGGAGGTGGAGGTGAGGAAGGAACATATTCTGGGAATGTGGGACATCCAGGGCTAAGGTGCTGAGAAGGGGTATCACGTGCTGGACTGCAGTGTCAGGAAAAGAATAAAGATAAAATAGGCAAAATAGGAAGGAGCCAAGTTTGGAATAACTTCAAAGGTCAAAGAGAGTTACTTATATTTGATACTTGAGGCATTAAGAAGCTACAGGGATTTATGGAATAAGAGCTTGAACAGATCTGAACTTAAGGAGAATCATTTTGGCATCTATGTGGATGAATTGGAATAGGAAGGAGCTTTACAAATAGGAAGTTATTATTGTAGTCTAGTGCTTAGCACAGTGTATGGCACATAATGGGCACTTAATATTGATTATTGACTACTCCAGGAAAGAAGTGATAAGGGCCTGACGTAGGGTGATATCTGTGTTAGTAAAGAGAGGAAGATGAAAAATGTGGATATCAAAACAAAATCTGACAACTGTTCAGATATGTGGGGAGAATAAGTGAAACTGAGAATGACATCAAGGCTGCAAACCTGGATGATTAGGAGGAGGTCAATATGGTATAAGAGACAACTGCCAGACATGAGGGCTGGAAGGCTAAGGTTCAAATTTTACCTCTGATATTCACTAGCTCTGAGACCATAGGGATATCAAACTTTTCTGACTATAAATGTTTCTTCCAGCTCTAAATCTCTGATCATATGATGTGATGGTCCCTAAACTTTTCTATACCAAAAAGTCTGGAAGAGGATGCCTATCATTGAGAAGAGAATGAATTCTATTTTTGACCTCGTTAGTTTGACATACCTTGGGACATTCAATTGGAAATGCCCTATAAAAAGCTCTTGACACAATATGAGAACTTAGGAGAGAGAACAGAACTAGATATCTAGATCTGGCTGTCACCTGCACAGATTGAATTGAATCCACAAAATCTATTAAGATCATCAAGAAAGAATAGATTAAAAAAAGAGAAGAAGACCCAGGGCAGAGTATAACACAGATAAATCAGTGCGTGGTCAGATGGAAGTAGAAGATGGACCTAAAAAATCATATCAAAGAGAAGGTAATGAACAATGAGTGAAATGAATAAATTCAAACAGACAGTAAAGGGGAAAAGCAGGGGCCCAAAACTAGTTCTTCTAAATCTACCTAAGACCTAATGCTCTTTCTCCTACACCAAATTTCCTTTAAATGTATGTAATAAAAACTCACAGTTATACAGATAGAGCTTTATGAATAACCATGTTCACTAACAGAAAAGATATTGTAAACTTAAGCAAAACTTGAGGCTACTATATAAATGGATATGTGGGTTCATGTCATAATTAGGATAACAGAACGGGGTTCTAGCTCAACTCATGAATTACAATTGGACTTGGGCCATTTTCAGTACTCTACCTTCTCTGGATTTTTCTTATCTATAAAATGGGAGCAGTAATGTCAATCTTCTTCCAATAAAATACCTAGGCACTCCTTGACACAGAGGCCTTGTTTTAGGATATAAACCATCTCTGGTCAAAGATACTTTGCTTCTTAGCTAACTCCAACATTTATATTGAAAACACACATTGGCTAAAAATGTGTTCATATCTTAATTTATGAACTGATCTTATGGAGGAAAATGTAATTTCTACTGAGGCTGCTCTGCATTTGAGAAGCAATATTCAAAAGTAAAAGGGGAACTTAAGTTCTTTTCTTATGGGGGACCATCTGGGGTTATGAAGCAGGGGCTCCTCTGTGCTTTTCTTTCCCCCTGCAATTCCAGCGACAGAGTTTTATTTTTGTTTTCACTAAAGCTGGAAAAAAACATCATGACATAAAATTTGGTTGTAAAATGTGAAAGTGGTGACTGGAACATCACACCCTATAAAGTACTGTAATTGAAACATTGGTGTGCTGCTAAATGTTTTCAAAATGTACTCTGCTGGGTTACTTAGCAATGTTTACCCAAACAGCATAGGATAGTCAGTTTGTCTAGGAGTATTAGGCATGGATTTCATGGCTCATTTAGTGAATAGTAATGATGTGTCCAAAGCAAAGTATGGAGAGAATCAACAAATCTTTAGGATTTTAATATCTTGATATTCATCCTGTTTCAACCTCCCAATAATAATGTTTTAGCATTTCAGAATCAATGAAAATAAAAAATACTAACAAAACCAAGAAAAAGGGAAAGTAAATAAGAAGAGGGGCAAAGACTTTAAGGAATGGCAAGGCAGCAGATCTTTGGAGAAATTAATACATTTTTTGGTTTTAGGAATTTCTCTTCATCCTTCCCTCTCCTTCCTCCCTGGCCCCTATTAGAGCATTACAGAAGAACTGAATATCCTCCCCCCCACCTTTCACACTTCAGTGAGCATACAAGTTTATTTATATTTTAACAGGAATGGGAGCACAAAACTTTTGCTACCTAGGTAGATAGGTGAGGCAGTAGATAGAGTGTAGGGCCTGGAAATTGGAAACCTTGAGTTCAAATCTGACCTTCAGACAATTACTGTGTGATCCACAGCAAACAGCCCTCTGTATTTGTCTCAGTTTTCCCATCAATAAATTAGGATATTAACAGCACCAACTTCCCAGGGTTGTAAAGATCATACAAGATCATATCTATAAAGTTATTAGCAGAGTGTTTGCAAAGTAGGTGCTTAATAAATGTCTATTTCCTTCTTTCCTATAGGACTATGGCTTCTTTACTAAGAGTTCTATAATCATTATACAACAAAATATAGACATGGGATAGAGAAGTCTCCAAGGGCTCTGCTACCAATTATGATAAACTTACCTTTCACTAATCTCCAGAATTTTGCCTTCATGAAATAGCTCTATGAGCTTCTCCTTTCCTCAACTGAGGCATATTCCCACATAAACCAAAAGTTGATCCAAGAGGAAGAAGAAAGTTTCTTTTAGGAATGCTGTTGACTGCCAGTAAGATCTTATGAAATGTATTCATTACTCATTTGACAAATGATTAGTAAAAACTTATTATGTGCAGGGTTCTGTTCTGGACACTATAAGAAATAGAGACAAATGAGATATAATACTTGCTTTGAAGAGTTTATAATCTAAAAGGCATACACAGACAAAATAAAAACTAGAATATGTAAGGGAAATAGTACAAAATATTGAGACTGGATGTGGAAGAAAACATTTTTCTGCCAACAATTCAAAGGCTTTCAGAATAATAATGTGATAAAAAATTAAAGCCCACTGGCCTGGAAGTTGGGAGATTTTCTCACTGCCACTAATTTTTGGCATATATAAAAATATTTAGCTTCTGCTTTTAACTAGGTACAATGATAATATTAATATGAATACCCTGAATGAGGAGGAAAAAAAATTGAACAATTGCTCTCATCTATCTTATAGGAAGATATTGCAGAAATGTCCAAATCAAATTAAGAACACCCGTCTTCATATTAGCAACAAGAAAAAGCTTATAGTGAAAACAGCTGAGAAGTATTAAGGGGATTCACACATACCTACCTCACCTGGAAAAGAGAGTGAGAGCTCATTGAATAACTGCTGCTCTGACCATGGAATTGGTGATAACTAGGATAGGGCACCTAGAGGTTTGCCCAATGGCCAACATTTAGAGAGTGCAGAAAGTATTACAGAAATAAGTGTGTTTAGCTAGGAACTTCAGTTAGGAAGAACAGGTAAAATAAGCATCAATAGATGCTAGACAATAGTTGCTAGACACTTCCTCCCCTCAACAAATGATCTTTGCTATGTGCTACAATTTCTATCTCAATCTGTCACTCCTAACCAATTGAATTTGCCTTTAAACTCTAATTTTCCATGACATTGCTCTCTCCTGATTCTCCTGCTTACCTGTCTGACCCTTCTCAGTTTTCTTTGTTAGATCTTTTGCCACATCACACTAAAAGTGGGACTTTCTCCAAGCTATATCAAGGATCCTCTTCTCTTCTCTATACCATTTTGCTTTGTGATCACATCAGCTCCCATGGTTTCAATTATTGTCTCTATGCAGATGACTCTAATATCAATTTATGAAGATCTAATCTTGCTCTTGATTTCAAGTCTCCCATCTCCAACTGCCTTTTACACATCTTAAACTGAATGTCATAGACATCTTAAACTCAACATACCCAAAACTGAACTCATTAACTTTCCCTCAAAACCCTTCCCTCATCTTTTTACCAGGCTCACAATCTAGGCATTATTCTTGATTTCTTACTCTCCCATGGACAAGCTCTGCCATTTCTACCTTTGTGACATCTCTCATAAAAGCTCCCTTCTCTTCTTTGAAACTGCAACCAACCTTGTTCAGACCCTCATCTGGATTAGTGCAGTAGCCCATTTATTGATCTCCCTGCCTCAAGTCTTTCTTCATTCCCAACCATCCTTTACTTAGTTGTCAAATCATCAATAACCTCTAGAGACTCCCCATTATTCCCAGGATCAAATATAAAATCTTCTATTTGCCTTTCAGTCTTTCATAACCTGGTTCTTTCCTTCCTTTCCAATTTTCCTTCTGCCTTAAACCCTGTGAACTCAACTACTTAGTCCTGGTTGTTCCTAAATATGACACTCCACTGGCTGGCTCCCATGTCTGGCATTCTCTTCCTCCTCATCTTCACCTCCTAGGCTTCCTGTTCAAGTCTCAGCTGAACATCTCCAAGATGTTTTCCCCAGTACTCCTTAATCTTAGTGCCTTCTCTCTGAGACTATCCCCAGTTATTTATCTTGTTTACACATGTGGCCAATGGGTAATTGGAAATCTGTTACCCTAAAAACTGTATTTCCCAGGAGTCCACTGACTTTCTGTCATTACTTCCTGTAGACAGAGGGATGAATTCAGTGGGGTTACTGGTCTCACTTTTTGCTTCTTGTCAGCAATTGTGGTGTAGTCAGGGGTTTTTTAACAGGTAGATTAGACATGGGCATGTGGATTTTATTTTCTTACCTTTCCCCCCTTACTTCTAATGATTATTAATAAATCTTTTTAGAATATTTTTAATTATTTGAGATTAATTTTAATTTTTTCACCTCTCCATTAGACCATGACTTCCTTGAAGGCAGGCACTTAATAAGTGCTAGCTGACTGACAGACTGCTTGCCCCAATCTCCTTTTGGTAAACTTACTTCCTTTGGTCAAATGTTAATTCTGCCTCTCTCTGGAATGTCTTTCCCTTCCAGCTCTAGCTTTTGAAAATCTGTTCATCAATCAAGGCCCAAAACTCTAAAGTTTCTTAGGATTTTCTCTTAGTCAGAAGTGGTTTCTCTGATATCTGATCTCAGAGAACTTATTATCTTCTTGCATATAATCTCTTCCACTAGACCATGATCTCCTTGGGGACAAAGTGAATCTCAGATTTATCACTCCTATCCTTTTTGCACTTTATATTCTGGGTGAACTGAGTTATTATTTATATCCCAATTTCTCATCTTCCTCAACCTCTATGTATTTATGGATTCAACTCCCTGTGCCTAGAATACAATCAACTGAAATCTTCTTCTGAGGTCTAGTAGAGCTACCAACCTCTTCTTAGAAGCTTTCCCTGATTCAATAGCCTAAAGCATTTTTCCCCTTTCAAATTTTCCTAGTGTATAGTCTCTTGATTTCTTTTTTGTTGTTGTTGTTCCTCTACACTTTACCTTATAATAGAGCTTTATTTGTGTGTCATAACATACTCTCCCCACCCCATTAGATCACAAGATCCTAAGGGCAGGATCTAGCTTATCTAATCTTTGCCTTTTAAAGAAAAGGGCCTTGCTCACAGTAAGTACTTAGTAAATGTTTGTTGAATGAATAAATGAAATTTAGTTAAATATAAATAAATAAATGCTAGCCAAACAAAAGAAAGACACAAATACTTTCCCAGAATTCCCAGGAGCTTATCCTGTGTTATGTTATTATGCTAGGTTATTTATGTTAATTAGTTTATGTTAATTCCCCATCCCAAGTGATAATCCAGTCATGGTGATTTCACATAAGGAAAAAGAAAGGTCTTTAGAAACACACACATAAAAGAGGAAAAAAGAAATAATCATGATTATAAATAGTTATATGTGGCAGGTGAGAATGCAACCCTAAATCAGGGAGCTCATAGATATAAAAAAGTAAAGAACAATATACTAGTAAAACAGAACATCTCTAGCACCTGGATAATGGGATTTTTTTGTTCATAAAAAAGGCAGCATGTTTTTGCTACTCCTTAGAAAATCCCCTTCTAATGAAACTTGTAAGAGTAACTCATGTTCTTTTCTTCAAAGTTTCCATATTTATATCTTATATGTTGGGTGGTTACCATCTTTCACACTAATTGGTTCACATTCTTGAGGGTTGATGGTAGGATAGCCACTAAGAAGTAAGATATTAGCCACATATAGCACTTTGCTTTGGCTGTCTTAATGAATTTATGTAATATTATGTATTAGCAAGTTTAGGGACCATACGATAATAGTTTTAGAATTATAAATGACTTAGATGTCATCTTGTGATATGGAAATCACTTTAAAAGATTGATATATATTAATTTAAGGTCACCAAGGAATTCAGCTATGTAATTCCTAAATGAAAACTCAAGTCAGCAGTCAACCTTTTATGGAGTTTTTAATTACAAACAGGAGGAAGAAAGGTATTAGAGAGAGAGAGAGAGAGAGAGAGAGAGAGAGAGAGAGAGAGAGAGAGAGAAAGAGAGAGAGAGAAAGAGAAAAGGGAGAGAAGGGAATAGGGCTTAAATACCCCCTCTGCTTAGGCTAGGCCAAAGGCCCAAGCCCTTAGATAGCTGGGGCAAAGAAAAGAGATCAGTCCCTATCACTCACATGACCAAAATGGAGAAACAGTCTCAGGGGCCTCCACCTCCAGCCTCCTTCAGAGCAAGCCCTCCTCTCAGACCTCCTTCAGAGCAAACCTCTCAGCCCTCACCTCCTCAGACCCCGCTATCTTTAAGGAAACCATCTAAGTCCCCTCCCCTCAGTTCTCACATCTACCAATCACTGTCGATGTCTCCCCTGTGCCAATGGTGGCTCTAGCTTAACCCAGGACCGCCCAGAGGTCTGTTTCCTTTGCACATGTCTGTTGAAGGTCATATTCTCAAATAATTAAATCTTGATCTTTGCTGCAGCCCTTCCTAAATCCTGTTACTCTGAGTAGGGTGGAGATTGGAAGTTCCAAGACCTGGTTCTGTCATTCCAAGTATCTCTATTGTATAAATTTTAAAATCAATCATGACTCAAAGAACTTCCTATTCTATGCTTAAGCATAGGTCAAAGCCCTTTCCATTGTTTAGCAAAAAGTTTCTGTCCTAAAGTAGTCTTAAGTAGGGAGGAGAAGGATCCTCCCATGCCAAGGAGTTTCATATTCCAATAGAGTTCTTACTATCAGTAGGAAATTTTTCAAGTATGAAATTTCCCAATGGGGAAATTTCCAACATTCATAAGTCTAAGAAATTTTAAGGTTTACATCTGGTCAAACCTCTTCATTTCACAGAAAACAAAGAAGGCTAAGAGAAGTGAAGGAACTTGCCTTTAAGTGGCAGTATTAAAATCTGAACCTTGGTCCTCCATTTTCAAACTCAGAACTCTTTCCATTGTGCCTTACTTCCTCTAGTTTTCACTACATCACATTACCAAGTAACTTGTATTTGTTTCTTACTTTCTACCAGGGGTGGCATGGCATAGTAGATATAGCACTAAATTAGGAGGTAGGAGAACTTTAGTTCAAATCCTGCTACAACTCTGGATAAGGCATTTATCTTTTCTAAGTTCTATTTCACTAAGAAGTAAAATGGAGATAATTACACCTACTTCCATCAGGACCAAATGAGATACTATCTGTAAAATGTCTTAGAAACCTTAAATTACTATATCAATAGGAACTATGATCTTTATTATTACTGAAACATTTGGACCACAAACACTAAAAGAACAGAAACTATCTAACTTTGAATCTCCTTCAGGCTCTACAGTTCTGTGTATATACTAGGTATTTAATAAATTCTTGTTGAACAAATAAAATGAGATTCCTATTTCAGACTGAAATTAATGGACATGTGTGTACGGAAAGAAAGAAACCTGATATAACAAATGGTAGGTAGCACTACTTCTGGATTAACTTTATTCTTCACCCCAAGTAGACTGTTTCATCAGAAACTTCTACTGGTAGATTTCTATAGGAAAAATTGAAGGAGCTCAAGGAGGAAATATATATAGCAAGACCAGACTAGTGGGGGATCTTAACCTTCCCCTCTCAGAACTAGATAAATAGAACCAAAAAAATAAATAATAAAGAAAAAAGGGAAGTAAATGAAATGCTGGAAAACATAGAGTTAATAGATATCTGGAGAAACCTGAACAGGGATAAAAAGGAATATACCTTCTTCTCAGCAGTACATGGTACATATACAAAGACTTTCCATAAGTTAGAGTATAGAAATATTACAAACAAATGCAGACAAATAGAAATAATAAATGCCACTTTTTCAGATCCTAATGCAGGAACAATTATGATTAACAAGGATCCATAGAAAGGCAAATATGAAGTTAGTTGGAAATTAAATAATCTAATCCTTCAAAACAGGAGGGTCAAAGAAGAAATCATAGAAACAATTACAGACTTCATTAAAGAGAATGACAATTAGGAGACCTCATATCAGAACCCATTGGGACACAGCCAAAGCAGTACTCAGGGGAAAATTTATAACCCTGAGTGCCTATACCAACAAAATAGAAAGGGCAGAGATCAATTAATTGGGTTTGCAACTCAAAAAATTAGAAAAAGAACAAATTAAAAATACTCAGATAAAAACTAAATTGGAAATCCTAAAAACTAAAGGAGAAATTAATCAAATTGAAAAAAGAACTATTGAACTAATAAATAAGACTAGGAGTTGGTACTTTGAAAAAAACAAATACAATAGATAAAGTACTAGTCAATCTAATAAAAAATATAAAGAAGAAAATCAAATTAACAGTATCAAAGATGAAAGGGGCAATCTCACCTCTAATGAAGAGGAAATTGAGGCAATTATTAAGAACTACTTTGCTCCATTTTATGGCAATAAATATGACAATCTAGGTGAAATGGGTGAATATTTACAAAAATATAAACTGCCCAGATTAACAAGAGAGGAAAAAGAATTGTTAAACAATCCCATTTCAGAGAAAGAAATTAAGCCATCAAAGAATTTCCTAAGAAAAAATCCCCAGGGTCAGATGGATTCACAAGTGAATTCTATCAAACATTTAAAGAACAACTAATCCCAATATTATATAAATTATTTGACAAAATAAGTAAAGAAGGAGTTTTACCAAATTCCTTTTCTGACACAAATATGGTACTGATTCCAAAGCCAGGCAGACCAAAAACTGAGAAAGAAAAAAACAGGCTAATCTCCTTAATGAATATAGATACAAAAATCTTAAATAGAATACCAGCAAAAAGACTTCAGCAAATGATCACAAGGATTATTCACCATGATCAGGTGGGATATATACCAGGAATGAAAGGATGGTTTAGTATTCAGAAAAACCATCCACATAATCGACCATATAAATAATCAAACCAAGAAAAAGCACATGATTATCTCAATAGATACAGAAAAAGCCTTCCACAAAATACAACACCCATTCCTATTGAAAACACTAAAAAGTATAGGAATAGAAGGGCCATTCCTCAAAATAATAAACGGTATATATTTAAAACCATCAGCAAGTATCATCTGCAATGGGGACAAGTTAGAAGCCTTCCCCAAAAGATCAGGAGTGAAGCAAAGATAACCATTATCATCACTTTTATTCAATATTGGAATAGAAATGCTAGCAGTAGAAATTAAAGAAGAAAAAGAAATTGAAGGGATTAAAGTAGGCTGTGAGGAGACTAAACTATCATTCTTTGCAGATGATATGATGGTATACTTAAAGAATTTCAGAAAAACAACTAAAAGTCTAGTGGAAATCATTAACAATTTTAGTAAAGTTGCAAAATAAACCCACATAAGTCATCAGTATTTCTATAGATTGCCAACAAAACTCAGAAGCAGGAGTTAGAAAGAGAAACTCCATTTAAAATCACCCTACACAATATAAAATATTTAGGAATCTATCTGCTGAAACAAACACAAGAATTATATGAAGACAACTACAAAAAACTTTTCATGCAATTAAAACTAGATCTAAACAATTGGAAAAAATTAGCTGCTCCTGGGTAGGATGATCTAATATAATAAAAATGATGATCCTACCCAAACTAATGTATTTATTCAGTGCCATACCTATCAAACTTCCAAAAACCCTTTTTATAGAATTAGAAAAAATTCTTAAGAAGTTCATCTGGAAGAACAAGAGATTAAGAATATCAAGGGAAATAATGAAAAAAAATGTGAAGGATGAGGGCCTAGCAGTACCAGATCTTAAACTTTGCTATAAAGCAGTGGTCATCAAAACAATATGGTATTGGCTAAGAGACAGAAGGGTGGATCAATGGAATAGACTGGGGGTAAATGACCTCAGTAAGCTAATATTCATTAAACTCAAAGAAACCAGCGTTGGGGTTGAGAACCCACTATTTGATAAAAACTGCTGGGGAAATTGGAAAATAATATGGGGAAAATTAGGTTTAGATCAACATCTTATACTGTATACCAAGATAAATTCAAAATGGGTAAATGACTTAAATATAAAGAACGAAATCATAAATAAATTAGGTGAACATAGATTAGTATACCTGTCAGATCTGTGGGAAAGGAAGGAATTTAAGACCAACAAAGAGATAGAGAACACTATAAAATGTAAAATGAATGATTTTGATTATATCAAATTAAAAAGGGTCTGTACAAACAAAACCAATGCAACCATAATTAGAAGGAAAGCAACAAACTAGTGGAACATTTTTATAATAAAACACTCTGACAAAGGTTTAATTTCCCAACTATATAAGGAACTAAGTCAAATTAACAAAAAAATCAAGCCATTCCCCAATTGACAAATGGTCAAGAGACACAAATAGTCAATTTTTACAGGATGAAAACAAAACTATCAATAAGCACATGAAAAAGTGTTCTAAATCCCTCCTGATTAGAGAAATACAAATTAAAACAACTCAGGTACCACTCCACACCTAACAGATTGACCAATATGACAGCAAAGGAAAGTGATAAATGTTGGAGGGGATGCAGCAAAATTGGGACACTAATACACTGCTGGTGGAGTTGTGAATTGGCCCAACCATTCTGGAGGGCAATTTGGAACTATGCACAAAGGGCTTTAAATGAATGCCTACCTTTGATGTAGCTATAACTACTGCTATGTTTGTACTCCAAACAGATAATAAGGGGGAAAAAAACTTGTACAAAAATATTCATAGCTACACTCTTTGTGTTGACAAAAAATTAGAAAATGAGAGGGTGGCCATCAATTGGGGAATGGCTGAATGAATTGTCGTATATAAAGGTTATGGCATATTATTGTGCTAAAAGGAATAATGAACTGGAGGAATTCCATGTGAACTACAATGACCTCCAGGAATTGATGTAGAGTGTAAAGAGCAGAACCAGGAGAACTTGTACACAGAGACTGATACATTATGGCACAATAGAATGTAATGGACTTTTCTACCAGTAGCAATGCAATCACCCAGGATGATCCAGAGAAACTTAGGAGAAAGAATGCTATCCACATCCAGAGAAAGAACTGTGGGAACAGAAACGCTGAAGAAAAACAGGATTGACAATATAGTGCGATAGGGAAGTGATTAGGGTTTAACATGATAAGATGTTAAAAAATTGCTCTATTGCAAATATGGTAGTAGTAGTAGTCTCTCGGTAACCGAGGATGACAATTGTCTTTGTGCGTTTTCATCTATGGATAGATAAGTGTGCACAAAAACACTTGTGCATGAAGGAGATTTAAGTGGAAAAGTCGTTGCACAGGGACAGTCCCACACTCTCAGCGTTGGAAGCCTGGGTCCAGTGGCACGAAAAATCATTACACCTGGAGACTTCCTCAGCTGCATTGGATGGCCGTGTTGTCCTTTGTGCTCTAACATGCCCTAAGCACTCCACAGTGCTTTGCTGCGTCGCCATCTCAGCCGTTGAACCTTCTTATTGGTTTCTTCCTTCTGTTCAGCCGAAGCAATCTGCACATGCTGGGTGAGCAAAGCCCTGGTTCACCAGGGGTCGATGACCCAATGGCTACCCTCACAAGGTTTGGCCGGCCTGTGGAAGCCATTGCCCGGGGTGTGGCCGCTGCCGCATGCTAGCAGCTACTGGGAGCCACAAGTGAGAGCTGAGTGTCAGGTGGGGGTCAGAGGCTGGAGAGCTGCCCTAGGAGGACACGACAAGCTCCCCATACCAGAGATACTACTCCTCCCTGAGCACCCCATATACTGCAAATATGAATAACATGGAAATAGGTTTTGAATAATGATACATGTATAACCCAGTGGAACTGCTTGTCGGCTTGAGGAGTGGGGAGGAGAAAGCAAGGGTCAGGGAGAATCATAAATCATGTAACCAGGGAAAAATATTCTAAATTTAAAAAAAAAGGAAATTCTACTGGGAATGGTCCCAGGTTCATATGACCAAGCAGGATTCCTAGATTTTTCAGTTTCCTCACAACATAAAAGTTATTTCTCAGGTAGAGTCCAAATGCATTAAAATATAAAGAGGTGAGTTAGGGTGCTATTTTCACTCTCCAATGGCTTCAGCAAAATGATCAAAATTAAATAAAGGTTTTAATTAGTAAGAGTTACCAAAGAAAAAGGGAGATTGGAACATACACTTCAATAGTAATTATCAAGGTACTTTATAACAGAAATCCCAGTTGGATGCAGATGGTTTTGATAATGCGAACATTTTTTCTATTTATATTAATTAAAAACATTTTGTGTTTTTTTTTGTTTTGTGTTTTGTGTAGTGATCCTAAATATAGTTACCCAAAAGCTCTGTTTGGGGGTCTTTTCTTTGCTCTAAGTTTGCCTGTAATGAAGGAACCCTCCTGAACAATTTATAGGTGCTAGAGCTGGGACATTCAGATCTGAGGCTCTTGGAAGCAACTGAGACTGAGGAAGTCTGAGAGATTTCATTCATTCCATTAGTAACACTATATTTTAAGTAAACAACAGGCATTATTTCCACTCAGTTTCCTTAGGTCATCCTATGGGATTGGTTATGAATCAAATGTTGTTCTTACATGTTCCCAGGTGTGAAATCTCCCATGATGTTCTCTAAAAATGTCTTTTTTGTTTATAGGCATAAAGCCACTTAAATGTTCCACAAGGTATATTTTGGATACCATAAGCCATACAGACTTCTAATCTATTCTTGTTTTCTTGGGTAGGACAAATATGATGCTTACAGGCAACACATTATGAGAAAAGGCAGTAGAAAATTTGAATGGACTGCTAACACAAATTAAACAATGTTGTGACTCAGCAGCCAAAAAAGCTAAACTTATCTTTCACTGATGTAATAATATAGGTGTTATGTTCTGAATAAGGAAGATGGTAGTCCCCTTGTCATGTCACATTGGGAATACTTTAATTTATTCTCGGTATCAATTAAAAGTGAAAATTGGAACAGGTTCAAAGGAGAACAAGGATGATGAGGGTACTCAAACCTTAGATATGAAAATGATAGAAGGAATCAGGAATGTTTAGTCTGGAAAAGAAGAGACACTATCACTGTTTTCAATTATTTATTTGTTATTTTATTTTTTGAAAAATTTGTTGTCAATTTAGAACATTATTCCTTGGTTACAAGAATAATGTTCTTTCCCTCCCTCTCCTCCCCACACCCCTTTCTGTAGCTGACATGCAATTAAACTAGGTTTTACATGTGTCCTTGATCAGAACCTATTTCCATGTTGTTGATGTTTACACTAGTATGTTCATTCAGAGTCTACATCCCCAATCATATCCCCATCAACCCATATAATCAAGCAGTTGTTTTTCGGTGTTTCTGCTCCCACAGTTCTTCCTCTGGATGTGGATAGTGTTCTTTCTCTTAAATCCCTCTGAGTTGTTCAGGATCACTGCATTGCCACTAATGGAGAAGTCCATTACATTCAATTGTACCACAGTGTATCAGTCTCTGTGTACAATGTTCTCTTGGTTCTGCTCCTCTCACTCTGTATCAATTTCTGGAGGTGGTTCCAGTTCACATGGAATTCCTGCAGTTTATTATTCCTCTGAGCACAATAGTATTCCATCACCAACATATACCACAATTTGTTCAACCATTCCCCAATTAAAGGGAATCCCCTCATTTTCCAATTTTTTTTGCCACCACAAAGAGCACAGCTATGAATATTTTTGTACAGCTCTTTTTCCTTATTATCTCTTTGGGGTATAAACCCAGAATTGCTATGGCTGGATCAAAAGGCAATCTTTTAGTGCCCTTTGGGCATAGTTTCAAATTGCCCTCCAGAATGATTGGATCAATTCACAACTCCAGCAGCAGTGCATTAATGTCTCAACTTTGCCACATCCCCTCCAACATTACTTTCCTTTGCTGTCATGTTAGCCAATCTGCTAGGTGTGAGGTGAGAGTTGTTTTGATTTGCATTTCCCTAATTATAAGACATTTAGAACACTTTTTCATGTGTTTATTAATACTTTTTATTTCTTCATCTGAAAATTGCCTATTCATGGAACTTGCCATTTATCAATTGGGGAATGGCTTAATTTTTTGTACAATTGATTTAGCTCCTTATAAATTTTAGTAATTAGACTTTTGTCAGAGGTTTTTAATATAAAATTTTTTTCCAAATTTTTTGCTTCCCTTCTTATTTTGGTTGCATTGGTTTTGTTTGTACAAAACCTTTTTAATTTAATGTAATCAATATGACTCATTGTACATTTTTTAATATTCTCTATCTCTTGCTTGGTCTTAAAATCTTTCCTTTCCCAAAGATCTGACATGTATACTATTCTGTGTTCACCTAATTTACTTATAGTTTCCTTCTTTATATTCAAGTCATTCACCCATTCTGAGTTTATCTTGGTCTAGGGTTGTGAGATATTGATCTAAACCTAGTCTCTCCCATACTGTCTTCCAATTTTCTGAGCAGTATTTATCAAATAGTGGATTTTTGTCCCCAAAGCTGGGATCTTTGGGCTTATCATAAACAATCTTGCTGAGGTCATTTACCCCAAGTCCATTCCACTGATCCTCCTCTCTGTTTCTTAGCCAATAACATATTGTTTTGTTGATCACTGCTTTATAGTATAGTTTGAGATCTGGGACTGCAAGGCCTCCTTCTTCCACGTTTTTAAAAATTATTTTCCTGGATATCCTTGATCTTTTGTTTTTCCAAGTGAACTTTGTTATATTTTTTTCTAATCCAGTAAAAAAGTTTTTTGGTAGTTCAATGGGTATGGCTCTTAATAAGTAAATTAATTTGGGTAAGATTGTCATTTTTATTATTTTAGCTTGTCCTACCCATGAGCAATTAATGTTTTTCCAATTGTTTAGATCCAGTTTTAATTGTGTGGAGAGTGTTTTGTAGTTGTGTTCATATAGTTCCTGTGTTTGTCTCGGCAGATAGATTCCTAAGTATTTTATATTGTCCTGGGTGACTTTAAATGGAATTTCTCTTTCTAATTCTTGCTGCTGAACTGGGTTGGAGATATAGAGAAATGCTGATGACTTATGTGGGTTTATTTTGTATCCTGCAACTTTGCTAAAGTTGTTGATTATTTCTACTAGCTTTTTAGTTTAATCTCTAGGACTCTTTAAGTAGACTATCATATCATCTACAAAGAGTGATAGCTTGGTCACCTCATTGCCTATTTTAATACCTTCAATTTATTTTTCTTCTCTAATTGCTACTGCTAGTGCTTCTAGTACAATATTAAATAAGAGGTGATAATGGGCATCCTTGTTTCACTCCTGATCTTATTGGGAAGGTTTCTAGTTTATCCTGTGACCATGAAAATATGGGTTTCAAGACTGTGAATTGCCCAAACTGTAAAGATAATTTTTAGCATCTTGATTTTACATCAAAAATAAGTGGTAGCCATGGGAAAAATTCCCAAATATGAAATACCCAAGTCAGCTGTGTTTTATGGAGATTTTAATTAATATAAATGAAGGAATTAAGGAAAGGGAAAGAGACAGAGTAAGAGGAAATAGTAGGAAAAGGCTAGGGCCTAGGCCAATGGCCTAGGCCTTTCTCTTTAAGAAAGAAACTAAGACAGTCTTTAATCACTCACCACAAGATCTTTCCAAGCAAAACTAAGTGTTTAGAGATCCAGCAGTCTCCTCTGACTCCTGACCACCAATTCAGCTACCAAAGCTGAACTAAATCAAACTCCCTTGAACTGGTTCAGACAGCTCCTTTTAAAAAGAAATTTCTCTTGTGTCACCTCCCTAAATTTTTACATCTACCAATCACAGTAAACGCTTTTCCTAGGACAGCCCATTCTTAGTTTTTAGTTCTCACCTTCTCTGGGTAGATTATATCTTCTGAGTACTTCACACCTCTTTGTTAAGCTTGCCCCTTGCAAGTTGCTTGACCTTTTAGTGATTAATTTGATCTTCATAGGTACTTAGCACCCTTTTGTATTAGATCTAAAAATAGACCTAGCTTAAGGGCTTTGGCCTTGTGAACCTTAAAAATTCTGAGACCCTACTTCATAAGATTTGGTTAAGACCATTCCCCATTTTAAGCAATGAAGGAACTTAGATCAGGAATGTGAGACCTCTACTCCACCCCTACTTAAGCCTGCTTTAGGGGAAGAAACTCCTTGCTGAACAATGAAAAATACTTAAACCCATACTTATAGTAAGGCAAAAGTTCTTAAGCTGTGCCTATTTTTAGATCTAATACGAAAGGGTGCTAAGTACCTATAAAGGTCAGGCAACTTGTGAATTTACAAGGATCAAAGAGGTGAGAACTTGCTCAGGTTTTCTGGTGTGAACATAATCAAAAATTTAAGCCTTCTTAGGTGTGAATTAAGAATGGTCAGTCCTTTGGAAAACGTCTACTGTGATTGGTAGATGGGAGAACTTAGGGGAGGTGAAAATTCCCTTTAAAAGGAGGCCTCAGGAGAGAGAGGGACACTCCTTCAGCTGGTGGAGTTAGCTGAGATGGAGCTGGCCTGGTGTTTCTCTGAACACTAGAATCTTGCTTGGGACAAATCTTGTGGTGAGTGGATAAAAAACTGACTGATCTCTCTCTTAAGGCTGGCCTAAGCTGGTCTAGTCCTTTTCCATTATTCTCTCTCTCTCTCTCTCTCTCTCTCTCTCTCTCTCTCTCTCTCTCTCTCTCTCTCTCTCTCTCTCTCTCTCTCTCTCTTCATTTATTCCTTAATTTTGTATTAATTAAAATCTCTATAAAACCCAGCTGACTTGGGTATATTTTAATAATTGGGAATTTTTCCCTGGCGACCACCTTATATTTGATTTAAAAACAAGACACAGTCTTGAAACGATTTTTTCTGCGATCACAATTTTAACAAACACTCTTATATCTACTACAGTTTATGTCTTCCACTATTCTAATTACTACAGCCTCATTATAAGTATGAGTTAAGTACTTTTTCATTGTTCAGTAAGGAGTTTTAAAACTTTTTCTTCCCCTAACGTATGCCTAAGTATGGGTGGAATAATGTAAAATTCCCAATACATTCCTGATCATGTACCTCCATTGTTTAAAATAAGGAATAACCTTAACCATAACCTTAAGATAATGTTCCACGGTAGAGTCTGAGAAATTTTAAGATTCACAATCCCCATTGCAGATGATGTTTATTTATGGTTTTAGATATATACTGTTTATTATTTTTAGGAAAGGCTCTTCTATTCCTATGCTTTCTAGGGTTTTCACCTCCATTTTCTTTATAGTCTTTTTAAACTACCCCCCACTCCTTCCCTCCCTTGTATTGATTTCCTCCCCACCTGTCCTTTGGTTGCCCTTCTACTTCCTGATAGGGAAAATTAATTCTCTTCTCCAAAGTATTTGATTGTTCTTCACTCTTTGAGTCAATTTCAATGCATGTAAGAATTGAGTATTTTCTATCTCCAACCTCTTTACCCTTCCAGTGTATTGATGTTCTCCCCCCGCCCCCACCATGTGCTTCTTTGTGACATATAAATTTACCCCATTTGTTTCTTTTCCCATTTCTTTAAGTATTAACCTCTTTTATTAGCTCTAATTGTATATCTACATATACATACATATATATGTATTTATGCATACATATATCTATATACATATTTATTTCTTAGCATTTCATCCTATATAGTTTGTCACTCTTCCCTCTAAGTGTAATTCATCTAGCTACCCAGGTGATAATAACAATTTTTAAGTTACCAATGTCCTTTTTTCTTATAGGGATATATATCATTTTAACTTATTGAGTCTCTTAAAAAAGTTTTATTACCACCCCCCCCCCCCCCTTTCTTTAATTACCTTTTGATGATTTTATTGAGTTCTGTGTTTGGGCATCAATTTTTCTGTTCAGGTCTGGTCTTTTCATTACAAATGCTTGGAATTCTTCTATTTTGTTAAGTGACCATACTTTCCCTTGTAAGAATGTAGTCAGTTTTGCTGGATAGTTGATTCTTGGTTGTATACCTAGTTCTCTTGCTTTCTGCAATTTCATATTCCATGCCTTTTGGTCCTTCAATGTAGATGCAGCCAGATCCTGTGTTATCTTCACTGTAGTTCCTTGGTATCTGAATGACTTCTTCTTAGCAGCTTTTTTTATTTTTTCTTTGGTATGTTAGTTCTTGAATTTGGCTATAAAATTCCTGGGTGTTGTCTATTGGGGATTAAGTACAAGAGGTGATCTGTGGATCCTTTCAATCTCCACTTTTCCCTCTTTTTCTAGAATATCAGGGCAGTTTTCTTGGATAATTTCCTGTAAGATGATGTCCAGGCTTTTTTTTTTTTGTCATGGGCTTCTGGTAGATCAATGATTCTTAATTTATTATTATTATTATTATTATTTGTTTTTAAAGCATTATTTTATTTGGTCATTTTCATACATTATTCATTGGAAACAGAGATCATTTTGATTCCCCCCACCCCCGCCACTTCTGGGTACACATGTGTCCTTGCTCCGAACCCATTTCCATGTTGTTGGTATTTGCATTAGGGTGATCATTTAGCATCTCTCCTCGATCATGTTGCCTCAACTCCTGTAGTCAAACAGTTGCTTTTCCTCGGTGTTTTTACTCCCTCAGTATGTCCTCTGCTTGATGATAGATTTTTTTTTTTTCACATAGATCCCTGCAGATTGTTCAGGGACATTGTAAAGCCATTAATGGAGAACTCCATTATGTTTGATTTAACCACAGTGTTTCAGTCTCGGTATACAATGTTCTCCTGGTTCTGTTCCTCTCACTCTGAATCACTTCCTGGAGGTTGTTCCAGTCTCCATGGAATTCCTCCACTTTATTATTCCTTTTTGCACAATAGGATTCCATCACCAACATATACCACAATTTGTTCAGCCATTCCCCAATTGAAGGGCATCCCCTCATTTTCCAATTTTTGGCCACCACAAAGAGTGCAGCTATGAATATTCTCGTACATGTCTTTTTCCTTATTATCTCTTTGGGGTACAAACCCAGCAGTGCTATGGCTGGATCAAAGGGCAGACAGTCTTTTATCACCCTTTGGGCATAGTTCCAAATTGCCCTCCAGAATGGTTGGATCAATTCACAACTCCACTAGCAATGAATTAATGTCCCTATTTTGCCATATCACCTCCAGCATTCATTACTTTCCTTTGCTGTCATGTTGGCAAATCTGCTGGGTTTGAGGTGATACCTCAGAGTTGTTTTGATTTGCATCTCTCTGATTATAAGAGATATAGAGCACTTTTTCATGTGCTTATTAATAGTTTTGATTTCTTTAACTGAAAATTGCCTATTAATGTCCCTTGCCCATTTTTCAATTGGAGAATGGCTTGATTTTTTGTACAACTGGTTTAGCTCTTTATAGATTTGAGTAATTAGACCTTTGTCAGAGGTTTTTGTTATGAAGATTGTTTCCCAATTTGTTGCTTCCCTTCTAATTTTAGTTACATTGGTTTTGTTTGTACAAAACCTTTTTAATTTGATGTAGTCAAAATTATTTATTTTACATTTTGTGACTCTTTTTAAGTCTTGCTTGGTTTTAAAATCTTTCCCTTCCCAAAGATCTGACATGTATACTATTCTGTGTTCACCTAATTTACTTATAGTTTCTTTCTTTATATTCAAGTCATTCGCCCATTCTGAGTTTATCTTGGTGTAGGGTGTGAGGTGTTGATCCAAACCTAATCTCTCCCACACTGTCTTCCAATTTTCCCAGCAGTTTTTATCAAATACTGGATTTTGGTCCCCAAAGCTGGGGTCTTTGGGTTTGTCATAGACTGTCTTGCTGAGGTTATTTACCCCAAGTCTATTCCACTGATCCTCTTTTCTGCCTCTTAGCCAGTACCAAATTATTTTGATGACTACTGCTTTGTAATATAGTTTGAGATCTGGGACTACAAGGCCACCTCCCTTTATATTTTTTTCATTATTTTCCTGGATATCCTTGATCTTTTGTTCTTCCAAGTGAACTTTGTTATGGTTTTCTCTAATTCAGTAAAAAAGTTTTTTTGGTAGTTCAATGGGTATAGCACTAAATAGATAGATAAGTTTGGGTAGGATGGTGATTTTTATTATGTTAGCTCATCCCACCCATGAGCAATCAATGTTTTTCCAATTGTTTACATCTAGTTTTAATTGTGTGGAGAGTGTTTTGTAGTTGTGTTCATATAGTTCTTGTCTTGGCAGATAGATTCCTAGGTATTTTATATTGTCTCAGGTGACTTTAAATGGAATTTCTCTTTCTAATTCTTGCTGCTGAACTGGGTTGGAGATATATAGAAATGCTAATGACTTATGCGGGTTTGCTTTGTATCCTGCAAATTTGCTAAAGTTGTTGATTATTTCAATTAGCTTTTTGGTTGATTCCCTAGGATTCTTTAAGTAAATCATCATATCATCAGCAAAGAGTGACAGCTTGGTTTCCTCATTGCCAATCTTAATACCTTCAATTTATTTTTCTTCTCTAATTGCTACTGTTAGTGTTTCTAGTACAATATTAAATAATAAAGGTGAAAATGGGCATCCTTGTTTGACTCCTGATCTTATTGGGAAGGCATCACCTTTATCCCCATTGCAGATGATGTTTGCTAATGGTTTTAGATATATACTGTTTATTATTTTTAGGATAAAACCTTATATTCCTATACTTTCTAATGTTTTCAATAGCAATGGGTGTTGTATTTTGTCAAAGGCTTTTTCTGCATCTATTGAGATAATCATGTGATTTTTGTCAGTTTGCTTGTTTATATGGTCAATTATGTGGATGATTTTCCTAATATTGAACCATCCTTGCATTCCTGGCATGAATCCTACCTGATCATAGTGGATAACCCTTGTGATGACTTGCTGGAGTCTTTTTGCTAGTATCCTATTTAAGATTTTTGCATCTATATTCATTAGGGAGACTGGCCTATAGTTTTCTTTCTCTGTTTTTAACCTGCCTGGCTTTGGGATCAGTACCATATTTGTGTCGTGAAAAGAATTTGGTAGAACCCCTTCTTAGCTTATTCTGTCAAATAGTTTGTATAATATTGGGATTAGCTGTTCTTTGAATGTTTGATAGAATTCATTTGTGAATCCATCTAGACCTGGGGATTTTTTCTTAGGGAGTTCTTTGATGGCTTGTTCAATTTCTTTTTCTGATATGGGGTTGTTTAGGTAAATTATTTCTTCCTCTGTCAATCTTGTCAATTTATATTTTAGTAAGTATTCATCCATATCACTTAGATTGCCATATTTCTTGCCATATAATTGGGCATAGTAGTTTTTAATGATTGCCTTGATTTCCTCTTCATTAGAGTTGAGGTCTCCCTTTTCATCTTGGATACTGTCAATTTGGTTTTTTTCTTTCCTTTTTTAAATTAGACTGACTAGTACTTTGTGTATTTTATTTTTTTTCAAAGTACCAGCTTCTAGTCTTATTTATTAAATCAATAGTTCTTTGACTTTCAATTTTATTAATTTCTCCTTTGATTTTTAGGATTTCTAATTTAGTCTTCATCTGAGGATTTTTAATTTGTTCACTTTCTAGTTTTTTAATTTGCATGTCCAATTCACTGACCTCTTCCCTTCTTAATTTGTTTATATATGAACTCAAGGATATAAATTTCCCCCTGAGTACTGCTTTGGATGCATCCTATAGGTTTTGAAAGGATGTCTCACCATTGTCATTTTCTTCAATGAAGTTATTAATTGTTTCTAAGATTTGTTCTTTGACTAGCCGGTTTTGGAGTATCATATTGTTTAATTTCCAATTAATTTTTGATTTATCTCTCCACGTACCCTTACTAATTATTATTTTTATTGCACTGTGGTCTGAGAAGGTTGTATTTATTATTTCTGCCCTTTTGCACTTGTTTGCAATGATTTTGCGCCCTAGTACATGGTCAATTTTTGTGAATGTACCATGTGCTACTGAAAAGAAGGTGTATTCCTTTTTGTCCCTATTTATTTTTCTCCATATGTCTACTAACTCTATTTTTTCTAAGATTTCATTTGCTTCTCTCACCTCTTTCTTATTTATTTTTTGGTTTGATTCATCTAGTTCAGATAGAGGAAGGTTCAGATCTCCCACTAGTATAGTTTTTCTATCTATTTCATCCTTGAGCTCCTCTAGTTTCTCCTTTAGAAATTTGGATACTCTGAAATTTGGTGCATATATATTGAGTACAGATATTTCATCTTTGTCTATAATGCCTTTTATCAGGATGTAATTACCTTCCCTATTTCTTTTAACTAGATGTATTTTTACTTTCACTTTGTCAGATATCATGATTGCTACTCCTGGCTTCTTTTTATCAGTTGATCCCCAATAGATTTGGCTCCATCCTCTTATTTTCACCCTATGCGTATCTACCTTCCTCATGTGTGTTTCTTGCAGACAGCATATGGTACGGTTTTGCATTCTAATTCACTCTACTATTTGCTTGCGTTTTATGGGTAAGTTCATTCCATTCACATTCAGAGTTATGATTACTAGCTGTGTATTTCCCAGCATTTTGATTTCTACTCCTGGTCTTGCCTTTTCTTCTTTCGCTATTTCCTTCTGCACCAATGTTTGTACATAGTCAGTCTCCATATTCCTCCCCCCCTTATTTTACTTCCCTTTCTACCCCCCTCCCTTCTTATTCCCTCCCTTATTTTCCCCTGTAGTCTTTTTAAAATTTTCCCCCCACCCTCTTCCTCCCTTGTACTGCTTCCCTCCCCACAAGTCCATTTTTTAACCTTCTACTCCACTATAGGGTGCAAATCTATTCTCTTCCCCAATGGATTGGATTGTTCTTCCCTCTTTGGGTCAGTTTCAAAGCACATAAAAGTTGAGTATTTCCTATATCCAACCTCTTTACCCTTCCAGTGTATTGATGTTCTCCCCCCTCCCACCATGAGCTTCTTTGTGACATATAAATTTACCCCCATTTGTTTCTTTTCCCATTTCTTTTAGTATTAACCTCTTTTTTTAGCTCTAGTTGTGTGTATGTATATATATATATACACACACACACACACATGTATATGTATTTATTCATGCATATATCTATATACCTATATATGTCTTGTCCTTTCATCCTATATAGTTTGTCACTCTTCTCTCTAAGTGTAATTCTTCTAGCTGCCCAGGTGATAGCAACAGTTTTTAAGAGTTATCAATGACCTCTTTTCTTATAGGGATACATATCATTTTAACTTATTGAGTCTCTTAAAAATTTTTGTTGTTGTTTTGTTTTTTTGTTTTTGTTTTTATCCCCCTCTTTTTAAATTACCTTTTGATGATTCTCTTGAGTTCTGTGCTTGGACATCAAATTTTCTATTCGGGTCTGGTGTTTTCTTTACCAATGCTTGGAATTCTTCTATTGTGTTGAATGACCATACTTTCCCCTGTAAGAATATAGTCAGTTTTGATCGGTATTTTATACTTGGTTGTAGACATAGTTTCCTTGCTTTCCAGAATATCATATTCCATGCCTTTCAGTCCTTCAGTGTGGATGCAACCAGATCCTGTGTTATCCTCACCGTGTTTCCATGGTATCTGAATGGCCTCTTCTTGGCAGCTTTTTAAATTTTTTCCTTGGTCTGTTAGTTCTTGAATTTGGCTATAAAATTCCTGGGTGTTGTCTATTGGGGATTAAGTACAAGAGGTGATCTGTGGATTCTTTCAATCTCCACTTTTCCCTCTTGTTCTAGAATATCAGGGCAGTTTTCCTGAATAACTTCCTCTAGTATTATGTCCAGGCCTTTTCTTTTGTCGTGGTCTTCTGGTAGTCCAATGATTTTTAAATTGTCTCTTCTTGAACGATTTTCTAAATCGTCTGTTTTGTGAATGAGATGCTTCACATTTTCCTCAATTATTTCATTATTTTTGTTTTGTTTTATAGCGTCCTGCTGCCTTGTGAGTCACTTAATTCCACTTGTATTCTGGATCTTAAAGATTGGATTTCATCTCTGGTTTTTTGGTCATCCTTTCCCTTCTGGTCTGATTTTCTTTGAAGATTGTCTTTCATCCTCTTTACCTTGTCTTTCATCTCCTTTGGCTCATCTTTCATCTCCTTTGCCTCATTTTCCAGCTGGTTGATTTTGGCTTTTAAGACACTATTTTCTCGTTTTAGTTCAAGTGCCTCTGTTTCCAGATCACTTATCTTAATTTTTAAGTTCTTTTACCAATTGTCTTCAGCCTCTCTTAGTTGTGTTTTGAGTTCTTCCACATCCTGTATCCAATTCGCTAGGATTTCTGATTTATCTTTTGCTGATCTCTCCCCCTCTTTTCCATTTGCTGAGTAGAAACTGTATATTGTAGTTTCTTTCTTCTTTTTCTGTTGTTTGCTCAAATTCACCTCTTCTTTACTCCCTGTATTTGTCTGTGCTCTTGTTCCTCTCATTTTTTTGTTTTTTTGGGGGGCTTCTATCAGTCTCCCCTCTTGGAGCTTTAACAGAAGATCTCTTGGTGTAGTCTCTGGGGGAGGGTCGTTGGGAGTTTGAGCTTCCCTGTCCTCTGGAGGCTTTTGATTGGATTAAAGTCTAGCAGTCAATGAGGATGGGTGGGGAGCCTGGTCTTCCCTGAGTTCTGGAGACTTTTGATGGGATTAAGTTCAGCTTAGTTGGGCTGGGTGTGCTCTGAGTCCTAAACTTCCTGGAAGGCTGGAGCAA
The DNA here is from genome assembly GCF_027887165.1 of Monodelphis domestica. Taxonomy (NCBI): domain Eukaryota; kingdom Metazoa; phylum Chordata; class Mammalia; order Didelphimorphia; family Didelphidae; genus Monodelphis; species Monodelphis domestica. The sequence continues at coordinate 142,644,078 of NC_077233.1, read as the reverse complement.
ATATGGAGGATCTCCAAAGCTCTGGCCAGGCTGCCAGGTCTATGTTCCCTCTCTAGCTTCTTCCCTGCCGTCTGTGTTGGACGCTCTGAACTTGGCCAGCCCTCCTCTCAAGCTTTTCCCTTCAGACCAGCACCTTTTCCCACCCAGAATTTCCCACTGCTGCTGGAATCTCAGAGCTCTGGGTAGGAGGGGGCATGGGTCCTGGGACCTTCCTTCTATCTTCCCCTTAAACCCGAGTGTTCGCGGATTCCAGCTTTCCGGGGGGCATACCTTTTGAATTAAGTCCAGCAGGAGGGTTCCTTGGCTCTGTCTTGTTGTTAAGTTTGGTTTTGAGTCCCCTAGGAACATTCAGTTTATGATCAGTAAGGAAGGGTTTTCAGAGGTCTGAACTTCTGCTCCTTCTAGGTCACCATCTTGACTCTGCCTATTCAATGATTCTTAAGTTGTTTTTCCTGGAAAGATTTTCTAAATCTTCTGTTCTGTGAATGAGGTGCTCCATATTTTCCTCAATTTTTTCATTTTTTTAAATTTTGTTTTATAGTTTCCTGCTGCTTTGTGAAGTCACTTGCTTCTAATTGTTGTATTCTGGTTTTTAAAGACTGGATTCCATCCCTGGCGTTTTGGTCATCCTTCTCCTTCTGATCTTTCATCTCCTTTGCCTTATTTTCCAGCTGGTTGATTTTGGCTTTCAAGACAGTATTTTCTCGTTTTAGTTCAAGTGCCTCTTTTCCAGATCACTTATCCTGCTTTTTAAGTTCTTTTCCCAGTTGTCTTCAGCCTCTCTCAATTGTGTTTTGAATTGTATTTTGAGGTCTTCTAAAGCCTGTGCCCAATTTGCTGGGGTTTCTATGTTTTTGCTTGGTGTTTCTTCATCCTTCTTTGTTGCATTTGCTCTTTGTTCATTGCCTGGATAGAAGCTGTCAATTGTAATTTCTTTTTCTGTTGTTTGCTCATATTTGCCCCTTCTTTTTTTCCCCTGTTGTTGCCTGCACTCTTGTTACTCTCATTATGAACTGAATCTGTGGGTTTGGGCTTTTCTGTAAGCCTTTACCCCTTGGAGCTTAGTCAGCAAATCTCTCAGTGCAGTCTGTGGGGGAGGGGTGTTGGAGCTTAAGCTTCCCTGCCCTCTGAAGGCTTTGATGAGATTAAGTCCAGCTGGTTTCAACCTGTAGAGCTGGATGTGCCCTGAGGCCAAGATCTTGGGAAGGGAGGGACAATATGGAGTGTCTCTGATGCTGCAACCAGGCTGCCTGCTCTGCCCTTTTTCTCCAACTGCTTTCCCACCACCTGTATTCAATGCTTTGAGCCTAGCACAGCTTTGCTTGCAAGGTATTTCCTCTAGACCAGCACCCTTGTCCACCTAGAGGTTCCAGTTACCTCTGGACACTCAGAACTCTAGGTGGGGGAAGGGTCCTGAGACCTTCTGTTTTCCTTCTCCTTAAACTGAAGTGTTCTCAGATTCAGGCTTTTGTGGGGCATACCTTTTAAGTTGAGTCCAGCAGGAGGGTTCTTTAGCTCTGTCTTGTTGTTTGGTTTGATTTTCAGTACCCTAGGAGCATTTAGTTTATAATTGGTAAGGAAGGGTTTTCAGAGGTCTGAACTTTCATTGCCTCTAAGCTGCTATCTTGACCCTGCCCCTCTAGTGTTTTTAATAGGAATTAATGTTGTATTTTGTCAAAGGCTTTTTCTGCATCTATTGAGATAATCATGTGATTTATGTTGGTTTGCTTGTTGATATGGTCTATTATGTGAATGGTTTTCCTAATATGAACCATCCTTGCATTCCTGGTATAAATCCTACCTGGTCATAATGAATAACTCTCATGATCACTTGCTGAATTCTTTTTGCTAGTATTTTATTTAAGATTTTTGCATCTATGTTCATTAGGGAGATTGGTCTGTAGTTTTCTTTCTCTGTTTTTGACCTGCCTGGCTTTGGAATCAGTACCATATTTGTATCATAAAAGGAATTTGGTAGAACTCCTTCTTTGCTTATTCTGTCAAATAGTTTGTATAATATTGTGATTAGTTGCTCTTTAAATGTTTGATAGAATTCATTTGTGAATCCATCTGGTACTGGGGATTTTTTCTCAGGGAGTTCTTTGATGGCTTGTTCAATTTCTTTTTCTGATATGGGGTTGTTTAAGTATTCTATTTCTTCCTCTGTTAATCTTGGCAATTTATATTTTTGTAAATAGTCATCCATATCATCTAGGCTGCCATATTTATTGCCATATAATTGGGCATAATAGTTTTTAATGATGGCCTTAATTTCCTCTTCATTAGAGGTGAGGTCTCCCTTTTTATCTTGGGTACTGTCAATTTAGTTTTCTTGTTTCCTTTTTTAAAAATTAGAATTATTAGTACTTTGTCTATTTTATTTGATTTTTCAAAGTGCCAATTTCTAGTCTTATTTAGGATCTCTAATTTAGTTTTCATATGAGGATTTTTAATTTGTTCACTTTCTAGTTTTTTAATTTGAAAGCCCAATTCATTGACCTCTGCCCTCCCTAATTTGTTAATATATGAACTCAAGGATATACATTTCCCTCTGAATACTGCTTTGGCTGCATCCCATAGATTTTGGAAGGATGTCTCATCATTGTCATTTTCTTCAATGAGATTATTAAGTGTTTCTATGATTTGTTCTTTGACTAACCAATTTTGAAGAATCATATTGTTTAATTTCCAATTAATTTTTGATTTGCCTCTCCATGTACCCTTACTAATTATTATTTTCATTGCATTGTGGTCTGAGATGGTTGCATTTATTATTTTTGCTCTTTTGCACTTGTCTGCAATGTTTTTATGCCATAGTACATGGTCAATCTTTGTTAATGTACCATGTGCTACTGAAAAGGTGTATTCTTTTTTGTCCCTTTTTATTTTTCTCCACATATCTACTAACTCTAATTTTTCTAATATTCCATTCACTTCTCTTACCTCTTTCTTATTCATTTTTTGGTTTGATTTATCTAATTCTGATAGAGGAAGGTTCAGGTCTCCCAATAGTATAGTTTTTCTAACTATTTCATCCTTGAGCTCCACTAGTTTCTCCTTTAGAAATTTCAATGGTATGTCATTTGGTGCATACATGTTGAGTACTGATATTTCCTCATTGTCTATACTGTCTTTTATCAGGATGTAATTACCTTCCCTATCTCTTTTGACTAGATCTATTTTTTTACTTTGGCTTTGTCAGATATCACAATTGTGACTCCTGCCTTCTTTTGTTTTCAATTATTTAAAGGGTTGTTATAAAGCAAAACTAAGAAAAAATGGGTAGAAGATTCTTGTAATTTTGGTTCAATAAGAAATCAATCAAACAACAAATATTTGTTAGAGGTTGACTTTGTGTTAGGCACTGGGAATGCAAAGAATATCAAGAATATGTACCTTAACCTCAAGAGCTCATATTTTAATTGGAGATATAATATGCAAACATTGATAAACACATACACACAAAAACATACATACAGAGTAGATGAATGATAATATTCAGAAAAAAGGCACTAGCAAGGTGGCTAAGGAGAGAACAGGAAAACCAGGAAAGGCCTCCTATAGAAGGTGGGATTTCAGCGGTTCTTAAAGGAAGCCTAGAAAGCCAAGCGTAATAGGGAGAAGGAAGGATTAGGGAAGACATGAAGAAATAAACTTCCTAACAATTAAAGTTGTTCAACAGTGGAATGGGTTGCTTCAAGAAGTGATGAGTTCTCCATCAATAGAGATATTCTGACAGAGGTTGAATGATCATTTAATAGGGACATTGTAAAGACAATTCCTATTTTATGTTTGGATTAGATGACCACTGATGTTGGTTTAGTCAAAATGGGGTACTAGATATTACTTTCAGCAGACCTATTATAATCTACTTGCATACAATCTCATTTTAACTTTTGGCAGTAATAAGAATCTAGGCAAATATTTCTAATTCCTACTCTGACAGACAATCTGGAATATATAGGAGGAAAGCCTGAAAACTGAGCCAGAGACCTGTTTTGAAATCTTGCCTCAAATACTTATAACCTATCTGACTGTGGGTAAGCAATTTCACCTCTCTAAGGTTACCCATCTATTAAACAATAGAAATATGTGTGCAGGATTACTGTGAAAAAAAATTATTGAAACCTTAAATCTATAGGTTATAAGGAGTTCCGGTGCATTCCAAGAATGAGAAACAACATATACAAAGGATGGAGTCAGGAGATTGAATATTATATTCAGTACTGGTGGAAGAAGTACCCAACACTGATGAATCAAAGATCCTGAAATAATTTCCATATATACTTCCAATAGTAGCTCTATTCACTGGACCAGCAGTTCTCAAGAATATTATTCTCAGGACCCTTTTGTATTCTTAAAAATTACTTAGGATCCCAAAGATATTTGTGTGTGTGTGTGAGTTATATCTATCTACATTTACCATGTTAGAAATTAAAATATCTTATTATTATGAAAATAATTTATGATCTAACAGAAACCCTGAAAAGGACTCAGGGTACTCAGGAGTTCCCACACCATACTTTGAACACTTTTGCATTAGACTATGAAAACTCAAATATCCTCATAGTTTTGACCTTTGTTTTATTTTAAAAATTAAAAAAAGTTCAAAATCCACTTATACAAAATTACAATGCCACCTCTTGAGCTGTCCCATAATGCTATTGGTATCCTAAAGCAGGGAAGCAGAAAAATTATGCCTACTCCCTTAAGGCTGTTCAGCATTACACAGCATTTTGTCTGCCCAGGCTGGGAAAACAGGAAACTGGCAGGGCAGGGAGAAGCCTCCAGGGGCAAAATGGCATGGGTTTTTTTTATCTGGCAGCTGTAGTGCTCAGCTGAAAGGAAGGACATCAGTCACCTTAATGTTTCTGAAGGTTGTTAACCAGAAACACCTAATCTGATCCAAAGGCAATGTCATTTAGGTATGACACCCTTGAAAACATCGCCTTTCCCCTCTGCCCAGTTTCAGAAATAGGTCTGCTTGTTTCCAGTTCTCATAGTCCTGATCTAGAGCAAGGAAGTCTTTGGGACTATGTAAGTCACACTAGAATACTCTTAGGGCAAAATGGTCAAGTCCTGAGGTATCCCTGATCTAAAAAGCCCTGGTTCAACTCTCGAGCCAGTCTGGAAATCAGAAAAATCACACTTCCCTGATCCATATTCAAGCCTCCTGAAGCTAAAAGGCCCTTTGCTAAAGCATCTGTCTCTTTGATATTTGAGGGTTTGGTAGATATCCTTTCTTCTATGGACTACAGGATGCTAACATTTTTATAGGGTCTAGGAGTTTGAAGACTAAGCAGTCATTATCTAGTTTAATAGGCTTGCTGGCAAATGGAGAAACTGAGAGCCAGAAAGGCTGAGTTACTTACCCTAGATCATGTAAGTAAGAAGGTGAAATGGATTTAAAACCAGGTCTTCTGACTCTAAATCTAGTGTTCTTTCCTTAGCAACAGATGATTTTTCACTCTTGTCTGTAGTCAAAGGGGAATCTATGATTTTCCTCTTTACTCTAACCTATAGAGAGCCTTCCTTAACCATATTAACTCTCTGACTTCTAAAATTCATAATTTCTGTCTATGCCATTTCTACTTAATTCTTCATTTAGCCCCACATTCAGTATTCATAATGTGCTTACTTCATGCAAAGGTCCTACCCTAGGTACAGAAGATGTAAAGCTGTACAATAAACTGAGGACCAGTGGGATTGCAATTCCATTTACAGAAATAATACATGGACACAGTCAAGAGAAGTTAAATGACTTGTTAAAGTAATGGAGTTAGTGATAGATCTGTGATTTATTCTTAAAGCAAAACAGGATAATAGGAAAGGGCAGAAAGTTTAGGCTCAGGCCCTTGTCTCACCAAAGAGAAAGGGGAATTCTACCAATAGAAACATGGAAAAATAGCAATACAGTAAGAGGCTGTGGGGGGGAAATGGAGTTAGTCTCTGGTGCTTCCTAAGAACAAGTGGCCACTTCAAACCTAGTTCTATCAATATGTGATCTAAGGAAAATAACTTAATCTCCTTGAGCCTCAGTTTCTTCATCTATAAAATTAGGACACTAATATCTGAATTACCTCATGAAATTGTTGTATCAAGTAAAATAATTTTTAAAGAGTTTTCTATAATCATAAATAATTAGAGGCAGATAGATGATACAGTAGATATGAGTAGACTGAGAGTTAGAAAGAACTGAGATAAAATCCTGCCTCAGTTTATTCACTAGGTATTTGACCCCAAGGCAAGTCACTTAACCTCAATTTGCCTTAGTTTTCTCATCTGTAAAATAGGGATATTAATACTACCTACCTTCCAGGGTTGTTTTGAGAATAAAATGAGATAATTTTGGAAACTGCTTTCCAAACCTTAAAGGGCTACATAAATTATATATATATGTATATATATATGTATAATATATAAAATGTATAAAGGGCTATTATTAAAATTATATGAATGCCCAATATTCTTACTCTTATAGCACCTATATCTTTTGATTCTAAATCCAGTGTTCTTTGAAATATATATACCATACATGATTATATAATATTCAATTAAATACATATACATTAGATATCTATGTATATAGATATTTATGTGTATATATATGTGAATAATGTTAATATTAAATTCTATCTTAAATGGTTAACTTCTATAACCAATATTTAATTCTGTACTTAAAACAAATTTTATTAAATTTCAATTTGTTGTGTGCTTTTAAACCAGAAATATATACCAGAAACAAAATGACCACATACTGTAGAAGCCATGTCAAAAAACTTGTCTTAAAACCCATAAATGTTAAAAGATGGGAATTTACATATTTCAGTTTTGTTCTATAAGATTTGTAATTCTGTTTTTTTAACCTAAAAAATGTCAACAACCAAACCCAGCTCTTCTGTTAAAAATAAAAAGGTAACATATTCTTTATAAATTTTCCCTCCATATGAACAGCCTCAGGCTAATACTGGACTTTAGAGTATATTTTCAATGTTACAATATTAAAAATGAAAAAGGAGAATAGACTCCTTATCATTTCTCTTTGATTAACCAAACATACACATATTAGTGGATATTTTAGCCAGTGACATAAGAAAGTATGTTTAGAACAAAGAGTAAAAGGTTTTCAAAACACATTCATACAAAACACAATTTAAAAACCTCTGGGCCAGACTCAACATTCTCATTATCATCATCATAACTCACATTTATATTACCCTTTAAATAACAGGACATTTTTCTTATGACCACTCAGTAAGGTAGGGGATGCAAGTATCATCCTGTTGCACAAATGAGAATACTGAGGGCCACCAGTCTAAACTCTAATGGCTATGTTGCATCAGATTTTTAAAAACTAACTTGAAAAATATTTTTATCAGCTCATTTTTTAATTTAAAAATTTTATATTTTTCCATATTACATGTAGATATATTTAATAATAATTTCTAAAACATTATAGTTCATGATCTCTCCTTCCTACCCAACCCTTCCTCCTCTCTGAGCAGATAGTATGATATAGATTGTATATGTGCTATCATACATATTTTGAATTTATCATGTTGTAAAAGACATTTTGGCCCGTAGTTGTGGTGCGCGTGGGTGGCTATTGTTAGGCGGTTGGCGGCTCGGGGCTGGGGGACCCCCAGGAGGAGTGGACATGTCGCATAAACAAATTTATTATTCAGACAAATACGATGAGGAGTTCGAGTACCGGTCAGTGTGAGCGCGAAGGGGGTAGCCATGCTATCGGCGGGCACGTCATGTTGCCCAAGGATATAGCCAAACTGGTCCCTAAGACCCACTTGATATCTGAGTCTGAGTGGAGGAACCTTGGTGTCCAGCAAAGTCAGGGATGGGTCCATTACATGATCCATGAACCAGAGCCTCACATCTTGCTGTTCCGGCGGCCACTGCCCAAGAAGCCTAAGAAATGAGAGAGCATAGTACCACTTCTGCTCCAAGCTGTACATAGCTGTCCTTACCTGCTAACATCTTTCTGCTAATAGTGTTGTCTTCTTGTTTCTCACTTGGGATATTTAAGGGATGTTTGAAAGTGCTGGTAACTTTCTTGTTTCTTGAGCAAAGCTGACACTACCACCACCACCCCATTGGGTGCTCTGATGGATGTAACTTCAGCTGAGCTTTGCCTCCAAAAGCCATGGCAAGCTTTGTATCAAGCTGAACACATTGAGTAGATGGACAAAGAGCTAAGAATGACTGAAGATTCATCACTGTTTAGTTACGGGGCTTGTATAATTGTTGCTGTTTGTGGAAGGGGGGTTTTCCCTGCCAGGTTGTGTGTGAGGCGACTTAATGGATTTATATTTTCATTTGTTGGAAACTTTCTATTTTATTCAAGAAATGTCTGTTCTGTTTAAATCCCTTGAATAAAGAGGAAGTTTTTGTAAAAAAAAAAAAAGACATTTTGCTTATATTAGAGAAAAATTAATGAAGGAAATAAACTGAAGAATTACATAGTTTAATCCGCATTCAGACTCCATTAGTTCCCTCTTTGATTGTGGACAGCCTTCTGTCATGAATTCTTTGGAGTTGTCTTAGATCCTTACACTGCTGATCCTCATCAACTTATATAAATATATAAAAGTTATTAGGCTTAGATTTGTAGTCTTCATATTCATTACTTCTCACAGTACAACATTCTATCATGTTAACGTACCACAATTTGTTTAGCCATCCCTCATTCAATAACATCTACTTTGTTTCAGTTCTTTGCTACTATTTTGATACATATTAGACATTTCTTTCTATTTTGACCTGTTTGGGAGTATTTGCCTAGCAATGAAATTTGTGGGTATAGATGTTTTAGTTACTTTCTTAGCATAATCCCAAATTGCTTGTGCCAGTCTTTATATAGTCCTTGCAGCATAAGCTTTTTACATCTTTCCAATTTGCTGGTGAATAAAGGGAAATCTCAGACTTGTTTTGGGTTACATTTCTTATTAGTAATTTGGAGCATTCATTCTTATGTTAACAATTACAATTCTTTTGGAAACTACTCATTCACACCTTTTGAGTACTTAGCCTTTGGAGCTAACAAGGTCTTCAGGTCAGCATAAAATTGTTTTGCTATTAAAGACAGGGTCAGACCAGAGAAGAGAAGTGTGTGTGTGTGTGTGGGGGGGGCCTGGTTGCAGCAGATCAGTACCTCTGTTTTCAGTCTCCTCAGGGTCCCCTTGCCTATGGCACTTATTATCACTGGGAGACCTAGTTAGGAGTTGGATGCAATGGTACACTACAGGAAGTCATTCACCAAACTACTAAGAAGGTTGAATGGACATTTAAAATGAATATTTAATTCTCCAAAGGTGCTATCTCATATAGCCCTCCTTGCTGTCTGATTTCACTGGCTGAACCCTGTGCCCAGATGGCTTTCTTTAAGTCTTAGTTAAAACCTCACCTTCTACAAAAAGGCTTTGTTAATCTCCCTGTAATGCTAGCGCCTTTCTTCTATTGATTACTTCTGAGTCATTCTATCTGTATCTTTCTGGTTTGTACATAGTTGTCTACATGCTGTTTGCCCCCATGGTGAGTTCCCTGAGGGCAAGACTGTCTTCTACCTTAGCACTGTGGCTGGCACATAATGTGTATTTATTAAATGTTTGTGACTGATTGTTTGCTTTCATTTGTCAATTCATTTTTTCTTCCCATTTAAAAAAATCTCTCCACCAATGTGTCACCACAGTGTTGCAACTATGGCTTTTCTGTGGTTGTGCAGCAAAGTCCAGAGTTTGCAGATCCAACGAAGCTGAAAGGTTCTAAATCAGGGTCCAGAGAGCAGTTGTATGGTTGTCCCCAGGGTATTATTTGATATGGAGAGGGTTTTGGGAAGTCATGAAAAGGGTCCAGAAGATTAAAGAAGTAATACCACTACTAGGTCTGTATCCCAGAGAGATTGTATTTTTAAAGGGAAGGGACTTACTTGTACAAAAATACACAGCAGATTTTTGGGGGTGGCAAAGAATTGGAAATCGAAGGGATGCCCATCAAGTGGGGAATGGCTGAACAAGTTGTGGTTCATGATGGTGATGGAATACTATTGATAGCTTTAACAAATATCGAACAGGATGATTTCAGAAAGAGCTGGAAAGGCTTACATGAACTGATGGAAAAACAGGAGAACATTGTACACAGTAACAACATCATTGTAGAATGATCAACTGTGACGGACTTAGCTACTATCAGCAATACAATGATCCAGGATAATTCTGAAGGACTTATAACAAAGAATGCTATCTCCTCCAGAGAAAGAATTGTTGGGAGTCAGAAGGCAGATTGAAGCATGTAACTTTTCACATTAACATATTTGGGTTTTTGTTTGGGAGGGGTTGTTTTATAGGATTATTTTCTTATAAAAATGATCAATATGGAAATATATTTTTTAAATAATAAAACATGTATAATACAGATTGAATTACTTGCTAGTTCTGCAGGGAGTAGGGAAGGGAGAGAGGGAGACAACTTGGATCAGAGAACTTCAGAAAACTTATGTGGAAATTTATTATTATGTATGATTAGTAAAATAAAATCTTTATAATTAAAAAAGAAAATTGGAGAATTTTTTTGACAGCAACTTAAAATGAGGGCCTAAGAAACAGCTCAAAGGCTGTCATCTGCATAGGTAGAGAGAAACCCCACATCAATGAAACTACACTACATGTAGTGAGATGGAAAATTAGGCAGGAACAGCCTGAATTCCTATCGTGACTCCTTCAATATTCCTACATTATTTCTAGAGAACTCTATATTCAGGAAGTATCTAACATTATGTTAAGAACCTTTGTGAATATCAATTGTACCTGTAAAATCATATAAAACATATTTCCATATTAGCCATATCACAAAAAAGCAAGAAAAACAAAGAAAGAAAACTTATATTTCAATTTGCACTCAGAATTCATCAGTTCTCTCTCTGGAGGTACACAGCATTGTTTTCATCATGAGTCTTGGAATTGTCTTGAATTAATGCACTGATCAGAATTGCCAAGTCTTTCACAGTTGATCATCATTATGACATTGCTATTACTGTACACAATGATCTCCTGGTTCTGCTAACTTTACTTTGCATCAGTTCATATAGATCTTACCAGATTTTTTTTTCCTGAAATGACCCCTTGTCATTTCTTATAGCATAATATTATTCCATCATAATTGTATGCCATAACTTATTTAGTTATTTCCCAACTGATGAGCAGCCTCTCAATTTCCAATTCTTTGCCAGCACAAAAAAGAACTATCTATTTTTGAACAATTTTGCCAATAGTTATTAGTGTCACCAACAGTTTATTAGTGTGTTTTGATTTTCCCTTATCCTCTCCAGAATTTGTTATTTCTGAAACATATAAGGTAGTTATTTCAGAGTTCTTTTCGTTTGCATTTCTGTAATCAACTGTGATTTAAAACTCTTTTTCATATGGCTTTTCTGTCTTCTAAAAATCACCATCTTGGCTTTGCCTCTCCAGGTCATTTATTTAAAATGAAATAAATTTACTAAACACTTCCATGAAAAAACTTTCCATCCACAGCAACATATAAGTATAAGATTGGCTTTGGAGCCCAATGTTACTGAAATACAAGATATCAGAGTGTATGTCATTTTTGTACATTAATGCTTCCTGGAATTTTCTGTATTCAGTTTGAAAGGGGAACAAAGTATCAAAGTGTTTTTCCTAAAGCAGAGGCCTAACTATGTCAATCACCTGCTCAATAAACCTCCATGGTTCCTTATTACCTTCCAGATCATAAATATAAATTCCTTTGTCTTTGCACTTAAAAGTTCTTTACAATATAATATTTTCAACTTTTCTAGTTCTCATATCCTCCAACTTTCCACATACTCTATGATTCACTCTATAGCCCATTTACTATTCCTTGCTTTTATAATTTAATTTACCATCTCCATGCCTTTATAGTAGCTACTTACCATGACAATAATGCTCTCGAACTCTTAAAATCCATGGCTTCCTTTAAAACTCAGCATAAGCACTTCCTCTACAAGGATTGCCCTACCCCTCCCAAATACCCAGAGTGCTATCTCTGCTAAGGTTTGCTTCCTTCTATTCTGTAGTTTTATAGTAAATTCTGATTTATGATTTTTCTATGATGTCACTTCCATTACGTAAGCTCCATGATATCACTAGCCTTCCAGTTACACAGATTTGTAAATTTAATGTCATACTGAATTCTTTCCTCTCCTTTATCCTCATATCCAGTTGGTTGGAAAATATTGTAGATTCTGTCTTCATAATATTTCTTGTGGCACTCCCCTTTTCTCCACTCACATAAATATTATTCTACTTTAGAACTTCTTGCTTAGATTATTGCAATAGATTCCTAATTTGTCTTTGTGCTTTTAGTCCTCATTCAACAGTTCATTCTCCTCATGGTTTCCAAAATCATTGACTTCTAGCACAGTTTTGATCATGGAACCCCTGATCAAAAATCTTCTGTTTATAACTGTTGCCTTTAGCATAAAATGCAAAACTCTTCATCTTGACATAAGAACTCCTATATAATCTAGTTCCCTCCTATTTTTGCAGCCTTATTTTTATATTATTCCTCTTCAGGTATCCTTTATTTTATTTAAACTAATCTATTATGGCTGCTGCTTAAATTCAGGATTTAATCTTCCATCTCTGTGTCTTCACATGCCCCCATCCTTGGCATGTTCCCCTTCTTCATCTTTGCCTCTTAGTATCCTTTACATTTTTTGTAACAATAACTGACATTTCTATTTTTGTCAAAGTACTTTTACATATATTAACCCATGTGAGCTATTACTACCTATAATAATGGGGTTGTGTTGGGGGGGGGGTTGAGAATGGAGTCTTCCTTCCCTCAAGGCAAGAACAAAGGAAGAGGAGATGATGTTATAGTTAAGTCAAGAGACAGAAGGAGGGTGAGTCTGTTTTCTCCCTTCAATCCTCTCTGGTTATGGCCCCTCACTGTGTCTGCCATTTCTCTCTCTATTGCCAGGTTCTTCCTAAATGATAAACTTCTTCCTTCTAGGGAGAGAGAGGGGTCACTTTTCTCCCCCCTCAGTGGTGATTGCCCTTCACTGAGGCTGGAGTTACTTAAAGGTTTTGATAACAGATTTATTCTGTGGAAACAAAGATGAAGGACAAAGTTGAAATGGATGGTGGATTGGGGCTAAAAGGAAAGAGGGAGGAAGAGATCCCTATCTAGATAAACCATTCCCCCTTAAGTAGGCAACTCAGGTTTGGTCTCTGGAGGCCCTGAGGGGTTCAGAGCAGTGAATCCTGGCTTTTGGCACAGCACAACAAGTATCTTAAGTTCAGGGTAAAGTGAGATTATGACAGGTCTTCTTGTGGACTACTTCCTTCTTCAGGAATTGTTGATCTGGGAGGACTGGGTTTCAGGGAGAGAAAGGTTTCTGGGATCAGGATCCAGTCAAAGAATGGACCTTCTCCTTAGCAGGTCTCAGTCCACAGAGAGAGAAAAGCCAATTGACTCTCTCAGGGTTGTTTTTTTTTTTTCTTTCAGAGTTCCAAACCTTCTCTCTATACCCATTTCCTGTTGCTGATGGAATCCTTGCAGCTTCACCAGGCTTTCCTTCCAAAAGTCTCTGGATTTTCTCTCTCTCACACAGATCTCTCACTATTGTTGTAGTATCTACTATAAGGAATGAGGAAAATTCAGAGAGATCTAGTGACTTTCCTATAATCACATGTTAGTAAGCTAGAGAATCAGCTCGAGTTTTACTCTCTCTTTGAAGTCTTTCCCTCTTAATTAATTGTTAGGGTATGTTGCTTTAAATTAAATTGTATTTATTTATTTGTAAATTTGTTGTCTCACCTTTTACCACTAGCATTAAATATCTTCTTATTGAGGACAGGTACTAATTATTTTTTTCTTTTTATTCTTAATACCTAGCATGATGTATTATACATAATAGACTTGTAATAAGTATTTGTTGAATATTAACTTTAAATTTTTTCTCACAATTACATCATAAGCTTTTGCAGTTATTAATATTAATAAAAATTACAATGATGAGGCTCTAGTCATCCTTTAAGGCTCAACTTAAATTTCTTATTCACACCCCCCTCCCCCATCAGATGATCAACAAGCATTTATTAAGCTCTTACTACATGGCATTTGGGGCATCAAAGTGACACAGTGGATAAGGTAGAAAACTCATTTCCTGAGTTCAAATCTGGCCTCAGATATGTTCCAGCACTGTGACCCTGAACATGCCATTTAACACTATTTGCCTCAGTTTTCTCCTCTGAGCTAAAGAAAGAAATGGAAAGCCAGTCCAGTATCTTGGCTAAAAAAACTCCAAATGGGATCATAAGAATTAGACACAACTGAAAATGAATAATACATGTCATTCATTATAAGTGCTTGGGATACAAAAGAGACAAAGCTATCTCTGCCTTATGTGTCTGCTCAGACTCATAGGAGGAAAATTAGGAAAAAGCAAAATTGTAGAAACTAAGATTGAAGAGAGTATCCAGGAGTGGTTAGAAGTATCAAAAGCTAGAGGGGGTCATGTATAATAAGGACTGAGAAAAGGCTGTGAAATATGTTGAATGGAAGCATCAGAAGTCAAATTTCTAGGAGTTGAGAAATGAGCAGGAGATGAGAGATCACAGGTAATGAGCAGAGAGCACTTATTTTAGAGGTTTGATTATAAAAGAAAAAATATAGAATGACAAGTGCAGAGAATACAGGGTTGAGTGAAGAGTTTTTAGGAAGAGGAAAACTTGGGCAAAGTTGTGGGGAGTTCATAAGGATTTAGAGACCTAGGTAAGTTTATAGGTAATGGGGAAGAAGAGGTAAATAATTAATATTGAAAATTTCCATTTCTTCATTGAGAGAGAAAAGAGAGAAATGGAGGAGGGGGAGAGAGACAGAGACAGAAGCAGCTAGAGATGAGACAGAAAGATAGAGACAGAGTGAGAATTAGGCAAAGCAAGAGCAAGACAGTAAATTATCAAAGGAGAAAGCTCTCAGAGGAGATGGGAGGAATGTAACTAGGGGTACAAATTGAATTAGGGTTGGTTTTAGCAAATATAAGCTTTTTCAGAAACTAGAGTAAAAGAGGAAACAATGAGCGATTATCATCTATTTATTCATGAATTGGTTAGGAAAATCTATCCTCTTCCAACAGGTTCCCTGGACATCTAACTTGAAACCGAGGGAGAGAGATAATACAGGAACAGGGTCAGTGATAGGTGAGTGCAAATGCTGGGTAACTTACTAGTCCAGGTTTTGATTTTTTTTTTTTTTGAGAATGAAAAGGTTCTGTTTCTTTGCTTTA
Organism: Monodelphis domestica; assembly: GCF_027887165.1. NCBI lineage: Eukaryota > Metazoa > Chordata > Mammalia > Didelphimorphia > Didelphidae > Monodelphis > Monodelphis domestica. The sequence continues at coordinate 142,628,774 of NC_077233.1, read as the reverse complement.
TCATATAAGGAGAAAGGGAATGTTTTGTCCTCTCCCAAAGAAACTATCAACTCAAATTGCCTAAGCCTTACAAAGCTTTCATTTGAGGTTTGGATCGTGCTTAAACTGCAAAGCTCAGGGGATTCTCCAGGACCACAGAAAATTATTTTGGGAAGCCAAATGATGTCATGTTGCTAAAGAAGTAAGCAACAGTACTTGGGGGCTGGATGAATACAAGCTTTCCAATAAGGAGGGACTGCTTTAGCTATATAATTCAATGGTACTATCACAGTTTGGCCAATGATTTTACTTATGATCCTCAGAAACTAAAAATGTCCCCCCTTTTTATCAGTAGGTTTATCTATTATGTTCATTCCCCTTCCCTTTTTCTATTTGTGTTAAAATGTCCATCACTAAGCTCCCCTACTTGCATTTTCAGAAATATGTCACAGTTCATTCAACATGATGAGTTCACTGTATTATTCATTTTGTTGTGGATTATAATAGGTTAAATCTTAAATTCCTGGCAAGATATTCCCCCCCCCCCTTAATGTAGCATTAAAAGAAACTTGAAGAAAAGCATTATGACCTTCTTGACTCTATTCCCTATCATTATTTCTACAAACCCTAGTGAGTATGTAATTCTCACTGGCATAAATTTAGAAATCCATAAACTATTTACTAGGTACCTACAATGTATCATATATTATGCCAAGTACTAGGGACACAAATACAAAATGAAACAAACTCCGCTTTTGAGATGTTTATATTCTTGTCCAGGATGGAAATAGAGGAAGAGAACAACATGTACATACAGACAAAACAAAGGAGGAGAACAACATGTACATATAGACAAAATAACTTTAATCAGTGCCAGGTAGTGATGGAAAGCAGGGAAGATTAAGAAAGTCTTCCTACAGAAGATAGTAGTTATCATGAAGAAAGGAAGAGTACAATGAGGCAGGAGAAAGAACAGAAAGCATTCCAGGCATGGGGCACAGTCAGCACAAAGACACAAAGTCAGAAGATGGAGCACTGTGAATGAATAGAGACAGCCAGTTTGGCTGGACTACAAGGAATTGGGAATGGCAATGAATATGAGAGAAAAGAAGAAAGACAAGTACAGGTCAGGTTGTGAGAGCTTTAATAGTTAAACAGAAATGTTTAAATTTTATTAAGACAATAGGGAGCCACTGGAGTTTGCTGAATATGGGGACATAACCAAACCTATCTTTAAGGAAAAGCACTTGGGCAGTTGTATGGAAGATAGAATGGAAGGGGGAGAAACTTGAGGCATGGAGAACAATAAGATAGTAAGCAGGTCAGAATAAAGAAGATGACTCACCTGAATTGTGGTGATGTCTCTGTGAACAGAGAAAAGAGGTCAGATACCAGAGATAAGGCATCTGTAATGGAGACACATTGAATTCAGAAGCCACTATAGGAGACAGCCCTTATGTAGTTTTCCAGGTTTACATTGCTATTTTTCCTCATCTGATCTTATCAGTTACTATTGTCCTTTCTCCCAAACTGGGCTGTATTTACCTTACCTATGTTTTTATTCACTTATATTTGTTCTATACACATTTATATATTTGTGTCTCCCTGTAAGGATAGGTGCATGGGAGGTTTTTTGGAACCTTGACATCAGGGCTGAGGGAGACAAAATGTCAATTGGAGAGCAAAGGATTCTGGGAAGGAAAGTGACCTGAGGAAGAGCTGGATGGAATTCTGGGCTTCTGAGCAGAGTCCTTGACCTGACAAGACCTGCTCTGGGACTGAGGATTTCACTGAAAGTCACCCGAGAGTATCGTGTTCCTACATTCAAGCTTTCTAGAGATCTTTCTTCAATCTGTTATCTCCAACTACCTCCAAACTGAGAAGAAGTTATCTCAAACCCCAAAAGGGGGTTATGGACTCCTGGAGGAGAGAGCCCGGCTCCCTTGCCCTTCCAGTCTCCTTACACCTGTCTCCTTATACCTATAGGCTAGACAGATATATAAATTAACAGTGGGATTGTTTAGTTTGGGATATGGGTCTGAGAAACCTGAATAGGCAACATCACACTGTTCAAGCCAAGGACCAAATAGGAAACATTAAGGTAACCAATCCCCACTTTCCATCACCCAGTTTACCTAAAGATCCTTCATTAAAACCTTACAAAAGCAGTCAGATTTCAAAGCCTCTTGATATAGTTTTGAGAAGGTATATGATTCAAGAACAATAGAGTCATCAGAGCCAACTCCCTCTGAGGCAAAGGGTTTGCCTCTAGATCCTCTCTGTGGGAGAAAAACTAAGGCCATCCTTAGGTCTAGTTGGTAGGGGATATCTGTCTTCAATTCCCCACCAGTCATTTCCTTAGGGAACCTAGAGCAGCAACTGACAACTGTCTCCCTCAGGGAGAAGAGAGGAGGATAGAAGCTATTGCCATTCAAGCTTTGTCTTTTCCGCTCATATACTGATCCTGCTCCAGAAACCCAATCTGAACTCTACTGGTATACCATCTTAATCAGTGGAGGTTACTGTTATTTTTACCTCAGGAACCACCATTTTTACACTCCCCTATTAAATAATAAACTCTTTGAGAGTAGGAAATGCTTCATTCTTTGTACTTTTATTTCTAGCATCTAGTACAGGAACCAAAACATAGTAGGCACTTAATAAGTAGATGTTATCTGATTATCCATGACCTGATAAATTCCTTCTCTTCCTTCACAGATCTTGTGCACCTCCTCTCTGAAGTCTTCCCTGATTCCCCCGAACCATAAATAGTCTCCTTGGATATGACAATGAGGCACATTTTTTTTTATCATGGGCTAAGAAATCTTTAGTTATTCTACAGTGTTTTTTGAGTGAAGTTCAAACTCCTTTGCTCAATAATCAAGAATCTCCACATTACTTTTTCAGCTTTTCCTCCTTTCACTATCTTCTATGTACCCTCTACATTCCAGTCAAATCAGGCTACTCTTCCTTCTACCCTACCCCAACAAGTTGCATAACTTTTTGCCTCTGTGTCAGGGGTTACATTGTGTCCCATACCTAAAATGCTCTCTTCTTAACTGACTGGGGATACATTTATACTTTACAATGCAACTCAAGTTTTATCTCTTCCCTAAAACTTTCCAGATAATTTACTTTTAAATATATTTATTATATAATATATATTATAACTATGTGAATTTGTGTTTTATCCTCCTATGAGGCCATAGACTCTTTGAGGGCAGGGGCACTGACTTATTTAAACTTTCCATATTCTCTAGTTTCTAGACTTTAATAAATGTTTGTGAAGGAAAAGAAGTAATTTAGTTCAATCCAGAAAACTGCAGCATTATCCCTAAGACTTTTTTCTGACTATCATAGCTACTGCTCTTTGGGATTTCCTGAAATGGAGAAATAAAGGAAGAGATGAATATTAATGGGGAATGAAGTTTCCATGATCATGTCTCTCTTCCTAGCTTTCACTCTCCTGTTGTATCTGCCATGTGGAATGTTAGTAGTAATGACAGTAGTAGCCCATGTTTATAGAACTTTCTCCATTGTTTTTTATGTTAGGTTAGGCCCTTAACACTTTGTTCTTATATCACCACAAGCCCCTATTTGGTGCTCTCATCTGAAGTCCTTTCCCACTGCAGGCCATCTGACACACAGGTACCGAAGTAATTGTTCTTAAACAGATCTTAATGTATCATCTCCTACTCAATCAACTCCAGTATCTCCTCATTTTCTCTACAATAAACACACAAACTATTCTGTTTAAAATTTAAAACCCTTCATAAATTATCCCCAGTCTAACTTTCCAGCCTCACTGGCCATTTCTTGTCACCACTCACCTCAGCAATCTAATTCAATTGTTTCTCACCAATGACATTTCATCTCTAATCTCTATTCCTTTGTACTGACTGTCCATACCCGGAATGCATTTCCTTTCTCATTGCTTTACAGAATCTTTCTCTTCCTTGAAGATAAAATTCAAGCACTACCTTCTATATGAAGTCTTTCCTGAGCACCAACTTCTAGTATTCTCTCCAAAACTACCTTAATTTAACTGCTTTGCATTTTACTGTCTTTATATTTATTCTATTTGTTGTTTCCCTTATTTGAATGTAAGCTATTTTTGAGTAGCAATATCTCCAGGGTCTAGTACAATGTCTGGGAGCATGTTATGTATTCAATAAATGCTATTGATCAAGTGCTCCCAATAACACTGTGATATAGGTAATGTAAATTTTAAACCATTTTTTGGATGAAGAGACTGAGGTTTAGATAAGCAAAAGGACTTGTTCATAGTTATACATCTAATATCAAAGGCAACTTCAAACCTAAATCTCCTGCCTCTAAGTTCCGCACTTTTCCCAGTATGTCATTTAGTCTCAAGATCAGAGAATCTTAAGAGTTGAAAGGAACCTCTAGTCTAAACTATATCTAAATAATTCCCTCTACAACATACCTAACAAGTTGTCATTCTATATTTTGCTTGAAAACCTACAGGGAGAAGGATTCTAAGGCCTCCAGAGGCAGTTCATTCTAGGTCTACATAATTTTAAATATAAGGAAGAATAAAGGTTTTTTTTCTCCCTAATACCAAGCCTGAGCCTAACACTGTTCTCATAAGGCAGTACCATATTTTCATATTCAAATTCCATTGCCACCTTTCCTTGTTCCAACCTTTTCTACAAAGTTTAAAAAAAAAAAAGATTGTGTCTCTCCATCTCCCCCAGATTGGAAGTAAAGTGGACACACTTGTAGGCGTGGTCTCAAATTGATTGGCTTGGAAGCTTTAACCTCCATATTTTTTAACTTGGGGGCAATTCACTCTTCCTTAAGACAACTTCATGGCTCTTTCTCCCAGAGGCTTACTATGTTGGTATCAAACTCAGGGTGAACACTTGATGGTCTTTAGTTTTAGTTCAAATGATCTACCAGCCTTAGATTCCCCCAGTAGTAAAGAATTATAGGAATGTATCATGCCAGATATATTTAGTTCATTTTAGTCTAAATTGGCTGATGAGCTACTTATGGTTCCAACATTTGTCTTTTTAGTCAACATAATTTCCCCCCTCATTTTAATTGTTTCTTTGTCACCTGAATTTCATTTTTGAGAGTTTCCTATCCCTTCCACAAAGAACTTTAGTCTAAATGCCTTTATCTACCTTTCTTTTAATCCTGTGAAATCTGTCCTCCCCAAATCTAGTATACCTTTTCTTTATCACAAATTTTAAGGTAGACATTTCCCCCCAAAGGTCCCGTAATTTCTACCCCAGCATCCAGGTTCTAATTTTTATAAGAATTAAATTCAGAATAGCTTTCCATTGTAGTTTCCTTTAAAGTTTCCTTTTAAGAGAATGAAAACAATCATCATTGTGAGTATTATTAGATGTTTTACTTTTGGCTGAGTGTTCCAACATCCATTTGTATAATGAAGATTACCCATTTGGATAACTAAGTCTCTCAGCATTACCATATTATGCTATCATGCCAAGTTGTCCCTTTCTACTATACATTTTAGTCTCAAAATTACAGATTCACATCATCTGGCCTCCCTAATAATAGTTGGAACAACTGCCAGGCATTTGATTGTCTATACTTGTATCTTACCTTAAGTACTATTGAGACTTACTAACGATAATTCATCCTTGAGTCCCATGAATATTTGAACAATGATGATTATCTTTTATGTAAAATCTTTAATTCTCTTTGCCTCAGCCTAAAATATATGTAAGAAAGCAGACATATATAAGTCACTTGAAATTAAAAATCCCCCCTGCAAGCCCCCCCCCCCCCAATTACTCAAATCCTTATTGAATGAAGCAAATAAAAAACAACTATCAACCTGTTTGCTATTATTTGGTCAAAGATTCTAGAAAATCAACATTTACAACTTTTACTAGCAATTTCAAAGTTGATGCAAATTATTCCCAGATTGGTGGACTGAAATACATAAGGGCAACTGGTGACCCTCATCCAATTACATTTCAAAACTGTTAGCAGCATCCATTCAGCCCTCACAATTAAAAGTTGGATTCCTCTACTCTAATACATGAACTGAAATGTTTCCTCTCTAGTAACTGATAAAGGATTGGGAATGCAGTAAAAAGGGGGAAAAGATTCTGTTGTAGCCTATAGAGTAAAATCACCCATGCACAAACTGGAACTGTTAAAGGAGGTGTTTGTTTTCAACATGTTGTGCCTTTAAAAATACATAAAATTGTGCACGCACACTCCTGGGTTTCATTTCCTTGTATAAACAGTGCTCCTGCCCTGACCATGGAAGGTAAGAGAAAATATACCTGAAATTGTGGCTCATTACTGCTGCATGAAATACATCTCATATGTTAAACAAGACTGGACTGCCTCTTACATTTAAACATGAATTACTATAGTTACTCAGTCAAAAGTGTCAGGACACAAGTGACCATGGAGTTTAATTAGCCTAGTCTCCTAGTGACAACATTGCATTTACTAGGGAAAGAAGATTATACACATGCTGAGCAGTCTTAGTGGGAAAGGCTACATCGGTATGGAATTTAACCCCCACAGTATTAAAGAGGTGGAGAATGATTATTACTTTACAACTGGAACACATTATTATCAAGTTTCCAGATTGCACAGTTTTTATTAACTTATAGAGAGTTAGTTCTTTTTATATTTTCCAAATTAAAAAAAAAGTGATGAGGTTATACTTTTAAAAAATTAAGACTTTTATTTGACTCAACAATTATGTTCTTTTTACACACCTCCCTGATGTGTTTAACACTTTATCAAGAACTCCAAAGTAGGTTAACCACTTTATCACCACCCTATTTTTAACATGGAAATATAAAGAAAATCTAGGAAAAAGTGAGCCAATGTATTCCTTGAAAAGCTGGAACTTTCTTATGGATAGCACCAAGTGCAATACCAATGCAGACATTGTTTCAGGGATGTACTTCCACCCATATCATATATCTTAGAAAGAATGCAAGAGTCTAGGCATCTATTCTATTATTCAAAATCTGTTTATTATTCAAGAAAATCTTTTGAATATACTTAAAAGTACGATTTTCACTCAAATTATTTCATGTGCCTTTATGATGAAGGTTCACATAAGTCACAACTTATTAAGTAATATAGAAGTGAGACTAAATATTTGAACCACCAAATAATAAAATATCCTGTAAGGAAATTATTTCTAGAGATCATTTAAAATCACAACACTGACTTCATTTAGATGGCAATTGTGCATCAGGCTATCTGAACAATGTGTAAGTTTTGTATAACAGGACAGATTACTAGCCTATAATATTACTTGAACTTGGTACTTTAGAAGCTTTAATTCAACAAGGAATAGAAAAAAGCTAAAGAAGGAACAAATAAATATACAGACCATAAATCAAAGAATAACATTTAGAATAGACAAAAAAAGAAGAGATTTAATTAAGAGAACAAGGCAAAGAAATTCTGCTTAAAAAAAGGTGCCAAAATTAGCAAAAGAAATAGGAAGGAAAGTTGGGAGGGATGACTTTGAAAGAGACCCTTAAAGGGCAGAGAAATAAGAAAGAAAAAAGAGTCAGAACAACATAACTAAACAAAAGAAAAAAAGTAAAACTACAAAACTAGACAATACGATTAAGCACTGATAAATGGGGAATAGAGAGGAGAGAACTTATAGGAACAGATTTCCTCTGTAGTAGATTAAATAAAACTAATCACAGTAAAAATGTGTTGGTTTATAAGAAAGAGGTGGAGAGGGGATGAAAACAAAAATAATCCTAACTGAGAAAAAATACTTAAGACCCAAATGGAGGAAAATATAAACCTAACTCATACTTTAAATGTGAATAGATTAAACAACCCAATAAAATAATATATTCAAGAAGAAAACAAACCGCTAAAATCTATTGTTTATAAGAAACAAACAAAAAGATACATTTAGAGTTTTAAAAATCTGAAAAAATTTACTATGTAGCAAGTGAATTCAAATAAGCAGGAATTGCACAAAATAAAAATGTATATAATATAAACAGAGACAAGATGGGAAATTACAATATGCAGAAAGAATTCATGGACAACAAACTAATATCAACACTAAAATTATATAATACAGATGGAGGCAAGATGGCAGCTTAGTAGCAGCAGAAGTTGAAATCATTCTAACATCCTTCCAAACCAATTTTTGGAAAGTGCCTTAAAATGACAGGAATAAAAAATCAACAGCAAGACATAGTGAGGGGACCCTACTACAGAACACAATTTGAAAGGCAGGCAGAGTTGATTTTCATTGGATTTTCATGGGAGAAGGGGAAACCATTAGCAAAATTGCAAATAAAGGAGTGTTGTCAACCAACCCCTCCCCACCTACTGCACTAAGTTCAAAATCTGGGCAAAGGCCAACTTCAGGATCCCAGGACCCTGCCTATACCACCAGCACAGAACCTCACACTCCAGACCCACCCCTGGAAGTCCCAGGACCTGGCACTGGCCCATAGTGAGATCCAATGTAATGCTTTTGCCTTTCAAGTCTGTACTGTCCTAAAGTCCTCATATCAAGGGCAAAATAGCTCAGAGTGCTAAGACTTGCAAGCTATCAATAGAGGAGACAAAATCATCAGCTTTCAAAACTCCCAGTCCACAGACAAAAAACAGGCTTAGAAAACGAGCAGACTGAAAAAGAAACACAACTCTAGAAAATTATTATGCAGACAAAGAGCAAAGCACAGAGTGAATAGGGGATGGTGAGAACCAAGCAACCAAGTGCAAAACTTCAAAGAGAAATGGAAATTGGTCTCAGAAGCTGGAGATACTCAAAAAATAATTTAAAAAATCAAATAAGACAGGTTGAAAAATTGGGAAGAAAAATAGGAAAAAGAAATGAAAGTAATGAAAAAAGAAAATAGCTTAAAAAGCAAAATTGGGCAACTGGAAAAAGGCACAAAAATCCAAAGAAGAAAAGACTGCCATGAAAAGTAGGAAGGACCAAATGGAAAAGGAAAATAAAAAAGTCATGGAAGAAATTCTTTCAAAATTAGAATTGGGCACGTAGAAACTAATGATTTCATGAGGCATAAAGGAACAATAAAATAAAATCAAAAGCATGAAAAAGAAAAAAATATGAAATATCTCATTAAAAAGCAATTGATGTGGAAAATAGATCCAGGAGAGATGTTTTAAGAATTATTGTACTACCTGCAAGTCATGATCAAAAAAAATTAAAAAGCCTTATTGTCATATTATAAAAAATGATCAAAGACAAATGCCCTGATATTCTTGAAAAGAGAGTAAAATAGAAATTGAAAGAATACATGGATCAATTCCTGCAATTAGTCCCCAAATGAAAATTAACAGAAATGTTATAGCCAAGTCGAAGAGCTCCTAGGCCAAGGGAAAAATACAGGAAGCAGCCAGAAAGAAACAATTCAGATGTTCTGGAGCCCTAGTCAGGCTTACATAGGATCTGGCAGATTCCATATTGAAGGATTTGAAGGCTTGGAATATGATATTCTGGAAGGCAAGAGAACTGGGTTTACAACTGAGAATCACCTTTCAATCAAAAATGAGTATATATTTTTCAGGGGAAAGTATTGTAATTTAATAAAATAGAAAATTTCCAAACATTCATGAAGAAAAGACCAGAACTAAACAGAAAATCTGATGTCCAAATACAAAATTCAAGAGAAGCATACATAAGAGCTTCAATAAGGTAAAATTGTTTATATTCCTATATGCGAAGATGATATCTGTAACACTTAAAAATTATTATTATCATACTAGTTACAAGAAGCATACATAGACAAAGGGTATGGTAGTAAGCTGTTTAGGATGATATGTAATAAAACTAATTTAGGGGGTGAAAAGGAGGATTGTACTAAGAGAAATGGAAAGTGGGAAGAAAGAAGTAAAATGGGGTAAATTATATCACATAAAGAGTCATGGGGAGAAAAAAAAAACTTTGACAGTGGAAGGGAGATGAGGATATTAATGGTTAATATTTACACCTTAGTCTCGTTGGAACTGGCTCAGAGTTGGAAAAACAACCAGGTTCATTGAGGCATAGAATCCTATTTTGCTGTATAGAGAAGTAGAAGAGGAATACGGAAAAGGGTGGTGGGAAGAGGAGTAATATAAGGGAAGAGAAGTGGGAGGATTGATTAAAAGCAAAACACTGGTGTGAAGGGAAAGAGTAAAAGGAGGAAGTGCAGGATTAAAAGAGGAAATCAAGATGGAGGGGAATACACAGATGGTAATCATAACTGTGAATGTAAATGGAATGAACTCACCCATAAAACAAAAGTGAATAGCAGAGTGAATTAAAAACCAGAATCCTACCATATGATATTTACAAGAAACACATTTGAGGCAAGTATACACACACAGAGTAAAAGTAAGGAGCTCAAGCAGAATCTATTGGTCTTCAACTGAAATTATAAAAGCCAGAATAGCAATCATGATCTCAAACAAAGCTAAAACAAAAATAGATCTGATAAAAAGAGATAAGGAAGGTAATTACATCTTGATAGAAGGTAGTATAGACAATGAAATAATAGTAGTACTTAAAATATATGCACCAAATGGTATAGCATTCAAATTTTTAAGGAAGAAACTAAAGAATCTTAAGGAGAAAATAGATAGTAAAAGTATACTAGTGAGGGACCTTGACCTTTCCTTATAAGAGCTAGATGAATCTAACCAAAAAATAAATAAGAACAGTAAAGGAAGTGAATGAAATTTTAGAAGGGTTAGATTGAATAGATATCTGGAGAAAAGTGAATAGGGATAAAAAGAACTATACCCTCTTTTCAGCAGCACATGGTACATACACAAAAATTGACCATGTACTAGGGCATAAAAACTTCACAACCAAATAAAGAAAAGCAGAAATAATAAATGCAACTTTTTGAGATCACAATGCAATAAAAATTATAATCAATAAGGGTTCATGAAAGGCAAATAAAAATTAATTGAAAACTAAATCTAATTCTATATAGGTAGTTCAAACAATAAATCATAGAAAAAATCACTGATTTCATTGAAAGAGATCACAATCAGGAGACAATATGTCAAAATTCATGTGGTATAGCTAAAGCATACTCTGGGGAAAATTTATATTCCTGAGTGCTTATAGCAACAAAATAGAAAGAAAAATCAACAAATTGAACATGCAACTAAATAGACAAAGAACAATAAAAATCCCCCCAATTAAAGACTATATTGGAAATCCTAAAAATCAAAGGAGAAGTTAATAAAATTGAAAGTAAAAGAACTTTTGAACTAATAAATAACAGTAGGCACTGATCTTATGAAAAAACAAATAAAATAGAGCATTGGCTAATTTGATTAAAAAAAGAAAGAAGAGAACCAAATTACCAGTATTAAAAATGAAAAGGGTGGCTTCACCTCTAATGAATAGGAAATTAAGACATTAGGAGATATTTTGCCCAATTATATGAAAATAAATCTGATAATCTAGGTGAAATGGATGAATATTTACAAAAACATACATTGTCTAGATTAACAAAAGGGAATAGAATACTTAAATAATCACATCTCAGAAAAAGAAATTGATCAAGTCATCAATGAACTCCCCAAGAAAAAAATCCCCAGGGTCAGATGATTAATCCCAATATGATACAAGCTATTTGGAATAATAAGCAAAGGAGTCCTACCAAATTCTTTTTATAACACAAATATGGTGCTAATAGCTAAGCCAGGAAGACAAAAAACAGAGAAAGAAAATTACAAACCAATTTCTTAATTAACATTGATGCAAAAATTTTAAATAAAATATTAGAAAAAAGACTATGGCAATATATTATAGGCTTTATTCACTATAACCAGGTAGGATTTATGCCAGGAATACAAAGCTGGTTTAATATTAGGAAAACTATCAGCATAATTAACCATATCAATAATCAAACTAATAGAAATTACATGATTATCTCAATACATGCAAAAAAAGCTTTTGACAAAATACAACACTCATTCCTACTGAAAATACTAGAAAACATAGGAATAAAAGGACCTTTCCTAACAATAAGTAACATTTATTTAAAACCATCAGCAAATATCATTAGCAATGGGGATAAATTAGATGCATTCCCAATAAGATCAGGAGTGAAGTAAGGATCCCCATTATCACAACTATTACTTAATATTGTACTAGAAATGCTAGCTTTAGCAATTAGAGAAGAAAGAGAAATTGAAGGAATTAAAGTAGGCAATAAGGAGACTAAATGACCACTCTTAGGCATTGGATGTTAAGTGACTTGCCCAGGGTCACACAGTTAGGAGGTGTCTGAGGCCAAATTTGTACCTAGGACCTACCATCTCTAGACCTGGCTCTCAATCCACTGTGTCACTCAGCTGCCCTAAACTATCATTCTTAGCAAATGATATGATGGTATAACAGAGAATCCTAGAAAATCAACTAAAAAGCTAGTTAAAATAATAACTTTAGCAAAATTGCAAGATACAAAATAAGCCTACATAAATCATTAGCATTCCTATTAATTTCCAACAAAACTCGGCAGCAAGAGTTTCAGCATTTCTATATATTTCCAACAAAACTCAGCAGCTAGAATTAGAAAGAGAAACTCCATTTAAAATCACTCTAAGCAATATAAAACACTTGGGAATCTATTTGCCAAGACAAATGCAGGAATTATATAAACACAATTACAAAACGATTTTCTGAAAAATAAAATTAGATCTAAACAATTGGAAAAAAACATTAATTGCTCATTGGTCAGCTGAGCTAATATAATAAAAATGACAGTCCTATCTGAATTAATTTTCTTATTCAATGCAATACCTATAAAACTACCAAAAATTATTTCATAGAACTAGAAAAATATTAACAAAATACATCTGGAAAACAAAAAATCACGAATATCAAGGGAACTAATAGAAAAGAAAAATGTGGAGAATGGTAGCCTACCAGTACCAGATATTAAACTGAACTATAAAGCAGTAATCATCAAAGCAATTTGCTGGCTAAGAAATAGAAGGGTGGATAAGTGGAATAGACTGAGGTAAATTACCTCAGCAATCTAGTGTTTGATAAACCCAAAGATTTCAGCTTTTGGGATAAGAACTCACTATCTGACAAAAACTGCTGGGAAACTTGGAAAACATCTTGGCAAAAATTAGGTTTAGCTCAACATCTTATACCCTTTACCAAACAAGATAAGGTCAAAATGGGCATATGATTTAAACAAAAAGCATGAAATAAATAAATTAGGGAAACATAATAGTTTACCTGTCAGATCTATGGAGAAGGGAAGAATTTATGACCAAACAAGAGATCAAGAACATTACAAACTTGAAAATGAATTATTTTGATTACATTAAATTTAAAAGGTTTTGAACAAACAAAACCAGTGCAACCAAGATTCAAAGGGAAACAACAAACTGGGGAAAAATTTAAAAACAAATTTCTCTAATAAAGGTCTCATTTCTCAAATCTATAAAGAACTAAGTCAAATTTATAAGAATTCAAGTCATTCCCCCAATTGATAAATGGTTAAAGTATATGAATAAGCAGTTTTCAAAAGTATAAATCAAAGCTATCAATAATCATGTGAAAAAATGCTGTAAATCTCTCTTGATTAGAGAAATGCAAATTAAAACAACTCTGAGGGTACTACCACATGCATGAAAGATTGGCTGATATTATAGTAAAGGATAATGATAAATGATGGAGGCGATGTGGCAAAATTGGGGCACTAAAGCATTGCTAGTGGAATTTTGAACTGATCTAACCATTCTGGAGGACAATTTGGAATTATGCCCAAAGAGTTATAAAAGAATGCATACTTTTTGATCTAGTAATACCACTACTGGGTCTGTATCCCAAAGAGATAAAAAAATTAAAATGGGAAAAGCCCTTTTTGTAAAAAATATTCATAGCTGCTCTTTTTGTGGTGGCAAAGAATTTGAAACTAATGGGATGTACCTCAATTGGTGAATGGCTGAACAAATTGTGGTTTATGATGGTGATGGAATACTATTGTGCTATAAGGAATGATGGAACAGGATGATTTCAGAAAGAGCTGGAAAGACTTACATGAACTGAAGCAGAGTGAAATAAGCAGAACCAGGAGAACATTATTTACTATGTGTGTATCAAATCAAATGTGATAGACTTTGCTACTAATAGCAATACAATGATCCAGAACAATTCTGAGAACATATGAAAAAGAATGCTATCCACTTCTAGAGAAAGAATTGTCAGAGTAGGAATACAGATGAAAACATATGATTTATCACTTGTTTATTTGGGTATATGTTTTGGGGTTTGGTTCTATAAGATGATTCACTTACCAAAATAAATAATATGAAAATTAAAAAAATAAAACATTTTTAAATTGCATACTACAAATGACATAACAGTTAAATTCATAAAGAAACCACTCATTGAACCTCATGAAAGTAGACAACAACATGAAAGTAGTAGGTGACATTAATTAGTACAACTCTCTCAGAGGTGTACAAAACTAAAAGAAAGATATACAAAATGAGAAATAAAGAATTTAAGAAATTTTTTGAGAAGTCAAAACTGAAAGATTTATTGTGCCTTCTGAATAGTATCACCAAATATATATGCACACACATATTAATATATATATATATTTTTAGTACCACATGAAAATTTACAGAATCTGATTAAGCATAAAGGCTCAAAGAAATTAAAAATGAACCTAAAAAGGTAAAAATAGTAAATATATTCTTCATAGAACATAATAAAAATTTAAAAATAGCAATCAGTCTAGGGAAAACAAAGGACAGACACAAATGGAGCTTTACAGTTAAATCCTAAATAAGTAAATCAAAGAAAAAAATCATATAAACTACATATAATTATGTTAAAGACAGTAATGATAAAACAAAATACCATAATTTCTAGAATTCGGTTAAAAACAGCATGAAATAAAAGAAAATTAAAGGAGTAATGAGCTCTATAAACATTTTTTAAAATAAAAAGTTAAATAAACCTATAATATGAGCAAAGAAGGAAATTAAAAATTAGAAGAGAAATAAATTGGATTCTAGAGATGACAAAAATTAACAAAACTAAAATCTAGTTTTTTGAAAAGGCTAACAAAACTAATGTCAACTTGATAAAGAAGAGTGCAGAAAATGAAATTAGCAAAGTAACAAACAAGATAATCCAGTCACATAAAAGTAAATAGAACTAGCATGAATAGAAGTAACAAAAGAAAAAAAAATGCTCTTGGTTTCAATAGCTTTTCAAAGAGAATATTCTGGCAAGTTTTTAAAGAACAGTTAATATTTAGAATATAGACTTCCCCAGCACTGTTTTAGAGGTATAGGCTTTTCTTCAATTTACTTTTAAGTACTTAATAGATTTTTGGCAAATTTTAAGAGCACTAGACCTTTAGACTCCATGTAAATTTCATACATTAATTAAAAGCATCAAATTTACCATTTTTCTTATACAAGAAATTTAGGGTTTAGCCCCTAAAAAACCCCTAAAAAGTAAGGACAATTTCCTGGCAAGGAGGCAATATTTATAGCCCCCATTTTACAATTGAGGGAACTGAGAGACAGATTAAATGACCAACCAAGGTTGACACAACTGACATCTGAGGCAGTATTTGAATTCAAGTCTTACTGATTCCAGGTCCAGCACTCTATCCCTTACAATATTAATCTGCCTCATCTCTCTGAGCTCTAGTTTCTTCTTTTGTAAAATACATATTTGCAATACCTTCATCTGAGGAATGTCATACAAAAAGCTTTTGGTAAATTGTAATGATATTAAAATGGGAACTCTTGTTAACCGAAATCTTTCAGTTGAGTTTTTTTAAAAGCACTTTGACCTATTTCAGTCTTACATTAGCAGATGTCTTTAGGAAAGCATAGGGGCAGGGTGAAACAACTATGTATTAAATTGAAGGAAATGCTTAATGGTGCACCCTTTCACATGGTCACATTCAAGCATTTAATGGGATCTGAGAATGGTTATTTAGATCTGAGTTTACTGTGAAGAGGGAACTGGGATACCTCAAATCTAAAGTAAGCACAGAAAGTACAAATGTTAAAAAATCTTTATAAGTTTTTTATATTTAAATAAAAAAGTGTGCAGAGGCAAAAACCACAACTGATAACAAAATGATGAGTTTTTTTCCTTTTGTCTTCCAGATTTTATGAAGTTATTAATCCATATCTCAAGAAGATATGGTCAAAAAGATTACTGTATTCTTTCCTTTCTGCACTGATTGCTATAATTCACTCAACTCGTGATTTCCCAGTTTAGACTTGCTGCTGCTAACAGAATTAAAATTTATATTTTCCTTTGTTTTCTCCAAAACTAATAGTAATCCCTTGCCAAATCGAATGGCCTTTTCTAAATCTTCATCCCTTTGACCTTTCTGCAGACTCTGACACTGCCAATCATCATCTTCTCCTTGAGTCTTCTAAGTTTTTTATGACAGGGTCCTCTCCTTGTTCTACTCCTCCTATGCAACCACTCCTTTCCAATCGCCTCTGCTAGATCTTCATCCAGGACACAGCTGCTTCATGGTCTTTCATGAGCCCATTTCTTTTTCCTTATTTATGCAATTTCATTTGGTGGTCTCAGAAACTCTAATGCATTCAATTAGTATTTCTTTGTAGATGATTCTCAGATCTATTCATTTGTTCCTAACATCTTTCCTGATTCCAAGTCTCTTTCCTGATCTCTAGTCTCAATTCTCCATCTACCTATTAGACAACTCATATTGGATATCCCATAGATATATTAAATTCAATATGTCAAAAAGGGAACCCATTATCTTTCTTCAAAATCCCCTCAAGGAAGGAGGCCTTGCAGTCCCAGATCTAAAACTATATTATAAAGCAGAGGTCATCAAAACAATTTGGTACTGGCTAAGAGACAGAAAGGAGGATCAGTGGAATAGACTTGGGGTAAATGACCTCAGCAAGACAGTCTATGACAAACCCAAAGACCCCAGCTTTTGGGACCAAAATCCAATATTTGATAAAAACTGCTGGGAAAATTGAAAGACAGTGTGGGAGAGATTAGGTTTGGATCAACACCTCACACCCTACACCAAGATAAACTCAGAATGGGTGAATGACTTGAATATAAAGAAGGAAACTATAAGTAAATTAGGTGAACACAGAATAGTATACATGTCAGATCTTTGGGAAGGGAAAGATTTTAAAACCAAGCAAGACTTAGAAAGAGTCACAAAATGCAAAATAAATAATTTCGACTACATCAAATTAAAAAGGTTTTGTACAAATAAAACCAATGTAACTAAAATTAGAAGGAAAGCAACAAATTGGGAAACAATCTTCATAACAAAAACCTCTGACAAAAGTCTAATTACTCAAATCTATAAAGAGCTAAACCAGTTGTACAAAAAATCAAAGCCATTCTCCAATTGAAAAATGGGCAAGGGATATGAATAGGCAATTTTCAGCTAAAGAAATCAAAACTATTAATAAGCACATGAAAAAGTGTCCTAAATTTCTTATAATCAGAGAGATGCAAATCAAAACAACTCTGAGGTATCATCTCACACCTAACAGATTGGCTGACATGATAGCTATGGAAAGTAATGAATGCTGGAGGGGATGTGGCAAAGTAGGGACACTAATTCATTGCTGGTGGAGTTGTGAACTGATCCAACCATTCTGGAGGGCAATTTGGAACTATGCCCAAAGGGCGATAAAAGACTATTTACCCTTCAATCCAGCCATAGCACTGCTGGGTTTGTACCCCAAAGAGATAATAAGGAAAAAGACTTGTACAAGAATATTCATAGCTGCGCTCTTTGTGGTGGCCAAAAATTGGAAAATGAGGGGATTCCCTTCAATTGGGGAATGGCTGAACAAATTGTGGTATATGTTGGTGATGGAATACTATTGTGCTAAAAGGAATAATAAAGTGGAGGAATTCCATGGAGACTGGAACAACCTCCAGGAAGTGATGCAGAGTGAGAGGAGCAGAACCAGGAGAACATTGTACACAGAGACTGACACATTGTGGTACAAGAGAACGTAATGGACTTATCCAGTTATGGCTTTACAATGTTTCTAACAATCTGCAGCGATCTACAAGAAAAAAACAAACAAACTATCCTCAAGCAGAGGACAAACTGAGGGAGTAAAAACACCGAGGAAAAGCAACTGCTTGACTACAGAGGTTGAGGGGACATGATAGAGGAGAGATGCTAAATGAGCACCCTAATGCAAATACTAACAACAAGGAAATGGGTTCAGAGCAAGGACACATGTGATACCCAGACGAATTGGAATCGCGCGTTGGCTAGGGAAGGGGTGGCGGGGGTAGGGTGGAGGAAAAGAAAACGATCTGTTTCCAATGAATAATGTATGAAAATGACCAAATAAAATAATGTTTAAAAAAAAGAAGGAAAAAAATTCTTGTTGAATAAAAAAAAAGTTAATTAGCAACTGGACCCTTAAGTGCAATGGGCGTAGGTATATAAACTTTGGTGGGAGAAAGATCAAAGTAAGTACAAAGGCCAAAAAAGGGAATTTTAGATAAGCATATATAGCTCATTGGCAAGAAAGATGAGTACTCAATTTGTAGTGAAGACACAATCTAAATGGAGTATCAAGTCACTTTTCTTAACAGAAAGCAAAAGTTAATGGTATATGTGGTTCGGTATATGAGGTTCAGTTAATTAAGAAGCATCTGTATTAAAATTATAGAGGAGACATATCTGATACTGTGTTCTCTCTCTCTCATAGGTTATTTATCCCTGCCTGAAATAAGCTCCCTCGTCTCACCAGCCCATATATAGTCTCATCTGACCATTTATCCTCTCAGAGTTTTAGGTAGGAACTCTGAAGGTATGTGAAGCTCATGAGTCCTCACTCTTGTGCTCTTCATAAGATTATCAACCAGCCAGAAAAGTTAGGTGCATTTACTAAGCTGTTATGAGAACAGTCTGTACTAAACCAAATTCTGGGGTGTATTTTTCCACCAACTGAGGAGCAGCCCGTCCTAATCTCTTTGAGAATGACTCATTGTCATTTCATTATTTGAAAATAATTTCATTTTTCTTCTGCAATATTCTCATTTCCTCAGATTGTCCCTTCATTGTTTCCTTTGAGACTTTTTAGTTTTGTAGCCCACAGTACAACTTGACTTTTCTCTAGCTATACCTCTATCCTTGATTCTATGGCTTTGGATTTGGACCCAATTTCTTTTATTCAAAATTGTCTCCATTAGCATCTAGCAGTGAAAGATTCTTAGTATTACAGATAATATGTCACAGTGAAACACAGTGATTGTATTTGTCTAGTGAGTGATAATCTAAGGCTCCCATGGCTGACTATATTATACATTATCTCAGTCCTGTTTTCATTCATTCATTCATTCTCCAGACACAAACTCCAGACCTTTAAAGATTTTAGTGAGTCACGATGTGTCAGCCCCCACTGGTATTCTGACCAAGGAGTACTTTCAATAGAAAAATCAAAAAAGAGAGATCTTGTCTGTCACAGAGAAAAACTTAAAGCATATTCTGGACAGAACTTCAAAAGCTCTTAACCAGTCACAAAGCTCTGGACGTCGAAGTTACTAACATTTGGCAAGTTGTCTGCTCTTCTGGGCCTGGAATGGAAAATTTATTTCATATAGGCAGAAGAATGCTGGGGTTAGAAGTTATTCCATTCTTCTGAACCAAAAGATGGTATTAAATTTCACCTAAATCTTTACCAATAGAATTAAATTCAAACTAAAAAAAAGTAAGTATAATTGTTTTGTAAAATTTGTGTTTGATTTACTTGAGACATAATTTAAGACATTTTATCTTGTATCAAAAACATCTGGTGTCTTCTACATAAAGCTTCATAATGTGGCTACAATTTACTTGGTGAAAATGTACAAAAATAAAAAATGACAATGCTTCTAACATGTCCTATGAAAAATACCTCAATAAGTTAATACTGAAATTCTTGTTGGAGAGAAGGCTGATGAAGTCCAAAGACTGATTCAAAATAACTATTATTAATGTATTCCCAGTAATGATAATAACAACAAGCATTTATATTGCTCTTTAAATTTTATAAAGCACCTACACTTAATAATCATCCTATAAGGTAGAGATAATAAATATTTCTATTCCCATTTTAAAGATGAGGAAACACACTCTGAAAATTAAGTATATTGCTCAATATAAATGAGTATTACAGCTGGCGATACAGATATGCTGGAGCTGACTCTCGTCCTTAAATAGAGAAAGCTGATTGTTATATTTTCTATGTGAATTATTTATATGTTTCAGTAATCTGCAAGCACTACAAACAAGAGCTTGCTTTATTGTTTTGCTGATTGCCTAGATTTAAGAAAGAGATGAAGAAAATATTAATAATACAGATTAAAGTTAAAAGTACTCCAGCTAACATTCTCCTTGAGAGCTGATTGTTAAATATTCACTAGCACACTACTACTGGTAGGTATTTGAAATCAGACATTCTGACTCAAAGTCTAGTATTTTTTTATTATAGCTTACTGCCTCTCTAAATATCAAATATTAACATCCTACTTTTAGACATTTCACAAGCTTCTAATATCAAAGAAATGCTTTCCTTTTTGTTTACTCAAGAGACTCCAATATAACTATTCTAAATCAAAGTAGAGGCTATTTTCTTGCTCTTTTATGCATTCCCAGTGGCTGGCATATACCAAGTGCTTAATAAATGTTTACTGGTTGATTGATAAAATGGATTGGTTTGTGTTTCCACAGTATGTTTTAATCTAAAAACAAGTCTCCAGCTAAGGCTATACTCATTTCATTTTTCAAACTTTTCCTATGCCTCTATTTTAATAGTTAATACTAATAATGATTCAGACTTCTCTATAGCATTATGCTTTACAAAGCATTACAGTAAAAATAGTAGAACGTATTTATTTCTTATCATATACAATTCCCCTTTATTTGTATTCTTTCCAAGTCAGATTTTTGTCACTATTTGAAAAAATAAAGTAAATTAAGTAAAGCAGTTAACAGTGTTTTCATCATATGACCCTTCATCTCAGAGTCTAGGTTAAAAACATAGAAGAGTAGCAACACTATGCAACTGCTCCTTTGGAGGAGGACAGGAAAAGGTAAAAGAGGAAAAGAAAGTGGGGGAGAAGGATAGGGCATGCATTACAACTGTGATCTTTCATTTTTCCATTCTTCAGAGTAAAACAAATGCTAGTTTCCTACAAAAGCTTAAACATTGCTCAAAGAGTGTTTGCTCTTTTGGAGAGATGGAGATAGACTGGAATTTTTTCCCTCTATGTTTGTTTATTTTGAAAATTAACATAAAGTACAGACCCAAAGAATGGCAGAATAACAAGGGACCTTAAACACCATAAAACTACAGATGGAAGGAATATTCTAACTCCCTCTTTTTACAGAGAGTCTAAGGCACCCCAAATTTATCTCATTTCCCTAAGGTTACAAAGGTAGTCAGAGGTGGTATCTAAACACAGGTTCTCTGATGTTGAAATCAGTACTATTTCCACTAGGCCATTTTGTCTAAGCTCCTCATTTTACATATGTACACATCCAGCCCAGATGACTTGCTTAAAGTCACATAGAAGCAAACTACAGAGCTGGGACTAAGCCAGGTTTCCCAATACCTAGGATATTCCACCACACCATATCCTTTCTGAAAATTTTGCTGAAAATTACATATAGTTTTGGTTAAATAAAACATACACACACACACTTTATATCCTTGGTTGACTAGACTTTTGCTTGTGGAACAACTTTGATGAGACTTAGGATAGTAAACATTTCTACTGTGAGTTCTTTGAGGGCAGAGGTTTTTTTTTTACCCCTATCCAGAGTATGTAACATAGTGCCTGGTACATAGTAAGGGATTAGTAAATGTTTGCTAACTGAATGATATTTTTCTCTGTTATATATGGAAGAAGAGATGAGAAATCATTTGAGAAATCATTGTAGTTATGAAATCAGTACTGGTGACTAACCAAAGAAACAATATAAAATCCATACCAATATTAAGCAACATCTTCTATACTGAGATAGCCTAGTATCAAATAAAGAACTCTAGTTTGGGGAGCTAGCAGGTTTTAGTTAAAATCCTGACTCTGACACTTATTAGCTATGTGATCAAGGGTTAGTATACTAAAAAAAAAATAATCTCTGGCTCTAGAGTTTCCCATCTACAAAGCTGCCATACTAACAGTAGCATTACCTCTATTGTATAAGCCATAACAGGGTTTTTTGAAGAAAGCACTTTCTATGCAAATATAAGTAATGTCTCAAATACGAGAGGGAAAAATAAAATTATTTGTACTTAAAAAAAAGGAGCAACTTTAACATTCAAAAACAAGCTTTAAAAATAATGTGAAATCACTTTGTTTTCACTGAATTATCTTTATGAAGTGCCCATATATCTAGTAATTCTGAGAATCATATCAGAAGAGGTCAAAAATCTATGTTGTGTTGTCCAACTTTTGACTTCTGATAAGAAATTCTCCTTTAAGTTTGCCAAAGAAACAGTCATGTTATTGAGTTACAACAAAAAATGTATACAGGGTGGTTACAGAGAATTTAGCTGTGTATCAACTTGAGAATCTATCATGAATTCAGGTTTATCCAAAGGATAAACTGTTGCTTAGGGAAGTATAAATTCTTTATCCTCACACTTTCTCATATGGAGCTATCTCATTTATAGTATCATATAATATTACATACTAATTTAGGTCTGGAAACATCATTCCCTATGCAGTCCTAACTTGTACATTTCCATCAAGTAAGATCTGGATATAAGAGGGGTAAAAATATAATCAAAGGTAATAGGTGGTGTTGCTCCTAATACTAGTGGAAACAGGATGGTGAATAAGAAAAATATCATGCCAACCCTTTCTCCTACCCCAAATAGCTTACAAATTAAAAGAAAGTTTTCCCAAGGCAGGCACGTCGTACTTATTCTGGTGTTGGCAGTGTCATTATTAATTGGCAATAACTCCAGCTTGTGGCAGAAAAAAAAAATCTAAGTTGGCTAATGTTTGTTTTTTTTTTTTAAGGAAAAAATGTCACATATCATTAGTATTTCAGCTCCTCCAAGTTTCATTTTTAGGAAAGGTAGATTGTGGCTTAATTGAAGGATACATCATAGTTTAGTAAACTGGGGCCTACAATGATTTCCCAATTCCTTTTCTAGCTTAATCAAAACATTTGGACTACAGTTGTGTGTATCATATCTTGTTTCCCAATACAGTGAAGTAAGTAGTACTATTTCTGGCAGCTCTGGACCATTTGAATATGAAATAGTACAATAATTTTCAACAAATAATGGGATGATCTATGTAAAGCACTTTGTAGACTATAATGTGCTATTTTAATGTCAGGTATCATTTTATATTCCTAGGGTTGTTCCCTATAGCCACTAAGACACATGTGAATTTATTATTTATGAATGACAGATAAAGGCACAGCAATACCTTAAAATTGCAGATATTACCCACAACTCTGACCAGTCTCATGGAAAGGGCATGTTATTGGTCACAAGTTGAATAAATACGCATATAAATATAGCTCAGTAAAGATGATTACCATTAACAAAGAGTCAATTTCTTTTTTCTGAGGTTGAGAACTTTTTCCTATTAAGTTTCCTATTAAGATTCATATCATGTCTGCTTTCAAGAAAACCTGAGGTAGCTTATGGGTTAAAAAGTGTAAAATAAAACATCTACAAAAAAGAATACATTTAAAACCACTGCAGAGAATAATTTTCCCCCTAAACTAAACTCTAATAGTAATCTGTGAGTCTTTAAAATACATTCACACTGGTTAAACATTAGGAAAGCAGATAAGCAGAAGAGACTCAATAAGAAAGAAAAAGAAACAAACCCAGTGATTAATAAACACAAGAACATAAACTACTTGGAGAATGACTTCCTTTTTGACACAAACTATTAGAAAAACTGGAAAAGAGTTTACAAGAAATCAGTTTTGGAACAACACCTTATACCACATGTAGTCAGTTCTGCTAAAAAACTACATATATATATATATATATATATAAATTCTCCCAAAGCACCATGCTATGCAAAATCCCAATAAAAACTACTTTTGGGGAAAAAAGAGTTAAGGGCACAACTCTCAGAAACTTCATGAGTGACAAAAAAAGAATTTAATTTTTTTTTAAATATCATAGTTTAATATTTGTTAAATGGCTAAGAAATACATAAATATTAAATAACTCAGACTACTGTTTGGCTAGGGCTGCATTCCTACTGGGAGTTCACAGAAGAAGTGGATGTTGGTAGACATGGTGCTAACCAGTCCTTCTCCACACACAGTTCCAACTACATGAGAAGATATACAATTAGTGTCACTTTATCTTGAAAAAAAGAATTAACATTGATTGTGGAAGTAGGCTTCCAAAGGATTATAGCTTGGGAATCATTGTGAAGTTGAATAATTTCTGCATTCTCACTGTTTCTCACAGAAGAAATCCTGCAGAAGTAAATGTGAAATTTGTGTTATGTTTAAAAAATGTTCCCTTAATATGTCAATAGCATTGAAATAAGTTTATATTTTTGAAAAAAAATTAGCAAAATTGGCTGTACATGATAAGCTTAAAATGGACTCATGAATTGAACATTAAAGATAAACTAGAAATAAGTAGAAGAGACCTAAACCATTTATTTATTTAATATGGCTAGAAGTAGAATTCTTTACCACAAAAGAGAAAAAGGTCATCACAAAAGAAAAAATATATAATTTTCACTGCATGAAATTTTAAAACTTTTGCACAAAGAAAATGAATGTTACCAGGTAAAGAAGGAAAGCAGTCCTTTAAAAAGAAAAAAAAATCCAACATTTATTTCTGAGATCCAAGATAAAAAGGGAAATAACAAAAATGTAAGACCAAAACTCATTCCCCAATGTACGAGGTCAAAGCAAACAAATAGAGTTCTCAAAAGAAGATCTACAAACTATTATTATTAGAAGTCATGTTAAGATTCCTCCAAATAATTAATAACAAAAGTATTACAAGTCCAAACAATTCTGAGATTTTATATCATACTCAGAAAAATGGTGAAGATGACAAGAGATGAAAATAGTAGATGTTGGTAGGGTTGTGAAAAGACAGACAAATTAATACACAGCTTGTGAAGCTGTGAAGTGGTCAATGATTCTGTAAAACAATTTGAAAATATTAAGAAAGTGATTAAAATATTCATAACACTTAGTGTAGAAGTAAAGAATTAGAGAGAAGGGCAACATAGAGTAATAGAGAAGCTGGAAAAATAAGTTTTCATTTACTTTGCCCTTTTCCTTATTTCTATGTCTTTCAAGTCTCATATTTAAAACAAAGAATTCTGAATTTTAATCTCACATTCACAAGTGAGATTAATTTTATGCATTTCTTACATGTAGATTTATGAATTCTATATTCATAATCTTAAATGTGAATAGATTAGGGAATCCAATAAAACTAGACTGGCAGTCTGTATTAATGTGTTTTAATGAAGTATACCAAATTTTGGCTCCCAACTCTAACCATTTTCATGTTACTACATTATTAATAATGCCAGCCCCATTCTCATTTCTGTATCTGTCTCTGTCCATCTCTGTCACTGTCTCTGTTTATGTCTTATTCTGGGTAAGGAACTCTTGCTTTGCCTCCTTCTAGAATGATCAATTCATGAGCAAAGTGATGATGTTTAGCTGGGGTATATTCAGTATTTTGAATCCTGAAGGCTGTTCTTATCTCTTGCCATTCAGTCGCTGTTCTTAGAGCCAGTGTATCCAATACCTGGTTTGCTACTTTATATTATACAATTACATTTTATCTGTTTTTCTTGTATTTCTCTTATTTAGAACATTTGAAAATTAAAAATTCTGCTTATATTCCCTTGCATGTGTAGTTGCAGGAATTCCTCTCTTGCTAAAGGTTCATCTTTATTATCATTGATGATTCACCTCAACTTTTCAGGACACATTATTTTACATCACATATTAAGCTCTCTGATTTTAAAAATACTCCTTTATGACTTGCCCTCCCTACCCTCTCACCCCCATCTTATTAACCTACAGATTAATCCTGGGCTGTTCAAATTTACTATATATCTGATTGCTTTTTTCTGGGTATTTGAAAAATTTTGTATTTGGCATTAAAATTCTAAAATATAACACTCATGTCTCAGAATTTCAAGACAGGTGTTTTTCCTCTGTTGGTAGATTTCATCAATTAATACTTTATTATCTATATTTAAAAATTCTGGGTAGTTATATCATTTGCTGCAACACGGGATTCAGTTTTTTAATTTATCATTTTTCTAGGAAACTTATATTCTTTAAATTATCTCTATATGTCCTGTCTTCATGGAAAGGCTCTTTGATAAGACATTAGGGAATAATGGGTAAATATGATAGATTTAAGGTCAGGATATTATCTGTTCAAATCACATCCTCAGATATTTATTAGCTATGAGTTTCTTCTCTAGGCAATTCTATGTGTTTCCATTTCTTTATTTATGAAAATGAGTATGGGGGACTTAATTATTTCTATTGTTTTATCTGACTATAAATCTACAGCATGGCATATAATCTAAATATCAAAAGCCATACAGTCTCATATTAGAAGAGGATAGAATTAAATCAAGTATTTTTCATAGCAATAACTAGAAAGAAAATTAATTGAGTAAAGGATAAAATCATAAAGTAAAATATAGACAACTGTGATTCATCACATTGGGAAGTTTTTGCAAGAACAGAATCAAAACTATCAAGACAAGAAAGAAAGCAGTCCAATGGAGGAAAATCTATGCCACAATTATCTATAATAAGGCTCTGATAATATCTAGGGGACTAATGCAAATAAATTAGACCAAAATCCATTCCCCAATGGATAAGTGCTCAAAGAATATGAGTAGTCCTTGATAAAGGAATTGCAAATTATTAAACACCATATAAAATAATGTTTCATATTATATATAGATTTCATAAATCCAAGACTTAAACCTTTTTGAGAGAAATATCAGGAAAATAAACTCATTAACTCCTCGAATCAAGAAAGTGACTGTTTGGAGAAAGTGACATAAAGAAACCTACACTGCATCAGAAGATCCAGAATGAATTTTGGGATGTAATTAATTGAATTGAAGGGGGTTGAACACATTTATTTTGAATGTAAACTCTTATGCCTAAGGGGACTGCCATCTAAGTGGCTTTTTGCCAAGGAACCTAGCAAACATTGGTTTTGCTCTCTCTTTTTTATTTCCCTCTTATCTCCAACCATTGTAGTTTCCTCTTAGAAAAAGGCAATATTAGACTTCCGGGTAAACATGGCTGCAATCTGAAATCGCTTCCTCTCCCTGGCACCGATCAAAATAGATTACCCCAAAAGAGCATAAAAATCATCTCTGGAAGAACGGAGGGACTCTCCAGTACCCCACAGAAACGAAGGTACATGGGGTTTGAACATTGCCACACTACAAGAAGGAGGAAAAGCTTGCACAAAAACATGAACTGAGACGCCCTTCTCCACCCCCCCCCACCTCCCCCACTGAACCAGAGAAGGGGATCTGAGCACTCACTGGGACAGCGAGTGAGGAATGTCTCTGTCGGGGGGGGGGGCACACTAGGGTCATTGGGAACTAAAGACTGCTAGGAAATGACCTCTCAGGGAAGTTTCACAGGAGAACCCTGCACACTGCAGAGCGCACAGACAGCGGGGCCCATGCAAACTGCGAACAGTGAGGAGTCTCAAGAGTCTGTAAAAACTGCCTAAGGCCAAAGTGTTGCCCCTCGCTGTAGTGAGGGGGGGCAAACCAGGCTCCCTGGAAACTGACAGAGAATACCAGAGATCCACCCCTTAGTGTGGTTTTACAGGAGATTCCTGCGCACTGGTGAGAAGAGATCACAGAGCACAGAGGTGCGCTGAGCACGGGGGCGGGCATGCAAACAAACCATGGAGGCTGGGAAGAACTAGTCTGAGGCAACCTAAATCCACAGGAAACCCACCCATAATACCCAGACCTCAGACCAAAAAGGAAAGGGGAAAATAACCACCAAAGGGATGGCTCACATGGCCCAGAATCAAGCCTCCAAGAAGAAAAGGAAAAAAAGTGACTATTGAAAACTTTTATGGCAGGAGTACCCAAGGAAAAAAAGAGAAAGAGGATGAAATTCAAACAAAATCAAAACATGTCCCCCCCCTCGCCCCCCAAATGGAAATTATCCATGAGCTCTGGAAGAACTCAAATTGGAGCTTATCCAAAAGATGGAAACCTTCTGGAAAGAAAAATGGGAAAAAACCCAGAAAGTAGTCTGATAGACAAGACCTCACAATTGGAGAAAGAGCTGGCAGCTTCTAACAAAAAGGTAGACCAAGCTGAAAAACAAATCCAGTCCCTAAAGATCAGAAATAAGCAACCGGAAGACAGTGAGCTTGCAAAACAGCAAGAATTAATAAAGCAAAGCCAAAAAATTAATGATTTAGAAGAAAACATAAAATATCTCACTGACAAGGTGACAGACCAGGAAAACAGGAAGGAGAGACAACCTGAGAATCATTGGTCTGCCCGAAAAACCAGAGATAAACAAAACCCTTGATGCTATACTGCAGGAGATTATAGAAGAAAATTGCTCACATGTTCTGGAGCAAGGGGGCAAAATAGAAATAGAAAGGGTTCATAGAACACCCTCTATACTAAATCCCCAAAAGACAACCCCCAGGAATGTAATTGCCAAATTCAAGAGCTTCCAAGAAAAGGAGAAAATCCTACAAGAAGCCAAGAGGGGACCCCCCATGAGGATCACGCATGACTTAGCAGCTAACACGCTAAGAGACCGCAAAGCATGGAACACGATATTTAAAAAGGCAAGAGAGCTGGGTCTCCAATCAAGAATCAACTACCCATCAAAACTGACTATATACTTCCAGGGGAAAGTATGGGCATTCAACAAAATAGAAGATTTCCAATCATTTGCTAAGACCAGAACTTAGTGGAAAATTTGATATCCAATCACAGAAAGCAAGAGAGACATGAAAAGGTAAATATGAAAGAAAGGGAAAAGGAGAAAAATCTTATCTTTTTCTTTAAGTCAAACTCTCTTCTATAAGGACTACATTTATATCAAATTATATATATTAATATGTGGCGAAAATGTATTGTGTAACTCTCAAAAATTGTAGGCATCATAAGAGTAGTTAGAAGAATCATGCATAGGGAAAGCCTGGGGCATCAAGAAGATTTGGTGAAAGGGGGAAAAGAAAGAAAAAGGGAGGGGGCAATCATTGATTATACAAGATTTACTTCAAGAAATAGAGGGGGGGAACTAAATAGAATAATCTTTCCCACACAAAGATACACATAGGAAGGGGAGGGGAAGAATTCTCATATGAGAAGGAGAGGAAGAGAGCATGAAGTAGTATTACTTAAACCTTATTCTCAGTGAAATCAACTCTCAGAGGGAAGAACATCTAGAGCCATTGGGATCCTGAATTCTATCTTATCCAACAGGGTAAGAGAGAAAGGAAAATTGAGGGGGAGGGAGGGGGAGTATAATAAAGGGAGGGAAGAAGAGGGGGGAGGTGAAGGGAGCATTTAAAGGGAGGGGCCAGAAAGGGAAGCATATCAAGGGAGGGGACTAGGGGGACTGACATAAAGTAAATCACTGGTTCAAAAGGTTATAGCTAAAGAAGAAAGGTCAGAACTAGGGGAAGATATCAAAATGCCAGGGAATCCACAAGTGACAATCATAACTTTGAACGTGAATGGGATGAATTCACCCATAAAACTCAGACAAATAGCAGATTGGATCAGAACCCAAAACACTACCATATGTTGTCTGCAAGAAACACATATGAGGTGAGTTGATACTCACAAGGTTAGAATTAAAGGATGGAGTAAGTCCCTTTGGGCCTCAACTGATAGAAAGAAGGCAGGAGTTGCAATCACGATATCTGACAAAACCAAAGCAAAAATAGACCTGATCAAAAGGGATAGGGAAGGTAAATATATTCTGTTAAAAGGGAGTATAGACAATGAGGAATTATCACTGATCAACATGTATGCACCAAATGGTAAAGCATCCAAATTTCTAATGGAGAATCTAGGATAATTGAAGGAGGAAATAGACAGTAAAACCATATTAGTGGGAGACTTGAACCAACCACTATCAAATTTAGGTAAATCAAACCAAAAAATAAATAAGAAAGAGGTGAATGAAATCTTGGGAAAATTAGAGTTAATAAACATATGGAGAAAAATAAATAGGGACAAAAAGGAATACACCTTCTTCTCAGCACCATGTGGTACATTCACAAAGATAGATCATACACTAGGTCACAGAAACATGGCATACAAATGCAGAAAAGCAGAAATAATAAATGCAGCCTTTTAAGATCACAAGGCAATAAAAATATTGATCGGTAAGGGTACATGGAGAGCCAAATCAAAAACTAATTGGAAATTAAATAATATGATACTCCAAAATCGGTTAGTTAGAGAAGAAATCATAGAAACAATAATTTTGTTGAGGAAAATGACAATGGCGAGACATCCTTTCAAACCTTATGGGATGCCGCCAAAGAAGTACTTAGAGGAAAATTCATATCCTTGAGTGCATATATTAACAAATTAGGGAGGGCAGACATAAATGAATTGGAAATGCAAATCAAAAAACTTGAAAGCAAACAAATTAAAAAACCCCAGAGGAAAACCAAACTAGAGATCCTAAAAATTAAGGGAGAAATCAATAACATTGAAAGTGATAGAACTATTAAACTAATAAATAATACTAGAAGCTGGTACTTTGAAAAAACAGACAAAATAGACAAGGTACTGGTCAATCTAATTAAAAAAAGGAAAGAAGAAAGGCAAATTAAGAGCATCAGAGATGAAAAGGGGGACCTCACCTCCAATGAAGAGGAAATTAAGGCAATCATTAAAAACTACTTTGCCCAACTATATGGCAATAAATATACCAACCTAGGTGATATGGATGAATATTTACAAAAATATAAAGTGCCTAGACTAACAGAAGAAGAAACAGAATTCTTAAATAATCCTATATCAGAAAAAGAAATCCAACAGGCCATCAAAGAACTCCCTAAGAAAAAATCCCCAGGACCCAATGGATTCACAAGTGAATTCTATCAAACATTCAAAGAATAGCTAATCCCAATACTAGACAAACTACTTGACATAATAAGCAAAGAGGGAGTTATACCAAATTCCTTTTATGACACAAATATGGTACTGATTTCAAAGCCAGGCAGGTCAAAAACAGAGAAAGAAAATTATAGACCAATCTCCTTAATGAACATAGATGCAAAAATTTTAAATAGGATACTAGCAAAAAGACATCAGCAAGTCATCAAGAGGGTTATTCACTATGATCAGGTGGAATTTCTACCAGGAATACAAGGATGGTTCAATATTAGGAGAACAATCCACATAATTGACCATATCAATAAGGAAACCAACAAAAATCACATGATTATCTCAATATACAGAAAAAGCCTTTGACAAAATACAACACTAATTCCTATTGAAAACACTAGAAAGCATAGGAATTGGAGGGTCTTTCCTAAAAATAATAAAAAGTATTTCTCTAAAACCATCAGCCAACAGGCAATGGGGATAAACTATATCCATTTCCAATAAGATCAGGAGTGAAACAAGGATGCCCGTTATCACCACTATTATTTAACACTGTACTAGAAACACTACCAGTAGCAATTAGAGAAGAAAAAGAAATTGAAGATATTAAAATTGGCAATGAGGAAACCAAGCTATCACTCTTTGCTGATGATATGATGGTCTATTTAAAGAATCCTAGAGAATCAAACAAAAAGCTAGTGGAAATAATCAACAACTTCAGCAAAGTTGCAGGATACAAAATAAACCCAAATAAGTCGTCAGCATTTCTATATATCTCCAACACATCTCAGCAGCAAGAATTATAAAGAGAAATTTCATTTAAAATAACACTAGACAATATAAAATACTTAGGAATCTATCTGCTGAGACAAACACAAGAACTATATGAACACAACTCCAAAACACTTTCCACACAATTAAAACTATATCTAAAAAAATTGGAAAAACATTAACTGCTCATGGATAGGACGAGCAATTATAATAAAAATGACCATCTTATCTAAACTTATTTACTTATTTAGTGCCATACCAATCGAACTACCAAAAAACTTTTTTACTTAATTAGAAAAAAACATAACAAAGTTCATTTGGAAGAACAAAAGGTCAAGGATATCCAGGGAAATAATGAAAAACACACAAAGGAAGGTGGCCTTGCAATCCCAGATCTCAAACTATTCTATAAAGCAGTTGTCATCAAAACATTATAGTACTGGCTAAGAGACAGAAAGGAGGATCAGTGGAATAGATTTGGGGTAAGTGACCTCAGCAAGACAGTCTATGACAAACCCAAAGCCCCCAGCTTTTGGGACCAAAATCCACTATTTGATAAAAATTGCTGGGAAAATTGGAAGACAGTGTAGGGGAGATTAGGTTTGGATCAACACCTCACACCCTACACGAAGATAAACTCAGAATGGGTGAATGACTTGAACATAAAGAAAGAAACTAAGTAAATTAGGTGAACACAGAATAGTATACATGTCAGACCTATGGGAAAGGAAAGATTTTAAAACCCAGCAAGACTTAGAAAAAGTCACAACTTGTAAAATAATTTTGGTTACATCAAATTAAAAAGTTTTTGTACAAACAAAACCAATGTAACCAAAATTAGAAGGGAAATGACAAATTGGGAAACAATCTTCATAACAAAAACCTCTGACAAAGGTCTAATTACTCAAATTTACAAAGAGTTAAATCAATTGAACAAAAAATTAAGCCATTCCCCAATTGATAAATGGGCAAAGGACATGAATAAGCAATTTGCAGTCAAAGAAATCAAAAGTATTAATAAGCACATGAAAAAGTGTTCTAAATCTCTTATAATCAGAGAGATGCAAATCTAAACAACTATGAGGTACCACCTCACACCTAGCAGATTGGCTACCATGACAGTAATAGAAAGTAATGAATGCTGGAGGGGATGTGGCAAAATCAGGACATTAATGCATTGCTGATGGAGTTGTGAATTGATCCAACCATTCTGGAGGGCAATTTGGAACTATGCCCAAAGGGTACTAAAGGCTGTCTGCCCCTTGATCCAACTATAGCACTGCTGGGCTTGTAGCCCAAAGAGATTATAAGGAAAAAAACTTGTACAAGAATATTCATAGCTGCGCTATTTGTGGTGGCCAAGAATTGGAAAATGAGGGGATGTCCTTCAATTGGGGAATGGCTGAACAAATTGTGGTATATGTTGGTGATGGAATACTATTGTGCTCAAAGGAATAATAAAATGGAAGAATTCCATGGGAACTGGAACAACCTCCAGGAAGTGATACAGAGTGAAAGGAGCAGAACCAGGAGAACAATGTACACAGAGACTGAAATACTGTGGTACAATCGAATGTAATGGACTTCTCCATTAGTAGCAATGCAGTGATCCTGAACAATTGGGAGGAATCTATAAGAAAGAACACTATCCACATTCAGAGGAAAATCTGTGGGAGTAAAAACACCAAAGAAAAACAACTACTTGATTACATGGGTCAAGGGGGATATGATTGGGGATATAGACCCTAAATGAACATTCTAGTGCAAACATAAACAGCATGCAAATAGGTTCTGATCAAGGACACATGTAATTACCCAGTGAAATTGTGTGTCGGCTATAGGAAGGGCGGGCAGAAGGGAGGGAGGAATAGAATATGTTTTTTTAAACTAAGGAATAATGTTTGAAATTGACCAAGTAAAATTTAAAAAAGAAAAAATGCTAAGTGTTAGGCAGTGGAATTAAGTGACTTGTCCAGGCCCACATAACTATGAAGTGTTTGAGGCCAGATATGAACGCAAGACCTCTCATCTCTTGGTCTGGCCCTTTATTCACTGAGTCACCTAGCTTCCTCCTAATCTGGCTACTTCTGATCAGTAGAAAAAATGTGGCTATAAAAGTGAAAGCTTTCCTTTTTGTGAAATTTATTCTCCTACTGCTTACTTTTACCTTTCCTTCTCTGTCTTCCCATGTGTTATGAGAGGGGATCTTCCTGATTTCAAATATAGTTTACTACTATAGGCAATATACAGGAAACATCACTGGACATAATCAAGAATAGTACTGCATATACTGGGTCTAAAAGAGCTGAGTTCTCCTTGATCAAAATACTTCTCTCTGAACCTGTTTTCCCCATCTATAAAATGGGTTATTTGATTAAATCACTTCTGAGGTCCATTCTATGTTCTGTGTTCTAAATGTTTAATTCAAATATACATTTTTACCCCATTTGCATTCTAAGTCCAGTAACTAATAGTTTTAATATAATTATTTTTCACATAAGTTACTGTGATGAGCATATATATGTAAAAGTCAGTTCCCATCACACTACTCATTCATTCTGAATGGTATCTATATACTTCCCACTGTTGGTGCTGGTAATTTCCAGCAGAAGTAAATAAGGATTTTTAGAATTCCCTTCCCACAATGACTTGTGCCAAGCACACAGTAGTAAACACCCCATGGCATGCCTTTTGGATGTAGAGACAGTTATTTGCTATTTGCCTTCTGGAATTTATAAGTTGACAGGATTAACAAATATGCTATCAGTTTTTAAATACAGGAAAACCATGCTTTGCTTTATTGCTATTAAGTACAGTATATAGTTTGTGAAACAGAAGTTTCATTATTTACTTATTGTGAAGATTTGTTATGAAGTAAACAAAATTCCCTTTGATATATATGGGTGTGTGTTCATACACATACAGAGAATGTGATTAGAACTAGAATCTTCTATATTATAGAGTAAAATACCATCGTGTTTTAGCTCTTGTTTGAAAGACTGCTAAAAGACAGGACAAGCTGTCACATAGCATAGACAATGAATATTCTCCAAGGAGTGGCATTTATTGTTGTCTTAAGACACTGAGCTCTTTGTTTTTTTCTGAATTCATGTCTGCTTTGGAAGTCAGTTCTAATAATATTTTTAAAGGACACTGAAATGAACACACACATTTCTATTACCAGAGAAACACCTTGGTATGGGCCACAGAATGATGGACTTGTAAGAAAAATTTGGATTCGGATCCTTCTTTTGATTAATAGCTGTGTGACCATGAGTAAGTAATTTAACTTCTTGTGTTCCTCAGGCAACTACCTAGGATTTATTTGCCAAGTCACAGTCTGAGGCAGCTTGAGGTCCCTATCTTTTAAATATTGATGTACTTACATAATAAATAATATTTTCTTTTATCAATATAAAACAGTGTAGCATGGTGGAAAAAAGACAATAGAAAAGTAATGACACCTGGGCTCCAGTCTCAGCCCTACTACCAAATGTCATTGTGACCTTGAATGAGTTTCAGTAGTCTTCAGTTTTCTTATTCTGCCCATGCTTTCTCTCACACCTGCCTCTTCCTTATTTCTAGAAATGCTCATCTATTTCAGTAACCTATTATCTCTTATTTAGACCATTGTAATAGCTTCCTAAGAAGTCTTCTCACCTCTACTTCCTTCCCATCTCAAATTCATCCTTTATTCTGTCAAAATATAATCTTTCTTTCCTAAGTATTCTTTTCCTGGTAACTCTTCTTAACATAGTAACAGTCCATTCAGAAAATTAAAGACCATCTTTGTAGGCAGGGATTCCAAAACTAGGTTGTTGGGACAATAATAGCACAGCACTAATATAAAATCATTCAGGATCATAGATTCTGAAGGGAAGGGGAAAGGTCTCATTCTGGTATGCCAATTTGCAGGCTGAGGTCAGAGCAGGGACAAAATTGCCCAAAGGAAAAGGGTTGTCCCTAGGGCATAACCAGGAACAGGGACCTACCTGGCCAAAGGAGCCAACAGAGCTCTGGCAAATAGCTCAGCTCCATTAAAGGCTTTGAAGGAACTGAGAACTTCTGCAATGGTTATGGTTCATGCCCTATCCAAGTAGTAAAGTAAAATAGAAGTCAAAGTTGAGCACTACACTTCAAGTAAGAGAACACAAGATAGACTATTATAATGAAGGAATGGCTAGGCAGAAGGAGAAATGTGAAAAACCAGAGAGCAGACAGTATCCAGGACCTGGTGGTTAACAATATTAAATGCTCCAGAAAGGTCAAGGACAATGAGAATCGGCAAAAGGCCAACAGGTTTTTCAATTGAGAGATTATTGTTTGGAAAGAGAAGTTTTAGTCAAGTGATGAAGTCAAATGCCAGATGGTAAAGAATTGAGAAATAAATAAAAGGAGGGCAAGTGGAGGCAATATGTATAAGGAAGAGAGATATAGGATGACAGCTTGATGGGATAGTAAAAAGGTAAAAGGAAGGCGTGTGTGTGTGTGTGTGTGTGTGTGTGTGTGTGTGTGTGTGTGTATGTGTGTGTGTTTTAAGTAACAGGAAATCAGGGGAGGTAGGTAGCACAGTGGATAGAGAACCAGACCTAGAAATGGGAGGTTCTGGGTTCAAATATGACCTCAGACACTTCCTAGTTATATGACCCCAGGGCAGGTCCCTTAATCCTAATTGCCTGGCCTTTACTGTTTTTCTGGCTTAGAAATGACACATAGGACCAATTCTAAGACAGAAGGTAAAGGTTTAAAAAAAGAATAGTGAAAATCTGGCTATGTTTGTAGGTAGTATGGGATGGGCCAGTACATTGGGAGAGAACAGAGCCTAGAAACAGAATAAATACAGAAATAATTTGTCAGTGTCAGAAGGAGAAGATGGAATGAAGGGAACTGAGAGGATTGATTTTTACATAGATATATAAAATAACAAATATATACTAAATAAAATAATATCAGTATATAACATAATATTAATAAAATTAAATAATTAATTCGATTTTAATTTTAACTTACATTTAAATTAAAAAGCAGTGTTCTAAGTCAGTAGCTGTGTGACTTCTATCATTCAACAGGACATAAGTAGGTATTAAAACTAAAATGGATAAAACCCTAGTATTTAAAATTTGATGATGACACATCTAGTGTAGTGGAAAGTTTATATAACTTGTAGTCAACAAATCCTAGTTTAGAAAAAAATCAATTTAATATTTAAAAAGAAACTTGTCATAGGGGATGGCCCTTTGGAATGGGAGAAGGGAAGGATATTGGGAAAAATTTGGGTGATATAAAAATAAAACAGCATTAAAATTTATTAAAAACAAAAAATCAAATCTTAGTTTAAGTTCTCGCTCCTGTTAAGAAACATGGCATTGGACAAATTAGTTCTTCCATCTTAATCTCAGTTTCCTTATCTGAAAAATGGGGATTTAATAGTAACAATAACATGAGTTTATTCCATTTTTTAAGGTTCATGAAGTGCTTTACTTGTTTTATAATTTGCCCTGTGAGGTATGTGTTATTAGCCTCATTTTACAGATGAGGAAAGTGAGGCCAAGAGCTTAAGAGGTTTCCCAACTAAGTGACTAGGGTAGGCTTTGAACTTCTTTTTTAACTACAAGTTCAGCACCCAAGTTTTAACTTTCTTAACTCCAAGTTCATATGCTATCATCTAGCTGCAGAATTAATCTGTTAACTCTGAACAAGGTTGTTGTGAAGAAAGTGTTGGGTAAAAGGTATAATACTCCAGAAGTGTGAGACACCACTACTACTATGATCTAGATATACTAAACACACACATAGGTACAAGGAAAGAAACTATGCTTATGATTTCATTGGTATAAGGAACTTCCAAGGAGGAAAATTCTCTTGACCAGTGAGTGAGTACTGGCATCTTCTCTGCAAGTTATAATTTTAGCCTAGAGCACTGAGAGGCTAAGTGACTTGCCTAGAATTACAGAGCTATTATTTGTCAGAGATAGAATTTGAAGTCAAGTATTTTTGATTTTGAGAGTGTCTCAAAAAATACACACACACACACACACACAGATACGCACATATGTATCTGTATCTGTAATATGCATGCATGTTTATATATGTATATATGTATGTTTATGTATATGTGTCTGCATTCTGACTGGTACACTTTTTGAAACTATTTTATTTGACAACCTGATTCCTTTGAGCAAAATAATGAAGTCTAGTAAAATGGCTGAATTGCTTATTTTTCCCCCAGTTTCAAAAAATGTTCACTCTGCAATGTTCAACTGAAAGAGGGAATGTCAACTATCTGCATTCTGTTGTTATTCATTATGATCGGGCAAACACAGATGAATTTTACCTACATATAGTGAGCACATAAGTATGGTTAGGGGTTAAATTAAAATAAATTCAATACGACAGAAAGAAATATAAGACTGTTTCCATCTAATTGCACTAATCTAGTTCAATTTGGTCAAGCCTCTTTGGATCAGATTTTGTAGAAACCCTCACAATCATAAAACCATTCTTGCTCAAAATGCCAAGAAATGTATATACTTACAGAGTAGACACTAGCAATAGGGACTGCCAAAAAAATCAGAATGAAATGAATTTCAGCATTTACTCCAGAAAGAATCTTAAAACTTAATTTTATTTATTTCATTAAACATTTCCCAATTATATGTAAACATTTAAAATTTTAAAAAATTATTTATTGAAATTTTGAATGAAAAAATTTCTACCTTCTTCCAACAGCCCTTCCTAAAAAGGTAAACAATTTGATATTGATATACATGTGAAGTCATGTAAAATATATTTCCATATTAGTGATACTTCAAAAGAAAACAAAAAAACAAAAATAGAATTAAAAAGCATATTTTTATCTGTATCAGAATTCATAATTTTGTCTCTAGAGGACAGAACAATTTTCATCATGGGCCCTTGGAATTGTCACAGATCCCTGTCTTGATCAGTAAAGCTAAGTCTTTCATATCATCCTTAACAATATTGCTGTGTTACTGTGTACAATGGTTCTGTTCACTTTGTTTTGCATGAGTTCATATAAGTCTTTCAAGGTTTTTCTGAAATGATCTTACTGGTTGTTTCTTATAATAAAATATCATTCAAACACAATTATATACTACAACATGTTCAGCTATTAGCAAAATGATGGACATAGCTTTAATTTCTAATTCTTTACCACCACAAAAAGAGCTGGTATAAATTTTTTTTATATAGAGTGTTTTCTTTTTTCTTTAATCACTTTGGGGTGTAGACCTAGTTGTGGTGTTGCTGAGTCAAAGGGTAGGTAGTTTTATAGCCTTATGCATTTAGTTCCAAATTGTTCTCCAGAATTGTTGGATGAGGTCACAAATCCATAATAGTATATCAGTGTTCTGCTTTTTACACATGCTCTCCAGCACTTTTTGTCTTCTTTTTCTGTCACATTAACTAATCTGATAGGGGTGAGGTCTTAGTTCACATTTGTCTAATTGATGATAGAACATTTTTTGTGTGACTATGGAGAGCTTTGATTTCATCTTCTGAAAACTGTTCATATCTTTGACCATTTTTAAATGGGGAATGGCTCTTATTTTAATAAATTTGACTCATAGGTATTAGGGCCTTTATCAAAGAAACTTATAAAATTTTTTTTCTTTCTGATTTGGGGTACATTAGTTTTACTTGTGCAAAAGGCTTTTAATTTCATGTAATAAAAATTATCCATTTTACTTCACACAACCCTCTCTATCTCTTACTAAGTCATAATTTCTTCCTTTATCCATAGATCTTTTGGTTACATTTTCTTATGCTCCTCTACCTTACTTATGATATCACCCCTCAAGACTAAATCCTTTATTCATTTTGGCATACTTTGGTATATTATGTGAGACATTGGTGTATACCTACTTTCTGCCAAACTGCATTTCAGCTTTCTAGCAATTTTTGTCAGATATTGAGTTCTTACCCCCAAGGCTTAGAACTTTGGGCTTATCAAATGCTAGATTACTATGACAATTTACTACTGTATATTATATATCTAATCTATTCCACTGATCTCTTTATCTTAAACCAAGGGTCACCAAACTTTTTACACAGGGGGTCAGTTCACTGTCCCTCAGACTGTTGGAGGGCCAGAGTATTAAAAAAAACAACAACTATGAACAAATCTGTAGATTGCTGTCTGGGATAACAGAGGCTGCTCTGTCACACCTTGCTCAGGCCCATCACCACCACCACTATACTGGGCAGCAGTATACATAGTGCGGAAAACCCTCCCCTAGATTGCTGCTCACCATGCTGACATCTTCCATTGTGCAGCCACATAATCCTTTGTGTAGTGCCTCATTCTCATTCAGTTACTCTCAGAAAAAGGTGCCACGCAAAAGATTATGTCACTGGAAGTAGTACTGTATGTGAGTGACACTGTGCTTTGCAGTGCTGCCACATACAGTACTCCTCTCACTGACCACCAATGAAAGAGGTACCCCTTCCAGAAGTGCAATGGGGGCCGGATAAATGGCCTTGGGGGGGGGGTCACATGTAGCCTGCAGGCTGTTGTTTGGGGACTTCTGTCTTAGACAATATCAGATTATTTTTATGATTACCACTTTCTAATATAGTTTGAAATATGGAACTGCCTTCCTTCATACAATTTCTTCATTTATTCTCTTGATATTCTTGACATTTTGTTCTTCCAGATCAATTCTGTTATATTCTTTTTAGTTCTAGAAAATAACTCTTTGGTATTGTGATTGGTATATCACTGAATAAGTATATCAATTTAGATAGAACTGCCACTTTTATTATATCATCTCTACCTACCCATAAGCAGTTAATATTTCTCTAGGCATTTAGATCTGTCTTTATTTGTGTAAAAAGTTTGATAATTGTGTTCATATAAATCTCTGATTTTGTGTTGTCAGGAAGACATCTAACTAATTTATGTTGTCTGCAGTTATTCTAAATTAAATTTCACTTTCTATTTCCTGATGCTGGTAGTATACAGAAATATTAATTTATGTGGGTTTGTTTTATATCATGCAACTTTTTATCAATTGTTTCAACTAGATTTTTGTTTATTCTCTAGGGTTCTCTAAGTATATTATTATACCATCACCAAAATGATAGCTTTGTTTTCTCAGTGTGTATTTAGCACTGTGAATTTCAAAACTATTTCACCCTAATCAGACCATTCTTTAGAAGATCTAATTTTAGCTATTTCCTGATCAATAACAATAGAGATACTTGGAATAACAGAATCAGGTCTTGGAAACCCACATTCTCCACCCTACTCAGTGTAACAAGATTAGGAAGGACTGCAACAAACTCAAGATTTAATTATTTGAGAAAATGGCCTTCAACAGACATGTGCAAAAAAAAGGATAGACCTCTGGGTGGTCCTAAGTCAAGCTTGAACCACCATTGGCACATGTGAGAAGCAGAAAGTGAGGTAGAGAACAGCCTCAGGAGTTCTAGGGACTTCCTGTCAGGAGGGTTAGAGTTCAGTTCTATCCTGGAGCTTGAGGTTGGAGGAGCCCCGCAGACTGCTTTCCTTCAGATTGGTCATGTGAGTGATAAGGACTGATCCCTTTCCCTGCCTTGGCTCTCCAAAGCCTTAACACCCACTTTGGCTCAGCCTGAGCCAGAGTGGTTCTGAGTTAAACTCCTTTCCTTCTCTCCCTCTCTCTCTCTCTCTCTCCCTCTAATATTTTCTTCCTCCTGTTGTAATTAAATCACCATAAAATTTTTGGCAGCTGACTTGGGTATTTTATTATTTGGGATTATCCTAGGTGACCATTTAAATTTAGATTTTTTCAGTCTCAACTATAATTTTAATTGTTACAGCACAATACTGAATAAAAGTGGTGATATAATGGAAATCCTTGTTTCCCTCCTGATCTTATTGGGAGGGATTCAAGTTTATCCCCATTACAGACAATATTTACTCTTGATTTTAGAGAGATAGTACTTAACATTTTAAGAAAAAGTTTCATTGATTATTTTACTTACTAGTGTTTTTAGTAAGATTCAGTATTGTATTTTGTCCAAAGCTTTTTCTATATCTATTGACATAATCTAAGTGCCCTAATAATAGCAAAGTTCTTAGAAGATATATGTCTCTTAAAGAAACCCAAGCATTTTAACTTTACTGATTCCCTTATAATTTTCTCTTTCATAATTATTTTTTTATGTCTCCTTGAATCATGTATTTCAAAGTCAGATTTTCTATTCATATCTGGTATTTTCCTAAGGAATGTTTGAAAGTTCTTTATTTCATTGAATATCCATTTTATTCCCTTGAAGGATTATACTCAGTTTTGCTGGATAGATTATTCTTTGTTATAATCCTAGATCTTTTGCTTTCTGTAATATCATATTTCAAATCTTCTGTTCCTTTAATGAGGTAGCTGCTAAATCTTGTGTGATCTTGACTGGAGATCCAAGATATTTGAATTTTTTTTCTGGTTGCTTGAAGAATTTTTTCTTTGACCTGGGAGCTCTGGAATTTGGCTATAACATTCCTGGGAGTTTTTATTTTGGGGTCTCTTTCAGGTAGTGATCAGTAGATTCTTTCAATTTCTCTTTTTACTCTCTGATTCAAGGATACGTGGGCAGTTTCCTTGACAGTTTCTAGAAATATATATATCTATACATTCTTTGACCCTAACTTTGAGGTAATTCAATCTTTTTTTATCCTTTTTTTTCCATCCTAGAATTAATACTCTGTATTGGTTCCAAGGCAGAAGGGAGGTAAAGGTTAAGCAATGGGGGTTAAGTGGCTTGCCCAGAGTCACATAGCTAGGAAGTCTTTGAGGCCAGGCTGGAACCTAGGATCTCTATGTCTCTATGTGTCTCTATGCTTGATTATCAATCCACTGAGCCACTTACCTTCCCCCTAATCTAATAATTCTTAAATTACCTATCTTCAATTTGTTTTCCAGGTCAGTTGTTTTTCAAATGAAAATTCTTTCATTTTTCTTCTATATTTTTCATTATTTCTTCTATATTTTTCATTATTTTGACTTTGTTTTATTGTTTCTTGGTGTCTCATAGAGTCATTACCTTCCACTTCCCCAATTCAAATTTTTAAGAAATTATTTTCTTAATTGAGCTTCTGTGCCTCTTTTCCCATTTCATCAATTTTGCTTTCATTACTGAATTCTTATGCCTCTTTTCCCATTTGACCAATTCTGTCCTTTAAAGTATTATTTTCTTTAGCATTTTTATGTCTGTTTTTAATAAGCTATTAATTGTCTTTTCATAAATTTCCTCCTTTGCTTTCATTTCTTTACCTAAATTTTCCATTGTCACACTTTTTTGATTTTAAAATAATTAATTTTAAGCTCTTCTAAGAATTCTTTTTGGGCTTGTGTATAAACATATTTTTCCTTTGAGGTTTTACTTATAGGTGTTTTAACTTAATTGTCACATTTTGAGTTTATGTTTTGATCTTCTCTGCCACTACAGTAGATTTTTATGGTCAGGGTTTTTTCATCACTTTCTCATTTTTTCCATCCTATTTCTTGATTTGAAACTTTATGTTAATACTGGGCTCTGTTCTTGGCATGGGTGTGGGGAGGGGCATTTTTCTCAAGTTTAAGGCTTTTTTGCACTTCTATATTCAGAGGTAGTTATCATAGTTTAGATATTTTTCATGTTTCCAAGGTGGTTTCATCTGGACAGTGGTGTGGTCACTGATCTGCACTCTGGTATTTGTCCAGGAAGGGCCCCTGATACTTTGAGAATGAAATCAGTGTTGCTCCTCAGGGCCTTTGTTCCCTTGGTACTGGATACATATACTGTTTGGAATCCCTGATTCCTTGTGGGTAGAAGTGATAATGTCCCTCAGGGTTTCCACACCCTCTTGACTGAAGTGTTCCTCTGGTCATTGACTGTTGATGAAGAAATGGTAGAAGCAGTGGAGCTGCCAAACAGTGTCTGGTCCTATATTCATGCTAGTGAAGGAAGTCCCATGTAATCTCTTTTTGACCACTTGCCAGGTCTCCTTTCTGCCTTTGGCTTGAAAACTCCTGATACTCATGCTTCATCCATGTGTTTCCAAGTCAGCATCTTCCCCCATGTCATAGATCTCTCTTTCTGGTTCCCTGTGTTGTCTTAAATATTTCATTCTGACATTTTGTTGGCTTTGCCATTCTAAAATCCAGTGTAAGGTGTCATTTTAGTTGTGGGGAGGGGAATACTGGGAGAGCTCAGATAAGTACTTTCCCTCCTCCACCATTTTGGCTCTGCCCCCAGAAAGCATTTTTCAATAAAATGGTAAACAATTATTTCCTGCCCAATTTTATCTGTGAGCTAATATAACAAAAGCTATATAAGCATGTTAGGTATAAACAGAAGAAAACAGTCTATGTTTTCTCTGTTTTTATATGCGCTACACACATTTTTAAAAAATTAATGTTATTAATTCTTTCAAAGCATGCATTAAGCAAA
This sequence comes from Monodelphis domestica, assembly GCF_027887165.1. Lineage (NCBI taxonomy): Eukaryota > Metazoa > Chordata > Mammalia > Didelphimorphia > Didelphidae > Monodelphis > Monodelphis domestica. Next base: position 142,584,478 of record NC_077233.1, on the reverse strand, counting down.
ATGAGTCAGATCAAAGGAGGCAGTTAAACTCTAAAGCATGTGATTATAAATGATATTTTCAAAGTCAACGATGCTCAAGAATATTATTATTACCAAGGTTCAAGTGCTGTGTCACTGCCAACCATCCAGTTTGCATTTCGGGTTATTAGACTGACATGGCTATACCTTTTATATGAGTAGGGTTTTGAGTTATAATGTGAAACTATAAAACAATAGTGGTCAGCATAATGTTGCATAGGATCTCCCTGTAATTATCATTAAAGGCAATTTTTGGTTCTAAGCCTGTGATTTCATCAGTGTCAGGAACTTTTAATATGGAAACTTTCTCTAGTGAAACAAACTGGCAACTCAGCTATTAAGTGGATATTAAAGAGCTGCCTGAGGCATTAAGAGGTTATGTGATTTGCTCATCCATGATCCTATGGCTAATATATGCCAAAGGCAAAGCACCCTCTATCAACTAGGCTACAGCACTTCTTTATTAGTTAATTAAAAACTGTTAATCTGTGGAGGGTAACGTTTCTAATCATCCTTGAACAGCTTAGGGACCAATAAAAGGTGCAATTATAACAGAATGCTATGTTAAAACTATGTAAGATGTGAGCTTACATTGTTTGTTTGTTTTTTACTAAAAGCCTAAAAACTAAAAGTAGTGAAATAGAAAAAGGCTAAGGGCAAAAAAATCTGGTTTTGAATCTCAACTCTCCAATGGGTTATGGGAAATCCTTTCCCCTCTTTTGGTCTCAATTTCTTCCTTTTGAATAAAATGAATGGGTTCAATTAGATAATCCCTAAAGACTTTACAATTCTCACCATCTACAATTCTAATTTTCTAAACACATTTCAACCTGAAGAAAACTACTTTTCAAAGCCCTAAAAGTTATTTTTTTATGTAATTTCTCTTAAATATCCTTTAAAGATACCTTTTTACACAAAGTGGGATATCCCAGGATTTTAAAGAGTCAGAAACTGAGAAAATAGAAAGACTATCTTCTAAACTTAGATTTCAAAGCATATTCCTTTACCTTCCAGAGGCAGCACTGATGGTTCAGTAGATAAAAGCCTGGGCCTGGAGTCAGAAAGACCTTAGTTCATATCTGGTCTCAGGTACTCATGACATCATGTATCACCTTGAGCAAGTTACCTAACCTCTGTTTGCTTCAGTTTCCTCAATTATAAAAAATGGGAATAATAGTAGCATCTACCCCACAGGATTGTTTGAGGATCAAATGAGATAATATTGAGAGAGAGAGAGAGAGAGAGAGAGAGACAGACAGACAGACAAACAGGCAGACAGACAGACAGACAGACAGAGACAGACAGACAGACAGAAAGACAGACAGAGAGAGAGAGAGAAAGAGAGAGAGAGGGAGAGAGGGAGAGAGAGAGAAAGTTTATACAATGCCTAGAACCATGAATGATTATTTTCTTTCCTTCCATTTCTCCCCTTCTTCCTTTTTGAGTCTGGTTCTAAAAAAGTTCAAATCAACTCAGCTGCCTTCTCAGGTTCAAAGTCAATCCTCTTTTTGGAATATAGGTACCTCCTTAATTTTTTCCCTGTGTTATAAGCACATTTTTATACAGTTAATCTTAAAATATATATCCTTTTAGGAAATTATTTTATCTCTTTCTATATGTAAATTTAAGGTACAGATGTAGAGACAGATATTGGATTTGTAGTTATGTTGGAATAGGAAAATTCTAGATGAGGAAACTCTCCTAATGAAGGTACATATCTCCCCTGTAACTTAAGAGTCTTAAAGTGCTGCCTAGAGCACAGAGAAGTTAGGAAACTTAGCAAAGGTCACTCAGCTAGTATATCAGAGGCAGGGTATATACCTATGTCTCCTGGACTCTTCTTTTATCCATTAGGCTGCAATGTGTGTATGGGGATAATGATGATGATGATGATGACCTATGTGTATGTGTAACTATGTATAAATAAATACATAAGTGTATGGGTATGTGTGTACATACACACACACACACATATATGTATAGCATCCTACCCAATTCTTTTTAATTATTCTAGCCCCTAACTACATGCCTCAAATTTAAGGTTTTGTAGCAAATACAAAGTCTTCTGAGATTTCCTTTTTTGAGGTGACCTGTAAATCAGCTTTTCTTGTCACTGATTTGAAACTCTAACTTATAAATTAAATTAATAAGAGACAAAGGTTCCTTTTGTGCACTGCAAGTCTGTAGGATTTTACAAATAATAGGACTGGAAAGTGATTTATATCCCCAGATTAAAGGTCAGCTTGGTGCACACGACTTTGGAGCCAAACAACTGAGCTTAAACTTCCATGAACTCATTCGTGAACAGGTCTGGTAATGGCCCCTCTACTATTTTACTTTTTAAACAGGGCAGTAGTGAAGATTCACAAAGTTTTGTAAGCCGAGTTTACTTGTAGGAATGTGTATGCCACAAATAGAATTGTTTTTCCTACCAAATGTGGGGGAATGTGTTAAAAACAAATTAAACTGGAAAACACATTTTTGACAGCTTTGTGAAAATGAACATATACATAACACAACTGTATTATAATCATTTATGTATTTGTGGGACAAATGATTTTTTTCCCACTGACCCCCATCATCTGTTTTTGCATGAATATGAGGAATACACAAAGTATAAGTCTGATTCAGTTCAAAATTCAATGAGACAAAGCTAAATTTTGAATTAAACTCTAGAGCAAAGAAAGCCTCATGTTGTAATGAAAATACAAATTTTCTCCCATTTTAAAATGGAATATTATATCTTTTATAGGCAATTGTGCAGAACATAAAGCTGCTTGCAGATAAACTATAATAATTTTTTTCTTTCACTTAAAATCTGAAAATTACAGAGGACCTGTGGCATTTCTTTAAGAATGTTTAAGTCAACTGACTATAATGATAAACAATCTTCTTATTAGAATCCATTAGTTTACTGAATAAAGCTGTTTCTTGTATATTATTTCCAAGGTAACAATTCTGACATTTGATTTACTAAGCTAGCTTTTGCTTTACCATGGCTACACTGCAGGAGAAAGTCACCAAGTGAATGTGCTGAAATCTAAAGCCAAAAATGTAATGATGGTAAGATTTTCATAAACAATGACTATGAGGTCAAACTGATATTCAAGGAAAGAGACAATGCAGGTTTATAAATGAATGTCATGACCTCATTCACTGACTACTTAATCATTTACTGTAAGAAAGCGGTAATGACAAATCATGCATATAGAACATGTTTAATTCTCTCAGAAATAGCACTGATATTCTACAGTAATAGACTGCACAAAATATAATTAAACAATAAACTTAGGAGTGGCTATATGCAATATTGATATTTTAACAACTAATTCAGAAATTAAAAAATACATTTCAACCTTATTTACTTTTTGGACTCAAAATTTCAGTAGGATGTTCACAGAAAATTTAAAAAGTGAAGAAAAAGTTAAGTGGCTGAAGTCACAGTTCAAGTCTGTTATAATAAAGTTTGATCCATATTAGATAAACTAGCAATCTTCAATCGAATGGTTTGGACAGAAAGAGTTCCTATTATCTTCCATTCAGCAAAAAGATTTAAAACACAACTCTAGTCTTTTAAGATGAAGCATGATATGTTCCAGATGAAGTATGCCTTTCAGGCAAGGACCTAACTAACTTATACAAAACTATCTACCAAGAGGGAAAATATCATTTAGTTCTTGTGAAATAGTAGATATAGTCCTGCATTATCTGATGACCACAGAACTTGACTCACCAATACAGGGCTATTCTTATGAATGCCAGCACTATTTGTAAAAAAAAAAAATCTGTTGGGCAGGAGTGGCTAAACTGACTTATAAAGATTTTTGTAAAAAGCCATCCACTCAGTAGAGGAGAATTGGCAATGCATATCTATCAAACTACATAGCAAAGAGAACAGTTACTAATTAGGAAGAATGTCATTTCAGATACAAAAAAGTTCCCAAGAAAAAAAACCAAGAAAGGATGAAATAGTAGGCTATTGTGATCCCCACTAGTACTACTAAGATCTGGTGGGATAAGAATGATGTCTGAAATATTGCTCTGGATGAGTAGAATTTATTCAAAGAAACAGGATAGGTGAAAGAAAAAAGAATTGCATTTTATCTTTGAACTATACAGTCATGTGAAGAAACACAAAAACATAAAGGAAAAAGCATGGTCAAGAGCATTTGAGCAAAGATCAATGGAGGCAGAAACAAACAATTTTCTTTCTTCCGATCTTCTGGTTTAAAAGAGGAAATATATTTTCCTCTTCCTCTTCTATTCTTTCAGTATTAGTAGTGATTTCTCTCTACATTTAACTCCAACTTTGTTGTTTATTCATAATGTTTGCATATTGTCTTCCTCATTAGACTGTGAGATCTTTGAGGGCAGGGGCTCTTTTTGCTTTACTTTGTCTTCCCTGATACTTAGCAGATTGTCTGATAGTAAGTGCTTAATATGTGCTTGCTGACTCATTGACTTGATTAAATGAAAACTGTATGAATCTATTGGAATCAGAGAGCAAAATGAAGAGAGAAAGAATTCACTAATCATCTCCAGAAAGAAAAATAAAAACAAAAAAAAGAATGGGGCTTGGAATGTCACAGCTAAAATAAAGAGTTCTCAAATACAAAAAATTCTATAAGCATGCAAAAAGCATATATATATATATATATATATATATATACATATATATATATATATAACCTGTCTTAGAAGAAGGAGGATAATATTAGGGAGAGAATAATTTTAAGAAAAACATATTTCTTTATTCTGCAAAGGAGATTCTAGAGGTGGGAGAGAAGACCAAAGAACTAGAACATAAAGAAGTGTTTTAGATTATCTTTTTAACAACTGAAGAATGGAAAACAAATTTATTATATAATTATAGTGGAATATTATTATGCCATATGAAATGCATGAACTGAAGCAGAGTCAAGTGAGCAGGAGCAAGAGAACAATTTCTAAGATGAAAATAACATAAAAAAAATTTTTTTGAAAGATTTAAGAACTCGGATGAAAGCAATGACCAATCAGGTCTCTAGAGGGCCCATGATGAGGTCCTGACAAATAGGAGATAGACAATAGGTAAGACACTAGATACAGAGAAATAGATTTTTGGAAATGGTCACTGAGTGAATTCATTCTTCTTGACATTATATATTACAAGGTTTTTTTCTCCCTTTTCTTTTTCTCAGTTAGTGGTAAAGGAAGGTGGTCGAAGAGAAGGAAAGGGTAAATAATAATAATTCTCTCCAAAAGAAGGCCATTTTAACATTTTTTAGAAATATAAGAAAATAGAAAGAAAATTAGAAGGAAGTAAAGCCAAGCAGAATAGTTTTGAAAGTAATATATAGAATTATTTAACTTTTAAAAAATAAGCAGTGTGAAATGGGGATTTATGACTTCATACATAAATGAATTTTTGTGTCCTGCTGTATGTAAGGAAATGCTCTTTTTGGTGTTTAAGTTCAGAATAAACAATAAAATATATATGAAATAGAAAAAGACATAATCAGAAGATGGAAGTCAGGGCAAGGTAATAGGGGATGATTACAAAAGCCCAGAACAGTATTCTAAGAAGACTAATGAGGCATGTAAAATCTATATCAAATTGCTTGCTATCTCTGGGAAAATGGAGGGTAAGGAGAGGAAGAATTTGATTCATATTTTTAAAAAATCAAGGTTAAAATGTTTTTACATGTAATTGAGGAAAGAAATAAGACATCATTAAAAAACAAAAAACAAAAGAAAGCTAGTGAGAAAACATAAATAAAACGGTGAAATTTTTTGTTGTTTTTGTTTGTTTGTATTTGTTGTTTGGTTTTTAGCTATACTGGGAAAAAAGAAGAACAAAGTATTTATTAAGGTGAATGTAATGATAACTGACTACAGAGAAGATAAAGCTCAATTGTTAATTTCCCTCTGTTTCATAGCCATGGAGAGCAATTTTTGAAATGAAAATAACAGAATAAATTGGTCAATTAGGAATTGCTTACTATCTTAAGTAAGGCAACAATAATCGATTAAATTTTTAGTAAATGTTTATGTGTTGGCCATCATTTCATCAGTTCAAATGAGTCAGCCCAAATGAACTACATACTTAGGCACTGAAAGAACTGGCAGATTTGCTTGCTGATTCAATATTGATGGCTTCTGAAAGACCAGAAAATGGAAAAGGTAACCAGGAATGGAGAAGAGCAAATGTCCATGATTTTAAAAGAGGAGACAATGGAACTGGATATAGTAAAATGAGCTAGACTTTAATTCCTGGAAAAATTCCAGAACACAGTGTTCAGGAGATAATTTGTGAAAATTTGGAAAGTAAATCATTGATTGCAAGAAGTCATCATGATTTCATTATGAACAGGTCATGCCAGAAGAGTCTCATGTCACTTTTTTACAAGATTAATTAATGGTTTTAACAAGAGAATACTACTGATATAATTTACATATATATTAGCAAAGCATTTGACAAAGTCTCATCCTATTTTTTATGGAATAGACAAAATTGTGGACTAGATAAAAACACAAATTAGATTTGATTCAAACGAGGTTAAATAAAAAGCAATATTTATTGGTTGCATATGATCTTGGAAAGAATTGTCTAGTAGAGTTTCCTTGACAACTCTGTGGGCCATATGCTTTCTAAAACATATAAAAAACTGAATAAATAATAGATCCATAGTTATATAATCTGCAGACAACATGAATCAGAAAGAAAGAGTTAAGATGATAAAATCAGGATGAAAAATATATTGAGAAGATATAATACTTGGTTGAACCATGTAAGATCAATTTCATTAATGATAACTATAACATCTTATACCTCGGTTAAAAATATTGATTTCACAAGTATAATACGAGGAAAAAGAAAATGGAAGGGAGAGAATATGCATTTATATAACACCTACTATGTGCCAGGTACTATGCTAAGTGTTTTATAATTATATCATTAGATCCTCACAACAACCTCATAGTTGAGAAGATGGTGAAATGGCACTTTTCTTTTTTTTTTTTTTTAAACCCTTACCTTCTGTGTTGGAGTCAATACTGTGTATTGGCTCCAAGGCAGAAGAGTGGTAAGGGCTAGGCAATGGGGGTCAAGTGACTTGCCCAGGGTCACACAGCTGGGAAGTGTCTGAGGTCAGATTTGAACCTAGGACCTCCTGTCTCTAGGGCTAGCTCTCAATCCACTGAGCTACCCAGCTGCCCCCAAAATGGCACTTTTCTAAAAAGAAAAGATCCAGGATTTTTGAGAGACCACAAATCAATATAAGTAGTGTTATATAGCAACCAAAGAAGGCCATACCATTTCAGGCTGCATTAAGATGGTATTACTTCAAGGAAAAAGGAAGTGTATAATCTTAACTTACTATACTCTGCCCTAAACAAACCACATTTGGAAAATGGCATTCACTTATGGACACCATATTCTAGGATGCTTGAAAGCTTCCAAAGGAGGGCAAGGATGATGAAGGGCCTTGAGATTGTGCCAGCTGGATCCTGAAGAACCTGGAGAAAAGACTCAGGGGGTACATGATATTTGGTTCAAGCATTTGATGAGCTGTAATAAAGAAGAAGAATTCTATTTGTTCAGCTTGACCACCAAGAACAAATTAAGGCAACATTTTCTCCAAATTAGAGCTATCCAAAAGTAAAATAATGAATATGATTCCCTCTCACTGAATATCTTGAAGCTAAGGCTGGACACCCACTTGGGTACAAGATATTTGGGGGATGGGGAATATGGATGGAACTACAATAGCTGCTAAGGCAACTACCAACTGCAATTCTGTGATTCAATATTTTTACTTGGAACTTTCCTAAAATCTATTTTCAAGACCACTTTTATGTTTTCAGAGGGAAGGAATTTGCTAGAATGGCTAGATATTGATTTTGAGAGTGTTTTACATGTTTTTTGTTATTGCAAAAAATTTTAGAATGGTCCCAGTATCATTTTAAAGAGCCCTTAACTAACATCTATACCAACCTATTGATAAAACTCAGAAACTTGAGAGTAAGACATATGGTCTTTCCATTGTTCAGATTTTTGCTCATTTACAACCCGATACATATATTTTATAAATCAAAACCTTGCTGTCCCATCCCAAGACTGTTCTCAATTAAGAATGTGGTTATGGTCTCTTCCATTCCTCTGCTGTCTTCTGATCATCCTGCTTGCAGTTGAGTTGTACAGACACAGAATGCTTTGGATGGGAAACAATTTCTCCTATAAACCTTACAAATAAAATTCCCCTGAAGGGTAAAGAGGGAAAAAAATGTGTAGGCTACATACAATCAAATGGTTTCCCCAAACTTTAGTTGGCATGTCAATAAAAAAGAAGAAAATACATGGTCATTTGGTGTAATTGATATAATCAACAATAATGGCCTTATTCATTTGAATTAATTTAGTTTTTAGTAAAATGTGTCCAAACTTCAGGTAAAAACTATAACTGGGTTTATTTTTCTAAAAAAAAAAGTCACATATAACTTTCTTTAGCATACCAAAAAAAGCACTAGGAAGACACAGGATTCAAATCCCATTTCTACTATCTGGGGCCACAGAAAAATTACCAAATCTCTCTAAACCCTTTCCCTCATCTATAAAATGCAATTCATAAATCTCTGAACTATGTTTCATAGTTTGTTCTAAGTGCTTTTGTAAAATATCCAGTGCTGTATAAATATGAGTTATTATTCTTTATGATAAAGGCTGTCACTGTTTCACTCATCTAAACAGTTCAACTATATATGTATTAGACAGAAAAGCATTTTAGAGAATGTCTCATTATCATTTTACTAGTGAGACATTTTACATGATTTGGGCTCTTCAGATGGTAATTCAATGACACCTTACACTGTGATTTACATATTGATATAGGAAAGTATAATTAGATGTTTGCATTTTAGGATACATCTAACAAAAAAAAAAATACCAGACATGGTGCTGAATTCTGCCTTTCTACAGGTTCAGTATGACCCTGGACAAGTCATTTAATTACTCTGAGACATAATTTCCTTATCTGCAAAATGAGAGTTTGGGAAGTCTCTGCTGCTGGTTTTTAGTCTGTCCAATGTGTGAGTATCTTGTAGACAACTATGGTGATTTGTTAAATTTTAAAGATTATTTTAAATTCTATCATAGGTGTGTCATTATGAGTGTCTGATCTAAGAGATCTGGATATATTGGAGCCAGAAAAAGAAACACCTGTTTTTATTAAAGTTATCTTCTGAACCAAACTAGCAAAGGAACTCTTCTCTATCTAAACCAAACTACCAAGTTTAGCATATGCTGTCCCTATCCCAACCTACACTGACTTCTTATAGGCTACCTGTGTATTTCTGTATATGAAAGCAAGGCAGGCAGAAAGAGTTGTTTTAGTCTTTGTGTATGTAATCTTATTTGAAACAGATACAGGATAGAGCTCAAACCTGGAATTATGAAACTTGACTCTGATTTCCAGCTCTGCCATTTATTATATCTGGAACCTTATGTAAATCCCTTCCCCTCTCTAGGACTCAGTTTCTTGAACTGCAAATAGGAGTTTAAAGTAAATGATCTTTTAAGATCTTATATCTACAATTCTATTATATTTTATAATACAGTTTGAATTTAACATGTTAAGTGGTAGAAGATAGGAAACAGAAACATGGTATACATACAATTAGCAAGAAGAAAGGAAACAATGAGGAAGTGACAGTGGGCCAAGCAGTCTTATGCTTGGATCAAAAAGATGGTGTCTTTAGCCCAGAACAACCTGGATGTGAAGAAGAGAGTGTGTATGTAATTAAGGGGTAGTTCTAATCATATCTCTGAACAATGCCTTTGCTACTCTGATTTTGACTACTATGAGTTGAAGATATTGTTCTAATATACTCATTTTAATATTTCAAAACCTGTATACCTTTAAGTAATGATGAACCAAGTCCTTGTTTGTTTTTGTTTTTGTTTTTGTTTTTATTACCTGAAGCACTGGTCAATTACTACCTAAGTAGGAAACTATTTAATGAGAATTCTACCAAATTATGATTTTAAAAAATTCCTAAGCTCTTGAATTCCACAGTACTAGCTTAACTTCCTAAGTTGCATTTAGACATGAGGAAGCAGGTTCCATGACATATACCTTAACAACATCAAGTATGTGCACATCCATTCATCAGCATATTAAAACACCTTCTTTTGGAAGATGGCACCAGGTTTTGTTATGCTGCTGGAACAGGGCAAATGTGGTCTTGATAAGAGAAGACATGAAGAGGCATTATGGCTATTTTTTATATTTGATAAGCTTTCATGTATGTAATTTAATAGACTTGTTCTTCTATACCTTAGTGTGCAGAACCAGAAGCAGAAAATAGAAATTGCACAGCAGCAGATTTCTCTTTGAAGTAAAGAAATATTTCCTAATGAATAACTCATTCTGGTTTTGGATAGCCCTATTTTCTAGAGGAGGTCTTCAGCTCTAGTTTGTATAACTACCTGTTGATGCTACAAAAGGCATTCTTATGATAGGTAGTGTGACTGAACTAGATGGCACCTGAAGTTCTATGATTCTGCTTTTCTAGTAGTCTCCTAGCACATCTTTCATTATTTTTTCTCTTCTTCCAAGGGAGACAAAAATTCCCTCACTTGTATTACTAGATGTATTTAACTGAATTTTGAGTTGTTGTTTGGTTGTTCTCAATTATGTCCAACTCTTCGTGATTCCTTTTGGATTTTTCTTGGCAAAGATACTAGAACAGTTTGCCATTTCCTTCTGCAGCTCATTTTACAACTGAGAAACTGAGCCAAACAGGGTGAAGTGACTTGCCATTGGTCACACAGCTAGTAAATATCTGAAACTTGAATTCAGGTCTTAGAGACTCAGCCCTGTGCTCTATCCATATTTGTGATACTAAGTGAATTTAACTAAATAAACTAAACTTAAAATTGAATTGAATTGAAAAAAGGTCATTATTTCTTCACTTAAGAGTCAGTTTACAGTACAATTTCCAAGAATCATAAGCATAATTTACATACACAAGGACTGTTAGGAGGACCCAGATGCAGGCTGAAGGATGGCAAAATTGGCAGCATAGTACTTTGATTTCTACCCACTGCTTCTACTTCTGCCTTTGAGGGTCAAGAAGAACAACTATTCTCTTATCTAGACTACTTACACATCCCTCATTCTTTTAATGGATCCAGATCCATCATAGTTTTGAGTTCTCCTCAGAACCTTGAAGGACTTATATATTGAAGGCCCTTACTTCTCAAAACATTTCCTTCAATCAACAATAGAAATATCCACACTCTAGTATCCCCAAGTTCTTCAGTTTCTTGTCCAGGAATATACAGTTTTGATGGGTTGGAATAATAAAATTTATTATAATATTTTATCAATAGTTAACATTTCACGTCTTTATGTTTCATCTCTACTATCAGAGCATACTACCTTGGAGGATGGATATTGTCCCTGAATATAGACAATAAATAGTCGACTTTACTGCATTTCAGTAAAGGATCTTTCCCAAACTAAACCACTGATGCTTCAACATTACTTATGGATCTTTGATTTATTTAATGCTTCACTGAATTCTAGTCCTTAGTAAATGATATGCTTAAAACGTAAATGCCTTTCTATGAATACTTTAACCTTTATATGCACTGGAGAAAATAACGAGCTTTTAAATAAAGTTTTAAAAGATAGAATTGACTGAAACGTTGAGATCTTTACATATAAGTTGCTAAAAATTACTATGCAAATACTATAATTATGGTCATTCCTATCAACTCATGTCTATTTTAATTTCAATACTGGCTGGTGTTTAACATTCCCCAGTCTCTGCTTACTCACAAGTAAAACCATCTTTATTTTTAAATGGCACACTCCCTAATTCCCTGGTTCTCTTTTCTAAATATGGGTTGTCAATTTCCTCCCCCACCCAATATATCTTCCATTCTGGTTTTTTCTATTTGGTTCACCTATTTTAAATTTAATCATACAAGGGTCCCCAAAATAATTAACATTGAAGCTACAGGCATTAGTTTAGTAACCATTTACATATTTTTCAAAAATGCCAAGATTATAAAAGTAATTTTATATTCTTATTTATGGAGTAGCTCAAAAAGCTTCAAATACTGGATCAGGGATGATGTGTTAGATTACATTCTCTAAGGGCCCCTTTGTCTCTTTAGATAAACTTATGTCTTTCACGTGAAAGACATACTTAAAAAGCTAAAAGAAAAGAAAGGTAGACATCTATTAAGCTCCAAACAAGAGCATGTCTGAGTCAATAAAATACATTGGGCATATATTTTTCTTGCTTAGGAAGCAATAATTCTCTTCCTTACTTGAGAAATAGGAAATGGCTTTTCCATTCATTCAATAAATATTTATTGATTGCCTTCATCCACATTTTCTCTCTCTAAAACTCAGTTTCATCCTCTGTAAAATTTAGTGTTTGAACTAGAAAATCTTTAAAAGCTCTTTCAAATACTGTGCTTAGTTTTTCAATGAATTATCAGGATTGCCTGCAACCTTGCATCTCAGATTGCTTGGGAGATCAGAGAAAGACTGATTTAGGACACCTGTAAACAAGGGAAGAGAGCTAGGCTACAAGAATTTGTGTCTGAAGTAAGATAGATAGCAAGCCTGAACATATGTTCAGTTTGTAAGCAATGCAGAGGGTATAATGATAAGTAAGATATATATTAAGCGCCTACTATGTGCTACAAAGAAAAAAATAGTCCCTGTTCTATGGATCTTACATTATACTGGGAGATACACATAAAAGGACAAGAATATAGATATCAGAATTTAAGAGAGAGGGCACTGATAAATAACTGGGGGTGAGGGTGGGGATGGAAAGCAAAAAATATTTCCTCACAGCATGTAGCTCCTTGAAAGAAACTAAAAATTCTGAAAAGTGGAAATAAAGAGGCAGCTTGGAAACATGAAGGAAAAGAATTACCAGTGTTATGGGGATTTTAGGAAAGGGGAAAGGGTTTATACACAAGGGGAAAATCACATTTAAATAACTTAGAGTTTATAAACAGAGAAGGGGAAGATGTTGGAGAAGGAATAAGTGGCTTAAGTCTGCTCTCTGTCATGAATGCTGATTTACCTCAGTGTCTAAAGAATTGTATCTCTCCTAAGTTTCCTTCATGTTAAATATCTCTTTTTTTTTAAAGCTCCTTATGTGTCATGGCTTCCAAATACTTTACCATCCTAGCCTCTTCTTTGGACATGCTTGTCAGTGTCCTTCCTGAATACTGTATCCGTCAAATGTGGTCTGATTAAGACATTGGATAGTAAAAGGAAACCTGCCTCTTTCTCACTTTGTTCCAACTTGTTATTCTTGGTCCAAGAGGTCAAAAGTTGGAAAAACATGTGGAAGTTGCAAAAAGGTGGATTTCATTTTACTATGAAGAAAAATTTGATAATTAGAACTCTGAAAAATTGGTTTGGCAGGCAGTGAGTTCCAATTCACTTGGTATCTTCAAGAGAAAGCAGGATGTCCATTCTTCTTGGATATTCTGGCAGAGATCTAGGCTGCAGGTAGGTGTTAGACTTATGACACTTGAAGTCCCACACAACTTTGAGGTTTTATAATACTATAATATATGCAGTGTACTGGGCTTAGTTATTCATTGATGTACAAAATATCACTAGCAAAATCTTCTTATATGCAAAGAAATGCTGAACTAATTATCAAAATTGTACCTTTAAAATATAATGAAAATTCCTTTTATTCTTCCCTAAATCCTTTCTACAACTCTGAAAACAATCAAAATACTCCTAGTTATACCATGAACTGTAGTAAATTTCCACATATCCTATGTGGACAACTAAGATACTGGGACCCTGGGTTCTGTGTCAGGTTAATAAGTTAGTCAAGGGATAAAATCCATTTAAAGTGAGGATGTGAAAAGTCAGTCAAGTGGCTAAGTGGGTTTAATGGATTAACCCTATTAAGACTCCTAAAATTGTTCAAAAAAGGGGAGAGGGGTACAAAAAGAAGGAAATATGCAGAGCAGGTGATGAGAAAGCCTGGGTGGTCTAAAAAATAGGTAGGATACTAGCAGCAAAATGAAAAGATGAAATCTAACCATTATATAGGAAGCTTGTACCAAGATTAAAACAAATCCTAAGAAAACAAGAAAGAATTCAGGTGCTGGAACTGTATTACTATTAAAAATGCAATTGGCATATTACCAATCCTTTTCTGCCTGCTGCTGGGCAGTGTTAGGATTGATGTCAGGAACAAAGAGAGAATTCCCTTATTCTCTAGAATTGTGGAGAGATTTATAAAGGAAACTCCATAAGGAATACAGTTCTATCACACCTTTGCTACTTTTATAACTTTGGTATTTTGCCTTTGAAAACTATGTTTCAAAGTACAGTGGAACAAAAACAATAAGTTTATATACCAAGTCTAAAAAAAATTCTGTCTTCAATTCTATAATATTTCATCATGGTGTGAAAGAGACCTTTGACTCAGAATACAATTTCTAATCACACCAGTCTTCCATTCTAGAAAATCTGTTAGTAATGAGCTGAGTGTCTGTTGGAAGAGGATCAGTCTGGCTAAATATAATCAATCAATCAATCAGCATTTATTAAGCATCTATTATGTGCTAGGAACTGTGATAAACACTGGGAATATAAAAAGAGGCAAAAGACCAGTCCTTGACCTTACACCTGGAGACTTCCTCAGCTGCATTGGATGGCTGTGTTGTCTTTTGTGCTCCAACACACCCTAAGCACTCCACAGTGCTTTGCTGCATCGCCATCTCAGCCGTTGAACATTCTTGTTGGTTTCTTCCGTTTGTTCCACCGAAGCAGTCTTCACATGCTGGGTGAGCAAAGCCCTAGCTCACCAGGGGTCGACGATGACCCAATGGCTACCCTCACAAGGTTTAGCCCGCCTGTCGAAACCGTTGCCCGGGGTGTGGCTGCTGCCACATGCTAGCAGCTACTAGGAGCCACAAGTGAGAGCTGGGTGTCAGGTGGGGGTCAGAGGCTGGAGAGCTGCCCTAGGAGGGCACAACAAGCCCTCCATACCAAAGATATTACTCCTCCCTGAGCACCCCATACATGCAAATAAATACATACAAAGCAAGCTAAATATAGTATAAATAGGAAATAACAGAGGAAAGGCACTGAAATTAAGGAGGGTTGAGGAAGGCTTCAGGTAGAAGATGGGATTACAGTTGGGAATTAAGGAAACTAGGGAGGTTAGTAGTCTAAGCAGAAGAAGGGTAGCAATATAGGTGAGAGTTCAGGTAAGAAGATGAGAGGCCAGGACCCTAATAAGGGTTGACACCCTGGGGATTGATAGTTAGGGACAGATAAGAGTCTTTACAAAGATTAGAGTTAACAGGATCTTTTACCCTGTTGTGAAAGGGAGAAGAAATGCTGATTTTAAGATTTGAGGCTGGGGGTGCCAGCAGCTAGGTGGCTCAGTGGATTGAGAGCCAGGAAGTCATGTGTTCAAATGTGAACTTCACTGTGTAACCCTGGGCAAGCCACTTACCCTCAACTGCCTAGCCCTTATAGTTCAGCTGCTATGGAAACAGTATGCAGTATTGATTCCAAGACAAAAGGTGAGAGTTAAAAAAAAAAAGACATCCAGGGTAGCAAGAACAAGGATATTACAAGCAGGGATTTATTTGTTTAAAAGACAAAAAGTTTGGTTTTAGATGGGTTGGTTGTTTGAAAATGGTGGCTGGTACCAGAAAGCAATCACCCAACAATAGAATATAAAATAAACAGACTACTTAGAAATCATAGCAATGTTTTCATGAATTAATATGGTAACAGCTCACATTTCTATAGAGCTTTAAAGTTTTAAAAAGGGCTTTGATCACATCATCACTATGAAATAGATAATTGAATATTAATTGCTTTCCCCATCAGATAAATGACTACAGTAAAGTTCAGATCAATGAACAATGAAGTAGCCTACATGGAGTAACACAGTTGGTAGGTATCAGGGAGCAGATTTCCTAGGTAAAATTCCAGTATTCTTTCTACTATACGACTAGGCTCTAAGAATTGGGTTACTGAAAACAAATCTAAAAGAAAACAGGAGGAGCTAGATGGTAAAATTATATCAGTTAGCTTCCAGGACTGGTCAGATGAAGACAGAGACAGGTTATAAGACCCAATTCTATATTTTGAGACAAAAATCATCTATCCCTGAAGCAGAATGCAATATTATCCTATTTGATTATATTTATTTGACAATTTTCTGTAAACATCCAACTTCCCTTTTCTGCTTTTTTTTTTGTTGTTGTTGGTCAGTGACCTTCTGATATTTATAATTTGTCTCCTGGATACACTTGACCAGGTAAAATGAGGGCTCTGGCTAGATGCCCAGTACCAAGTCTGGAGGTAATATATCTCCTGCGGCTAAAAATGATTAAAAATGCATCTGATTTACAAATCTATCTCTTTTGAGTTGGAAGAACATGGCTCAGACATCCAGATTGTTCACTCCTGGGTACACGGGGAAAATTTGAATTCCTAAACCTTTGGAGATCATGTTAGCTTCATTGATACCCAAAACTCACAGGTTTATAAACATTTTCTGATTTATTAAGTCACTTGGAAGGTGGATGGTTCAAGCATTATAATTTCCATTTTACAGGTAAGAAGAGTGAGGGTCAGGAAGGTTCTGTGATGTACCCATGGTCAGATAGCTAATAAATGGTGGAAATAGGCTTTTGGACTCTACACAGTGTTGTTTTCACTATACTACACTGCTTGATGGTGTGCAGGTCTAGAACAAAATATCTTCCAAGTTGCTTCTATATCAAAAGACCCTGCCAATGTTTTTGAAAAATGAAGAACCAAAATGTTCCCACCTTTACCCTGTCAGTTCCCTCCATTTCTAGAATTCAGCACTATAAACCTACTTGCTATTCTCTGAAACTAACACTACATCTCATAACTCCGTGCCTTTTCAATTGCTGCTTTTAATGCCTGGAATATTCACCTCTGTCTCCTGGTGTATCTGCCTTCCCCTTCCTTACTTAAATGCCACTTTCTTAAAAACATTTTTTTCAGGGAGTCCTGCTTCTCTATTCACCACCTCCACTGTCTTCCCTTTGAAATTATTCACACTTTACTCTCTCTCTCTCTCTCTCTCTCTCTCTCTCTCTCTCTCTCTCTCTCTCTCTCTCTCTCTCTCTCTCTCTCTCCCCGTCTCTCTCTCTTTCTGCCCATGTATTTACATATATGTATATATATATATATATATATACACACACACACATACACACTACATATATACATAGCTATAGATCAATCTATGATATCTCTATATCTGACAAGAATATAGATATTTTCATGTTGTGAGTTAAGAAGAGATGATGTTTTTGCTTTCCTTGATATCCTCAATACATAGGACATTGCCTCTCATACAGTAGAAATAGAGGTTTGCTGACTGACTGATTAATCCAAGTATGATAATGGACTGGATTTGGAGGGACAGGTACTTGCCAAGGAACCAAAATATTTTCACAAAAAGCTTAAAACCTAATATCTCAACTGTATTCTTCACAATGAATAGCTAATGTTTTCCTTACATGCAGGTACCATGTAAGGGCATTAATTCAAGAACTAATTCTAATTTCAGTTTTATGAGACTCAGCCAAATATTACAGTAAAGCCTCCCGGCCAGCGAGAAGCTTTATAGTAGGAAAATAGAAAAAGGATAGAAGTTTTTGAATCCTGCGAAGGGCGTGAAAGAGCCAACCTTTGAGATATGAGTAATGAGTCAGTAATCAATTATTATTAATATTTGGGAGCCACAGCCATGCTCCGACCACTGGATGTTACTTTTAAGGCTATTCCCATCCAGTGATCCCAATTCAACACTGCACTGGTCAGAGGATAATACTAGCTCAGTAGGGAGAGAGATTAGAGACTGAAAGAATTAGACAATGCTAGGTATTAGCATAGGAAAAGAGAGAGACAGAGAGAGAAAGACCTGACCGAAGGGCCAGGCCTCAGGAAAGAAAAAGAGGAGAGAGAAAGGGGAGAAGTTGGTCTGTAGGGCAAACCTGTTGATGTCCTCGAAGTGGGCGGAGCTGGCTGTGTTCCTACCTTTTATTCTCTTTGATATGCAAATGAACTCAATACATATTGATAAGTTACATGATGCCTCAATACATATAGATGAGTTACAATGTGTATTGCCATTGGATAATTGCAAATTATGACAAGGTGAAGGTGGGGTTATTATCCTCAGGTGAGTGAGACAGGAGGAAGCAAGGTTTCGCGCCCTAACTTCAGCCATGCTGGGAATAGAGTTCATTGCCATGCGCAGAATGGCCATGTGCTCACTCACAATCCTTGTCTCTCCACAATACCTATGGGCTGGACTGCTACATCCAGTCACAAAAAGTAATGGAATGGAAACCTAAAATTAAGTGAACTTTTTACAAAAATACTGACATGCTACCAGCTTTCCATTTCCTCTGTATATATCTAATATGTACAAAGTTGTTCATATATTTTCTGGCCATTAGAATGTGAGCTCCTTTAGGGTAGAAATCATATTTTTGTCTGTCTTTGTATCCCTAGTGTTTAGTATATACACTAAGTGCTTAATAAATGCTTGTTGACTGACTCATTCAAGCAAAAGACAGGGAAGACTTGAGGCAATCAAGCATTTGCTGAGTCAACTATAACATGAATTCCTTTATGCAATCATGTGTGATACCTAAATTTCTAGACATAATACATATTAAATAAATATGGGGAAATTTAATTGTAGAGTGTGAGCTATTTTCTATTCATGTTGAAAATCAACCAAATAGTTGAATACTTAGGAGAAGAATGAATATTTTCATACACTGATTATCCTTTTTAGAATATTAAAAATTCATTACTTTTTAGTTAGAAGCATCAAAATAAAGAATATTATCTGGTTTTGCCAAAAACTTAATAAAGCAGAGTTATATCCATCATTTATTAATATTTTCCCTTATTCACACCTTCAACTTACATTTTTTAAAGAATAAATTTCAAAATAAGCTTTATTACTACTACTCTAAGTTGGATCCTCATCACTCTTGCCTGAAGCATTGGAACAGTCTCCTTTTCGGTGACCTTAATTCTTCTCCAGTTAGGCCACCAAACAGAAACCAAAACAATATTACTATAGCATAGGTCTGACCACATCAGCAACACAGGTTTAGAGTCTTAAATCTGTTCTAAAGCAAGGATTGGTAGTGTGGCTTTCCCAGGGTCTGAGGGCCAGGTTCTGTCAGTAGTGGGACTTGAAATCAATTCTTTCACTATTACGCCATGCTACCCATTAAAGATAAAATATTACAAAGTTATTTTGCCTGTAGGATAAGATTTAAATTCTGCTACTTGGCATTAAAGCCTTTTGATCTGGTTCTAACCTATCTTTCCTGATTTACTTACTTTTATTTGCCATCACATCTAGGAAATTGATGCCAAACTGGCCTATTTGCTATTCTCTGAACTTTATATTCTTCCTCCTTCTGGAAGAGCTTTTTGCCCAGGATGACTCTCATGACTAGAATGTATTTCTTGTGAACATACTGTACTTAGATTTCTTCAAAGCTAAAGTCCTGTTGAAAGTTGTTCCTGAACCTCCTAGTAGTCTGCTTTCCTCTCCATAAATTATATTGTGTTCATTATCTGTGTGAAAGTTGAATCCCCTAAGAGACTGAAAGCACCTTCTTATCAGGGATCAATTTGGATGTATCTTCCTTTCCCCCTACCCATTTAGTGCCTAGCTTGGTGCCTTGCTCTTAATTCTTGCTAAATTTAAATGAGTTAAATTTAATTTATAAGCATGCTTTTCATAATGATTGCTTCTTGGTGCCCCCTATGAATCACTGCAGTAAAAAGTACTCTAATTCAAATTTTCCACTGGGGAGAAAAAAATCCCCTTTGTGAAAGCTCAGATTTATTGACAATTTTTAGGGTAAAAAAAAATGTCAGTTGTTTTAATGTTGCCTAAGGGATTCTTTTTTTGGTAAAATACCTGAGGCTACTAACTCAAAATTGTGCTTCACACCCAGTATTCATACTTAAAGCCCCTTAATATTTTTCTCCTCATGGTAACTACTCTCTATCAGACCTTTATTTTTTTTATCCTACTTATATTTATTAAATTTATGAAAGGTAGGTAGAAAAATAAGGGTTGCTATTTCCCTGGTGTCTGTCATCAGGGTTCCCTTCTCTAAGTTGCTAAGGCCATTGGATTTCATTCAGTCAGTAAAGATCAGAGAGCAGACATCCTGCCTTCTGCTTAATCTGTGACACATATAATTGCTCAGATCTCCAGTTTGTGGTTTCCTGTGCCTGGGCTCCATTGTATCCTAGGACCCTGAAGCCACTCACAGTGACACTCATGGAACAAAGGCACCTCACAGGAGCTTTTGACTGTATTTTTAAGAGGGTCAAGGAAGGAACCTTGGAACACTGCAACCAATTCCTCCTCCCTACTACACCATTCCCCATAGCTACATATAGGGAAACTGTATGCTTCCCATATCTGTACCCAACATGAGGGATTCTCAACATAGGTTGGTCATTTTGTGGCTTGTATACAAGTACTATTTTCCAGTCTTAAAGTACTGGCCCTTACATATGAATTATAGGTAACATGGCTAGAATTCATCCTGGGCATGTGGCCCTAGCTTTGTTTCTCTGACAACCACTGCTAACAATGGCACTGTGTGTTCCACAGATGGTATGAAGAAACTACATTTTATTCTCAGAAATGTTCTTTTACTCTTAGAGAAGCAAGGACGAAATTACCTATGATATCTATTACCAGGGGGAAAGTTCACAACCAATCAAAAGAAAAATAGGAGTACAGAAGATAAAGTAAACAAAAATAAGCTTTAAAAGGTTTTTCCTAAACAAAAATAAAGTGACTGAACTTAAATGGGAATGAAGTATGGGGGGGGGGGGAAGAAATCTTTGCAGCAAGTTTCTCTAAGCTAGATTTTATTTCCAAGATACATAGGGAATGGATTCAAATTTATAAAAATAAAAGCCATTCCCCAAATGGCAAATGGTGAAAGGATATGAAGCAAATATTTACATAGGAAGAAATCCAAGTTATTGATAGATATATGAAAAAATTTCTTCCATTCACAAATGATTAGACAAATGTACAATAAGCATCTGTTAAGTTTCACCTTATACTTATCAGACTGGCAAAGATGATTAAAATTGAAAAAGACAAATACTACAGGAACTGTGATTAATTAATGTGCTATGAGTGGACCTATAAATTGGTCAGCTATTATAGAACATAATTTGAAACCCATAAAGTTACTAAAATGTATATATCTTTGACCCAGCATTTTCACTAGTAGATATATATCCATAATGCATTAAAAATGGAGTAAAAGAATCAATGTATACAATAATATTTCTAGCAGTAGCTCTTTTTTTTATGGTGGCAAAGGATTCAAAACTAAGGAGATGTTTATCATTTGGGTAATAAGCAAATAAATTGTATAATTGAAAAATCCATTACCCCCCCTAAAAAAGAAATACATTTCCTGGGAGCCCACAGACTTCCTGTCCTTACTACTTTCTGTAGACATAGGATATTAGCGAGTGGGCAGTCCTCTTGGGCCTCTTTCTTGGGCTTTTAGCTAGCATGGTGGTGGTGGTGGTGGTGGTGGTGGTGGTGGTGGTAAGCTAAGCGTGGGGATTTTGAAATGGTTAATTTGCCATGGGCACATGGTTTTTATTTTGTATCCTCTTTATGCCTTGATTTCTAATGATCATCAATAAATCCCTTAAAATATGTTTTTTATTATTGAGGTTTAATTTTAATTTTTATAAAATATAATAGAATATTATTATGTGGTAAGAAGTTTGAAGCAATATATTCAGAGAAGCTTGTGAATAGCAGTATGATCTAAACAGAGTGAAATGAATCGAATCATCTAGAATGATTTAAACAATCATACTATGAAGATAAACTTCAAAAACCTATAAATGCCCATCAGTACAATGACAATTTCAGTAGTCTCATGATAAATATAATATCTACCTCCTAACCTAGAGGGTGACAGACTCAGGGTGCAGAATAAGGCATAGATTTCCAGACATGGCTAATGTGTAAATTTGTTTTGGTTGACAATGCATATTTGTTAAAACGTTTTTGTTTCCATTTTCCCCAGTAGATAGGAGGAGGTATAAAGAAGAAAAAATGGATGTTTGTTTATTGAAAAAATGATATTAAAATAAATTTACTCCCCTCCAAGAAATATTCTTTTCTGTGCCCTCCCAATAATTCTATAATTTTGAGATTTTAGTTCAATCTCTGATTTAAAGTATTCTTTAAATAAAACACCAATGAACAAAGATAGGAAAATGCCTTTAAGATGATTGATTCTTGCAGGTAGCTAACAAAAACCATGTTACTTAATTTCAATTCACCATAAAGCTGCAAAGTGGCCACTTTATTCTTTTCTGAGTAAAAATTTGAAAGGTACAAACTTATCTTGCAGGGGGGAAAATTAACTGTTAACCCTATGCTCACATCTACCTTTCGTATGGATTCATAGAATCATAACAATTTAGAGCTAAAAGGGGTCTTAAATATTATCTACTCCAGTTTCCTGAGGAAACTCAGAATAAGAGAATGTTACTTAAGCTCATAAAGATATTAAGTCGCAGCGCTGGATTTCAAAACTAGTTCTCCTAATTCAAAAGCCTGTACTATGAGTCTCCAAAAACATGAGAAGCATTAATGTTTATATACCTGAAGATTGTCTTTTTACAGGACATGAAATATCACTATTTTTGCCCATTATATTTATAATCATCAAGGGAAAGAATATTCTCTAGTTTGGCAATAGCTGAATAAAGCAGGTCTGTATCCAATACTTACTTATAACCTCTCTTTAATCTTATGTCTTTGACTTGCATTGTTTCTTTAAGTATAGATTTTAAAAGTCACTATATTCATAAGCAACTAATTCATAAGCTTCTAACACTCAAATTTGGTATATCTACAAGAAAGTTCATTTTTAATCATTTAAAGATTCAACATGACATCATGGTGGGGGTGGTATGGCATCTTTGGACATACTCATGTCTAAATTTCAATGAGACAAAACTAGTAGTGACAACTTTATTCTCCCAAATGCCATTAGGTCTGGCCCCACTAACATTTGCTAGCAATAGTTTGCAACCAAAACCTCATGTCAGTAACCTTGGTTTGGATCAAGGACCTGTGTTATCATCAGACCATCACATTTCCCTAGTTTTTCAATTCTGAGTTAAGAATCTGTTCATGTTTGCATTTTAATGCTTGGGAAAACTCTGAGCTTTATAACACCTCACATTAAATAAGCCACCACATTCATTCAAGCTGGATAGATTCATTTAAGAAACATTTATTAGGAACCTACTACACATATACTCATACGTGCTATTGAAAATATCAAGATAAATAAGACAAGGCCCTTACCTTTAGGAAACTTACAATCTAGCATGGGGTAAGATAAGAGAAGCATACAGATAAAATATATTATAACTTAGAATGTGCTATGTATAAGTGTAAAATAATTAATTCCAGATGATGAAGTCAGAAAAAAGTATCACAGAGGAGATAAGCCTTGAATGTTCTTCATCCATAAAATGGAGTTAATAACCAATATTACTTATTCTATAGGGTAGATGTACACAGAGAGGATATTCTGCTTCTGATCCCTAAAATAGTGGCCTATAAACAACTTCAGGGGTATATAAGGGACATGTATGTGTTCCATGTTTATGCATATACACAAATACATACTACCTAGTAAGTTGCAATATAACTAAAATAGAAAATTCCATGTATGCTATAACAGATTGATAGGTTATTTACAGCCACATATTAGCCTTTGAGTTCATTTTGTTCTACTTTAAACCTTAAAAAAAAAAAAACCAAAACACTACAGATTGCATTCTTTAATTTTCCCACAAGCCATCTATTCTATTTAATATTTTGTTTACAAATCTGTGCCCCAACCCAACACCTCTGACAACACAAGCCAAAAGAGATTCACTTGGTTATTTATAGTGGCATTCACAGAGTTGTATATTAATCAGCAAAATATCTCCTGCTTTTTTTTTAAGGGGCCATGCACTATCCCTGGAAGTTCAACAAAAGCTCACAGAAAACAGTCTCCAAAATGATATTATTCTACTGAGAGTGCCAATGTGGGAACTGTCCATAAATCTGAGAAATCATAAAGAAGAAAGATAATCACCTTAGTAAATAAAGTTCAAACTAAAATAGGATTATCTGTTAAAACTAAAAAAGCTACAAAATGCTAACCAGTGTCATTTTGGGAGTAAGTTTCAAATTAGAAATTTTGACTGGAAAATTCTGATTAGGATCTCTAAGAGCATTGGTACTCTTCTCTGCTGAGAAATGGGTTATAACCTCCTTGCTATCCACTGAAGGGCTACTTTTCTGAAATCCTAAATCACAAAATTTTAGAGGTTAATTAACTTGAGAGGAATTTTAGAGGTCTAACTTCACTCTTTTACAAATGAGGACTGAGGCCCAGAAATGGTTAGATCAAATAAGTATAGCAAAAATGGAGTCTTGAACTTGAGTCTTTGAACTTGAGTCTCATGCCTCTAAATCAAGTACTCTTCCCACTCCACAGACCAGATGGTGTTGCTTGGAATTGCCCCAAGCTATGGCCCTGAACTAATCCAGAAATGTAGTTCTTTCCAAAATAGTCAAGATAAAGACACTCTTTTAGAGTCCTTCTTTCTCCTAACAATATTACTCCCCCTTTAAATGAATGAGGCCCAAATCAGGTAATCTATTACATATCTATTTATAAATAAGCAGAAAACAGCCAGGAGAGGTAAAAAGAATAGATATTGCTTCTAGTAACTGGAACAATAACTGTATCTCAATATCTCACTTTAATTTGAAAGGCTGCCTGGAACACTGTAAGCACTTGATTAGGAGTCAAAGGATCTGGATTTGAGTCCCCATTTTGGATTTTACTAGCTGTCTGTTAGCATATCATTTGCCTCTATCATTTGCTATAGCTCAGTTTTTCCACATTCTTAAAATAGGGGTAATAATTTGAATTATCCACTTTATGGGGCTATCTTAGACTAAAACTTTAAATACTATGTGGTGCTATAGAAATGCAATCTAAAATTATTTTATTTTATATAGCATTTTTATCTTTGTTCATATTTCTATTTAGGGTTTCCACTTCTTTGCAACCTTCCCAGAAATCTAAAGCTCTAAAAATGGAAAAGAAATGCAAATAATTATCGCATCTTCTCATCAACATTGTTTTGGACTAATTAAACAGATCTTTTATATCTTTTGCCTGAAGCAGTTCCCTTAGTAAACTGAAGATGTGCTCATTAGCTATTGCTGGCCATGCTCAAAGTCACATTCATTTATTCTGATGTCAATAATAATTGGTATTTAAACCTCACTCTAAAGCATTGTTCTCAGGACAACCCAGTGAGGGAGGCCATATACAAGTGAAGAAACTAAGCCTCAAAGCCATTAAATTTCCCCAAGGCTACACAGATAATATGTACTGTTAGTCTCTTATTTCTACAACTCATCTCTCATATAGCTTCCTAAATGAAAAGCACAAGTCTGATCATATATGTCTCCTGCTCAAGAAGCTTCAATGGGTCCCTGTTGCCTCTACGATAAAATACATATTCCTCTGGCATTTAAAGTCTTTCACAAACTGCCTCCAAAGTTCACATAATTTCGCAATACATTCTAAATATAAAACATTTTATCTCCTTCCTCCATGACTCTGTATTCCACAATACCTAAACATTTTACCCCCTCATCTCTGACTCCTAGGACTCCTATTTCTCTTAGAAGCTCGGCTGGAGCTCAGCTCTGCTCCATCTCCTTCAAAAGGACTTTCCTGATTCCCTGGGATATAATTCTCCAAATTATTGGATAGACTTATTTTGTATATATCCTCTATGTACACTTCTCTATGAACCAGTTGGATCCATTCCCCCTCATTAGGTTGTAAGCTCCTTGATTGCAGAACTGTCTCACTCTTGGATTTATATCCCTAGTTTCTAAGCACACTGCTTGGGCACAAAGTAGGCATATAAGTGTTTGTCAATTGAATTTAATTGAAGTAACAGAGTCAAGACTGAAACCAAGAATTTTTTGACTCCAAGATTAGTGCCTAAGACTAGGAACACTAGGAGTTGTTACCACCTTTTGTGTTGTGTGTGCCATGGACCCCTTTGGCAGTGTGGTGAGGCTATGAGTCCCTTCTCACAATAATATTTTTACTTGAATAAAATACAAAAGGTTACAAAGGAAACCAATTATATGTAAATACAGTCTATAGAAAAAGAATTGTGAACATGTATGATCTAGGAACAGGTGTAATAACTGTGATAATGTCTAAGTAGTGATGAGCCGAAATGATATTTTATCTATAACTGTAAAATGATATGAAAATATTTGTGGTTCCTTGGTAACAAAGAAATAGTTATTGCTAATATTACTATTTTTTATTTCAAATAAATTCCTGCTAATACTATGAAACCAAGTTGCTAACTTTCAGATAGGTATCTTTGAAGAGAAAGCTGTAATTCTAGTCCCACCTCCTCAAACCTATCCACAAAACCCCAGTCTGTGGATGTCAGGTTAAGAACCCCTGCTTTCTACTATACAGGCTCCTTAGAACAAAAATTTACTTTGCTTTGGAGCCAGTGTAATAGATATCCATCAAGAGCTTTAATAGTAGAATGCATCCCTTATAATATCGCATATTATTTGTGAGGACTTGTGTGCAAATGCCCACGTAGGCTTGTTTTGGGTTTTGCTTCATGCTCCAGTTACTTCCTTGGCCCTTTTTACAATCCCTGTTAGTTTCATCATATTGCACACACATAATTTTGGCACTGACATGACTTCACATACATCCATTTTCTTTTAAAAAAAACTTCTCTAAATTCAATAATGATGACAATAAGTGAGGCATATTTATACTCTTCAAAATGTACTATTATTTCCACATGAAAACATTGTGCCCCCTCCAACTTGCTACAGATCATCCCTCCAAAGTTTTTTTTAACTAAAAAAAATTACTCTGAACCATAGAATTTCTCTGAATTCCCATAAACATGTTACTAAGATTGAAATCTTCTTCAAATTCATCTCTGAATTTGTATCATTGGTCTTTAGAGAGTCCTCAATTATCCCTGAGAGACTACAGCTGCTTTCAATATAAGGCCCCTGATAGGCTTATGAGAACTTCAGCATATAATTTTCTCACTCATGCTCGTGTGCACACGAGTCTTTAATTACAACTATACCATAAAAAAGCAACAATAGTAGGCTGGGTCTCTTTCAGTGAACAAAGGAGAATAAGAAAACTGGCAAGGTGAGGTAGAGCTTTAACTCACAGGTATCTTATGTTCCCGTCTTTACTGGCTTTCCTGTCAAACAGTAAGCAAACTTATGATTAGCATAAATCTGTGAATTACTTGGGAGTCCTTGGCTTTTTCTGTCTTCTAAGTACCAGACATTGATCCAAAGGCTCCTTTAAGAACTAATGATCACAAAATAGTGACAATGTAAAGAAAACTACTTCTAGATTCTTTAGAGAATGTGAAAAATAGCTAAGCCTTAAAGATATCAAAGTAAAAGTTCAAAGTTGTAAACATTAACATAGTCTAACTCATTTGTCTCCTAAATGGCTGCTTTGGAATGAACATATTGTAGTTTATCAAAAGCTTAGGGCACCTCAGTATTCAGAGCTAACAATTCTAAACAATGAGGAAAAATTCAAGTTCTGTGTGTGTATGTGTGTGTGTATTACCCTTTTGTAATGTAATCAAAGCAAGACTAAATAGCACTTCCCTATTTTGAACATTATACAAAAGAATCCAAAAATAACTGTAATGTTTTCTTAAGATGGTGAAATATTTTTTCTTAAAAATGAAACTAGAGAACCAGGCCTAGAGATGGGAGGTCCTAGGTTCAAATCTGGCCTCAGACACTTCCTAGCTGTGTGACCCTGGGCAAGTCACTTGACCCCCATTGCCTAGCCCTTACCACTCTTCTACCTTGGAGCCAATACACAGTATTGACTAATGGTTAAAAAAAATAAAATAAAACCAGTAGGCATTTAGAGAGAAAGGGTTTGGTTTTAGAACCAGAGGCAATTAGGAAGTCGTTAGATAGTGGCTTTTTAAGGGTGTCTTCCCCAATGTGCAGACTAAGAGTTTATTTATACATAGTTTCATTTGGCAAATTCCACAGAAACTTTTACTCTACCTCTCCCCCTCCCTTTAGTTATACCAGATTTACCTTATTCTCCTGGTACAAAAATATTTTATGTAAAGAAAGTTCAAAATCAGTTGTGAAATTATCATAAAGATTATAAGACTTCTGATATCTGAATTTGTAACTTCCTCTCTATTTCCTTCACAGAATTTCAGTCCCTTGAAAATAGGAATTGTCTATTTCTTTGTATTTTTATTCCTAGTGCCTAGAGAAGTGCCTGGCATATGTTCACTCATTTTTTGGTCATGTACAATTCTTTACTCTATTTGGGGTTTTCTTGGCAAATTGCCATTTCCTTCTCTAGCTCATTTTATGGATAAGAAAATGAGGCAAGGAGGGTTAAGTGATTTGTCCAGGGTCCCAAAACTAGGAAGTATTTGAGGCCAGATTTGAACTCAGGAAGATGATTCTTCCTGCCTCTGCTACTCTAGAAGTTTAGGAACATTTTAATAATCACAGCAGTGTGTGATCAGGAAGTTAAAAGCATTTCACTCATAGCAACTCTGTGAAGAAGGCAACACAAATATTAGCACATCTGCCAGATAAAGAAACCAAGTCTGGGGAGCTCAAGTCAAGTGTCTAATTCTATCTCTAGGAAGTAGTGGAGCCAAGACTCAAACTCAGGATTTCTGCTGCCAAATCCTGTGCCCTTTCCACTATGACAAACCGCCTCTATCTCTTCTTTCTCTGTTCTTCTCATTTATCTTAAACATGGATTCTGGAAACTTCTCTTACCAACCTTTTTCATTCTTCACATTTAGAAATGTCTAAAGTTTGCCAAACTACAGATAAAGCAGGGCCCATATTTATGGGTATCCACAGCCACTCAGGGACAAGGGAGAGGACTGAACTATGTGACCCTCTCCTTTAAGGGAAGTGCATATAACTATTTGCCTATATATGTGTCTGCAAGCAAACATCAGATTTATTGTGGTCATTTCTTACCAAATCTTAACCACAACAACAATTATGAAGTTTTAAGGCTTAAGAAGCAGCTTGTCTGATAGACCAGGTTGGCCAGCACTCCCTCCACTCTCTCTGGAAGAAAAACTATACTACATACTCTCCACTCACTCTATTCTATTGAATTGTTTGAATGAGACAAAGAAAGGAGCCAGGGGTAGGGGTGGTGGTGGTACTGGTAGGAATCATGCTAATATTTATATACCTTTTTAAAGTGTGCAAAGGGCTTTACAAATATAAACTCATTTGATGCTCAAAATGATTGTGTGAGGTAGGCAGTTAATATTCTCACTTTATAGTTAAGGAAACTGAGACAGGAAGAGGTTAAGTGACTTGACCACTTGACACAGGGCCACACAACCTGTAAGTATCTCTGACTCCAGGTCCAGTGTTGTAGCTACTGTACCACCTCAGGAAGAAAAGAAAACTGATTTGGTAATGTTAGCTGTACCAGTAAAAAGAGTGCAGGCACTTTTACCAGTCAAGTCATGATCTTCCACACAGCTAACAGATAATCTTTCTAAAGCTCAGAAGGGATCATGTCATTCATCAGCTCAAAGCTCTTCAGGGTCTTCATATTTCCTCTAGAATAAAATGAAAATTTCCTGGTTGGAAGACATTTAAATCTATGGGCATTCCCTCCCCTGTCTATGCACCTTTGGACATACTGTTCCACAAGGATGGGCTATATTCTCTCATTACCTCTGTTTCTTAAAAGCCTTAGTTAGCTTCCTTCCAGTTGAGGTATCATCTCCTGCAAAAATCCTTTCCAGATCTAGTTGTTGGGATTATCCGTGCAAATGCTTTTGTCTCAGTGGAATGTGAGCTTCTTGATGGCACTTAACACAATACCTTGCCCACAGTAGGCAATTAATTAATGTTGATTCAATTTGTATGGATAAAATGGGCTAATTTTAGGGAGGTTCTTTTTAGGTCAGAAATGCTCTATTAAAAAACAAAAACCAAACAATAAAACAACCTTGCCATGTTTTTCTTATCACCCTATAAAAAGGCCATTTTATAAAACATTCTGGGGTGTAAACTTCCAAAGAAAAACAATAAACAACAACTGAAGTAGATGGAACAAATCCCCTAAAGAGACCTCAATAGAACATATTATAGTTGGTTATTTTTTGGTTTTTGCCACAAATCTTTTTTGACCCAGTACATATAGCTGCAAAATAATTTGCATAATAATTTTCCATAACTCACAACGTATAATGGAAATAATAAAGT
The DNA here is from genome assembly GCF_027887165.1 of Monodelphis domestica. Taxonomy (NCBI): domain Eukaryota; kingdom Metazoa; phylum Chordata; class Mammalia; order Didelphimorphia; family Didelphidae; genus Monodelphis; species Monodelphis domestica. The sequence continues at coordinate 142,553,968 of NC_077233.1, read as the reverse complement.
TGAACTTTTTTCCTTTCAGACTGAGTTTAGACATAAGTAGCAGCCTCCACTGGCTACGGAGACTTCAAGGAAGCCATACTGAGCAGGCAGTCACTTTGCCTCCTCCACTCTTATTTCATAGGCAAACTGAAGCAACAGGCTTAAAGGTCTTGTCTGGATTTCAATTTGTGAATTTTCAGTCTTGTGAATTTTCAAATGAACAGAACTGTAAGCTAATTTCTGCTAGAAGTCAGAGGTCTCATGGCAAGTGCAGTAAAGGAAAGTGCCCAGACAGTAGGGGATATAAAGAAGAAAAAGTTTCTGTCCTCAAGAAGCTTATATTCTACTAGGGAGATACATTTAATAAACAGATGTGTATAAATTAGAAGAGGAAGAGCAGATTAAAAACTAGATAAAGGGAGGATCAAGAAAGGCTCACTTCTATAGAATGTGGTACCTGAGTGGAGTCTTGAAGGAAGCTAGAGTTTTTGAATGGGTAGAAAGAAGTGCAGAGGGAGCACACTGAGGTCATGAGGGACCAAAGTCTGTATAAAGGACCAGAGTCCCAATGATGTCCAGTTCCTGGAACAAGCAAATTAGATTGGCTAGAACCTATTATGTGAGGAAGAATGAGGTACAATAAACCTTGAAGGGTAAACAAGCCAGATGGTGATAGGCCATAAAGTGCCAAAAGGAGTCCATATTTGATTCAAAATGAAATAGATTTCTGAACTGGGGAGTGACAAGGCCATATTTCTGGCTTAGGAAGACTATTTTGGCAGCTATGAGAAGGAAAGATTAGGGAGAAAAAAAAGTAATTTTGCAATAGTCAGAAGAAAGATGATAGGGAACATAACCAGAGTGGTGGCTATATGAATGGCTGGAACAGAACTGAGAATTTGTCCATCACTTTAAGTCAGGATCTCAGTTTCTTCCTGTTAAGAACTCTTCCACTTTGAATCTATGATTGCATATAACTTTATAAGCTAATAATCTATCACAGTTTTGAACAGAAGAAGTGAGAAGGATAGGGAGAACACTGCATGAAGCACAGATTGCCATCTGAGTGACTGTGTCACTTAAGGAAGGAGACTTCCAGAGATTCATTTCAATTCAATAAGCATTTATTATGTACTTATCATAGGCAGAATATTATGTCAGCAGAGACAAAGAAAAAAAGATGCAACAAAATTTCTGCCTTTGCAGAATTTTTTATATACAGTCTATTAGTAGAGATCTTACTGCATGTAAAGCTACCATCTGACTTGAAAGCAAATGTTATTGTTATTCAGTCATTTCATGTCTAATTCTTCATGACCCCAGTTGGGGTTTTCTTGGCAAAAATACTAATGTGGTTTGCCATTTCCTTTTCTAGCTCATTTTATTAATGAGGAATTGAGATAAACAGCGTTAAGTGACTTGTCCAGTGTCATCCATCTACGAAGTGTCAAAGGCCAGCCAGATTTGGACTCAGGAAGATGAGTTTTCCTGATTGCAGGCCTGGTGTTCTATCCACTTTGACACCAAGCTGCCCTTAAAACGAATGACTACTCTCCTAATTCAGTCTCAGCACAAAACAATATTTATCTTTTGCCTCTTTTTGTATACCTAACACTTCACACAATGCTTTGGCATACAGTAGATGCTTACTAAACGTTTACTGGTTTAAACAAATTAGATTATAAATAATAACAAAATAACAACTTAGTCCTATATTAGCCCTATGATGTACAGATGAGAAAGCAAAGCACTAAGAAATTAAATGACTTGGCCAGTCACATGGTAAATATCAAAATAAGGACTTGAACTTGAGTTTCTTATTCCAGAACTTAAGTTCAATCTCTCTCTCTCTCTCTCTCTCTCTCTCTCTCTCTCTCTCTCTCTCTCTCTCTCTCTCTCTCTCTCTCTCTCTCTGTCTCTCTCTCTCTCTCTCTGTCTCTCTCTCTCTCTCTCTGTCTCTCTCTCTCTCTGTCTCTCTCTCTCTCTCTCTCTCTCTCTCTGTCTCTCTCTCTCTCTCTCTCTCTCTCTCTGTCTCTGTCTCTGTCTCTGTCTCTGTCTCTCTCTCTCTCTCTCTCTCTCTGTCTCTCTCTCTCTGTCTCTCTCTCTCTCTCTTTGTCTCTGTCTCTCTCTGTCTCTGTCTCTGTCTCTCTGTGTGTGTGTCTCTGTCTCTTTCTTTTTTTCTCTCTCTCTCAAATTCTTACTTGTTGTCTTAGATACTGGGTATTGGTTCTAACGCATGAAATGTGGTAAGGGTTAGGCAATGGGGGAGGGGGGATTAAGTGACTTGCCCAGGGTCATATAGCTATTAAGTATCTAAGGCCAGATTTGAACCTAGGACCCCCTGTCTCTAGGCCTAGTTCTCAATCCACTGATTGAGAACTCAGCTGTCCCCTGTCCTACATTTTCTTTTGCCTACATTGTACAAAGAATATCATTATATGAAAATGTTTGATAGGATTTGTTGAAAGGCTTTCTATTAAATAAAATTATAACATTATATTCTATATTTGTAAATCCATTCTGAACCATGGCAATCAGAACCATGATTACAAAGATTACAAAGAAATTAGAATGTATTTAAAAGAAATTAAACAGAAGTTAAGTCCAGAATTTAAATCAACATTTAAAATGTTTTACTTTGTTTTTTATAGTATTTCCTACTCAGGAGGCCTTTCAGTCTGATGAATCATTAGTACACAAATGAAGTTCTCCCTGGGCAGACATAGTCGACTAGAGGTTTAGAATGAGACAAACATTTTCAGATATAGCCAGTGTTGATTCCTTTAGCTTGACTATACTTTTTTTATTATAAGGGAGAATTCTTTTTCAGGGAGGAGAGAGGGAGTCACTGGGAAATGACAGTGATATAAAAAAATTTTAAAGCATCAATAAAACTTTTAGAAAAACAATACAAAGGAAATGTGGAAATTTAGTGGCTTGGAAGATTTTAATGAATGTAAATGAATCAAAGTTATCTGAAATAGTAAGTACAGGATATGGGACATTAACCTGCTTATTTATATTCTAGTTACATGCTTTATTGATTCTACCAGTCTGTACTATCTATTTTTCAAATTCTTTTTCTAGATACTATTCTATCCTATGGTTAAAAAGGGAAAGAAATCTATTTTATTGAAATTAAAGAAAAAAGTTATATTCTGCTTTTCCCTTTTCACATTTTTTATAATGTGCCTTTTCACTCTAAAGGTAAAAATTCTAAGCCTAAACATAGTTGTTTTTATTCATGCCTTGATTTTTTTTATCTTTTTCATTAAAAACAGCAAAAGGTACACTTTTTAATTACCCAGACCATACTATATTTTATTATCTTATACATGATTTCCGACAGAAGGGGAAATGCTATTTTCCAAAAGCACAGCAGTTTGTATTACTACAAATAAATAGTACAGTACGAACTGAACATGTAAGAAATGTATACCATGTGTTTTTATTAAATTCTCTTGGCAAATGAGTGTAGATTTTGGACAGGAATATAGGATAGGAATCAGAGGCAGGGTGGCCAACATACATCATGCAAGCTAAATTTGGCTCCGATCCATCTGAGAGAAGGTCCAATACCCAGTGCTATCATTCTAATTACGAGCAGCTTTCTGAACTTCTCTCTCTTCCAAAAAACATTTCAAAGTTAAGACAGTGCTGCCACACCTTTCCCCTCTCCTCATTTTAATTCTATCTATATAACCTTTCCCTAATTGAAATCCCCTCTATTAATTATATAGCAAAGATTCAAATGGAGATGACAAATGCACCTTTCCACAAAAACTGAAAAGGAGACTACTCTGTAGATGCTAATATCACTAGCATAGCTCTCTATCAGAACTAAATGAAAGACAAACTGCTTTCATCTCCATAAGAATAGAAAAATAAAGTTAACCAATCTGAAGAAGTTTTTCTTGTTCTAAGGAAAATTAGAGTCTTGAGGCTATTAAGGTAAAGGGCAAAGGAGAATTAATAATAAAAATACATAGCACTACTATCAGTGTTTTTAACTTTTCAAATGTTTTCATGTTACATTTTATGGGGAATATCATTGTATATTCTATTTTTGAGTCTTATATCAACATGCTGAGGAGTTAAGACTTGATGTGGGAATTCCCTTAACAGAAGCATATCAAAAGGGGAGGGGAAAGTCACATCTATAACTACCCATGATGTTTACAAAGAATTTTAGACACAACACACTTTGTTGATACTTATGCCAAGATTATCTTGTAAAGTAGGCAGGAAAGGTGTTATCATTCTCATTTTACAATTAAGGAAACAAACTCAAAGAGATTTGCTGAAGCTCAGACAACAAATGAGAGAAGCAAGGGCTCATACAGCTTTTCTGATGGCAGTTCAGTACTCTTTTCATTATAAATTGCTTTTTTCTTTCTGACCCCTACACTACATAATTTAGAAAAATACTATGCTGTATCAGGCACTTAATGATGGCAAAGGCTTTTCTGACATGACTTTTTAATATTTTTATAGAACTTTATTATGATTTGGTAATACTCTGAAAGTGTCAAGAGGAATTCTAACTGATCGTTTAGGAGATTTTTAAAAAAAGAAGTCAATAATCTCTGGATAGCAGGATCAAGAGAAAACTAGAGTCTTCCATCAGAAGCTATACAACTATTGGCAGGGGTATTATAGCAAGTACCTTAGGTAGGCTTGGCCTAGATGAACTCTACAGTTCTTTCCAAAACTCAAATTCTATGATTCTGAGAAAAGATATTGTTTGCAAAGTTGAAATTTTAGAACTCACAAACAGTATAATACTGTTTTTTTTTAATGGAACAAATTAGCTTTCGGATTTTTACATATTTGGAAAGTTGGACATGAAGGGGTATATTCAGGATCTCCGGGGGCTATTCATAAGCAGTACAGATAAGTAGGAATTGGGAAAATGAGCATAAGTGAGCACAAAACAAGGAGAAGGGGGAGATATTTCAGAGAAGTACCCTCTCCAGACCCCTATTCTTGTTCATTATCCTTTTCTAGGTTCCTCTTGCATCTTCCCCCGACCTCTTTTTTTCAACTTTCATATCAAAATAAAGGGAAGGCAAAATTATCATATATATATATGTATGTGTATATATAACCAGTAAACTGTGAGTTGACATTTACCTTAACATTTTTCTAAAGGAAATTAATATAATTCATTATAGTGCTTACTTTTATAAATATTTATTCATTAGTTTTGCTTCCTTTGATAAGTCAAATACTTTTAGCTTATATAATCAAAATGTAAAACATACTTTAAAAAATCTGAACAAACCCCCATTAATACTGAGCTTTGATAATTTCAATTAATTTGATGGCTAAGTGGAAATCAGAGTCCAAAAACTGCTATTTAATTAGATTTCCCTTATACTAAATTGTAATAGTAAGTTATATCACCATTTAAAAGCAATTGATAAATTCAATTAAATACTTTCTGTCTGGAAAACTATACATTCATAGGGTGTATATGATTGTTTTATCTAACTAGGCATTTAGAAGTAACCTGATGTCAGTAATCATTCTTTAAAGAAGGAAATACATTTAATGATTTTGATTTAAATTATATTTTTAAAATTTTGAGTTCAACAGCCGATGAAATGAGTAGATGATGAAATGAGTATTTGCATATACATATGGGAAGAGGAAATTAGGACTATCTAGTCATCAAACATTTTAAGTACTTCCTATGTACAGGTATGGTGCTAAAGCCCTGGGGATATAAATGCTGGCCAAGGGGTGGGGGGGAATCCTGCCTTCAAGAAGTTCATGATCTAATGGAGGAGATTCTATCTATCTATCTATCTATCTATCTATCTATCTATCTATCTATCTATCACAACTATATATAAGATAAACTGTAGATAAACTCAGAGAGAAGGCACTGGCATTAAGGAAGATCAGGAAAGGCTTTTTGTGGATGAGATTTTTGCTAAGTCTTAAAAGAAATCAGGGAATCCAAAATGTTAAATTAGGAGGGGGAGGAAGATGGAAAAGGAGACGGGAAAAAGAGAGGGAGAGGGAGAGGGAGAGGGAAAGAGAGAGAGAAACTAGAAAGGTAGGAAGAGACCAGGTCATGGAGGGATTTTAAAGGAAAAGAGGATTTTGGAGGGATGTAAAGGGAAAAAAGGATTTTACATTTTATCCTAGAGGTAAAACCAACCAGAAAGCTACTGCAATAGTCTAAGCAAGAATTTATGAGGGCCTCTCCTAGGGTGGTATCAGTGCCAGAAGATAGCAAGGGACATATACAAGATATGCTATCAATTAAGAGGACTTGGCAACAGACTGGATAGAGGGGAGGGAGATAGCAAGAGGGGAAACAGAGTAAGGAGTTGAAGATGAGTATACATTAAACTGTGGATCTCTATTAAGTACAGTTCTTTTTTAGACTTTCTATTTTTCCAGAAAAGAATAGGAAAATGCAAGGTATTCACTCCCACTTACCCTGGCTAGGTGATGAATATCTTGTCAAGGAATAGCTAGCAAAAATAGAATCATAGTATTTTCTATAAATCACCAACTTCAAAATTAAAAAAAAATTCCCTCCCTGTGAAATAGAATGACAATGAGCAAGCTACATATCAAAATTTCTGAGATACTGCTAAAGAGATTTTCAAAAGAAATATATCTCACAGATTTACAAAATAGAAAAAGAGAATATCATAAATGAGAGAAAATTAAGTTCTGAAAGATACATGTGATGATTTTGAAAATTAGATCACTGGAAACCAAAGACTATAGTTCTCATAAAATAAAAAGCAAACTCTTTGAAAAGATAAACAAAATAGTTAAATCCTTAGCTAATCTAATTAAAAAGAAAAGGGAGGAAATAAATCAGGTTTAGACCAACAATTTATAACCTATGCCAACAAACCTACAATGAATATGTGACATGAATATTAATGAACATACCATTAAAAAAATCAAAAGTGAATCAGGCCAAGCACCTTTAACAGCTAATGGCTAGGGGGTGAATTCTTAATAAAATAAGGAAGAAAGTTGATCACAAAAGATAAACTAGAGAATTTCAATTAACATGAAATTGAAAAGATTTTTCATGAATAAAATCCATGCAAATAGGATAAAAAGAATAGCAGTCTACTAGGTGGAAAAGGAAAGGAAAAAGAAAAGAAAAAAGCCAGACCAATGGCATATATATGCATTTTTAATTAACAGCCATTTATTTCATCATTAAAACTCAATTTAAAAAATCTTATAACAAATATAAATATTCAAGCAAAACAAATTTCCACATTGGCAAAATGCAAAAAAAACAAAGAAACCCAAAAGTATGTTTCTATCACCTCTTTGTAAGGAGGCAGGAGCATAGATCATTAGTCCCCTGGAATCCTAATTTGTCTTTGCATTGATCAGAGACCTTAAATCTTTCAAACTTCTTTGCTCTTACAATGTTTTGTTACCATATAAATTGTTCTCTTGGTTCTGCTCATATCACTTTGCATCTGTGTATAAACTCTTCCCAAGTTTCACCTGACCCCTTTTATCATTTCTTATAGTTTAATAATATTCTATCTACTATCACATGCCACAGCTTGTGCAGCCATTATTCAAATGTTGGATATACCCCTAGTTTCCATAAAAACTTTTTTAAAAAGATGCTATACATATTTAAATTTTTTATATTTTATTTTATTTTTACATTTAACTTTTTCTCAATTGCATATAAACATTTTTCTTACTTATATGTAAGCCATGTATTTTTTTTTAAATTATGGGTCCTTTTCCTCTTTTAAAAACATTTTTAGGGTATAGGCTTAATCATAGTATCATTTGGTCAAAGGGTATGGACAGCTTAGTAATTTTATGGGTGTAGTTTCAAGCTCCATCACCAATGTATTAATATACTTGTTTTGCTGTAACCCCTCCAGTTTCCTCTTTGGTCATTTCCTTTTGGGTTCTGAATTCATAACCTGATGGGTATGTGGTGGAACTTCAGCGTTCCTTTCATTAATATTTCTCTGACTTTTGGTGAATTAAAACATTATTCCATATGACTGTAGATTTTGGATATCTCTTGTTGAGAACTATCTATATTTTAAACCATTTATTAATTGGGGAATGTCTATAGAGCAATAATATTATAGATAATGATTTAAAAGTTTTAAATAAAACCCTAGCCAAAAAATATAGAAACATATACAGAAAGGTATTCACCATTATCATATTGGATTTAGATTGGCAATTCAGGGTTCAACAGGAGAAAAATTACATTATTAATCATATTAAAAACAAGAACATGTAAAATCATGACACCAAATTAATAGATACAGTGTAAGCCCCTGATAAAGTGTGATACCTATATATACACACACTTGTATATATTTTTTTGATATCTTATTTTCCCAATTACACATAAAAACAATTTCAACATAATTTCAACATTTTCCAATATTACAAGATCCAAATTGTCTCCTTACTTCCTTTCCCTCTCTCCTCTTGGAGGTAGCAAGCAATTTGATCTGCATTATATCTGTATTATCATGTAAAACTTGATTACTTTTTTTAAAAACTTCTACAAAATAGATTGAGTCAAGGCAACAAACATTTATTAAGTGCCTATCATGTGTCAGATATTTTACAAAGTACTGAAGATACAAAGAAAGACAAAAAGTATTCCTTGCTCTCAAGGAACTCAGTCTTATGGGGGAAGTACCATATACAGTAAAGCTACATTCAAACAAGAATATATATATGATAAATTAGAGGTGATCTTGATTATACATTAGCAACCATGCATTAAACTTTTTAGCTTTATGCAGATGATTCCAGAATCTCTATTTTTTTCTAGGCTTAATCTCTCCTTCTGAACTATATATAGCTCTTCTCCACTTACATGCCACCTTGGATGCTCAAATGACACATCTGAAATTGAATTCACCTTTCTCCCTAAACCTATCCCTTCTCCAAACATGAGTACTTATAATGAGGGTATAACCATCCTTCTAGTCACTCACAACTTCACAATACATCTTGACTCTACTGTTTTCTTCATTCTCCATATCCAATTAGTTGCTAAAAGTCTTATTCATTTGTCATATATCTCTTGAATTCATTTTTTTTTTGATGCTGACATGATACTACCTTTGTTTAGAACTTAATTACCTCTTTCCTGGACTACTGAAATAACATACAATTTGTTCTGACTCTTTCCAGCAATTCCTCTCTCCAATTACTAATTCCACATAGCTGCCAAAATAAGCTTTCTAAGACACAGGCATGACCATGACACTTTCTGGCTCAAAAATCTTGAAGGACTTCCTGTTACCTCTAAGATAAAAAGTGTTAAAAATACCATCAAGTCCCCACTTATTTTACCAGACTTATTTTATATTGTTCCCTTTATGCAAACAATGTTCCAAACAAATTGGCTTACCAACTACTTCCCCAGCTTAGCACTTCATCTTCCATCTCTGGAAAGTTGTACACCTCACCTCTGCCTCTCAGATTCCTCAGTTTCCTTTAAATATCATTTCATAGTTGGTAACAGGAAGGTTTTCCTGGTTGTTTTCCTCTCCAAATAACCTTGTATCATTTTCTGTATGTTTTTAGTTTCTTCAGAAAAGGAGTCTTTTGAGCACATTGCACTGCAAATAGCAGGCATTTAGTAAACATTTGCTAAATTTAAATTAATTTACCCAAAGAGTGCACTGAATTAATAAGACTTTGTGTTTCTGTGAAGAGCAGGCCTGAAGTCTAAAAGACTCATCTTCCCGAATTTAAATATGGCCTCAGACACCTCCTAGTTGTATGACTGGGCAAGTCACATAACCCCTGTTTGCTTCAGTTTTTTTCATCTATAAAATGAGCTGGAGTAGGAAATGGTGAACTTCTCCAGTATCTTTGTCAAGAAAACCCCAAATGGAATCACAAAGAATCAGACATGACTGGAAAATGACTAAATATTAGTCAATTCAACTCTACAATGTCCTCAGCTCATGAATCCTTTGATATCCTGTGTTATTTGTCTTGTCAAATCTTAGCCCTGGATAACTCACCATCTGCCTCCTCTGCTTCTACTCATGTTCTGATGATTGGAGCAGTAGGAAGTGACACAACTGTACTGACTAGGTATATTATAAATTTATGCTATCGAATTTCAATCAAGCCCTTTCTGAAGCAAGATATCTTATTATTCCACCCTAATTGGTTTTCTATCTCACTCCCCACAGCATCTATTCCAGATTTTCTCTTCCCTCCTTTCTCACCCACCTCTTCCTCCTCTCCCAAAGGCCTCCACTACTACTTTATTGAGAAAATTGAGGTCATTTGATGTTTTGAACTGACTATTTTCCTCTTCTCTTCATGTTAGAAACCTTTGGGAACATCTCTTACTCTTTCCTCCTCCCTCTCCAGTCTTGGTCAACGAAGTGGCCCTTTTTGTCAAAGCCAAACTGCAGAGATATGTCCCTATCTCTATCCCTATCTGTTTTCTTCAGCAGATTGCAACTTCAATGATACTGTCCCTCTTGAATCTGCCTTTCCCTATCTACTGGTTCATTCTCTACCATTCTCAGACAAATTCATTCTTCTATCACTAAAAAAATTAATTAAAAAAGTAAAAACCTTCAATAGACTTTATCTTTCCTTTCAAGCTATCATCTTCTATATTTCCTCCTAAACTTAGTCAAACTCCTAGAAAGCTATTTATATTCAATGTTCACTCACTTCTCAACCCTATGTGATTTGGTTTCTGACCTCATCATTCAACTGAAATTGCTCTCTCCAAAGTTACTAATGATCTCTTAATTGCAAAAGTGGATGGTCTTGATCTATGGACTGCAGCTGACACTGCTGACCTCCTCTTGAAAACCTCTCTGGATTTTTTGTGACATTATTCTTTCTGGGTTTTCCTCTGACCTATCTGAGCACTTCTTTTCAGTCACCTTTGTAGCCATATCACATCCCATAACTTTGGGCTTAGTAAGTCTTGTAACTAGATTCGGTTATTAACAAAATTGAATTTCTTTTATTCAACAATATCACCCTTCAAAAAAGAAGTGGGGCTAGGAAGGGCAATGAGATATTCCTACGTGTCCTCAGACCTGGCATAGAACTTGGAATACAGAAGTTATAATGTTGCCTTCAACCTCAAAGGGAAGAGCTAGGAAGCAGATATGGATACTCTAGTATGGAAACTTGGCCAAACTATAAGTAGTGACTGGGGCTTAGAGAGAGTCTTCTGAAGGCTCTGCCTTCTGGACTGGAAACCTCTATCTTTACTTAGAAGGCAGAACATGGAGCAGGGTTTCTATTCAGTTGGAGTAGGGGTTGGAGGGAAGGGAAGACTTCTAGGGGTAGACTTAAGTACTTTTCATTCTCTTTCAGGGTCTAATGGATTATCTAAAACATAGGTAGCACTTTCTTTCTCTGGTAGGAGTTTGGGAGTCTACCTGGCCATGTGTCAAGGTAACTGCAAGGCAAGGCCCAGGAGAAGTAATTCAATTCCATATTGTTTATAGGTATACTTTAAATATATATATATATATGTTTAGGATTACTAGTCAGAACTATTTACCAAAGTTATTTTCAAGTCAATAATGATTTATTAAGCATTTTCATGTGCCATTCTCTGTGCTGGGCATTGGAAATACAGATATAAACAAGAAAAATCCATTTTAATAGATTTGTTAACGAGATAGATTTAAACCAGTTATTAAGCATTTACCATCTATTAAAACTCTGCATGCAATAGGTGCTAGGGATATAAATAAAAAACACAAGAATCCCTTTGTATAAGGAATTTATTTTTTAATGGTAGAAACAACAACTATATATACACAAAACAGAAATTTTCCTTTGGATTTTCTATTTAAGTCCATGTTGTACTCCGCCTTCTCCCAGAAGAATCCCCAGTGACTAGGATATACTATCTTGCACAAAACTGGAGTTTAATAAATGTTTAACAAATTGAATTCATTAAAAGTCCACATGCCTGCTATTCCTCATTTAATGCTTTTATCTTAAAAGACTATCTTTTTATTCAGAGTTCATTCCACCAGATATCCTATTGTTCATCAACAAAAAGACTGCAGAATAAAGAGAACACTAGCATTTAATGGATTTGATTGAGAGATTCAAACAACTTCTGTAAAATTTCTGGTGAAGAAAGAGGAGCAAGGTTCTTCTGAAAATCTAAGCATTCTGTCTAGAAAAGGAAATTAGTCCATGCGATTTCATAGGAAAGCAGGTAACATTTTCAACACATAAATCTAATAAAAGGGAGGGAATATTAAATTTCATATATAGGAGGGGAAAATTGCTCTGGAAGCCCATTAGAAGAGTCTTATCTTATTAAGAGAGGCCAGGGAAGGCTTCCTAGAGAAGGTAATATTTGATTGATTTGCTGAATGGATGAGATGAGATAGGAAAAGATACTTGGGGAGGAAGGGTACATTGGTGGAGAGAGTAAAGCAGAAATTCAAGTCAGGCTTGGGGAAAAACAGGTGGCAAATTCAAGTAAGTAGTACAATTTGTTTAGATCATAGAGCATATAAAAGGGAATATTAGGAGATAAGGCAAATTTGGGCCAAATCCTATAGTTGCTTAAAATTAAAACTAGCAGAGATACTGGAGTGTGAGTAAATGAAGGGGAAAGGTTCCATGTCGACTCCCTCCCTTGCTTGCTGGAGGCCTTGTCATTATGCTCTAATTCTTGAATATCTTCCTACTGGCCTAGCAAAGCCTGAAACCCTGACCACCAGGCTGACTACTTGAAACAGAAGATATTGATATCACCTTAAAATCACATGTGCAAAGGAGTGAGTGATAAAAAAAGACAAAGAACCAAACACTCACTGCTGTCCTTCTTTCCCCTCAAAAAAAAAAAATCAGCTTTAGTCCTCTCACTATCCTACTCTTTATGTCCCTCTCACCTCCCTATCCACTGAAGGCAGATCTCCTCCCTATTGTAAAACAGGGGAAATAAATTAAAAAATGGGAAAAAAAGCATTTATTAAGCCTTTGTCATGTTATAAATAATAGTTACGGGCCCCAATTTTAAATCCTATCTTTGACACTATTGATGCAACTGTAGGCAAAAATCTTCACCTCTCTGAACCTCAGTCTCCCTATTAGTTACAAGTGGTGTCTGGATAAAATGACCACTGTTTTCTTGTCCTCTCACAATCCTTCCATTTTTTGGTGCTTGCTGAAACCCAGCTTTTTCCCTGAAGACACATCATCTCTCTACACCGTTTCCCAGGTTGGCTGCCTCCTTCTTTCATATCCCCTGAAAAACAGATCCAGAGGGAAAAGTTGCCATGCTTCTTGCTCCCCTCCTATTTAGGGTAATCAGCTCTTCTTCCTTCAAAGTTCACTCCATTTTGGTTCATATCTTTTTTGTGGTTATCTATGAATCTCTTAGTTCGCTCTTCCTTTTTCTCAATAAGTTTAGTTTTGGCATCAGTCTTCTCTACTTCTCCAAACATTGCTGGCCTCCCAGTTCCTTAACTTCTTCATATCTCATGAACTTTATCTCTAGTCTGCCTCAGTCATGCAGTGGAAGGATCATAATTTAGTCCCCAACTCCAATAGACTTTGTCTCAAATTCCACAATTCCTAGTTCCTAGCAAAAGGCTGGGGAATATGGAGTCAAGATGATGATGGCTGCACTGACTCTAGAACAACTATCCAATCTCTTCTTATAAGTTTTATTTTTATAATAAAGTCTCAATTTTCTAGTAATGTGAGAGAATGAAGAATTCCCCTTAAGTAAATCTTCCAGATGAATTTATCTGGAAAGATTTTAAAAATATAATTTAAATTTCTATTTTCTAATCTTCTTGATGACCGAGGAACGTAATAATTGAGATAAATTACTTAACTCTGCTAATCTCAGTACCCACATAGGGATGCATGACCTCTGGGCTCAATGTTTTCTGACTACTATGATTGCTAAGTCCCTTCTATTTCTGTTTTTTTTTTTGGTCTCCATCCTCATTGTCAGGGTATCAGATATCACTTCTCAATGCTGTCATTGTATCTGGCTCTTAAGGCTTTCCCCCTTTTCCATACTCCCTTTCCATGTCAATCCATTGTTTCTAATATACCATTGGATAAGAAACCTGATGAGCAAGTCTACTACAATGGTGCCAAAACTAAGAGTGAACAGGCTCTAAGTGAAAGTTTCTAAGCCTACCAACTTTAGAATATATATATATATATATATATATATATATATATATATATATATAGAGAGAGAGAGAGAGAGAGAGAGAGAGAGAGAGAGAGAGAGAGAGAGAATGAGACAAGGAGTCAAAAGTCCTAGGTTTTAGTTCAGGCTCTACCATGTTTCAGACATGTAATCTTGAGAACATACAAGTTTCCTCATGTAAAAAAATAGAAGAATAGTTTCTTTACTTCTTACTTCCTAAAGTCAATAAGTGTTTATCAAGTACCTACTATGCTTGATCATAAAGATCTAATGATATATGTCATTAGATCCATATATATGTATATATATATATGTATGAGAAAGTATTTCATAAACTATATAATGCTGTATAACAATGAGGAGTATTTGAAACCATTTTGGCAACTAAGATGTCCTCTTCATTTTCTTGCTGGATACGTGAGATTGTCAGAATGCTGGTAATCTTTGGATAAGTGGGATACTATTGTGCTATAGTTATCACTGAGTTACCTTAAAGTTCAGTAATTCTATTTCCCTGAGTGTTTTAATAACTTTGCAGCAAAACTATTTGGGGGAATGGTTTTATTCATTTTCATGTGATTCCTTTTTAATTATAGTGTGTGTATAATTAGATCTGGTAATAAGTTGACCCTTAAAAATCAAATCCATATGACTAATCGAATTCTGGGGTGCTGACTATAGCCCAGAGTTAGGCCAGAGGCCTAGATTTTGTCATTTCTGGATGACTACTCTGATTAATATCTCTTCTTTGGCTCATCTTGCTGCTATCTCAAAATTTTGCAAAGAGTAAAATGAGCAGGAATAAAAGAATCAGGAGTTTTAGAGGACTTACCCAATTATTTATCAATAGCTTAGATTCAACCTAATTCCAGAGATGTTTGATATCACCCTTTCCCTGTTCATATTTGTGTCTCATTAGGGAAAATTTAACATTTACATTTCACTTTTTTTTTTCAAAAGTGGTTTGATATCCAAGTTCCTTCTTTTAAAAGATGAGTCTTTTAAAACTGTTTTCCCCACTTTCCCTTGAAATGAAAAGTAAAGTTCTTTGGAAAAGAAAATCAGATTAATCCAAATCAAAGTCCTAAAAATTATGCTGAAATCACACCTTAGAACCAAAAGGCAAAAATGTGTTTCATCCTTTGCTGAACATGTGTAATTATAACCCCACTGCCCTCAACTCTCTCTGTCGAGTCCTAAAAGTTCAGAAGGCAAATTACTGATCTCATAACATAACAAGATTTATAATATTCCTTATGATGTAGAGTTCCTAAGTGTCATAGCAATATCAGAAACTTGTCTGTGAGTAAGTCTGCCCATGACACCTGGCATTTCAAACAATCATCTCCCCGCCCCCTTGCCCTTTGTAGATAAAGGCTTTTTAAAAATGATATTTAAAAGAAATAGGTCTCAGAAACACTTCATGTAAGATTGCCTCACTCAATGTTTCACAGTGATTTCATAGAAATGCTTTCTTAAAAGCTGCTGTCACATCATTTGGTCAATTGCCTATCTATTTGGTTCCTCTGGAACCAATTCTCCTCATTCCTTATATTGCTTTAACTACTATATTTTCACCTATCCTTTGAACAGTGTGAGATGAGAATATCTCTATAGTTTCCTGATGAGAACCAAGAAAAGAAATGCTATGAAAAACTAAGGACTAAAAAAAACTTCTAAATCTCCACTCTCACTCCTTGTTCCCCAGATCCTGCATCATATTCTTATATTGGTGCTGAATAAAAGCTTGTAAAGAAAAGTCTTGAATAGATTGTGTCACTCAGCTCACAAAATAAGTTTTAAAGTAAACTAAAAGAGAAAACAATGATAGCTTCTTATCATCCCAGATGAAGAGCACTTCCTTCATCCACTGTTTTTTGAGTTCAGAACATCTTGAAAGCAGGAAATTTTCAAACTGAATCTGATCAATCACCAATGTCAAAAATAATTCTCTAAAATTCTCTAAATAAAAACAACACTGAGGTACCACCTTATACCCAGCAGACTGGCCAATATGGCAGCAAAGGAAAGTGATAAATGTTGGAGGGAATGTGGCAAAATTGGGACACTATTACATGGCTGGTGAAGTTGTGAATTAATCCAACCATTCTGGAGGGCAATTTGGAATTATGCACAAAGGGATTTAAAAGAATGCATACTCTTTGACCCAGGCATACCACTGTTGGATTTGTACTCCAAAGAGATAATAAAGAAAAAGACTTGTACAAAAATATTTATAGCCTCACTCTTTGTGGTGGCAAAAAACTAAAAAATGAGGGGGTGTCCATTGATTGGAGAAATGGCTGAACAAATTGTGGTATCTGTTGGTGATAGAATACTATTGTGCTGAAAGGAATAATCTACTGGAGGAATTACATGTGAAATGGAAAGACCTCTATGAAGATATGCAGAGTGAGGAGAACATTATACAGAGAGACTGATATACTGTGGCACAATGGAACGTAATGGACTTTTCTACCAGCAGCAATGCAATGATCCAGGACAATCCAGAGGAACTTATGAGAAAGAACACTATCCATATTCAGAGAAAGAACTGTGGAAGTAGAACTGCAGAAGGAAAACATAATGATCTATCATGTGGTTTGATCAGGTTTTGGCATTAAAAGATCACTCTATTGCAAATATAAATAATATGGAAATAGGTTTTGAACAATGATACATGTATAACCCAGTGGAACTGCTTGTCAGCTCTGGGAGGGGGAAGGGAGGAGGGAAGAGAAAGAATATGAATCATGGAAACATGGAAAAGTATTCTTAATTAATTAATTATAAATAATTCTCTAAAGCAAAAGGAAAGGTAATGTATATTGAAATAGCAAAGAAAAGTGTACTCTGATAATGTAGATATATTGATGAAATTTAAAAATATGTGTTTAAAATACACATTACTATCTCAAAAAAGAATTTCACATTCTAATGGACAGAGTAGGACACAAGTAAGATAGGTATAATACAAGGTGAGGCAAAGTTGAGACAAAGGAAAACTCAGAAAGATTTTTAAGAAGGAGAAAAGAAATTAGCTGAAGAATTCAAGTAGAATTTTATGAGGAATGTAGCAGCTTAGCTCAGTCCTCAAATTGGGAATTATGAAGGGTAAAGATAAAGATAGAACATATTTGAGACTAACAAAGAAAGGGGAAAAACAGGCCCTCATCTAAAGGAGCTCACAAACTAATTGAGAGAGATAACTTACAGAGAATTATGGCAAAATAGAGATAATAAGAGAAAGACATTAGCAAATAAAGGCGATTCGGAAGAAGTGATTTTACCTCATTTGAAAGAAGTCAAGAAAAATCTGAAGATGGAAGTGATCAACAGAGAGCATTCTAGGTAGGCATGGAGGACAATAGATGAAAATTCATAGAGTTGAGAGATAGAGTATCTTGGGTAAGGAACAACAGAGGCCAGTGTCACTTGATTGCAGAGAATGTGGGGAAAGTAAGGTGTAATACTGGAAAGGGAAGGTTTTTTGAATGAGGGCTAGTGGTGAAGTAAATGATGTTGTCAGAGCTCCATATCAGGATCATGAATTTTACAGATGAGTGGAGGAGGGACTAGAGTAGGGAGAGATTGAGCTGAATGAGTATAACTTCAATTCCTGGCCAAAAAAAAAAAAAATCCCTAAATTGTATTGTTTAGTGAGTTGATTATTAACATACAAAAAAGCAGTGATTAAGAATAGGTTATTATACTAGACTAATCACATTTCCATTTTTGACAGTATGACCAGACTGTTAAATTAAAGGCATGATGTAAAGATATAGTTTACCTAGATTTTAGGAAAACATTCTACAAAGACTCTCATGCTTGTTATATGGAGAAGAGTTAGACAATAGTATTTAGATGGACTGGGGACTACTTACAAGCCAGTACCAAGGTATAGTATTAATATTTTGATGTCAATGATTGTTCTTATGCTGTTTAACATTTATCAGTTACTTGGATAAAATTACAGAGACTAGGATTCTTAAATGTGCAAACTGTACAAAATTGAAAGACACTAATTAGAGAGAATTTATTAAATAATATAAGTAGTCAATGATCTCAAGATCATACTTTGTAAGGATTAGTTGAGCTGCTACAAATTTTCTATCTAAGAGTCCTTTTTCTCTTTCTTTTGTTGTCTTTGTGGTACAGACCTGGTAGAGGTATTATGGGTCAAAAGGTATACATGGTTCATTATTAATTATTTTTTTGGACAGAGTACCAAATTCTTTTCCAGAAGGGCTAAACCAATTCACAGTTTCATTAACAGTGCACTATTAATGGGCTTATCATTCTGTAGCCCCCTTAACATTTGCCATTGTCCATTTTTGTCATCTCTGAATGTAAGCTGAGGTAAATGGAGAGTCTTAGACTAGAAGCTTAAAGGCTTAGGGAGAGGGGAATGATACCTTTCCAAGTATTTGAAGAGCTGACACAAGGATTATATTTGTTCTGCTTAGTCCCAGAGGCCAAGATTAGGAATAATGGGTAGAAGTTGCAAAGAGAAAAATTTAGAATCTCCCTTGGGAGATATCAATTTTTTTCTCACACTGAAAGCCATCAAGCAATAGCTAGATGATCATTTGCCTAACATGCTTTATAGGATAGGATTAGACAACTAATGAAGTCACTTCCAACTTTGAAATTCTGTGATCTCACAAGAATGTTGCAAGCTACAATGAGAATTCTAGTGCATGTATGATATGCTCATTTTTGTAGGAAGAGAGGTGGGGGGAAAGTTATTTTTTTCTTTGTTTTACAGGTTAGGTCCCAATATAACTAGCTAACAAATGCTTTGGCTATTACATATTAATATAAAATTTAAAAGTTTAATTGTAATGATACATATTTAAAATTGCTTGATTCCATCTCTTTTCCTTCCTAAAAGATAATAGAATCAGAAACCAAAATTAAAAACAATTATATCTAACTAGATAAACTCAATACAAGCTCTGACAAGACAAACAGAATTTTAAGATGGCTTTGGGTTTGCTGATCCCTAAATTTTATGCATATGTTCATCTCAATAAAATTGGAGTTTCACAATAGGGAAAGTTTCCCATATACATGGAGGTCTCAGTTTAATTAAAATTTTCAAAATTTCATTTTAACTTAAAGTAACAAAGCTACATGGGGCAAGGGATAGAGTACCAGGTGTGGAATCAGAAACACCTGAGTTCAGGCTCAAACACTTACAAGCCATATGACCCTGGGCAAGTTACTTAACCCTATTTGCCCTTGTTTTCTCAACTGCAAAATGAGCTAGAGAAGAAAATGACAAGCCATTCCAATATCTTTTCCAAGAAAATCCCAAATAGGGTCAAAAAGAGTTGGTCATGACTGAAATGATTGAACAACAACAAATTTCTGGGCTTGACCTTCCTCTGCAAACTGTAATCCTTCAAAAGAATAGTGAGCAAGGCCCCAAATGTGAATTTTTGTTTATTTTGGCTAACTTATTTACTAACAATAAAGTAATCCTCAGAAACACAAATTGAACTCCAGGCAAACAGAAGAGTCCTCTCAATTCTTTCAATTGGAAATGCATATCACAGATGGAAAGTCAATGGATTAGATACAGAAAAAAGGTATTGGGGCAAGATCCAGAAAACAGGACCTATCAAAATGGCAAACAAATGAGTAAATTGGTTGTAATTTAACCTACCTCATAATGATAGTCCATACAGGTAAGCTCTCTCCAACATTGATCTCCCCTCACTTTAATCAGGCCCTGCAAAATTAAGAGCAAATATTTAAAATCACTACTATCTGACAAAAATAGCAGGTGTTAATGACAGAAAAAGACATATGTATTAATATAAAATACTCTTCTCCCTTCTCCTAAACAAAGTAAAACAGGAAAAGAAAAAAAATGATCTCTACAGCTTTAAAATATTCCTAACCAAAGTATATATGACCTGGCACAAGATATTAAGGAACTCCAAGTAGGGAACTTCTTTACCAATGCAGGTTAGCACCTTCTCTGAAACTTTTCTC
Organism: Monodelphis domestica; assembly: GCF_027887165.1. Taxonomy (NCBI): domain Eukaryota; kingdom Metazoa; phylum Chordata; class Mammalia; order Didelphimorphia; family Didelphidae; genus Monodelphis; species Monodelphis domestica. The sequence continues at coordinate 142,533,804 of NC_077233.1, read as the reverse complement.
AGAGTAGGGCTTCTTAACCTTTTTTTTTTTTTAGTTTGAAATCCTTTGGCAAGCTGTTTAAGCATAAGGATAACTCAGAATAATGTGATAGATTGTTTGGTTTTTTAAAAATCATAATTAAAGAAAATGCTCATTTCTTTTAGAAGTTAGCAAAAGTAAAGATCTATTTTTCCTCCATTCATTTTTATGGACCCTCTGAAAAACCTCTTGTCTTAGAAAACTGCCTACAGCATAGAGAGGTTAACTGACCTGTCTGGGGTCAAGTATTTGTCAGAGCTGAGGCCTGAACCCATGTTTTTCTGGTTCTACTACACCATGATGCCTTTCCAAACCTAGTCATTATAAGTGGAATGAGTCTTCCAGCATTGACTTTTCTTTCACACTTAAAGGAAGGTATAAAGATAAAACTAATTGAAAGAACAAAGACCTATAGTGAAAGGCTAAAAATGTGCTCAAAATATGAAGTCAATAAAAATGAATAAAGAAACTACCACCACTAGGATTTGGGCATACCTCCACATAATGTTGCCCTGAAAATAAAGTAATCTTAAAAGAACATATTTAGAGAACTTCTGGTTAAGATGGCGGCTTAGAGAAAGCTAAAGTCCAGATCTCCGGAAAACCCTTCCCGACCAATCTCAAACTATAAGCTCCTAAGGCGCCGAAATTCAAAACGATCAACAGCACAGACCCTGGGAACCCTCCTTCTAAACCTGGACCCGGATCAAAAGGTACAGCTCCCCTCAAAAGCCAGAACCCGAGATCACTCGGACCTAAGGGGTAGGAGCGCAGAGTCCAAGGCTCCCGGAAGCTGCAGCCCTGCCCGGCTCAGAGAGCAGGGTCCTCAGAACAACAACCCTCAGGGCCTTCTATCCGAGTCCCAGTGAAAGTAACTGCCTGGAGCTCCCGCTGCAGAGAGCAGGCTTGTCTGAAACAACAGCAACCCTCAGGGCGGGCAAGACAGCCTCACGGGCTGGATCCTGCTATCCAATTCTCAGTGAAAGTCCTTGCCCTCAGAGCTTAGGGAAGCTGCAGCCCATCCCCCCTGCAGGCCGACAAAACAGCCTCACGGCCAGCGATTCTGAAGGCAACTTCCGGAAAGCAACGTGGTCCGACCCTTCCATTCCAGTTCCAGTGAGGCATATTCAGTTTAACCCAGGGAAAGCTCATAGAACCGACCATCTGCCCAGGACTAAAGCCTCTGAACGCCAGAGATAAGAAAAGCTAATCCTCCACATTCAGAGATGGCAAATTCCACAGAAGCACAGAAGCCCCAAAATACCAAGAAAAATAAGAAGAAAGGGGCGACTTTGGACACATTCTATGGAGCCAAAATACAGAGCAGATAGAAGAAGATATACAAGAAAATGCTCCAAAATCTTCCAAAGGAAATGGAAACTCTCCACAAACCCATGAAGAATATGAATCAGAAAGGATCAAAAAGATGGAAGCCTTCTGGGAGGAAAAGTGGGAAATAATGCAAAAGAAATTCACGCATCTACAAAACCAGTTTGACCAAACTGTAGAAGAAAACCAGGCTTTAAAGCAAGAACTAATAAAGCAAAGCCAAAACACCAAGAAATTAGAAGAGAACATAAAATATCTCACCGACAAGGTGATAGATCTGGAAAATAGAGGGAGAAGGGATAATTTAAGAATAATTGGACTCCCAGAAAAGCCAGAAATAAACACCAAACTGGACATGGTGATACAAGATATAATCAAAGAAAATTGCCCAGAGATTCTAGAACAAGGGGGCAATACAGCCACTGACAGAGCTCACAGAACACCTTCTACACTAAACCCCCAAAAGACAACTCCCAGGAATGTAATTGCCAAATTCCAAAGCTATCAAACAAAAGAAAAAATCCTACAGGAAGCCAGAAAAAGACAATTTAGATATAAAGGAATGCCAATCAGGGTCACACAAGACCTTGCAAGTTCTACTCTGAATGATCGTAAGGCATGGAACATGATTTTCAGAAAGGCAAGAGAGCTGGGTCTCCAACCAAGAATCAGCTACCCAGCAAAACTGACTATATACTTCCAAGGGAAAGTATGGGCATTCAACAAAATAGAAGACTTCCAACTTTTTGCAAAGAAAAGACCAGAGCTCTGTGGAAAGTTTGATACCGAACATCAAAGAGCAAGGAATACCTGAAAAGGTAAATATTAAGGAAAGGGGAAAAATGTTATCTTCTTCTTTTACTCAAACTCTCTTCTATAAGGACTACATTTATATCAATCTATGTATACTAATATGTGGGGAAAATGTAATGTATAAATAGGGGGTAAAGAAAGACCAAATAGAATATTCGTTCTCACACAAAGATTCACATGGGAAGGGGAGGGGAAGAAAACTCCTATAAGAAGGAGAGGAAGAGAGGGGCGGGGGGTTTTACTTAAACCTCAATCTCAGGGAAATCAACTCTGAGAGGGAAAAACATCCAGATCCACTGGGATCTTGAATTCTATCTTACCCAACAAGGGTAAGGAGAAGGGAAAACCAAGGGGGGGAGGGGGAGAGGGAGAACAAAAAGGGAGGGAAAGAGAGGGGGGAGGGGGAGGGAACAAAAAGGGAGGGACTAAAAAGGGAAACATCAAGGGAGGGGACAAGGGGGACTGATTCAAAGTAAATCACTGGACTAAAAGGTAGAGCCGAAGAAGAAAAGGTTAGAATTAGGGAAGAATATCAAAATGCCAGGGAGTCCACAAATGACAATCATAACTTTGAACGTGAATGGGATGAACTCACCCATAAAACGTAGACGAATAGCAGAATGGATTAGAATCCAAAACCCTACCATATGTTGTCTTCAAGAAACACACATGAGGCGGGTTGACACCCACAAGGTCAGAATTAAAGGATGGAGTAAGACCTTCTGGGCCTCAACTGATAGAAAGAAGGCAGGAGTGGTAATCATGATATCTGATAAAGCCAAAGAAAAAATAGACCTGATCAAAAGGGATAGGGAAGGGAATTATATTTTGTTAAAAGGGACTCTAGACAATGAGGAAATATCATTAATCAACATGTATGCACCAAATAATATAGCACCCAAATTTCTAATGGAGAAACTAGGAGAATTGAAGGAAGAAATAGACAGTAAAACCATATTAGTGGGAGACTTAAACCAACCATTATCAAATTTAGATAAATCAAATCAAAAAATAAATAAGAAAGAGGTAAAAGAAGTGAATGAAATCTTAGAAAAATTAGAATTAATAGACATATGGAGAAAAATAAATAGGGATAAAAAGGAATACACCTTCTTCTCAGCACCACATGGCACATTCACAAAAATTGACCATACATTAGGTCACAGAAACATAGCACACAAATGCAAAAAAGCAGAAATAATGAATGCAGCCTTCTCAGATCACAAGGCAATAAAAATAATGATTAGTAATGGTACATGGAAAACCAAATCTAAAACCAATTGGAAATTAAACAATATGATACTTCAAAACCGTTTAGTTAAAGAAGAAATCATAGAAACAATTAATAATTTCATCAAGGAAAATGACAATGGCGAAACATCCTTTCAAACCTTTTGGGATGCAGCCAAAGCAGTAATCAGAGGTAAATTCATATCCCTGAATGCTTATATTAACAAACAAGGGAGAGCAGAGATCAATCAATTGGAAATGCAAATGAAAAAACTCGAAAGCGATCAAATTAAAAACCCCCAGCAGAAAACCAAATTAGAAATCCTAAAAATTAAGGGAGAAATTAATAAAATCGAAAGTGATAGAACTATTGATTTAATAAATAAGACAAGAAGCTGGTACTTTGAAAAAACAAACAAAATAGACAAAGTACTGGTCAATCTAATTAAAAAAAGGAAGGAAGAAAAGCAAATTCACAGCATTAAAGATGAAAAGGGGGACAGCACCTCCGATGAAGAGGAAATTAAGGCAATCATTAGAAATTACTTTGCCCAATTATATGGCAATAAATACACCAATTTAGGAGAAATGGATGAATATATACAAAAATACAAACTGCCTAGACTAACAGAAGAGGAAATAGAATTCTTAAATAATCCCATATCAGAAATTGAAATCCAACAAGCCATCAAAGAACTTCCTAAGAAAAAATCCCCAGGGCCTGATGGATTCACCTGTGAATTCTATCAAACATTCAGAGAACAGTTAATCCCAATACTATACAAACTATTTGACATAATAAGCAAAGAGGGAGTTCTACCAAACTCCTTTTATGACACAAACATGGTACTGATTCCAAAACCAGGCAGGTCAAAAACAGAGAAAGAAAACTATAGGCCAATCTCCCTAATGAATATAGATGCAAAAATCTTAAATAGGATACTAGCAAAAAGACTCCAGCAAGTGATCAGAAGGATCATTCACCATGATCAAGTAGGATTCATACCAGGGATGCAGGGCTGGTTCAACATTAGGAAAACCATCCACATAATTGACCACATCAACAAGCAAACTAGCAAGAACCACATGATTATCTCAATAGATGCAGAAAAAGCCTTTGATAAAATACAACACCCATTCCTATTAAAAACACTAGAAAGCATAGGAATAGAAGTGTCATTCCTAAAAATAATAAACAGTATATATCTAAAACCAACAGCTAATATCATCTGCAATGGGGATAAACTAGATGCATTCCCAATAAGATCAGGAGTGAAACAAGGATGCCCATTATCACCTCTACTATTTGACATTGTACTAGAAACACTAGCAGTAGCAATTAGAGAAGATAAAGGAATTGAAGGCATCAAAATAGGCAAGGAGGAGACCAAGTTATCACTCTTTGCGGATGACATGATGGTCTACTTAAAGAATCCTAGAGATTCAACCAAAAAGCTAATTGAAATAATCAACAACTTTAGCAAAGTTGCAGGATACAAAATAAACCCACATAAATCATCAGCTTTTCTATATATCTCCAACACAGCTCAGCAGCAAGAACTAGAAAGAGAAATCCCATTCAAAATCACCTTAGACAAAATAAAATACCTAGGAATCTACCTCCCAAGACAAACACAGGAACTATATGAACACAACTACAAAACACTCGCCACACAGCTAAAACTAGACTTGAGCAAATGGAAAAACATTAACTGCTCATGGATAGGACGAGCCAATATAATAAAAATGACCATCCTACCCAAACTTATTTATCTATTTAGTGCCATACCCATTGAACTACCAAAATACTTCTTCACTGATTTAGAAAAAACCATAACAAAGTTCATTTGGAAGAACAAAAGATCAAGGATATCCAGGGAAATAATGAAAAAAAACACATATGATGGGGGCCTTGCAGTCCCTGACCTAAAACTATATTACAAAGCAGCAGTCATCAAAACAATTTGGTACTGGCTAAGAAACAGAAAGGAAGATCAGTGGAATAGACTGGGGGAAAGCGACCTCAGCAAGACAGTATACGATAAATCCAAAGATCCCAGCTTTTGGGACAAAAATCCACTATTCGATAAAAACTGCTGGGAAAATTGGAAGACAGTGTGGGAGAGACTAGGAATAGATCAACACCTCACACCCTACACCAAGATAAATTCAAAATGGGTGAGTGACTTAAACATAAAGAAGGAAACCATAAGTAAATTGGGTAAACACAGAATAGTATACATGTCAGACCTTTGGGAGGGGAAAGGCCTTAAAACCAAGCAAGATATAGAAAGAATCACAAAATGTAAAATAAATAATTTCGACTACATCAAACTAAAAAGCTTCTGTACAAACAAAACCAATATAACTAAAATCAGAAGGGAAACAACAAATTGGGAAAAAATCTTCATAGAAACCTCTGACAAAGGTTTAATTACTCATATTTATAATGAGCTAAATCAATTGTACAAAAAATCAAGCCATTCTCCAATTGATAAATGGGCAAGGGACATGGATAGGCAGTTCTCAGATAAAGAAATCAAAACCATTAACAAGCACATGAAGAAGTGTTCTAAATCTCTTATAATCAGAGAGATGCAAATCAAAACAACTCTGAGGTATCACCTCACACCTAGCAGATTGGCTAACATAACAGCAAAGGAAAGTAATGAATGTTGGAGGGGATGTGGCAAAGTAGGGACATTAATCCATTGCTGGTGGAGCTGTGAACTGATCCAACCATTCTGGAGGGCAATTTGGAACTATGCCCAAAGGGCGACAAAAGAATATCTACCCTTTGATCCAGCCATAGCACTGCTGGGTCTGTACCCCAAAGAGATAATGGACAAAAAGACTTGTACAAAAATATTCATAGCTGCCCTCTTTGTGGTGGCCCAAAACTGGAAAACGAGGGGATGCCCATCAATTGGGGAATGGCTGAACAAACTGTGGTATATGTTGGTGATGGAATACTATTGTGCTAAAAGGAATAATAAAGTGGAGGAGTTCCATGGAGACTGGAACAACCTCCAGGAAGTGATGCAGAGCAAGAGGAGCAGAACCAGGAGAACATTGTACACAGAGACTAATACACTGTGGTATAATCGAACGTAATGGACTTCTCCATTAGTGGCGGTGTAATGTCCCTGAACACTTGCAGGGATCCAGGAGAAAAAAACACCATTCATAAGCAAAGGATAAACTATGGGAGTGGAAACACCGAGAAAAAGCAACTGCCTAAATACAGAGGTTGAGGGGACATGACAGAGGATAGACTCTAAATGAACACTCTAATGCAAATACTATCAACAAAGCAATGGGTTCAAATCAAGAAAACATGTAATGCCCAGTGGACTTACGCGTCGGCTATGGGGGGTGGGGGGGGGGAGGAAAAGAAAATGATCTATGTCTTTAACGAATAATGCTTGGAAATGATCAAATAAAATATATTTAAAAAAAAAAGAACATATTTAATATAATTCATTAACTTGGTCATTTGAGACACAAAGCAGTTGAGCCAAAACAACATTTGCTTCCCTAAATTCATCTGCTCATTGTCATGATATGAAGGTCTGAGGATTTAAAGCTGTTGAGGACCTCAGACACCATCTAGTTCAACCCCATTCATTTACAAAATAAGGAAATTGAGGAACCTAGTGAAGGTCATTCAATCAAGTTCTCACAAACAATAAGGAAAAAAGCTAGATTTAGACCCAGATCATGACTCCAGATCCAGTGCTCTCTCCCTGCCACCATATTACTTTTTGCATATGCCTACCAGATTGTTACCTCCTTAAGAACAATGACCTTTTTATTTATATTTGCACATTCCCTGGTATATGAGGCAGACATAACAAATGAAGGGATAAAGTGAATGAATGCAGAGACACTGTTCCTATGAAAAAAAATGCCCTATAATATTGTTTAAGTTAGTGTATTTTTGAAAAACCATCTGGGTATAGTTTTAACTAAGTTAGGTTTTTTAAACATTTAATAAATGTTATTAGGATTAAACACAATTGTGTGTATTATATTTAAATTGATTGATTTAGAGATAATTACTACCATTGTGATTTCTTTGAGTTTTTAATAAATGAATGCATTTTTCTAAAAAATCAGCAAAGCTTTTCATATAGCTATAGCAATGATAGTAGACTATGATGGGCACTGAGATAGCTACTAATTCCTTTGCTGAGTATTTAGAATAAAAGACTAACTATCTTAGCCTTTTGTTATCATTTCCACATTAGGAGTTATTTACCCAAAATTATATGCAACAGTTACTGCCAATGCTCATTTTTCACATGCTTCTCTCCCTGACCACCTGCTTTATTCAAACATCAGGAAAGAAAATCCGTGTATAAAATTAGAACTGGGTTTATACCAGTTCCAATTTATTTCCAGTCTAAACTGGAAATTTTGAAGTTAAAGAAAGTAGATATGGAATGTGGTACAGAGAAAAAAGAATTGAGCTTTAACTGGGTTAGAACTCTATTGATTAACTCTGTCATTCTGGACAAGCATCTTAAAGTGCTAAAGGAAGGTAAACTATTCAGGAGGTGCCTGGTACAGAATCTGAAAACACAAATAGACACAGTCACTCTGTCAGGGGTTTAGTTTAACCTTTTTGTTGTTGTCATACATAGCTTAAACACAAGACATCATTAGAACTTTGAATATCAAAAAAATAAGTATCAATTATTATTCTTATTTTAGAAGTAATAAACTTACTGAGGACAAAGTAGATATTACTGTGTAGCCAAAAATAATATTCTAAGAGCAGGAGAGAAACAATTAAGGTTCTTTCACAGGATTAACTGAGTGGAAAAGTAAAGAGAGGGAAACTAGTTGATCTCTCAAGGTTCTCACCAACTTTTGCCAGGTTATTTAGGCTTCAAGTAAACAGCGACAATAAAAACCTTCAAAACAACCCCATATTCTAAAACAAGTGAGGTTGTGATGGTGTCTGCCCATTTCCTTGGCAAATGTATTGGACATTCTTTGTGCAAATCTGACACTCGGGAGATTGCTTTCATTCTCTTTTGGTAAATTCCAGATTCAAAAATTCTATTGGATGTCAGAAGGTGACTTCTCACTTCTGACACTAAAAGCTTTTCCTGAGATCTGAAAATCCAGCTGCATTATATGTCTGTTATATAGTGGCCAGAGCTTCTCTGACTAGACACTGATAAATCCAGGAAGTATAATGGAATCCAGATAAGCCCTTCTTGGCTATCATGGTATCTTCAAGGCTAACAGTATCTAGAACCAATTTTGACCCAAAGATAGCAAACATACTTTCTTGAATAAAGAAGTTTTTCATATGAGGGGTGGGGGTGGTGCTCTTAATAAAACATTTTCATGATTTAAAACTCTTCACAAAAAGCAAAGTAAAAATTAATTTAAAGGTTATTTTATTCCTAAAAAGAAGATTCCCAGCTTACATACTAATAAATCCTTACAGAAATCTACAAACATAGCTAGGGAAATAAAGTTGCCAAATTCATTTTAGGATAATTATTTGTTTATACTAGATTTAGTTTCTCTGTAGACTACAATCCATCTGTAAAAAGTGATAGAACTAGGCTAAATGATCTTGGTCCCTTTCAACTTTTCAACTTATGAACATAAGAAGAAATGTTTGGGGGTTTTTTCCACACACATACACAAAAATCACTTTAAAATGAGAGATGCAATGCAATTTAAGATTACAATTTAGGGAAGAGAAACACAGATGGTGAGCACTTTTAAATATTAAGAAAAAGCATTAATTATGACATTCTATCATTGGCTGTGAAATTAGCAGAAGCAAAGACTGACTGGAATTTCTTTTTTCCAAAGTACAAGAGAATGAGATTTCCAAACCAGTGGGTTTCTTCTCTGGATGGCAGCTCTATCTTTGTCTAAGCAATGGAAAGGAAAAAAGGAATCAGTCGTCCACAGCAGGAAAGACACCTGGCCAAAGATGAGGCTGCTAACAGAGAGATGTGCAATCAGGCAAGGGCAGCCTGAAGGTATGTGCTGGGTCCTATGTCGGGCTTTGAAGTAAGCTTAAAAGGGCTCTGATTAGAATCACAGTCATCAAACTGAAGAAAGCTCCACTAGTCAAAAGACCAAGTCAGGCCCTTTGCTCTGTATACAATTATAATACATTTCCCCACCTGCTAGCTCTATCTAGTCTATAGTGTTACATGAAATTTCAAAGAAAAATGAATTTTGATAAATTGCACTTATTAGGAGTGCTTCTAACTTCGAACTTCCTATATTAGAGACTAGTCAAGATAGTGTGGAGAGAACAGGAGAACTGGGTTTCAATACTACCTGACAACCTGCTGTTTGTATGATCATGAGCAAACACATTTACTTCTGAGAATCTGTTTCCTTATCTATAAAAGTGGGTTAAATAATTTTGGCACTCATCTCACTGAGGTTTTAAGGGAAAAGTGTTTTGCAGACCTTAATTACAGTGTTATAATTCATACTCTAGGAATGTGAATTATTTTGACTACTCAAATGTCTATTCCTAAAAAAAAATGGATGAATATAAATATGTTTATGTATATGTTGTGTGTCAATGTTAAGTGTGTACATCTCAAAATGTTATAAGCAGATTCAACTTAGCAAATGCTTATTAAGGACCTGTTTTATTTAAAGTACTTCATAAGGGAGCTACATATAGGTAAAATCAAGCTAAGAAAACATGATATCATAGCAAGAGTGAGAAATTAGTTAACAGGGGACTTACCTTAAACCCAACTCTAGTTTCACTTGTCATGAACTATCCAGTAACCCTGAAAGTCACTGACCCTTTCTTGGCCTCACTCAGTTCGTCTAGCTATATCGTGAATGAGGTTTTACTACACAATAGATACAATTTAAAAAGCAATCAAATAGTCATTTAAAAAAAGAATCCTATATTACTGTTGATGAAATCATTATAGAGTTTAAGGTGAAGCTAAATAATACTGTGTTAAGACTACAGAGAGACTGTCCTTTCGAATATAGGCCAAATGCCTATATGAAATTTCTCTGAAAGTAAAAACTGTGTGTATGTACACTAAAAAATAAATAAATAAATAAATAAATAAATAAATAAATAAATAAATAAGTTTATTCAAGCTTGATGAAGTAGGGAGGCAGTAAAAAAAATGGCTGAAATCCAAATCAATATGGCATTATAATCCTATCTCAGCACCGATTACAATAACAACAAAAATAACACATTTATAAAGCACTTTCAACCTACAAATGGTCTGCATGCATTGTCTTATTTAGTGAATTTATTTTAATCAGATTGCTAAAGATTCCAAAATGAGTTTTAGAATCTGGCTTTTGGATTAGAAGACCACTGAAACTACTTTCACCTCTGACTCCATAATTTTATAGTTCAGTGTCAGTTCATTTCTAAGAAAGGAAGATGACATTTATCATTTTTCTCAGAATTCAATTAAGATTAACAAAAAAAATATATTTTTTCACTTTGAGGAAAAAAACAAAAAGAAAAAAGGGCATCTTTCAAGAAGCGAATATCATCTTTCTTATATTTTTTGTCAAAAATACCTGATTTACTGAAAGAAGGCATGTCCAGAGACAATTACATAATTTTTAAAAAAAGACAATATGCTCATTAGCATTTCAAAAAAATTAACTGCTACGGAAGTAACAGTACAAAAATAGCATAATAGGAAAAGAGAAAGAGGAAAAAGAAGTCAAAAGTTTTGTCTGCTAATCTAAGCACTCACATTTAAGCCTGTGTATTGGGAAAATCTCTAAAATTCCATCTCCTTGCCTGAAAAACTGGGATAATATTACATATATTATAAACTAGATATTTTTACTAAAAATATGGATAATAATTATTATAAACTGAGGATCAAATAAGATATTATAGGAAGAATACTTTCTATTAGTAAAGCATTAAGAAAACATCTGCTATTATCAAAATGATTTATTAAAAATATAATACATGTACTCATTTAATTTCAGACATTTTATATTTTAAGAAATATGAAATAAATAAGAAAATGGAATAAAAAAATAAGAAAAAGTAAATATCATCAAGGAATGCCATAATTTCCAAAGAATATAAGTTGTCATCAAATAAACATATAGTAAGCATGCTTAGGCAGAAGCATCTTACCCATATAGAAATATGCAGGAGAAGAGGCATAAAGGAAATATATGAGTAGAAATAGAGGTGACCTAGTCACATAATAAGAACAGAGATGGTAGTGGTTAGTCAAAGTATTCTACTGGCATCCATACAACAGAATTATACATCAATGTGCTTTTACTAAGGGCTTTCTATATATTAAATATTATACTAGTTCTGGGGATAGAAAGTTAAGAATTAATTCTTGCCCCAAAGAAGTTTATATTCTATTGCAAGAGAAAATATGTAAACCAATATTTGGTTTGTACAAAACACATACAAAATAAAGAAGATAACCTGAGGGTATGGGTAGGAAAGAGGCACTCAAAATATAAGGAACTAGAAAAGGGTCTTTAGCCAAAGATAGCATTAAAGCTGAATCTTGAAGGAAACAAGGGATTTCAAGAGGCAGAAGTGAGGAAAGAGTGCAGTCCGCAGTCCAGGCTCAAGGGAACACAGTCAGTGTAGAAACAGAGATAGAAAATGAAGTACCATGTAATATGAAGGCCATTTTGAAAAGAACAAGAAAATTCCACTTGTGGGTAAACTTCCTGTGAAGTCTATATAAAAGGACATGGAAAAGTTCCATTGTAAGAAGAGAATCAACAAATTTTAGAATGTCAGAGTTGGAAGAAACTGCAGAGACTATGTTAGTCCAAACCAGAACTGAACAATTTAGTCTTTTCTGGAAGATTTCCAATGAGAGGCAAACCATTACTTCTCAAGGAAGCCTATTTTATTTTTCGAGCTCTATATGTTACAAGTCTAAATTTATCTCTGCAATTTCACAAATCACAGATCCATTCTACCAAAGGGAATCACAGAAAATCTTGCCATGAGCTGAATTTATGATTTTAACTTAAGGTCAGATCTCAGTTAGCTTTTTACTTTGTTTTCTGTTCTGAGAGGCTGGTAGGTAAGGAAGAAAAAGAATTGCCTATGAATATAAAAATTGCAGACTGCATTGCAGATAAACAATGTCTCCATTTTCTATTAAGCAAGAGCTTCCTAGGCTTTCACGTTTTTGCTAAAATTATAAAATATATTGATACTATATCTCAGGATGTGCTGTGGGCTGACAAACCTGTCAATAAAAAGATGTCTAAGTTAAAGGCACTGTATCCAAGAAGCCTGTCTTACTGGGAAAGTAAAAAAAGCTCACCTTAGCAACTTTGGTCATATCTCATGTTAAGAGACATTAGGCAAAAAGGAAATCTATAGGATCTATAAATATAGTGGGGTAAATCCAAAATCTCTTAGTACTAAACCAGTGATGTTAAGCTCATACAGAAAGAGATCCTTGCAGTTGAATATTGACTTAAAAAAAAAACCCTTAAATTAACATTATTTATGTAGTATTATATTTTATTTATTTTATTAAATATTTCCCAATTACATATTGATCTGGTTCAGATTCTGTAAAATGTGACATAATAGAGAGCTACTCTAAGTGGGAAAGTTATTAAAAATCCGGTTACCAAATATTTAATCTATTTACTTTTCAAATTTAATCAATAACCACAAACATCACATGGGTTACATGTCTTATAGTCTTTAAAATCATATTCAACAATGTTATTCAGTGCTAAATTTCTGCCTGTTTGTATAAACAATATCTCACTGAAAGACTGTCTATGCAACCAAAAAAAGGAGAGTTGAAATTAGGTAACTATATCTGTGTATATCCAAATTTAAAGGAGATTTTTATCTTTGGTGTGAACAAATGGCAAGCCAGAAAACCAAATAAATATGCTACTGATTAGCATATATCATAGTTTCTAAGCTTATATCGTTTAGAGACTACCTGTCTAAACCTTTCCTTCTGCAAATTAGTAAACAGAACGAGAGAGGTGAAGTGATTTGTCCAACCAGTGTCCCATAGATGGGAAATGGCAAATCCAAGACTTGCATCCAGGTCTTCTGATCCAAAGTCCAATACTTTTTCCATGTCTCCACAATATGCCTGTCATCTTAAAAATATACTTAAACAAAAGCAAGTTAGCAAAGAAACATCTATTAAATGTTTACTATGTGTCGGCACTGGGGATATGAATGTTACGGGAGTGAAAAAAAAAAAACTGGCCAAGGAGATCTCAGTCCTTAAGAGTAAATTTGGTATGTTCTGCTTGGTATCAGGCTACATGGATACTTGCTGAACTTGCCTGTGAGTATGCATTTTAGAGAGAACCTTTCCCTGCTTCAGAGCACAGGTATCCTGATGCCTTATTGTTAACTGGCTGCTGATCAAAGAAGAACTGAATGTGCCTACAAAAGGCAAGCAAAATTCATCTCTCTCCCTGGTGGTTTCTGAATGAAAAGGAGAAATGATGTAGATCTCTGAATTGAGAGAGAAACATTTTTTCAAACAGTTGTTGATTTTTCTTTTGAAAATTACCTGTTTCATATCGATAGGTTAATTGATACTGGGAAAATGTTAAATGGTGACATATTGGGTAAATAGTTTATAGTTAAAAGATATTTGGGAGAACAAACTAGGTGGGGGTATATGAGTGATAGTAGTAGAAATCTGAGGAGAACAAGAGCTTTTATCTGGGGAACCCATATCTAAGCATGAATGTGAATTAGAACAGTCCTTACCCTTAGAAGCTTACATTCTAATAGGAGAGACAGATCAGGTGGATCAGAAAATTGAAATATTAACCTTCTATTATAGTCATCTTCATATAATTACTTCTACTTTCTCAGGGAACGAGATAGTTAAGATGCCAGATAGTTTTCCTCCTATCAGTACATGTAAAAAGCTAGACTCACAGAACAATGGCACTTTATAAATATTGCATGTGGGTTTACTTTCAATTCAAATAGCTCAGCTAAAAGAAGAAAATATACAAATAAGTCTACATACAAACCATGCCAATTCCTTATATACTAACCATTGTTCAAAATAATACAAGCTAATTCTTTAAGTCCCTCTCCCCATTATCTGCTGAAGTAATGGGAATGGAGGGAGGGAATCATTGTATAATCCTGTTTAAAACAGTAGATATATTGACAAGCAATTTTACTGGGTTATACATATATTATCACTCAAATCCTATTTCCATATTATTCATTTTTGCAATAGACCAAAACCCCAAACCATATACCCATATAAACAAGTGATAAATCATGTTTTCTTCTGGATTCTTACTCCATAGTTCTTTCTCTAGGTATTGATAGCATTCTTTCTCATAAGTCCTTTAGAGTTGTCCTGGATCATTGCATTGCTTGTAGTAGCATAGTCAATCACATTTCATAGTCCCATAATGTTTCAGTTACTGTGTACAGTGTTCTCTTGGTTCTGCTTGTTTCACTGTGTATCAGTTCATTGAGGTCTTCCAGTTCTTATAGAAATCAAGCAGTTGATCATTCCTCATAGCACAATATTCCATCACCAACACATACTACAATTTGTTCAGTCATTCCCCAATTGAGGGATATCCCCTCATTTTCCAATTTTTTGCCACCAGAAAAAGCACAGACAAAAATATTTTTATACAAACAGAACCTTTCTCAGTTTTATCTCTTTGGAATACAAATCCAGTAGTGGTATTGCTGGATCAAAGGACATTCATTCTTTTAAAGTCCTTTGGGCATAAATCCAAATTGCAATTTGAATTAATTTACATCCCCACCAGCAAGTATTAGTGTCTCAATTTTGCCACATCCCCTCCAACATTTATTATTTCCTTTTCTGACATGAATTTCATTTGAATCTGTCATGAAATATTTTGTCTTATTCTGTCATGAAATATTTCATTGTTATTTCCTTTACTGTCATATGTGGTCCCCATTTCTATTTGAATTTAACACCATTGCACTATAGCAAGCTGCAGTCCCAAATTCTATGATAATTTAAGATCTTATTTCTAAAAGACTAAAAATCTTTTGCCCTCTGACAGGAGGCTCTATCCTAGAAATATAAAAATCTTGCTAACATGAGTGTAAGACAGAAAAAGCACTTCATAAAAGTGACACTATCTTGTTGAATGGGATTGTTTCTTCACATGTGCAGAACAGGATGCAACAGAGCCAACAAAAAAAAAAAAAACTTAAGGCCAACTAAAACAAAAAAATCTACTTAATTTTTACATGGAAATTTGGTTCATAATATGAAGAGTAATTTTTGTTATATATAACCCAATTATACTATATTAAACAACAACAAAAGTATAAGTCTATAAACCTTATTGCTAACCATCTAGTTCAAAAATTTCTCTATAGACTAAGAGTCCCATCAGGTTCCTAAGGAAAACCTGTACTATAAGATTTTATCTAAGACAAGAAGAGGCATTAGAAGCTATGTGAAATGTCATGAGCCCTAACCCAGCATGGGCTTTGGAATAACATGGTATTCATCATTTCCACAGACAAAGGTTGTCAAACTTTGAGAAGAAGAAAGAACTGACTGCTTAAAAGAAGAAAATGCTTGCAGAAAGAAGGCAAAATTCAAGGGGTAGACTCTGCAGTAAGCTTCTTGTTGAAACAAAAAAGAGTGAAAATATGGGAATTTCATTCCTATTTCTAACTGGGAGTCTACTCTAGTAAACCACTGGATAGCTTTGATGTGTGAAAGTCCGTCAGTGAAAGAAGCTCTTCCCCCAATGAAGCTGCTGCATAACTATTGACCCATATTTATAGACATATCACCATCTTTGTCTACTTCTACTAGTAAAAATAACAAAGTGTAATAGAAAGGATAATCTCTATGGAAACTATTTCTGGTCGTGGTAACTGGATACTCTGGCTTGACTGGAGAGCTGCTAAGGAGAACCTTCAGGGATGCTTAAATGGGAGATAGATGAGAGATGCTGCTAGAGAGATAGATAATGCTAGAGGGGTGCTCTGGGGTTGTCTATTGATCACTAATGGGTAATAAGTCAAACTGTTTCCTATCACCCTTCCTCCCTTCACTTCCCAGGTTTCATCCAGCCCTTTTGCCTCCCTTTCCCCTCCCCCTTTCTTAGCCAGTCATCTTCTAAGTAACTCAGGGGAACTATGAGATTTCAGAGAAATATTCTTCACTCTTCCATTCTCAGGTAAGGGGGTTTATTGGTAACAAACAGGATGGGGATTGAGGTGAGAGGGATGAGGTTTTGTCTCTAATCTACAAGGAAGGGTTATGACATTCCATTTGGATTTTTTTTTTTTTCAGATCAGGTCCCCAGCTTGGTCTGCATGCCTGGCTTGTCCTGAAAATCCTCCTTTTCTTCATGCCTCTCCCACAAGTCTTTTTTTTTTTTAAAGAAATTCTTACCTTCTGTCTTAGAATATAATTGTTTTGGTTCTAAGGCAGAAGAGCTGTAAGAGCTAGGCAACAGGGGTTAAGTGACTTGCCCAGGGTCAAACAGCTATGAAGTGTCTGGGGTCAAATTTGAATCCAGGAACTCCTGTCACTAGGCCTGGCTCTCAATCTAATGAGACACCTAGCTGCCCCCTCACAAAGTCTTTCTAAAGATCACTCATCAATATTTCCAGAATTTCTATTTGATCAATTCTCAGGTCAGAATTTTTATTTGATCAGTTCTCCCAGGTCAAAGATATTCCATAAACCTTTTTATTTCCTTTAATGAGGCTCTGTGATATTTATTAGGCAGAGTAATATCTCCCAAATCTTTTAATGAAAAAGGCTATTTTTATTTCATAGTAGTAATTCTGAACTAAAAGTTCAATGAACTTATATTCATTCCAATGCCTCATCTGGATGCCTAGTTGATCCTAGGTGGGATACCTGGAGGTTGCATATTGACTTAGAAAAATGCAAATGAACATTATCTCTGTTGTATTAGATTTTCATTTATTTTGTTAAACATTTCCTAATAACATTTTAATCTGGTTCAGGCTGCACTGGGGAATTTTCCAGGCTAATGAGAGTTTCTGGAACTTAGCACTGCTGTTCAAGACTAGGCTGCCCCTAGCAGTAATTCTTGCAGGTCATACCACAGGTCCTACCAAGCTGGAAAAACTGAATACAGGTCTAGAAAACGACTACCAAATTTAATTGTTAAATGACAACCAAATTTAGTTAATTATTAAATTGTTAAAATGACAACTAAATTTTGTTCTCATTTGTTCTGTTCTCATTAGACCTTTTACCAAATAAAGATATGAGAACAAGTTAAGCTAAGAATGGAACATCTTTGTCATAAAGTTAACCAAAGGATGACAAAAAAATTTTGGCCAAAGCAACTCATGAAATTGTCTCTTGTGATGCTGATAGGCTGTAATCTATATCAGAGGAAAAAGCACCTCCAATGAGAAAGTCACAGGTTTTTAGCAAATAAAAGAATCCCTTTATACTGCTTTATAGTTTATAAGGTTCTCTTCTCAAATTAATCTTGTCAGATAGTTGGTACAAATACTATATATAGCGTATAGATGAAAAAAGCCTGGTACTTATAAAGCATGGTGAACAAAGTCACAGGACTAGGAAAGAAAGCACTGTATCAGAATCAGAATATGTGGGTTCTGACTTTATAGTCTACACTTTCTCCATTCTTCACTCATGCTTGCATAAATACATTTTTTTAGAAATCTAGATATGAATTTAGTAGTAAACTAGAGGCCACAAACATGCTTTTACTTTTGTATTGCACATAAACATAATATTTTCCCTTTGCCCTCATTCCCACAGTCCTTCAGTTGGTTATCATAAGTTAAATGGTAAATATATTGATCCTGAGACATATGAGATGAGCTACTTGTACCATAGATAAAACATTAAGGGAATACTCACAAAAAGTCTGCTAAAGTAGATAACTTTTCCAGGTACATGAAGGGGAAGTCTAGAAATCTGCTTTTGTTTATGTTTACGATACTATTAAATTGTTTGGAGTCATATGTATGTTTCCAACTCTAATTACAAAATTGAAAAAGAGGTTTTTTGGGTCAGGGTAATATTGGAGTTTACCTAAGAAATGGGTCAAAATCCAATTTTTTAAAATTATTTTAAAAGTGAGCTTATCAATTAGTAATTTACTAGCTCACTTAAATGGAAAATAAATATGTATTGATACTTTTCTATTTGAGGATAAGAGTTTTTTCAGTCAACCTGCAAAATACTCTCATTGAGATACCTCTTCATATAGTTCTCTCAGCCCTTGAAGTCACACCTACATATTTATCAAATATTCTTAATGGAGAAAGTCTCAATAAAATGAAGAATATAAAGGAGGGAAGTCTACTTGCTCCTGGGCAAAAAGTGAAGACCTCTAAGAATCATTCCATCTGCCTGAATGTTGTTCCTGTCTGAATTCTCTCAATCTGCTAACAATTCCTCTTCAATTTTCAAGTCTTGTTAGTGTATCCTGGGTTGGCCTACCCCTCACAGCTGTACCACATTACCCTGCCATAACAAAGATCAAAGCCTGGGAACCAAACTGATTCCCAAACTGCCAACCTCCCAAACATGGCTATGTCACTCACTCAACCTGAGAGAATAATCTTTGTCCAAGGAGCCAGGAATGGGACTGTCAAACAGTGAGGTGAATAGAATGGGGCAAATACTTCTCTTTAACTCTCCGAGAAAGCAATCTAATTCTGTTCAAAGATGAGGTAGGTAGAATCAGGGCAATCCGGACACACTGTCAAAATTGTTCATCAGTTCTGCAAAAACTACAGCATTAGGCAAAACCATGTTACCACTGTGATCCAAACATTTGTTGCTCTAATAATCTGTCTAATATCTCAGCATATATCAAACAATGATACAATTCAGATTTTGAAAGAAATCACTAAAATTAAACTTGTTAGAGCTGAAAAAATACATCACATCCACTTGCACTAAGTGTGACAGAAACAATCTTTTTGTCAATAATATTTTTAGTTTTGCCAAAAGTTCTACTAAATTTGACGAATGAGGGAAGAAAATAACATATAGATTATCTTCTGTGTCTGTAATAGTGAAAATAATTTAAAGGGTATAAGTGCCCAAAGTTATGCTGAGCTCATCAACGGAGATTTTAAACATTAACCCAATTTCCTTGCCTTTGTGGTTTTGAGTCAGGCCACTAAGTATTATTTTTACATATTTTTGTGTGTGTATGTGGCTCAATTTCCCATTTGTGTGTGGTATTTCTGCATAATAAAAGGGAAAAAGAGGTCCCTCATATGATGTTGACTAATAGCTCCCAAAACTAATAACTAAATCTCATTCATCACTAGGACCCTATGAGAAACAGTATGGTAAAGACAGAAGACTTGAGCTTAAATTCTGACTTTATCCTAACTAGCTCTGTGACCATGGTCCAATTACTCAATTTCAACAAACTTTAGTTTGTCGTCTGTAAAATGAGGATAATAAAAATTATACTATTTACCTCACTGAGTTGTTAAGTTTAAAGTGTTTTATAAACACAAAATACTAAATAAATAAATTAATATACTCTAATGTCAAATTTTATCATGATGAAACCCTGTTATTATATTATTGGTACAATATACAAATTAGATGGTTGGCAATGATCCCAAGGTCACCATACTTATGTTCACTGTATGTATATAGAGACTATCCTTTAAGAATCAACAGCTCTCTACAATTCCATTTAATTAAATGCCAAATTTTTGCAGAATTATTTAACAATAAGTAAGGTATACCAAATATTTCCATAAAATCATTCCATAATATTTGATATTCTTTAGCTTTCCATGGTTCCTATTACAATATTAACAAAACTTAATATTCAACAGTAAAAATTATTTTTCACAATTGTGTTGAAATAGGATAAACCCAGAGAAAGCATGTATAGCATGGATTAAAATTATTCCAAAGCAATAGATTCAAATGAAAAATTCCCAAGGGTGTAATACCTGTGCTATTTATTTGTAATTATAGCTCTAAATAAATTAACTGCCTGATATACTAAAAATTCCTTATCAACTTTCATTTACTAGTTAACTAGCTACAGTTGCTAGGTAATGAATTCATAGGCAATTGTTGATTTTTATGTTTTCTTTGTTGCAAATACCAAATCTAAAGGCATTAAAGGTCATTGTTTTCACCCCTTTTAAAGGTACAGATGCTAGGGCAAAATATTAGGGAATTCTTATCTGAACTCTGCTGTCAGCAGTGATTTGAATATGAAACCTTCATTTTCCAGGATTTATAACTTTATTGAACTAATTTTCAGACTAAAAAAACACTTGGAAAACAAGATAATTCAAACTATTTCTTGATTAAAACTTTTCCCCAATCCAGAGTGCTATAAACTAATATAGCATTTTTAGAAGATAGCAGTCTTCCCTTGCACCCCTAAAATAAATAAATAGAAACACTTGAACTCACGAACCTAAGAAAATACATCTGTTTTGAAATTATGAAAAAAGATACCAGGGGAAGACTTGGGTTTATTCTTTTTCCATCTATTATTCAAACTAATTTTCCCAATCAGAGTTTCACTTCCTATTAATTTATATTTATTATAATAAAATAATTTCCAAAGGACATTTTATCTTCAAGACCAGAAATATAATGCTTCTTCCTACAAATCTGATATAGAAATGAACAGGGCTGGATGGAAGTTTTGAAATTCCTACCCCTAATAGAAATGTTCAAAATTCTCATCCATCCATTCCTTACAATGTGAAGAAAGGGAGGGGGAAAGGACTGAGGAGGAATAGACCTATTTATATGCAGACAAAGAAATCCTCTAAGCACTGACTATCAGAGGGCAAGGTATTCAGGAACAGAAATTAAATCAAAGCTAAGGGGAAAGAAACAGGTGGTTACATGAACTAGTCATTGACCTTTCACCTGGGTGACCTTGCTTTGAATACAGATCTAAGCAGAATTATTAAATTCATACTAATCAGATGGTTGGAAAGCAATAAAGTGATCATTTTAGCTTCTTTCTCAGTAGTCCAAAAAGGACAAAGCAGGAATGTTCATAAGTCTAAATTCCAAAAAGTGAGAGGGAAGATTCCAGGCAAATTAATTTACAGTTGCCTATATCTTAAGGCTCTTCTATAAACACAGAGCACTCATGGCACTGCTGTTTGCATGTAAACTCTCAAAAGGTTACCCTGGCTTGAATTAGGATTAAGGTTGAAATATGTTCTCAATACCTTCTCCCCTGCTAAACTGCCCCTTTAGGGCACAACTGAGGAACACTGGGGAAATGCAATCCCACCTGCTTGTATTTTGGGAACTGCAACCTTCAGGGCTCTCTGTTCCTCATAATTAAAGATGCATTAAATTCACCAACATTTTTCCCACAAAGTAAAGAAAGTTACATTTAAGTTTTCTTTTTTTCATTCAATAACATACAGATTTTTAACATTTTTAAGGCACCAAGAAAATAATTCATTTGCAACAATACGTTACCAACTTAGACTGGGAGAAAATATCACTGCCTCTGAGGAACATTTTCAGATAAAAAGTACTGTATCAAAAAGCAACACCAGACATGCAGCAATCAGTTCACAGCTACCAGTTGGCCCTTTGGAAGGTGAAATACAGCAGGCACACATAGGAAATCACAAGAAAATTAAACTCAGTCATGTGAGTTTCTGATAACCAAAGAAGAATTTGGATTCTGGTTTTGTTTTGTTTTTCCTGACCCATGTGGTCATGAAAGTGAGAAGGCTGCAATAGACAGCAGTGAAAACTAACAGAAGTTGTGAGAAGAAATGCTCCCTGGATAAGCATCAGTTGGTTGTCTGGGGCCTATCAATAAGCTAGGGCTTCTGACTAAGTAGATTGCCTAACGAAGCTTCTGAAGTAGAGCTCATTATTCCTACTCATATCTTCTCTGAGGATCATGTAGCATAATTGACAGAACCACCAGGGGAACATTTAACTTACTTGTGTAATTTTGTGCAAATCATGATAACCTTTCTAGGTATCAGTTTTCCATCAGGAAAATGAACAGTTTGGACTGGATGATCTCTGCGGTCTCTCCCAGGTCAAAAACTTAGGACTAATATAACTGTGGAAGGAGGAAGTGATTTCCAGGTGGTACCCACCTACCTACAAGGCCCAATATAGAATTTCAGGGTTAGCTAGAGGAAAGATTTATGTTTTCTATGTCATGGACCCTACTGGTAATCTGAAGACACCTGTGGGTCTCTTCTCAGAATAATGTTTTTAAGTGAATAAAACAAAAAACATAGGTTTGTGAAAGAAACCAATAATGCTGAATATAATTATCAAAATATTGTTAAAAACAACTATGTGGATCCAGGATAAGGATCCTTGAGATAGCAAATGGAAATTTACCAATAGGCTTCTATGTCCAAATTTAATATATTTAATGATAGGTTGGCAAAAAAAATCATAAAAGGAAGCATATGATAGAATAGCACTAATGTATTTTAAAATTCCCATTACAGGTTATAATGAGTATTTTTAGGTATCAAGCATAAGTACAGGGTACAAATTCTACTTAACATCAAAAATATCTAGAAGAACCTTCTAGCATTGTTCAAGTCTTCCATAACTTTTATGACCCTGGGACACTTTCCTGAACCTAGCACTCAGAGGAAAAAGTCAGGTATTAAATAAATACTTTGGACCTCCAAATGATTAGCTGGAAATGTTCATTTATTGATTGAGCTCAATTCTCTCCTTTCAAAACACAAAAGAGAAAAATTATATGATTATATGGATTGGTGGGAAACCTTTCTATCCCCATAGTGCTACTGATAGTAGACTTGGGCTAGACAAAGAACTAGCCTGCCTCAAATGGAAAACTGTTAGGGTACTGATGCCCCCTGAACACTCTAGTAAGGACCTTTATATTAGTTACAATAAAACAGTCTCCCAGAATAAACCTCAAAAGATAGATACTCTCTGTGCTCATTCATTCATTCATTCATTCATTCACAAGTGAACTTTTTTTCCTTTAGGAATGAGTTTGAGAAAGAAGGTAAAAAAACAGTAAAAACCAATTACATCATTAAAAAAATCAATCTACTAGTAAATTTGCAAAATGGTATTTAATGAATATCAATTCAGTAAACTTCACTAAGACTTTTGGGGCTCACTGTATATGCAATCAACATTTTACATGACAAAGAAGTATAAAATGTTTGAGTCAAGAACTGCAGGAACTAGTTCAACTCCCTTCTTTTACAAAGGGAGAAATTTAATCCCAGAAAAGAAAGTGAACAATACAAGGAAACCTGTACTCTGACAGGCATTGGTATAACAGAAATGAAACATTACATAATCCCTGCCCTCATGCATTTTATAATCTGCTTTTCACTAAAGTAGCTAACTTCCTATTAACCTCCTCTTTCCAATTTTGGTCTTCTGTAAGTTTAGGAACAGACAGTTTTTCACTTACCTCACATTTAAATATAAGTGAAAAAAAGAGTAGATTGTCAGTACCTTGTAGGAAAGGACTGTGCCTTATTTCATCTGTTCATGCTCAGTTCCTAGAAGACTTTAATGTCTGATTTCCCAGTCTAAAGAGGACTGGAAACAGTAGGATAGCAATAGAAGCTGGGACTTTGACAACCCACTGCAGAAATAACAGCAGATTAAAAGAAACAGCAAAACTAAAAAGCAAAAAAGAAAGAATACCAAATATTGCAGATATGGGGTAGGGAGGGAGCAGAGGGGGGCATCATCTGGGACAAAGAGACTCCATCTCAATAGTCCCTGAGGAGAAGTACTATTACAATGAAGTATCATAAGTAATAGCTGTGATCATTTAATTTTTTTCTTAATTGATTCAGGCTCATTATGTTCCACATACTCCATTTAAGATGGTAAGAAAGTATAACATCCATTTTTAGAATACTTTACACCAAAAAAATCAAAATTAAAAAAATTATGAGAAAAAAGGAAAATTGTCTAAGAATTTTATTTTTGTCTTTTACTTCTTAATGATGCTGAAAAAATTCTGGAAGTCCCCCAGAATCCACGGTGTTTATGTCTCATCAGATAATTAACTGACTTTTTTTTTTCACTTCTATCTTATGCCATATCTGCTTCTATTTGCTAAGCAAACTAAATCTATAATGTCCCATCCCCTACCAAATTGGATCAGAATGCTAGCATTCAGAGTGGATGCACCTACTGCAGCAAAATGACAAGGCAAAATGAGGTTGGCCAGTCTCTTACTTGCCTCTCAATTCCCTGATCTTGCCAAATGATAGTTTGCCACAGTCAGTGGTCACTAAAGTCACTAAACCTAAAGAGCTAGGAAAAGACTACAGAGCATACTTCACACTAGTAGAAGGAGAGAAAAGAATTCTCCCATGACCTGTAAGAAATATGCTGTTTTTGTTTCTGCCAATATCATAGAACAAAATGTTAGTCTCAATTCTATAATATCATCATCATAGTTAACATTTATATGTCATATATGTACTATATATAAATATATATATATATATGTAGTACTGTACTAAGTACTTTACAAATATATTATTTCATCTGATTTTTAACAACCCTATGAGGTGTGGGGACTATTATTAATTCCATTTTACAGATGAGGAAGCAAAGCAAATAGAGATATAGAGACATGTCCAAGCTCAGCCAGTTAGTAAGTATCTCAGACTGGATTTGAACTCAGGCCTTCTTGACTCCACACTCCAGTGCTTAGCCCACTATACCAACTAACTGCCCTAGAAAGACTTGTACAACCTTCTGTAAAGAGGTAAACCAGAACATGACTACAAAAAAACAGTTCTGTACACACTATGAAATGATGTTCTCTCTTTCAGATAAGTCAAAAAAGGAAAAGAAGAAAATAATGGGAAGAACTCATGCAAAATGAAATACACAGATCCAGGAAAACAACATACACCATAACTATACGAACAATTGAAACTGAATGCTGAGAAATTATAACAAGCAAGCCTGGCCCCAAATAAGAGGCAGAAGAAGGCTCTTTCAGGATAAAACACCAGACTTTCTTAATATTTTGATTTGCTTTGCTTTGTTTTTTTTTCTTATTTTTTTTCTTCTGTTAAAAAGAATGGCTCTCTGGGATAGAGGGAGGGAGGGCTATATTGGGAAATGAAGGTAAATGTAATAACAACATATATCAATAAAATATTTTTTTCAGAAAGTCAAGGAAAAAATGAAAGAAGAATATATTGGTTGGTGACACTTTTCTCAAATGGTACCATAGCAGTAATTTATTGGCCTAATCTTAACAAAGGTCTGTCAATGAACATATATAAAAGACCTACCATGTTCCAGGCACTTTCCTAAATGCTGCTGTTTTTCTGGGGTATGGATCCAAGGAAGGACAGAGAATTTTCAAAACTGACCAAAAGGAACCACTCTGGATGATTCATTCAGATAGGGATAAATTATGTTCTATGAAGTTTCACTAGAGGTCTGAATGCATAGTCATGTCAACTCTAGAATACATACATAGCTTTGAAACCATCTGGGCTCTGAGGAATATCAAAGAACAAAAGAAATGAATGATAAATTTAGATAAAGCCCAGCAGTTATCTAAGAGATTAGAAGGGATCCTCAGCTGGCACAGGATGTAAGACTCTATTGTATTACCCATATTCACATACTTTGAGGTTGCAATTCCAGGGCAGAAAGAAGCATTAGCAATTTGTGGCTACAAAGACTAGGGACCTGGTCACAGATAACATGAAGAGGAGGGCTAGTACTTGCAGCTATATGGGAGCAGGGACACATTCTGGAAAAATACAAGAGTTTATCTAGAGCAGGAGAGTAGTGACCATACCTCTCCCTGGATAACATCACATTGGAAGCACAGAAAATTTGCAGACTTCCAGAACGAATTCTGAAAACAAAAAGCACAAGAGCCTGAATTTGGGGGCAGTAACTTTCCAAAACTCCAAGGTTGGCAGAGTCCAACTTTAATTTAATGTTCAACATCAAGAAATAGGATGGTAAAGGAATAACAACAACAACAACAAAAAACAAATATGAAAAAGGAACTTTGATGGCAGAAAAGATTGACACCGACTCAAAAGAAGACAATAATGTAGAAGACATTCTACATTGTAGAAGACAATAGGTAAAAACAAAGTCTCAAAGAAAAGGATAAATTGAACTCAAGCCAACAGACATTCCTGAAAGAGTAAAAGAAAGTGAGAAGAGTGGTAGAAGAAAATACAAGAAAAGAAATAAAAGTGATGCAAGAAAATTACAAAAAGAGAATTAAAAGCATTAAAAATCCTGAAGAAAATAACATCACAGAAAAAGAATTGCCCGAAAGTTAAAAAAGGCACAAAAAAAATTACTGAAGAAAAGAACTTCTTAAAGACCAGAATTGGGAAAATAGAAAAGGCATAAAAGCTCAGTAAGGAAAATAATTCCTTAGTGAACTAGAGGAATTCCATGTGAACTGGAAAGACCTCAGGAATTGATGCAGAATAAAAGGAACAGAACCATGAGAACATTGTACACAGAGACTGAAACATTATGGCACAATTGAATGTAATGAACTTTTCTACTAGCAGTAATGCAATGACCCAGGACAATCCAGAGGTACTTAAGAGAAAGAAAGCTATCTACATCCAGAGAAAGAACTGTGGAAACAGAAATGCCAGAGAAAAACATAGTTCAGTAGGGATATGATTAGGGTTTTGGTGTTAAAAGATCACTCTACAGGAATAACATGGAAATGGGTTTTGAACAATATGTGTATAACTTAATGAAACTGCTTGTCATCTTCAGGAAGGGGGAGAAAAAAGCAGGTCATGAACCATGTAACCATGGAAAAATATTCTAAATTTTAAAAATTATTAAAAAAAGAAAAAAGCCTCAGTAATTAGAGGAAAGGAAGAAAGTGTCAGAAGTTCAAAGGTTTGTATAAATTCTCTTTTTTCTTCATTATACAGTGAAATGTTTGTTTTGTTGATGACTACTAAATTTGTAATACATTTTTAAAAGAAAAGAATTCCTTAAAAATTAAAATTGAAAAAGAGAGAGGAGGAACCAAAATGGCAGAGAATCTCAGATTGCCTGAGATTACTCTAATTCTCCTAAAAAGAACTTTAAATTTTAAAATTCTTGAGTGGCAGATACCACAAAAGTATAGGGTGGAAATAATTTTCCTGCCCAAGACAATTTAGAGAGTTAGGGGAAAAGTGTGTCACATGAGGAGTCTGATGAAAGCCACTCAAGGCCAAGCCTAGATTGAAGAAGACAGTGGCAGGCCTTCAGGGTTACTGAATCAGTAGCAATGGCTTCAAGGACTCTCAGGCCAGAGACAATAAGTGGGTTGGACAACTTGTCAGAAGGAGATTACAATGTCTCTCTGCTGGCATTGGGTGTAGGACTCTACTGCATTGTCCTTAAGCAGATTCAGGTCATAGTCCCAGGGTAACGAGGAGCACTAGCCTATTAAAAACATATGCCACAGGGGAATAGGGATTCTGGTCGTTGTTCTAGGGGGGAAAAGAATGTTTATGGGCACTCAAAGACCAGGGCACAGGCCAGGAGAGTAGAAAACACATCTCTCCTTGGAAGAATTTGAAAATTATAAAATCCCAGAGCTAGCTCTCAAAGCAGTTGCACAAAAAACATTAAGCTTGGGACAATATGTTCCCTCCACTTCAAGAGCCAAGACCAATTTTAACATTTATTTTATAAGTTAAAAGGCAAGAAGAGGGTGGCTTAGTAGCTCCAAAAACTAGAATAACTCTGAGAATCCTCCTAAACAAACCTTAAAATAGCATTTCAATATGACTGAGAATGAAGAAGGAGATAAGACTCTCCTGCAGGAAACAACTTCAAAGGTAGAGAATTGATTTTCATGAATTGGAAGTATCATTGCACACAGAGGAATGTAGGCTGACCACCCCCCAGATTCTGAGCTTGGGTATAGGCCAACTTGGGGATTTGGGGACCCTGCCCAAGTCAATAGCTAAGCACCCCATACTCACCCCTTGAAATCTTAAGCCATGGCATCAGCCTGCAGTGAGACCCATAAGTCCTTTGTGTAAAGGGAACCCCTTCCTCCCAGGGTTGTGAATTTTCTGCTCATTTGAGCCAGCCCCTTAGTGTGGCTGGACTCCCAACAGAGGTCACAGGTTAAGAGCCCTATGATCATGACCTGGAACTAAGGGTTATAGGTCCGAGTCAGAGAGACTTTGGTTGGTTCCTGAGATGTGATAGACCAGTGCACAGGAAAAGGAAGGGACATGGAGAAAGAGGACTATAAAAAATGAGACCCTAGAGGAGATTGGGGTTCTTCTCTGGAGGTCTTTGGCTGGAGGTCTTTCTGTGATTCAGTGTTGGTGGCTTGGGTGGAAGATACTCTCATGGGCTGGTAAGATTAGGGTGGTAGGCTAGGAAATATTTTTTCTATTTCCTTTCCTCCTTATTTCTTTCTTAGACTATATTTATATTAAAATTAAATTGTTAAAAGCTACTATGATCCTTGTGACTTATGGGTTAATTATTTTATAAATTATTTATAAACAACAATCTTTGTTAACTAATATTATGTTTCCAAAATAATTCCTAAATATTACATTTAACATTACATTTGGAATAATATTAATTTTTAATATTATACCTTAGAGCTTGGCCCTTTTAAGCTTAGCTCCAAGGCAAATATCTCACAGTGCTCTAAGTCCTGCAAGCTATCTACAAAGGGGACAGAATCAGAAGATTTCAGGATGTCCTGTCCACAGGCAAAAAAAGGCTGGGAAAATGAGCCAACAGCAAAAGAAATACCAAACAATTTGTGGAGGCAAAGAGCAAGGCACAGATTCAGGTAGGGGACAGTGACCAGTGACAAAGCAACCACATGCAAAACTTCAAAGAAAAGTGAGAATTGGTCACAAGCATTGGAAGAACTCAAAAAGGAATTAAAAAATAAAATAAGAGAAGTGGTATAAAAATGGGAATAAAAACAGTAAAAAGAAATGAAAGTAATACAAAAAAGAAAATAACAGCATAAAAAGCAAAATTGGCCAAATGGAAAAAGAGTTACAAAAACCCAATGAAGAAAAGAGGGCCATGAAAAGTAAAATGTACCAAATGGAAAAGGAGGATGAAAAGGTCATGGAAGAAAATCAATTTTTAAAAATTCGAATTAGACAAATAGGAACGAATGAATTAATGGGACATTTAGAAACAACAAAAGAAAACCAAATCAAAAGAATGAAAAAATAGGAGGAAATATGAACTATTTCATTGATAAAACAACTAATTAGGAAAAGCATGATAAAAAAGACTAGAAATCATATTACAAGAAATTATCAAAGGAAATTGCCCTAATATTCTTGAACAAGAGGGTAAAATAGAAATTGAAAGGACCCACTGATCATCTCCAGAAAAAGATCCCCAAGGAAAATTCTCAGAAAATTTGTAGCCAAATTCTAGAGCTCCCAGGTCACTGTAAAAAAACAAAAACAAAAACTAGAAAGAAAGAATTCAAATATTCCAGGGAGCCACAGTCAGAATCACCCTCAACTTAGTAGTTTCCACATTAGAGGAGTGGAGGCCTTAGAATATGATTTCAACCAATGTTCAACAATTCAACCAATTCAACCATCAATAACCTAGCAAGCAAAACCAAGTAAAGTTTTCCTAAGGGGATTGGGGGCGGGGGAGGGGGGAGAATGGTTGTGGAAGAGGCATGAAGGAAGAGAGAATTTCAAGCATGCAAAACAAAGTAAAGGACCTCAGATGTCAATCAAGAAAGAACATTCCAAATAGAATGTTCCAAGGAAAGTCAGTTGGAGAGTCGAGCTAGGCTGAAGAGGAAGAAGCTGGGAATAGGTCCCCTGATAGCTTCTGTCCTAGGCTGAAGGCTCTTGGCTTTGGAGAGGGGAGGCAAGAAGAAGGTTTTGTGTGGCTGATGGTGGCAGTTGAACCTGAAGAACTGATTGTGTTTTTGAGATTTGAGTTTGAAGGAAGAAGAAAGAAGATTAAACAGTTGTCCTCCATCTTCCTGACAGACTTTGTGTCATAGCTGTGACAGGACTGACATTTCCCAAAATCCTTCTAACCCTCCTTATAGACTAGGGACAACCCTATCCCTCTCACCTCATCTTACCTCAGTCCTCCATCCTGTTGTTCCCAATAAATCCCCTTGAGAAAGGAAGAGAAAGGAGTGCTTCCTCATAAACCTCAGAGTCCACTCAGGGGGAAGGGGCAAAGCCAAAGGCTTCAGAAGAAGGGTGGTAAAGGGTGGTATTAAGGGAGGAGGAGGGTAGGAAAATATTAATCTATTAGCCATCCATAGTGATCAATAGGCAACCCCAGAATATCTCTCTCTAATAGTAATATCTCTCTATCTCTCAAAAGTATTTCTATCTCCGTTACATCTAGGCATCGACAGGTTTCCCCTTGTATCTCTCTAGCAAAGCCAGAGTATATCCTTTATTATAACCAGAAATATGTCCTCAGATTATCCTATTTCTATTACAGGGTAGAAATAGAATTCAATGAAATAGATTTTCAAGCATTCATAATGAAAAGACCAATAGTTGAATAGAAAATGTGACATTCATACACAAGACTCAAAAAAAGCATAAAAAGGTAAATATCAGAGAGAAATCATTAGGGACTCTGTAGGATTACTGTTTACATTTCTATATGGAAAGATGATACATGTAACTCCTAAGAATTTTATCATTGTGGAACTTAGGAGGATTCTACAAAGACAGAGGGCATAAGTCAACATCCCCAATCAAACCATGTGATCAATCATTTGTTTTTCTTCTGCGTTTCTGTTTCCACAGTTCTTTCTCTGGATGTGGATAGTGTTCTTTTTCCTAAGTTCCTCTGAATTATCCTGGGTGATTGCATTGCTGCTGGCAGAAAAGTCCATCACACATTCGATTGTGCCATAGTGTATCAGTCTCTGTGGACAATGTTCTCCTGGTTCTGCTCCTTTTGCTCTGCATCAATTCCTGGAAATCTTTCCAGTTCACATTGTGATAGAGGCTGGCACTAAAGAAAAAGTGCAATACTAAAGAGTATGTGAAATTGATCACCTTGATGGGGGAGGGGCCCCAGGAGTGAATTTCCTGAGGAGAGAAGACTCTGGTGAGGAGAGCAGTGAGGGTCTCTCCATCTGGAGACTTCGAAGAGAGAAGGTGGAAAAAGACTTTTTCCTGAGATTTACCACTTTTCCTGCTGGTGACTGGATATCTTTCCCCCCAACACTTCCCAATTGAAGGGAGTTTCTGAAGAGAAACCTGAGCAGACTTTACCTCAGCTCCTATTGGCCAGGGGTGAGTCCACCTAACTTTCTCTCAGGGGGGCTCAGGCTGCCAAGGCAGCCTTTTGTATTCCTTTTGTATTATCTGATTGATTTAACATTAAAAGTTATCTGTTCCCCAAACTGAGTGTGAGTGAAACGTATCAAAGGGAGAGCTTTGGGGTCTCGAGTAGTGGAGGGGGGCAAGAGGGACAAGAGCGAATTGGGAAGAGCATTTTTAGCTAAGGAGGGAAGGCAGAAGGGGGAAAATCTTCAAAGCCCTTCTCGTCTCTCTGAGCCAACCCTTTACATCTCCTATCTCCCCTGAACCCCGCTTTGTGGAGAAGGGGGGTTTTCCTCTCTTTCTCTCTCTCCATATCTCAGGGTCCAAGACTCCTCACAGGGATACATTCCCTTCGTTCTTTTTTATATCTTTTTTTTTAAGACAACATAGAATTGCTTCAGTTCATTATTTCTTTCAGCACAATTGTAATTCATCACTAAAATTTTACTATTATGTTTTAAGAAATCACATGGGGGGATGGTTTCGGAAAAACATGGGAAGACATATATGAACAGATTAAAAATGAAATAAGCAGAACCAGGAAATCATTGTACCCAGTAACAGCAATATTGCAATGATGATCAACTGTGAAAGGCTTTTAGCTCTTATGAACAATAATGTGATTAACTATAATTACAAAGAATTCATGATGAAAAATGCTACTCATCTCCAGAGAGAGAACTGGTGAATTATTGGTACAAATTAAAGTATGATTTTGTTTTAAATTATTTTTCTTGCTTTTTTTTGAAAGAAGACTAACATGGAAATGTTTTGCATAACTACTTCATATCTTCAGGGATGTGAGAACTGTAGAGGGGGAAAAGAATTTGGAACTTGAAAAAAATTTTTAAAGAATCTTAAAAATAAGTAACAAAATTTCTAAAGGACACAACTAATGTAAATCAATTGCTACAAAATAAACACCAAAGCCTAGAAACTGTTTCTATCAGCAAAAATTTTATCTTCTTTCTAAGAAGCAATAGCCATTGATCAAAAACAATACTGATTTACAATATTATCTGATATGCAAAGTCCTAGTGAAAAATCATAAGAATGCATGGAAAAGAAAATCCAATTTATAAAAATCATGGTAAAAGAACAAATTTAGCCAGACCATCTTAAGACATGAAAAAGATTTATTAATATTTCTGTTTTCTCCACTGATATCACTATATTTGGATTTCAACATCTATTCTTGTACAGTTGCTTAAAGAAGAAAGGTTACCAATGAAAACAAAGATTGGAGGACTAGTTGAGCAAAATAAGTATATCCAGAGGTGATCTATGCTAAAGAGGGCACAGACTTTCTTTTGAGGACATTAAGGAGTCAATTCCCAAAACTGCTGAAGTAGGGAAAAGTACCAAACATATTGAAGAAATCTGATAAATCACTAGTGCCCCCAAAACAGTAATAACAAAAAGCCTAAGACATTAAAAAGGTGGTGGTGGTGAGGAATTGAGAGTAATATTTCAATGTTAATATTCAGCAAATAATCATTGAGCAGGTACTATATGAAAAGTTAGCTACAAAAAAACGAGGCAACAATTTTTGAGACATTATCAACACCCCTAAGGACTTCACAATCTGACTGGAGAGATAAAGCACATGAGTGAATGAATAAATGAATGAAAAAGCATTCATTGCTTTTGTTGAAAGTCAGTGCTAAAGGTTAGGGATACAGCTAGAAAAGCATACATAGTCTTTGCTGTCCAAGTGTTCATAAGGACATGAATTCTAGAAGAACCTTAGATGACAAAAGTAGTATAATTCTATATCATCTATTTCATAGTAAATTGTTACTCAACAAATTCAAGGATATATATGATGGTCTAAAAAGATAATACTCCAATTCAGCTATATAATTTACACCTGGCAGAGAAACTTGATGTTTTCATGACAAACATTTTTGAGCTCTTTAAAACAAAAGATATCAAGTACATAATTCTTCAACCAGCTAATATTAATATCATATCCTTCAAAGTCATTCAAGAAACAGGGCAGTTAGATAGCAAAGCAGGGAGCAACACAGGCATGGAGTCAGAAAAACTAGACTTCAAATTTGGCCTCAGATGCTTGCTAGTCCTATGACTGAGCAAATTACTTGACCTCTTTTCCCTCAGTTTTTTCATCTATAAAATAGGGGTAATAATAGTAGCTACCTCCCAGGTTGAGAGGTTCAAATGTGATAATATGTGTAAAATGGCAGAACAATGCCTGGCATATAGTGGGAACTATATAAAAATTGTTGTTGTTGCTATTATGAAACAAATAAACAATTCTTTATGTATATATTTAGATAGATAGATAGATAGATAGATAGATAGATAGATAGATAGATAGATAGATACATACATACATACATACATAGATACATAGATAGATATAGCTTAGAGTACAGGATATTTTTCAGCATTTCATTTTTGTTCACTACTACTCAGAGTATAAGAGGATAACAAAATGGAAAATAAAATAGAAAAGCAAAAGACCCTAAAAATGAAAAAAAAAATTATTTCGTATAAATGGGATCTACAATTACAAAAAGTATAGGTGAAATTTGACCTACTAATATATGCAACAAATAGTCCACAAGGCATCAATCATTCTATATGCCCAAAGCAGATTTATTATTATTTGATTTTGAGTGCATGATATATTTGACAATCTGTGGATCAGTGTTAGATTTGATGATATCAATAACAAGTTCAAAACAAATATACTTTATTTTATATCCATCCTTTCCAGACCAATTTAGCTCTTTTCTTAAAGTGTTCAGTCATAATAAAGCCTGAAAGCTGTCTGAAGAGGTAATTTTTTTTCTTTTTGCTAAACCCTTACCGTCTTAGACTCAATACTGGGTATTGGTTCCAAGGCAGAAGAGTGGTAAGAGCTAGGCAATGGGGGTCAAGTGACTTGCCCAGGGTCACCCAGCTGGGAAGTGTCTGAGGCCAGCTTTGAACCTAGGACCTCCCGTCTCTAGGTCTGACTCTCAATCCACTGAGCTACCCAGCTGCCCCTGAAGAGGTAATTTAAAAAGAAAAATCAACAACAATAATCTATCACATTTGGATAACACAGTGTTTGTATATATTCTTTTTCATATTTAAGAGATCTTGTATAATTGAATCAAATGTAAGAAAATATACCAAATTAAAACATTTACTAAAATCTATTAAATCAATCTAACTCACTTAAAAACCACTTTATCAATGGATACAGATGATAGATTGATAATTAGATATTTTCCCATTAAGAATAATAAATGGCCCTCTGCCTAAAATTTCAAATGTGTCAATGCATTTATGATTTCATCAAAGTGGTTTTCCCTTTCCACTGGTACAGATTTTCTAGACAAATTTCATCACATGTATTTCTTGTCTCCATTCTCTTATACATTCTCCCAGGAGTTGAAAACTAGAATCCATCTTCTGAAGCCTTTTACGTATTTTTTTTACCAGTGCAGGAATTGGACTGGTATGTGACAAGAGTGAGGGATAACACATACAGACAGATAATTTTCTTTTGTGATTATACATTTCCTTTTTATAGTCCTTATGCCACTTATTTTATATAATTGATTAGTAGAAAAATGTTGTAGTCTGCACATTCCCATCACATATCTCTCCATTGTCCTTCGGGTCACCCACATTTTTAGCTACTTTGGGGGCTACAGAGTTTTGAGATATATGACATAGAACTACTGGGACAACTTTTGTGTTTAAAGTTGGATCGGAATTGAAAAACTGTCTGGGATCATTAAAAGAGCTAGATAGCTTCTTATATGTAATTTAACCCTGAACTGCCCATCTTATAGCATCCCAATTCTTATAATACTACAGGATCTCCTCAATGAGATCGAAGGTTATGCAAAAGAAAAAATCTACCTAAAATCCATATAGAAAAAGTTAAAGTGATGGGCCAAAATGTCTGTTTACAGATTGGCATGCTACTGAATCAGTGAATTGGTAGAGTTTAGACAAGCACTGCAATGACCTAGACTCAGAATTAAATAGAAGGAAAAAATTGCATTGCATTTGGGAAATGGAAAGTTCCTTTTCCTGCCTTATAGCATACTTCCTCCCTTTGTCCACCTATTAATGACACTTATGTATTTAAAATTATTTAGGAACAAAACCTTATTCATCTTTGACTCTTCCCTTTGTTTCACTACCCCCCAGTCCTCAACATTTTGTTTGTTGCATAGTATAAAGAGAAAGTACTGCATTAGTTAGATAGATGTGAAGTTAGAGGACCTGGATTTTAATTTTGGTAATTTTAAATTCTGATTCTGTCTAAGGCCACTTGACCATTCTGGGCCTCAATTTTCTAATCTATAATTTTTAAACTCTCTTCTATCTTTAACTAATTTCTTATTATTTTAACTCAGCAACATATTCCCCATCAGCTCCTTCTTTTCTAGTCATACTTCTACTCTATTTTGGGCCTTTAGTATTTCTCACCTAGATAATCATAAATGCTTCCTAACTAATCTCTATACCTCTGGTTCCTTTTCCCCTCAATTATTTTTCACCCTAACAGAGTATTCTTCTGGCCCCATTATCCCCTTGTTCAACAACCTCCTTACTGTTTATTAAACAAAAAATAAATACTTTAGACTGGTGATTAAGGCCCTCTTGGCTCCAGTTTATCTTCTTAACAAAAAAATGTGTAATTTAAAAATCTTAAATGCTAACTCTTGCTTTTATTATTATCTATTGTAAAGAAATAAAACTTTGTGATTTTTAACATTCAACACTTCAATGTATCATAAAATAGGACAATAATCTTATAAATAATACTACCAAAATATATTTTTCCAGCACTTATCAGTGTTATATACACTCTACAAAGGAATGTCTGGGTAGAAAATTATAACTGATATTAAGGCATAAAACCCTTTTTAAGACTGGGTCTCATCACAGAAAAATTAGCCCTAGAATTGTGTACATTGCATTACACAAATAGATATTTCTTTAAAATTTGTATAAAAATGGCATTTGGTTATTTTTAAAGAAATTCTCTCATGAAGTCTTTTTTATGGTGAATAAAATCATCTGTGAATTTTTTTAGGGGTACATATCCATACAGCTAAAATCACAACATAGCCATAAAAACATCAAAAACAGAATTTGTCATTTTTGTATATGCTTTACAGTTTTACATTTTGTGCCAAAAAAATTTTAGTAAGGTCAGTTGTGTCCTTATTTACATAAGGTCTAAAGAAATAATTCATAATTCACTAGATGATTAACTGTTAACACAAAACCATCTAGCAGAATATGAAGAATGCCTTCTTGGTTTGGTTTCGAATTCACGTGTGTGTGTGTGTGTGTGTGTGTGTGTATGTATTACATATATATGTATATATATAAACATAAACTCTGTTTTAACTGAGAAAAGAAATAGCATTTTATCAGATGAAGTCCTTTAGTTATCTCCTGTGTTCAAATCCTCTGTATTCCTTCAGAATTAAGAATTATACTCTTTGGTGATTCAAACCAGGAAGAAAAAAAAAACTAAATAATTAAAATGTCATTCAAGTTCTAAGCTGATATGAGACACTTAAAAATCTAAAAAATTCTTTCAGAAGTGGGGGATAATTATATTCCTCCCTATCTATTGATTTTTCTCTACAATGCAGATGTCAGATTTTCCACGGATTTTTTTCTTCCAGAGTGAGTGTCAAAGGAACAAAGCTGTCTTTGAGCCTTTTTCAGCCCAAAATTAATTCTGAAAAAATGGTACAGACAGGCCAATGGCACACCAGACCCAAAGAAAGCTGAGTGACCTAAAGCTATGTCTGTAAAATGCTATTGATATCTGCTTGGGAAAGTAAGAGCGGGAACATACCAGAATTGTTATAAATTTAGAGCCCATCCAAAGATGTTTTAATGTGCCTTAACTGAACTGAGGTCAGAAGTGGGGGTTGGTACGGTACAGAGAAGACCTAAAAAGAAGGCAATATTTTCAGCTCAGGCAATTCCTGTCCAAGTGATAACAACCTGGTACATATTACTTAAAAATCAATTAGGAAAAATAAAATAAACACATATCAGATTATTCCGTACTGGGGGTCAACAAATATCTCAGACATTTAAGGAAAGAATCTCTGTCTGTCTCTGTAGTTCTGTGTTTATCTCTGCCTTTGTTTCTTTCTTTGTCTGTCTGTCTGTCTGTCTCTCTCTTTATATATATACATATATATGTATATATATATGTATTATGCACTGTTCATTTTACAATAAGCCAAAATAAAAATATAAATTATATTTGGAACTTGAGCAGTACCCTAGCATGATATCTGATAACATGTCCAAACTTCAGGTAGCTGACAAACCTGTGAACCATTATATTGATCAAACTGCACCATTTCTTCCTTTCAAAGTGAATCTTTTTTCTTTTTCATTTTTTAAACCTCCAATAAATTTCAATCACTAGAGAAGAAACCTTACATATATGGCATATATCAAGGTCTCTATGAGGTCTTTAAATGCAATGCTTTTTGGAAGAACTCAGATTGAAAATTTGAGACATTGAGAAGAAATGTTCCTTAAGTATTTTAGTTTAAACATCTAATTATGCCCTACTTATATTTATTATTTTCCATTGTTTCCTTGACCATCTTGGAAATTTTTTCTCACTCTTCTAAAAACACAGTTTATCATGCAAGAAGAATTAATCTTTAGACTTTGTTCCCTTTCCCAAAAAAGGGGGAAAAGTGGTAAGGGATTTGTAGACAGTAGAGTAATGATCTCTAATTAATCATTTTCACTAGTCTACATAAAAAAAAAGTTTTTGAAAAGGAAAAGCCCTAGTTAATCATGCAGACCAAGTCCTGTCTCCCAGGAACATCATATAAAGATCTATGCAATTTGAATCTGTTCAGCAACTGAACAATTATGCTATGGTAGCCCAGAATACTACAATATGACTTGGGGTGGGAGCATGGGCTAGTGGTTAAGGCCCAGCTGGAGGCCACACTCAGAGGCAGCAGGCCACTTATCGTCTTTGTGAACCAACTTTTCCCCTGTAAAAGAGAATAGGCCTAAATTTATTTCACAAGGGGTACTGAGTGATAGAATTAATGTTTGTAATTCATGCTGAAATCTGTGAACTGATGATTCATTATTTTTATTTCTCATTTTGAAATAAGCAAATATATACATACTTGAAGAATCTCTCAAGATTTATTTCCCCCATTCTACTCTGCTTATATTTAAATTAATTTTTGTTGATACAATGCTCCTCATACCACATCTCCTGTGTCCATAACTATGTATTGTCTAATCCCTCCCTCCAATCAATGCTAGCAATAGCATTTAAACCTTCTCTGCTCTGAAGAGGGTAAAATTTCAAACTGGCAAATGAGAAAGACAGAATGGTAGTAGAAGTGGTAACTAAATATTCTAAATGTTGCCTTGACATGGGGATTTTTTTTAGTTCCAATGCACCCTGGGAAACTGAGACTAAACAATTATCTACCATGAAAGCAACATGTGCCAGTTGAGAATGCAGAAAGCTGTGCACAAATTGGGTTGTGTCTATACAACGTCAAAACAACTGGTTGAAAGATGAAAAATTCAATCAACCATTGCATTACGGTGCCCAATAACTGATTTAATAGATTTTTTTCAAGAAATGATTTCATTTTAACAGTCTCCTCAGTGTTTTGACATAGCACACTGCACATAGTAGGTCCTTAAAAAGATATATTCAATGAAAGAACCAGGTAATCCCTGTTACTTTCCAGTTCAAAATCCTAGGAAACCTATAAATGAAAAAATACCTTTGTCTTAAAAAACAGCCAGTTTAGCATCTGCATTTCAGTCATCCTTTCTAGGTTTTGTAATTGTTTTCTCTGGTGTGGGTAAATTCCCTCCAACTTTAGAAAAAATTACACTTACTCAGTAGCTATATGAGAGCCACCAACCACACATGACTAGATTGGATTAACTGTGACTTAAAAAATGGGCAACCTGAGTGAAGATAATACCTAAAAGTATGGTGTGTAAGCTAACATAGTAAGCCACTGATAGAAAAATGAAGATTTTTTTCTTCCATAAACTAACATAATTCAATCAATCCAGAAGCATTTAATAAACACCTACCATGCCAAGTACCATTCTAAGCAGTGGGGATATAAATATAAAAACAAGTCAGTCCCTGCTCTCAAGGAACTAACAACATATTTCACTTAGAAGAAAAAATACAACAGATAGAATAGTGCATAGAACACTGGCCTTGGAGTCAGAAAGCACTGTAATCAAATCCAATGTGCTTACTAGGTTCATGACCATGGGGAAGTCAATTAACTGCATTCAGTCTCAGTTTCCTCATCTGTAAAATAGGGTTATTAGCATCTGCATTCCAAGATTATTGTGAGAATTAAATGAAATAATATTTGTAAAACATCTTGCAAACATTAAAGAACAGTATAAATGTTAGTCATCATCACCATTATCATCATGTCATCTTTTGATCTTTTTGTATCCTCATCCTTATGGTCTCTGGCAGATAATAGGTACTTAAAATATGTATCGACTAACTGATTGGTGGTGGTGGTGGTAATAGTAGTAGCAATAGTAGTAAATATAGAAGAGACACAAACTAAATACAAAGTGATTTCAGAGATGGGAAAGTCTCCTGAGTGAGATGATATGAGTTTGAAAAGAGATAAAAACTTTAAAGGTAGAGACAAGGGAAAGCCTAGAGATGTAAGGAGACAGTCTGTGCAAAGGCCCATCTATAGGTAAAATATAATGCAAAGTTCTGTACAGAGAAAAGTGAATAGGCCAATGTGATGGGAGTTACAATTTGTAAAGTGTAGTCAAATGTAATCAGTCTGGAAAGGTATACTGGAACCAGTCTGTATAGGTTCAAAATTCTATATAGAGGAGTTTGTATTGTATCCTTGAGAAAAAAGGGAGCTTCTGATACTTTTTGGCCAAGGAAGTAACATAGTGAACATGAAGAATATAAATTTGGCAGCTATGCAGAAGGTGGATAGAAAAGAGAAAGACCTGTATTGGAAGAAGACCACTTGGGAAACTATTACAAAAATGCAGACAAGAAGTGCATAGACCTAAATAAGAATGGTTGTATTATAAATACACAGAATCAGTCGATCTATAACTAAGCATTTATTAAGCACCTACTATATGCATGGAAATAAACAAGACACTGGACATATAAATATGAAAAAATGAAGTAATGCCTGTTCTCAAGGTGCTTTTATAATATCAGGGAGACAACACACACATACCTCTGTGTGTGTATGTACACACACATTCAGAATATATATAAGATAAATACAAAAGAAATAGAAGACAATTAGGAATAAGCAGTATCAGAGGAGGGATCAGGAAAGAAAATAGAAAATGGGACTTGGGTTGCAATCTGAAGGAAGTAAGGGATTTTTAGGAATCAGAAGGAGAAAATGTATTGTAGGCCTAGCAAACGGTATGTAGAAAGGCACTCAGAAATGACATAGAGTGACATGGATGAGGAATAAAAGGCAAATTTGGCCGAGAGAGGGGAAGGAACATATAAAAAATTTGGAGAGACTGAAGACCGATGTAAGAAATACTGAACAAGGAGAATTAAGAAGACCTGATAATTCATTGGATATTGAGAGTAAACAAGAGTGAAGAGTAAAATAAAATTTCTACATCATCACTATAGATGATGGAAAGAATGCAGAAATTTTAAAGAAAGTTGAGGAGGAAGATGAGTTTAGTTTGGGACACTATGAATTTAAAATGAGTTAGCTACAAGGTCTTTAAAGACAGACTGTTTAAAAGTCAGGCTAAGTAGAGACTTGCTGTTTTTAGGATGTGAGATTTCTCTGACAAAGATATAGATAAGACTGCAACTATAGTTTTTTTTTTTCTAATTCTAATCATAAGGTGTCACTTCCACTGCTGCTGGGCCCTTGGCCACAGGAGGCCTCCTTTGACTCCGACTGACTAATTCCAGGGATAGGCTGACAGCTGACTTACCAACCCCTTACAAACCCTATGGGTATTAACCTTGTTTGCAGTGATTTTTTAACAATTAGTTATTCTTTGGAAATTCTAGGAACATAATGACATGCTAAAATGTAAAAATAACAGACTAGTTACAAGTTTTTCACTACAGAGCACAAAGTCTAAACAATGACTGGAGTTCATTAAAGTATAGATATTCATATATTCTGTGAATCTATATAGATACATATAAATGTAGATACATATGTATATAGAGAGATCTATAGATACATGCACATCTATAAACTTAAATTATATATATACACACATATATAAACATGCACACATATACGTATGTAAGTACATATTCTGACTTCCCCCTTTCTACCTGTCCATTAAATTCTGCCAAAAAAGGAAAAACTATTGAATTTAGTGATATATCTCTACACAGTGTATCTGTATATTTGTATAAAATATGTATGTGTGTAATTTGTACACTTATATATTCAACTACATATATATAATTATTTAAATCTAGAATAATTAGAGAATTTCCATGTTGTAACCCTTTTTGCAAAGTGCCATTTAATATAAAGTCACCATCAAAATATCTATAGAGTATTATAGCTGCCTACAGAAAAATCCTGTGGCTTAAAAAAATAAACTTCTAAAAAAAAGTTACTGATGGTGCTTTTTATGTTTCATTTTAGTTTTTTTCCACCATCCTAAAGATCCTTTGAAAATTACCAAGACTGCATCAGCATTTGATTGACTTTGAAGAGTAGCTGTAAGAAGTGGGTGAAAAGGATTTTGAAAAGTACTTGGCATTAACGGCTCTATGCCTTTTTAAGCCACTGAGGAACAACAAGTCTTCCTGCCAAGGGCTATTACTAGACAAATGGATAGAGATCAGAGGCACAAAGGAGGTTGCTAAGGAGTCAAGTATGGGATCCCTGCAGAGTGGAGGAGGACTGCAGCTGGAAGGTCAAAGGTCAGAACATTGTAGGCATCATTTTCCAAAAATTCCCATGAAGCCTCAGTGCAAGAGTCAGAAGTCTGTCCCTTCTGAGTTCTCTTGTATGAATAATGATAAAGCCATAAAAGAAAGCTTCCTTTCTTTAGTTCTACCCACGCTAATGTAATAAAACAAATTAGAATAATTACTCTCAATTTCAGAGCTATAATGCCCAGGATGAGGGCACGCTTGTCAATGAAATGACAACTACATCCGTTTGATTTGGGTATTTACAAGGATATGTTGCATTCCAACATTTATTTCATTACATTTAATAAGATTTTCCTACAGGCACTCAGACTCCAAGCAAGATTCCACTCACTTCAAAGTCTCCTGATTTTGTTCTTTGTTACACTGCTCATCTTTCTTATTAGCTAATCACATCTCCACCCTTTTCAGTAACCTTTAAATGCCACCCACATTATGACACTTCCCACAGAACTCAGTCCCACAGAACTGAAATCACTCAAGATTTTAGGATCATTAACATGGGAATAGCTTTTTAAAATAAGTCAAGATCTTTCATTTGGTTAAAAGTTGTCATTTATCCCATCTAACAAGAGTAATGATTAACATGCATACTAATGGAGTTATCTATTTGAAATCAGAAAGCAATGTTTCATCCAAAATATGTCTCAACTACAGGAAATGGAGGTTGGGGATAAAGAGAAATATGGTCAGAAAAATTAAGGGGTCTTGGGGGAAGAAATTGAGTTATTTGCAGAATTTTTATATGCCCCTCTTTCCTAGACATTTTAGCAATGAAATAATTTCTCATGATGTAAATAGAAAACATACTTCCCTCGAACACAATATAGATATCTTTGATTTTTCCTTCTGCCAGGAAATTTCTAAGAATTTCTTTATCTACAGTCACTGCATTGATTTTTTACTTTTTACAATCTCCATTTGAAACCCTGAAATTAAGGCATCTATCTTCCATCTATACACAGAAACAATGTGAAAATTTCAGCAGAAAAAGAGGAGCACTGTTTACCCTCAAGTCTGTATTCTTGGAGAACATGGCCTATTCTTGACAAGACATTTCATGCTTATATACCTAACAGCATTTACAATATACTCACTGTAGTTAAAATGAAATGCTACATAGCACATTTCACTAGAAGTTGAGTTTCATAAGTTTCATTTGGTTAAGAAAAAATATTTTAAGGCATATTTATAAATACAAATCACCCTAAATAGGAATTTTAGAAGCTTAGTAATTGAAAATTCAATTATCTGATGCTATCCTAAAATAAATTCCATATCCCATTCAATTTACTTACAATGCCAATGCCATTCTTCTAATACTTACTAATATTAACTCCTTTAGTCTGACTTAATAGGGAAAGGATTACCACAATAGCTCCCTAACAGGTCTCTCTGATTCTAGTCTTTCCTTCTTCAATCCATTCTGCACATCATCCACGGCTGCCAGATTAACTTTCCAAAAATAGCCATTTCATGCTCAAGAACTTTAAATGGTTTGATGTTTCTTGAGCCATCAAGTCCTTCAAGATCCTCCATAATCTAACCTCACCTTTACTATCCAACCTAATATCTTACTACTTGAATTGAGGGGAAATCTTCTCCAACTAGTAGAAGATATAACTAAAGTATCACTGTCATGATCATATTATAATGGATAATAAGCCTCATATAATAAAAAGAATACTATAACTGAATTCATAGGTGTAAGTTCAAATCCCACTTCTGCTGCTGACTAGCTATGTGACTATGGGCAAATCACTAAATTTCTCTAGGCCTCAGTTTTTTCCTTTGTAAAAATGAGCTTAAACTAGGTGAATGAATGAATGGAT
Organism: Monodelphis domestica; assembly: GCF_027887165.1. NCBI lineage: Eukaryota > Metazoa > Chordata > Mammalia > Didelphimorphia > Didelphidae > Monodelphis > Monodelphis domestica. The sequence goes on along the minus strand of NC_077233.1, from coordinate 142,489,298 downwards.
GGATGGATGGATGGATGGATGAAAGCATTTATTAAATGCTTGGTATGACCAAATATTATGCTAAGTACTATGGTTACAAATATAAAAACAAATTCGTCTCTAGCCTTAAGGAATTACCATTCTAATGGGAGAGACAACACATAAAGGAGAATGGTGTACAGATGAAGGAGTTATGGTCAAGGAAATCACAAAGTTAGTAGAAGAAAATAACAGTCCATTAACATTCTTTCTAGAGACAAATGCTTACAGTTCTCAAAGAAAGAGGTAAAAATATAAATGAAAGTCAAAAGAGGAAAAGAAGGAAAGGCAAGTATGAAATGGCCAGAGTAAAGATAAGGACAAATGACATAATGGATTGGTAGTCCAGTGTTTTATCTCCTTCTAAACATGGTTTCTGGTTTTTGAAGGTAGACCTCAGAGGAATCCTTCAACTTTAGATCTATGTTTTATGATCCCCCGTTTGAAAGTCGGACCCCTAAGGTCTCTTACAGATCTCAATCTATATCGTATGACCATAGAAGTTTAGAGTTAATAGGGGTCCTATGAAGATTATCTTCAAATGGATGAACTTAGGTCCAAAAATGTTAAATTACTTGCTCAAAGATCACATAGCAAGTTGGTGACAGAATCAGTCTAGGATTTCTGACATTAAGTGTAGCAGTCCGCCCCCTGGCTATGGGCAAGGGGAAAACAGTATGTGCAGATTGCTCAGTCTTGGGCATGCTCAGTAGTGCTCATGGCTGGGAAGGCCTCTGACCCTTGACCCCAGCTTCTCCCAGGTTAGGCGGGAAAACAGGTTTCTTTGTTCTCACCTGGTTAAGAGAAACCACACCTATGCCTTGTCATTAACCAATGAGAATCATCCCTATGTACTGTGTATATTTGCATATCAAAAACTATATCTAGCCCAGCAAGCTCCGCCTTCGCTCTCTCTGCTCTCTGCTCTCTGCTCTCTGCTCTCTGCTCGCTCCTTCTCTTTCGGGCTACCTGATGGCTGTCCTTGCAGGAGCTTGGCCTCTGGCCAAGCTCCATCTTTAATCTTTCTCTATTCACCTCTCTGACCTGCGTGGTATGGATCTCAGGACTGGAAAAGCCTACAGAATTGGTCCTTTGATCAGAGCTTAGCTGTGGCTCATTGATAATTAATAAAGACTCATCCTGAACACCTCATATCTCTATTAGGACTCCGTCACTTCCCTCGTGGTATCAAAACTTCTATCCTGTCTCTATCTTCCCACCTTGTGGCTTCTCTCACCTCTGAGAGGACCAACATTAAGTCCCATACAATTTCCACCATACTATGGCTTTCAAAAGTAATTGTCTTGACATGTTAATTGTTTAACAAATTATACATTAGGGCAACTTGAATACAATTTTTTAAAAATCAGTACAATCAATTTATATTTTGCAATATATATTTTCTAATATTCTATCTCTAAGTGGGTTTTGGAGAGAGAGGATGGATGTACTGGATGGGATGCATATCCACACTGCTTCCCGTAAATGAAAGAAGACTCTGGGGAGTGAGATTTCAGGGATCTTTGAAGAAGGCGATAGAGATTAAGTGAGCATGGAGAAAGAAAGCTCACTGTCCAAAATCATACACTAAATTATAAGAGCATAACTCAACTATTATCCAAGTTTCAGGACTCTTGGTCCAGCAACTTTTCCCGAATATTTCTCTCCTTTCTAAGAGGATTCATGATTAATACCCCCATACGAGCAAGCATGAAAGTATTACTTAACTCCTGATCTTTCCATAGAGCCTCTCATTATTTACTGAAAAGAACATTTCTCAGCAGTGATCCTTCTGACCTTTGGGCCCAAAATCCTACGGGAATTTTTTAGCAGTACAGACACAAGTAAAATGAAATAAGATGTGTTAGTGGATTCTGAGAGGGGTCACAACCCATTCCATTTCTGTCAGGAAAGTGTCATTAAAAGAAGGCTTTAGAGGACAGAAAGACACAAGGTATAAGATATTCCTTGGTAGGAAGGGTCTTTCAAGACAGAAAATACAAGATTTAACCCTTCAGAGGCTGTCATTTGAGGGATCAGTACGGTACATATAACTTTATTTCAAGGCCTTATTTCTTAAGAAAATTCTATCATTTTCTGATAGGGTGATATTTTACCTGTTCCTTAAGTAAGAATTTGTCATTAGCCATACTTTACTTAAAACAAACATCCCACTTGATTTAAATTATATTCTTATGCTTGAAGATAATTCCTTTTACTAGTGTCAACATCTCTTTTTAATTGAAGGTAATAATAAAGGAACACTGTCTGCCTACAAAGCCTTAATTCCAGTACTAAATATATGGCAATTACTTTTCACTTAATATTCCTATAATGTGCCTTGCAAGTCACATGTTCAATAACTCCCCTGCTGCACAAGTCACTCAGGAATCCCCCAAGTCATGAATTATGAATCACTAAAAATAACTAACATTTTATTTCTTAACTAACACTGTTAAGTTTTTTAGCAATTTTATATCCTGTATATTTAAAATATTGAATCTTGATATATATATTTGATTTCTGTGAACATGGATAAATTATAATGCCTTTTTCCAAATTAAACCTCCTATAAAGGAGATCAATTTATATATTTTCTGTTTAAAATGGTCCACACCCCTTGCTCATTTAAGGTAAAAATAAATACAGCTCATACTGCAAAGTATTCATCACAGGTTCAGAAAATATTCAAAATGATAATACCTTTAATTCATCAGGAAAATAAACTGGTAATAAGAACCAGTGGAAGAGAAAGGAAGATGCAGGGATATATCCTTGCCAGTTATTAGATGTTCACAGTCTGTCTTTTTGTGGCTTTCTCTTTTCAAGAATTTTGGAAAACCAAATGGTCCACCATGATATAATGTTCTATCTCCATTTGTGGTGAACATCCCAAAGGGAAAATAGTTCTCATCTTCACAATGATTCAAAATAACATAATTTCTGTGTTAAATTCAACCTCTGACATACCTGCTTATATTGTGATTCGGTGATGCTATACACAAGAGATATAATCTAATTTCAATAATTTCATTTCTCAGCATATCCCCAATGTTATAGATATTTTAGTCACATCCCCTTCACAAAGTCTGCATAGCATGCTGCCATTAGGCTTATCTTTTCTTTTCTTCCTTCCCAGGCTATAGCCTACATTTCTAACAGATTTCCAAAGTCCTCCATTTTTATTGTGTTTCTGAAAGTAGGAAAGTCTTCCTTAGTATTAAAGAATGTAAGAAAAATTAACTGCCCCAAATACTAATATTTGCTTTCAAATTTTCACATGGTAGGAGTAGCTCAGTGCATAGAGAGATAGAGAGATGGGACATACTGAGTTCAAATCTGCCCTCGGACGCTTCCTAGATGTGTGACCCTAGGCAAGTCAAGCTCTTATCATTCTTCTGCCTTGGAACAAATATGTAATATTGATTTTAAGATGGAAGGTAGGGTTAAGGAAAAAAAAAACTTTTTTTCACATGATGTCATAGAATGCTTACTTTAAGTGTGTTTCATTAGGGCTAGCTATGGCTTCTCTGGAATAATGATACTATCTCTTCTACTTCCTTAAGTTAAGGGAACTAAGTTTACTCCAATTCACCAAACGTTTATTAAGTAACTTCTGCTCTTGGAAAATTTTAAATTGATGGAACAAAGAAATAAAGATGATAAGAATAAAAATCTAATATGAAAAAATAGAATGTTATTCAAGTTAAGAAAAAAATGAAGAACTGTATGCTATTTAGATATATTGGACTAAAATCTTCCTATGATCCTTACTTGTAAGCCAATCAGCCCTCAAGTATCTGGACACTCTTCTACTGGAGCTCTAGTAACCATTTTAGATTAGCAAGTCTCTACTCCTTCAGTTTCTTCTTATGCTGGTGAGTTCCTTCCAGAACTACCATTTTATGAGGTAGTGCCCATGATGGCTATGCTCACTTCTAACCTGGATCGGTCTAGAGACTCCTGGGTTACTTTTCCAACTGGTCCCCTAACCTTTCCAACTTATTTTTAATATGATGTCTTTTTGCATTAATCAGTTAGCTAGTATTTATTAAGCACCTGTTGTTTGTGAGCCTCTGTACTATGTACAAAGATACAAAGAGAAGCAAAAGGTATGAGACACAGATCTGAAAAGGGGGAAAAAATTGTGTGTTTGTTTTTAAGGTCCTCAGAGTCAAATGGGAAAGACAATATGCAAAGAACTATGTATAAATAAGATATATACAGGATAAATTAGGAGTTGTATCTGAGAGGAAATGAAGGATGGGGAAAGGTTTTCTACAGAAAATAGCCTTTTAGCTGAACCTTGAAGGAAGCCAGAGAAACTAGGAGTCAGAGATTAGAGGGGAGAGTATCTCTAACATGGCATGGCAACCAGTGAAAATGCTCAGAGTAGATGGACTATTCTTGTGGGAGAAGGTCGAGTCACTGGACACAAAGTAATTGGAGGATAGTGAGGTGAAAAAAAACTGTAAAGGGATGAAGGGGCCAGGTTATGAAGCACTGTAATAGCTAAATGGGATTTTATAAATGATACTGGGAGCCTCTGAGGCTAACTGAATAGTAGGGGGTGACAAGATCAGACCTGATCCTGGATTCAGGGCAGGGATTGTCTTTCTTTTTACATGTATTTATATTACCATACCTTAGCACAATGCTTGGGACACACTAAGTTCTTTATCTATCTATGATGCTGCTGCATCCTTTAAAAGTGTCACAGATTAGCAACAAAAAAAGTTTCAGAATACTATGACTATAATAGAAAACAAACTTTTCCTTTATCATTAAGGAGAATTCAAGATGACAAAAAGTTAAAAATCCTTAAAGTATGAAATATCACCTGGTATGTAAATCATAATCTCAATATTTTAAATCATTCATTGAATTCATTCAACAAGCATTGATCTTTTCAAGCAAAATTTCTACAAGTCCCCACAAAAAAAGAAATGTTATGAAGAAATCAAAGAAATTCCCCAAACTTCACACTGACAATCAGTTTCAGTTTTCTTCACCAGGCTGACAACAATGCCAATACCTCATCATTTGTGTTTAAAGATCACCCACCTGAATGACTCACAAATCACTTCCCATCAGCCTGAATTTCAAAGCATCAATTGACATTTTTTAAGTCTGTTGGTAAAGGTGTTGAAATACAGTGACAAGATGAAAACCAAAAGGAGGTAGATGATGGAGGAAGCTAAAAGGGAATACATTATCAGTAATACAAATATCTATCCCTATAACAAGTGGGGAAAGAGAAGAGGTATAGCAAGGGTGATCTTTCTAGCCTTATTCAAAGGCTGCTGGTAGTTGTAGTCTAGTGTTGTTTAGATTTTATTTCCCTTATATTTTAAGATCTTTCTTCTGGTCAGTTACAGAATTTGTTATTGGAGTTGTGCAATTTAGTCATTAGGTGGAGTGAGCACATAAGGGATTAGTCTTCTCAACTATTAATTCATATAAGTGCTACTGTGCATTTCAAAGAAGAGCCATCTGTTTGCTTATAATCAGTGAAATTATGGACATGTATAAACATGATGTGGCAAACTTTCAGCATGTTCTGGATCAAGAGATACAATTTATCTTCAAAAACTCAAAAGGAATCTGGGAAGCTCTCTGTTCAAGAAGCTTAGAGAGAGTAGGACTCACTTGGGCAACACAAATCTGTTTCTCATTGTCCCAGAGTGGATTACAGGCCACACAGGAATGATGACATCTCCATGCTGGTTTTAGCACTAGTCACCCCAAGCCCAGAATACCACATCTATAGCTTTAAAGTGGTGATGCCAACAGTGACAGCTCTGATGCTTCCAGGCACAAAGGAGGAAAGGATTCTTTTTGCAATTTAAGGCATGTGCTAGGGAAGATAATAACAAATAATGATAAGTTTCTCAGTGGGATGGGGAAGGGATGTGAACCCAAACTTTAATACAACAGTTAACAACTAAACCAAGAGATTGGGTTCCTGACCTGCCCTTCCTTCTCCCACCTAATAAGCTGCTTGAAAATGGTAGCATAGCCAAGGAAGCACTGCAGCCCACAACATTATCTAATACTGCCTGAAAGAGATTAAAATATAATTGGAAAATATTTTAAGAAAAGAAATGAAAATAAAATAGAACATAAATAATGTTCGTATATGGGCTTTCTAAGTCAATAGATAGCCTATAGAGATCCTTATGTATGGCCCTTTTTGGCAGTCTTTTTTCTATTTGAGTTTGACATCACTGGTCTGAATGGTTGACAGTAAAGAAAAGTTTTAGTTCTTTTGTTTTAACCTAGTACCTGACTTCATTCAAAAAGTGTTACAATCACTTCTGTTTGTGTGATATTTTCTCTGAACAAATTATTAAATGTCTATATTTCAAGGAACCTCACACAAATATCCTGTTTAAAAATCAGTGAATTCTGAACCTGAGAGTCCTGGTGTCATACCTAATAGTTATCCTGATATTTAAACTCCCTAGGGATCAGTTATTCCATAATGATACTATCTAATAAATATATCATATGCTATCTACTTCACAGAGTTGTAAGGAAAATACTTGTACATTAGAATTTACCTCATAAGCATGTTATTATTTGTAGGATCACTCTGGGCTATAGTACCTGCATATAGTCTTAGCTACTTCAGGTTTAAAGATACTCTATAAATCCATGCCTCTAATGGTATCCTTACCTTTAACAGTTAGCAAGTTGACACAATTAGCTTAAAACAAAGGCATTTTCTAAGAAATAAAAAACTGTTTTCCTCGTAAATCTGGGGTATACTCTCACACAAATACAGCATCAATGGGAAGAGAATACAGAGAAACACAGAGGCACACATATAAATAATCCATTAGGCCAAGTCAACTCACACCTCTGGTACTCTAGGATCCCAATGTTCTCTCTCTTCTCATGGGATATTCACCTTGGGTACATATCTGTAGTACATTTGCTCAGTGGGGATATATGGATCTACTCTTCCCTATAGTTCAATTCCTGACATCCAGGATTAATTCTTTTAAAAAATCTATACCTGGTTCTTTTCTATACTGCCAGGGATCACCTGATCACTCTTGGAGATACCTCCACTGTTTCTGACTCACTCTGTACATGTACCTCCACTGCAAAGCCACATAACTACTAGAAGTTAAGTGGGGAGAAAAACTGCTTCCACCCTATAACCCCCACAGTCCACTGGTAGAGGCATAAGGAAAGAGCCAATGAGCAACTCCATCTTAAGATCTGAGTTCTTCCTCCATAAGAGGCCTTCCTGTCTTGATTGCCAGAAGTCTTATTCCTTAAAGCTATTTCCTGCCTGGATAGTTTTTACAGCTAATAAACTAGTTTCCTTTTTAAAAAGCCATCAAGGCTTTAGCCAATCTTCTATCTTCTCATTTAAGACTTCCCATTTTACCTTTAAAGACAAATTCTTCATATCTCAAAAAAGGGTAAGAATGTGAAAACTCTACTTTGCACTTCATTTAAAACTTTAACACCATGTTATCGGTTACCTGTCTCTTGTGTGCCTTCATCAAGTAGGCAGATTTCCTCATTGATCAGGGATGTATTTTCCAACTGTGACTCTCTTCCACTTATTCTTTCCAACCCACATACTTTTCTGAGCAAATCAATCCAAGAATCAAAGTGTTTTACACATATCCATCTACATTCCCAATTCTGAAGGGCTCTCCAATGATTCAGTGAATCAAAGTGCTTTTAAGAGAAATCATACCCCATTTTGGCCTGCTGGTTTGAATTGATTCAAACAGAGGAACTCATTTTACTGATTCAGTTTTATCACAAATTTACTCATGTTTAGGGATTACTCCAAAGTTTCACATACTATACCATCCCCAGAGTTCAGGGTAAGTCAAAAAGTCCATGATCAGAAAATTATGCACTGAGACTCATTTAAAATGGCCTGAAGCTCTCCCTTTAGCGCTACTCTACCTTCAAAGTAGGCCTAGGAAAGATCTACACATCTTACCATTTGATATACTGTTTGGTCATCCACCAATGCATGCTAAATAGTTTAACCTTGTGTATACATCATTGCTAGGAGGAGATACTTCGATTGCCTCATATATACAAGATCTGCAAATCAAAATACAAGAACTTCAGGAATCCGGAGCCATGGTACAAGTTGAACCTATAGATTTTTCTCTTCATGATTTAAATCCAGGAGACACGGTATATGTAAAGAACTTCTAGCACACAGGAGCAACTCAGCCGGCCTGGAAGGTCCATTCTAAGTACTGTTAACAACTCTAATAGTGATATAAATTGGAGAAAAGACATGGTGGATTTATTGCTCTCATGTGAAAAGAGTATCTTCCATTGGAAATGATTGACTGCATTCATCAAGGATAATACTACAGAGAAAACTGGACACTATTTTCAATGACATTGATCTCTTGAACTTATCTTTTTAATAAAAGGTTTAATTTTTAAATAGAATGAGTAATAGTCAATAGGTAAATGTATACTTTATCTTATACTATAGAATCTCTGTTTAGAAATGATTATTATTAATATACTTTCATAGGATTCTAGAAAAAGTTAAAATAACTGAGAAGTAAATGATGAAGTGTTATAAAATGTTGGTCAACACCCATCTCAGGGGGGATATTGTATTTATATAATATCCTTTTATATATATTATATATATAGCATATATATACATATATAATATTCTTATATATTTTGTACATAATAATAATTATAAACTTTTTATGTGGTATTTGTTGAATTTGAATTAATATCTTCAAGTTCTTATTCCTGTATAGTCAGGATTGTGTTATTTGTAACTGTAATTATTTGTAATTTTGTAACTGTAATTATTTGTAATTGGAGACTTGTAAACCAAGATTTGTTTTGATTTCTTTCTTTCTCTATTTACTTCTATTTCTCATATTAGTATAGTTTTCTATTAGAAAGAATTAATAGTATAGGCAACTTTGACTAGGAATATGAGTATAAATATAACATAGTTATATTTGAAAGATCCATTGGGTAGACTAGTCTCCCAAAGGAACTCAGGGGTACATGTTAAAGGGATTTTCTTAATCTCTCACTCTGTCTCCTTAAGAGGCTAAAGAGCAGAGTTTCTACATAGATCAGAACTGAGAGGAGTCAGTGAGCCAGAGCTCTTCTTCCTTGGTACTGATACTTAGTATTGATTCTAATAAAGAAGACAGGAGGGATGGAGGGAAGAAGAGAGGGAAGAAGAGAGGGAAGAAAGGAAGAAGGGAAGGAAGAAGAGAGGGAAGGAAGGAAGGAAGGAAGGAAGGAAGGAAGGAAGGAAGGAAGGAAGGAAGGAAGGAAGGAAGGAAGGAAGGAAGGAAGGAAGGAAGGAAGGAAGGAAGGAAGGAAGGAAGGAAGGAAGGAAGGAAGGAAGGAAGGAAGGAAGGAAGTTCTAGTTTTGGATTTGCCTCTATCTAATTGGATGACACACAAGTAATTTTTTGCCCTTTAAAAAAAAAAACATGTTTTATCGATGTCTTTGTTTTTATATCACAGTTGTTTTGGAAATATCCCTCCTCTACTTGCTTATAGATTGAGCTTTAATTTTCTGATATGTAAAATGGAGAAGTTGCACTAGATAATCTTTTGGGGTCCTTTTAACTCTAAAATTCTTATTCTATTCCCACATAGGCATGGAGCTTGTAGCATTTGCTTGTTAGAGAGGTGGATCCAACATTAAATTTAAACTGTTGTTCTAGTTCTTCTTTCTCTAGATGACTACTCAAACTGTTGCTTCTCTTTGGGAAAACTAATTTATATGTTTCTTGTTTGCTAAATCCTGAATAAGTACTAACTACATAACATCTGTGCATTAAAGTAAAGATGGGACAATGCTTTATCTCCTTGCTTTACCACTCTTCTCCTTTCAAAAGAATTCTTAAATTAATTTTTTAGTGATCAGTTTAACCAAACTACTCTCTGTATCACTCTTGTTTTTAACAATGTTTGACTGGTAATTAATTCTAAAAAGAACCAAATGGCATTTTCTGTCAGGAATTTTAAGTATAACTGGAGCATTTAGAAAACAAATTTAGGAGTTTTTGTTTTGTATGAAGGTGTAGTTTTTACAAATTAAAATCATTTCATCATAGTTTAACTCTAACTTGGGAAAATGAGCAAATTTAAAATAAATACATAATGGCTAATATTCATTATGTTGTAAGAGAAATAGAAAGTAATCTGGTTTAAAATTATACAAACTTTCAATCAATAAAGCTTTAAGAAGTCAACTAAATAAATGTCTGTTTTGGTCTGATTCTGTTATTACTGATCTCTATTATAAAACCTACTCCATCTTTATGTTTTTCACTAAGGGAAGATAAGTAATATTGAACATAGAGAACAAATCAAGTAATTATGCCTTTTAACAAGAATGGTATTTTCAATGTGGCTGGTACTAACAGTCAATCAAAATGCCAAAAAACTGCCATGAGAATGTATTTATCTCCACTAAATTATGTTGAATACAATGGATGGAGAAGAGAGGAAGGGGGTCTCCAACTCTTAGAACACTGTATCTTCTATAAAACAACCTGACAGCTCTTTACTAAGCAGTTATTTAAAATATCCTGAACATAACTGTCAGACATAACTGATCTATTTTAGCATTGTATCTCTCTGTTAGTGAACATAGGGATCCAAATATTTGTGATATTAAAATAGAAACAATAAAAAGAACATGAACTTTGACCACTGCACTAAATGCTATGTAATATACTACACTAAATGCTATGTAATATACTATAAATGTAATACAAATAAGTAAAGATATGACAAATATGTTTAACATTTAGGGATTCCCCCCAAGAGCTCATTGTATTTAAAATTGAAATTTTTAGAATTCTAACTGTAGTCAACTCAGAAAAACTCATATCTTGTAAGCATATTTTATTTTCTCATTAACTTTCAACTTAACATCAAAAGTGCTTTCACAAAGACAGATTGTCCTAGTAGACTGAAAGTTTTACTGAAGAAAAATAGTCAGACTATGGCATGCTGGTCACAGTAGAAAACTAAAACATTTATACATAGTAAAAGACTAGTCCCTGCTTAGGAGTTTGTCTTTTACTTTGTAATAGAAGAGTAAGAAAGAAGAGAACCCTACCTTGAAAGGAAAATCTGCTTTTGGTCTTCATGCCTAGAATTCAAGATGCAGGCTATATGTAGCTATCCCTTCCACACTGCAGGGGTTAGGGGTGTAGCACCCCTACAATCTGGAAAATCCAGGTAAAATTTTTTGACCCTTCCTTTGTACCAGAGCAGAAGTTTGGATTTTTTAGGTGGTATTTATAGTGCCTGCCCTATTCCCTTGTAGCTTTAAAATTTGTAACATATCTCTTCTTGGCTAATGTATGATCTCTGAGGCACTTTTATAAACTACAGATAGGTGAGGGTTTTTTTTGTCAACAATGAATATCTGTTCCAGTTTGCAGCCTTTTTCTTCAGGGTTTCAACTAACTCTCTAGCTACATCTTGACCCTCCAGATACTGTCTCTCTCATTACTTTTACATTGCCTAGATTGATCCTCCAATTGGCCTGAAAATCCATAGGGATTGACCCTTCACTTTCATTTTACTTTAGGGAATCATATAAGGACTTAGCCTTTTCCCATATGATGGCAGAGTTTACTGGAATGCCTTTTTTTTTTTACAAAAATTCTGCACCCAAAAGAATGTTGTACTTTCTACGTGAGAGAGGCACAGATCTCATAGTGGATACAAATGCTTTGCAGTTATTGGTACAGCAATAGCAGCAAAGGCTTCATGGATTTCCTTCTCTTTTTTCTTGATATGCCTTATGATTGACTCAGTCAACCATAGCAGCAGTTTTGCCTGAATGAAGCAGATTGAACAATTGTACTTTTTCCTTTAAGTTCATCACTTTCCTCACCTTCTTGTGAGCTGAACCACAGAAACAATATACTTGGACCCATTATATTAATACAGTTTAGAGAATTTAAATGCCACAAGATACAAGAAACTCAAGATGCAAAGATCACTGCAAGATCACCATAAGACATCATGTTAGAGACTGTGGTAAACTTGGTTGGAATCCCCAAACTTGTGCATGAAATCATAATCCTTTTATTACAAATTTAAAGAAAAAAATTGCATACTTTTTCATTTGTGTATCTATGTTCATCTATGTTAATATTTCATCTATGTAAAATATATACTTTACAGGTAATATTATATATAGCAATAATTTATTTTTTGCAATTCTGAGTTACTAAACTTTTAAAGATATCTCTACATTTCTAGCCTTTGTGTATCATCTATTGGCTTTTGCATGCTTTTCATAAACTTTAACATTTTTACTTAACTTTAAAAAAGAAAATGTGTATATTTATGATATTAAAAGATAAAACATGTTGATATATACAATACTATACATATATTGTATTCACTTCTGAGTTTCTAATCTTTATCTGTCATCTGCTGGCCTTTATGGTATCTATAACTACTTTTGCTTTCCTGAATATTACATTCCATGACTTTTGATCCTTTAATGTAGAAGCTGCTAGGTCCTGTATAATCCAAATTTTAGCTCCATGGTATTTGAATGTTTGTTTTTTTCCTGGCTGATTGAAGTATTTATTCCTTGGCTTGGTGGCTCTTGAATTTATCTATTACATTCCTGGAAGTTGCCATTTGAGGATTTCTTTCTGGAGGTGATCTGTAAATTCTTTCAATTTCAATTTTATTTTCTTGTTTGAGCATCTCTGGGCAGTTATCTTTGATAATTTCTTGTATGATGTCCAAGGTTTTTTTTTTCCTTGATCATGGCTTTCAGGTAGCCCAATAATTCTGAAATTGTCACTCCTAGATCTATTTTCTATGTAAGTTGTTTTTTCAATTAGATATTTCATGTTTTCCTCTATTTTTTTCATTCATTTGATTTTGCTTTATTGTTTCTTGATTTCTCATGAAATCATTAGTTTCTATATGGTCAATTCTGATTTTCAAGGTCTGCTTTTCCTCTATCAGTTTTTGGTTCTCCTTTTTCAACTGGCCCATTTCTTCTTGTATTACTTACATTTCTCCTTGCATCACTTTCATTTCTCTTTCCCACTTTTCCTCTGCTGCTATTAATTGGTTTCTTAAGTTCTTTTTGAGTTCTTCCAGACTGTGTCAAATTCATATTTTTCTTTTAGGCTTTAGGTGTGTTTCCTTTGCTTTCACTGTCCCCTTCTGTGTCTGTACCTTGTTCTTTGTCTTTATAAAAATTCTTTCGAGTTAGGGTGTTTTGGATTGTTTGCTCGTTTTTCCTATCTAATTATAGGTAGGTTTGGTGGGATAATGTGATGGTATAAGGGATGAGAGCTCTGAGAGCCCTCTCCCCCTGCTGATTCAATTCTATCTATAAGTACTGCAAAACAGTCCCCCAAATTCTTATTTAATTTTTCATGATGATATGTTAAAACCACAATAAGGAAAATCATGATGTGAAAGGGATTCTTGTATTTGGGTTTGCTTCCATTCATCCTCCTGAGTATGAAGATGAACACCTCAGATGTATTTACCACTAATGTGTTTTCTATTAATAGAAGAGGGGTGTGATTCCTTTCTTTAACTCAGTTGCTATATTCACAAGTTGTACTCATATATGATAAAATTTTAATGTGGTCATGTGTTAAACTAACTGTAAAATTATGGTCATACTCAGAGATTCCTTTATGAAGTGTGAACTCCTCTCTCTTGATAAAATTAAAGGAAATACCTCATTGAAAAAGCAGGAACTAGATATGTCCTGGATGGTTTTTGGAGTTTGAGAATTTGAAGTGTAATGAGCTCAACAGTAGTTTATGGAGGACATCCTTGTAATCAGGGAAAGAAATTTCTCTTACCTTCTATCCCCACTAGTCAAGGTGACTACCTATGATTTCCACAGAGGAAAATATCCTACCCACAGTTCCAGAGTTCATCAGTTTGAGGAACAAAGGCTTCAGGGAGACAGAGATACAGAGACAGTCACAAGCAAAAGAAAGTAGATTCAAAGACTCCTAGCAACAAAAGGAAAACTTGTTATGAGCTCAAAAGATAGCTAGCTCTGTCAACTGAAAAGAGAGTTAAGGAGAGCTCACATGTGTGCCTCACTGAACTCTTAAGTTGAGCCCATTTGGTCATGGACACTGTATTTGTGGGGGACTGTACCACATATTTATGGAAATAACTTTTTTAATTATTATTTTATAAAATGTCATCTTAAAAAATACCTGTGCTAAGGGCTAATTGTGTCTACTGACTAATTTTTAATGGGAAGCACAGTAGAGGGGAATGGTGAACATTAGTTTTATGGACTATTCTATATACCCTAAAATTCATGGTATAGCAGCAATCTCTGAGAACTCAACCTATAAGTAACAAATTGGAGGAGGAACTAAGAGCTGCTACAATAAAAATAAGCATTAAGTTAAAATCCAGTATAATAAAGTTGTTAGATACCTTATTATTTCCATCCTGCTCCACACCATATGTTCTGCCTTAGAATAATTATAATGGATAATACTCCATATTCATTCTCATTGTCCTTTATAGAAGCAAGATAACATAGGGCAATGAGCAGTGTCTGTAGTTTTCTTTTTTATTATTTACTAAAATTTTATTTTTAATTCAATTACATGAAATAAATAATTTTAAACCTTCATTTACTTTCAGATTAAACCAAAGTCTCGCCTTCTCTCCCTCCTTCCCAACAGTAAATAATCTGATACAGATTTTGCATGTGAAAGGGTAAAACATCTTTCCATATTCCCTTTGTGAAAGAGAACTCAAACTAAAGAAAAGTGAAGAATTAAAGTGAAATATAGTATGTCTCAGACTGAATTCAGACTCCATCAGGTTTTTTTGTTTATCTCTGAAGGCAGGTGATATTTTTCATCATGAGCTCTTGAATATTTTTTTGGATCTCTGAATTGCTAGGAACTGCTAAATCATTCATAAATGTTCATCATATAATATTCCTAATACTGTGTGCAATGTTCTCTTGGTTTTGCTCACTTCACTTTAAATTCATGTAAGTCTTTCCTAAATCATCGTTCACATCATTTCCTATAGCACAGTAGTATGCCATTAACATCAAATAACACAACTTATTCAGTCATTCCCTGATTGATAGACATTTCCTCAGTTTCGAATTATTTCCCACCACAAAACAGGTCCTGTCTCCCTTTTTAAAATCTCTTTGGGATAAAGGCCTAATAGTGAAATTGCTGGGTCAAAGGGTATACAGTTTTAAAGCTCTTTGGGTATAGTTCCAAATCACTCTCCAGAATTGTTGGATCAGTTTACAACTCCATCAGCAGTGCATTAGTATCCCAATTTTGTCACATTTCCTCCAACATTTAGTATTTTTCTTTTCTGTCATATTACCCAATCTGATAGGTGTTAGGATATACCTTAGGATTGTTTTAATTTGCATTTCTCAAATCAAAGGCAATTTAGAGTATTTTTATATGATTATATATATAGCTTTGATTTCTTCATTGTATCTGTAGTTTTCAAGGGATATTAACTTGTGTCATGTCATGAAATCTGGATAGAACTATAAAAGAAATTTAAATTTCTCAACTGACAATGCAATTGCATCATCATGGTGGAATTTATATAGCAATGTAAGGTTTGCCAAGTGCATTAAATACATTATTTCATTTGATTGCTAATCTCAGAAGGTAAGGAATACAGAGGTTATTATCACTATTTTAAAATGAAGAAACTGAGGCCACAGAGGTGAAGTGACTTACCTATCCATGGTAACAATTTGTTTAAATATGAGAGGCAACATTTGAATCTGAAGCTCTTGACTTTAAGTTTAGTCCTCCTTCTAGTATCTCATAGTGAATCTCAAAATTGTCATCCTTATAAGAGTCAGTTTACAAGGAAGTTTTTTTTTTTTTTTAAACCTTACCTTCTATCTTGGAGCCATTGGCATCAAGGCAGAAGAGTGGTAAGGGCTAAGCAATGGGGGTTATGTGACTTGCCCAGGGTCACACAACTGGGAAGTAAGTGTCTGAGGCCAGATTTAGACCTAGGATCTCCTGTCTCTAGGCCTGACTCCCAAACCATTGAGCCACCCAGCTGCCACCATGTTTGTTTTTTTTTTTATTTTAAAAAGTGTTTTTTTTTAAGTCAGTAAAAATGGAAACAAAAGTTTATAAGTTTTTCTCAAGTTGGCAAGAATACAGAAAATAAATTTGTAGCAAACAAAAAAGAAATTTTAAATTTTGTGTTAATATTATCATTTTAATCATAGTCATGAAAATAATTCCTCTAAATATTTAAGTCACTAACTGAATCAAATAGTTAAAACTTAAATTTTATCTTTTGCTAAACAGTACATTGTCCTATGGAGATTAACTAATGGAAGAAATGTTGACCCTGTTGTAATTGGTATTGTGAAGCATTTAATGAGTTTTAATAATAAAGTTCATATAAAGGTGTCACCTCTAAAAATAAATATATAAATAAATAAACAGACAAACAAATAAAAAAATAAACTGGAATAGACCTCACAGGACTCTAACTTCAGCATTTTATATAAGTGAAAGTGAGACCAGAAGGATAAGATAATTTACCAGTAGTTATACAGTTATCAAGAACAAGAAGTATAAAATTAAAATTTCAAATCTTCTGACACCATATTCAGTGTTCTTTTAAGTATACAGAATCAGAATATGATGGAACAACTAGCAATTTCATATACTAGACTGACTTTAAAGTTCTGACCAACATTATTATCCTGATTCAGGAAGAACTGTACATGTCTAAAATCACCTACATACTAAAGAAACTACCAATCATACATTATCACTCTCTTGTATTTATATATAAAAAGTCACTTATAATGATTTTCTCTTCCTTTTGCAGTAAATGACATACTATTCTTTAATATTTCAGAAATGAAGTACTATTTGAGTACAACTATTGTGAAGAAAAAAACTGGTACTTTCAGGAACAAAACTGAAGAATGAAATAAAAATATTCCTGAACTCCAATGAATTTAAAGAATAAAGTAACATAAAATGTTAAATATGTATTGTATAGTTTAAAACACAATAACAGCCCACTTTTCTGTTTTCTTAAAATGCCAAAGAAAATGCACATTGGCGAAAATTATAGTCCAGAAATTACTCTCAAAAGCAAGATATTCCATTCCTTTGCTTATTTTTTAAATTTTATTTAATTAATTAAATTGGGATATTTTTCTATTGTTACAAGGTTCATGTTCTTTTCCTGCCCTCCCCAAAGCCACTTCCGGTAACCAACACACCATTCTTCTGGGGTTGTACATGTGTCATTGATCAAGACCCATTTTCATACCATTGATATTTGCACTAGGGTGATCATTTAAAGTCTATATCCTCAAACATATTCCCATTGATCCTTGTGATCTAGCACTTATTTTCCTTCTGCATTTCTACTCCCACCGATTTTCCTCGGAATGTTGATAGTGTTCTTTCTTATAAATGCCTCTGAATTGTTCAGGATCACTGCATTGCTACTAATGGATAAATCCATTACATTGGATTGTACCACAGTATATAATATAATAATCTGTGTATAATGTTCTCCAGGTTCTGCTCCTCTCACTCTGCATCAATTCCTGGAAGTTGTTCCAGTTCACATAGAATTCCTCCACTTTATTATTCCTTTTAGCACAATAGCATCCCATCACCAACATATGACACAATTTGTTCAGCCATTCCCAATTGGAGGGCAAACCTTCATTTTCCAATATTTTGCCACCAAAAAGAGTGCAACTATGAATATTCTTGTACATGTCTTTTTCCTTATTATCTTTTTGGGGTACAAACCCAGCAGTGCTATGGCTAGATCAAAGGGCAAACAGTCTTTTAGTGCCCTTTGGCCATAGTTCCAAACTGCCGTCCAGAACTCCACCAGCAGTGCATTAATGTCCCTAGTTTGCAACATCCCCTCCAACATTAATCACATTTCAAAGTCTTGTATTTCATTAAATGCCCATACCCCCTTTCCCCATATGTAGTTTTGCCATATAGGTTATTCTTGGTTACAATCCAACCTCCTTTGTCTTCTAGAAAATCATATTTTAAGAACTCTGCTTCTTAAATGTGGAAGCTCTATATCTTGTGTGATTTTAACTGTGATTTCACAATATTTGAATTGTCTTCTCTTTGTCCTAGGAACTTTAAAATTTCATTTTTATATTCCTGGGGATTGTTATTTTGGGATCTCTTTCAGAAAGTAATCATTGGAGTCATTAGCTTCTAATTTCTTCAGTGATCTTTGTCCTATACCCATCAGTGCTGCATTGCTTCTATTTCTGAGACCATGACCAGTTCTCCCATTTCCTTGCTGTTTTTTTGCTTTTTGCTTATATGTTTGTTTTTTCCAATTTTTAAATTATATACTCAGTAACCACCAAAAAAAAGCCATTTAATGAAGCAAATGCATTAAAAACCTGGGGGCAAAACCACAAACTCTGCAGTGTTTAAATTTATTTAATATATGTAAATTATTCATGTTTTTTAATATAAATATCTTGCCTTTTGAGTTCCCTTTGGATTCATTTTACTTTGGTACTTTTTTTTTCTTTTCACTTTGTGGCTATTAGTTTCTAAACATAATTATAGTTTGTGCTATTCTCATTTTCTTTTCTTTTCATGTATTCATATAGAACCTATTTTCTTTATATTTCTAATATTTGTCATTTCTAGTATTGTACTATAATCCATTACATTCAAATATCACAATATATCCAGTCATTTTTCCCAATCATTTCATTTGTGTTATTTTCAGCTATTTTGCCATTATGAACAAAACTTATAGGAATATGTTCATACTTACACAACTTTTTATCCTCTAAGTTATACCCTTAGGGCAATATCCATGAGTGAATTCATCCCAGTAATTATTGATTTTGTTCTTTTTTTCTTTTATCCTCAAATTATTGTAATCTTTAAATTGATTATGTTTTTATGATCCTTTGGGGAAGGACTTCTTCCCAGAGTATTGTAAAAAATAGACTCGAATACAGGACTACAATCCCCATGAGCCTTTGCTCCACTTCCCCAGAATGCCTTGTAATCTCACCTGGGCCGAGATCGAGAAGGTATTTAAGTGGATTCAAAGGCTTTTGAAAGAGGCTTGGCTTTTCGGCTTTTTTGGACTTCCGTTTTGGAGCAGAGGCGTCTCTTCCATGATGTGAGGTTATTTTGTCTAGGCCTCTAGCCTAGGCACATGTTTCTTACTTGTATATTTTTTTAATCTTTAACCTTTAATAAACCTCTAAAAAATATAATACTCCTTGCAGAGAGAAACTAATTTCTACCTGCCTCAGTCTCCCCATCTCCCCTAAATTTTAATCTTTACAGTTGGCGACCTAATGGAAAAAAGAACTTTCAGTCTTCTGATTTCTTTTCTGATCTTAAATTCAGTTTTAATATCTAGTACCTAGAAAAAAAAATTTTTTTTTGAGCTATATCTCTCTGGCCAAGGTTTTCTACCCTCGCAAAGCTGCTACAGGCTCCGGACCTGCCCCGCCGCTTCCTGCCTCAGCCTGCAGCCCTGATTGTCCTCACCTGGTACCTGGTCCCGGCCTTGCCCACCCCCGCAGCCGCTCCAGCTCCTGGCCTCTCACCGGCCTGCTGCCTGCCTATTTCTGCGCCCCAGACCCAAGAGCGTGACCCCAGCCGGCTCATCACCCAGATCCTTGGAGCAGATCGCTCAGGACTCATTGCGACCAGCTGGTAACAGTATTGGCCACGTGGGCGGAGGGGAGAGACCAGAGGGAAAGGAGAATGGACAATTTTCCCATAGGCTAAGCCTCCACGTGGATGGGGGTATTGGCCACTGCGGGATCAGAGGGGAAAGACAGAAAAGACTAGAGAGAAGAAACAGATCTTTTCAAACAGAAACCTAAAAAGCAATGGGTTTAAAAGGATTTTTGACTCTTCTGGCAATTTCATTGATTTTACCTGCCTGTCTGGGAGCAGACTCAGCCCAAAGATTCAACTTTAATTTTGAGGAGGAAAATGGGTGGCCCAGCGAACTGGAAGCCAGGCCCAGAGCCGGGAGGTCTCTAGTTAAAATCTGGCCTCCGATGCTTCCCAGCTATGGGGCCCTGGACGGATCCCTTGAACCCCATAGCCTAGCCTTTACTACTCTACCTTCGGACAATAGGCATTTAAATGGATAATTAAAAACAAACAAACAAAAAACCCCAAGGAACTTTGAAGAGACCAAAGGCTATATTCTAAGGCATTTCAGACTCCAATGGTTTATTAAAAAAAATCTCTGTATTCTATTGCATTGTTTTGTTTAAGATATAACTTTGTGATTTTAAGTTCATATATTACTGGATTGAATATTATTCTGTGAACTGAAGGTTGATTGAATTTATTTTGAATGTACTGAGTTTTAAAATTCTGTTGTTTTTCCCCTATAACTGTGTTGAACAAATATTATTGTGAATAAGCCCATATATAAAAAAACAGCTTTTTTCTATTTTGCTGAGGATAGATGGACTTTAGAACTGGTTATAATTGTATTAACAACCTTGGAAAATTTCATGTGCCAAATACCTCAAATGATTTGATTTTAAGGGTTTTTTAAATATGATTTTTGGAATTTTTTTAAACAATCTGGTTATTTTTGCCTGCCCCTACCATGAGGTAAGGTCCATTCTAGTAGCTGAAGTGAAATGTATTTTATAACCCCCAACCTTCCCACATTGGGCAGTTGGGAAGTTGGGCAGTTAATCTCACGGCATTTGTATCCCTATAAGCCTCCAAGAAAAAGGAGCATCCCTTTATTTATGCTCTTCAGCTCACTATTTTACTTCTACCAGAATGATATCTAGATTTCTTGATTATGTTCTAAACCCAAGATGAGTTTTACTTTGTTTTAAAAAATATGTTTAAATACCAAGGTTGAAAGATTGCTACATTTGTAAAGATTGTGACAAATGTCCATCAATTCATAGGTTTTAAAAATGTCATACAGCAACTTATGTGAAATATGAAAGTGTGTTTGTTTGCTATTGTAATTAATTGGGCTATTGAGAATTTTGGGGATTTTGATATCTACATATTTGTACTACTGTATTTTTAAAGATGAAAAAATTGTTAACCTTGTTCAATTCATTTGCCTTCTACTCACAGTGATCATGGCTAGATACAAAGAGGAAATGGATCTCATTTTTTGGTGAGAAAGCCTTGTATTTTATATTTTCTTAACTGACACAGAGTGTCAATGGTTATAAGCTATATTTTTGAATTTTTAAAAGGTCTTTTATTATTATATTTTTCTTGCATGTGCAATATACTTTTTCAGTTTTTTAATTATTTTTTCTCTCCTTTTTATATTTGAAGCACATGTCACCAGTATTAAGATTTTCTTTAACCCTTTGATTTTCAGTGCTACAAGTTTAAGATACATTTGCTAATGCATGCCCAAAAAAGCTTGTGACTATAAAAATGATGCCACTAATTATTTAAATAAATTATGGGACTTTGCTTAATGATTCTGTCTGATTCCAGGACAAGAGCTACACACAAGAGCCATTTCATAGGGCCAAAGAAAGGCCAATCTAGGATGGATTGATGCACTTCCAGGCCAATACAAAGGTCTTGAACCTAGTGTGAAGACTCGAGGTTAATATGTTTAACATGTGTTAAGACATAGGCTTTCCTTGTATCTACACTCACTCTGAAGATACTCACAGATGAGTATCCCCAAAACCTTGGCTCCTACTTGGCTTCTATAATCTGGTCCCCTTTTCTGCCTCTCATAGTGTGGTACCTTTCTGTAGTCCTGGCACTGACTGGGTAAATGCATCATTACTTAGATCATTTTGATTGGGACCTGATTGAAGGACCTGTTATAGATTTATTTTTCTTCTACTTGGAATTTTTACATATAAGACTTTGATAGTCTATATTTTCATCCAGAAATTTTTCTTTTCTTTTGGATTTTCTGATGTCTTTTTTTAATATCTCTTGCCAATTGATTCATATACCTCATACCTCAGCCATGCATCCCTAACTGATTCTGAATCTTTCAATCACCCACAACACGGGGGAATGTAAAAAAATATCATTATTTAAATTGCAAAGTTTAAATTCCTTTTGAGAAGAATTTTAGGTAAAGAAGATGCTACCTCTCTGAATCCAGAACTGAACTGTTGGAGAAGCCACCATGAAGAAGCCTCCAGACCACAAGTTGCACAAAATTGAACTTTGGGTGTGGTTGATTGAACATTTATTTGTATGTATACTTTTATGCCAAAGGGGACTGCCCCCTAACTGGCTTTCTGTCAATGCGTCCAGTAATTCTTGGTTTTATTCTTTTCATTCTCTTATCCTCAATTATTGTAATCTTTAAATTGATTATGTTTTCATGATCCTTTGGAAAAAAATTAATTTTTTGCAAACGATCAAAGGGGGGTATGTAAAAAATAGACTCGAATACAGGACTACAATCCCCATGAGCCTTTGCTCCACTTCCCCAGAATGCCTTGTAATCTCACCTGGGCCGAGATCGAGAAGGTATTTAAGTGGATTCAAAGGCTTTTGAAAGAGGCTTGGCTTTTCGGCTTTTTTGGACTTCCATTTTGGAGCAGAGGCGTCTCTTCCATGATGTGAGGTTATTTTGTCTAGGCCTCTAGCCTAGGCACATGTTTCTTACTTGTATATTTTTTTAATCTTTAACCTTTAATAAACCTCTAAAAAATATAATACTCCTTGCAGAGAGAAACTAATTTCTACCTGCCTCAGTCTCCCCATCTCCCCTAAATTTTAATCTTTACAGTATCAAACAGGGGGAATGTAAAATTGAGATACTCTGGACTTCAATCCCTACAAGCCCTTGCTCTACTTCCCCAGAATGCTTTGTAATCTCACGCAATTCTGAGGTGGGCCGAGATCAAGGAAGGATTTAAGCTGGTGGCAAAGGTTTTTGGCTTTTTTCTCTTTTTGGACTTCCGTTTTGGAGCAGAGGCATCTCTTCCATGATGTGAGGTTATTTTGTCTAGGCCTCTGGCTTAGGCACATGTTTCTTACTTGTATATTCTTTAATCCTTAATAAACCTCTAAAAAATATAATACTCCTTGCAGAGAGAAACTAATTTCTACCTGCCTCAGTCTCCCCATATTCCTAAATTTTAACTGTTACAGCTAGACTTGAGAACCTGCAGGATGAGGAACACAGACCTTGAGTGCAGAGGTAGAACAGAAAGTGGCAGCACACAGCAGAAGCCACAGAGACTTGAAAAATAGCCTCAGGCAAAAAACGTGCTCCTTAGCTTCATACACAGAGAGCTTGCCCTCCTCACTCAGACTTCTGGCTGGGAAGGGAAGGAAAAACCAACATAACAATGGCCAGCAATGCCCAAGAAATACAAACTTCAACTACCAAAAAGAGTAAGAAAAAGGCATTGACCCTGGAAAATTTTTATGCTGAAAAAAATCCAGGCTACAGAGGAGACAGCACAGGATGACAAACAAGTAAACATATCCAAACCTTCCCCCCCCCAAATGGAAATTTGTCACAAGCTCTCAAGGAGCTTAAATTTGAGATGATGAGTAAAATAAGAAAAATAGAAGAAACTTGGCAAGAAAAGTGGGAAAGAATTCAAAAAGAAAAATAACAGTCTAAGACAGAAACTCTCACTTTGAAAAAGAAGTCCAGAAATCAAATAAAATGATAAATTGGAGACTAGAATAAAACAGCTAGTAGCCATGAAAAGCAGAGTAGACCAAATCAAAAAAGGAAAATAAAAAGATCATAGCTGAAAAGTTGTTGTTAAAGATCAGAATTGGGCAAGTAAAAGCTAATGACCTCACAAGAGAGCAAGAATTAATAAAGCAAACTAAAAACACTGACAAAATAGAAGGAAACATAAAATATCTCACTGACAAGATGACAAATCAGGAAAATAGAGCAAGGAGATTTGAGGATTTGAGAATCGTTGGTCTATCTGAAAACCCAGAAATAAACAGAAATCTTGACATCATACTACAAGAAATTAGCCAAGAAACTGCCCTAATGATCTTGAACAAGAGGGAAAAATAAACATTGAAAGAATTCACAGAACAAGCTCTACGTTAAATCCTCAAAAGACACACCCCAGGAATGTAATATCCAAATTCAAGAGCTTTCAAGCTAAGGAGAAAATTTTATAAGAAGAAAAAAACAAAACAAAACAAAAAAAACAAACAAAAAAAGAACAATTCAGATATCAAAGAACACCAATCAGGATTACACAAGATCTGGCAGCATCCACACTAAAGGACCTCAAGTCTTGGAATATGATAGTCAGAAAGGCAAGAGAATTGAGTCTAAAACCAAGGATCACCTACCCATCAAAATTGACAATAGACTTCCAGAGTAAAGTATGGGCATTCAACAAAATAGAAGATTTCCAAGTATTTGTAAAGAAAAGACCAGAACTAAACAGAAAGTTTGATATCCAAACACAAAAATCAAGAGAAACATGAAAAGGTAAATATGAAAGAGAGGGAAAAGAAAAAAAATTAATTTTTTTTCTTTAAGGACTTCAATAAGGTCAAATTGTTTATATTCTTATATGGTAAAATGATATTTGTAACTCTCAAAAATTGTATTCACTATTATAGTAATTAGAAGAATTATTCATAGGTGGAAGATGTGGTACTAAGTGCTCTAAGATGATATGCAAAAAAAGAAAAGGGGGAGATAGAAGATGGAACAAAGAGGAACTTGAAGGAATAAGAAAAATAGGATAATCTATACCATACATAGAAGCCCATGGGAAGGGCTGGGGAAGAATACTATTATAACAAGGAGAGGAAGAGAGTGCTTAATAGGTAATGTTTAAACCTTACTCTCAGGGGAATCAATTCTGAGACAGAAGAACATCTAGATCCATTGGGGTAAATTCCATTTAAGGAAATTCCACTTAAAATCACCCCAGACAATAAAAAATACTAAGGAATATATTTGCCAAGACAAAAACAGGAATTATATAAACACAACTACAAAACAATTTCCACACAATTAAAACTAGATATAAACAATTGGAAAAACATTCATTGCTCATGGGTAGGACATGATAGCATAATAAAAATGAGAATCCTATCCAAATTAATTTACTTATTCTGTGCCATACCTATCAAACTACCAAGAAACATTTTTTGCTGAATTAGAAAAATGTATAACAAAGTTCATTTGGAAGAACAAAAGATCAAGAATATCAAGGGAAATAATGAAAAGAAATGTGAAGGAGGCAGGGCCTAGCAATACCAGATCATAAACTGTATCATAAAGCAGTGCTCATCAAAACAATATGGTACTGGCTAAGAGACAGAAGAGAGGATCGATGGAATAGACTTGGGGTTAGTGACCTCAGCAAGACAATGTATAATAAACCAAAAGTTTTCAGCTTTGGAGACAAAAATCCAGTATTTGACAAAAATTGCTGGAAATATTGGAAAACAGTATGTGAGAGATTAGGTTTAGATCAATATCTCACACCCTACACTAAGGTAAACTCAGAATGGGTAAATGACTTGAACATAAAGAAGGAAAGCATAAGTAGATCAGGTGAACACAGAATAGTATACCTGTTAAATATCTGGGAAAGGAAAGATTTAAAGGCAAAGCAGGAGTTAGAAAAAATTATAGAATATAAAATAAATAATTTTGATTACATTAAATTAAAAGGGTTTTATATAAACAAAACCAATGCAACCAAATTTAGAAGGGAAGAAAAAAATTGGGATAAAAATCTTCATAACAAAAACCTCTGACAAAGATATAATTACTCAAATATATAAGGAGCTAAATCAATTGTTTAAAAAAGCAAGCCATTCTCCAATTCCTAAATGGGTAAGGGACATGAATAGGCAATTTTCAGATGAAGAAATCAAAATGATGAATAAGAACATGAAACACTGTTCCAAATCTCTTATAATTAGAGAAATGCAATTCAAAACAACTCTGAGGTAATACTTCACACCTAGCAGATTGGCTAA
The DNA here is from genome assembly GCF_027887165.1 of Monodelphis domestica. NCBI lineage: Eukaryota > Metazoa > Chordata > Mammalia > Didelphimorphia > Didelphidae > Monodelphis > Monodelphis domestica. The sequence continues at coordinate 142,463,277 of NC_077233.1, read as the reverse complement.
CATGACAGCAAAGGAATGTAATAAATGTTGGAGGCGATGTGGCAAAATAGGGACATTAATACATTGCTGGTGGAGTTGTGAATTGTCCCAAACGTTCTGGAAGGCAATTTGGAACTATGCCCAAGGGGTTTTGAAAGGCTGCTGCCCTTTGATCCAGCCATACCACTGCTGGGTTAGTCCCCAAAGAGATAAAAAGGAAAAACATTTGTGCAAAAGTATTTATAGCCATGCTCTTTATGGTGGCAAAAAATTGGAAAATAAGGTGATGCCCTTCAATTGGGAAATGGCTAATGTGAAAGAGGCATGAAGGAAGAGAGAATTTCAAGCATGTAAAACAAAGTAAAGGACCTCAGATGTCAATCAAGAAAGAACATTCCAAACAGAATGTTCCAAGGAAAGTCAGTTGGAGAGTCAAGCCAGGCTGAAGAGGACGAAGCTGGGTCCCCTGTTAGCTTCTGTCCTAGGCTGAAGGCTCTTGGCTTTAGAGAGGGGAGACAAGAAGGTTTTGTGTGGTTGATGGTGGTAGTTGAACCTGAAGAACTGATTGTATTTTTGAGATGAGTTTGAAGGAAGAAGAAAGAAGATTAAACAGTTGTCCTCCATCTCCCTGACAGACTTTGTGTCACAGTTGTGACAGGACTGACATTTCCTAAACAAACTGTAGTATCTATTGGTGATGGAATACTATTTTGCTAAAAGGAATAATGAACAGGGGTAATTCCACGTGAACTGGAACAACCTCCAAAACTGATGCAGAGTAAAAGGAGCAAAACTAGAACCTTATACACAGAGATGGATACACTGTAGCACAATTGATTATAATGGATTTCTCTACCAGCAGCAATGCAATGATCCAAAACATTTCTGAGGAACTTATGAGAAAGAATGCTATCTATATCTAGAGAAAGAACTATGGGAGCAGGAGCAGATACACAGAATAGAAACAACTGCTTGATCACATGGATCCATATGATTGAAGATGTAGACTCTAAACAATCACTCTACTGCAAATATCAATAATATGGAAATCAATTTTGATCAATGACTCATGTAAAATTCAGGGGAATTGCGCATTGGCTGGGGGAGGTGGAGGTGAAAAGAGGGGAGGGAAAGAACATGAATCATGTAACCATGGAAAATTTTTCTTAATTATCAATAAAATTAAATTAAAAAAAAAAGAAAACTGAATGTAGATGGGGAGGAATATACCTTTTACTCAGTATTACATGACATCTACACAAAAATTGACCATATATTAGGGCATAAAGACCTTACCATCAAATGGAGAAAAGCAGAAATATTAAATGCATCATTTTTATACCATAATTCATTAAAATTGCATTCAATAAATTTCCATGGAAACAAAGTTTAAAAATTAAGTGGAAACTAAATAACCTAATCCTAAAGAACAGATGAGTCAAAAAACAAATCATAGAACCAATCAATAATTTGAATTTTAAAAAATGACAGCAATGAGACAACAAAAATTATGGGATGCCACCAAATTTAGGGGAAAATATGTTTCTAACTGCTTGCAAAAATAAAGAAAGAGAAGATCAATGAATTGTGCATACAATTAAAAAAAACAGGAAAAAATGAATTTAAGACCCTCAACTAAGCACCAACTTGGAAATTATAGCAAGGGAAGGTAGAAGCTACAATTGATTGACAGATCTCAGATTGTTTGAAGGAGTCTTCTCTCTCTCTTCTTGAACACCTGAGGACCCAGCAGCTGGATGGCTGTTACCTACTTGCGAGATTTCTGGTCCCTGCTGAATTTATTCTTTAGTATTTTAGTTTAGTTAAGTTAAGGGTTTCATATTTATTTACTGGGTAGGTTATTATAATGAGTAGACACTCCTAATCCCCTCCTAATTCCTTTTACCATTTTAAATTAAATATACTCCTGTTTATATATATTGTTGTTGTCATCTGTTACCCTTTCCCTAAAACCTTCCCCAAATCCCTTACTTTAATAAAATCCCAAAACTCAAAGGAGAGATGAATAAAACTAAAAGTAAGAAAAACATTTAGACTCATAAATAAAACTAGGATCAGCTTTTATGGGAGTGGACAATAAGATGGATAAGCTCAGTTATCCATTTGTTAATTTGATTTTTAAAAATTAAAGAAAACCAAATTACTAATATCAATAACAAAAAGCATAAATTCCTCTCAAATGAAGAAATTAAAATAATTATCAGAAGGAATTTTGCACAATAATATGCTAATAAATCTGCTAACCTAAGTAAATTGGATTAATATTTATAGATATAAACTGCCCAGTTTAACAGAAGAGGAAATAGAATGCTCAGATAACCCCATAATAGAAAAAGAAATTTAACAGGCCATAAATATGCTTCCTTTGGAACAAAAACCCCAGTACAAGGATTCACAAGTGAATTCTACCAAACATTTAAAGAACAATTCCAATACCATATAAAGAATTTTGAAGAAATTGGTAAAGGAGTCCTATCAAATTCCTTTTATTACACAAATAAGGTGCTAATACCTAAACCAGGCAGTGCAAAAATGGAAAAAGAAAACTATATTGATGAAAAAATGTAAATAACTGTGAACTTTAAATTACTCCACCCTACTTAGATCTTACTTTATGGTGAAGATAAAGTTGTAATCTCCTGATTGAACAATGAAGGTACTTAGATCTTACTTTTTAGTGAAGCTAGAACTTTAAGCTAAGTCTATTTTAAGATCTTAATACAAAAAGGTGTTAAGTAACTATGAAGGGCAAATTAATCACAATAAGGTTAAGTAACTCAAAAGATATAATCTAATCAAAGAAGATGAGAACCAAAAAATGGGCAGTCCTCGAGAACAGCCTGTGATGTGATTGGTAGACATGAAAATTGAGAGGAGGGGACAAAAGAGGGTCTATATATTTAGCTCACTTCCTCTCTCCAGTACCTTTGGTGGTGGAGAGGTGGCTTGTGGCAGCATGCTGGGCCTTTCGGCATCTTGGCATGGCTACAGCTATTGTCCGGTTCCTGGTGACTTTTTGGCTGAGTTTTTCCTCTTTTACTTTCAAAACTTTATCCTCTTAGAAGTCTCTAATCTCCTTCAGAGACCTAGTGACGGAGATTTTGAACTCCCCCTGGCACAGGCCAGGTGGGAGAAATCCTATACCCTCTTCCCTCTTTCTCCTTAAAATTCTTCCCTCTATATTAATTACAATTACCATAAATTTCCAGACTGACTTGGGTATTTTATTTGGGATTTTTTTCCTGGCGACCAATTAATTTAGATTTTAAGTCACAACCCTAAAATTATCTTTACATAACATACTGGCAAGGAAATTGCAGCAATATATTTCAAAAATCATTTACTATGACCAGGTAGAATTTATACCAGGAATTCAAGGATGGTTTATATTAGGAAAACTAACAGGAAATTTTTAAACATAAACATAAGACAATGAGAAGGGAGCCCCTCTAGCACCTAAGGGGTCTAAGAAAGGTTGCATATAATTGAAATAAGTAACGAAAACAACAAAAAATCATACAGTTATCTCAATAGAAGCAGAAAAATATTTCAATAAAATACTAGTCATTCCTATTAAAAACTCTAAAAGCATAGGAATAAATGGAGCTTCCCTAAAATAAACAAAACCTATCTAAAGCCATCAGCAAGCATTATGTGTAAGAGGAATAAGCTAGAGGCCTTCCCAATAAGATCAGTGATGAAGCAAGGATGGCTATTGCAGCCACTATTATTCTATACTGTTCATATTGAAATTCTGGTTAGAGCAATAAAAGAAGAAAAAGAAATTGAAGCTATTAGAATAGGCAATGAAAAAAACTATCACTTTTTGCAGATAATGTGATGGTGTCCTTAGAGAATCATCTAAAAACTTAAAATAATGATTGAAATAAAAAACAACTTTTTTATTTTTCTTTCTTTTTTTGCTTTTTTTGGTGGGGTCTACGTTCTCTTTTCCAACACAACTAATATGGAAATATGTTTTAAACGAATACACATGCATAATCTATATGAAAGTGTTTGCTTTCTCAAAAAGGGGAAAGACAGGGAAGGAGGAAGGGAATTTGGAAATCCAAAACAATAAAAAATGAATGTTAAAAAATTTTACATGTATTTGAAAAAGATAAAATAAAAATATTTTTTAAATGACAGTATCCACTTACCTTCCATATCAATCTTTAAAAAATTATAAAGAGTTAAGGCAACCTCCATAGTTAAATTCATTCCTATGATTATTTTTCTTCACATTTAGATTTTAATTAAACATTGTCTCCTTAGGACAAATTAAACAACAAACATTTATTAAGCATCTACTAAGCACTTGCTATGCTAGGTACCACAGATACACAGAGCAAAGTCAATCTCCTGTTCTGGAGGACCTCATTATCTAAATGAAAGAGACAATATGTATGTGGTACATGTACCAAAAAAATAAAAATAAGTACAAGGCAATTAGAAGGGAGCACCTCCAGTGCCTAAGGAGTTCAGGAAAGACTGCATATAGTTGAAACTTCAAATAAATATTAAAAGGAACTAAGCATTCTAAGAATCAGATATAAGAAAGTAGTTTATTTCAGGGACAGGTGATCATCATTGCTAAGACATAGAAATAGAGGATGGAGTGCCAGACATGAGGGGCAGTCAGAAGGCCAGAAACAGCAAGAAAATAAGTATGAAGAAACCTTCTCCTAGAAAGGTTAGGTTACCAGTCACACAGGTAGTTGGTGGCAGAACCAGGACTTAAATGATCACTAGACTCCAAGGTTAAAATTCCTCTGAAAAAAAACTGACAAATTTTATTCATTCTACCATCATAGCATGCCTCTCTCTTACCTGATATGCCCACCACCCTAATTTGGGAGCTTAGCACTCCTCTCAGGAGCTACAACAACTGCCTGTGAATCGGTATCCCTATATCTCATATATCCCTTCTCTAATCTATCCTCCACATATCTGCCAAACTGATAATCCTAAAACAAACATCTGACCAAATCATTCCCTTATTCCAAAAGTTTCAGTGGTTCTTGTTGCTTCTTGGAAAAAATATTGATTCCATTGTTTGGCATTTAAAGCCCTCACTCTCTGGCTCTAATATAGCTTTCCAAAATGATTTTATATTATTCACCTTCAAAAGATCATAATTCTAGTTAAATTGGCTTATTTTCTGTTTCCAAGAAATGACATTATATCCTTTGCATGAGCTATCCTACATCTGGAAATATCTTTCTCTTGATAGTTACCTCTTGGAATCCCTAGCTTCCTTTTAGAACCATTGCTTTTAGGAGACCTTTCTGGATGTAATCCATTGTTAAATCTTCTCATAAACTGAAAAATATCCTGCATTTACTTTATATCTATTTTGCATTTACTTATCTAAGTATGTATTGTATCCTTTCAGAATATAAGCTCCTTAAAGACATGAACTGTTTCATTTTTGTCTCTGATTTCTCAGTGCCTTGTGGGCTGCTTTACACATAACTTCATAAATGCTTGCTGAATTAAATTAAATTCAGTAAATTAGACCAATTCACACTGTAGATATAAATTTGCCTAAATCTCTAGCTACAGAATTATATAGCCCACCAAATAAAAAGGGGCTTTAACAGATAATCTTATCTAATTCCCTTCATTTTGGATTTGATAAATTGTTATGTTTTGTTATTATTGTAATGATTTCCTGTGTAAAGCTATAAGCACCAGGTGAGCATATTAGTTCATTTAATTATAGAAAGTTGCTAAGAATGCCAAGATATTAAATGCTATCTAAGGGTAGGCTGGCTAGATTTGTTTTATTTCACTATGCCAAAACATTATGAAAGGTCCAGGTCTGCAAGTGCATAAATTATGAATTGGAACCAGTCTTAGCACAAAGAGAAATGGGCCTCTACAAGCTGGTTCCTACTACTAGAAAGAATTTAACAAGCATAACCTACTCATAGGAGCTCAGTAATGTTGCTTATATGAAATACATTATTATTTAAGTAAATCTTAAGCAATTTAGCCTCTACTAATTATTTTTCCTCTACTAATCTTAATTTGTCATTATTAGCACAAAGAGTCGGTTAAAGTATATATGCATAAAAGATTTACTAAATAATGTAATTGAAATTACAAAGGAAAGGGTTGCTAACATTAAATTTTATATAAACGATTAATATATTGATTGCAAAATATTCTTATCTGTCATTTATTCAGATCTTGAAAGTGTCTTGTTCAAATCAACTTATAGTATTTGAATATTTTAAAATATTTTATAATTCAGAACATCCATTAATTAGGATTAGCCTTCCCCTCCTCACCCTGTCCAAAATGACTCTAAATTAATATGGTTTTAATCTGTTGTAAAAATGATACTTTAAAAAAGTTGCATGCATTCATTTCAAAGCTGTGCCTTCCCAAGTATAATACTGTTGCTTAGATTACTTATTTTAGAAATTCAATCATAAAATGATTATGTAAAGTGTTTCAGGGCCAAAGAAGTCACTTGAGTTGAGTAAGTAAAAACAAAGGGAAAATACTTTGATTTCTTTTCTCTCCTAAAAATATTGTCTAATGATCTGACTTGAATTTGGATTTAAATACTCAAAATGTAAGGGGAGATTTATAAAAATACTAGTGGGTATCCAAAGGAAGTAAAATCTTCAAATTTGTGAATGAGTAAGTTTTATTCTTGGCATAAAGCTGAAGTAAAAAATTCTTGGAGTCATTTCCAGGTATGAGCAGTAGCATTTCCCTCATGAGGTCTAATTAGATTGACCAGAATAGAAATGTAGGAGGAGGGGAGGGAAAAAACCTCTAATACATTAAACTTGTGAGCTAACTTAGAAAATTACAAATCTTGCCTGTACTGAAGCAGATTTTTATGTAAACCATTAAGACAGTACATACCTCATGACTACTAACTTTATGCAATCTCAGCTTCATGTGACAAGTTTAAATAGTCTTCAAAAATACATTTATAGTTACTTTAAATATATAAAAAAATAAAATAGGTGATAAATTTCCTGTTATACATGCACACAAATATAGATATAAATATAGAGATACAGGATCCATAAACTACATATACATGGGCATATATACATATATTATTTATTTTTGTAGGGTTTTATAATTTAGTCAGCACTAATATATAACAATAAAAATTACAAAACCACTTACTCCCAATAAAAACTCTTGGGAAATAGGGGAAAATGTAGAAAAATACTGCAGAAAGTATTTCTTTTTTCTAATGACCCTGATCATAAGATCATAGATTTAAAGCTAGAAGTGAACATGGAGGCCACCTAATCAAATGTCAACATTTTACAGGCAAGGAACTAAGACAAAGAGAGGTTATATAAATTGCCTCGGGTGATGTAGCTAGTAAGTGCCTGAGAAGGAATATGAAAACAGATCTTCATTTTAGTTCAAATGCCTCTGTTTCCAGATGACTTATCTTGCTTTTTAAAGTTTCTTTCCCAGTTGTCTTCAGCTTCCCTTAATTGTGTGTTGAATTGTATTCTGAGTTCTTCAAAAGCTTGTGTCCAATTTGCTGGAGTTTCTGTGTTTTTGCTTGGTGTGCCCTGATCCTCCTCTGTTACATTTGTTCTTTGTTCATTGCCTTGATAGAAGCTGTCGATTGTAATTTCTTTTTTCTTTTTCTGTTGTTTGTTCATATTTCCCCCTTTTTTCCCCTCTGTAGTTGCCTGTAATCTTCTCCTCTCATTATGAGCTGGATCTGTGGGTTTGGGCTTTTCTGTCTACCTTCATCCTTTGAGCTTAGCAAGATACTCAGAGCAGTCTTTGGGGGAGGGGTGTTGGAGTTTGAGCTTCCCTGCCTGCTGAAGGTTTGATAAGAGTAAATCCAGTTGAGTTGGAATTGCAGAGCTGGATGTGCCCTGAGGCCAAAACCTCGGGAAGGGGGGGGGGGGGACCAATATGGAGTGTCTCAGCTGAGATTGGGCTGCCTTCTTTGAGGTTCTCCTCTGGCTGCCTCCTCACCGCCTGTGTTTAAAGCCCTGAGCCTGGCACAGCTTTGCCCACAAGCTACTCCCTCTAAAACAGCACCCTTGCCTGCCCAGAGATTCCAGCCACTGCTAGAGGCTCAGTACTGTAGGTGGGGGAGGAGTCCTGGGTCCTTCCTTCTTCCTTTCCCTTAAAACCCAGTACTCTCGAATTTAGGCTTTTGGGGGGTGTACCTTTTAAGTTGAGTCCAGCAAGAGGGTTCCTTAGCTCTGTCCTGGTTGTTAGATTTGGTTTTCAGTACCCTGGGAGCATTTGGTTTTTAATTGGTGAGGAAGGGTTTTCAGAGGTCTGAACTTTCATTGCCTCTATAAACTGCCATCTTGACTCTGCCTCTTCGAAAACAGGTCTTCTTGACCATGTTGCCCAGTTTGTTTTCTCACAAATCTTTTTGTCTTCAATAGTTTAGCATACCACATTTCTATATAAATGCTTTAAGTCCTGCCATGTTAATCATATTGGATACTCACTGAAACATGCTTTAGACAGTTTATTATTAGTCCCTTTGGCAAAATAGTTTGTACAAATTAAATATATTTGGTGTAAAATAATTAAGGATATGGAACAAGATTCTAAAGTTAATAATTAATTATAAAATCATAATATATGTCATTCAGGCTTACATGTAGTTTTTTTGTTTAATTTCCCTAAATCCCAAACTTTTGTTTTAGGAAAGCCAATACAAACTGCACTTGAAACTTTTGGGAAACCTTGTATATTTCCAATGCCAATGCAAGAAGCAGTATTTTAAGATTAAAAATTAAATAGTCCATTGAAACTGCTAGGTTTCAGTTTCCCAGTTAAAAATCAGGTTATCCCAATTTACCTTTCTTTTAAACAAATAGCATTAGATATACACATCTCCATAAACTTTTTAAATTTTTTCATTATGCAAACATTTTTCATTATGCAAATATAAGTTCTACCATTTAAATTTACTTCAGTATTTATATTATGAGTGAAATGTTGACTAACTGGTAAGTGCCCATAGTGTTATAGTACTGTACCTATCCCTTCTCTTCCTCTCTCTCCTCTTTTCCTTCCTTCCTTTTCTTTATCCTTCTTTTATTCCATTTCTCTCTCTTCTTCTCCCTCTTTCTCTCCCTTGTTCCTAGCTTACTACCTTTCTTCCCTTCTTCATCCACCACCTCACACACACAGTTGTTGCAATGTGGGCCCCAACATATATTAGAGCTTTGTTTGCTTTAATTCAAATACAATAAAAAGAAAATTATACACCTGAATAAGAAACAGATTGTTCATTTAGATCCATACATATATAAATGAAAAGCAGATTATTCATTTGGGTAATACCATGTCCATGATATTCAACATTCAATTATCTGTTCCAAAGAATTAAATATGTGGCATAACAAAAAAGCCTGGCTAGTTCAGTTAATCATCTGTAATGTATTGACAGTGACATCAAAGTCTGGTCACTCATTCGCATAGTCTTGCCTCCAAATCTAGTCAAAATACCTCTCTCAATTTGACTTTATTATTAGTGATCACAGAGCATGGATGGTACAGAGTAAGTTGGTTAATATGGCGCATTAAAAAACTATGCAAATATTTTGGACAAAAGCAATGTGATATAGGAAGAAGAAAACCATGAACTGATGGAAAAGAATTTGGTTTCAAATACAAGTTCTGCCAGATACTAGCTAGATAACTTTAGACAAGTTACTTAACATTTCTGAACCTAAGCTTATAGTTCATTAATAATTAAGTATTTATTTTGGATAATCACTATGGCTCCTTTTAACTCTAATTCCTACAAATTGTGGAGATCAAGTAGGATCAATAGTGAATGGGCATGATTAAATACAACCTACCATTTACTAATGAGGCAAATAAAGTAAAATAAAATAGGGGGAAAGTGGAGAAAGTAAGGGAATATTCACAAGGAAAATCTCTCAGGAAAAAAATAGGGAAAATCTTTAAAAAGGCTTCAAGAAAACTATAAAAGTATTATAAAGTAAAAATGAGAAATTTCCATAAGGGTACCAAAAAAAAAAAAGAACAACTATACTCTGGGAAGAGAAAATATATCTACTATAAGAATCTTCAAAATGTTTAAAAATTTACTGAATATTATATGGAAAGATCTGGAATCTAAAAAGATAAATACAAAATCAATAAAAAATAAGACAAAAATTAGATTTGACAGCTTGGAGCATGTGGTGGAAAATCTTAACACATTGGATTCTTTGAACAACAGAATGTCTTAGATGGAGAACAAAAATGCAAAGGTAGCAGAAAAATAACAAAAAATAAAATATAGCAAAATTGGAAAGAGATTTGAAATCTTTATGAATCAAAGAAACAGAGTTAAAGCACAAAGCTTTTTTTTTTTAATTTTAAACATTATTTTATTTGATCATTTCCAAACATTATTCACTGGAAACAAAGATCATTTTCTTTTCCTCCCCGCCCCCCCTCCCACCACCTTTCCCTCTCCCATAGCCAACGCATGATTCCACTGGTTATCACATGTGTTCTTGACTTGAACCCATTTCCCTGTTGTTGGTATTTGCATTAGAGTGTTCATTTAGAGTCTCTCCTCAGTCATATCCCCTCAACCCCTGTAGTCAAGCAGTTGCTTTTCATCAGTGTTTTTACTCCCACAGTTTATCCTCTGCTTGTGGATAGTATTTTTTAGACCCCTGCAGATTGTTCAGGGACATTGCATTGACACTAATGGAGAAGTCCATTACCTTCGATTGTACCACTGTGTATCAGTCTCTGTGTACAATGTTTTCCTGGTTCTGCTAAGCTTTTGAGAAAAACCCAGAAATTATTGATCTTTCGGAAAAACATGAAGAAATTAAGTACAACTGATCTACTCAAGGAAATCTTGCAAGAAAACTATATGGAATAATGGAAAATGGAGAACAAAAACATAGATCAGTAGAATCCATAGCATACCATTAGAAAGGAATCTAAATTTTAACTCACCAGAAAACAAAGCTATCAAAACTTGGCTATTTGGAAGCAACCAATGCCAAAAAGATATTTTCTGTAGCAAAACTGTACCACTCATACTCAAATACTAGATAGATCAATCTGGAAGTCTCCACTGAACAACCCAGCTAGTCCTGTTGTTGATTATGTGTGCCACATAACCATCTCCAATATATTCAGGTTTCCTTGCTTTCTCCCAAAGTTGATGTAACAGTGGTACATTCTGACTGACCACATGTCATCTTCTCTATCACCATGTAACTTCCCGACTTCTCTTCTTGTTATATAATTTTTTGGATAATATCTTATACTCTTATTTCTTGGAATTCCTCATTGGCTATAGATTACAGGCTGCTCAGATCTGTCAGGTACCTTTCCCTTGCCCTCTTAGTAGGTTATTTTGAATTTTTTCATGGTCAGTAGTATTCTACATCTTGCTATCATACAGCAACACTGGTAGATTATTGATATAAAAAAGATGTGACTTTACCTTCATACAGACCCAACACTCCATCAAAGAACATGCATTCTATCAGATACCTAGCTTTGGAGACTAATCTTGCTATTTCTGAGCAGTTGTTTGACTGGGGGAGGTGATTTCACTCATCTAAGTCTCAATTTCTGGGATACCTACATTTAAGAGTTGTGAGGAAAGCTCTTTATCAACTATAAGGGGCACTAGAAGGGTAAGCTAGTAAGCTAGTCCATAATTATAAAGTAATTATATTTGCCCAAAATTAATATTTAGTTATCAAATAATTATCTGCCTCTATAATATCTTTTTCCTTCCTTTCCACTCCTACAATAAACATCCAAGTTTAGGATCTCATCTCTTCTTACAAATATTATTGTAAAAAAGCCAAGATCAGATTTACATCTCTTCTTGGAAAGATTATTGTAAATAGCATTCTAACAAATCTTTTTTCCTAAATTATCTCCTTTCCAATCTGTCATTCATATTATAGTTCTAATCAAACTAATTTCTTAACTCAAAAATATTTGTTGTCTCTTTGATGCCAACTAATTAAAACATAAGGTCACCCTAATATTGAAAACTCACCACAATCAGGTTCTAGCCTACATTTTCAATCTTATCTGACACTACTATTTCTTTTTCACTCATTCTGTTCCAGCCAAATATAGATATTCTTTCCCATCTTCATGATTTTACTGAAGACAAACCCACTATTTCTTCAATAAATTTGACTAAGTATTTTACCTCTAAAGTTTCTCAGTTCTTTTAAAGTCCAATTGAAATGCCATCAACTTTCTTCATTCTCAAGTCTCTTATCAAACTTTCTACTTAGCACATTTTCATTTTCATCATAGCAAATGTACACACAAATAGTGTACATCTACCCTCCTTCACCAATTAATTTCATTACAGTAATATCTATGATGTTCTTTTTATTCCTTTTAAAAAGTAACTACACAATATATTTTAATTTTACTGAAACTTATTTAATTGATGCTTATATAATACTTTGATATCCTCAGGTAAAAATCTTTGTATGAATAGAAACAAATATTTTGAGATCCTCAAGTAAAAACCTATCCATTTAACCTAAATGTCTGCATGTTTGTCAATATGTTATTCCTACTTTTGTCAAGTATGTTTAATTATGTCATATTTTGGCTAAATATTTACTTTTTGATACTCTTATTATAACACAATAATTAATGTATGAGGTTCAGGTTTTGAAGTTTTAAAGTTTAGTTATTTAATGACACTAATATAATATCTAATGTTCATATAGCCCTTAAAAGTTTCCAATAAAATATGTTACATATATATTATAAAAGAGTATTGATCTTTTCAATATGCTAATAGAAAGATCTCCATTCCTCATAAAGGACTGTTGTCCAAACTAAACCCAATTTAATTAATAGGAAATAAGCCTCTTGGGAGTAAAAGCCACACACTAAAAAATAATATCACTGAAATTGCCCTGCAGCAGAATACATTTGCCATGCTGGCAGGGTAATGAAATGCATATATGCTATGTTTAACTTAGCAGAATAAGGACTTAAATGACAGCCCACAGAATGTCATTAGAGATAAATTACCACTAAGTCAGTATAAGCCAAAGTCTATATGTGCTATTATTTAGTTTAGTTACCTTACTCAACTGAAATAATGCAGATTGCTGACCACTAGAAAAAGAAGATTTAATTGTACTGGTTATTACTCCATGTTAAGTGAGGAAAGGGATGGAGTAAGCATTTATTAATCACCTACTATGTGCCAGAACTAAGGACTTTACTGTTTTTGTCTCAATTGATCTCAGTTAAGTGCTTAGATTTAAGAAAAAATTAATTTAGATGAAAAACAAAGATGATTATTTGAAAATAGGTAACTTTTAACTGTTTTACTTATTCACTAGGACTACAAACTCCATGAAATGATACTACACTTTGTGCCTTCTTTTCATATTATGTACAAATCTTTAATTGCAAAATGAGGAACTATTCCAGATTACTTCAATAATCTTTTGAATATTTGATATAACCAGAACTACTACATAATATGGATTTGAAGGACTAGATCAGTGGAGGATTTTGTCTAGAGCGTGAGGTCAAATGGAATGAGTGGATTCTGTTAAGGCATTTTCTATATTCTAGGCTATTTGCTTTCAAATTACATTTCTGCCTCCTATACAATTGTTGCTAAAATATGGAACAAAAAATTGTACACTAGCTCTATTAAGGAGTGCTGAGAAAGTCTGTTTTGTAAAAAGTCAAGACATTTCCTTGCATTATGCAAAAGAGCTACTCCCAACTCAAAATCTGACCAGTAACTTAGGTTAGTGAATTAGAAAAGAATGTGAAATCTCTAAACTTACTGTTCTCTACTTCACTAGGATCTATAATCACTCGGGCCTCCCTACTTCAATCTATTTAACTCCCTGACCGTAAAAAAATTGCCTACTCACTCTCTGTACCATGTTCAATCATTTCAATGTAGTTCATAGCAACATGCTAGATTCCTTTACAAATACTTGATCATCCACTATCTTATTCACATTCCTGGATCTCTTCTACAAACTAAACTCTCTGCTCCTGGGTTTTAGAACATTGCTAGGAGTTATGTGGAACTGAACTAATAATTCATTTATATAGGTCAGTTTATTGTTCTATTTTATTTTCTTTATCATTTATCATTCCTTTATTAGGTTGTTTTTTTTTTTATTCCTTAGTATACTCCCCACATGGCTATCCCAAAACTTTTTCCATCACTCTCTTTCTCTCTCTTTCTAATAGAATATATACTATGGTTAGTGATCAGTACCCAAATACTATCAAATCCACATACAAAAATAAGTTCCCCAGGCCTATAAAGGGTTTATCTTCTTTCTCTCTTCAAGAGCTCATTCAACCTTCATGGACTTACTCCATATCATCTACATAAAAACTCTTTTCCCCCTAAAATGCTGTTTCCTTTTTTCACCTTTTCCTAAACTGCACAGTACTTAGAGTCAGTAAAAAACACTGGAAAATACTTGATACTCTTTTGCATCATAGTCTAATTATGAGTTTAACTTTTGTCCTCTGAACTAGACTGTAAACTCTTTACAGACTAAAAACATGTTTAACAGTTCTCCTATAGCTCCTACTTTGCTGAGGTCCAACCTTAAGTTCATATAGATAAATTTGACTCCCCATACAATGTTGGATATTTATTCACTGCTAAGGATGTAATATAATATATCTACCTAACATATGTAATACCTTTACCTGTTTTTATATTTTTGTTCATAGATATATGATTGATTTAATTATTGCCTCTACATTAAAGTGGTGATTTAAAAAGATAAAAATTTATCTTAGAAACCAGAGAAAAACAAGTACAATTTATCACTATCAAACTCAATGTTTTACTATATTAACAGTCAGAAATCAAAGAAACAATTGTAAATAAAATAAACTTACCCTTAGGCTGAGAGCAGAAATGTCACATTTTTAGAGATTAATTAAAGGGTCTTTCCTTTCAAATTACTAGCATAAAGAGGAAATTAGTTTAAAGGTGACCATAATTATTGACATGCATAATGAAATTAGTCATCTAAACCTAATAATTTATAAACTAACTCTCCTTAAGACACCTAATTATAACAGAAAGGTGACTGAATCAAAAGACAATGAAGATATCTTCTGCCCAGTAATTTATATCTTTGTGTATCTAATAATAAGAATAGTTATCACATACTTATTTCAGCTTTAAAGATTATAAAATCTTTTTATATACATTTTCCCATTTGAGCCTCACAATAACTTTGGGAGGTAGGTATTCCAGAAATCACTCTACTCATTTTAAGGATAAGAACTCTGAGACTTAGAAAGGGTCAATAATTTGCCTATATTCAAATTAGTGTCAGAGACAGGATTTTAATCCAGGATTTCCTAACTCCAAATTCAGTGTTCTGTCCACTAAGACATGCTATCTCCCTTTGTGATTCCTAGAAGACTCTAGCAGGACAAAGACTAATGAATACTCCTTTCATTTACAATGATATTTTAACCTGTAGTCAATTTTTTATTCAAGTTCAGATGAAGCAATTACATGGTCATAGATCATGGTGAAACAATTCAAGGGACTAAAGAAAATGGTTGCTGCAGGAGAGGTGAGCTTGCCACAATGTTTCATTTTTGATTCCTTACATTACTTATCAGTCATTCCAAACACACACACACAAGTCATAACCATTCTGCAAAGAAAAATAAGAGGGAGAAATGGATTTCAATATCACAACTAACCCGTACATACATGTGTGTGTTTCCTTAGTTTGTTCTCTGGTTACCCCCACTGTCTCAAACATCAAGGATCTCATTATACAGATGAATGATTCCAAGTTTTCTTCACATCTTTAACTCATTTCAGGGCCACTCGCATGCTCCTAGCAGTCTTGGCCACTGGCGACAGAAAATAACCACTTTGGGCCACTTTGGTTTATGAGTAAAAGGAATGTTTCTGAGCCCACATACAGATTTGGGGGAAATTATTTGACAGAACCAATATGATCATTGTAAATAGAAATTGATTTATAAAAGTTCATAGTTCCTCAGACTAAAAAAATTTAACTACTTCATGATTTGTTTTGTCCTTTTATACAGCTCAATTTGTCTCAAACAATACCAGTTTTAAAAAAAGCATACAGAATATAAATAGTACATGGTAAGCTAGAGCTGTATCATATGTCTTGGTATGTTAGAGTCTACAATTAAGAAAGAAATGGATCCAGAAAACCAGACCATTTATTACTTAACTTGATTAGAATAAATGCCTATAGTATATCTTTTTAAAAAATAATCTTTTTCCACATGCCTTCCAGAAATGTCATCTAAATTGAAACAGAAGGGAGGATGATTTAAAAAAAATTAAATAAAAGCTTACAGTATTTTGAAAACCAATAATATATACTTTTTTGAATCTATAATCCAACTGTAAAAATGAGATTTGAAACCCAGACTTCAATTCCCAGAAGTCCTTGGTACTTCTCAGAATTCCCTATAATCTCACCTGAGTCCCCACCTGGGTAAGAACACAAATTGTATTTAAACTGGCTGCAACACCTACTTTGGCTCTTTCTTCCTCTACTCAGAGATTGCAACATGTTGTAAATAGGCTTTGAATGGGCTAATCATGCCTTAGGCACATGGATTATTATTTTGTATCCTTGATTTCAAATAATCATTAATAAACCTCCAAAAATATAATACCTTTGATTACAAGAGACTAATTTAACTGTTACACAACTATGGTCCCAAATTCGACAGAATCAATGTTTGCCATCATAAACGTCACTGAAATTTTGTAGAATGGGGCTGATGGCTAGAATTTGGCTCTGTAAGGGTGAACAATATTTAAAAAGTACAGGACAGGTAAAATGGAAGAGAATGGTAGCACACTAAGATATATTAACAAAATACACTAATATAAAGAAGTCCAGAAACCCCAGTGAGTAGGCTTGGTAGAGAGCAATTGGATAAAGATCAATATGTATGATTCCAAATTAGAAAAATCACATAGAAGCAACCACCCAATTTTAGAATTTATAATAGAAGAGAAAAAAAACTGAGCACAGTTTGACTTGCTCTTAGATTTCAAGTGAGTAAATTACATAGAATCCAGAGAAAGGATAGGATCCCATGAACTAAAATCCTGTAAGAGAAGTCAGCTAAAGAGATATGGGAAGCACTGAGAATTAAAATCTGAAGATGCAAATAAAAATAATTCATTCAGAGTTATTTAAAGAATTAGTGCAAAAGCATAGGGAAATCACAAATTAAAAATTTTAAAGACTAAAAACTGAGGAAAGAAGCCAGGGCAGATAATGCATTAGCTGGTAAACTTTATTAAACTTATACTTGAAAAAGATCAACTACAAAAAGAAAAAACTCATATATGATATATAATTTGGAGTATGTGCTACAAATGTTCCATGACACTAGATGAGCATTCTTTTGACAAGGAATAAACATCTCTGTTCTATAGCTCAACAGATAATAATCAGTGGGGGAGCGAGGAGTCATCAATGTTATCCCTGTCACTCCATCTATCAAAGACTCATGTGATATTAACATATGCATGGGAGGCATCTGTTCTCCTGAATCTAAAGCTTTTGGGTATTATCTGAGATTTATAATGGGGTCTTGTATTCTGAGAACCTTTTGGCTAATTATGTAACTATAAAGATGAGATGTGCTATAGAATATAATTTGTAGACATTTGCCAACTCCTCTCTTATACCTTCATCAAGGAAGCCCTCAATATGAATATAGATAAGTTTTTAAAAGATGTGTACAGATGGAAGAGTAGCTACACAAGTTAGTACCTACTTATATTTTCTTAATCTGCTTTTTTCTAAGGTATAAGTTTTGTTTTGTTTTTTCAAAAATCTGGTAACCTCTCTTTCTGATAACTCGAGAATAATTTCTGAGTATCCTTAAAATTTCTCATTCCCAATATGAACCTTTTCCCTATATACTATATCCAGCCTACCTGTTCCTCCCATATTTCTTTTATTTTTCCCCCCCTTTTTTAAAACCCTATCTTCTACCTTAGAATCCATTCTGTATATTAGTTCCAAGGCAGAAGAGCAGTAAGGGCTAAGCAATTTAAGGTTCACGGACTTACCCAGGGTCACAGAGCTAGCAAGTATCCGAGGCTAGATTTGAACCAAGGATCTCCCATCACTCTAGGCCTGGCTCTCTATCTACTGAATCAACTAACTGCCCCTTTGATAAATATTTTCTCTAGAACTCTTTTTTACTTTCTTGTAAAACACATAAGGCATGATGAACAAGCATTTACTAAGTAATTCTTATGCCCTGTGACAGAGGCTGGCACTAGAGAAAAAGTGCCAGGCTGAAAAGTATGTGAAATTGATCACCTCGACAGGAGAGGGGCACCAGGAGTGGAATCCTAAGGAGGAGGAGAAGATTCTGGCTGGGAGAGCAGTAAGGGTCTCTCGGTCTTGAGAAGTCAAAAAGAGAAGTTGGGAAAGACTTTCTCTTGAGGGTTACCCATTTTTCCTGCTGGTGACTGTGAATCTTTTCCCCCCAATACTTCCCAATTGAAGGGACTTCTGAAGAAAATCCTGAGCAGACTTTACCTCAGCTCCTATTTCCCAGGGGTGAGTCAAACTGGGGGCTTTCAGGGGGCTCAGGCTACCAAGGCCTGAGTTCCCCCCAAACTCGAGGAGGGAGGAAAAGGGTTTAGATAGAGACAAGGACCACCTTTTCCCACTTTCCTTTTCCCATTCTTCCCTGCCCATTATTCCTATTGTAGTACCTGAATGAGTTGACATTAAAAGTTATCTGTTCCCCAAGCTAAGTGTGAGTGAACAGATCAAGGGGAGACCCTTTAGTCTCGAGTAGTAGAGGGGGGGCAAGAGGGACAAAAGCAAATTCGAAAGAGCAGCTTTAGCTAAGGGAGGAAGGCAGAAGGGGGAAAATCTTCACACCCTCTCTCCTCTCTCTGAGCCAACTCATTACATCTGCTGTCTCCCCTGAACCCCACTTTGAGAAGGGGGTTCTCCTCTCTTTCCCTCTCTCCATACCAAAAGTCCAAACTTCCCTCTTTTATTTTTTTTAATACAACCCCAGGCATAATTTTCAGCCCTGGGGATACTAATACAAAAGTTGGATAGTCCTATTACTCAAGGCACTTATATTATAGAGATATTAACACCTACAGAGGAATAGAGCCAAGGAAACAAAGTATAAGTTTTGGTAGTAACTAGCACTGTGAATGGAGCCTCACAGTAATCAATTGTCACAGCTTCTCTACTAAGAATTCATCATATTACTGGAGCATGATCAAAAAGAAGAGGACAGAATGACATACGAAAAATCTGAGAAGCCTCTGTTGTATTGTGAGATGGCTGCAAAGGATGAGAATCATGAATTAGGAATTCCTAAATCCAGTGAGTCCAAAGTTAAAATGAGGGGAAAAAAGGTAGATCCACTATAACTGATGGAGAAAATAGTTGTTAAGTTATGATTTTGTTTTGAAGGGAGGCTTGGGGATCAAATCTTGATAAATCTTTTTAATTCTGCATCCAGTTGTTATTATCTTCCTAGTCCCATCCTTAAATGCCCTTGGGATGACTAGAGTTAACTAGGTCTCTTATCAGACTTTCTTGCCTTTGTTGTCACTGGCTTTGAAGTTTTATTAGGTAATACTGGTCATAATCTACCACCATGACCAGGTACATATATATCTACTTGCTTCAAGATAAAATGATTGATTTAATTATCTATAGGAATAAGGAATGAGGAAAGAATTTATGAGGAAAAATATATTAAGAGACTTGAGGGACAGAAAAAACATATTGTGGCATTTTTCTCAATATTTTTGAATGATTCATAGTTCAGGTCATAGTTAGCTTTTTCCTTCTCTCCTTACTTCTATTCCTTTCTGAGTAGCTCACTATGAGGAGTGTTTTAAGTTAGGGGCTTCATAAAGTAGATTATTAGAACTGAACAGGGACTCAGAAAACTTCCAATCCAAACCTGTCAAAATATATATGAGGAAACTAAGACCTACAGGTAAAACTAAATGCAAGTCTCCTGAAGCCTAATTTTTCCTTTTTCTTACGCTTCCTGACTACATAGAAAATTAGAAGAAATAACCTAAATTAACCCTGAAAAATCAAAACCATTACACTGACATTCTTTCCCTTCCCTCCATTAAAAAAAATTAGAAAGATAAAAGCATTAGGGCTATTAATCTGTTGCTCAACCTGAGAATAGATAGGAAACAATTGCTACCTTCAAGAATATAAAAGGTTTTTCATGGAAGCAACATAAAAAGTTTCTCTCTATGTCAAAGGGGCAACAAATATTTAGTAATCGTGTATTATAAGTCAATCAGAGGATATAAATGCAAAAATGAGAATCAGCAAACTCACATTTTACTAGGAAGAGAAAATGTGAAATTAAAATTTGAACCCTAGAACTACTATTTCCAGCATCCCATATTCCTTCCCATGTTATGTGCTAATATAGAGAGGATATAAATTTTGGGTAATCCCATCTTTCTCTTCCCCTGATCTCTTTCTGTGGAGTTGTGTGAGGTGAGAGACAGAAGAGTTTTACTCACATGGTCTTATTTTTGTTAAATAATTAGGTTTTTATTCCTCCTACTTAGTGATTATCAAAAAACTTTATAAAGTTAATACTTGGAGTCATTGGACATTAATTTAAATCTTACATTTTTGGCATCATAAAGTCTGGAATTAAGGACCCTTACTAAGTGAGTAGATTAGCTTTAAAAAACCATGTTTCTCTCCTGCTGTGGCCTACAGGGAACTAGAGCTGCTACTGCTACTGCTGCTACTGCTGCTGCTGCCACCTGCTGCTACTGCTGCTGCTGTGAGCCTGCCACCACATCTCTTGAACACACAACCTGGGAGTCCTTGGGAGCTGCTTTCTGGGTGGCTTGTAAAGTATAAAGTAAAAAGCTCTCTTTCCCTTATATTGCTAACAGCTGAGTGCTTGCTCCTGTATTAGAGGGTTTGTTTGGGTATAAGAGTAGATGATCCCAGAAAGTAGAAGGAGGGTGAGATGGATTCCCCCTTCAGTCTTCTTCAAATATGTCTTTCCACTAACCCTGCCTTTACTCCCCTCTAATAACTGATTAATGGGTGAACCTCTTCCCTTGGGGAAAGAGAGAAATCTGCTTTCTCCCCCTTCAATATGACAAGGAAGTCGATTTAACATAACTGACACTTTATTCTAACAAATAGCAGTTAGGGGTAAGATAAACAAGATGTCTGCAGTTTGGAGTTTATAGGAAAGAAGGTAAGGAAAGTCCCTATCTGTCTAAAAATATCTTTCTCCCTCCCCCAAAATTGAGAGACCCAGGCTTGTCAGCCTGGTCTCTAAGAGGCTCAGGATTTGGTGACCACTGGTCTTAGCACAGTAGAGCCAATGTCCAGACTCAGAGTATCACAGGAGCTGTGTGAGATCTTCTGATGCTGTTCTTCTTCTCAGGTTTTGCCACAACTCTTGGTGTCTTTGGGGGAAAAAGGTGATTAGGACCAATGAGGGATTTTGTATGGCTCAGGAGAGAAATCTCTGATCAGCCTGTCACTCTGATCATCCGTGCTGTGGATGCAAACCTCAGCATGTCCTCCAAGTTCTGTTCCTCAAGTCTCTGGATCATTCCTCTATCACAGTCCTGGCCCAAAGAACTACAGGATCCTTGCGAGGAAGGTGAGAAACATGTAACCCCCGACTCCATGTGGGTCTCAATTGTGTGGTAGGTTGGTGCTGAACCAGCTTTTTAGCCTAACAATGCAGTGTGGACTCTCCCTACCCCCATTTACCTTCCAGGTCGATTTTTAAAATAACCCAGGGAAGTGTCCTTGATTCTGGCTGTGAAGGTAGGAAGAAAGCTTTTGTCTTTTCTTTTAGCTAAATCCTTTCAGCAGTCCTTCATTTTTTAAAACTAGCTACAAGGGGTGACTCTACAAATGATATTTAAATCATGTTGGCAATGAGGGAACAGGTTTCCTTCAATTTGAAAAAGCTTATATTCCCAGAGAATTTTACTGAGTTCAAACTGTTCAACACTTCAGAATACTTTTATTTAACACTGCTCCTGAGAGGGCTTTTATTCATAGCATATTTTCTCCTCAAGAAAAATCAACACAAGGTTACTTTGATTAAACTAAAGACTCAAATAGACAGCACTGAGTAAGACTTCAGTAATTTTAAATTTCAGAAGGAAGATTCCCCTCCATTCAAACCTACCCAGCCCATTCCTCAAGCTGATTTCCTCTTATCTTGTCTTGTTCAGCTTTTGGAAGCCAATGTACAGACCTCCACCCCACCTTACTTAACTACTCCAGCTGCCTCACCTGCCCCCTACCCTTACCCAGCCTCTGCCTCTTCCTCTCACCACATTCATCCTGGCCAGATCACTCTTCACCCTGCCTCTTCAGCTTCCTGCCCTATCCAATCCCTTGTTCTCCCCACATGAACTTTTCCCCTGCTCCCTCTCCTGTACGAGCCCTTCCCTCTTCTATCTGACACATCCCTCACCTGCCCTTCCTCCAAAACTCCACCCCCATTCCTCCTGCCCTGCCTTCCCATCCCTAAATAACCCCTTCCCTCTTAGCTCATCTACTCCTCCCCCTTCCATTACTTGCTCCAAAGCAACCCAAATATCCAGGTAAGAGGCAGAAATTGCAAATGATTCCGTTAAATTCCTATTCCCCTTAAAAGAATTACCCACCTTCAATAAAACTGGAGATGTGATGCCCTTAAGATACTATATACCCATCACCCCCCCCAGATATTGAGAGATTAGAGCAAAATGCCCCTTCCTTTGAAGATGAGCCTATTGTAATTATTAAAAAGCTTGAAAATACCTGTCAAACATGTGATCCTGCATGGCAAAACATGGAAAATTTACTCCAAACCTTCTTGACAGAAAGAGAGAAAACTAATGTCATCTCTCTTATTAATGAAGCCCAAGGAAGGAGAGCAGATCATTGGTCATGTGAGGACCCTAAATGGAATTTGAATACAGAGGAAGGTTACTTAAAACCATGCCAGGCTAGAGAGTCATTACTTTCAAAAATGAGAGCTTCCTTTGATAGGCCTGGTACATAGGCAAAATCAAAAGGAAAATCCCTCCCATTTTATGGATAGACTTATTGAGCTGAAAGGTAGATATATAGACTTGGATCTAACCAGAGAAAGGGATGTTAGACATATAAATAGACAATTTGTTAAAAAAATTGTTGTAAAGTGGTTAGAGACTATTTTAAGACTAGCTGGCCAAATTGGGACTCAGTGGATCTTGAGGAATTGAGGAGGGTAGCTATCTATGTTTTTAAGGGTCATGAACAGAAAGATGAGGAAAATAATGACTTAGTGGAAGACTTAAGTAAAGAAATGAAACTTTTAAAGAAGGAAATTAAAAAAGAAAAATAAATTCATAGAATGACCATAGTCCCTTTGCAGGAATCCACAAATCAGTTATTAATATGTTACTTTTGTGGAAAAATCCGTTATATAATAATGATCTATAAGAAGTAGAATCAGGGAAATAAAAATAACAACTTTGGAAATAATAACAATTATAGAACTAATACTCCGAATGAGACAAACGATAATACACACCAAATACCCAACAACAATACATCCAAACTGTGGTTTGTTCATGATATACTCAGGGTGGAAATGCCCCCTCAGAGTGGGAGATTCTAGAGGAATACCCAAGGATCTTTATAAAGGTGTGTAGGGGGGTTGAGGCGGTATTGTAAGGAGGGGTGAAGGCTCTGGAATCAGAGAGCGAAACCTTTGACTTCCCAGACCCTGATGTTTTAATGCCAATTATCCCTAACCATTAACCGCACCGCACCCCCCCCCCCCCCCCCCGCCATAGTGATGAACTTCATGGAACCATGAAATTTGGAAATTCATGTTATGATTGTCTCATAGACAACAGAGCATCCAGGTCAGTATGATGAGTAAACTTGATTCTGAATGCAATTACAGAGACTTGCTAAATGTAGTGGGGGTATCAGGGACACCCCTAAAAGTTTCAAAGCTTCCCCCTCAAATGGTGTCTGTTGGATCCTTATCAGTAGAATATTCTTTCCTTATAATTCCTAACTCCCCTATAAATTGGCTAGAGAGAGATCTTTTATGCAAGCTTAGAGCCACAATAACTTGCTCTCCAAACAGCTCTATGTCACTAGAATTGCCTGAGGGATCTTTAACTTTACTCCCTGTACTTCTTTCAGACAGTCAGGAGATGAAGAAGCCTCCCATCTTTGAAATTCCAGCTGATATACCTGAGTCTCTCTGGGCAAAATCATCTTTTGACATTGGCCGTCTTCAATCAACTATTCCTGTACAAATCAAAACAAAAGGTAGTGCACCTCCTTCCATTCATCAGCATCCTCTATCAAAAGAGGGAATTGAAGGAATTACCCCAGTGATAGATTCATTATTTGAGCAAGGAATAATAATTCCATGCAAATCTGAATATAACACACCCTTCCTATATGTAAAAAAGTCAAAATTAGGCCCTGATGAGAAAATTGTGTATCAATTTGTCCAGGATTTAAAGAAATCATAAAAGGCCTCTTGAAGGAGATGGCCCTTGGCTGAGCCCTAAAAAGAATTAAGGGTTTTAAAAAGGTGAAGATAAGGAAGGATAGTATTCCAGGAATGGGGAAGTAGGAAAAGGCAAAATAGAGAAAGCTGATAATTTTGGATGGAACATGAAGTATCAAGGTAAGGAATAATAGATAATCAGCTTAGTAAGATTAGCTTGAGCCAGAAGGTAGAAGGCTTAAAATTATAGATAAGTTTGTATTTTAATCAAAGGGCAAAAAGGAACCTCCAAAAATTCTTGAACAAAGAATTGACTAGTCCTTCAGCAATAGTAATTTTGCAGCAATGTGAAGGACAGAAAGGAGAGAGAGAGAATGGATGAAGTAAAATGAATTGAGTAAACAAAGGGTATAACTTAAATAGAGAGAAAAGGATAGATGATAGATGCTAAAGAGATAAAATTGATAATATTTGGCAACTGATTGGACGGAGAATAGAAATAAAAGTGAAAGGTTGAGCATGACTCTTAGTTTATGACCCTAGGTGCTTGGAAGAGTAGGGATGCCCTTGAAAGAAACAAGAAAGGTAGGACAAGTGCTGGGCTGAAGGAGAAAAGTAAAAAACTCTGTTTGGACATTGGGTTTGAAATGCCTATAAAGTAGTTAGATGTATAGTATTAGCATTGGGGAGAAAGAGAAAGATGCATAGAATCTTGACAATTATAAATTACATAATAGCTAATTATACTTAGGACCATAAGTTCATAAATTGGAAGAATAAGTTCCAATAGTTGGAAATCATGAAAATAACTCATTTCACAGATGAGGGAACTGAGGACTACAAATATATAATTCTTTTACAACCACTAATATATAACTCTTCTAATTGTACAAATTCCCATGATATAAATTATAGCTTAAATTACAAATTAATTATCAGAATAATTCTCAAATCATCTCAACTTAAAATGCTATTCTGAATTTGATTTTGGCATTAGTAGCTTTCCTTTGTCATCCATAAAAGGAATTTTTAGGTGCTTTTCGCAAATCAGTAAGAATCTGCAAGAAAGCAAAATAATACTGAATGTTTAATTGTGTACAAGCTATTGAGGTAAAGGAAACAAGTTTTTGTGAGGATAATTAAAAATCTGTAATTAACCATAAGACTACTGAATACTTAGCCTATTGGATTAATGGCAACAAAGTTTTGTGAAGATAAAGCCCATATTAGTAATCAACTAGGAATTTTAAAAATCCAAAAATAAATATGTGGACAAGGAAAAATAATTTGATATTGCTAATTTAGATTTATGAAAAGACCATGACAAGTTTCTATATCAAACATAAGAAGGAAGGAAGGAACAAGAAATGGGAGAAAAAGAAAGATTTTTAGAAAGACTAAGAAATTGTATAATCAACAATGTTCTAATAAAATATGTTTATAAGTTATGAGATGACCAGACAATACCAGCTAATAACTATTCTGTATGAGTAGCTCATTATAAGAAGTGTTTTAAGGAGAGTGTCAACTGTGCCAGAAGCCTAGTTCCTCTAATCCTATGACAGCCCCTGAGCAACCCCAAATTAAAAGTAAAATTCTGTAGCTCAATCTGCTTCCTTGTTATTGGAGTACACCCAGCATCACCTATATTAAGAGGCAGTACAAGAGCAGTATATAAAGAACACTGGACTAAAAACCAGAATACCTGAGTTCAAGTCCATACTCTAAAGAAATCAGCTATGGATAATGTAAAGGAAATAATGCTAAAAACTTCAAAGATGTCTCTTCAGTCCCAATCCCTCTTGCCTAAAATGTCACATTTTTTAAACATTTTGAAGATTTTTTTCTTTCTTCTCTTTTTTTCTTTTGTATTTTATTATGAGGCATGGTTTTCTGGAATGGAGCAGAGAAAGAAGCATGTTGGGAAATACAGGTGACATAAAACTGAAAAATAGCAATAAAATTATTTTTTAAAAAAGACTTCAGAAATCTGAAGGTTTTTAAATGATAGGGCAATGGATAACACAATAGATGATCATTGGGAAGTGAAAACAATTTTTTTTTTTTGGAAAAGGGAAGAAAGTAGCTTTAGGATTTTAGACATGCACTCAATCACTCTTATTTAAATGTATTTGTTATAAGATATATGTAAAATATATATCTATTTTTTAATTTTTCTCCTTTAGTGAAGTGGTAGAAAAGAGTGAAAATAAATGTTTTATTTAAAAATTAAATTAAATTTTTAAAAATTTAAATGAAGTAAAGGGGTTGGGGGGAGTACATAAGATAGCAGTTTTATTTTTTTGTTAGAGGAATGTAGAAGATTTCTGTAGTCAAAGAATAGCATGAGGGAACTGGATGCCTCAGAAGATAAAAAATACCAGGAAATTGGAAGAAATCACTGAAAGCTAGTGCCAAAAAACAAACTAAAGAAAGTACGTGGAAATCTAGAGATCCCCAGTTTAATTTAGGTGGGAGGTGGAAACCCCAGGTTTTGACTTTGTCACAGGAGAGTTTCCCCCTGAGGGAAGGTCCCACTTCATCAGACAATAGATATCCACTTCAGGTGGGGAGGTAAATCCCATCTGAAGTCAAGTAGCTCTTTTGTCTCCAGAAGCCTTGCCCAATATATCACAACCTCCTTCAGAAGAGGTCCTTCAGGACCTTCAGCTTGTGAGACTGACATGCTACCTAGTGCACCAAAGCTGAAGTGGACGTCTATTGTCTGGTGAAGTGGGACCTTCCCTCGGGGGAAACCTCTCCTGTGACAAAGTCAAAACCTGGGGTTTCTACCTCCCAACTAAATAAACTGGGGATCTCTAGATTTCCACGTTGACAGTACAAAGACCAAGGTGTCTGAGTAGAGAAATATAAAGAGTGAAACCTATCTGAGATGAGTGCTAGATCCATGATTATCTAACATTTCAAACAAATAATTTACATCTAGCAAATAAAAGGCACATAAAAATTTTCAAGTCTACTGATGTCCTAACACTATTCTAAGAAGTAAAACAGTTATCAAGGATGAAAACTTTAAAAAGACCTTCTTAAGCTTCATAAATGGGTGGCCAAGTAGCAAATCAAATTCTATGACCTAATGAAAAGCAATATGCTAAGAGACCTTCATTCTCAAGATAATTTAAATAATGAGTTCAAGTTACTGTGCAAGGATGAACTATGATGAAATACTTAACCTGAAAGAAATGGCAAATGTGGTTAATCTTTGAAAGATTGGGAGAATGGTAAAGGAACCACATGACTGGAGAAGGGCAAATATTCCAGGACCCATCAAGGGAGAGTTGAGAGGCAGCATAAACCTGAGCTTGAATCTTGCCTCTGATATATATGAACATATATATACATATACATATGTATATATAATATTAACTAAGTGATACTTAACTACTTTGAGGATGGGCTTTTTCAAGAAATTAAAAGTCAGGAAGAAGTGAGAAGTAAAATGAGAGCTACATCGATAGCAGAGTCAAGGGATAGCATTTTAGGACTGAGGAAGTCCTGTCTACAAGCAAATGAGAAGCAATCAAAGGCCAGGAAAAGAACAAATACATGGGAGAAACAGCAATTACTGCTGAAGCAAGGTCCTAGAGGAAACAGGAGAAAATGTAATAAAGGATGTAAGCAGAGGAATCATGATTATTATTAGTTAACATTTCCTTTTCTGTGACTAAAAAGAACAAAAAGAAAAAAGACATTTTTAGGGAATAGAGGAAGGGACTGCTAATTTCAGATGGCCTTAAACTTCTCAATGAAGAAGTTAGGGGATATACCTCCTACTGGTATGAGGGGTAGAAATAACATTAGGAAGTGGGGGGAAACTTCTGGAACATATGTTCAGAAAAATAAAATCAAGTCAATAAAATTGTAGTTAAAAAGATTAATGAGCAGTTCAGAGAATTTGCCTTTGGGTT
The DNA here is from genome assembly GCF_027887165.1 of Monodelphis domestica. Lineage (NCBI taxonomy): Eukaryota > Metazoa > Chordata > Mammalia > Didelphimorphia > Didelphidae > Monodelphis > Monodelphis domestica. The sequence continues at coordinate 142,434,805 of NC_077233.1, read as the reverse complement.
TTGCTTTTTATTTTTATTTATGAGATCTGTTATTTCATTGGTGAAGGGAGCTTCCAGTGAGCAACTTCCTCTTTCAGACTAGAACACTGACTCTCACTTATAAACCTATAATGGACAAAATTTCATAATTTTCTCCATCAACATGAAAGAGGAAGAGAGAAAGAAAATGGTATGAGTTGTCCAGGAAGGGATTCAAGAAGGGAAGCTAGTTTAACATTTAAATGGAAGGTCACATTGTCTAGGTTGAAAACAAAAGTAAGTTTAAGACCAAGCAAGAGATAGAGAACATTATAAGATATAAAATGAATAATATTCATTATATTAAAATAAAAATGTTTTGTACAAACAAAACCAATAAAACCAAAATTAAAAGGAAAGCAACAAACTGGGGGAAATTTTATGACAAAATTCTCTGACAGAGGTCTAATTTCTCAAATACAAAGAACTAAGTCAAATTTATAAGAAATCAAATTATTCCTCAATTGAAAAATGGTCAAGGGGTATGAATAGGCAGTTTTCAGATGACAAAAATCAAAACTATCAATAATCATATGAAAAAATGTTCTAAATTCCAACTGATTAGAGAACTGCAAATCAAAACAACTCTGAGGTATCACTTCATACCTAGCAGAGTGTCCAATATGACAGTAAAGGAAAATAATAAATGTTGGAGGGGATGTGGCAAAATTGGGATAATAGAGTTGTGAATTGATCCAAAAATGTTGTAAGGAAATTTAAAATTATGCCAAAAGGGCTTTAAAAGATTGCATGTCCTTTGATCCAGCAATACCACTACAGGCTTTGTATCCCAAAGAGACCAAAAAAAATGGGAAAGGTTCTGTTTGTACAAAAATATTTATAGCAGTACTTTTTGTGGTGGTGACATGGGCACTGTACCCCAGAAACCCAGGCCAACTATTATCAGGGAAAACTCCTTTGCCCTTGCATCCTTGTGACTCTTAACCTAGAAACACCCAATGACCCCACCCAGGGTCCTGAGATGTTTACCCTCTTTTGTCCTCTAGATTTAAGGTGGACAAAGAACTGAATCTTTATGCCTCCAGGCAGACCCCAGTCAAATGACCACCCCACTCCACCAAATGCCTGAGGGACTAACATTCTGGTCAAGTCCACACCAGGATATAACATCTAAAGAGTATATAATCCCCAGAACTGACAGCCTCTCCATCCATGCTGTCCCCATGGAGGAACAGCCTTTCCTTTCATGCTGTCCTCCCAAGGAACTGCTCCCCATCTTGCTGTTCTACCTTGCTATCCTCCTGGCCACTCTCAACATTACTTTCTAAATTAACAAATCTCTTTTTGTTTTTAAGCTAAGTTTTGGAGTCATTGCATGCTTGCAAAAGGTATCTTTCCCGAACCCCAAGGGTATCCTTCCATGCCCATAACAGTGGCAAAATATTGGAAAATGAGGGGATGTCCCTTGATTGGGGGATGCCTAACCAAATTGTGGTATGTGATAGTGATGGAATACTATTGTGCTATAAGGAACAATTAATTGCTTAATTTTTATAAGAACTGGAAAGACCTCCATGAACCGATGTACAGTGAAACAAGCAGAATCAGGAGAATGTTGTACACAATAACTGAAACATTGTGGGACAATCAAATGTGATTGCTAAAAGCAATGAAATGATCCAGGATAGCTCTGAGGAACTTATGAGAAAGAATTCTATTCACATCATGAGAAAGAACTATGGGAGTAAAAATCTAGAAATAAAAATAGGATTTATTACTTGTTTATATGGGTATATGATTTGGGGCTTGGATTTTAAAAGATTATTACAAAAATAAATGATATGGAAATAGAAGTTGAGTGATAATACATGTATAATCCAGTGGAATTGCTTGTCAACTCCAGGACAGGAGAGGGAAAAGGGGAGGGAGAAAACATGAATCATGTAACCATGGAAAAAAAAACTTTAATAAAATAAAACAACAATATCAAAAATGGGGGGGGGAGGAAACAGAAGTAAGTGAAATTCAATAGTTAAGAAGTGGAAAAACAGAAATGTCACAAGGGACTGGGAGTCTTAAGAACAGAGTTGATTTGATATGAACAAAATGTGAGAGAGATAAAAGAACAGGAGATTGGAATTAGCATTAAGGACAGGGAAAGGGACTGGACCTGTGATTTTTATTGATTATCAGATACTCTACCAAAGCAGGTCTCACAACTCCTCTTCTTTATAGTCTGAGAATTGTCTACAGTTCTGAAAAGTCAAGTGCTTTGCCCAAGGTTACAAAGCTATTATGTGTCAAAGGCCAGACTTGAATTTAAGTCTCATAAGCTAGTTGGAAAAATAGGAAGAGGTAAAGTTGTAGAGTGCTTTAAATGTCAAAGAATATCAGTCAACAATTTTGAAGATAAAATGGAATTTATTGACAAGAGGGAATTATTTTCCATATTATCCTTTTTAAATAGTTCTATACACTTAATCCACTTAAGAATTAAGCCTTTTAAATTTTTTCCTAAGAGAAGAATAATTCTAAAACAGGCCATGAATATTCAACGAGGTTCCTGTCTTCTGAGAAGTGCCTTCTGTAATATTTGTTTTCCTACCTTAAAACATATACTTCATCCATAATTCTTTAATATATTATATAGATCTTTCCTTACATCTCAACTTGGATAAATATTTGCATTTTAGAACCCCCAGTGGTTACTTTTGTTTACTCTACTCTGTATAGTATTGGCATGGGCATTGTATCATCAGAAACTCAGACAAACCATTATCAGGGCAATTCCTCTGCTCCCTTAGGCCCTCAGGACTCCTAACCCAAAATACCTGACCTTGGAGATTACACTCCTTTGACTGCTCCATTGAATAGAGATGGACAAAGAGACACACCTCATTCATTAATCCTCCAAATCAGGAGAACCACCCCCATGCCCTCAGGCCAATCTCCCCCCCCCAACCCCTTGCTCCAGAGCAGGGGTCCCCAAACTTTTTTACACAGGGGGCCAGTTCACTGCCCCTAGGACCATTGGAGGGCCAGACTATAAAAACAACCTAACCCTAACCCCAACCAGGCAGCAGTATACACAGTGCAGAATCCCCTCCCCCAGATAACTGCTCACTAAATTGAAGTCTTCTATTGTGCAGCCACATAATCCTTTGTGCAGCACCTTAGATTGCAGGCAGCTCATTCTAAGGCACCACACAAAGGATTATGCTCATGGAAGTAGTACTCTAGGTGAGGTACAGGGTGCTTTGCAGTGTGGCCACATACAATGCTCCTTTCACTGACCATCAATGAAAGAGGTGTCCCTTCAGGAAGAGAGGTGGGGGCCGGTAGGGCTTCAGGGAGCCACATGTGGCCCATCGGCTGTAGTTTGGGGACCCCTGCTCCAGAGTCACATCCTCAGTACTGTAGAAGAATATAAAAACCCTAGAATGGAGGCTTTCTGGGAGCAACCCACTAGGTTGTTCCACTTTTGCTGTCTTGCTAGCTAAAAATTTTAACTTTACTAATAAATCTTTCTCTTTACTTTTAAGCTAAGTTTCAGAGTCTTGCATTCTTGTGAAAGGTAGCCTTCTGGAATCCCAGGTGTACACCTCTATACCCCACAACAGTATAACCCAGAAGCCTCACCTTCAAAGCCATACTTTTAATGGAAATCTTCCTTTGGTGTAGAATTCTAAAGTCTACATGTGATTTTCACCTTAAATTCTTGTTTCTAACATGTGAGAATTTGCATTTTGTCCCTCTAGTTACTTATTTTATCTTTAAAAATTGATCTGACACTTCTCATTCCAAGATGGTGGAATGAAGAGGGAACTTGACTGATCTCTCCCAAATTCCCCTCCAAAACATTTCAAAACCAAGCATCTTCCTGAATTTTGGAGCAGTGAAGTTATTCTCCCACCTAGAAATGCTCAGAGAAACAGGAGGAGAAGGTTTATTTATGAGATGGTTGGGGAACTCAGGACTGAAAAGGCATCCAAGTAGGGAAAGGGCGAGGCTCTGTCCCCACAGCAGAGAAGCCCAAACCCAAAGCAAGTCAGCAGTGGACTGAGTAGAGTAGAGGTTAGCAAGAGGGCCTCCATTGGACAATGGCATGCAGCAGGACCCAGCCCTGTTCAGGCCACTAGCAAGATCCCCCAGGAGTGAGACCCCACACCCCAGGGCAAGCCATCAGCTAAAACATCCTACTGAACAAGCCAGAAGAGAAGCCCTGCCGCCAGGCTAAGCCAGCAGTAAGGATTCACTCCCAAAGCAGGAAGGCTTCAATAAGTACTGCTATCAGGAAGGCCCCACCCCCAATGCAAGTCAGCAGCAAGGCCCCACAGCCATTGCAGCAGTCTCAATCCTGCACAAGCTACTAGTAAGTCAGACTTCCAAAGCACACTAGCAGAGAAGCCCAACTCCCAAAACAGGGCAGCAGTGGGGTATCACTTCTAGGGAAAGCTAGATGCAAGGACACCCACCCCCATAGCAGCAAGACCTCAACCCTTCACAGCTTCAAGCAAAGTCCTACCCCTGATGCAAGCCAGCAACAGGATCGCCCACCATGCAAGCAAATAGTAAGGTCCTATATTATGCAAACCAGCAGCTGAGGCCCAAGATGGAAGCAGTGAGGCTCCCCTGCAGAAACAAGAGCCCCTACTATGAAAGTCTGTAGTGAGGCCTTTCACCACATCAAGCTAAAAGCTAGACTTCAAGGCTCTCACAATCTAGAAGCAAAACCCTCAGGCCCACAAGAAGCAGCCTGAGACAGTGGCTTCTCCATCCCAGAAACAGAGTCCAACTTTAATATATAGTTAAAAATTATGTAATAAAATTAATAAACAAAGAAAAAAGAATCTATCTACAGAAAACTATTATGGTGATAGGGAGAAGCATGGCACAAAACTAGAAGAGAATAATGCTCAAAAGTCTATAAATGAAATCTCAAATAAAATGTGAATTAAAGTCAGGCACAAAAAGAACTTCTAGAAGAGATATAAATTTTTTTCTAAAATCTCTTATAGAGTAAGAAAATAATTGGGAAACAAGAAAAAAAAGTTAAAGAGGTGAACAGAATTTCATAAAAATAATATAGGATAGACTTCCGGTTAAGATGGCGGCTTAGAGAAAGCTGAAGTTCAGATCTCCGGAAAACCCTTCCCAACCGATCTCAAACTAGAAGCTCCTAAGGCGCCGAAATTCAAAACGATCAACAGCACAGACCCTGGGAACCCTCCTCCTGGACCTGGACCCGGTTCAAAAGGTACGGCTCCCCTTAAAAGCCAGAACCCGAGATCCCTCGGACCTCAGGGGTAGGAGCGCAGAGTCCAAGGCTCCCGGAAGCGGCAGCCGCGCCGGGCTCAGAGAGCAGGGTCTGAGGAACAACAACCCTCAGGGTCTTCTACCCAAGTCCCAGTCCGGGTGAAAGTTACTGCCTGGGGCTTCCGCTGCAGAGAGCCTGTTGGTCCGGGTGAAAGTTACTGCCTGGGGCCTCCGCTGCAAAGAGCTGGTCGGTCCGGGTGAAAGTTACTGCCTGGGGCCTCCACTGCAGAGAGCTGGTCAAAACAACAGCAACCCTCAGGGCGGGCAAGACAGCCTCACGGGCTGGATCCTGCTATCCAAGTCTCAGTGAAACTCTGTGCTCTCGGAGCTTGGGGAAGCGGCAGCCCATCCCCCCGCAGGCCAACGAAACAGCCTCACGGCCAGGGATTCTGAAGGCAACTTCCGGAAATCGAGCCAGGGGGAGAGTGTGGCCTCGTGGTCCGACCCTTCCATTCCAGTTCCAGTGAGGCATATTCAGTTTAACCCAGGGAACGCTCATAGAACCAACATCTGCCCAGGACTAAAGCCTCTGATCACCAGACAAAGACAAGAAAAGCCAATCCTCCACGTTCAGAGATGACAAACTCCACAGAAGCACAGAAGCCCCAAAATACCAAGAAAAATAAGAAGAAAGGGGCGATTCTGGACACATTCTATGGAGCCAAAATACAAAATACAGAGCAGATAAAAGAAGATATACAAGAAAATTCTCCAAAATCTTCCAAAGAAAATAGAAACTCTCCACAAACCCATGAAGAATTTGAATCAGAAAGGACCAAAAAGATGGAAGCCCTCTGGGAGGAAAAGTGGGAAATGATGCAAAAGAAATTCACGCATCTACAAAACCAGTTTGACCAAACTGTAAAAGAAAACCAGGCTTTAAAGCAAGAACTAATAAAGCAAAGCCAAAACACCAAGAAATTAGAAGAGAACATAAAATATCTCACCGACAAGGTGATAGATCTGGAAAAAAGGGGGAGAAGAGAAAATTTAAGAATAATTGGACTCCCAGAAAAGCCAGAAATAAACACCAAACTGGACATGGTGATACAAGATATAATCAAAGAAAATTGCCCAGAGATTCTAGAACAAGGGGGCAATACATCCACTGACAGAGCTCACAGAACACCTTCTACACTAAACCCCCAAAAGACAACTCCCAGGAATGTAATTGCCAAATTCCAAAGCTATCAAACAAAAGAAAAAATCCTACAGGAAGCCAGAAAAAGACAATTTAGATATAAAGGAATGCCAATCAGGGTCACACAAGACCTTGCAAGTTCTACGCTGAATGATCGTAAGGCATGGAACATGATCTTCAGAAAGGCAAGAGAGCTGGGTCTCCAACCAAGAATCAGCTACCCAGCAAAACTGACTATATACTTCCAAGGGAAAGTATGGGCATTCAACAAAATAGAAGACTTCCAACTTTTTGCAAAGAAAAGACCAGAGCTCTGTGGAAAGTTTGATACCGAAAATCAAAGAGCAAGGAATACCTGAAAAGGTAAATATTAAGGAAAGGGGAAAAATGTTATCTTCTTTTACTCAAACTCTCTTCTATAAGGACTACATTTATATCAACCTATGTATACTAATATGTGGGGAAAATGTAATGTATAAATAGGGGGTAAAGAAAGACCAAATAGAATAATGGTTCTCACACAAAGATTCACAGGGGAAGGGGAGGGGAAGAAAACTCCTATAAGAAGGAGAGGAAGAGAGGGGGGAGGTTACTTAAACCTCAATCTCAGGGAAATCAACTCTGAGAGGGAAAAACATCCAGATCCATTGGGATCTTGAATTCTATCTTACCCAACAAGGGTAAGGAGAAGGGAAAACCAAGGGGGGGAGGGGGAGAGGGAGAACAAAAAGGGAGGGAAAGAGAGGGGGGAGGGGGAGGGAACAAAAAGGGAGGGACTAAAAAGGGAAACATCAAGGGAGGGGACAAGGGGGACTGATTCAAAGTAAATCACTGGACTAAAAGGTAGAGCCGAAGAAGAAAAGGTTAGAATTAGGGAAGGCAATCAAAATGCCAGGGAGTCCACAAATGACAATCATAACTTTGAACGTGAATGGGATGAACTCACCCATAAAACGTAGATGAATAGCAGAATGGATTAGAATCCAAAACCCTACCATATGTTGTCTTCAAGAAACACACATGAGGCGGGTTGACACCCACAAGGTCAGAATTAAAGGATGGAGTAAGACCTTCTGGGCCTCAACTGATAGAAAGAAGGCAGGAGTGGTAATCATGATATCTGATAAAGCCAATGCAAAAATAGACCTGATCAAAAGGGATAGGGAAGGGAATTATATTTTGTTAAAAGGGACTCTAGACAATGAGGAAATATCATTAATCAACATGTATGCACCAAATAATATAGCACCCAAATTTCTAATGGAGAAACTAGGAGAATTGAAGGAAGAAATAGACAATAAAACCATACTAGTGGGAGACTTAAACCAACCATTATCAAATTTAGATAAATCAAATCAAAAAATAAATAAGAAAGAGGTAAAAGAAGTGAATGAAATCTTAGAAAAATTAGAATTAATAGACATATGGAGAAAAATAAATAGGGATAAAAAGGAATACACCTTCTTCTCAGCACCACATGGCACATTCACAAAAATTGACCATACATTAGGTCACAGAAACATAGCACACAAATGCAAAAAAGCAGAAATAATGAATGCAGCCTTCTCAGATCACAAGGCAATAAAAATAATGATTAGTAATGGTACATGGAAAACCAAATCTAAAACCAATTGGAAATTAAACAATATGATACTCCAAAACCGTTTAGCTAAAGAAGAAATCATAGAAACAATTAATAATTTCATCAAGGAAAATGACAATGGCGAAACATCCTTTCAAACCTTTTGGGATGCAGCCAAAGCGGTAATCAGAGGCAAATTCATATCCCTGAAAGCTCATATTAACAAACAAGGGAGAGCAGAGATCAATCAATTGGAAATGCAATTGAAAAAACTCGAAAGCGATCAAATTAAAAACCCCCAGCAGAAAAGCAAATTAGAAATCCTAAAAATTAAGGGAGAAATTAATAAAATCGAAAGTGATAGAACTATTGATTTAATAAATAAGACAAGAAGCTGGTACTTTGAAAAAACAAACAAAATAGACAAAGTACTGGTCAATCTAATTAAAAAAAGGAAGGAAGAAAAGCAAATTCACAGCATTAAAGATGAAAAGGGGGACAGCACCTCCAATGAGGAGGAAATTAAGGCAATCATTAGAAATTACTTTGCCCAATTATATGGCAATAAATACACCAATTTAGGAGAAATGGATGAATATATACAAAAATACAAACTGCCTAGACTAACAGAAGAGGAAATAGAATCCTTAAATAATCCCATATCAGAAATTGAAATCCATCAAGCCATCAAAGAACTTCCTAAGAAAAAATCCCCAGGGCCTGATGGATTCACCTGTGAATTCTATCAAACATTCAGAGAACAGTTAACCCCAATACTATACAAACTATTTGACATAATAAGCAAAGAGGGAGTTCTACCAAACTCCTTTTACGACACAAACATGGTACTGATTCCAAAACCAGGCAGGTCAAAAACAGAGAAAGAAAACTATAGACCAATCTCCCTAATGAATATAGATGCAAAAATTTTAAATAGGATACTAGCAAAAAGACTCCAGCAAGTGATCAGAAGGATCATTCACCATGATCAAGTAGGATTCATACCAGGGATGCAGGGCTGGTTCAACATTAGGAAAACCATCCACATAATTGACCACATCAACAAGCAAACTAGCAAGAACCACATGATTATCTCAATAGATGCAGAAAAAGCCTTTGATAAAATACAACACCCATTCCTATTAAAAACACTAGAAAGCATAGGAATAGAAGGGTCATTCCTAAAAATAATAAACAGTATATATCTAAAACCAACAGCTAATATCATCTGCAATGGGGATAAACTAGATGCATTCCCAATAAGATCAGGAGTGAAACAAGGATGCCCATTATCACCTCTACTATTTGACATTGTACTAGAAACACTAGCAGTAGCAATTAGAGAAGATAAAGAAATTGAAGGCATCAGAATAGGCAAGGAGGAGACCAAGTTATCACTCTTTGCGGATGACATGATGGTCTACTTAAAGAATCCTAGAGATTCAACCAAAAAGCTAATTGAAATAATCAACAACTTTAGCAAAGTTGCAGGATACAAAATAAACCCACATAAATCATCAGCTTTTCTATATATCTCCAACACAGCTCAGCAGCAAGAACTAGAAAGAGAAATCCCATTCAAAATCACCTTAGACAAAATAAAATACCTAGGAATCTATCTCCCAAGACAAACACAGGAACTATATGAACACAACTACAAAACACTCGCCACACAACTAAAACTAGACTTGAACAATTGGAAAAACATTAACTGCTCATGGATAGGACGAGCCAATATAATAAAAATGACCATCCTACCCAAACTTATTTATCTATTTAGTGCCATACCCATTGAACTACCAAAATACTTCTTCACTGATTTAGAAAAAACCATAACAAAGTTCATTTGGAAGAACAAAAGATCAAGGATATCCAGGGAAATAATGAAAAAAAACACATATGATGGGGGCCTTGCAGTCCCAGACCTCAAACTATATTACAAAGCAGCAGTCATCAAAACAATTTGGTACTGGCTAAGGAACAGAAAGGAAGATCAGTGGAATAGACTGGGGGAAAACGACCTCAGCAAGACAGTATACGATAAACCCAAAGATCCCAGCTTTTGGGACAAAAATCCACTATTCGATAAAAACTGCTGGGAAAATTGGAAGACAGTGTGGGAGAGACTAGGAATAGATCAACACCTCACACCCTACACCAAGATAAATTCAAAATGGGTGAGTGACTTAAACATAAAGAAGGAAACCATAAGTAAATTGGGTAAACACAGAATAGTATACATGTCAGACCTTTGGGAGGGGAAAGGCTTTAAAACCAAGCAAGATATAGAAAGAATCACAAAATGTAAAATAAATAATTTTGACTACATCAAACTAAAAAGCTTTTGTACAAACAAAACCAATATAACTAAAATCAGAAGGGAAACAACAAATTGGGAAAAAATCTTCATAGAAACCTCTGACAAAGGTTTAATTACTCATATTTATAATGAGCTAAATCAATTGTACAAAAAATCAAGCCATTCTCCAATTGATAAATGGGCAAGGGAAATGGATAGGCAGTTCTCAGATAAAGAAATCAAAACTATTAACAAGCACATGAAGAAGTGTTCTACATCTCTTATAATCAGAGAGATGCAAATCAAAACAACTCTGAGGTATCACCTCACACCTAGCAGATTGGCTAACATAACAGCAAAGGAAAGTAATGAATGCTGGAGGGGATGTGGCAAAGTAGGGACATTAATTCATTGCTGGTGGAGTTGTGAACTGATCCAACCATTCTGGAGGGCAATTTGGAATTATGGCCAAAGGGCGACAAAAGAATATCTACCCTTTGACCCAGCCATAGCACTGCTGGGTCTGTACCCCAAAGAGATAATGGACACAAAGACTTGTACAAAAATATTCATAGCTGCGCTCTTTGTGGTGGCCCAAAACTGGAAAACGAGGGGATGCCCATCAATTGGGGAATGGCTGAACAAACTGTGGTATATGTTGGTGATGGAATACTATTGTGCTCAAAGGAATAATAAAGTGGAGAAGTTCCATGGAGACTGGAACAACCTCTAGGAAGTGATGCAGAGCGAGAGGAGCAGAACCAGGAGAACATTGTACACAGAGACTAATACACTGTGGTATCATCGAACGTAATGGACTTCTCCATTAGTGGCGGTGTAATGTCCCTGAACAACTTTCAGGGATCCAGGAGAAAAAAAACACCATTCATAAGCAAAGGATAAACTATGGGAGTGGAAACACCGAGAAAAAGCAACTGCCTGAATACAGAGGTTGAGGGGATATGACAGAGGATAGACTTTAAATGAACACTCTAATGCAAATACTATCAACAAAGCAATGGGTTCAAATCAAGAAAACATCTAATGCCCAGTGGACTTACGCGTCGGCTATGGGGGGTGGGGGGGAGGAAAAGAAAATGATCTATGTCTTTAACGAATAATGCTTGGAAATGATCAAATAAAATATATTAAAAAAAAATAATATAGGATAGACCTCTAAAGAAATTTGAATGGGAAATGGTTTTTCTCAGTGGTACATGGCATATACACAAAAATTGACTATGTATTAGGGCATAAAAACCTTACAAACAAATGCAGAAAAGCAGAAATATTAAGGGAATATTTTAAAGTTAAAAATGCAATTAAAATTACATTCAATAAAGTGCTACAGAAAGCCAGTAAAATTAAAGAAAAATTAAATCATCTAATTCCAAATTAAAAGTAGGTCAACTAACAAATCATGGAAACATTTGGTAATTTCATTGAGTAGAATGACAGCAATACAACAACATATAAAAATTTATAGGATACAGATAAAGTAGTAGTAGGGAAAATTTTATATCTCTAAATGTTTATGTCGATAAATTAGAGAAATAACAAATCAAAGAACTGTGCATTCAAGTAAAAAAGTTAGGGAAAAAACACAAATTAAAAACCTCAACTTAAAGACCAAATTGGAACTCTTGCAAATAAAAAGTAAGATGAACAAAATTGAAAGGAAGAAAACCATTGAACTAATAAAGAGCTAAAAGCTGGCTTTATTTAAAAATAATAAAATAAACAAACCATTGTTAACTTGATTTTAAAAAGGTTCATTTGATTTAATAATTACCAGAATAAAAAATGAAAAGGGTGAATTCACCACCAATGAAGAAGAAATTAAAACAATTATTAGGAATAATTTTACCCAATTATATGCTAATAAATTAAATTATTTAACTGAAATGTATGAATATTTACAAAAATATAAATAGCCTGGATTAATAGAGGAAGAACTAGATTATTTAATGAACTCCCAAAGAAAAAAATCTTGGTGCCTGATGGATTCAAAGTGAATTCTAGCAAACATTTAAAGAACAATTAAATAGAGAAAGCTAAGTGTCTCATGAAATTGAGATCCAGAGACAGGAGGTCTTGGGTTCATATCTAGCCTCAGACACTTCTTAGCTGTGTAATCCCAGCAAACCACTCAATAGACATTGCATAGCCCTTACCACTCTTCTCCTTTCGAACCAATTAAGACAAGGTAAAGTGTTTTTTTTTTAAAGAACAATTAATCACAATACTACAAATTATTTGGAATATTGAATATTGAAACAAAAATTTTAAATAAAATACTAGCAAGGAGATTATAACATTCACTGTAAAATTGAGATTTGAACTCTGGACTTCAATCCCCACAAGTCCTTGCTCCACTTCCCCAAAATGCTTTGTAATCTCACGGAATTCTGAGGTGGGCGAGATCGAGAAGGTATTTAAGCTGATTGCAAAGGCTTTTGAGTTCTCTTTTGGACTTCCGTTTTGGGGCAGACGTGGCTCTTTCCATAATGTAGGTGAGGTCTTGTCTAGTTTTTTCTTACTTGTATATTCTTAAATTCTCAACCTTTAATAAACCTCATAAAATATAATACTCCTTGCAGAGAGAAACTAATTTCTACCTGCCTCAGTCTCCCCTAAATTTTAATCTTTACATCACTATGATCAGATAGGTTTTATATCAAGAATTCAGAAATGCTTGAATATTAGGAAAACTATCAGCATAATTGACAATATCAATAAGAAAAGCAAAATAAATTATATGATTATATCAATATATACAGAAAAAGCTTTTGACAAAATACCATACCCATTCCCATTAAAAACAACAGAGAGCATAGGAAAAAGTGGAGCTTTCCTGGAAATGATATGTACTATCTTTCTAAAACCATCAGCAAGAATTATCTTTAATGGGGATAAGCTAAAAGTTTTCCCAATAAACTCAGAAGTGAAACAAGGATACCTATTATCACCACTATTAATCAATATTGTATTGGAAATGTTAGCTATAGCAGTAAGAGAAAAAAAAAATTGAAGGAATCAGACTAGGCAATGAAGAGTCAAAATTATCATTCTTTGCAGTTGGTATATTTAGAGAATTCTGTCCTTGAATATTTTTCCCCTAGGGTTTCTGGAACTATGCTATCTTTTATTTCCTTTCCTAATCAATCAATCAGCTTTTATTATATATCCAATTTGTGCTAGGCATTGGAGAAAGAACAAAGTAAAAAAAAAAATAGATATCAACATCAAGAAGTTTGTGTTCAGTGAATATATAGGTAGCATATACAAAGTGAATAAAAGATAATTTAGGGGTCAAAAACACTAAGGAAAAGTCTCATGTTAGTATCTGGGCAAGGTTTTGAAGGGCAAACAAAGATGAGGGTCTTTCATGTGTTCTTAAAATTCTCCTTATATTACACTTAGTCAATGAGAACACATAAGAACAGATTTCTAGAGAAAGAATAAATAATATGACTTTAAGAAATTTCTAAATTAGGAGAGGCCCATAAAAATTGAAGAAAACTTAGTGAAAGAAGCTTACAAGATTATAATGCACAAGGGTTATTGGACATAGGGAGGAAAGGAGAAATTTAAATCACAATTAGAGGAAAAAAGAGGATACCCAAGTAACAACTATCTAATCAAATATTGAAAAAATACAGGAAATGGCCAAAAAAAAAAGGCAAAATGAAATATGTAAGTGATCTCATGCTAAAGCTGGTGGCCACTAAAATAAAATGGATGATTGACTGTAATGGTTGGTAATAAAGATTCTCATACAAATTTAGTAAAAAGAGAAGATGATTGTTACAAGGGAATCACTTTAAAAGACTGATATATATTAATTTAAGGTCGCCAAGGAATCAGCTATGTAATTCCTAAATGAAAAACTCAAGTCAGCCGTCAGCCTTTTTTGGAGTTTAATTACAATAGGAGCAAGAAAGGAATTAGAGATATATATAGAGAGAGAAAGGGGAGAGAAGGGAATAGGGCTTAAATACCCCTTCTGTTTAGGCTGGGCCAAAAGGCCCAAGCCCTTAGATAGCTGGGGCAAAGAAAGGAGATCAGTCCCTATTACTCACGTGTCCAAAATGGAGAAACAGTCTCAGAGGCCCCCACCTTCAGCTTCCTTCAGAGCAAGCTTCCTCAGAGCCCAGGAACCACCGACCAAAAAACTCCACCACCCCTCGAGTCTCCAGACCCTCCTATCTTTAAGGAAACCATCCAAGTTGCCTCCCCTCAGTCCTCACATCTACCAATCACTCTTCATCAATTTCCCTGTCAATGGAGGCTCTCGCTTAACCCAGGACCGCCCAGAGGTTTCTGGCTTTTGCACATGTCTGTTGAAGGTCATATTTTTCAAATGATTAAATCTTTACTCCTTTGTTCCAGCCCTTTCTAAATCCTGTTAACTTGAGTATGGTAGAGATTGGAATAATTAAATTTTGATCTAGGCTGCAGCCCTTACTCAATCTTATTAGGACTGAATAGGGTGGAGATTTATTCCAAGTATCTCCATTGTATCAATTCTAAATCAATCAAGACTCAAAGAAATTCCTGTTCTATGCTTAAGCATAGGTCAAAGTCCTTTCCATTGTTCAGCAAAGGGTTTCTGTCCTAAAGTAATCTTAAGAAGGGAAGAGAAGGAACCTCCCATGCCAATGGAGTTCCCATTCCAATAGACTATCAGTAAGAAATTTTCCAAGTATGAAATATCCCAATGGTGAAATTTCCAACATTTATAAGTCTAAGGAATTTTGAGGTTTACATGATTCAATAGAATTCTTTATTACCAGGCTACAAATTCTACATAGGAACAATGATGGGTCTCCCTGATCCCCTTAATAGATCATGAAAAATCAAGTTTCTCTTTCATATAGGACTTAATAAAATCACTGTGAATGCTAATTTTCATGGTTCAGAGCTTTTTTTTTTTAACAATAGTCGCGAAAGGTTTTCCAAAATAAAATATATAAATGTTCTACTTACCGCTCCAAGCATAATTCTGAAAATAAGCCATCGATACCCCCATATAACAATGTAGGATGTTGGAGTATGTTTGGGTAGTTGGGAAAGAGTCCAGAAAGGGCACAAGAATATTCCCAAAAATCCTGTTTCCAGGAGCTGAAATTCCCATCCTAAAATGATCACAAAAAGAAAAAAAGTTTGGTTTTTTAAAAGTCAAATGAGATCTTTTTAATTAAGACACAAATGGCATATTATATGATTTTGTCAAATGCGATTAAGTATTTTAAAGATTTCTGAGAGATCATGGTATAGACTAGAGGAAGAGAGCTTAGAGTTAAGAAGAAGTTTGAATATTCAAGTTTAATGTCTCAATGAACCAGGAAACTCAATAAAAATACAAATTGTAAATTAGTTGTTCCACACCAGAAGTTCCCCATATATATGAAATGAATGAGTCAGTGAATGGAGGGAGGAGAAAGTTTCTTAAAAGAAGTAAATAAATAAAGGTATCCTTCTGAAAATAAAAGAAGGGAAAAGTTCCTCTAGGACAGTGATTGCAAACCTTTTAGGGACCCCATGTCCATGTCCTGCCCTCCCAGACTACTTGCAGAACCCCACCCACCTGCATTGGGGGAGTAGTGTTGGGCTCCCAGCTGGGTTGGGGGGGTTAGGGTAGAGGTAGGGAACTGCCTCCTGGGCCTACAGGGACCTATGCCCCACATCCAGCCACCCCAGGGATAGGCAGAGCTAGGAGGCTGCTGCCCAAGACCAGTGGGGAAGATGAGGGAAGCTTTGGCAGTGAGGTGGCCCAGAGACCCAGTGCCCCACCCCCTCCATGGGGCAGAGAGATGGGCCAGGAATGGGAGTGTGTGCCCACAGAGAGGTCTCTGTGTTTCATCTTTGGCATGCGTGCCATAAGTTTGCCATCACAGCTCTTGGGAGTATGTAAACTGTCAGAGCCTTAATGTAAATTAATTTATAGGGTCTTATTTTATATTTAGAACAGTTATCCAAAAAAAAAAAAATAGGTTCACTGATCCCAAGGAAAAATACTAACTCCTATTTGGTATTTAGGTTCTTCACAACCTTATCAAATCTACCTTTCCAGCCTTTTCATATACAATGTTCTCCTTTACACACTCTACAATCCAGTCAAACTGGGATTCTGTCTGGTCCTCAAAACACTACTTTATCTCCTTACCTCCATGTCTTTGCATAGGTTGTCCCCAATGCCTTGAATGAACTTCTTTCTCCCTTCCACCTCTCACAATCCCTAGATTCTTTCAAAATTTAGCTGCTGGTACTTTCCCCTTGTGAAAGGGAATTTTTTTGATCCCTTTGTCTATTTTAAGTTAATCAATCAGGAACTTCAAGTACCCATACTTAACCAAGACTTCACACTTACTTAGTCATTAATACTTAGTCCTAAAAGATCATAAGTACTGCCCCCCTCCCCCAGGCAATGCTAGGCAAATTGAGAGACTTTGATTGGTTCCTAAGATGTGATAGACCAGGCCACAGTGAAAGGAAGGAGAAACCAGATAGGAAGTGATAAGGAGAAAACTGCTTATAAAAGCTAGCCAAAGGCATTCTGATTCATTCTGTTGCCTTGGTGGCTCTTGCTGAAAGAGGGATTCTTCTGCATGGCACTTCTTCTGCATTGGAGATTCTTTGTTGGTGGCTCCAGGATTTCAGTTTCAGTGATTCTCTTGGGTTGAGGAGACCCTGGTCAGAGACACTGGCCTTTTGGCTCTTCTCCTGTCTTTGGTAGGAGACTCTCTTTGGTGAGGCACTCATATCTGGACTTAGTTAATATAACTAGACAATATTTTCTATCACCTTCCTACATTTCCCTCTTTACTATCTCTACCCTGTTGTAATAAAGCTACTAAAAACATTCTCATGACTTAAGAGTTAATTTTATAATTGGTGACCACAATAATATTTTTAAAATTCTTATATTTGTCAAGCTCATTTTTAATTATTACACCCTCCCTGTGTGTATGCCTTATCTTCCCCCTGAAAAATGCCTTATATTTATGTATTTGTGTGTGTGTGTATGTGTGTGTGTGTGTGTGTGTGTGTATGAAAGCTCTCTGAGGACAGAGTATGTTTCTTTTATTGCCTGACACATAATAGTCATTTAAGTCATTAAATAATTTTTTTCCCTGGGGAAAGTAGAAATCAGAAATGAGTTTTCCTGTGAAGGTCAGCTCAGAACCAAAACAATATGACTGAGGAAAAGAACTCCCTAAAATGCAGAATTGGCCATATGAAAAAAGATACAAAAATTCATTAGGAAAAAGAAGTACTTGAAAATTAGAACTGACAAAAATGGAAATGGAGGTACAAAAACTCACTCAAGAAAATAATGTCTTAAAAACTAGAATTCTGCAAATGGAAACAAATGACTCTATGAGATATAAAGAAAAATCAAATCAAGTCCAGAAAATGGGGGATGGGATAAAATGTGAAATATCATTAGAAAAACAACTAACATGGAAAATAAATATAGGGGAGATAATCTAAGACTTACTGAATTACCTTAAAAGCTTTGATTTTTTTTAAAAGGGCTTAGATATCATTTTTCAGGAAATTATCAAAGAATATTGCTCTAATATTCTAGAACTAGAGGGTAAAATAGAAATTGAAAGATTCCAACAATCACCTCCTAAAAGAGGTCTCATTAGTCTATCCCCCAGGAATATTACAGCCAAATTCCAGAACTCCTAGGTCAAGGAGAAAACATTGCAAACAGCCAAAAAGAAAAAAATTCAAATATTGTGGAGCCATAGTCAGAATAATATAAGATTTAGTAGATTATAAATTAAAGGATTAAAGGGCTTGGAATATGATATTTCCGAGACAGAGTAACTAGACATCAATCAAGAATCATCTACATACAAAACTGAGCATAATCCTTCAAGGGGAAAATGGATATTCAATGAAATAGAGAAGACCAGAGCTGGTAGAAAATTTGACTTTCAAATTCAAAACTCAAGAAAACTATATAAAGGTAAACAAGAAAGAGAAACCAAAAGACACTCAATAAGGATAAACTGTTTATATGGAAAAATAATTCTTGTAACTCCTAATAATTTTATCATTATTGGGGCAGTTAGCAGTAGTATATGTAGACAGAGTGCAAGGATATGAATTGAATTTATATGATGATATCTAAAAAGAATAAAATTAAGGGGTGATAAGGAGGAATGTATTGGAAGAAGGGGGAAGGGAGAAATAGAATGGATTAAATTATCTCACATAATGGGGGCATGTGAGGGGAAGATGGGGGAGGTGAAGAAAGGAGCACTTGCACAGTACTCTCATTACAATAGCTCAAAGAGGGAAGAACATATGTAATCAATTGCATACAGAAATCTATATTGTCCTACAAGAAAATAGGAAGAGAAAGGGATAAGAGAAAGGGGGCACTGATAGAAAAGAGGGCAAATTGAGGGATGTGGTGGTTAGAAGCTAAACACATTTGAGGATAGACAAAATGAAAGGAGAGAGGAAAGGATAAATAGGAAGGAAACAGGATGGAGAGTAATACATAGTAATCATAATGGTGAATAAAAAAAATTTACAAGCTAATAAAGTCCTAATGTCTCAAATACATAGAGAAATGAGTTAAATGTATAAAGTAGACAAGTCATTCCCCAACTGATAAATGGTCAAAGGATATGAACAGGCAATTCTCAAAGTAATTAAAGCTTCTATAGTAATGCAAAAAAAAATAAATAAATAAAAAGCTCTAAATCAATGTTAATTAGAGAAATGCAAATTAAAACAACTCTGATTTAGCACCTCACATGATTAGCTATTGTGACAGAAAAGGAAAATGACAAAATTGGGAGGGGTTTTGGGGAAATTGATACATAATAAATTGTTGGGGGAGTTGTGAAGTCAACCATTCTGGAAAGTAATTTGATCCTATGACTAAAGGGCTATAAAAAATACCTTTTGACTCAGCAAAACCATTCCTAGGCTTGTATCCCACAGACTTGTTTTTTGTTTTGTTTTGTTTTGTTTTGTTTTTTGTTTTAAAAGAGGAACCTATATGTTCAAAAATATTTAAAGCAGTTATTTTTGTTGGGGTAAAGAACTGAAAAGTCAGAAAATATCCATCAATAGGGGAATGGCTAAGTAAGTTATAGTGTATGATAGTAATGCATATAATATTTTTGTGTTGTAAGAAGTGATGAGCAAGTGGAGTTAAGAAAAACCTGGAAAAACTTCCACAAAATAAAGCGGAGTGAAGTAAACAGAGTTAGAGTAATGTTGTACACAGTGACAGCAATATTGTTCATTGAAGAATTGAATCCAAAAGGATTCATGATAAAATAAAAAGCCAACTGCTACCAGAGAAAGAACTGATGGCTTCTGAATTCAGACCAAAGCAAACTTTTTTTTACTTCATTAAATTTTTTCTTTGTATTTTCTTCCACAAAAGGATTTGTATGGAAAATGGTTTTACAGGATGGGACAGGTAAAATTTCTATCAGATTGCTTACCATCTCAGTTCAGGGTAAAGGTAGAATCTGAGGCTCAAAATTATTTTTAAAATGCTAGAAACTGTTTTTTTATGTAATTAGGGAGGAACTAACTGAATAAATTTTTAAAGATTTGTATTTGTATGTAAATCCTAAAAGTTTTTGTATAGCAGCAATTAGTTATGTTCTCTCTTATAGAATATGAGTGATAATGGTAAAAGTAATATTCCTTCTTTAATATTACTATATATACATATTACATTATTTATCTATTTACTATTTAAGGTCAAATGTCTTCATACTTATTAGAGCAACAACAGATTTTTCAAGATATAAAGATCTACAGTCATTTTATTATAGCTTAGTGTACTAGATTTATTTCTTTTAATACAGTTTTCATGTGTTTCTATTTAATTTTCTCTATAATTTCACTCTAGCGTTGAAAAAGACAGCTAGGAACTTTAGGAACAAGTGATCAAACATTTCTTTGTCTAACTGTCCCATTAGAAAATCTGTATCATAAAACATAATTTATTTTTAATTCTTGTTATTGGATTAGACCTACAAAATTGACCTACACTTCACAGATTAAACTCAAGGAACTTTTAAAAGAATTTCCTTTCTACTTCCATGTATCCTGTGGCTTTCTGAAAGCCTCAGTTTCAAAATTAGTCCTTCTTTGGTGAGAAGTGAATTATATTGTTATAAAAGCAGCTGCATCAGAAAAGCAATGCCTAATGCTGAATGTGAAAGGTTAATTGTTGCTAAACTGAGCAACAAATAGTAGTTATTGGTCTAACTGGCAGCCAAGTGGTAGTATATCTTGTTAGCCTCAGCCTCCACAAGAATCCCACTGTTATGGATGTTTTCATATGGAAATTACTGTCTTCCCTCCCAGACAGATCCTATACATGCTTGATCTGTGGTTAAGAGAGTCCAAGACTTTACATTTTCTAATGTGCTCTCAATGGGCAGTAATATCACATGTGACAAGAAGCAACACAAATAATTAGTGTTTCTCTTTATCTAATCATTACCACAAAAACTACCTAAGGACACAGTGACCCAAACAAAATCATGTTGTTGTTTTTTTCCTTATGTATTCCAATCAGCATTAAGGATCAAAAGATAAAGAAATCTAAAGTCTTCTGGGTGCTTAGCTTGGCTGAAAAGAATGTCAGTGGGATCTGCACCTGTGCTACTCGTTCTGAAGCTACAAGTTCCAACCCTGGCACTACCACTTGGGTATGATTCCAGAAGTATAATCAAGTCTGAAGGGTGCCTGAAAAGGAGATGTCTGGATGATACAAGGGCAAAGGAGGAAGAATGTCTGACTGACAAGCAAAAAGACAGTCAACAATGGTAAAGTGCTGCTGGGAGAGAAGCTCTCATAGCTGTTTTAAACAGATGGCAACCACACTAAGCTGCAAAAGAAGGAAAAGAAGATGAAGAATTAAAAACAAAGGTGGCAAGCTATATGTTTAGAAGAAAAAGTCTGAACAAGTAGGAAAGGAAATGTCTTAGACACTACTTTCTAGTGTAGAAACAAATGACAGTTAGTGAATGAAAGAACCAAGGATTCTTTGAGAATTCATTAGTTAGATGCCACTTTAAGACCTCTGTTTTTAAAGAGAATAATGTCATATTCTTATGGAACTTTATAACTTACAAAATGCTTTTTCCACAACAATCTTGTGCAAGTATGACTCCATATGAAAGAATCTGGTCAATTAATATGTTCAAGAATACTTATCCATTGATCAAACAATTACAAATAAATTACAAATACAAAAACAAATAAATCTTAAACCTTTTGAACAGGGCCAGATTTTTATTACTCCCATCTACATCCAAATGGCTTCATATTATCTTTCTTTTCTTCCAACTTTTCCTCAAACTCCAACAAGTCTGTGATCTAACCAATTAGGCCACTCCCTCCAAAGGTACAGATCAGGATCTGTTCATACACATTTTCTCATCCCATACACCTCCAACAATGTATACCTCCCAGAGAACCACAATTTAGCAGGCTGGAATATTTAGTCTAGGTCTTCTGACAGTCATATAAGGAGAAAATTATAGGAAATAGATACTATATACCTTTGCTTAAGATTTTAGGAACACATATTCTAACCACTTATTCAACTGGGAAGCTTTTCTTCATCCTTTTATGTAGATGTTCCAAGTCTTTAAAAAAAAACTTTATTAAAACTACTTTGCTGTTGAATAGTAAGTGGGTCATTATTTACTTTCTTCTAACAAATGAGAAAACAATTTCTAAAACTAATCTTTAAAAAGTTACTTCATAGTAACTTTAGAATAATTTTCTCTGAAAAAATTATTTCATGATCAAAAGATATTATATAAAATGTAAAATAAATATATGAAAGTGATTCTCAAGTAACCTTAATTGTTGAAGCTATTCATTTAACAAACATTAAGTGCCTATATACAAAGTACTGTGAGAAGTACAGGGGAGGATACATACAAAGATGATTATGGCACAGTCCCTTGTCTTTGCCTTCAAGTTAAAAGAATCAATGTTAGATCTGGAAGGGCCTTAAAAATCATCTTATTCAATCTCCTCATTTATAGATGAAAAAACTGAGTCCCTAAGAAGTGAACTAATAATTAAATTTATCATATTTCAGTAAAATATCTAAGTTCAATTATAGATCATAGATAGAAGGTGGGGGGATAGATGATATTCTATCTGGGGCTGTAAACTAACAGAAGAAAGCAGGATGTGATCTATCAACTGAATTCTTACAAGTGGCTCACATTTCCCATAACTGCAAACTGCTAAGAAGAGTTGATCATATTTCCAACTTAATTGTCTCCTTCAAACAAACTCCAAATTTAAATATCTTACAGATTCAAAAAGGTTGGGAATATCTCCAAAAATGATAGAATTATGCAAATAAAGGGGCATTTCTTAATTAAAGATCAGCAATGTCATCACCTTGACTTTTAGAAGAAATAAATCACCCAACCCCTATTCTCTCTTCCAAATTTTAATCTAACGTCTCACAAATGCAAAAAAAAAAAGAATTTTTAAGACAAAATTTGAATGGCAGCAAAGAAAAACTAAGCAGTAGAACCAAGAGATTGATCTAAATGACAGAAAAAGAGGAGTCAAGAGAGAAAGAAAAATATATGTCACTATGAGAAATGCAAATGTACAAGGTAAAGAGACACCTATGTATGCACTTCTGCCTTTTTGTAAATGTAATCTGGACGTCTTTAGACCTATTCAGGTTTAACAAGTGACAACAAATGCCATTAAGCCTGAAACATTCAGAGTCTCTTCCAAATGAAATCCAAATCCTCTACACTGTGAAGCTGACATACGCTTGCTGTAGGCTTGTTTTTCAAGTTAAGGCTGAAGCTGCCACATCATCTCAGCATGGCGATCCCTTAGGCCCTCACTGCACACTGATATGTCTGGGAATGAAAGGGTCATGTTGTTGACCCACCTGCTTCTGTTTTCTTTGGTTGGATCTGGTCAAATTTCAGCAGCTGCATTGCTCACACAATGAGCACCATTGTTATCTCTCTCTGTGTGGTGGTGGAAGGGTCCAAATTTTAAAATAAATAAATAAATAAGCTGCCAATGACACAACTTTCAGTGGCCGTACTTGTCACAAGCTGAAATGGTAGCTGCATCTTCAAAAATCTCTGCAACCCAATAAATCAGTTTAGCACCTTGCAAAGTTTCAGAGACTTAAAAAAAAAGGGGGAGGAAAGGAAGTGATGGAAAGAAAGTCCTACTCCATAAATGTATTCTGCTAGAAAGAATTTCATTTGTGTAACATTTATTTTCAGCAATTTTAAACAATTGTCCCGAAATATTAAAGTTTCTGACTGGGCTACTACAAACTATAATTTAATTCTTTCATGAAAGGACACACACACATATATACATATTATATTTCTTTTCTTATGCACCAAAGAAAGTATTGCTAGTCTAAAAAAAGTCAAGTCAGTTAATTATTAATGAGCTCTTAAAAGGTCTGACTTACTCTTATTAACATTCCCCACAGAGAATATTATTTCTAATAGGACATATATTATTTGGTGTTATTTTATCATTAAGGATTCTAACCCCAAGTTTCACAATAATCTTTCCTAGCTAATCCCTAATGAGAAAACCAGGGGAAGTATCAGTGTCCATTTGTTTGTAATGTTTGCCATGCAGTAAAATCCTGAACATTTTTTATGCAATTCTAAGTTCCTGCACCTGCAGCTTTTGCCAATCTCTGGCTCTTGGCTGGTACTAGGAATAACCCAGCCAGCTGCAAAAGGTAGTCTATAGTGGAGAAACAGCACTTAGAAAATTGAAGAAAGAGGTTCTCAAGCCTTAGGGCTTTTTAGGGGTGCTCACAAACTCTTTTGGATTTTGATCAAGAGAAAAGCAACAACAGGGACCTAATTGTTCATTCAAAATGAACCTAATACTATGAAGGATGAGCTAGCCTGGGAAATCATTAAGTATGTGGTACCTTTTAAATGTATTCTATAGAGAATTTTTTAAAGGAATTTTGCTATTCTTACTCTTATTTAATCTAAAGCTGTATCTTTGATATCATACCACTGGAAAATAAGGGAGAAAGTGAAATAAAATATACTTAGTAATTACATTCAATTCAATGAACTGCAATCCTTGCCACCCTTCTCTTACCCCAAATTTCCTGAAGAGCTCAGCATGTAACTATGTATGTAATAGTGTGTAATAGACATGTGTGCTATTAAGGTCAAGAAAGAACTACATGTATTTTAAGATATAAGCAAAAATTAAAAGGTATAAGAAGAACCTTAAAAAACCATATTGCATTTTATGATACCATGAATAGTCTAAAACAGGGATGAAAAGGAAGCCAACATCCAATTTCCTGACATGCAGGTCGGGATAATAATTCTTTAATTTTTAT
The DNA here is from genome assembly GCF_027887165.1 of Monodelphis domestica. NCBI lineage: Eukaryota > Metazoa > Chordata > Mammalia > Didelphimorphia > Didelphidae > Monodelphis > Monodelphis domestica. The sequence continues at coordinate 142,410,093 of NC_077233.1, read as the reverse complement.
CATTAAAATAGCAGACTAGAAAAATAGAATGTCTGAGCTATTAAATTCCTTTGTATACTTCTAAAACAAGAAAATCTTTCTAATTCCTAATTTATTACCTCAGGAACATGAGGCTAACTTGTATGGGAAAAGGCTTTAGAATCCTATAATAAAAGTATAGAAGTATCATTATCAGATTATTTGTAAAACTGAAAATTTTTTCTAAATTCAAACCTCCATCTTTACCATTGATGTTTCTATTTTATCTATATTTAATATTTGCCTGAACCTAGTGAATGCCCCAGGCCCCTAAGCAGAAAGGTTGCTGTAAGTTAACAAAGAGATTTTCCTCACAAGATGTTCCAAAGTTGACTATGACATCAGGCAGCACATGATCACTCAACTATTATATAACTAACTTTTTTTTATAAAAAGAACATTTTTAGAATTTTAATGACACTAACTAAAGGCAGTAACAAGATAAAATCTCTGGAGTTGGCAGCTTTCAAAAAGTTGTTTTGCTGAAAGCTCAACAGAACTTTTGTTACCAAATTTTATGGTGCCTTTTTTTAAATCACAGAGAATAGTGCAGAACTTCCCCAATGATGTCTGGAGCTGAATGTTGACAAATTATAATTGCTTCAGCATTTCCACAATATTCTAATCAAAGATTTGCCATTTTTTCCTTCTACTCCTAAGCACCAACAACAGATTATTAAAGAAGGAAAGACCTTTATAGACTGAAAATGACAGAACAAAAGTAACTAAGAGAGCTGGTATCTAAGATAAATAATGACGGGAGAACACCTAGTTTTCCTTGATGAATTCAAGTCACTTGATTCTGATGAACTACACACTCAAATGGTGGGAAAAAACTGGCAGACATGGCTGCTGAGCCATTGTCAATGACATATGAAAGATCAACTAAATGAGACAAGTGTCACAAACTGAGAGAAGAGCAGATATCCTACTTTTCAAAAAGAGAAAAAAAAAAGCAAAGTCTGAAAACTAGAATGGTAAAGTAATATAAAATGCTTTTAAAAACCTGGAAAGTTCCTGAAAATATCAGTTTAATGATTATCTAAAATAAAAGGCAGTGATTACAAAGAGGCAGCATGGCTCCATCAATAACAGTCTTGCCAGATTAAACACATTTCCTTTTTTGGCAGGTTCCTAGAGAAGGGAGATTCTGTTTACATAGTCCCCCCCCCCCAGATAGTAGCAAACCTCTTGATAAAGTATATCATATTATTCTTGTAGGGGAAAGTAAGAGATGCAGATTAATCAATAATGTGATCATATGAATTCAGGAATGATTGGATGGCTGAATTCAAAGAATATGTTCAATGATCAAGGAGCAATAGGTCTCTAGTAAAGTAGCCCCAGGAATCTCTGCTTGATCCTGTGCTTTTTAACATTTTTCTTAACAACTTAGATAAGAGGATAGTTGACATGCTGATCAAGCTTGCATTTGACACAGAGCTAGGAGGGATATTTAAAATATGAGACGAGAGATTAGGGATCCAAAAGGAGTGTAACAGGCTAGTTTCTAACAAGATGGAATCCAATAGAGATAAGTGTCAAGTCTTGGACTTCAGTACAAAGAATAAAATTCACAAGTATGGAATTCACAAGGAGTATGATAAGATGATAATTACTCTGAAAAGGATTGGGGGTTTTTTAGTAGGTCACAAATAGGGTCACAAAGCTCTATGATGTTGCAACCAAAAAGATATAGGTGCTACCATACTCTATCCCTCTCAGACTCTGTTTGGAGTGTTGTGTTCAACTTTAAGCACACTACTGTAAGAGGGTCATAGATAAATTGGGAAATGAGTACATAGAGGAAAGAAGGCAAGCAACGGGCTTTGAATCTGAGTCTTGTGAGGATCAATGAAAGGAAATGAGGAGGTTTAGCCAAGAGAAGATGGGGTAGGCAGTAGGAGTCATTATAGCTATGTTCCAGCATTTGAGAAATAAGAGAATTTTTCTCTTAACTCTTAACTCCAGTGCCAGAACTGGGAGCAATTGGCAGAAGTTGCAAAGAAGTACATTTAATGTTGATAGCAGGAAAAATTTCCTAACAAAGGTAGTTGCAAAAAAGAAGAATGGGCTTCCATGAGAGGTGGTGAATTGCCTGGAGGTCTTAAAGCAGAATCAGAGATATTATTGTAGGATTTCCTTTCATGTATGGGAGGGATTTTTTGATAGCTAAAATTCCTTCAAATTCTCAGATTCTCTGATTCTGAGATCATGATAGCATAACTGATTAGTTTCACTCATTACATTGTTCAATATGCCCTTCCTTGAGTTGCTATGACAAAAAAAGGAATAAACACATTTTTATTCAAACAAATTTACCAACTGTTTATTTCTAAATTTTTCCTGGGTTCTATGTAAATTCTTAACATTCAAGAAGGAAAAGACTTTAAGATTTATTTGTTCCCTTCTTTTAATGAATATGATGCCATTCATGATATGTATTAGGGAAGGAGGGGTCAAATATTGCCATAGCTCTAAACATGTTTTGGGAATGTAGTGGTTTGGACCAGACATACAGACTAAAAGAATATTCCTCTTTACCTTTATTCTAACATTTTCCCATTAAGTCACACATAGCATATAACAGTGATAATCAGCCTTATTTTCAGGATTCTCCAGTATTACTTTTCCTTGAAGTTGACCTGAGTCCGAAGAACAGCCAACTTACTAATTCTTGCTAGAAGCTTACACAGACTGCCACACACATAGTTTTCCCTGAAAAATTATTTAAAAGCCAATTTCCTTCACATCTCTATGAACTGCTGCACTTCTTTTTTTTCTTTAACAAGAGAAACAAGATATTCTTTCAGTCCTTTGACAGAATTCAGTCCATGTTTAAAAAGTGTGAAGCTTCGCCATCATTCTTCTTTGCCTCATGAAAGGCATGGGGTCTCGACTTTTAAAGACCATAAAAGACTACCAAGAATGTTTTAGTATGAAACCACAAAAGAGAGTAGCTTTTCTTCTAATTCAGTATTTTGAAACACACACAAAAAAATACGTTGATGATCAAAGTTTAAAAGCTGTACTTTCAATCTTTTCATAACAAAAGAGAATCAAAAGAGAAGGGACAAAGGAAATTTAAAAGTGAGCAGAAGAATATCTCTCAGTGCTCTAATTTGACTTTGTTTCTTTTTTTAGATAAGCTTTTCTAAATGACGTAGGATTCTTAATCTAGAACACCTCACTCTTCTGATCTGCTACTTATTAAAATATAATTATTTTTAAAAATCAAAAAATCAGAAATCATTAGAAATACAAAGTTCCAATAAAGCCTACTAATATTAGTATAAATGTTTTTATTCTTACTATATGATGATACCTTTCAGGGACCAACAAGTCAACATAGTATTGGAGATATTTAAACATACTTCTTATTTAATTCTTGTCACATTAGATGAATAAGAATTGGTGTAAAATACATCATTGTAAACACTATAAACAGCTTCTCAACCGACCCTCTTCAGTCGACCAAAGCGCCCTTGACCAGATCCCCCAAAACCACACCATTGAACAACTTGACGTCCCTCCTTCAATAGAGGAAGTCCAAAAAGCCATTAAACAAATGAGAGCAGGCAAGGCACCCAGTAAAGATGGGATCCCAACCGAAGTGTACAAGGCCTTAAATGGAAAGGCGCTCCAGGCATTCCACATAGTGCTGACCAGCATATGGGAAGAGGAAGACATGCCCCCAGAACTCAGAGATGCCTCCATCATAGCCCTATACAGGAACAAAGGCTCACGAGCAGCCTGTGACAACTACAGAGGCATCTCACTATTCTCCACTGCTGGAAAGATTCTCACCCGTGTTATACTCAACAGACTCCTGTCATCTGTTTCAGAGCAGAACCTGCCTGAATCACAATGTGGCTTCCGACCAGATCGCAGCACCATCGACATGGTCTTCACGGTGAGGTAAATGCATGCCTTGAGCAGAACCTAAGTCTCTACATTGTCTTCATAGACCTGACAAAGGCGTTCAACACAGTGAACAGGGACACATTGTGGGTGATCCTCAGCAAGCTCGGTTGCCCAGCAAAATTTGTCAAACTGATCCAGCTCTTTCATGTCGACATGACAGGGGAAGTCCTATCTGGTGGAGAGACTTCCGATTGCTTCAACATCTCCAGTGGCGTGAAACAAGGCTGCGCCTTTGCTCTGGTGCTATTCAACCTATACTTCACCCAAGTATTACGACATGCTGTCATGGATCTAGACCTGGGTGTCTACATCAAATACCGACTGGATGCCTCACTATTCGACCTTCGCCGCCTGACTGCAAAAACAAAGACAACAGAGAGACTCATCCTGGAAGCTCTCTTCGCAGATGACTGTGCTCTCATGGCCCACCAAGAAAATCATCTCCAAACCATTGTGGACAGGTTCTCCATTGCAACAAAACTGTTTGGCCTGACTATCAGCCTCAGCAAAACAGAGGTGCTGTTCCAACCTGCACCAGGGAGGCCAACTAACCAGTCGTGCATTACAATCGCCAGCACGCAGTTTTCTAACGTCAACACTTTCAAGTACCTGGGCAGCACCATCGCCAACGACGTGTCCCTAGACCACGAGATTAATGCCAGGATCCAAAAGGCCAGCCAGGCACTCGGGCGGCTGCGCTGCAAAGTCCTCCAACACAGAGGTGTAAGCACTGCGACGAAGCTCAACGTGTACAACGCAGTGGTCCTCAGCTCGCTCCTGTATGGTTGTGAGACATGGACACTGTATAGGAAGCACATGAAACAGCTGGAGCAATTCCACCAACGCTCCCTCCAGTCAATCATGAGGATCCAATGGCAGGACCGAACCACCAACCAGGAAGTCCTCGACAGAGCCAACTCCACCAGCATCGAAGTCCTCAAAACCCAGCTACGATGGTCTGGACACGTCATCCGCATGGACACACAGTGAATACCAAGACAGGTATTCTATGGTGAACTGTCAGCTGGACTCAGGAAACAAGGCCGACCAAAGAAAAGATTCAAGGATCAGCTCAAGTCCAACTTGAAGTGGGCTGGCATTACACCAAAGCAACTAGAACTCGCTGCCTCTGTCAGAAGCAGCTGGCGAACCCCCATTAACCATGCCACCACCTTTGAAGATGAGCGACGTTGACGTCTTGCCGTTGCGCACGAACGCCGACACCAGGCCACAACCGCACCTCCCATAACAACTGGCGTCCCATGCCCCATGTGCCACAAACTCTGCGCCTAGGTCTTTGGACTCCAAAGCCACATGAGGGTACATCAATAGGTGATAATGCACAAAGAAATTGTCATTCTCGGTAACCGAGAGACTACCACTATAAACATATATGATCAGAGAAGAAGGTAAGTTAATCATCTAGCAAGCATAAAAGAAGGCACCCTACTGTGATTTTTTAAAACCAAATATGAGATTTTTTTTTTTAAAGCAAAAAACATGAACAAGAATGCCAGGTCTGACAGGGTTAAAAACTCCACTACTTGAAGGAGAATGAATACAGATGTAATATTACTACAGGTAGCAGTATAAATATTAGATAAATTGTTATAAGATTATTCTCCCTCCAAAAGGCCTAAGGTTGGATAATTAGGAGAGTGATCTTGCAGTTTTCAGAAATACTCTAGAAATAGGTGGTAGTTTAGGGGGAATATGGAGAGTCTGAAAAGCATGTCAAAATTTAGAAGACTGGAAACTTCCAGGAAAAAATGAGTAAGTGAATGCTAATAGGATCTCAGATCTCATTCAAAACTAAGCAGGTTAGAGTCCTAGTGAACTCTGTTCTGGTTAGGTTGCAAATGAATTATTATGTTCAGTTCTTAGTACTTTATTTTAGAAATGATGTTGATAAGTAAGAGATTATCCAGAGGAAGGTAATTAGGATAACCAAGGATTTCCAAAACCATGCTATATAAGGATTAGCTGAAGAAACTAGGGATCCTTTACACTGGAGTCAAAAGAACATAGGGGTAACATAACAGTTGTCCTTAAGTATTTAAAAGGCTGGCCTTTGGAAAGGAATTAGATTTGTGTTGCTTGGGCCAGGAAGTCAAATTTTTGCTACATAAGAATTTCCTAGTAATTAGAACTGTCCCAAAGTGTAATGGCTTTCCCATCACTGGAAATCTTTAATTAAAGGCTTGCTGACTACTTGTCATAAATGCTATATCTGTGTTTGATGTTCAGGTATGGTGGTACAAAATGACCTCTAAGGTTTTGTCTATGATATTCTATGATGCTATACATTTGAGGAGTCTTAACTCTCAACTATATAGACCTGGAACTGGACCCGTGACATCATTAGTCTAGGGTACTACGAAATAAGGAGCTTTCCTCTAGCAATCCATGTCACTACTTTCTTTACAATTTATAATCTCAGAGGAATGTCTAGGGCAGTGATAGCAAACACAGAAATGGAGCCCCTAAATAATACAACAGAATCCCTTGCAGGCAGCACACTGACTTAGAAGACCATATATTATGCTTAGTACAATGCCTGGGACATGCTTAAATGTTTCTTGATTGATTATTGCTATACTGTTATACTATATACTGATATACTTTTATAATGCTATAATGTTAATATTATCTATGTTCTATTGCATTTTTATTTATTTTGTTAAATATTTACCAATTACATTTTAATTTAGTTCCTACTAGGAATGCTATAGCATATTTACACCTCTGGCTTAGAGAACTGAGCTTGATCTCCAGGGTCACAAAGCTGGTATGGGCCAGAGGTAGGACTTGAATTCAAATTTTCTGGTCTCAAAATCCAGGTCACTATACAATTTGCCATACTGCTCTCTCAGTCTATATACTGTTATGACAGTTATAACAACATGAAAGTTACTACTTGTATTAGGCTACTTGACTTTAAACCTGGATGAATCTTAGATAATTTAGTCCAACATCCTTATTTTACACAGGAGGAAGCTCAGTCTCAAATAGAAGAATTTTACCCAAAGATTTACTCAAAGTTACACAAAGCAATAAACAAAAGAGCCAGGATCTGAATCTAGGTGTTATCACTTCAAAACCAGGACTCTCCTTTTCATGCTGGCCCTCAAGTCAGTACATTATCTAACAAAGAGTTTTTAATCCAAACATGCCTATTAAAATAATACATTTCTAATCTAAATATTCATTTCTAAATTTGAAAACAGGTACTCTAATCTTTCTCAGTTGCTATTATTTCTAGGGTGCTCTGCATATATTTCTAGTATGCTTGCTACATTGAAAAATACTCAAAGTATGCCATCCCTGCACACTGAAAAACATATTTTAAAATAAACATATTTCTTTAGAAGGTGATAAAAAGAGATCTAAATGCCTCAAAGATGGCATCAACATTCAAGTCCTATTACTATACTTAATAGGCAAACAAGAAGCACTATGTGATAGATACAGTGCCAGACACTGAGGATATAAAGGCCAAAATAAAAATAGCTCCTGCCCTCAAAGTACTTAACAGCCTAACAATAAAATGCAATAGATTTCTCTATTAGCAGCAATGCAATAATCCACGACAATTCTGAGGGATTTATGAGAAACAACACTATCCACATCCAGAAAAAGAACTGTGGGAGTAGAAACACAGAAGAAAAACAACTGTTTGATCACATGGGTTGATGGGGATATGATCCGGGACATAGACTCTAAACGATTACTTTAGTGTAAATATTAATAATATGGAAATAGGTCTTGATTAATGACACATGTAAAACCCAGTGGAACTGCTTATTGGCTTTTGGAGGCAGGTGGGAAGAGGAGAGGGAAAGAACATGAATCAAGGAACCATGGAAAAATATTCTAAATCAGTTAATTAAATAAAATTTTTCAAATAAAAATAATTAAATTAATTATTATTATTTTTTTTTACATTTTAAACATTATTTTATTTGGTCATTTCCAAACATTATTCACTGGAAACAAAGATCATTTTCTTTTCCTCCCCGCCCCCCCTCCCACCACCTTTCCCTCTCCCATAGCCGACGCACGATTCCACTGGTTATCACATGTGTTCTTGACTCAAACCCATTTCCCTGTTGTTGGTATTTGCATTAGTGTTCATTTAGAATCTCTCCTCAGTCATATCCCCTCAACCCCTGTAGTCAAGTAGTTGCTTTTCATCGGTGTTTTTACTCCCACAGTTTATCCTCTGCTTGTGGATAGTATTTTTTAGATCCCTGCAGATTGTTCAGGGACATTGCATTGACACTAATAGAGAAGTCCATTACCTTCAATTGTACCACAATGTATCAGTCTCGGTGTACAATGTTCTCCTGGTTCTGCTCCTTTCGCTCTGCATCACTTCCTGGAGGTTGTTCCAGTCTCCATGGAATTCCTCCACTTTATTATTCCTTTTAGCACAATAGTATTCCATCTCCAACATATACCACAATTTGTTCAGCCATTCCCCAATTGATGGGCATCCCCTCGTTTTCCAATTTTTGGCCACCACAAAGAGTGCAGCTTTGAATATTCTTATACAAGTCTTTTTCCTTATTATCTCTTTGGGGTACAAACTGAGCAGTGCTATAGCTGGATCAAAGGGCAGACAGTCTTTTATCACCCTTTGGGCATAGTTCCAAATTGCCCTCCAGAATGGCTGGATCAATTCACAACTCCACCAGCAATGAATTAGTGTCCCCACTTTGCCACATCCCCTCCAGCATTCATTACTTTCCATAACTGTCATGTTAGCCAATCTGCTAGGAGTGAGGTGATACCTCAGAGTTGTTTTGATTTGCATCTCTCTGATTATAAGAGATGTAGAACACTTTTTCATGTGCTCATTAATAGTTTTGATTTCTTTGGCTGAGAATTGCCTGTTCATGTCCCTTGCCCATTTATCAATTGGAGAATGGCTTGATTTTTTTGTATAATTGATTTAGTTCTTTGTAAATTTGAGTAATTAAACCTTTGTCAGAGGTTTTTATGAAGATTGTTTCCCAATTTGTTGCTACCCTTCTGATTTTGGTTACATTGGTTTTGTTTGTACAAAACCTTTTTAATTTGATGTATTCCAGATTATTTATTTTGAATTTTGTAACTCTTTCTAAGTTTTGCTTGGTTTTGAAGTCTTTCCCTTCCCAAAGGTCTGACATGTATACTATTCTGTGTTCACCTAATTTTCTTATAGTTTCCTTCTTTATGTTCAAATCATTCACCCATTTTGAATTTATCTTGGTGTAGGGTGTGAGGTGTTGATCTAAACCTAATATTTCCCACACTGTCCTCCAATTTTCCCAGCAGTTTTTATCAAATAGTGGATTTTTGTAAATTAATTATTTTTTAAACTACTTACAGCCTAGCCAAGACAGATAACATACACACATAAAGGTATATACAAAATATGGTGATGGTTAAAGTAGGCACTAGCACTTAGTATAATTAGGAAAATTTTCATGTAGGAAGGTAGGGCTTGCACTGAAGAATGATGAAAATTAAGCATTTTGGGAGATGAAGGTGAGGAGGAAGTGCATTCCAGGCATAGGGGGACAACTACTGCAAAGGTGCAGAAAGTAAGCAGTAGCAAGAAGGCCAGTTTGGCTCCACTGTAGATTATATGAAAAGGAGTAATGTCTGGAAGGATAGTTTGGAGACAGATAATGAAATGTTTTAAATGCCAGAGGAATTTATATTTGATCGCAGAGGTGATCGAGACTCAATAGAGTTTATTGATTATAAGGATATTATCCAATTAATGCCTCATAAAAATCAATTTGCTAGCGGTGTAACGAGAAATACAAGAGGAGGGAAGAGGAGGTCTTAAATTGGAAGACCAATGAGGAGACTACAGCAAAAGTGTAAGTAAGAGGTGATGAAGACTTGAACTAAAGTGATAAGTTATGTGTGTGTAAAGAAAAGGACAGACATTAACAATAACAGTGGAGGTAGAAATGATAAGATCAGGCAAATAAGTAACAGGTTTTTGCATGAGAATGAAGATAGGGTAGATGACATGTAATTGGGGAGCTTCTTATTTATATTAAAAAAAATGATATAGAATCGTATCATTTGAGTTTCTATGACCAGCAAGTACCCTTTTTCACACTGAAGATATTACTAAAAGATTTTGGAATGCTATTTTTAACTTTTCTTCCTGAAGTATTGAGCCATGAAAAAAATTAACATAAAAACTTTTAAAAGCTTCCAAGTGCTCTCAAGGGTAGTTATTAGAAACCACTTTGGTAACAAGAGGGTGATATCACTGAGTTAATGCAGCAGTAAATTAGTTCTTCTGTGTTCAGAACTTAAAGTGACAGAAGAATCATGAAAGAATTGAAATTTAAAAAAAATAATGAAGTTAATGGATTTCCTATGTCTACCTTAGCAGGCAAACTGTCATTTTGAAGGAATGGTATATATTGTATTTAATTACTCTCTAAGTAACTAAAATAATTTCATCTATGTTTCCATAATCTCATTGTTATTCACTGTTTTTACTGTAGCCATTAAGGTAATTTATACTATACTCAATTTTTACCATTTGGCTATTTGATTTGAAGTAAAATTTAGGAAATGAGCCTTCTAAATAGACATCAGATTAACCAAAGGTAGAAAGGTTTTTAAAGGCCATCTAATCCAACCCCTTACCTGAACAAGAATTTACACCTACAATATTCTACCTTTGCTTGAAGACCTCTAGAATATCTCACTCTATTTTTTTGGACAGATCTAGTTGTTGGGAGGTTTTGCTTTACACTGAAATAAAATCTTCCTATCTACAATTTATATCAGTTGCTTCTAGTTCTACTCTCCAGGTTCAAACACAAGAAGTCCAATCTGATAGTTTATATCATGTTCTTATGTGTACCTAATTAAAATAGTTGTGCTGACTGTGCTAACAGGTAATGGCTACAGAAAAAGCAGCATTTGGATAGCAATACTTTAATTTGGGACATTTTCCATAATAAAGAGAGAATCTATTTTCCCTTGGCATATGCTCAAATCATTACTGAACTCCTTTTCAATTATATAAAGAACTGTCTGGCTTTCTCTTCCATAAAAGCAGCAGGTATCCTGTTTCTAAAGTTAACCCTATGAATGACACATATATAGAATTAATTTAACTGCTTTTGGTACCTCTTATCATGATTTTACTTATAAGCAGAAACATTCACTGTTTTCTAGCCATCAGAACTGCTATAATTGTTGTGCTCTGAGAAAAATTCAGTCAGCAGTCCTACCTGCTAACCCAGGAGTGCCTTATGAGGAATTAATGGGAAGATTAACTTAATATAACCCCCCTACTATCCATTACATTACTAACCATACCACTATTAAACAGCCTTATATTTCCACATAAAACAAAACACTTTCTAGTATACTGTAAAACTGTAGTCATATCAGACTTCTTAATTAGCCTATCATCCCTACTTACTTTTATATATTTAGGCCAAGGATCTATTATTACCAACTAACATTGATTTTAAATTCATACATTTAACATCTCAATGAGCTTTAAACTAGACTTTTTCTCTATCATTTTCATCCTAATTGCCTTATTCATCACCTGATTGATTCTAGAATTTTCCTTATGATGCATACACTCAGATCCTTACATATTTCTATGCTTTAAATATCTTATTACATTCCTCCTAACAATAATTAATCTATTATCCACCAAATATTCATTGGCTGAGAAGGTATTAGTATTGTATCATTTATACTTAATGGATAATGATATGGATGCATAGGCGCTTAAATAGCAGCCCTCATAGCAAACCCTTACAACCACAGCAGTAACATCGGATTTATACTTATAATAGCATGATTTATACTAAACAATAACCATCTTGGGCCTAATCATTGCCACCACAGGCAAATCAGCCCAATATGGCCTTCACCCATGACTACCTTTGTCAATAGAAAGACCATCCATAGCATCAGCCCTATACGACAATAGTCATAGTAGGTATTTTCCTTTTAATACGATTTCATCCCATAAAGTAAAATAACTAAACAATCCTTAACAATCATCCTATGCTTAGAAGCAATTACAACACTATAGACATTTGCACAATCACACAAAATGATATTTAAAAATTGTGCCATTCTGAACATCAGGCCAATTAGGTCTAATAATAGTCACAATTGGACTTTACCACCCACACCTAGCTTTCCTACACATCTGCACCTGTGCTTTCTTTAAAGCAATATTGTTCCTGTGTTCCAGATCCATCATTCATAGCCTTAAGGATGAATAAGATATTGGAAAAATAGGAGGCCTATTTACTACTCTACTAATTACAGCATCTGCCCTAATAACAGGCAGCCTAGCAATAATAGGAACACCATTTCTGGCAGGATTCTATTTGAAAGACTCAATTATTTAAGCCTCAAAAACATCACATACAAATGCAGAAGCCCTAGCACTAACTCTAATTGCCACCTTCCTTACAGACATATACAGTTGTAAAAAATAGACACGAATCCAGGACTTCAATCCCCAGAATGTCCTGTAATCTCACTGAATTCTCACATGGGCCGAGATCAAGAAGGTATTTAAACCTGGTTGTGAATAGGCTCGGGCTCTTTTTGGACTTCCGTTTTGGAGCAGAGGCGTCTCTTCCATGATGTGAGATTATCTTGTCTAGGCCTCTCTGGCCTAGGCACATGTTTTCTTATCCTGTATTTTCTTTAATCCTTAATCTTTAATAAACCTCATAAAAATATAATACTCCTTGCAGAGAGAAACTAATTTCTACTTGCCTCAGTCTCCCCCTAAATTTTAATCTTTACACAGTCTATGCATCATTTATTGTGCCCTATTCAGTCACTCACTTTTCCCTTCAGTATACACTCTTAATGAAAACAATCCAAGGTCATTTGAGGCAATGGATGGGAACTGGATCTAGGGTCATGAAGACCTGAGTTCAAATTCCGCCTCAAATACTTATGAGATATGTAACCCTGGGCAAATCACTTACTCTGCCTCAATTTCCTCATCTATAAAATGGAGACAATAAAAGCACCTATCTCCCAGAGTTCTTGTTCAGATCAAATGAGGTAATTAAATGAAAACCTTAAAGTGCTATACAAATGCTAGCTAGCCAGCTAGTAGTAAGTGATAGTGGTATTGACTGTGATGGTGGTAGTTGTATCATTTTATCTCTGGACAATGATTTAGTTACCATTTGGCTGAGTAAGTTGAGAGAAAGAACCAGATCAGCACCAGAATTTGAGTTGCAGTCCTTATTCACTATAACCCAATGAAATCTTTTAGAATGAGATTAGTCCCATGACTTGTGGCAAATTAGTTCATTTTCAGGGTCAATAAAGAAGTATTTTGAGCATACACATATCAGTCAAACTCTGTTATTCAAGAAACAAAAAGAATACAAGGCATTTCAAACACAATATGTTATAAATAAATAAAGTAAATCTTATTTCCTCCAAAATCAAATTTTCCTCCAAACTTCCTCATTTTCATTATGAGTGTCAGTATCTTTGGCTTTCAGTCTTAGAATAATACTTGACCTATTCATCTCCCAGGAATCTAATATTCAATCATTGAACAAATTTTATTGAACCTACCTCCACAACATATTTGTCCTCTTCTCTTCACTCACAAAGTCTCTCCGCTAGTTTAGACACTTATTACTTGTCATCAAGACTATAACAATGACATCATTGATTTGCCCACCTCCAGCATCATTTCTTTCTAAACTATCCTCCATAAAACTGTCAAATAAACAGATTAAAACATAGATTCCACAATTATCTCTACCTCCAATCTTTGATTGCTTCAGATTTCTTCTATTAATCTCCCATACAAACTCCAAAATTTGGGATTTTAAAATAATATACAATCTAGCTCATTCCTACCTTTAAAGTGTCAAAGTGGTGTGTTTACTCTTCCCTATACAGGGCATTTCATCAATGATATTTCATCACTTGTTATGTGTTTTATACAAGCAGACCTTCATATCTGAATGCTATTTATGGGCAGTGCATCTTAGCTACTCAGTGCTGAGGGAGCCACACTGATCAGTAATAAGGAATATGAACATGGAAAGATAGACTGAACATTTCCAAAGTGCTCTCTACAGGTCATCATCAATCAATGCTAAAGCCACTGACCATACGATCAACCTCAGTTTGAAATCAATCTCTAATTAGCCAAACTTCCAACTGAAGAGTTTTAAAAGTCACTTGGCTCCTCTTGTGTGATAAAGCACCTGCAACTGATTCCATTCCAGCAGGGATTTACAAGGGCAAGGGGTCCATTGATTTTACAAAAGCTGACTGAAATCTTCCAGGTTATTAGGCAAGGGGAAAATAGATCAAGGATGGCTCCATTGTCCATCTCTATAAAAAGGGGAAGAAACAACTTGTTCTATGACAACCATAGGTGGGACTTTGCTTAATGATTCTGTCTGATTCCAGGACAAAAGAATACAAAAAGAGCCATTGAACAGTGCCAAAGATGCACAAAGCTAAACTGCATAGTGCCAATCAAGCACAAGGTCAAACCAATCCCAATGGGGTTGATGAAAATTTTGAGCCATGACAAGAGGACTTGAACTTGTTTGGGGTTTGAGGTTGCAGCTGTTTAACATGTGTTAAAGGCAGGTCTTCCTTGTTCCACATTCTACCAAGTATCTCAAATTTGGCTCCTACCTGGCTCCAAAAATCTATCTAGTCCCTATTCTGTCTTTCATAATGTGAGAATTTTCTGTAGTCCTGTCTACTGATTGGGTAAATGCATAAATGCTTATATCATTTTATTTGGACCCTGATTCAAGGACCTGTTATAGATTTATTATTCCTTTACTTAGAATTTTTACACTTAAGACTTTGATAGTCTATATCTCATCCAGATATTATCTTTTTTTATTTTGGATTTTTTAAAATATTTTTGATTTCTCTTGCCAATTGATACCTCATAACTCAGCCACGCATTCCTAAGTGATCCCTATATTTTTCAAATCACCCTCTTCAGGGGGGTATGTATAAAGTATTATTATTTTAAATTACAAAGTTTAAATTCCTTTTGAGAGTAATTTTAGGTTAAGAAACATGCTACCTCTCCAATCGAGAAAGTGAACTATTTGGAGAAGACACCATGAAGATGACTCTACAGACCAAAAGCTGCACCAGAAGGACCAAAGTGAACTTTGGGATGTGGTGATTTGAACTGTGTGGGTTTGAATGCATTTATTTTGTATGTATACTCTTATGCCGAAGGGGACTGCCCCCTAATTGGCTTTTTGTCAATGTGCCTAGTAATCATTGGTTTTGTTCTCTTTTCTTTTTATCCACAAATTATTGTAATCTTTAAGTTGATTATGTTTCCATGAACCTTTTGGGGAAACTTGTTTCCCAATAGGATCACAGGGTGATATATATAAATGGAGATTTTGAACCCTAGACATCAATCCCCAGAAGTCCTTGTCATTTCTCAGAATTCCCTATAATATCACCTGAGTCTCCACATAGGCAAGATCACAATTTGTATTTAACTGGCAGAAAAACCTCCCACACTTTCTTCTCTGCCATTGCAATGATGTAGGAAGTTAGTGGTAAGCTAAGCATTAGGGTTCTGAATTGGCTGATCAGCCATGGGCACGTGGTTTTTATTTTATATCTTCTTTATTCCTTGATTTCTAATAATCCTTAATAAACCTCAAAAATATAATATTTTTATGACTAGATACTAATTTAATTTTTATACCTTGTCTATCTAATAATGCTAATACTAGGAACATATTGTAAAGAACACATTTTGTAAGCCTTAATATGCTACATAAATGTGAGTATTATTAGAATTAAAATGATGGAAAATTAGAGCTTGAAAGGACTTTAGGGATCATTCAAATAAAACTTCCTCATTTTATATGGAGATATGGAGGCCCTAATCAACAAATAAAAAGGCAAACAATGAGCTAACTCCAAACAGAAAAGCATGTCACTGGAATTCATTCTGTCTGTAACATACCAATGGGCGCTCAGAAATAATTTGTGCTAAAATGCTTAAAATAATATTTCTATAAAGCTATTTATACTACTATAAGTTCCAAAATAGGTATTTTCCAAGGAAAGATAAAATATAGATTTGTACCTGTCCAAATTATTCCAAAGTCTGCATTAGTAGAGTCCAAAATAAAGAATTATTGTTGTATAACTATTTTCTTTATTATACAATTTGGGTGTTACCAATTAATGCTAACAGCAATGTAATTCAATATATTCAATATCAATAATAAGAATAAAACTTGATTGAATGTTAGCTGAAAATACAGTTTTTCATTTCTGCTTTTCTATCCCTTTTTTGCAACCAATGGTCACATAATGTAACTTAAAATGTTTTTACCTTAGGGATATTCAAAAGAATGTTAATAATGTCCAAAACCAATGTAAAAAGGGCGTTTGCAATTGTTTAATATATGTGCCAATTAAAAATACAAGGATAGCAATCACCGTTTAGTTTTCAAAATCATAACAAAAAAATTGAAACAATTCCCACTGTATTTGTTGTTTTTTTTTTGTTTAGAAAATTTTATTTAGTCAATTTAGAACATTATTCCTTTGTTACAAGAACCATATTCTTTACCTCCATCCCCTCCCTCCACCCTTTCCCATAGCAATTCCACTGGGTATTACGTGTGTCCTTGATCACAACCCATTTCCATATTGTTGTATTTACACTAGGATGTTCATTTAGAGTCTACATCCATAATCATATCCCCCTCAACTCATGTGATCAAGAAGTTGTTTTTCTTCAGTGTTTCTACTCCCACAGTTTTTCCTCTGAATGTAGATAGTGTTCTTTCTTGTAAATCCCTCCACATTGTTCAGGATCATTTCATTGCCACTAATGGAGAACTCCATTATATTCTATTATACCACAGTGTATCAGTCTCTGTGTATAATATTCTCCTGGTTCTACTCCTTTCACTCTGTATCGGTTTCTGGAGATCATTCCAGTTCACATGGAATTCCTTCAGTTTATTATTCCTTTGAGCACAATAGTATTCCATCACCAACCTATATCACAATTTGTTCAGCCATTCCCCAACTGGAGTGCATCCCCTCATTTTCCAATTTTTTACCACCACAAAGAGCACAATTATAAATATTTTGTACATGTCTTTTTCCTTATCTCTTTGGTGTACAAACCCAGCAGTGCTATGGCTGGATCAAAAGGCAGACAATCTTTAAGCACCCTTTGAGCATAGTTCCAAATTGCCCTCCAGAATGGTTGGATCAGTTCACAACTCTACCAGCAATGCATTAATGTTCCAACTTTGCCACATCCCCTCCAGCATTCATTACTTTCCTTTGCTGTCATGTTAGCCAATCTGCTAGGTTTGAGGTGATACCCCAGAGTTGTTTTGATTTGCATTTCTCTAATTATAAGAGATGTAGAACACTTTTTTCATGTGCTTATTAATAGTTTTGATTTCTTTGACTGAAAACTGCCTATTCATGTCCCTTGCCTATTTATCAATTGGAGAATGGCTTGATTTTTTGTACAACTCGTTTAGCTCTTTATAAATTTGAGTAATTAGACCTTTGTCAGAGGATTTTGTTATGAAGATTATTTCCCAATTTGTTGCTTCCCTTCTAATTTTGGTTACACTGGTTTTGTTTATAAAAAACCTTTTTAATTTGATGTAATCAAAATTATTTATTTTACATTTTGTGACTTTTTCTAACTCTCATTTGGTTTTAAAATCTTTCCTTTCCCAAAGATCTGTTCTGTGTTCAGCTAATTTACTTATAGTTTCTTTCTTTATATTCAAGTCATTCACCCATTCTGAGTTTATCTTTGTGTAGGATGTGAGATGTTGATGCAAACCTAATCTCTCCCATACTCTTTTCCAATTTTCCCAGCAGTTTTTATAAAGTAGTAGATTTTTGTCCCCAAAGCTGGGATCATTGGACTTATCATAGACTGCTTGCTGAGGTGATGTACCCTAAGTCGATTCCACTGATCCTCCTTTCTGTCTCTTAGCCAGTACCATATTCTTTTGATGACCACTGCTTTATAGTATAGTTTGAGATCTGGGACTGCAAGGCCACTTTCCTTCACATTTTTTTTCATTATTTCTCTGAATTTCCTTGATCTTTTGTTTTCCAAATGAACTTTGTTATGGTTTTTTTCTAATTCAGTAAAAAGGTTTTTTTGGTAGTTCAATGGGTATGGAATGAAATAAGTAAATTAATTTGTGTAGGATTGTCATTTTTATTATGTTAGCTTTTTCTACCCATGAGTAATCGATATTTTCCCAATTATTTAGATCTAGTTTTAATTGTGTGGAGAATGTTTTATAGTTGTGTTCATATAGTTCCTGTGTTTGTCTTGGCAGATAGATTCCTAAGTATTTTATATTGTTTAGGGTGATTTTAAATGGAATTTCCCTAATTCTTGCTGCTGAGATGTGTTGGAAATATATAGAAATGCTGATGACTTATGTGACTTTCTTTTGTATCCTGCAACTTTGCTAAAGTTGTTGATTATTTCCACTAGCTTTTCAGTTGATTCTCTAGGATTCTTTAAGTAGTCCATCATATCATCTGCAAATAGTCATAGCTTTATTTCCTCACTGCCAATTTTAATACCTTCGATTTCTTTTTCTTCCCTAATTGCTACTGCTAGTGTTTCTAATACAATGTTAAACAATAGAGGTGATAATGGGCATCGTTGTTTCATTACTGATCTTATTGGGAATGCATCTAGTTTATCCCCATTGCAGATGATGTTGGCTGATGTTTTAGATATATACTGTTTATTATTTTAAGGAAAGGTCCTTCTATTCCTATGCTTTTTACTGTTTTCAATAAGAATGAGTATTGTATTTTGTCAAAGATTTTTTTCGGCATCTATTGAGATAATCATGTGATTTTTGCCAGTTTGGTTGTTAATATGGTAAATTATGTGGATGATTTTCCTAATATTGAACCATCCTTGCATTCCTGGTATAAATCCCATCTGATCATAGTGAATAATCCTCATGATCACTTGCTGGAGTCTTTTTGCTAGTATTCTATTTAAGATTTTGGCATCTATGTTCATTAAGGAGATTGGTTTGTTGTTTTCTTTCTTTCTTTTTTGATCTACCTGACTTTGGAATCAGTACCATATTTGTGTCATGAAGGGAATTTGGTAGAACTCCTTCTTTGCTTATTCTGTCAAATAGTTTGCATAGTATTGAGATTAGTTGTTTTTTGGATGTTTAATAGAATTCATTTGTGAATCCATTTGGTCCTGGGGATATATATCATTTTAACTATTGGGCCTCTTTAAAAAAGGGTTTTTGTTTTATTTTGTTTTTGCCCCCCCCCCCCTCCCCTTCCTTAGTTACCTTTTGATGATTCTCTTGATTTCTGTGTTTGGGCATCAAATTTTCTGGTCAGGTCTGGTCTTTTCTTTACAAATCTTTGGAAGACTTCTATTTTATTAAATGACCATACATTCCCCTGCAAGGATATAGTCAGTTTTGCTTAGTAGTTGATTCTTGGTTGTAGACCTAATTCCCTTGCTTTCCGGACTATCATATTCCATGCCTTTCAGTCCTTCAGTGTAGATGCAGCCAGATCCTGTGTTATCTTAACTGCAGTTCTATGGTATCTGAATGACTTCTCAGCAGTTTGTAGTATTTTTTCCTTAATCTGGTAGTTCTTAAGTTTGGCTATAACATTCCTGGGTGTTGTCAGTTGGGGATTAAGTAGATTTGGTTTTCAGTCCCCTAGGAGCATTTTTTTTTTAATCAGTGAGGAAGGGTTTTCAGAGGTCTAAACTTTCATGGCCTCTATGTCACCACCTTCTGCATTTTTATTTTTTAAAGTTGGTAATGTAATCAGTTATGGATTTCTAATTTATTTCATGTAGAAATAATCTAATTTGCTATTTACTTTTCCTCTAGTTTTGAAATTTTCTAAATTTTGAGAGGCCTAATAAGGACAAACATTTGGATTTTTCAATCAAGTCCAAGATCAGGAAAGCAAATCTTGTTGCTGGCAAACAAAAGTGACAGATCAAGGGAATTGGAATTTTCCCTTAAATAGTCTTTCTTCTTTTCTACCTTTCCAAACTCCATCTAGCTAGAATAGTTGTTTTGGCACTAATCAAGATAAGTTGAGCAAGATAAATTGACAGAAAACCAGACTAGATGCAAAGGCCTCCTAGGAAAGTAGTCTTTGAAGGACAAGTAAGGACTTGCTGGCACAAGTTATCCATTTGTGCATTCTATGCTAACAAATGTGAAGAAAAACAGTGGCTGGAGCCAGGCATAATGCTGGCAATCTTTGTGTAAGCTTCCCCCAGATGTAGCTCTACCATTCCAACTCAATCCAAGGTCATTCCCAACTATTACTGTTCCAGGGCCCCTTACAAGGAAAAAAATGCCAATTCAGATAGATCCTGTGGCCTTTTTTGGATAGTAGACAAACATGCAAGTAAAGGGGAAAGGTGGGTGGGAGGGGAGCATTACATCATTAACAAGTTGATGAAAAGGTGCTATTTGTCCTTAATTTAGAAAGGGTAATCACTACAGGGTAATTGTAAGAAATAACTTCATCCTTAAGTCCAAATTCAATGAAATAAGAGCTGAAATAAACCCTCCATCTCCCACCTCTTTGTCTTTGTATTGGCCATCTCCCATGACTGAATGCTACCCAAACAATGTTTGTTGACTGATTCAAGAGGAAAAGTCGAAGTACTTGAAGTCACTGAAAATCTTTACTTTGTTAAAACCCCAGAACTTCCATCTAATAACAAAACAGGTGCCAAAAGAAAAATAATTCTTGGATGTTTTGAAGAGAAGATGCACATACTTGGACTAGAATTTCAAAAAGCCATTTGTCATCATGAAGCAGGCCACTGTGCTAAAATAGAACAATTTAAAAACCTAACACTTGCTATATATGAACTAACATATTGTCCCATAGTATTTGACCAAAAGTGTAAAAACATTTCAGGACTTATAATAGTACATGCAGTGGCTATTACTATGAATAAGACTCTCAGGAGGAAAAAACCATCAAGGAATATTCCTAAAGTTAGACACTTGCCTAAGGACCATTTCTATCTGAATTCCATAAAGTATAGATGAGAAGAATAAAAATAAGAATTATATCAATTAAAACAAAATTAATAATAGATATCTTGTGGAACTTAAATGTTTGCAATGCACATTATCTACATTATTTCATTTGACCATCAAAAGAACCCTATTAAGTAAATGTTATTTTGATCCTCATGGGTAGGATTTGAACTCAGGTCTTCCTGACTCCACACTATACTTCCTCCCCAAACTAACATTCAATTCAACTAAGAAAGAGAGAGAAATTACTAAATAAATTAATTATGGTTCCCATCATCCTTTTACCTGTACCCCCTTTCTTAGAAAGAAAAAGAAAAAACAAATTCCGATACTCTCTTAAATCCACAATTGCTCTTAATGCCTTGGTAGAGAGATATAAAAAAGATTAGCTCATTTTATCTATCTCCACCACCAGGAATGTAATCTCTTTTTTTTTTTTTTTAGAGGCCAAAAACAATCTTTCACCATGGCCAATGCTACTGTAACTGCTATCCTTGATGACTATAAAACACTCTTATATTCATCTTTGGTAAATCACCTGGAAACCTACATGTATACGTAAAAATGAATACTTACTGCTGTAAGTTAGAGAGCATCATATAAAAGTTCTGTGAAATCCATCCTGAGTTCTGACATGTTTTAGACTGGTTAAAAATTCAAAATGTTGTATAAAACCATAAATATGTTCTGCCCATTATCGCTTATTTTGACAAAATTATAATTATCTACTTGTAACTTTCTATACAATGTAGTCTTTGGGTATCAAGGAAGAGAATTCAGGCTCCTTCACCAACAATTTCCCAAGAGGTTCTCCAGTTAAGGTTCAGTAAAAGCTTACATATTAAAATAAAATCATCTTAAGCAGCGATAGGGAGTTTGTATGTGTTGCTTTATTAATTCTCTTACAGTTTTGACATATTTTACTATTGCTATTGTATTCATTACTATGATTGTTGATCCTTAAAGAATATTTTAGAATCTTAATGATCATGAAATCACAGAATTTCAAAGTTGGAAGAATCGATAAAAGTCATTTACCCCAATTAGATATGATGTTACTTCATCAGAGATCTATATGCAAAGCATTATTTTGCTATTGTTCTGAAACTCTAAAAATTTTGAAAAGAAAAAAAAAACCTCAGCAATAAGATGTTCTATTTACGTAGTTTTTCATATTACAGCAATTACTGAACCTAATTAGATATATGCCATGGGAATCAATGCTAGTTTTAGAACCATATTAGCAATATCCTAAATTCCCAAATTACTTTTTTTTTAAGATTCAGGTAAAAAATTAAGGAATTGATATTCTCTCTTCATTTTAGGCTATTCCCCTCTTTTGCTGGATATTGGTTATTTTTACTCCTCTCCCCAATAGAAAGAACTTAATGTTCAAGATGACTAATGGAACCTAACCATGCACTGCTTTAACCACATGAATAAAGAATAAAGCAAGAAAGGGCAAAGTGAAAATTCAGAAAATAAATCAGGAAATCACAAAGTTACTCTTAAAAACCAACAGATTTGATGAATATGTAGGTGAGATCAACAGTCTAAAGGCAGTTGCTCGAAGAGGGCAAACCGAACAAATCCACCATGAATTTTTTTCTCTTTTGTCTATTCAAAGGTACCAAACAAAAGCAAAAACAATTTTATTAAGAAAACAGCCTCACTTGTGTAATGTTTGTCTCCAGAGAATGAACTGAATCAAGAAAATATAATCTATATATACATCTCTTTTTGTCAGATAATGCCTTCTATGGTATGGGGAGAGGAGGATTAGGCTGAAATGCCTGAAAATAATTCTATGAATTAAAAAAAATAAATTTTTTAAAGAAATGTTTTATTTCATAAAGAGCATGAAATAAAACAAGCAAGCAGTCAATAAGAAGACAACAGCCTCCAATAAGTAGTTATTGCTAGAAACATTTCTATCAATATAAAGCTTGTGTACTGACCAAATTAATTACTAAAACACTTGTTTCTTCTTCTATAATACAAGTTGCAAAATAATATAATTTAAGAAAATAGAAAATATGACATGTATATAAACCAAAACCTGGATTAAAAATTCCTAAATATGTTTTATGAGCTCTATCTTCCTGTTGTATTTGCAATCATTAGAAAATCATGGTGAAAATATCCCACAACTTTTTCATGTTTTTCAATCTGTGTTAAATGACCAAGTGTGCAACATTAGCAACCTATTCAAATGATCTTTTTGTAGAAAATGACAATCAGCTGTGAAACTGATGACCTTTCTAGATAGATCTGAACATGAAAACTTAGTGAAGAAATTAGAACCTATAGAACCTATACCTAAAAGATTATTTTAATAATTACCTCATATACATAATATATCACTACCGAATTCCAATAATAATAGACAGGTAAAAACACAAGCATGAAATTATTATTATTAAAAATAACTCACTTTCATATTGCCTTTTACAATTTACAAAGTGCTTTGTTGACAACAATCCTGGGACATTAAATCATTGTTGGTGGAATTGTGAACTAATCAAACTACAGTGGGGAACAATTTGGAACTGTGAATCTTAAAATTTCTCAGATTTGTGAATGTTAAAAATTCTCAGACTCTACCTTAGAACATTTGGTTAAGACCATTCCTCATTTTAAACAATGAAGGTATTTGATCAGGAATGTGAGAACTCTAACATTACTCCACCCATTCTTAAGCATACTTTAGGGAAAGATAAAGTTGTAAACTCCTTACTGAAAAATGAAAAGTACTTAACTGATACTTATAGTAAGGCAAAAGCCCTTAAACTATGTCTATTTTTAGATCTAATACAAAAAAGGTGCTAAGTACCTATAAAGGTCAAATTAATCACTAAAAGATCGGGCAACTAGCAAATTTGCAAGGGACAAGCTTAACAAAAGAGGTGTGAAGTTTTAGTCTACCCAGAGAAGTTGAGAACTAAAGAAGGTGTGAATTAAGAATGGTCAGTCCTTTGGAAAACGTCCATTGTGATTGGTAGATGTAAAAACATTGGGGAGGTGACATAGGAGAAAATTCTCTTTAAAAGGAGGTCAGAAAGGCCTCTGAGGAGTTGAGCTTTCCAAAGCTGAATTGGAGGGCTCGGTGGCTGAACTTAGTGTAGCTGAGGAGCTAAACTGGAGGGTCTCTCTGAAAACTAGAATCTTGCATGGGACAAATCTTGTGGTGAGTGGATTAAAGACTGACTGGTCTCTCTAAAGGCTCAGGCCTAGGCCATTTTGGCCTAGGCCCCTCATACATTATTTCCTCTTACGCTCTCTCTCCATTTCCTTGATTCCTTATTTGTATTAATTAAAATCTCCATAAAAACCCAGCTGACTTCGGTATTTCATATTTGGGAATTTTTCCCATGGCGACCACTTTATTTTTAATATAAAATCAAGACACAAAAAATTATCTTTACCAGTGTGGCCAAAAACTTACAGTTTGGCCATTTATACATTTTCGTGGTCACAGTTTAAGGAAACCACTCTTTTGTCTGTAACAGAACTAATCCCAAAGAACAATAAAATTGCATGCCCTTTGATAAAGCAATACCATTACTAGGGTTGTATTCCATAGTGATAAAAAAGAGGAGGGAGGAGAGAGATCTTTTTGCACAGAAATATTTATAGCAGCTCTTTTTGTGGGGGAAAAGAATTGGAAACTGAGAGGTAAAAATAAGTCCCCTAATTAAGGGGGGAATAGCTGAACAATTGGTAGTATGTGAATGCAATAGAATATTCTTGTGGTATTAGAAAAGATGAGCAAGAGAATTTCAGAAAAAACCTGGAAAGACCTCCATGAACTGATGAAGAGTGAAGTAAGCAAAACCAGGAGAACATTATACACAGCAACAGTAATAATGTACAATGTACAATTCTGAATGACTTACTTGTTACCAGCAATACAGTGGTACAAGACAAACCCAAAAGCCTTATAATGAAAAATGCTATCAAACTCTGGAGAAAAAACTGATGGAGTCTGAATGCAGAGAGAAGTAGATCACTTTTTCACTTATTTTTTTCATACTTCTTTTAAATTGTGTCTTCTTCCAGAACATGATAAATATGGAAATGTTTTGTATGAAAACACATGTATAACCAACAACAAATTGCTTATCATCTCAGAAAAGGACTATAGGGATGGGAAAGAACATGGAACTCAAAATGGCAAAAAACAAATGCCAAAAATCATACTTGCATGGTGTTACAGACAAGAGTGGTTGCCATAAACCGTGACCATGAAAATATGGGTTCAAGACTTTGAATTGCCAAAAGCATAAAGATAATTTTTAATGTCTAGATTTAAATAAAAAAAAAAGTTGTCACCATTGGAAAAAATCCCAAATATGAAATACCCAAGTCAGCTGGGTTTTATGGAGATTTTAATTAATACAAATGAAGGAATTAAAGAAAGGGAGAGAGACAGAGTAAGAGGAAATAATAGGAAGGCTAGGGCCTAGGCCTTTCTCTTTGAGAGAAAACTAAGTCAGTCTTTAATCACTCACCACAAAATCTTTACCAAGCAAAACTCTAGTGTTCAGAGAGACCCTCCAGTTAAACTCCTGAGCTTAACTAAGTTCAGCCATCGAAAGAGACCCAATTCAGCTTCCTAAGCTAAACTATTCTGAACTCTCTTGAACTGGTTCAGACAACTCTTTTTTTTTAAAATAATATTTTATTTGATCATTTCCAAGCATTATTCATTAAAGACAAGGATCATTTTCTTTTCCTCCCCCACACGCCCCATAGCCGACGAGTGATTCCACTGGGTGTCAAATGTGTTCTTGATTCGAACCCATTTCCATGTTGATAATATTTGCATTAGAGTTTCGTTTACAGTCTCTCCTCTGTCATATCCCCTCAACCGCTGTAGTCAGGCAGTTGCTTTTCCTCGGGGTTTCTATTCCCATAGTTTATCCTTTGCTTATGCATAGTGTTTTTTTCTCCTAGATCCCTGCATATTGTTCAGGGACATTACACCACTACTAATGGAGAAGTCCATTACCTTCGATTATACCACAGTGTATTAGTCTCTGTGTACAATATTTTCCTGGTTCTACTCCTTTTGCTCCGCATCACTTCCTGGAGGTTGTTCCAGTCTCCATGGAACTCCTCCACTTTATTATTCCTTTTAGCACAATAGTATTCCATCACCAACATATACCACAATTTGCTCAGCCATTCCCCAATTGATGGGCATCCCCTCGTTTTCCAGTTTTGGGCCACCACAAAGAGCGCAGCTATGAATATTTTTGTACAAGTCTTTGTGTCCATTATCTCTTTGGGATACAGACCCAGCAGTGATATGGCTGGATCAAAGGGTAGATATTCTTTTGTCGCCTTTTGGGCATAGTTCCAAATTGCCCTCCAGAATGGTTGGATCAGTTCACAACTCCACCAGCAATGAATTAATGTCCCTACTTTGCCACATCCCCTCCAGCATTCATTACTTTCCTTTGCTATCATGCTAGCCAATCTGCTTGGTGTGAGGTGATACCTCAGAGTTGTTTTGATTTGCATCTCTCTGATTATAAGAGATTTAGAACACTTCTTCATGCGCTTATTAATAGTTTTGATTTCTTTATCTGAGAACTGCCTATCCATGTCCCTTGCCCATTTATCAATTGAAGAATGGCTTGATTTTTTTGTACAATTGATTTAGCTCTTTATAAATTTGAGTAATAAAACCTTTGTCAGAGGTTTCTATGAAGATTTTTTCCCAATTTGTTGTTTCCCTTCTGATTTTAGTTACATTGGTTTTGTTTGTACAAAACCTTTTTAATTTGATGTAGTCAAAATAATTTATTTTACATTTTGTGATTCTTTCTATGTCTTGCTTGGTTTTAAAGTCTTTCCCCTCCCAAAGGTCTGACATGTATACTATTCTGTGTTTACCCAATTTACTTATGGTTTCCTTCTTTATGTTTAAGTCATTCACCCATTTCGAATTTATCTTGGTGTAGGGTGTGAGGTGTTGATCTATTCCTAATCTCTCCCATACTGTCTTCCAATTTTCCCAGCAGTTTTTATCGAATAGTGGATTTTTGTCCCAAAAGGTGGGATCTTTGGGTTTATCGTATACTGTCTTGCTGAGGTCGCTTTCCCCCAGTCTATTCCACTGATCTTCCTTTCTGTTTCTTAGATGTGGGTTTTTTTCATTATTTCCTGGGATATCCTTGATCTTTTGTTATTCCAAATGAATTTTGTTATGGTTTTTTCTAAGTCAGTAAAGAAATATTTTGGGAGTTCAATGGGTATGGCACTAAATAGATGAATAAGTTTGGGTAAGATGGTCATTTTTATTATATTGGCTCATCCTATCCATGAGCAGTTAATGTTTTTCCAATTGTTCAAGTCTAGTTTTAGTTGTGTGGAGAGTGTTTTGTAGTTGTGTTCATATAGTTCCTGTGTTTGTCTCAGGAGATAGATTCCTAGGTATTTTATTTTGTCTAAGGTGATTTTGAATGGGATTTCTCTTTCTAGTTTTTGCTGCTGAGCTGTGTTGGAGATATATAGAAAAGCTGATGACTTATGTGGGTTTATTTTGTATCCTGCAACTTTG
This sequence comes from Monodelphis domestica, assembly GCF_027887165.1. Classification (NCBI taxonomy): domain Eukaryota; kingdom Metazoa; phylum Chordata; class Mammalia; order Didelphimorphia; family Didelphidae; genus Monodelphis; species Monodelphis domestica. Next base: position 142,382,463 of record NC_077233.1, on the reverse strand, counting down.
CTAAAGTTGTTGATTATTTCAATTAGCTTTTTGGTTGAATCTCTAGGATTCTTTAAGTAGACCATCATGTCATCCTCAAAGAGTGATAACTTGGTCTCCTCCTTGCCTATTTTGATGCCTTCAATTTCTTTTTCTCTCTAATTGCTACTGCTAGTGTTTCTAGTACAATGTCAAATAGTAGACGTGATAATGGGCATCCTTGTTTCACTCCTGATCTTATTGGGAATGCATCTAGTTTATCCCCATTGCAGATGATACTAGCTGATGGTTTTAGATATGTACTGTTTATTATTTTTAGGAACGACCCTTATATTCCTATGCTTTCTAGTGTTTTTAATAGGAATGGATGTTGTATTTTATCAAAGGCTTTTTCTGTATCTATTGAGATAATCATGTGATTCTTGTTGGTTTGTTTGTTGACATGGTCAATTATGTGGATGGTTTCCCTAATATTGAACCAGCCCTACATCCCTGGTATAAATCCTACTTGATCATGATGAATGACCCTTCTGATCACTTGCTGGAGTCTTTTTGCTAGTATCCTACTTAAGATTTTTGCATCTATATTCATTAGGAAGATTGGTCTATAGTTTTCTTTCTCTGTTTTTGACCTGCCTGGTTTTGGAATCAGTACCATGTTTGTGTCATAAAAGGAGTTTGGTAGAACTCCCTCTTTGCTTATTATGTCAAATAGTTTGTATAGTATTGGGATTAACTGTTCTCTGAATGTTTGATAGAATTCACTGGTGAATCCATCAGGCCCTGGGGATTTTTTCTTAGGAAGTTCTTTGATGGCTTGTTGGATTTCATTTTCTGATATGGGATTATTTAAGAATTCTATTTCCTCTTCTGTTAGTCTAGGCAGTTTGTATTTTTGTATATATTCATCCATATCACCTAAGTTGGTGTATTATTGTCATATAATTGGGCAAAGTAATTTATAATGATTGCCTTAATTTCCTCTTCATTGGAGGTGCTGTCCCCCTTTTCATCTTTGATGCTGTTAATTTGCTTTTCTTCCTACCTTTTTTTAATTAGATTGACCAGTACTTTGTCTATTTTGTTTCTTTTTTCAAAGTACCAGCTTCTTTTCTTATTTATTAAATCATTAGTTCTATCACTTTCAATTTTATTAATTTCTCCCTTAATTTTTAGGATTTCTAGTTTGGTTTTCTGCTGGGGGGGGTTTATTTTGATCGCTTTCAAGTTTTTTTATTTGCATTTCCAATTGATTGATCTCTGCTCTCCCTAGTTTGTTGATATATGCACTCAGGGATATGAATTTACCTCTGATTACCGCTTTGGCTGCATCCCAAAAGGTTTGAAAGGATGTCTCGCCATTGTCATTTTCCTCGATAAAATTATTAATTGTTTCTATGATTTCTTCTCTAACTAAACGATTCTGGAGTATCATGTTGTTTAATTTCCAATTTGTTTTTGATTTAGTTTTCCATGTACCTTTACTGATCATTATTTTTATTGCCTGGTGATCTGAGAAGGCTGCATTTATTATTTCTGCTTTTCTGCATTTGTGTGCTATGTTTCTGTGACCTAATGTATGGTCAGTTTTTGTGAATGTGCCATGTGGTGCTGAGAAGAAGGTGTATTCCTTTTTATCCCTATTTATTTTTCTCCATATGTCTATTAATTCTAATTTTTCTAAGATTTCATTCACTTCTTTCACCTCTTTCTTGTTTATTTTTTGGTTTGATTTATCTAAATTTGATAATGGTTGGTTTAAGTCTCTCACTAATATGGTTTTACTGTCTATTTCTCCCTTCAATTCTCCTAGTTTCTCCATTAGAAATTTGGGTGCTATATTATTTGGTGCATACATGTTGATTAGTGATATTTCCTCATTATCTCAAGTCCCTTTTAACAAAATATAATTTCCTTCCCTATCCCTTTTGATCAGGTCTATTTTTGCATTGGCTTTATGAGATATCATGATTGCCACTCCTGCCTTCTTTCTGTCAGTTGAGGCCCAGAAGGTCTTACTCCATCCTTTAATTCTGACCTTGTGGGTGTCAACCCGCCTCATGTGTGTTTCTTGAAGACAATATATGGTACGGTTTTGGATTCTAATCCATTCTGGTATTCGTCTATGTTTTATGGGTGAGTTCATCTCATTCACGTTCAAAGTTATGACTGTCATTTGTGGACTCCCTGGCATTTTGATATCCTTCCCTAGTTCTAACCTTTTCTTCTTCGGCTCTACCTTTTAGTCCAGTGATTTACTTTAAATTGGTCCCCCTTGTCCCCTCCCTTGATATGTTTCCCTTTTTAATCCCTCCCCTTTTGTTCCCTCCCCTCCCCCCTCTCTTTCCCTCCCCTTTTGTTTTCCCTCTCCCCCTCCCCCCCTTGGTTTTCCCTTCTCCCTACCCTTGTTGGGTAAGATAGAATTCAAGATCCCAATGGATCTGGATGTTTTTCCCTCTCAGAGTTGATTTCCCTGAGAGTAAGGTTTAAGTAAAAATTCTCTTCCTCTCCTTCTTATAGGAGTTTTCTTCCCCTCCCCTTCCCATGTGAATCTGTGTGTGAGAAAGATTATTCTATTTGGTCTTTCTTTTCCCCCTATTTACTTACACATTACATTTTCCGCACGTGTTAGTATACATAGATTGATATAAATGTAGTCCTTATAGAAGAGAGTTTGATTAAAAGAAGAAGATAACATTTTTTTCCTTTTCCCTTTCCTTCATATTTACCTTTTCATGTATTCCATGCTCTTTGATTTTTGATATTGAACTTTCCACAGAGCTCTGGTCTTTTCATTGCAAAAAGTTGGAAATCTTCTATTTTGTTGAATGCCCATACTTTCCCTTGGAAGTATATAGTCAGTTTTGCTATATAGCTGATTCTTGGTTGAAGACCCAGCTCTCTTGCCTTTCTGAAGATCATGTTCCATGCCTTACGATCATTTAGAGTAGAACTTGCAAGGTCTTTTGTGACCCTGATTTGCATTCTTTTATATCTAAATTGTCTTTTTCTGACTTCTTGTAGGATTTTTTCTTTTGTTTGAGAGTTTTGGAATTTGGCAATTACATTCCTGGGAGTTGTCTTTTGGGGGTTTAGTGTAAAGGGTGTTCTGTGAGCTCTGTCAGTGGGTGTATTGCCCCCTTGTTCTAGAATCTCTGGGCAATTTTCTTTGATTATATTTTGTATTACGATGTCAAGTTTGCTGTTTATTTTTGACTTTTCTGGAAGTCCAATTATTCTTAAATTATCTCTTCTCCCTCTATTTTCCAAATCTGCCACTTTGTCGGTGAGATATTTTATGTTCTCTTCTAATTTCTTGGTCTCTTGGCTTTGCTTTATTAGTTCTTGCTTTAAAGCCTGGTTTTCTTTTACAGTTTGGTCAAACTGGTTTTGTAGATGCGTGAATTTCTTTTGCATTATTTCCCACTTTTCCTCCTAGAAGGCTTCCATCTTTTTGCTCATTTCAGATCCAAATTCTTCATGGGTTTGTGGAGAGTTTCCATTTCCTTTGGAAGGTATCAGAGCATTTGCTTGTGTTTCCTCTTCTATCTCCTCTGTGTTTTGTATTTTTGCTCCATAAAATGTGTCCAAAGTTGCCCCCTTCTTCTTGTTTCTTTTGGAATTTGGGGGCTTTTGTGCTTCTGTGTAGTTTTCCATCTCTATCTGAGTGGGGAGGATTAGCTTTTCTTATCTCTGTCTGGCATTTGGAGGTTTTAGCCCTAGGGAGGTTGTCCTCTCTTTGCAGGTGTTGTTCTGTCTTCCCAGGGAGCCAGGAATTGCTGGTGTGTCCCTGTTACTTTCCTCCTCTCCTTGGGACCCTCCTGATGCTTCTCCATTGCCTTACTTCCACGCTCTGAGCCTAGCTTGGCCCTTGTTCCTGTGCCTTAGCCGGTCAGCTGCAGCACTCTGCGGGGGGAGGGGCCGCGGCTTCCTGGAGCTCCGAGGGCTCCTAATGAGATTAGCTTTCCCTGGGTTGAATTTAGTATGCCTTGAGGCAGGGACTTTTTTCGTGAGACTCCAATGGAAGGATCCAGCCAGGGGGTTACAAGCTCCCCCCCCTCTCTCTGTTTCCCTGCTGTTTGGGTGCCCCTTTGACTGGGTGAGGTTGTTTTCAGGAAGCGGCCTTCAGAATAGCTGGCTGTGGGGCTCTGAGGTTGCCTCTGCTGCCTTGGTCTCTGACTGGGCGCTCTGGGTTGGGGGGGGGGGTCCTAGCACCTTCTTTCTGCCTACCCCTTAGGTCCAAGTGGTCTCGAGTTCTGGCTTTTGGGGGGGGGGTGCGTACCTTTTGATTCAGGTCCAGGTCCAGGAGGAGGACTCCTGGGGTCTATGTTGTTGATCGTTTTGAATTTCGGTACCCTAGGAGCATTCGGTTTGAGATCGGTTAAGGAAGGGTTTCAGGAGATCTGGACTTTAGCTTTCTCTAAGCCGCCATCTTGACCAGAAGTCCAGACAACTCCTTTTTAAAGAGAATTTTCTTCTACGTCACCTCCCCTAAATTTTCACATCTACCAATCACAGTAGACATTTTTCAAAGGACTACCATTCTTAATTCACATCTCGTTATCACCTTCTCTGGGTAGACTAAAACTTCTAAGTATTTCACACCTCTTTGCTAAGGTTTTCCCTTTCAAGTTGCCTGACCTTTTAGTGATTAATTTGACCTTTATAGGTACTTAGCACCCTTTTGTATTAGATCTAAAAATAGACCTAGCTTAAGGGCTTTTGGCCTCACTATAAGTATGGGTTGGGGACTATTTCATTGTTCAGGAAGGAGTTTACAACTTTATCTTCCTCTTAAGGAATGGGTTAAATTCTCAATACATTCCTAACCAATTACCTCCATTGTTTAAATGGGGAATAACTTAACCAAATCTGCTAAGGTTAGAGTCTGAGAAATTTATAGATTCACAATGTAAGTGGGAAAAAATTACAAAATAACTCACAATCTTATTAGTTTTATAGTGTACAAATATGCTTTTCTACCTTTCAGAAAATTTGAGGAAAATGATGTTAGAAACAAGTAATTTGCCTGGTTATTCAGTATCACTGTTAGAACTCAAACCCGGTTTTCTAAGAGTATTTTTCTATTATATCACACTGTGCCTCTCACATATTTCCCATCTGAATCACCTTTATTGGTCAAAGTAAGATTATAAATGTAAGCTATTTCTGAGGCACCACAAGAAAGTTGTTCAAATTAGAAAGGAAAAAAAAAACAATCACTTATTAAGCTGCTATTATATGGCACTATACTAAGACTTTTTCAAATATTATCTCACTTCATCCTTGCAACAATCTTGGGAGGTGGCCCATGATGTCTTGAGGCATACAAGAGGTTAAATGACTTTCCCAAGTTCACACAACTAGTAAATGTCTGAGGTAAAATTTGAACTTAGCTCTTATTAATTACAAACCCACATCCACAGCACTTAGTAAGTGACTACCTAGTCTAATTAGCAGCATAAAAGGCATGTATATCCCTCTGGAAATAATAAAGAATTAGTACTTAATTTCCTTCTAACAGCATTTCACCAGTCACTTTGACTTTTAGCAAGACTTTAAAATCTTCTCATAAATTAGTCAACCTATGATAGTCCTTTTATCTATCCAAAAGTATTTTCTAACTCCCTAAATGGTCACCTAGTACTAATTGCCTAATTCTGCTAATAGTTAAGGTCCAATAACTGGAGGTAAATTCTTAGTTTGTCCTCATTTTAAAAGAAAAACAAGTTAGCATTCTCCTTTCAAAGGGGAAGAAAGTTTCCAGGTCAAGATGGTTACTGAGTAGGAGTAGAGCTCTTCTCCCCTCCACCAATCCAGACAGAGAGCCTCAAATAGACAAAAACAAGATCAAATGAGTGAAGAGTTCCATGGTAGGACACAGCACAGAAAATAGGCAAAGTTAGGGCATTTACCTGCTAAAAAGGGGGTGAAATTTCCCCCAACAAGGGGCAAGCTCACCACCCCTTCCTCACTTCCCCTATATTTCCAGAGTCCAAACCAGCAAACTTCTAAGTTCTAGAAGGGAGGTTGGATGGGGTCAACATAGACTTATCCCTAAGAGAAACGAATGAGAACCCTGGGAAGCTAAGGAAACAGGGACATAGGGAGTTTCAGAGCTAGGGGAGAGAAAGCAATTCACAGCAAAAATGCCACAGAGAATCCTAAACACTCTCGGGCTAAAACCACTCCAGTGCAAAGTATAGAGACCTCCCTACACCCTACACCCAGACCTCTTCCAGGCAACCTCTAAGTTCTCAGGGACTAAACCTTCACGTAAGAGCAGCTGGACATTGCTGAGTACTGGGGAAAATATCCTCAGGGCAAAAATCTCTACAGAGCCCAAATCAAAGATCACCCACATTCCCCACTTAGACATCTGACCAGGAAGGAACAAGGCAATAACCACCAACTCCCAGGAATTAAAATCCACAAATACCAAAGAAAAAAATCAAGAAGAAAATGTTGACCCTTGACAATTTTGATACTGTAAACCTCAAAATTTCTCAGACTTATGAATGTTAGGGGTTTCCCCCATTGGGGAATCTTCTACTTAAAAAAATTCCCTAGCAGATGGTGAGAACTCTACTTGAGTGTGGGGGCTCCCTGCCTTGGGAATATCCCTACTCCACCCTACTTAGGACTGCTTTAGGACAGAGAGCTCCTTGAGAACAATGAAAAGTACTTTGATCCATGCTTATGGAAGGGACAGGAAGTCCTTTGAGTCATGACTGTTTTAGAATTGATACAATGGGATACTAAGTACCTATAAAGGTGGGGCAACTTGTAAACTACTTAAACCTAAAAGGGTGATAACTTATTCAGAGGTTTTTTTCTTAATGATTTTTGTCGACACAGCAGCATTTTTTTTTCTGACTTACTAAAGAAATTAAAACTACTCAGCTGTGAATTCAAAATGGGAGGTCCTTTAGAAACATCTACAGTGATTGGTAGATGTAAGGACTTAGGGGAGGTGACAGAGGAGATTTTGCCCTTAAAAATAAGAGCTCAGAGAAGAGCAGGGGGATCTCGATTTCTGATTCTCATTCTGAAGGAGAGCTCCTTGAGGAGCTCCTCTGAGGGGCTCTGTCCCTCTGGGGTAGGAGCTCTGGAGGCTCTTGAGAGAGGCCCTTTGAAACAATCTCTGGCTGGAAGACTCTTTGAGGAAGGACGCTGGCCTAGTGTTACTAGAGTCCTTGTTTAGTCAGACCTTGTGGTGAGTGTTAAAAAAACTGACTGATTTCTCTTTTAAGACTCAGGTCTAGGCCATATTGGCTTTGAGGCCCTTCATACTTATTCCTTTTTTACTCTCTCTCTCTTTCTTTGATTACTCATTGTATTGTTAATTAAAATCTCTATAAAACCCAATTGACTTGGATATTTGAATAATTGGGAATATTTCCCTGGCGACCACCTTATATTTGATTTTAAACCCAAAACACTGTAGTGAAACATATTTCTGCAGTCAAATTTACTCACTCTCTCTTATATCTATCACAATTTATATCTTCCACTATTTTAATCACTACAGTTTAAGACCTCAACCTCAACCTTAAATCTCACAATACAGAAAAAACCCAGACTAAAGAAAAGGCAGCAGAAGGTGACCAGCAATTAAACACACCCAAACCTTCAGGAAAAAAAATGGAAATTAGTCACAAGTTCTTGAAAATGTTAAATCCAAGACTGTCAGAAAAATGGAAGAGATGTGGCAAGAAAAGGGGGAAACAGTCCAAAAAGAAAATAAAAGCTTAAAAGACAGGACCTGCCACTTAGAAATTAAAGCCCAGAAATCAAATGAACTGATAAGCAAATTAAAGAGCAGAAATGACCTGCTGGAAGCCATGAAAAGCAGGATAAATCAAACCAAAAAGGAAAATCAAAAGATATTAGCTGAAAATCAGTCATTAAAATATAGAATTACTCGAGTAGAAGCTACTGATCTCACAAGACAGCAAAAATTAATGAAGCAAAGCCAAATAAACAACAGATTAGAAAGCAACACAAAATATCTCACTGAGAGGGTGGGTGACCTTGAAATTAGAAGTTAGACAATTTGAGAATCATAGGCCTACATGAAAACCTAGAAAAAACAGAAACCATGACACCATACTACAAGAAATTAGCCAAGAAAACTGCCCCTGCAGCAAGGGGAAAAAATAGATATTGAAAGAGTCCATAGAACACCCACTACACTACATCCTCAAAAGACAACCCCCAGGAATGTAATTGCCAAATTCAAGAACCTCCAAGCTAAGGAGAAAATATTACAAGAAGTCAGAAAGAAACAATTCAGATATGAAGGACTGCCAATCAGGATTACACAGGATCTGGCAGCCTCCAAGCTCCAAAGACTGCAAGGCTTGTAATATGATATTCAGAAAGGCAAGAGAATTGGGTCTTCAACAAAGGATCACCTACCCATCAAAATTGACTATATACTTCCAGGGCAAAGTATTAGAATTCAATAAAAGAGAAGACTTCCAAATATTTGTAAAGGAAAGACCAGAACTAAATAGAAAATTTGACATCAAAATCCTAAAACTAAGAGAAACATGAAAAGGTAAATAAGAAAGAGGAGGGTATTATTTTTTTTCCTGTTCTCCAAGGGCCTCAAATAAAGGCAAATTGTTTATATTCCTATATGGAAAAAAGTTATTTGTAACTGTTCAAAATTGTATTTACTATTATTATAGTTAGAAGAATTATCCATGAGTAGAGATTGTGGTACTAAGTGATTAAAAATCATATATAAAAAAAGAAGAAAGAAGGGGGGGTTTGCATCAAGAGAAACTTGAAGGAATAAGAAAATTAAGATAGCCTATACTACACAAAAAGGCACATGGGAGAGGGAGGGGAAGAATACAAATAAAAGAAGGAGAGGAAGAGAGTGATAAAAGGTAATACTCAAACCTTATTCTCAGTGGAATGAATTCCAAGAGGGAAGAGCATCTAGACCCATTGGGGTACTGAACTCTATCTTACCCTCGAGGGCAGTTGAGGGGGGAAACCTAAGGGGGGGAGAGGTGAGCAGAGTTTAAAAGAAAGGGGAGGGAGGGAAAGAAGGGGAAGAGAATTTAACACACTTTAAAAAAACAAAAGGGGAATAAAACTGGAGGGGTGGAAAGGAAGGATGGGGACAGAAGTAATTCAAGGGGGGAGAATGTGTGGGGTAGTTTAAAAAGACTCCAAAAGAAAATTAAGACAGGAATAAAAAGGGGTGGGAAGGAAAGTAAATTAAGGTTGGGAATTAGGGGGACTGATTAAAAACAAACATTGGTGTAGAAGGAAATAATGAAAGAAGAAAGCATAGGCCAAGGAGAGAAAATGAAAATGTTGGGAAATAAACAAGTAGTAATCATAACATTGAATGTGAATGGGATAAACTCACCTGTAAAGCAGAAACAAATAGCCAAGAGGATCAGAAACCAAAATCCTATCATAAGTCGTCTACAAGAAATACACATAAGGTAGGTAGATATGAATAGGTAAAAGTAACTGGATGGCAAAAAATCTATTGGGCATCAACTGATGAAAAGAAGGCAGGAGTTGCAATCATGATATTTGACAAAGACAAAGTAAAAATAGATCTAGTTAAAAGATATAGGGAACGTAATGACATCTTGATAAAGGCAGTATAGACAATGTGGAAATATTAGTACTCAACATGCATGCACCAAATATTATAGCATCCAAATTTTTAAAGGAGAAACTAGTGGAGCTAAAGGATGAAATAGATAGAAAAACTATACTAGTGGGAGACCTGAACCTTCCTCTATCAGAACTAGATAAATCGAAACAAAATTAGAGTTAGTAGATATGGGGAGGAAAATAAATAGGGACAAAAAAAGGAATACAGCTTATGTTCAGCAGCACATGATACATTCACAAAGACTGACCATGTATTAGGGCATAAAAACATTGCAAAAAATTGCAAAAGAGCAGAAATAATAAATGCAACCTTTTCAAACCACAATGCAATTAAAAATAATAATTTCCAAGGGTATAGTGAGAGGCAAATCAAAAATTAATTGAAAATTAAATAATATCATTCTCCAGAATCGGTTAAAGAACAAATCATAGCAACAATAATTTCTTTGAAGAAAATGACAATGAAGAGAAATCCTTTCAAAATCTATGGGATGCAGCTAAAGCAGTACTTAGAGGGAAATTTATATCCTTGAGTTCATATATTAATAAATTAGAGAGAGCAGAGGCCAATGAATTGGATGTGAAAATTAAAAAATTAAAAAGTGAACAAATTAAAAATCCCCAGATAAAACTTAATTAGAGATCCTAAAAATTAAGGGAGAAATTAATAAAATTGATAGTAAAAAAACTATTGAATTAATGAATATGACTGGAAGCTGGTACTATGAAAAAACAAATAAAATAGACAAACTACTGGTCAGTCTAATAAAAAAAAGGAAAGAAGAAAACCAAATTGATAGTATCAAAAATAAAAAGGGAGACCTCACCACTAATGAAGAGAAAATTAAGGCAATCATTAAAAACTATTTTGCTCAATTATAAGGCAATAAATATGCCAATCTAGGTGACATGGATGAATATTTACTAAAATATAAATTGCCTAGATTACCTGTAGAAGAAATAGAATACTTGAATAACACCATATGAGAAAAAGAAATTGAATAAGCCATCAAAGAACTCCCTAAGAAAAAATCACCAGGATCTGATGGATTCACAAGTGAATTCTATCAAATATTCAAAGAGCAACTAATCCCAATATTATGCAAACTATTTGATAGAATAAGCAAAGAAGGAGTTATACCAAATTCCTTTCAATACACAAATATGGTACTGATTCCAAAGTCAGGTAGATCAAAAACAGGGAAAGAAGACTATAAACCAATCTTCTTAATGAACATAGATGCAAAAATCTTAAATAGGATACTAGCAAAAAGACTCCAGCAAGTCATCACAAGAGTCATCCACTATGACCAGGCAGGATTCATACCAGGAATGCAAGGATGGTTCAATATTAGGAAACCATCCACATAATTGACCATATCACCAAGCAAACCAACAAAAATGACATGATTATCTCAATAGATGCAGAAAAAACCTTTGACAAAATACAACACCCATTCCTATTAAAAACACTAGAAATCATAGGAATAGATGGGCCTTTTCTAAAAATAATAAACAATACATACTTAAAACCATCAGCAAACATCATCTGCAATGGGGATAAACTTGAAGCCTTCCCAATAAGATCAGGAGTGAAACAAGGATGCCCATTATCACCTCTATTATTTAACATTGTACTAGAAACACTAGCAGTAGCAATTAGGGAAGAAAAAGAAATTGAAGGCATTAAAATAGGCAAGGAGGAGACCAAATTATCGCTCTTTGCAGATGACATGATGGTCTACGTAAAGAACCCTAGAGATTCAACCAAAAAGCTAATCGAAATAATCAACAACTTTAGCAAAGTTGCAGGATACAAAATAAACCCACATAAGTCATCAGCATTTCTATATACTTCCAACTCATCCCAGAAGCGAGTTAGAAAAAGAAATTCCCTTTAAAGTCACCACAGAGAGTATAAAATACTTAGGAATCTATCTGCCAAGACAAACACACGAACTATATGAACCCAAATACAAAACACTCTCCACACAATTAAAACTAGATATAAATAAAGGGAAAACATCAATTGCTCATAGGTAGGATGAGCTAACATAATAAAAATGACAATCCTACCCAAACTAGTTTACTTATTTGGGGCCATACGCAAATTACCAAAAAAACCTTTTTTACAGAATTAGAAAAAACAATAACAAAGTTCATTTGGAAGAACAAAAGTTCAGGAATATCAAGGGAAATAATAAAAAAAATGTGAAGAAAGGTGGTCTTGCAGTACCAGATCTTAAACTGTACTATGAAGTATTAATCATCAAAACAATAAGGTACTGGCTAAGAGACAGAAGGGTGGATCAGTGGAATACACTTGAGGTATGTGACCTCAGTAAGACAGTCTATGATAAACCCAAAGATTCCAGTTTTGGGGACCAAAATCCACTATTCGACAAAAGCCCCTGGGGAAATTGGAAAACAGTATGGGAGAGATTAGGTTTAGATTAATATCTCACATCCTATACATGGATAAACTCAGAATGCTAGAGGGGATTGGCAAAGTAGGGACATTAATTCATTGCTGGTGGAGTTGTGAACTGATCCAACCATTCTGGAGGGCAATTTGGAACTATGCCCAAAGGGTGACAAAAGAATATCTACCATTTGATCCAGCCATAGCACTGCTGGGTCTGTACCCCAAAGAGATAATGGACAAAAGGACTTGTACAAAAATATTCATAGCTGCACTCTTTGTTTTGGCCAAAAATTAGAAAATGAGGGATGCCCATCAATTGGGGAATGGCTGAGCAAATTGTGGTATATGTTGGTGATGGAATACTATTGTGCTAAAAGGAATAATAAAGTGGAGGAATTCCATGGAGACTGGAACAACCTCCAGGAAGTGATGCAGAGTGAAAGGAGCAGAACCAGGAGAACATTGTACACAGAGACTGATACACTGTGGTAAATTCCAATCTGATGGACTTCTCTACTAGTGTCAATGCAATGATCCAGAACTATTTGGAAGGACATATGAGAAAGAGCGCTATCCACATCCAGAGGAAGAACTGTGGGAAAAGAAACACAGAAGAAAAACAACCACTTGATTACATGGGTCAGTGGGGCTACAACTGGGAGAGAGGACTCTAAAAGATCACCCTAGTGCAAATATTGATAATCAGGAAATGGGTCTTGATCGAGGGCACATGTTAAACCCAATGGAGTTGTGCATCATATATGGGAGGAGGGGAGGGGGGAGAGGAAGGAAGGAAAATAAGTCTGGTAACCATGGAAAATCATTCTAAAGCATCTAATCAAATAAAAAAAAATTTTTTTAAGTGCCATCCCCATCTAGACAGCTGGGTGTTAGTAAGATCTCCCTTAGTGTAGACCCAGCCTCACACACTTACTAGCTATATGGCTCTGGTAAAGTCAATTAACTTCTTTTTGCCTCAGTTTTCTCATTTTAAAATAGGATTAATAACAGTACCGATTTCCCAGGATTGTTATGAGAATAAAATGAGATAATATTTGGAAGGTGCTTTGTAAATATTAAAGCAACATGTAATACAGTTTAAAAAAACAACAGAGGGGAAGAAGTTTGATACAACAATAGATTAAAAGTATTTGCCTGACTAGCTAACTCTTATTAACCATGTTTTCTCAGCTCAAGCCTTCTCCTATCTCATAAAATAAAATATGGATTTGTATTTAGGTAATTATTCATTGTTCCTAGATGTGATTATGATTGTATACCTTAAATATTGTAGGACTGATTGCATAGTTCTGACCCAAACAGCATTGCTAAACTAATTAACTACTCCCAACTTCATTTGATCTTGGTTATTTCTTCTTCTGTCAGACATGTTTCATTTGTCATTCACTATTATTTTTATTTGTAGTCAACAGAGGACCAACAGAACCCTATGTTAACTTTGGACATACAGCAAAAATTTCATTAGCAAATAATTATAATTCAAAATCTCAAATTCACTTGACATCAAAAGGTCTGAACAGATGACATAATAGACTGTCTTCCAACAGTAGTTTTGGAAAAAAAAAAACATTTGAAGGATTATGCATAGTGCAAGTAGATTTATTTAAAACTGAATATTTGAAGTTATAAAATATTTTGTAAATTGTTAATTTTTCAAGGGTCTCATTGAGAATTTGAGAGAAACAGGAAGTAACCTATGTGACCTACACACCCACTCCAGTGACCCTAAAGTCCATTCAACTTTTGTCATGGTACTTCTTAATACTTAGTTACCATGACAACCAAACTTCCTACTCACAGATGTCTTCTATTGCTTAAATTCATACAGGTGTCACTAGCCAGGCCTGAAAAAAAAGTTCATAGTAATGACCTTGGTTAACTTTATTGGTTTTAAATAAATATGAAAATGCTTCCCTTCAACGGAAATTAGACCTAGCAACACAGACTATTTAGGATGAATATATTCCAAATACTTAACATATATATGACTGAAGGGCATGATAAATTACCATTTCTTGGTCTTTTATTTCCTGTGCCTGAAAATAGGTTACAGCTTGCCGTGCTTCAAAATTACTTGCCAAAATTTTAATAAACCTAACAATAGTTAGAATTGAAATTTCATGCAATTATACACACACTGCCTCTAGACAGCTTCATAGCACTAAGTTCAAGTAGATATCCTCCTCCCCCCCTCCCCCCAATTTCTGGACTATAAGAAACTTCAGTTTGAACAGAAATCGAGGTGATTTTTCTCCTTGACACCATAAGAAAACATACACCATGCACAGTAACATTAGACTTGGAAAGCCTGCATTTTTCCCTCACAGATCTCCTTTATCTCAAAGGATATTTATCAGTCACATTGTTCTGTGGCTGTTCTGTTTAGTTCCAATGTTCATAGCATAGTAAATTCTAAAAATAACATCCAAGTTAATTGTTTATAAATATATACATGCACTTGTTTGTGTATGTCTGTGTATAACAAAACCATTCTGAGGTTACGGAATGCTTTAGGATTATTTTAAAAATTATCATTAAAATTTCTTGGCATAAATCTTTTTAAAGATTCAACTTACTCAAAATAGTCTTATTTGGAACTTGAATTCCCATAGCAGGAAACTAAGATCTTAGTCACTTTTTCGGCATTTACTTCGGTAAGTGAGAAAAGCATGCCTTCACTCTGAAATTAATAACAATGCTATATTCACACACAAAAAAATTAAATGAGATTCTTGATTTGGGATGCAAAGTATCAGAGCTGTTACTAAGGCCCAGAGTATAAACTGGAGACCAAAGGGATAAGGGACTAAATGGAACTACTTTTAGGGGAAAAAAGCATTGACTAATGTTCATTAATGCAAGGTAGGGCAAAACTTACAGAAAAAGAAAGTTAAGTTGGTAAAAAAACTTCAGGCTTCAGAAAACAATATAACTCTAATTTACAATCTATTCTTCTGACATAGTTAATTACTAATACTGCTAAGAAAATGTCTGACTGTAATTAAAGGTTCAAAAGTTGAATCTTATCTCTTTCACTTTGAATGAATTTAAGCATATCATCTAAACTATGTGCTTCAGTTTACTCACCTGTAAAATGAGAAGATTGTGCTAGATTAGTGATATCTAACTCAAATACAAACAAGATCATTACTTCATACATAAGGCTCCTAGTGGCTGTATTATTGATTTAGCTTTAACATGCAATATTATCTTTGATTTTATTCCTATTTAGTTAAGTATTTTCCAATTATATTTTTCTACGTGAAATAGGTCACATTTTAAATATATGTTAAGCATGTATAGATGGATCAAGCTTTTTTTTTCTTCTAATATTGGCCAGTAAGTAAAAAGTGGTTAAAGTAGAAACAGCCATGCATCATGGGGTAAATCTAAACAAAGAAGTACAAATTATAGCAAACATGGATGCTCTCTGCCAAACTCTGCTGCTTCCCTAGAGCAGACTTTAGAGGAACCTGTTCCTTTGGAGAGAAGAAAGGGGCAGATAAGCAGTATGCCTGGCTAGCATGGAGACTACTTTGGAATGTACAATCTATGATCACTGAAAAGATCTCTCCAAAGTCTTCATGGTCCCTTTGCTTCAGAAAGCTTCATTTCTTTTTTTCTTAATAGTGTAAGTGCCTTGATGGTCAGGTCTGAGTGCTTTTAGTGTGGTAGTTGGAGTAAGGAAAATGACACACATAATTGGAAAACTACTTAATTTGTGAATTCATTCAAATCCTGAAATGTCTTTTGGCAGGAATGAAGTCCTTGAGTACAATCTTGTGTGTTGACACTTGTTTCCAGGATTTTTATAACAGATGAAGAATTAGCTAGACATGTACATCCTAAAGAACTAAAGCCAATAACTAATGCCTTTTCTAATGAATTAACATAACTATAGTCACTGATATTGAGCATAAGAAAATGAGTTGCTTTATAAATTTTGCTTCTCTAGATCATTAATCTGCTTTGGAGTTTACCAAAGGATGACTATGACCTACTGTCTCTTGGCAAACCCAGCTCCCTGGTCTGGCCTGAAATCTATATGAACTGAATATTAAGCTGCAAACACTCAAGGCACTCATTTGTCTTCCAGCTTTTGGGGTTTAAAATGAACAATTCATTTTTACTCTTGTCTTTGTCTTGTAAACTCCTAAAGAGTTTTCCTGTTCTTAGACCAAGAACTAGTCTGCAAATAACTGTGAATGATGACTGACTATTTAAGAAAAGGTCAGAATACTCTGAAATATACAGTTTACTGGGAAACTAAAGGATAAAATCTTCTTACCATTCAGGACTCAGATAGTGATGCACTGCTGAAATCATATATTTCTGTTCCTGGAGCTGGTTGATCACATAAACGTTGCTGAACCCAGATGATCCTTTCTCCTCTAGAGCCTAAACCCAAAGGATGGGCACCTGCATATGAACAGGTTACCATTCTTTTTCCTTGTCTGTCCTGAGATGATGAAGAGTCACAATACCTCCACTTAGAGCCACTAAAGAGAGAAGAAAGAGATTTTCTCCCCTTTCACAGAGGAACTCTCTTAAGTGCTAGGGGAAAAAAAGCTTTCAAAAAGGAGGCCAGTATGTGACAAGAGGAGAGAATGGTACCTTTTGCCATGGAAAGTTTGAATGCATCCAACTGATTTTATTTATTTATGTTTCATATTCCTTGTTCTAAATTATATGAACGAAAATAATTTGGCATGTTCTTTACATCAAAAATAAAGGATACCTAATATGAGAAAGAAAATTGGGCAGTCACAAAAACTGGCCATATGAACTTGGGAAAGTCACATCATTTCCTCAAGACTTTTTCATTGAAAATAAGAATACTTTTACTTATGCTTTCTTTTTTCCAAGGTGTTTTTTTGGGGGGGCGGGGGGAAACAGCTTTTTCTTTCTCACTCAAAACACCCTTTTTTCCCATTTGAATAAGTTTATTTAGTCAATTTTGAACATTATTCCTTGGTTAGAATAATCACATTATTTCCCTCCCTCCCATTCACCCACTATTCCCCCAGCTAACATGCAATTTCATTGGGTATTACTTGTGTCCTTTATAAGAACCTATTTCCATGTTGTTGTTTACACTAGGATATTCATT
The DNA here is from genome assembly GCF_027887165.1 of Monodelphis domestica. Classification (NCBI taxonomy): domain Eukaryota; kingdom Metazoa; phylum Chordata; class Mammalia; order Didelphimorphia; family Didelphidae; genus Monodelphis; species Monodelphis domestica. The sequence continues at coordinate 142,365,277 of NC_077233.1, read as the reverse complement.
TAGAGTCTACATCCCCAACCATATCTCTTCAACCCATGTATTCAAGCAGTTGTTTTTCTTCAGTGTTTTTACTCCCACAGTGTTTCATCTGGATGTGAATAGTGGTTTTTCTTGAAGATTCCTCAGAGTTGTTCAGGATCACTGCATTGCCAATAATGAAGAAGTACATTACAGGGACTTCTGGGTAAACTTGGCTGTAATCTAGAGGCGAATTGCTTCCTCTCCCAGGCACCGAACGAAATAGACTATGTCAAAATAACATAAAAATCATCTTTGGAAGAATGGAGGGACTCTCCAGTACCCCACAGAAACGAAGGTATGTGGGGTTTGAACATTGCCACGCTATAAGAAGGAGGAAAAGCTTGCACAAAAGCGTGAAATGAGCTAACCTCCCCCCTCCTCACCCACGGAAACAGAGTAGGGACTCAGAGCGCTCATCGGGACAGTAAGTGAGTGAGGAACATCTCTGTCTGGGGAGGCACACCAGGGTCCTTGGGATCTAAAGACTGCTAAGGAATGACCTATCAGGGCAGTTTCACTGGCAAACCCTGTGCACTGTAGAGTACGGGACCCTGAAAACTGCGAACACTGTGGAGTCTCAAGAATCGGTAAAAACTGTCTAAGACCAAAGCATCGCCCCTCGCTGTACTGAGGGGCGAGGCATTCCAGGCTCCCTGGAAACTAATAGGGACTACCAGAGATCCACCCCCTCAGAGCGGTTTTACAGGAGATTCCTGCGCACCCATGAGAAGAGACCACAGAGCATGGGGACGGGCGTGCGAACAAACCGCGGAGGCTGGGAAAAACTTGTCTGAGACAATTTAAATCCACAGAAAACCCGCCCATATCACCCAGACCTCGGACCAAAAAGGAAAGGGGGAAAAAAACCACCAAAGAGATGGCTCACATGGCCCAAAATCAAGCCTCCAATAAGAAAAAGAAAAAAGTGACTATTGAAAATGTTTATGGGGGGAATACCCAAGGAAAAGAAGAGAAAGAGGATTAAATTCAAACAAAATCAAAACATTTCCCCCAAAATGGAAATTATCCACAAGCTCTGGAAGAACTCAAATTGGAGCTTATACAAAAGATGGAAAACTTCTGGAAAGAAAAATGGGAAAAAATTCAGAAAGAGGTCAACAGCCTAACAGACAAGACATCACAATTGGAGAAAGTACTGGAAGCCTCTAACAAAAGGGCAGACCAAGCTGAAAAGCAAAAGCAGTCCCTAAAGAAAAGAATTAAGCAACTGGAAGACAGTGATCTTGCAAAACAGCAAGAATTAATAAAGCAAAGCAAAAAAAATTAATGAATTAGAAGAAAACAAAATATATCACTGACAAGGTAACAGACGAAGAAGAGAACACTTGAGAATCACTGCTCTGCCTGAAAAACACATGACTTAGCAGCAAACATGCTAAGAGACCACAAAGCATGAAACACGATATTTAGAAAGGCAAGAGAGCTGGGTCTCCAACCAAGAATCAACTACCCATCAAAACTGACTATATACTTCCAGGGGAAAGTATGGGCATTCAACAAAATAGAAGATTTCCAAGTATTTGCTAAGAAAAGACCAGAACTTAGTGGAAAATTTGACATCCAATCACAGAGTCCAAGAGAAACAAGAAGAGGTAAACATGAAAGAAACGGAAAAGGAGAAAAATCTTATCTTTTACTTATATTCAAACTCTCTTCTATAAGGACTATATTTATGTCAAATTATATATATTAATATGTGGGGAAAATGTAATATAAAACTCTCAAAAATTGTATGCGTCATAAGAGTAGTTAGAAGAATCACGCATAGGGAAAGATTGGGGCATCAAGACGATTTGGTGAAAGGGAGGGGGAAGAAAGAAAAAGACAGTGGGGGAATCATGGATGATACTAAGATTTACTTCAAGAAATAGAAGTGGAAAAAAACTAAATAGAATAATCTTTCCCACACAAAGATATACATGGGAAGAGGAGGGGAAGAATTCTCATATTAGAAGGCGAGAAAGAGAGCATGAAGTGATATTACGTAAAACTTACTCTCAGTGAAATCAACTCTGAGAGGAAAGAACATCTAGATCCATTGGGATACTGAATTCTATCTTATCGAATAGGGTAATAAAAAAGGGGAAATTAAGGAGGGGGAAGTGGAGAGAGTATAAAAAGGGAGGGAAAGAGTGGGGGGAGGGGAAGGAAACAAAAAAGGCAGGGACTAGAAAGGGAAGCATATCACGGGAGGGGACTAGGGGGACTGACCTAGAGTAAATCACTGCTTTAAAAGGTTAAAGCAAAAGAAGAAAAGTCAGACTTAGGGGAGGAAATCAAAATGCCAGGGAATCCACAAATGACAGTCATAACTTTGAACGTGAATGGGATGAACTCACCCATAAAACGTAGACAAATAGCAGATTGGATTAGAACCCAAAACCCTACCATATGTTGTCTTCAAGAAACACATATGAGGCGGGTTTATACTCACAAGGTTAGAATTAAAGTATGGAGTAAGACTTTTTGGGCCTCAACTGATAGAAAGAAGGCAGGAGTTGCAATCATGATATCTGCAAGGCCAAAGCAAAAATAGACCAGATTAAAAGGGTTAGGGAAGGTAAATACATTTTGTTAAAAGGAAGTATAGACAATGAAGAATAATCACTAATCAACATGTATGCACAAAATGGTATGACACCCAAATTTCTAATGGAGAAACTAGGAGAATTGAAGGAGGAAATAGACAGTAAAACCATATTAGTGGGAGACTTGAACCAACCACTATCAAATTTAGATAAATCAAACCAAAAAATAAATAAGAAAGAGGTGAAAGAAGTGAATGAAATCTTAGAAAAATTAGAGTTAATAGACATATGGAGAAAAATAAATAGGGACAAAAAGGAATACACCTTCTTCTCAGCACCATGTGGTACATTCACAAAGATAGATCATACACTAGGTCACAGAAACATAACATACAAATGCAGAAAAGCAGAAATAATAAATGCAACCTTTTCAGATCATAAGGTAACAAAAATAATGATTAGTAAGGATACATGGAGAACCAAATCAAAAATTAATTGGAAATTAAATAATATGATACTCCAAAATCGGTTAGTTAGAGAACAAATCATAGAAACAATTAATAATTTCATTGAGGAAAATGACAATGGTGAAATATCCTTTCAAAACTAATGGGATGCAGCCAAAGCAGCACTCAGAGGAAAATTCATATCCTTGAGTGCATATATTAACAAACTAGGGAGGGCAGAGATCAATGAATTGGAAATGCAAATCAAAAAATTTGAAAGCAAACAAATTAAAAAACCCCAGAAGAAAACGAAACTAGAAATCCTAAAAATTAAGATAGAAATTAATAAAATCAAAAGTGATAGAACTATTAAACTAATAAATGAGACTAGAAGCTGGTACTTTGAAAAAACAGACAAAATACACAAAGTACTGGTCAATCTAATTAAACAAAAGAAAGAAGAAAAGCAAATTAACAGCATCAAAGATGAAAAGGGGGACCTCACCTCCAATGAAGAGGAAATTAAGGCAATCATTAAAAACTACTATGCCCAACTATATGGCAATAAATATACCAACCTAGGTGATATGGATGAATATTTTAAAAAATATAAATTGCCTACACTAACAGAATAAGAAATAGAAATCTTAAATAATCCCATATCAGAAAAAGAAATCCAACAGGCCATCAAAGAACTCCCTAAGAAAAAATCCCCAGGGCCTGATGGATTCACCAGTGATTTCTAGCAAACATTCAGAGAACAGTTAATCCCAATACTATACAAAATATTTGACATAATAAGCAAAGAGAGAGTTCTACCAAATTCCTATTAAGACACAAACATGGTACTGATTCCAAAACCAGGCAGGTCAAAAACAGAGAAAGAAAACTATAGACCAATGAATATAATGAATATAGATGCAAAAATCTTAAATAGGATACTAGCAAAAACACTACAGCAAGTGATCAGGAGGGTCATTTACTATGATTAGGTAGGATTTATACCAGGAATGCAGGGCTGTTTCAATATTAGGAAAACCATCCACATAATTGACCACGTCAACAAACCAACCAACAAGAATCACATGATTATCTCAATAGATGCAGAAAAAGCCTTTGATAAAATACAACATCCATTCCTATTAAAAACACTAGAAAGCATAGGAATATAAGGGTTGTTCCTAAAAATAACACACAGTATATATCTAAAATATTCAACTCACATCATCAGCAAAGGGGATGAACTAGATTCATTCCCAATAAGATCAGGAGTGAAACAAGGATACCCATTATCACCATTATTATTTAACATTACACTAGAAACACTAGCAGTAGCAATTAGAGAAGAAAAAGAAATTGAAGGCATCAAAATAGTCAATGAGGAGATCAAGTTATCACTCTTTGCAGACGATATGATGGTCTACTTAAAGAATCCTAGAGAATCAACCAAAAAGCTAATTGAAATAATCAACAACTTTAGCAAAGTTGCAGATTACAAAATAAACCCACATAAGTCATCAGCATTTTTATATATTTCCAACACAGCTCAGTGGCAAGAATTAGAAAGTGAATTCCCATTCAAAATCACCTTAGACAAAATAACATACCTAGGAATCTATCTCCCAAGGAAAACACAGGAACTATATGAACACAACTACAAAACACTCTCCACACAACTAAAACTAGACTTGAGCAATTGGAAAAATATTAACTGCTCATGGGTAGGATGAGCCAATATAATAAAAATGACCATCCTACCCAAGCTTATCTATTTATGTAGTGCTATACCCATTGAACTTCCAAAAAAATTTTTTACTGACTCAGAAAAAACCATAACAAAGTTCATTTGGAAGAACAAAGGGTCAAGGATATCCAGGGAAATAATGAAAAAAAAAAATACAAAGGAAGGTGGCCCTGCAGTCCCAGATCTCACACTCTATTATAAAGCAGTGGTCATCAAAACAATTTGGTACTGGCTAAGAGACAGAAAGAAGGATCAGTGGAATAGACTTGGGGCAAGTGACCCCAGTAAGACAGTATATGTCAAACCCAAAGAGCCCAGCTTCTGGGACAAAAGCCCACTATTTGACAAAAACTGGAAGACAGTGTGGGAGAGATTAGGTTTGGATCAACACCTCACACCCTACACCAAGATAAACTCAGAATGGATGAATGACTTGAACATAAAGAAGGAAACTATAAGTAAATTAGGTGAACACCCAGCAAGACTTAGAAAAAGTCACAACTTGTAAAATAAATACTTTTGATTATATCAAATTAAAAAGGTTTTGTACAAATAAGTGTCCCAATGCTGCCACATCCCCTCCAGCATTCATTATGTTCCTTTGATGTCATGTTAGCCAATCTACTAGGTGTGAGGTGATATCTCAGAGTTGTTTTTATTTGCATTTCTCTGATTATAAGATATTTAGAACATTTTTTCATGTACTTATTAATACTTTTGATTTCTTTAACTCAAAATTGCCTATTCATGACTCTTGCCCATTTTTCAATTGGAGAATGGCTTGATTTTTTTTTGTACAACTGGTTTAGCTCTTTATATATTTGAGTAATTAGACCATTGTCAGAGGTTTTTGTAATGAAGATTGTTTCCCAATTTGTTGCTTCCCTTCTAATTTTGGTTACACTGGTTTTGTTTGTACAAAAACTTTTTAACTTGATGTAAGCAAAATTATTGATTTTACATTTTCTGGTTTTTTCTAGCTCTTACTTGGTTGCTTGCTTTTAAAGTCTTTCCTTTCCCAAAGATCTGACAAGTATACTATTCTGTGTTCTTCTAATTTTCTTATAGTTTCCTTCTTTATATTCAGGTCATTCACCCATTCTGAGTTTATCTTGGTGTAGGGTGTGAGATGGTGATCCAAACCTACGTTGATCCAAATCTCTCCCATACTGTCTTCCAATTTTCCCAGCATTTTAATCAAAAAGTGTGTTTTCTGTTGTTTGGATTTATCATACACTGTCTTACTGAGGTCATTTATCCCAAGTCTATTCCACTGATCCTCTTTTCTGTCTCTTAGCCAGTACCAAATTGTTTTGATTACCTCTGCTTTATAGTATAGTTTGAGATCTGGGACTGCACGTCCTCCTTCCTTTGCATTTTTTTTTCATGATTTCCCTGGATATCCTCGATCTTTTGTTCTTCCAAATAAACTTTGTTATGTTTTTTCTAATTCAGCAAAAAAAAATTTTTTTGGTAGTTCAATAGGTATGGCACTAAATAAGTAGATTAATTTGGGTAGGATTGTGATTTTTTATTATGTTAACTCGTCCCACCCATGAGCAATCAATGATTTCCAATTGTTTAGATCTACTTTTAATTGTGTGGAGAGTGTTTTATACTTGTGTTCGTATAGTTCCAATGTTGTCTTGGCAGATAGATTCATAAGTATTTTTTTTTTTGGCTAAGTTGATTTTAAATGGAATTTCTCTTTCTAATTCTTGCTGCTGAAACTGGTTGGAGATATATAGAACTACTGATAATTTCTGTGGGTTTATTTTGTATCCTGCAACTCTGCTCAAATTGTTGATTGTTTCGACTACCTTTTTGGTTGATTCTCTAGTATTCTTTAAGTAAACCATCATTTCATCCGCAAAGAGTGATAGCTTGTTCTCCTCATTGCCAATTCTAATACCTTCAATTTCTTTTTCTTCTCTAATTTCTACCACTAATGTTTCTAGCAAAATGTTAAATAATAGAGGTGATAATGGGCATCCTTGTTTCATTCCTGATTTAATTGGGAAGGCTTCTAGTTTATCCTCATTGCAGATGATGTTGGCTGATGTTTTAGATTTATACTGTTTATTATTCTTAGGAAAGGCCCTTTTATTCTGTTGTAATTAAATAGTTGAGGCCATAAACTGTAGTGATTAAATAAGGGAAGACTTAAATTGTTGTAGATAAAAGAGTGGATGAGTAAATTGTGACCGCAGAAAATTTGTTTTCACTACAGTGTCTTGTTTTTAAATCAATATATAAGGTGGTCACCAGGGAAATATTCCCAATTATGAATATACCCAAGTCAACTGGGTTTTATAGAGAATTTAATTAATAATACAATGAGGAATTAAAGAACGAGAGAAAGAGAGAAAAAGGAAATAATGAGAAAGGGATAAGCCGGCCCTGGCCAGTCCTGGCCAACCCAGGCCTAAGCCCTAAGAGTAAAGATCAGTCAGTCCTTAATCACTCACTACAAGATCTGTCCAAGCAAGGATTTTAGTGACACCAGTTCAGCCAGCCATCAGACTCTCTTCAGAGCCTCCTTAGGGACTCTTCTTCTCAACAGCCTCCTTAGAGACTGTGGTTTTTTTTTTTTTCCTCAGATTTCTCATCTCCTTATATAGGGAATTTTCTCCTATGTCACCTCCCCTAAGTTCTTCCATCTACCAATCACAGTAGACGTTTTTCAAAAGACAGACCATTCTTAGTCCACACCTAAGAAGGTGTAAATTTTTGAGTAATTCACACCAGGAAAGCCCTGAGTAAGTTTCTCGGCTCTTTGTTCCTTGTAAATTCACAAGTTGCTTGACCTTTATAGGTACTTATCTTAAGAACTTTTTGCCTTATAATAAGTATGGGTTTAAATACTTTTCATTGTTCAGAAAAGAGTTTACAACTTTATCTTCCCCTAGGGCAGACTTAAGTAGGTGAAGTAGAGTTCTCACATTCCTGATCTAAGTAGAGTTCACTGCCCAAATGGGGAATGGTCTTAATCCAATCTTATGAAGTAGGGTCTGGGAATTTTTAAGGTTCACAATTCCCATACTTTATAGTGTTTTCAATAGGAATGGGTGTTGTATTTTATCAAAAGCTTTTTCTGCATCTATTGAGATAATCATGTGATTTTTGTCAGTTTGCTTGTTAATATGGTCAATTATATGGATGGTTTTCCTAATATTTAACCATCCTCGCATTCCTGGTATGAATCCTACCTGTTAATAGTGAATAACCCTCATGATCATTTGATGGAGTCTTTTTGATAGTATCCTATTCAAAATTTTTGTATCTATATTAATTAAGGAGATTGGCCTAGAGTTTTCTTTCTCTGTTTTTGACCTGCCTGGCTTTGGGATCAGTACCATCTTTGTGTTGTAAAATGAATTTGGTAGCACTCCTTCTTGGCTTATTCTGTCAAACAGTTTGTATAATATTGGGATTAGTTGTTCTTTGAATGTTTGATAGAATTCATTTGTGAATCCATCTGGACATGGGGATTTTTTCTTAGGGAGTTCATTGATGGCTTGTTCAATTTCTTTTTCTGATATGGGATTATTTAGATAAATTATTTCTTCCTCTGTTAGTCTAGGCAATTTATATTTTTGTAAGTATTCATCCATATCACCTAGATTGCCATACTTTTTGGCATATAATTGGGCATAGTCATTTTTAATGATTGCCTTAATTTCCTCTTCATTTGAGGTGAGGTATCCCGTTTCATCTTGGATACTGTCAATTTGGTTTTTTACTTTCCTTTTTTTAATTATACTGACTAGTGCTTTGTCTATTTTATTTCTTTATTCAAACTACCAGCTTATATAGTCTTATTTATTAAATGAATAGTTCTTTGACTTTCAATTTTATTAATTTCTCCTTTCATTTTTTGGATCTTTAATTTAGTCTTCATCTGAGGATTTTTAATTTGTTTGCTTTCTAGTTTTTTAATTTGTATGCCCCATTCACTGACCTCTGAGCTTCTTAATTTGTTAATATATGAACTCAAGGATATAAATTTCCCCCTGAGTACTGCTTAGCTGCATCCCATAGATTTGAAAGGATGTCTCATCATTGTCATTTTCTTCAATGAAGTTATTAATTGTTTCTACGATTTGTTCTTTAACTAGCTGGTTTTGGAGAATCATATTGTTTAATTTCCAATTAATTTTTTATTTACCTCTCCATGTACCCTTACTAATTATTATTTTCATTGCATTGTGATCGGAGAAGGTTGCATTTATTATTTCTGCTCTTTTGCGCTTGTTTGCAATGTTTTTTATGCCCTAATATATGGTCAATTTTTGTGAATATACCATGTGCAGTTGAAAAGAAGGTACATTCTTTTTTGCCCCTATCTATTTTTTTCCACATGTCTACTAAGTCTTATTTTTCTAAGATTTCATTCACTTCTCTTAACTCTTTCTTATTTATTTTTTGGTTTAATTTGTCTAGTTCAGATAAAGGAAGGTTCAGGTCTCCCACTAGTATACTTTTTCTATCTATTTCATCCTTGACCTCCACTAGTTTCTCCTTTAGAAATTTGTATGCTATGCCATTTGGCACATACATGTTGAGTACAGATATTTCCTCATTGTTTATACTGCCTTTTATCAGGATGTAATTAACTTCCCTATTTCTTTTAACTAGATTTATTTTTACTTTGGCTCCGTCAGATATCATAATTGCAACTCCTACCTTCTTTTTATTAGTTGATGCCCAATAGATTTGGCTCCATCCTCTTACTTTCACCCTATGCTTATCTATCTTCCTCATGTGTGTTTCTTGTAGACAGCATATGGTAGGGTTTTGGATTCTAATCCACGCTGCTATTCACTTGCGTTTTATGTGTGAGTTCATTCCATTCACATTCAGAGTTATGATGACTAGCTGTGTATTTTCCAGTATTTTGATTTCTACTCCTGATCCTTCCTTTTCTTCTTTCAGTATTTCCTTCTACACCAATGTTTGTTTTTAATCAGTCCCCCTAGTTACCACCCTTATTTTACTTCCCTATCTACCCCCTCCCTTCTCATTTCCCCCCTTATTTTCCCGGTAATCTTTCTAAAATTACCTCCCCACCCTCTCCCTCCCTTGTGCTACTTCTCTCCCCACCAGTCCATTTATTACCCTTCTACTCCCCTATAGGGTGCAAATCTATTCTCTTCCCCAATGGATTGGATTGTTCTTCCCTCTTTGGGTCAATTTCAAAGCACGTAAGAGTTGAGTATTTCCTATATCAAACCTCTTTATCCTTCCAGTGTATTGATGTTCTTCCCCCTCCCACCATGAGCTTCTTTGTGACATATGAATTAACCCCCATTTTTTTCTTTTCTTTTAGTATTAACCTCTCATTTTTAGCTCTAGTTGTGTATGTGTGTGTGTGAATATATATATATATATATACATACACACATACATGTTTATGTATTTATGCATGAATATATCTATATACCTATTTATGTCTTGTTCTTTCATCCTATACAGTTTGTCACTGTTCCCTCTAAGTGTAATTCTTCTACCTGCCCAGGTGATAAACAACAGTTTATAAGAGTTACCAATGACCTCTTTTCTTATAAGGATACATACCACTTTAACTTAGTGAGTCTCTTAAAATATTTTTTTGTTTTATTTTGTTTTTCTTTTTCCCATCTTATTTAATTATTTTTGATGATTCTCTTGAGTTCTGTGCTTGGATGTCAAATTTTCTCTTCAGGTCTGGTAATTTCTTTGCAAATTCTTGGAGTATTGTGTCTAGGCTTTTTCTTTTGTCATGGTCTTCTGGTAGACCAATGATTCTTAAATTGTCTCTCCTCAAATGATTTTCTAAATCTTCTGTTTTGTGAATGAGATGCTTCATATTTTCTTCAATTTTTTCATTCTTTTGGTTTTGTTTTATAATGTCCTGCTGCCTTGTGAGGTCACTTAACTCTAGTTGTTGTATTCTGGTTCTTAAAAACTGGATTTCATCCCTGGCTTTTTGGTCATCCTTTTCTTTCTGGTCTGATTTCTATGGAGGTCATCTTTCATCCTCATCATCTCACCTTTCTTCTCCTTTGCCTCATCTTTCATCTCCTTGGCCTCATTTTCCAGCTGATTAATTTTGGCTTTCAAGACACTGTTTTCTGTTTCCAGATGACTTATCTTGCTGTTAAAGTTGTCTTTAGCATCTCTTAATTGTGTTTTGAATTGCATTTTGAGTTCTTCCAAAGCCTATATCCAATTCACTGGGATTTCTGATTTATCGTTTGCTGATCCCTCCCCCTCTGTTCCGTTTGCTGTATAGAAGCTATCTTTTATAATTTCTTCTTTTTCTGTTATTTGCCCATATCCACTTGCACCCAGTATTTGTCTGTGCTCTTGCTCCTCTCATTTTTTTGGTTTTGGGGGCTTCTGTCTGTTCCCTCTTGGAGCTTTGACAGACAATCTGGTACAGTCTCTGGGGGAGGGTTGTTGGGGGTTTGAGTTTCCCTGTCCTCTGGAGGCTTTTGATTGGATTAAAATCCAGCAGTCAATGAGGAAGGGATGTGGAGCCTGGACTTCCCTGAGTTCTGAAGACTTTTTATGGAATTAAGTTCAGCTTGGTTGGGCTGGGTGTGCTCTGACGCCACCACTTCTTGTAAGGGTGGAGAAAATATAGAGGATCTCCATAGCTCTGGCCAGGCTTCCAGCTCCATGCTCCCTCTCTAGCTCCTTCCCTGCCATCTATGTTCGACGCTCTGAGCTTGGCAGAGCCCTACCCACACGGTACACCCTCCAGACCAGCACCTTTGCTCTCCCAGAAGTTCCCGCTGCCGCTGGAGTCGCAGAGCTCTAGGTGGGCAGAGGAAGGGGTCCTGGGACCTTCCTTCTGCCTTCCCCTTAAACCCGAGTGTTCTTGGATTCCAGCTGGGGGTGGGGTGGGGCGTACCTTTTGAATTGAGTCCAGCAGGAGTGTTCCTTTGCTCTATCTTGTTGTTAGGTTTGATTTTCAGTCTCCTAGGAGCATTCAGTTTGTGATCAGTAAGGAAGGGTATTCAGTGGTCTGAACTTCTGCTCCTTCTGCCATCTTGACTCCACCGCAGGGTTTTGTTTCTTTTTAAAGGCAGTGCATCATAAACCATAAGGCATAATGAACATTGGAACTGCTACTACTCAAAATCCCATCAGATTGTTATAAAGAAAGCTCTTTGAAAACTATAAAGTACTCTATAAATCTGAGAAATTTTTGACTTGTGTGTGATAATTAGGTAAAAATGCTCCTTTCCCTTTCCATTTGTCAGTAAACTGAACAGAAAACAATTCCCCTCTCTGATTTATTCATTTTATGAATGACATGGAAATATAACCCAAAATATGTTGTTAAGAGAAAGAAAATTTCAAGATAATTTGGTGGAAATGACAAATTAAAATATTAGGATTATGTATACCTATTTTTGTTTTTAAATCCCAAAACAGCATTATATAGTGGGTAGAATACTATACTTGATACTTGGAATCAGGAACAAAGGAATGAGTGAATGAATGACAGTTAGCTTAGACTAGAAAACTCAAAGCTAGCCCCTACCCAAACTTAAGCTAAAGTTACACTCCCCTAGGCAAGGCAGTCCACAGTGTACCCAATTGGATTATGCCCAGAGTGAAACTAAAATGCCCTGAACAAGCCTAAGGCTAGACCCTAAGCAACAGGGGAGATTACAGTGCTCTGAGCTCTGCAAGCCATCAGCAATCCCAGAGGGTGACTGAATCAGCAGGAGGAAATGGCTTTCAGAGCCCCCAGACCAGAGGTCTTCATACCAAGTTGGAAGAACTGAAACTTGCAGAAACCCAGAAACAGAGATAAGGGTAGGAGGAAGGAAAAACTGAAGTTTAAGAGAGTATCCCCTCTACTCTGAGAACAGAGCATATCTTTAGTATAAGAGTGCAAGTCAAGAAAAAGTTGGGAAAAATGAGCAAACATTTAAAAAAAAAACCTAACCAAAGAAAAAGTTTATGCAACAACAAAGACCAAGGCCCAAACACAGATGGGAACAATGAAAGGAAAGCACATACATGCAATACTTGAAAGAAAAATATGAATTGGTTTCATGCTCTGAAAGTGATAAAAAAAAAGGATTTCAAAAATCAATTAAGAGAGGCAGGGGGAAAATGAGGAAAAGGAATGAAAGCAATGCAAGAAGAAAATTAATAGCTATGAAAGCAGAACTGACCAAATGGAAAAGAAGGTTCAAAATCTCAAGGAAGAAAATCATTCCTTAAAAAATGGGAACAACTCAGAGCAGCTAGAAACTAAGGATTTCATGAGACATCAAGAAACAATACAACAAAATGAAAAGAATGAGAAGAAACCATGAACCATCTCATTGAAAAAATAACTTAGCTGGAAAAAGATTCATGAGAAAGAATTTAAAAATCATTGGACGACCTGAAAGCCAGAAACAACAACAAACAAACAAAAAAATCTAGACATCATAATATAAGAAATTATCAAACAAAATTGCTATGATATCCATAGACAAAAGGGTAAAATACAAGTTGAAAGAATCCACAGTTCACCTCCTAAAATAAATACAGAAAAGACAACCCCCAGGAATATGATAGATTTAATAATAATTTAGATTCATGAGCTCCCAAGGCAAGGAGAAAATACTACAAGCAGCCAGAAAGAAAAAATTCAAATACCAACTACAGTCAGGATTACACAAAACTTAGCAGCCTATATCCATTTAAAATATCTGGAATATGATATTCCACAAGGCAAAAGATCTAGGTTTACAACATAGAATTACCTACTCAGCAAAAGTGAGTATATTCTTTCAGGGGGTAAAATGGTCATTTAATAAAACTGAAAATTTCCAAACATTATTGATGAAAAGACCAACTCTAAACAGAAAACTGATGTCCAAACACAAGACTCAAGAGAAGCTTAAAAAGGTAACTAAAAAATGAAAATTTAAGAAATTCAATATGGTCAAATTTTTGATATTCTTATATGAAAAGATATTTGTAATTCTAAAAATTTTTATCAATATGAGAATAGGTGGAAGAACACATTGACAGAGGATTTGGGAGTAAACTGATTAGGATGATATGATATGCAAAAAAATCAAGAGGTGAAAAAGAGAATTGCACTGAGAGGAAAAGGGAAAGGAAAGATGGAAATGAGTAAATTATCTCAATTAATGAGGCCTAAAAGACTAGTAGAGTGGAGGGAAAGATGAGGGTAGTAATCAGCAACGTTTAAACCTTAGTCTCATAGTAATTGGCACAGAAAGGGAATAACAACTATACTCACTCAAATATAGAATCCTACCCTACCCTATAGAGACGTAGGAGCAGAATAAGGTAGGAGGTGGGTTAATAGAAGGAAGGAGGAATGGGAGGTGATTAAAAGCAAAATACTTATGTGGAGGGACAGAGTGAAAGGAGAAAGAGCAAGATCAAAAGGGGAAAATAAGAGAGAAAGGAATACTCAGTTGGTAATCAAAAACATGAATGTAAATGGGATGAACTCAACCATAAAATAAAAGTGGATAGAAGAGTGGATTAAAAACCAGAATCAAGGAATATGTGGTTTACAAGAAGCACATTTGAGGAAGGGAGACACTATGGGGCTGGAACAGAATCTATTGTACAGCATCTGAATTTTAAAAAGCAGGAAGAGCATTCATGATCTGAGATAAAGCTAAAGAAAAAATAGATCTGATTAAAAGAGATAAGTTAGGAAATTATATCTTGCTAAAAGGTTTTATAGACAATGCAGTAATAGGAATACTAAATATAAATATACCAAATGGCATAGGCTCCATTTTTTATTTTTTCATTTTTGAGTATTTTTTTTATGGTTACATGATTCATGTTCTCTCCCTCCCTTTTTCCCAATCCCCTCCAACCTGACAAGCAATTCCACTAGGCTATACATGTATTATTACTCATTACCTATTTCCATGTTATTTATTTTTGTAATAGAGTAATATTTAAAAACCAAAATTCCCAAATCATATACCCATAGAAACAAGTAATAAATCAGGTTTTTCTTCTGCATTTCTACTCCCATATTTCTTTCTCTCAATGTGGATAGCATTCTATCTCATAAGGTCCTCAGGATTGTCCTGCATTATTGCATTTCTATTAGCAGCAAAGTCTATTACATTTGATCATTCTACAATGTTTCCATTACTGTGTACAATTTTCTCCTGGTTCTGCTCATTTCACTCAGCTTCAGTTGATGGAGATTTTCCCAGTTTCTATAGAAATCAAGCAGTTCATCATTCCTTATAGCACAATAGTATTTCATCACCATCATATACCACAATTTGCACAGCCATTCCCCAGCTGAGGTGTGAAGATTTTATTAACTCTTCCCTGTCCATTTTTAGATTTAATTACCAAAAGTGTACACACTCCACTTAATCCTCAAGTGGGGAAGGTCTATGACTCACATGTGCAACAGTGGGTGATAAATCAGAACCCCCTGACTGCCCTCTGGGTAGTCCTAAGCAAAGCTTTAGCCGTAATGGGTACACTTAAAAGTGGAGGAAGACACAGGAAGTGACTCAAAAGAAGTGCCTTTAAAAAGGAGTTACAAGTTCCTATGAGGAGTTCCTCATTCTTTGGAGTTCTGAGTTCAAGTTGGAAGCTGATGAAGAATTTGCCTCCTGGACATGAGACCTTGGACTTGGTGAGACTGTTCTTAAATATCTCCCTTTGAACTACCATGTTGGTTGAGTGAAAAAGACTGACTCCTTTCCTGGATTTTCTAAAGGGACTAGCCTAAGGAGAAGCCTCCTCTCTTGAGTGAGGCTTTGTGACTGAAGCCCTCACTTTATTTATCCCTGGGTCCTTGGCTCAAAGCTAGCTAAGAACTAATTAGCCCTGCCTGGGTTGAGCCAGGGGCCTAAGAGAAATACTTGGTGTATTAGGTTAGATATGTTCCCCTATTGTCTCTCTGATTTTCTTGCTTTCACTCTTTCTATGTTTTGTTTATACATATATATGCATACATATATATAGAAATATGTGTAATATTTCTATATTACAAATTACAAATTCCTTAAAAATCATTTGAAATTAATTAAATTCCTGGAGACCACACTCTGATAAATTCAGTAAAACCATAATTTTACCCCTTACATTCTCACTTTCCAATTTTTTTTGCCACCACAAAGAGTGAGGTTATAAATATTTTTGTACAAACTTTTTTTTTTTTAATCTCTTTGGAGTACAAACCTAAAAGTGGTATTTCTGGATCAAAGGGTACACATTCTTGTAAAGCCCTTTGAAGCCTCCATATTTTTAAAGATGAAACTAAATGAGCTTAAAGAGGAAATAAACTGTAAAACTATACTAGTAGGAGACCTCAATGTCCCCCTTTCAGATCTACATAAATCATATCAAAAAATAAAAGAGAGGGGGCAGCTGGGTAGTTCAGTGTGTTGAGAGCTAGGTCTAGAGAAGGGAGGTCCTAGGTTCAAATCTGACCTCAGACATTTCCCAGTTGTGTGACCCTGGGCAAGTCACTTGACCCCCATTGCCTAGCCCTTACCACTCTTCTGCAAGACGGAAGGTAAGGGTTTTAATTTAAAAAAAGAGAGAGAGAGAGAGAGAATTAAAGGAAGTGAATGGAATTTTAGAAGAGTTAAAACTAATAGATCTTTGTAGAAAACTGAATGGGAATAGAAGAGATTATACTTTCTTTTCATCAATACATGGCACCTACACATAAACTGGCCATGTATTAGGGCATAAAAACTTCACAAACAAAAGCAGAAATAATAAATGTGTCCTTTTCAGATCATAATGCAATAAAAATTAAAATCAATAAGGATCCATGGAAAGACAAATCAAAAGTTAATTGGAAACTAAATAATCAAATGCTTAAAAAGGGGTGGATCAAAAACCAAATTATAGAAATAATCAATAATTTATTAAAGAAAATTACAATGAAGAGATAATACATCAAAATGTTTGGAATACAGCCAAAACAGTACTTATGGGAAAATGTATATCTCTAAATGATTACATCAATAAAACATATAAAAAACAGATCAATGAATTGGACATCCAAATTAGTAAAATTTTAAAAAATTACAAGAAAAAGAACAAATTTGAAATCCCCAATCAAATTAAAATAGATACCCTAAATATTAAAAGAAAAAATTTAAAAACTGAAAATAAGAGAACCTATGAACTAAAAAATAAGACTAGGGTTTGCTTAAAATAGGGCACTGGTGAATTTGATTTAAAAAAGAAATGAAAATCAAATAACCAGTAACAAAAATGCAAAAGATGAACGTATCCCCAGTGAAGAGAAAATTAAAGTAATCATTAGAAGTTATTTTGCCCAATTACATGACAATAAATCTGACAATCTAAGTGAAATGGATGAATACTTAAAAATATAAATTGCCCAGATTAACAAAAGAGGAAAGAGAATATTTAAATAATCTCAGAATAAGATAATGAACTCCCTAAAAAAAAAAATCCCCCACTTACCATGGTGACAAGTGAATTCAATCAAACATTTAAAGAACAATAATTCCCAATACTATATAAAATATTTGGCAAAATAGACAGAGAAGGAATCATACCAAGTTCTTTTTAATGATACAAATATGGCACTGCTACCCAAGCCAGGAAGAGCAAAAACAGAGAAAGAAAATTATACTTCAGTTTCATTAATGATTATAGATGCAAAAAATTTAAATAAAATGCTACCAAGGAAATTACACCAATATTTCATAAGGATCATTCATTATGACCAGGTAAGATTTATACCAGTAATGTAGGACTGGTTTAATAATAGGAAAACTATAAACATAATTGACCATATCAATAACCAAACTCACAGAAGTAACATGATTATCTCAATAGAAGCAGAAAAAGCCTTCCACAAAATACAGCACCCATTCATATTAAAAACATTGGTAAGTGTGGAAATAAATGAGCTTTTCCTTAAAATAATAAGTAGTATCTACCTAAAACAATGAGTTAGAAGACTTCCCAATAAAATCAAGCATGAAGAAAGGATTCCCATTATCACCATTATTATTTAAACATTTACTCAAAATGCTAATTTTACCACTAAGATAAGAAAAAGAAATTGAAGGAATCAAAGCAGGTAATGAGAAAACTAAATTATCTCTCTTTGCATATGATACAATGGCATACATAGAGAACCCTAGAGAATCAATTGCCTAAAGAAATACAGGAATTAATCTGGACACAATTACAAAACACTTTTCACACAAATAAAGTCAGATCTAAACAAATTGAAAAATATTAATTGCTAATAGATAGGCCAATTTAACATAATAAAAATGACAATTCTACCTAATTTTTTAAAATTCAATGCCATACCAATCAAACCATCAAATTATTACTTTCTAGAACTGGAGAAATAAACAATAACAAAATTTGTGTGGAAGAACAAAAGATAAGAATATCAAAGGAATTGAAAAAAATGTGAAGGAAGGTATAACCTAGCAGTACAGTAATCAGCAAAACAGTTTAATATTGGTTAACAAATGGATTGGTAGATGTATGAGATTGTTTAAATACACAATATATGGAGTGTAAAAAGGAACTCTTTAATTTCTTTAATTTAAAGGGGGACCTAGAGGTCTTCTTACCAGCCCACAGTGGCAGGAAGTAGGAACTGGGGAGCCCCCAGCTGAGCCAGCATTAGTTATAGGCTGTCAGTTGCTGACAGTTAGGAGTGGCAGTTGCTAACAGTTAGGGGTGGCAGTTGCAGGGAAGTTGGCTACTGGGCATGAGTTGGTTGTTGGGGGTAGGTTGCTGGTAGTATGGGTTGATATTTAGTTGCTAGAATATAAAGGTGGGACTGAGCTTACTGAGAGGGCTTTTGGCTTTAGCCTTTAGAGGTCCTTTTGCCTCTGGGATCTCTGGAGAGCAGCAGGTCTGTCTCTGAGGCAAGGATCTACTGTTAGTTGGCTACTGACAATTGGGCTGCTATAGAAAACTGACTGAAGGAGTGAGTGGTAGCTATCCATTATCTTAGGGAGTTAGGGAGTTAGTGAATAATTTATAGATAGAGTAGGTTAGATTAGGCCTGGGTTGTGCCAGGCAGAAGAAACTGTCCCCAGAAGACAGTTGGAGGTAGTATTAGGAATTTTAGGTATATTTATAGGGTATAAGCTATATTTCTATATTTCTTTACCATATTCTTTTGCTATCTCTTTTGTAATTAAACTAAATTGTTAATTGTTAAAAGCTGCTAGATGTTTTCTTTTCTTTGACTTAAAGGGATAATATTAATTTACAATTCTACTATATTCTCATTAAAACTTAAATTATTAAAAGCTGCTCTCTTATTTTGTCAAAACCCCTATTTTAAACCTTATAGGGGTAAATGACCTTAGCAGTCTAGTGTGTGATAAACCCAAAGACCCTATCCCAAAGACTTTTGGGATAGGAACACAGTATTTTTAAAAACTCCCAGGGAAACTGGAAAACAGTATGGAAGAAACTAGTTAAGAGACCAAGATCTGTCCAAAATAGGTATGTTATTTATATATAAAGAGTGATGCCATAAGTAAATTAGTGGTATATAGAATAAGGGAAGAATTTGTGACCAAACAAGAGAAATAGAACATTACAAGATGTAAAATGAATAATTATGAGTATATTAAAATTTTTTTAAAGCTTTTGTAAAAAAAAAAAAAAAACCTTGAATGTAACCAAGATTAGAAGGGAAACAATAAACTGGGAGGGGGGATTTTATAACAAATTTCTCTGATAAAGGTCTAATTTCTCAAATCTATACAGAACTAAGTCAAATATATAAATAGAATACAAATCATTTCCTAATTGACAAATGGCTAAAGGATATGAACAAGTAATTTTCAGAAGAAGAAATCAAAGCTATCAATATTCATATGAAAAAATGTCCTAAATTACACTTGATTGGTAATTGATGTAAATTAAAACAACATTGAGGTATCACCTCACACCTATCAGATTGGCCAATATGACAGTAAAGGAAAGTGACAAATGTTGGAAGGGATGTGACAAAGTTGGGACACATCAATGCATTCTTGGTGGAATTGTGAACTGATCCAACCATTCTGGAGGGCAATTTGGAACTATACCCAAATTGCCACAACATTATACATATGCTTTGATTCTGTAACACCACTACAAGGTCTGTATAGCAAAGAGATAATAAAAAGGGGGGAAATGTATTTGTAAAAAAAAATATTTATAGCAGTTCTTTTTGTGGTGACAAAGAATTGGAAACTGAGGGTATGTCCATCAATTGGGGAATGGCTGAACAAGTATATGTTGTAAAAGAATACCATTGTGCTCTAGGAAAAGATAAGCAGGATGATTTCAAAAGAAGCTGAAAAATTCTACATGAACTGATGGCAGAGTAAAATAGGCAGAAATAGGAGAACATGATCCATAGTAAAAGCAATATTGTATGATGATCTACTGGGAAGACTGCTACTTTCAGCAGTGTAATGATCTGGGACTTTTCTAAAGGACATATGACAGGGAAAGCTGTCCACTTCCAGAGAAAGAACTGTTGGAGTCAGATGCGGACAAAAGCATCTTTCACTTCGTTACAGTTTTATTTGAGGTTTTGGTTTTGTATGTGTATGCTCTTAAACAGTAAGCAATAAGGAAGAGTGCTTTGCACAATAACAAATGTATGGCCCAAAACAAATTGTTTACCATCTCTGAGTCAAGTTTAGGGTGGGAGGGAGATGGCTTAGATCTTATAATTTTGGAAAATATATGCTGAAGATTATTATTAATTGTAATTGGGGAAATTAAATAGCTTTGAGTTTTAAAAAAGGAGATCTGCTAACTTTGGAAACAAACAGCAACTTCAGGTGAATTATGAGGCTAGCAGCTAGACTGCAATGGGTTGAGAAGACAGAAAATAAAGTAGTGGAGGCAATAAGTGATGAATGGAAATCAGTCCTCTATAGCTGCTGCAGCCAAACAATATAAAAATGAAATTGAGAAATATTTAGCCAATTTTTAAAAAAGATAACAGAATACACATAATGTAAATATGTGGTTCTCTAAGACAACATGAAGTTTTCAGGGATCCTTACAAAATATTTAATGGCCCCATTTAATTTGTCATCACTGCTCTACATCCAGGGAATCAAAAAATCTTGAGTTTACTTTAACCAGCACAAAAATATGAATAACTCAAAAGAATGATGATTCTCCTTATCTACCTGAATATGATTTGTTCAATAGCTTTCAAATCATTATGGATATCTCTTTATCAATGAACAAAGCAAGATAAATGTTATTCTCAGATGGCAATAAGGATGAAAAATCAAAAACTAGAGGTCTTTGGTACAGAAGCATCAATCTTGGGCCAACCATCAATATGTCTATATAGATGCAAGAGGGATCTCAACTTAGAAATCACCAATTTCCACAAACTGCAACTTCCACAAACTATTAACAACTTCTATCAAATTACTTCTCATATGAATAGCAGCAATTGACCTGACTATTATATCCCCATTTATCTCAGTTAAATCAGACATAGTTTTTGGTCTCTCTCTGAAGATATGTCAATCTACTGAAAGAAGTACCACATGTCTCAAAGTGATAGACAAGAATAAATCTTTATAAGCCAAAGAATAAGCCTTTATAAGCCAAGTCTTTTCTATGTGTTCTATAACAGGAATTATTTTGCTTTAGAGAATGACACTTATTTGCCTCTTGAGTATTATGGTACCATGTAAACACAAATAATTTTAAATATTGTATAAGGCTTTGGATAAGACATCTAATAGATGCCATAGCACCAAAATCAATTAATTTATATATTAAAATAATACATCATGTTAGAGATGTTGCGAGATATATACCATAACATGAGCTGGTTCAGTATGCTCAATTATGATTCCATGTTATCTTGAGGCTTTTTAAATTTATTTACAACTATTGTTACAATGAAATCTTCATAAAAATAAATTTGTGCTGGAAAGAAAAGGTAAAAGCTGGCAAAACCTATTTTACATCATTCTTACTGTAAGACTTCTTAGATGATGGATACTGAATTAGCAAGAGTTTCTCTGGTGTGCTTCCCCCACACTAAACTGCACAAAAAAAGTGGGAAGAGAAGAAAATTTAAGAGAAAACAAACTGGATAAGTTTTATGGTATAATCATTTTAGAATGGGAACTTTTTGAGGGATGTTACCTTTCATGCAATACTCTCACTCACCCCATATATCCAATCTGTTGCTAATCTTGTTTCTACTTTTATAATATCTAAACTTTTCATTCACTCTAGTATAAGCCCATACCACCATATCTAGAACACTGCAATAGCCTACTGGTTGGTATCCATTTTTTAAATCTTTCCCCACTCCAAAATTTCCTCCACTCATCTGCCAAAGTGATTTTCCTAAAATACTATGTCTAACCATGTCACCTTCCCTAATCAATAAACTCTAGTGGCTCCCTGTTACTTCTGGGATCCAATACAAATACTCTGGTATTTATTGTTCTTTACAACCAAGTGCCTCCTTACATTTCTGGGCTTCTTACACTTTATTCCTCTCAACATATTCTACAGTCTAGAAATACTGGGCTACTTGCTGTTCTTGAACAAGGTACTATATCTCCTCAATCCATGAATTTTCACTGGCTATGCCCTATGCCTGGAATATTCTCCTTCACACCCAACTTCTATCTTCTCCAGCATCCTCCAAGACTCAGATCAAATACCACAATGTCTTTATTTGATGTTTTTTTCTTCCCTGTCACACACACACAGGGGATGTACAGAGGTATTTGCAGGTTGTTTCCCCTCACTGTACCATTAGGATGTGGGCTTCTCAAGAGATGGAACCAGGATTTTTATCTTTTTCATGTCCCTACCACTTAGCACAATTTCTAGAAAAAATCTTAACAAATCTTTGACAATTAACATATTATCACTTTAATTCTTTAATTGATCAAGGAAGCAAAGATGAAAAAGTTGGAGAAATGTTGGGAAGAGATGTGGAAAGCCAGGAAACCTGTTGGGGAGCCCTAGGCTTCTGAATTATATAGTATCTACACACCCAGTCTTGCCTTCCCCTTCAAAATGTTCCATGCTCTTATATTACTCAAATATCCCATATCAACAACAACAACAAAAAAAAAACAACTATACTTCTTAAGGGCAAGGTCCTCAACAAAGTCTTTAGGAGGAAAGTCATCTGTTTGAAATTATTCATGTTATAGTATGAATGACTGTTAGTCACTTAACCTTCTCAGGTGTATTTACATTCTCATCCAATGTAATTCTTGTTCATGTTTCTCCATAAATACTCCAAAAAGAATCAACCCAATAAGTTGAAGCTTTTTCTTTTACAATCCTATTTGTGTAAGTAGATGATCTTAATATGCTATAAGAAAAACATCTCATTTAGACACAGTATGCTATTGAAAATCATTCTACCTATTCCCCTTATAAAGTGCTACTTGAACACTTCTCAAATATTTTACAGAGATGAGAAAGCAAGCATATGAAATATGCTCCTCAGTTTACTTAAAATTCACAGACACACAGACACAGACACATACACCATCCACAATCCTTTTCATTCTTTTAGGATGATCTTGAGAGATCTTAAAAATTAAGACCTCAATGCATATAGAACATATATATACAACCCAAATTTCTATTCATATCTGTCAGGTCTAAAGATTCTTCCAAAATTTACTTCCTTCCCGCCTTCCTTGAGTATCACAGTCATTTCTTTACAAGGTTTACTGAGTACAGAGGTGGTACAGTGCCAATGAGGTAGTTTTATTGGTTTGCTGATGAGAAAAGCTCACTATTTCAAAAATGATAGGCTTGTTACATGTTACTTGTGTCCATTATTCCCCTTCTGGCATCATCTATAAAAGCTTTTGGAATAATCTGACTTGACTGGATCTCAGGCTTAACTTTCCATTTTCTCTCCAAACTACGTTTCTATGCTTTATAATGTTTTGTAGTTTTCAATCATCTTTCCTTTTGGAGGAAGGGAATAATGGTTGGGCTCAGTACTTTCATCAGTTTTGTAAATTTTTGGTGTACAGAAGGTGGTCCTTCTGCCAAAACATATCAACAATTTATTTATAACATATTCTTAGAGAGTTGCTGAAGCAATGAGATGTTGATTGATTTAAATCTGACTCTAAAGCCAACCTCCTATCTACTTTACTACACAACTAATTCTTCTTCTTACCAAATGAGTTCATGCCATTTATTGATTGAAAGAAAAAGCACTGATTAAATACTTATTACGTAGCAAGTATATTGCTAGAAATATACATAAAAATAAATTGGTTCTCTTAAAGAAATGACATTTTAATTAAGGAAGACTCCCCATAAAAGGAGGATTTGATTGTAATGTAGATAGAAAGGTCCAGTGTTCATTAGGGCGTAGTGGTAGGAAAGATGACATTCATTCATACAGTGATGATGCACTTACCTACCATATCTCTCTTTCTATAAAGATTAAATGTTAATTCTCTAGCAAATGGTCACTATATTTATTTTCATTTCCCTTTCTGGAAAGGTGGAGATGAATACATCCTTAAATATTATCCTTTTTAATTTAAAAATGTGATGCTTACCTTAGCCCTTATTTTAAATGGGCAATTAATTGATTGCACACAAATCCCTGTGACTGCTGTATCGAAAACCAAGCATTTCTTTCCACTTTTTTCTACATCCTTTGCAAAAAGGATAATGTCATCAATGTCCTCATTGCTAAACCTAGAGGACTTTTTTCCAATCTTCATTTTTCTTGACCTTTTTGCATTTTTATATGAAATGTTCCATAGGTATCTCAAATCCAGCATGTCTTAAATTATCTTAATTACCTTTCCCAAAAAACTTTCCCCTTCTCCAAACTTCCCTGGTACTCTCACATACACAACATCCTTCAAATTACCCAGGCTGGCAATCTCAGTGGATCATCTAAACACCCATATTCATAATACACTTCCAATTCATTGTCAGATCATGTTGTTTTTACAATCCCAGGATAGAATGATTTTATATTTTTATTCAATTACACTTCCTTGGTTAAAAATAAATCACTTAGTGGCCCAACTTCTAGTGATAAGTTCTTCATGCTTAACAAGGCTGGATATTAGACACATCATAGATTGTTAAACCTGTAATTTAAATTTTTCTACCTTGATATAATACCTGTTTAAGTTTATGCCTTAATAGCATAGCCCTTGGGAACTAGGATCACCAAAAGGAGAAAAAGAGGAAGAAAATAAGATGGAGGAAAACACATGATTAGTAATCATAATTGAGATTATGAATGGGATAAACTCACCCATAAAATGGAAAAGGATAAAAGAGTAAATTAAAAACCAAACTCTCACACTAGGCTGTCTACAAGAAATACATTTAAAGCAGGGAGATAAACACAGAATAAAAGTAAGCAGAAACTATTATGCTTCAGCTAAAGCCAAAAAAAAAAAGGAATAGAAATCATGATCCCAGACAAAACAAAAATAAAAACTTATCTAACCAAAAGAGGCAAGGAAATAAATCACGTCTTGAAAAAGGCACCATAGACCATGAAACAATATCCATAATAAATATATATGCACTAAATGGGCATACTATGCCAATTACTAAGAGAGAAATTACCTGAGTTACAATAAAATTCTATTAATAGGAAACCTCAACCTTCCCCTCTCAGAGGCAGATAAAGCCAACAAAAAATAAATAATAAAGAGGTTAAAGAACTAAATAGAACTACAGAAAAATTAGATATGATAGATCTCTGGAGAAAATTGAATGCAAATAGACAAGAATATACCTTTTCTCAGTAGTACACAGCATCTTCACAAAAATTTACCATATAAAAGAGCATTAAAAACCTCATACATAACCAAATGTAAAAAATATATATATATAAACATTAAATGCATACTTTTTAGACAAAAATGCAATGGAAACTACATTCAATGAAAGGCAGCAGGAAAAAAGACTAAAAATGAATTGGCAATTAAATAATTTTATACTAAAGAAATAATAGGTTAAAGAACAAATAATATAAACAATCCATAATTTCATTGAAGAGAATGGCAATTAGGAGACAACATGCCAAAGTTTATGGGATGTAGCAAAGTTGTACATAAGAGGAAATTTATATCTCCAAATGCTTACATCAATAAAATAGAAAAAGAAAAAATTCATACATTGGGCACATAAAAAACTAGGAAAGGAATAGGTAAAAAATCTCCAATTAAACACCAAATTAGAAATCCTGAAAACCAAAGAAGAGATTAATGAAATTGAAAGAAGACCGCTGAACTAATAAATTAAATTAGGAGTAGGTTTTCTTAAAAAAAAATGGAAACTGAGGAAGTATCCATCAATTGGAGAATGGCAGAGCAAGTGGTAGTAGATGGTTATAACAGAATACTATTGCACCATAAGAAATGAATTCAGAAAAACTTGGAAAGATTTGTATGAACTGATGTGAAGTGAAATAAGCAGAACCAGGAGAATGGTGCATATATAGTAATAGAAATATTGTATGATCATCACTTCTGAAGGATTAAACTCTTATCAGGTTCCAAAGTAACCCCAAGGGATTCATGATAAAAACAAATCCTAGCCACAGCAAAGAAGAGACTGTTAGAATCACTTTATTGCATTTATGAGTTTGTCATATGTGTGATATGTATCTTCTGTCACAGCAATGGAGAATACGTAAATATGTACTGCATGAAAGCAGTGGTACAACCCATATGTATAATCTGTTACACTAAAAAAGAACTATATTTCCCAGAAGCCCACTGACTTCCTGTTGTTACATACTTCCTGCAGACAGGGGATATTAGGAAGGGACATGGAGAGTCCCTTTTCTCTTTTGGGCTTGATAACAGCAAGCATGGTGGCGGTGGTAAGCTAAGCGTGGGGATTTTGAATGGGCTAATCAACCATAGGCAGATGGTCTTTATTTTGTATCTCCTTTATTGCTTGATTTCTAATGATCATTAATAAATTCCTTAAAATATAATATTTTTATTTTTGAGATCAATTTTAATTTTTACACATATCAGACAACTGCTTTGGTGTAGGAGAGAATATGAATTGCAAAATGTCACAAAACAATTATCAAAAATTGTTTCTACATTTAATTGAAAAATATTTATGTTTAAAAAACAAATTAAAAAGAACTTGGATCACCTTCATGCTACTAGAACAGAATAGGATTTTAGTAGAGGGATAAACTTTGTAGCTTATATAAAAGGTCAAAGTTTCTATAGAATCCCATTGATCAAAGAACAAATGAAGAATCCATCAGAAAGTGGATGAAGGAGAATAGAGCAAGGGGATATATGTAAATTAGGTGTACATAAATCAGGAATTAATGGCATTTTATATAATAATATGATATTTCTTTTATTTTATGAAACAGATTGCAACCAAGATATGCTAGTAAACTTTGGTAAAGTTAATTCATTCTATTTCCCTATTGACTAAATATTAAAGCAGGGATTTTGAGATACATTGCCACTGGAAAAATAATTCTGTCCCCTTTTGCATAACCAGTTTACTTTGAGTTTTATTTTCTACTAATTTATTTTTCCTTCCACTCTTTAACCATATCTCTCTTTATTGCCTCCCTTTCCAACATACATCTATACATACAAAGAGATATACTTAATCCATTTCCTGTACCTAGCACAGGACCTATTACATGATAAATATTTCTGCTTACTGAAGCTCCCTGAATTTTGCTCCTTACCTCATTGTTTTGATGTAATATTTATAATATCTAATGGGCTATTTACATTAAAAAAGTCAAATCTCACCTAGTACAATTCTCTCATTTTTCAGATTAGAAAACTGAAACCTGAAAGTTATTTACTCAACATTATTCAGAAATTTAGTGGTATTTACATTATTGAGTTCTAATTTTAATTTTTACACATATCAGACAACTGCTTTGGTATAGGAGGGGAGAGAATCTGAATTGCAAAATGTCACAAAACAATTTTCAAAAATTGTTTCTACATTTAATTGAAAAAATGGCATCACATTTCATCAGAAGGAATATCAGGGGTCAGCTGGGTAGCTCAGTAGATTGAAAGCAGGCCTAGAGACAGGAGGTCCTAGGTTCAAATCTGGCCTCGGATAGTTCCCAGCTGTGTGACCCTGGGCAAGTCACTTAACCCCCACTGCCTAGCCCTTATCACTCTTCTGCCTTGGAACCAATATACAGTTTTAATAAAATAAAATAAAATAAAAAGAAGGAACATCAAACACTTGATGTACTCTATCCAGAAAATTGCTTAGATTATAAAGGCACAAGGTTGTATAATTAAAAACTATTTTATCAGTTATATAAACTTAAAAAGCTATACCAGGCTTTCTTAATCATTATTAGCTAACATTTATACAACACTTTATTTTTACTCATAATTTTGTTATATATTGTCTCAATATATACTGCACTATGATATACATTATTTTATTGATTAGTAATACTTTCGAGGCAGATATTATAAGTATTGTTATTCCCATTTTATAGATGAGAAAACTGAGTTCAGTGAGTGACTTTCCTAAGGACATACAGATAGTGAATGATGTAATGCAACTAGGTCTCAGTGCCAAGGCATATATTTTCTACAAAATGTCTTTTATTATAATTATTATATATTGTGGTACATGTACCTATAGTTTCTTTTACTTCAAAAATATAGTCATTCTTCAAGTAAGACATAAGTAACACACATATACTAAAATATTTCTTTTTCTCACATATTTGTCAAAAATAACATTTAAGGAAGTAATTGATCTTAATTTTTGGCTCATAATTTTCACCTGGCACTATCAATAGCAAAAAGATTCTAATTCTACCCTACTCTCTGAAAGGTTAGTAAAAACAAGAAGAAGAAATGAGTATAATCTTTCTTGAAGTAAATGGGAAAATGCCTAGACTGTGTGTGTGTGTGTATATATATGTATATATATACATACATATATATATATATATATACAGTGTATATGCCTGTTGAATTACCATCAAAGTGTTCTTCAAGATGTGAGTTTCTCCTTAAAATGAAGAATAAGAGACTATAAAGATACTAGAGACCATGATATAGAAGGATCAAATAGAAGGAACTAAAGTTATTTAGCAGGAATACCATTCAATCAATAAATTAGTATTTATTAAACACCTCCTATGCACCAGATACAGTGTTAAATGTTGTAGTTGCAAAGACAGGCCAAAAGAAAAAGGTCTATGTGCTCTAGGAACTCATCATCAAATGATAGAGGTCACTATCTTTAATTTTGTGGACTTTTATATGAAAGAAAAGTTATACTTATACTGCTTGGCCTAAAAGAAGAGAATTAAGACCAGTGGCAAAGCATTTACAGGAAAATATTCTTCAGCACAAAAGAAGGAAGAATGTCCTTACAATTAGTTGTGCAACAACGGAAGGGGTTGCCTTATAAACTGAGATTAAAATATTTGAAACACTAGGGGTCTACATATTGTGAGAGACACCCATTTCAGATAGGAGTTAGTTAAAAAGATCACTGAGCTCCCCTCTAGGAATCTATAAATATGAAGATTACTTTAAAATTGCAAAATGCAGGATCTATACCAGTAGAAGTTACTTGATCCTTTTTTTAGTCTTTTGTTTTGCTTCAAAATTCAAAACAAAGATAATTTGCAAATGCAATAACTACAATCTTCCATCAGTCATAAGTTTAATTCTAGTAACTATCATGTTGAAATGCTGAAAAAAGTTTCAGTCTAATGGATAAATATGAATGTGGGTTATATAGTTGGGGCAGAATTGGAGGAAATAATTGATAACAATCAACTATCACAATTCTTAGAATGGAAAGAACTTTCTAACTGCCTCTACTATATGGTCATATTGTCAAGAAAACATGGTAGTAGAGTATGCTGTCTTCATCCATTCAACAATCATTAAACATACGCCAGGATATGGGAGTACAAAGACAAAAATTTTTAAAGCTCCTGCCCTCAAAGAGTATATATTTATTTTACTGGGGAAAGCAAAATATAGAAAGAATAACAAATAGAAAATCTACATGAAATAATTATAAAGTCATTTCCTGGAGAGATAGCATAAGCTATGTAAGATTAAAATTAATATCCAGTAACTCCAAGTATTATATTTTATACGATTTATTAATAATTACTTGAAGTTAAGGAAATAGAAAAAACTGAATAAAGAGAACTTTCCCCACAATGGCAGAAGAAGAGAGAGAGAGAGAGAAGGTGGAGTTACAGAAACTTTATCTATAAAACATAAGGATGTAACATTGGGACAAAAGAGGAATTTGGGGAAATGGAGTCCTAGGGTACATAATTCTAATTATAAAATCCCCCCCTCCCCCATGATCCTCTGGAAGACTTGTCTCTCCAATGGATCATTTAAACATAATCAGCTTATACCTCTAAAGATTTTTAACTTAAGTTATAGACAATATTGAAGTTTCTAAAGGGAAATTACAATAATCTGAGGATAAGAGGGAAATAAAAGAGACAAAAAAAACAATGATTGCTACATTGAAAAAAACAAACAACAATTTGGGGGCAGTCCCCTTTGGCATAAGAGTGTACATTCAAAATAAATGCATTCTACCCCACCCCCCACCCCCAGCCACACACACACACACAGAGTTTAAATCATCACATCCCAAAGTTCATTCTGTATATTGTAAAAATGGACTTGAATCCAGGACTTCAATCCCCAGAAGACCTTGCTCCACTTACCCAGAATGCCCTCTAATCTCACTGAAACCTCACCTGGGCGGAGAACGAGATGGGGTATTTAACCTGATTGCAAAGGCTTTTGTCTCTTCTTCCTTGTTTCCTCTTGCAAGCAGACGCGACTTTTTTCATGATGTAGGTGAGATTGTTTAGGCTTCTCTCTCTGGCCTAGACACGTGCTTTTCTTACTTGTAAATTCTTAAATTCTTAATCTTCAATAAACCTCATAAAAAATAATACTCCTTGCAGAGAGAAACTAATTTCTACCTCTTTCAGTCTCCCCAAAATTTTAATCTTTACAATATCCTCACGGTACCTTCTCCAAGCAGTTCACTTTCTGGATTCAGTGAGGTCGCAAGTTTATCCTAAAATTACTCTCAAAAGAATTTAAATTTTGCATTATAGGATAATACAGCTATTTGGTGTAGGGGAGTAGAAGAATCAAAATTGGCCTGGGGTAGGAAGTGGCATTTGAGATGAATTTTGGAGGAACTTTGGTATTCTATGAGGCAGAAGTGAGGGGAGAGTGCATTCCAGGTATGGGGAACAGACTGGTAAAGGTACAGAGAGGAGAGATGATATGTCACAAATGAGGAACTGCATATAGATTAATTTGATGAAAGACAGAATAAAGAGGAGGAATTTGCAATAAGCTTTAAAAGATAGGCTGGATAGAATAGTATGCCTGTCAAATCTAGGAAAAGGAAGGAATTTAAGACTAAGCAAGAGATAGGGAACATTACAAAATGTAAAATGAATAATTTTGATTATATTAAATTTAAAAGGGTTTATACAAATAAAAACCAATGCAACTAAAATTAGAAGGGAAGCAACATACTGGGGAAAAATTTTATAACAAAACTGAAAAGGGTCTAATTTCCCAAATACATAAGAAACTAAGTCAAATGTACAAGAAATCAAGCCATTCCCCAATTGACAAATGATTAAAGGATATGAATAGGCAGTTTTCAGATGAAGAAATCAAAACTACCAATAAGCACATGGAAAAGTATTCTAAATCCCTCCTAATTAGAGAAATGAAAATCAAAACAACTCTGAGGTACCACCTCACACCTAGCAGATTGGCCAATATGAAAGCAAAGAAAAATAATGATTGGTGGAGGGGATGTGGCAAAATTGGGACACTAATACACTGCTGATGGAATTGTGAATTGATCCAACCATTCTGGAAAGCAATTTGGAATTATGCCCAAAGGGCTTTAAAAGGATGCCT
This sequence comes from Monodelphis domestica, assembly GCF_027887165.1. Classification (NCBI taxonomy): domain Eukaryota; kingdom Metazoa; phylum Chordata; class Mammalia; order Didelphimorphia; family Didelphidae; genus Monodelphis; species Monodelphis domestica. The sequence continues at coordinate 142,333,548 of NC_077233.1, read as the reverse complement.
GCCCATCCAATCATACCACGACTTGGTTGGTACCTCACAGAGATAATAAGTAAAAGGAAAAATACTTTTACAAAAATATATATAAGCCATGCTCTTTGTGGTAGCAAAAAAATAGAAAATGAGGGGGTGTCCCTCGATTGGGGAAAGGCTGACCAAATTGTGGTATATTGTGGTGATGGAATACTATAAGGAATGATGAACTGCTTGATTTCTATAAAAACTGGGAAGACCTTTATGAACTGATGCAGAGTGAAATGAGCCAAGCCAGGAGAATATTGTACACAGAGACTGAAACATTATGGGATGACCATATGTAATTGACTTTGTTACTGATAGCAATGCAATGATCCAGGATAAACCTGAGGGACTTATGAGAAGGAATGCTATCCACAATGAGAGAAAACTGTGGGAATAGAAACACAGAAGGAAAACATTTGGTTTTCCACTTGTTTTATGGGTATTGAATGTGGGGTTCTGGTTTTTAAAAGATTATTACAAAAATGATTAATTTTAAAATAGGTATTGAGTGATAATACATGTATAAACCAGTGGAATTGCTTGTTGGCTCTGGGGGAGAGGGGAAAGGAGGGGGAAGTATATGAATCATGGAAAAATGCTTAAATAAAAAAATTTTAAAGGTAGGCTGGAGCCAATTAATGAAGGGATTGTAATATCAGATGAGATTAGATTTTAACCTAGAAACAAGAGGAAACTTGAGGAGTTTGGACAGTCGTGTGACATGGTCAGAACAGGGAAGTTGCAGTGACTCAGACAGCTAAGTAGAGGACAGAACAGAGAGGGAAGAGTTTTGAGTCAGGAAAATCAATGAAGAAGCCAGTGTAGCAATCCAGAGAAGTGATGAGGAACTTAAGGTGATGGCTTTGAGTGGGATATTGGAGATATTGAAATACTGTAGAAGTAGAATGCACAGGACTTGATTTTGGGAGTAGGAGCTGGGGTAAGGAGAAGCAACAGTACCCAAAGACTGAGGTTATGAACTTGGCCTTTGGCATAAACTACAAGTCTGTTTATTGCAACTTAATGCCTATCTCTGTCTCTGTCTGTCTCTGCCTCTCTTTCTCTCCTTTTTTCTCTATTTTTCCTTTCCCGCTCTTTCTCCTTCCCCTCTTTCTCTCTTTGTCTCTTTCTCTGTGTCTCTTTCTCTGTCTCTGACTCTGTCTCTCTCCACACTCTCCCCCTCCCCAGCTTTCTCTCCTCCCCTTTCTTTCTCTTTCCTTATTGCTATTTCTCCCTTTTCTCTCTCTTCCTTTTCCTCTCTCATTCTCTTCCATTTCCTCTCTCCCCTCTCGCCTTTCTCTCTCCCTCCCCCATTCTCCCTCCTCTCTTTCTGTCTCTGTCTCTCTGTCTCTCTCTCTGTCTCTGTCTGTCTGTCTCTGTCTCTCTGTCTCTCTGTCTCTCTCTGTCTCTCTCTACACATTCAGTAGGCTTTCAATGTGATTAGCAGGTCTGTAAAACAAAATCCTGACACAAAAAATTTTTTCAGAAGTTAATTAAAGCACTTAGGAAGAGGAAAAGTATATGCATTGGTCTCAAGAGACAGAAAGAAGGTGATAATTCTACCCTATAAGGTTTGAACAAATAAACTCGTGTGAAAGAGTAAAGTTCACAACTAAGGAAAAAATTTCTAACTTTTTGATCTAGAAGAGAAAGGTGCAAGCAGGGTAAGGAGTCAAACTAAATACCTGAGGAAAATAATGCAGTGAACAAAACAGGTACTAATAATTTAGCCCTAATTTCATAATATAACAATTGATTCAATTTAATAATAAATATTTATATCATTTAATCAAAAGGAAAATAACACCTTTTTGTTAATAAAACAGATTAAATTAGCAGGTTCCCATATATATATATGTCAACAACTTTATTCTATCTACCCTACATTAAATATTTTGATTTCCAGAGCAACATAAATGTGTATAGTACTGAATAGAAATAAAGCAGCATATAATATACATAAATGACAAACTAAATTTCATTTGATAAATATTGACTTGGCTGGGACCTTTTATGTCTTAAATATGATGCACAGTGTTGGAGCAAAAAAAATAAGTCTAGATCTAGCATAGTCATTTTTCTTCAAGAAGTTAGCAACTAAAAGGAATAGACACAAATAAATATATATGATGCTTTCCCCCCATGATTATTTGGTAGGGAAATTGAAGGATGAATGTGCATATTTTTATCTACCACGGTTCCTAGAAGGCTTCTTAGAAAAGATGAGATTAGGAAGGTTTGGAACTTGAATCCTTCACTTTTTGTACATGAATCAATCATTCACACTTGCACTATGGGAGTTCAGTAAAAAAAAAAAAAAACACTAGAGATCAAAAAGCATTGAAACATCAATTTTTTTCCTACTGAAATAAACTCTTAGAGCTAGGTAAAGAAATATACCCCTCAAGTTGGTTATTCTAGGAAAGAAAGTAACTCTATGTTAAAGTTGCCCCAACTCTGTTTTGAACTTTCAAAACTGGAGGCGTGTTGAATAGAAGAGTTGTCAGCAAAGCTAAGGAAAGGCTATAACACCGATAACTAGAAACATGTGTGAGGCAGTTTGAACAAGAGCAAAACTTACTCTGGTGATTTATCATTCAGCTGAGGTTTCAGTACGTTTACACTAATAGTCCCTGAAGGTAAAAAACCTTTATTTTAAAATTATTTCAAATAGAGTCATGGAACTGAAAGCAATTCTGGGGCATCTGTGTTATTTGTCAAAATAATTGCTCTATAAAGTATCTAATATTTTAAATGTATTCCATACACAAAGCATCTGATATAAGAAATTGCTCCTCACCTCCTTGAAAATGTTACTCATCCCATTTTGTAATTGCCTGAAAACTGACTTAAAAGTTTTATTCATATATTTTAATGGAATAGGTTATAAATTTTACTAACTGAAAATGTAACTGATTATATAGTTATTTAATATAAAAACTCTGGAAAATTAAATATTCTAAAAGAAAATAGCTATTCACAAAGATTTTTTTATTGCAATAGACAAATCTTTTGTATTTTATGCCTGAAAAATAGAAGCCAACACAATTTATTTCAAAACCACTAGTATCAGTTAAGTCCAAGTGCACATTTCCATGCAAAAGGGTTCAGGCATTTCTCAGTTGTAACACTGGGCAAAACAACCTAGGTGGAATAAAGATAGTTCCATAAGAACAATGTTTATGTACTGGCACTGTGCATTACAGTGACAGCAAACAGGCTGACACTTATGGGCGTCAAAGACACTGGATCTCATATGCTTGCTTTGAACAGTCACCAACCCTTTGAATTTTACTTTTGGCATTTAGTCAAATGACATCACAGTGCAGTTGACAGACATTATAGGGCAATTAGGTTATAATGCAATGACAACAATCTTAGATGACTTGAAAGTGACATCATTAGGTCACTTTATGTTAGATGATATTAAAGTGGCAAAATTATGTATATGCCGCTACAGAGTCAGTCAAGCCTAACATAGATACTGTTCATATCTACATTTAATAAGATTTACTAGAGAAAAGTATAAATATAAGCCTAAGGATACCTTCCTCTTAAGAACAACTAGTGAAGTCATTTTTATTTGTGAGCTAATAATAACGATAATATCCCTAGACCAGTGATATTTGAAATAAAACATACAATTATATACAATTTAGCCCAATACCTCTCTGGAGAAAAGCAAGGGAAAGAGCAAGCAGCCAAACCCAACCCTTTTCCTACTCCTCTCAAAGAGGAAATCATACTCCCTTAGAAAGAGATGGACCAGATTACAGAGAAATTCATCCATGCTATCTGTGCACTTCTTCACATGTTACTTTCTCACTATTCTCATTTTTATGTATCTGACATTTTTAGCTAAGGAGACTGTAAAGCCTGCAAGGTTGGTCTGAAAGCACACCTTCCACTTCTAAGCTACCTCAGGCCTTACCACCAAAAGAGCTCAATTTAGTAGTCAATTAATGAATACTGTTGATCGAGTAATGTCATCAACTGATAATGGCTTTGACAGAGTAGTTTATTTCAATCTCTGACCAGCCACAAGATAGGATTCTATTCCCAACAGTCTAGGAAACAAAGGCTTTAATGGATAGCACCAATCCAAAAGATGGATTTGCCCTTCTCTATAAGGTCAAAAGCTATATGGTCTTACTAATTGCTGACAATAAAAATAGTTTTCTAACTTTCCACTCTTAGATAATTAGCAACAGCAAAAGATCAGAATTTTCTTCATGTCCGATCACCTCCTTAAGTTGTTATATCCTATCATGGATAGTATGACAATAGTTGCAATAAAAATTAAGGGAGTAGATAATGTTAAAAATCAATGGAAGTGGTGGTGACTATGAGTTCAACTGACATAGTAGACAGGTGACAATCACAGAAAAGATTTCAATGACTCTGGAAGGGAGAGTCAGGATTATGATTGGGCAACTCTGCTTCACTTAAATCCAATTCATGCTCAAGTCATTAACCTCTGACATCACAGTCTTCTTTGAAAACATAGAACAAAAAAAAAACATAGGACAAACAATACCATCTCTCTGTATATGTTCCCTACATGTTTTGACTCTTCATGTCACTATGTATATTTGTAGAAGAATATGCCCCAGGATTATGGAGAAATGTTTTGTAGCTACTTTTTCTCCTATGCAATTTCATTAAATGCCTTTGCTTTGGGGTTTAAAAAAACATAAGGGGAAGACTGCCTCAAACACTTGCTTTAAAAGTTTCTATCTGCTCTGTCTTCCATCTTTAGATTACTCAAAGAAAAATTTTATCTATAAAAATTTTATGAAATCATGGAATCTCAGAGATTCTTGATCTCCTTTGTAGATCTCCAGCTACATCACAATCACTAGCTATGGGTATCACTGGTCCTGGGCCCTCTTCTCTATTCAGTTCCCATGGGTTCCAATATCATCTCCAGTTAGACAATTCTCAGATCTATATATCTAGTCTTAGTCTCTCTGCTGAGTTCCATCCCACATCACCATCTTCTTGGTAATCTCAAACTGGATGTCCCTTAAGCATTTCTAACACAACATGTCCAAGAAAAAATTCAACATCTTTTGACTCAAACTTCCCTTCTTCCTAGCTTTCCTATTACCACAATCCTCTCAGTTATTCAGGCATCCTTGCTATCATCCTTAACTCCTTATTCAAACTCAGTCTATATATACAATCTTTTCTTACATCTTGTATTTTCACACATCTCATATACATCCCCTTCTCTCAATGCAAGGAGCTACCACCCTTTTACAGGCCCTCATAATCATTTACCATGATATTTCCTATAGTCATATAATTGACCCTGCTTCTTCTGGTCTCTCCCCACTCTAATTCAACCTCCATTCTGCTGCCAAAGTGAACTACTAACCATGTCACTTTCCTACTTGATATAAACTCTAATGAGTATTATCTTCATAATCAAATATAAAATAGCCTCTGTATTATTTCAAATATTTCCAACTTCTTACATTTCTAGTCTTCTCACATTTTACTTCCCTCCATACCTTCTATAATCTAGCCTATCTGCTTTCTATCACATAACATATTTTCTCACTCCATGGCTTTGAACTAAATGGTATATCAGGAATGCTCCTCTATCTCAACTCCATCTCTTAGTTTCCTTGACTTCTTTTGAAACTGAGCTCCTTTCCTGGTGCCTTCCTTCTGAGATGATCTAATTCTTTATTACCTCCTCCATTAGAATTGACTTGAGGACAGGAATAGTGTTTTTCTGTCTTTCTTTGTATCCCTAGCACACAGCAGGGTTCCTGGCACATAGAAAAATAAATTCTTATTGCCTAATCTCAGAGGTCATCTATTTCAAAAGAATCCTTTTTATGATCCCCAAAAGTAATCCAGTAATCTATATTTTCATTGATAAACAGGTTCAACAATTTACAGGGTAGCCTATTTACATTATTGGCCAGTTCAAAATTTTAGGAAAAATATTCTAATGCTAAGTTAAATTATGCCTCTCTGTAGTTTTTAACCATTGGTATTACTTTTGCCAAAGAGAGCAAGGATTTATAATCTGAGGTCCATGAATTTGGATGGAGAAAAATATCTCTTTATTTTAGTTAACTTCTAACTAAAATTTAATATTTCCTTTAATTATTTAAAAACAACATTCTGAATTTCCAGGTAATCATGGCTGCAATCTAGAAGCCACACGCTTCCTCTCCCTGGCACCAAATGAAATAGACTACATCAAAGGAGCATAAAAATCACCTTTAGAGGAACAAAAGGACACCCCAGTCCTCCCCAGTACCCCACAGAGGCGAAGGTACGTGGGGTTTGAACATTTCCACACTATAATAAGAAGGAGGAAAAGCTTGCACAAAAACGTGAACTGAGCCGCCCTTCCCCCCCCACCTCCCCCACCAAACCAGAGTGAGCTACCGGAGTGCTCACTGGGACAGCCAGTGAGTGGGGAACATCTCTGTCTGGGGGGGCACTCCAGGGTCCTTGGGATCTGGGGACTTCCAGGAAAAAACGTCTCAGGGCAGTTTCAGGGGAGAACCCAGAGCTGACCACGGGGGTCTGTGGAACTGGACTTGGGGTGGTTTCCCTGAACATCTGGGCAGAGCTAAACACCAGGGGCAGACCACGCGCTGATTATCTGGGTGGAGCTGAACACCTGGGCGGTTGGGCTGTGATCAGGGGCCCGTGCTCTAAGAAACCTTGGAGGCTGGGAAGAACTAGTCTGAGGCAACCTAAATTAACAGAAAACCTGCCCATATCACCCAGACCCCAGACCAAAAAGGAAAGGGGAAAAAAACCACGAAAGGGATGGCTCACATGGCCCAAAATCAAGCCTCCAGGAAGAAAGGGAAAAAGGTGACTATTGAAAACTTTTATGGTGGAAGTACCCAAGGAAAAGAAGAGAATGAGGAGGAAATCCAAAAAAAATCAGAACATGCCTCCCAAAATGGAAACTATCAACAAACTCTGGAAGATCTCAAACTGGAACTTATCCAAAAGATAGAAACCTGGAAAGAAAAATGGGAGAAAGAGATCAGCAGTCTGACAGATAAGACTACTCAATTGGAAAAAGAGTTCGAAGCATCCAATAGAAGGGCAGACAAAGCTGAAAAGCAAAACCAGTCCCTAACGACCAGAATTAAGCAACTCGAAGAAAGTGAGATCATAAAACAGCAAGAATCAATAAAGCAAACCCCAAAAATTAATGAATTAGAAGAAAACATAAAATATCTCACTGAGAAGGTCACAGATTTGGAAAACAGAGGGAGAAGAAAAAACCTCCGAATTATCGGTCTCCCAGAAAAACCAGAGATAAACAATAAACTCGATATTATTCTACAGGAGATTACAAAAGAAAATTGCCCCCACGTTCTGGAGCAAGGGGGCAAAATAGAAATAGAAAGGGCTCATAGAACACCCTCTATACTAAATCCCCAAAAGACAACCCCTAGGAATGTAATTGCCAAATTGAAGAGCTTCCAAGAAAAGGAGAAAATCATACAAGAAGCCAAGAAGAGGAGCTTCAGATATAAGGGGGCTCCCATAAGGATCACACACGACTTAGCGGCTAACACACTAAGAGACCTCAAAGCATGGAACACGATATTTAGAAAGGCAAGAGAGCTGGGTCTCCAACCAAGAATCAACTACCCATCAAAACTGACTATATACTTCCAGGGGAAAATATGGGCATTCAATAAAATAGAAGATTTCCAAGCATTTGCTGAGAAAAGACCAGAACTTAGTGGAAAATTTGATATCCAAGCACAGAAAGCAAGAGAAACATGAAAAGGTAAATATGAAAGAAAGGGAAAAGAAGATAAATCTTATCTTTTTCTTTAAGTTAAACTCTCTTCTATAAGGACTACATTTACATCAAATTATATATATTAATATGTGGGGAAAATGTTTTGTGTAACTCTCAAAAATTGTAACATCATAAGAGTAGTTAGAACAAACATGCATAGGGAAAGATTGGGGCATTAAGAAGATTTGGGGAAAATGGGGGAAAGAAAGGAAAAGGGGGGGGAACCGTCGATAACACTAAGATTTACTTTAAGAAATGGGGGGGGACTTAATAGAATAATCTTTCCCATATAAAGATACACATGGGAAGGGGAGGGGAAGAACTCTCATATGAGAAGGAGAGGAAGAGAGCATGAAGTGGAATTACTTAAACCTTACTCTCAGTGAAATCAAATCTGAGAGGGAAGAACATCTAGATCCAGTGGGATCCTGAATTCTATCTTATCCATTAGGGCAAGAAAGAAAGGAAAATTAAGGAGGGGGAGGGGGAGGGATTATAAAAACGGAGGGAAGAAGGGGGGGAAGGGAGCATAAAAATGGAGGGGCTAGAAAGGGAAGCATCTCAAGGGAGGGGACTAGGGGGACTGACCTAAAGAAAATCACTGGTTCAAAAGGAGATACCTAAAGAAGAAAGGTCAGAACTAGGAGAAGATATCGAAATACCAGCGAATCCACAAATGACAATCATAACTTTGAACGTGAATGGGATGAATTCACCCATAAAACTCAGACAAATAGCAGATTGGATTAGAACCTAAAACCCTACCATTTGTTGTCTTCAAGAAACACATATGAGGTGGGTTGACACTCACAAGGTTAAAATTAAAGGTTGGAGTAAGACCTTTTGGGCCTCAACTGATAGAAAGAAGGCAGAAGTTGCAATCATGATATCTGACAAAGCCAATGCAAAAATAGACCTGATCAAAAGGGATAGGGAAGGTAAATATATCCTGTTAAAAGGGAGTATAGACAATGAGGAAATATCACTAATCAACATGTATGCACCAAATGGTATAGCATCCAAATTTTTAATAGAGAAACTAGGAGAATTGAAGGAGAAAATAGACAGTAAAACCATATTAGTGGGAGACTTGAACCAACCACTATCAAATTTAGATAAATCAAACCAAAACCTAAACAAGAAAGAGGTAAAAGAGGTGAATGAAATCTTAGAAAAATTAGAGTTAATAGACATATGGAGAAAAATAAATAGGGACAAAAAGGAATACACCTTCTTTTCAGCACCATATGGCACATTCACAAAATTTGATCATACACTAGGTCACAGAAACATGGCACTCAAATGCAGAAAAGCAGAAATAATAAATGCAGCCTTTTCAGATCACAAGGCAATAAAAATATTGATCGGTAAGGGAACATGGAGAGCCAAATCAAAAATTAATTGGAAATTAAATAACATGATACTCCAAAATCGGATAAAGAAGAAATCATAGAAACAATTAATAATTTCGTTGAAGAAAATAACAACGGCGAGACATCCTTTCAAACCTTATGGGATGCAGCCAAGGCAGTACTTAGAGGAAAATTCATATCCCTGAGTGCATATATTAACAAATTAGGGAGGACAGAGATCAAGGAATTGGAAGTGCAAATCAAGAAACTTGAGAATGAACAAATTAAAAACCCCCAGAAGAAAACCAAACTAGATCCTAAAAATTAAGGGAGAAATTAATAAAATTGAAAGTGACAGAACTATTGAGCTAATAAACAAGACTAGAAGCTGATATTTTGAAAAAACAGACAAAATAGACAAAGTACTGGTTAATCTAATTAAAAAAGGAAAGAAGAAAGGTAAATTAATAGCATCAAGGATGAAAAGGGGGATCTCACCTCCAATGAAGAGGAAATTAAGGCAATCATTAAAAACTACTTTGCCCAACTATATGGCAATAAATATACCAACCTAGGTGATATGGATGAATATTTACAAAAATATAAATTGCCTAGACTAACAGAAGAAGAAATAGATTTCTTAAATAATCCCATATCAGAAAAAGAAATCCAACAGGCCATCAAAGAACTTCCTAAGAAAAAATCCCCAGGGCCTGATGGATTCACCAGTAAATTCTATCAAACATTCAAAGAACAGCTAACTCCAATACTATACAAACTATTTGACATAATAAGCAAAGAGGGAGTTCTACCAAACTCCTTTTATGACACAAACATGGTACTAATTCCAAAGCCAGGCAGGACAAAAACAGAGAAAGAAAATCATAGACCAATCTCCCTAATGAATATAGATGCAAAAATTTAAATAGGATACTAGCAAAAAGACTCCAGCAAGTGATCAGAAGGGTCATCCACCATGATCAAGTAGGATATATACCAGGGATGCAGGGCTGGTTCAATATTAGGAAAACTATCCACATAACTGACCACCTCAACAAGCAAACCAACAAGAACCACATGATTATCTCAATAGATGCAGAAAAAGCCTTTGACAAAATACAACACCCATTCCTACTAAAAACACTAGAAAGCATAGGAATAGAAGGGTCGTTCCTAAAAATAATAAACAGTATATATCTAAAACCATCAACTAATATCATCTGCAATGGGGATAAACTAAATCCATTCCCATTAAGATCAGGAGTGAAACAAGGTTCCCCATTATCACTGCTATTATTTGACATTGTATTAGAAACACTAGCAATAGCAATTAGAGAAAATTAGAGAAAAGAAACTGAAGGCATTAAAATAGGCAAGGAGGAGACCAAATTATCACTCTTTGCAGATGACATGATGGTCTACTTAAAGAATCCTAGAGATTCAACTAAAAAGCTAATCGAAATAATCAACAACTTCAGCAAAGTAGCAGGATACAAAATAAACCCACATAAGTCATCAGCATTTCTATATAATTCCAACACAGCTTAGCAGCAAGAATTAGAAAGAGAAATCCCATTCAAAATTACCTTAGAGAAAATAAAATACTTAGGAATCTATCTCCCGAGAAAAACACAGGATCTATATGAACACAACTACAAAACACTTTCCACACAACTAAAACTAGACTTGAACAATTGGAAGAACATTAACTGCTCATGGGTAGGACGAGCCAATATAATAAAAATGACCATCCTACCCAAACTCATCAATCTATTTAGTGCCATACCCATGGAACTTCCAAAAAAATTTTTTACTGACTTTGAAAAAACCATACCAAAGTTCATTTGGAAGAACAAAAGATCAAGCATATCCAGGGAAATAATGGAAAAAAATACAAAGGAAGGGGGTCTTGCAGTCCCAGATCTCAGACTACATTATAAAGCAGCGGTCATCAAAACAATTTGGTACTGGCTAAGAGACAGAAAGGAGGATCAGTGGAATAGACTGGGGGTAAGCAACCTCAGCAAGACAGTATATGACAAACCCAAAGATCTCAGCTTTTGGGACAAAAATCCACTATTTGATAAAAACTGCTGGGAAAATTGGAGGAAAGTTTGGGAAAGATTAGGTTTAGATCAACACCTCCCACCCTACACCAAGATAAATTCAAAATGGGTGAATGACTTGAACATAAAGAAGGAAACTTTAAGAAAATTAGGCGATCACAGAATAATATACATGTCAGACCTTTGGGAAGGGAAAGACTTCAAAACCAAGCAAGAATTAAAAAGAGTTACAAAATGCAAAATAAATAATCTGGAATATATCAAATTAAAAAGGTTTTGTACAAACAAAACCAATGTAACCAAAATCAGAAGGGTAGCAACAAATTGGGAAACAATCTTCATAAAAACCTCTGACAAAGGATTAATTACTCAAATTTACAAAGAGCTACATCAATTGTACAAAAAATCAAGCCATTCTCCAATTGATAAATGGGCAAGGGACATGAACAGGCAGTTCTCAGCCAAAGAAATCAAAACTATTAATAAGCACATGAAAAAGTGCTCTACATCTCTTATAATCAGAGAGATGCAAATCAAAACAATTCTGAGGTATCACCTCACCTAGCAGATTGGCTAACATGACAGCTATGGAAAGTAATGAATGCTGGAGGGGATGTGGCAAAGTGGGGACACTAATTCATTGCTGGTGGAGTTGTGGATTGATCCAGCCATTCTGGAGGGCAATTTGGAACTATGCCCAAAGGGTGATAAAAGACTGTCTGCCCTTTGATCCAGCTATAGCACTGCTCGGTTTGTACCCCAAAGAGATAATAAGGAAAAAGACTTGTACAAGAATATTCATAGCTGCACTCTTTGTGGTGGCCAAAAATTGGAAAACGAGGGGATGCCCACCAATTGGGGAATGGCTGAACAAATTGTGGTATATGTTGGTGATGGAATACTATTGTGCTAAAAGGAACAATAAAGTAGAGGAATTCCATGGAGACTGGAACAACCTCCAGGAAGTGATGCAGAGCGAAAGGAGCAGAACCAGGAAAACATTGTACACAGAGACTGATACATTGTGGTACAATCGAAGGTGATGGACTTCTCCATTAGTGGTAATGCAGTGTCCCTGAACAATCTGCAGGGATCTAAAAAATACTATCCACAAGCAGAGGATAAACTGTGGGAGTAAAAACACCAATGAAAAGCAACTGCTTGACTACAGGGGTTGAGGGGATATGACTGAGGAAAGACTCTAAATGAACACTCTAATGCAAATACCAAAAACAGGGAAATGGGTTCAAGTCAAGAACACATGTGATACCCAGTGGAATCGTGCGTCGGCTATGGGAAAGGGAAAGGTGGTGGGAGGGGGAGCGAGGAGGAAAAGAAAATGATCTTTGTTTCCAGTGAATAATGTTTGGAAATGACCAAATAAAATAATGTTTAAAAGAAAAAAAAAACATTCTGAGAAACGGTACATATACTTTATGAAATCACCAAAGTGGTCAAAGATGCAAAAAGAAATTTAAAAGCCCGTCGTCTAATATTAATAAGAGAAATAAAAATTAAAACAGCTTTGAGCACCACTCCACACCTATCAATTTCGCTCACATGATAGAGAAGGATGTTGGAAGGGATATGGAAAAACTGGGACACTAATGTACTGTTTATGGACCTGTGAAGTGGTCCAACTATTCTAGAGGACAATTTGGTCAAAAAGGCTATAAAACTGTGTGTACCCTTTGACCCAGCAATACTATGACTAATTTGGTATGCCAAAGAGATCTAAGAAAAAGTAAAAAGGACATATGTGTACAAAAATATTAATAACAGCTCTTTTTGAAGTAGAAATTAAATGAATATTAGGGGGATGCTCATCAATTGGGGAATGGTTGAACAAGTTGCAGTATATGATTGTATTAGAATACTGCTGTGTCATAAGAAATGATATGGGGGAGGTCAGAAAAAAAAAACTGGCAAGACGTACATGAACTGATGCAAAATGAAGTAAACAAAACCAAGAGAAGAAAGTATCCAGTAACAGCAATATTGTAACAACAATCAGCTATGAAAGGTTTAGTTGCTCTGATCAATACAGTGATCCAAGACAATTACAAAGGATTCATGATAAAAAATGCTATATGCCTCCAGGGAGAGAACTGATAAGCTGAGTACAGAATGAAGCATACTTTCTTCCCTTTGTTTTTCTTACTTTGCTTTTTGTAACATGGCTATTATGGAAATATGCTTTACATGGTTTCACAATATGATATCCTATTACTTGCCTTCTCAATGTGTGGTTGAGAGAGATGAGAGGGAGGGAAGGAGATAATTCATAATAAAAATGTTGTAAAATGTTTTAAATAAGTGTGTTTTAAAAAAAAAACCTGTGATTTTCCACATAACAACTTTACTAGTATTTAATAATTATCTCTTTCATCTTTATTTCTCCAAGGTAAACTTTTCTAGCTCCTTGGGTAAACCCTCTCATTACAAGGTCACAAGTTTCTTCATTACTTTAGTTATCCTTCTTTCAACATGTTCCATTTATTAAGGATGCTTGCTAAAATGGAACATGACATTTCTAATGGGGCCCAATCATGCAGAGGATGCAATACTTTCTACGAAAGATCACATTGGATGATTTGGCAGCCACCCTCAGGGGTAAACTCATAAACTATATAGGCATCCCACTGAAACTCTGAGGTATTTTTTTAAATCATTAATTGCATATATAATCATGTTTCCCCTCTCCTGTCCTCGTGAAGCTTATTTTCTGAATGTGAATGTAAGATTCAATATACTGATAAAATTTGTATTATCTACTAAATATATTGATCAAATTTCATCATTGCAATCAATCAAGCTTTTGTTTTCATCACAATTCAAACATTTTTCTAAATAGGAACAGTAGTCTTCCATTTTAATAGGGTTTATTTACATACAACACAGCAATTTGGTTATGCCTTTAAACACCTTGAAATAAGCCCACAAATAAACATATATAATTACCAAATGTGTAAGAGAAAAGAAATAGGTATTACTGGACAGAAAGAAGAGGAGCTTATTTACATGATGTTATAATTTTTAAAATAGTCTTGGAGACTATATCTAAATATATAATTATTTATTACAAAAGAGAAAGAAAGAGAGAAAGAAGAAGGTATTGCCAGCCTGACTACCCAAAGTCTCCTGCTGCATTGCTGCTTCTTCAGGTCCTAGATTCCCAAGTAGCCCTGGCCCATTTTATAAGCAATGGCAAGAGGTTCTAGCTAACCACATAATTGAGTTGGATAAATTAATACCAGTCAAGGAACAGACTTCTGTTCAGGAAGGGAGCAAAGCAAAAAGAGACCCAGAGCCCCACTTGCCCTAACTCTTATCCTACCCATGACATTACACCTACTCAGCTTTAATTGGATACTCTGGGTCATGTGTTCTGATGTCCTGGCATGGAATCACATCACACTAATGGGTCAGAGGTCATACAGATGGCCAGTTCTGGAAGTCAGAAACTGCATACTGCTACCATAATGAACATGTACCAACTACATTATATTTTTGTGTTAATTTCACACAATTCACACATTTCACATCCACATGGGTACAGAGTAGAAAATTAAACTGCTTTTTAAAAACATTCTTCATTTCTATTGCAAAAGTGTTTTTTTTTCCTAGTTAGCTACCCTTAACTACAAAAATCTTTCCTTTTCCTTGAAATAAATAGTATAGTGAAAAGAATTAAGAGAAGTGGGTTCTAGTCTCATTTTGGTCACTAAATACCTGTGTAACTGAGTAATCAATATTTATTAAGTGCTTATTAAATATCAATGCACATATTATATAGTAGAGATACAAGGATAAAAATGAGGAAGTTCCTTCACTCAAGAAATTTATTTTCTAAAACATTCTACATCTCCTGGATTTCTGCAACCAAAGAATAAGAATACTGGAATAAGTAATATGTTGGATCTAAGATTAAAGCTAATATCACAAGCATTATACACCAAGAGCAGGTGGTATTTATACAAGGAATACAGGAATGGTTCAATATTAGGAAAACTATCAGCATAATTGCCAATATTAATAACAAAGCCAACAGAAACCATGATTATCTCAAAAGACAAATAAGATATTTTTGACAAAATACAAGACCCATTCCTTATAAATAATTAGAAAACATTGGAATAAAAGCTTTGGAATAAAATAGCTTTCCATAAAGTAATAAAAGGCATCTATCTAAAACCATCAGCAAGCAATATCTGTAAAAATTAAAGTAAGTCTCTAATAATAAAAATATTATATTTTATGAGGTTTATTAAGGATTATTAGAAATCAAGGAATAAAGAAGATACAAAATAAAAACAACATGCCCATGTCTGATTAGCCAATTCAGCTTAGCTTACTTGCTACATCATTGCAATGGAATGGAAGAGAGAGAGGGAGGCATTACTGCCATTTAAATACCAATTGTGATCTCACCAACCTGGAGACTTAGGTGAGATTATAGGGAATTCTAGGAAACACCAAGGACTTCTGGGGATTGAAGGCTGAGGTTCAAAATCTCCATTTATACAACCCCCCCTATGATCCTATTGGTAAATCAGTTTCCCCAAAAGGATCATGGAAATATAATCAACTTACAGATTGCAATAATTTGTGGATAAGAGGAAAAGAACTAAAACAATGATTACTAAGCACATTGACAAAAAGCCAATTAGGGGGTAGTCCCCTTTGGCATAAGAGTATATATACAAAATAAATGCATTCCAACCCACACAGCTCAAATCACCACATCCCAAAGTTCACTTTGGCTCTTCTGGTGCAGCTTGTGGTCTGTGGAGGCATCTTCATGGTGTCTCCTCCAAACAGTTCACTTTCTCGATTTGGAGAGGTAGCATGTTTCTTATCCTAAAATTGCTCTCAAAAGGAATTTAAACTTTGTAATTTAAAATAATAATATTTTATACATACCCCCCTGAAGAGGGAGATTGAAAAACACAGGGATCACTTAGGGATGCGTGGCTGAGTTATGAGGTATCAACTGGCAAGAGAAATCAAAAACATTAAAAAAACCCAAAATAAAAAAAGATATCTGGATGAGATATAGACTATCCAAGTCTTAAGTGTAAAAATTCTAAGTAAAGGAATAATAAATCTATAACAGGTCCTTGAATCAGGGTCCAAATAAAATGATATAAGCATTTATGCATTTACCCAATCAGTAGACAGGACTACAGAAAATTCTCACATTATGAAAGACAGAATAGGGACTAGATAGATTTTTGGAGCCAGGTAGGAGCCAAATTTGAGATACTTGGTAGAATGTGGAACAAGGAAGACCTGCCTTTAACACATGTTAAAGAGCTGCAACCTCAAACCCCAAACAAGTTCAAGTCCTCTTACTATGGCTCAAAATTTTCATCAACCCCATTGGGATTGGTTGGTCTCTTTGACCTTGTGCTTGATTGGCACTATGCAGTTTAGCTTTGTGCATCTTTGGCACTGTGCAATGGCTCTTTTTGTATTCTTTTGTCCTGGAATCAGACAGATTAATTAAGCAAAGTCCCATAATTTGTTTTTAAACAATCAGTGGCATCATCTTTATAGTCTCAAGCTTTGGGGGCATGCATTGACATAATAGCAAATATTACTGCAAAATCAAAAAAGTTAAATAAAATCTTAATCCTGGAGACATGTGCTTCAAATACAAAAGAAGAGAAAAATAAAAAACTGAAATAGTATATTTCATATGCAAGAAGAATATAATAATAAAAGAGTTTTTAAATTCAAAAATATAGTTTATAATCATTGACACGCTGTGTCAGCTAAGATAATGTAGAATACAAGGTTTCTCATCAAAAATGAGATCCATTTCCTCTTCATATCTGGTCATGATCCACTGTGAGTACAAGCAAATGAATTTCACAAAGTAACAGTTTTTTATAAAGAACAGTAGTACAACATGTAATGCAAATTCAAAAAGTTATCAATATCCTCAAAATTCATAATAGCCCAGTTAAATACAATAGCAAACAAACCCACTATCATTTTTCACATAAGTTGCTGTATGGCATTTAAAAAGCCTATGAACTGGTGGATATTTGTTACAATTTTTACAGACGTAGCATTCCTATTTACCACCATCAATGTTCAATAGCAAGAGACAGAAAAGAAAATTGCATTTATAATAACTGAAGACAATATGAAATACCTAAGGGTACACTTACGAAAACAAACCAAGCAACTATATGAACACAATTACGAAACACTTTTCACACAAATAAAGTCAGACCTGAGCACTGATAAAATATTAATTGCTCATGGATAGGTCAAGTCAATAAAATAAAATGACAATCCAACCTAAATTAATTTACCTATTGAGTGCCATACTGATCAAACTACACAAAAATTATTTGCTAGAACTAGAAAAAATAAGAATGAATTCATATGGAAGAACAAATGGTCAACCATATCAAAATAAGTGTTGTGGGTTGCCATGCAGGCAGATTAATATATATAGGTGTTGTCAGCCTCTGTAACTTACCACTGTGACAGAGGAAAAATCCATAGAAGAAGACTGAAGGGGAAAATCCATCTCACCCTCCTTCTACCTTCTGGGCATTTATCATCTACTTTCCTCCATTATACCCAAACCAACCCTCTAATATGCCACTCAGCAAAAGCACAGTGTACCAGGGACATTCCCTCTCTAGAGCTTGAGCAAAACTAGCAAAGTTCGACCAAAAATTGCCTGGGGTATTTAACATATCATTAACATACCATTTGCATTGAGATGTTACCCCACCCCCACTCCAACAACCCCTCACTGGGCAAACAAAGTAAATCGTGTGTAAATGGCATCTGTTCTTTGGTTATGGCAATATCACTACTGCCCAAACAACAGATCCCTTCTTAACCAGTTAAGATAAAAAGCACTGTTGAAAACCCCTCAGGAACTATCAATGGGCTTCTCTTTATCACTACTCTCTCTATTACAACTCTATTGCTATAATCTCTTATGATAATGCTTGTGTTACATGGAGATTGCCTGAATTGTCATTTCTTTAGCACAAGATCCTGACTTCCCACTCACACCAGAAAGAGACCTAGTTATAACAGATTTTAAACTATACTATAAAGCAGTAATCATCAAAACAATTCAGTTCTGGTTAAGAAATAGAGTAGTGGAACAATAAAATAGGTTAGTAAATCAACACACATAAATTAATGGCCACAATAATCTAGTGTTCAATAAGCCCAAAGATCCAGGGTATTAGGGGAAGAACTCTCAATTTGACAAAAACGTCTGGGAAAACTATAAACAATATGGTAAAAAATAGAAATAGATCAACATCTCACACCATACACCAAGATAAACTAAAAATGGATACTTGGTCTAGAAATAAAGTGTGAATCCATGAACAGATTAAGGGAATCTAAAAAAGTTTGCCTGTCAGACTTATGAATAAGGAAAGAATTATAACCAAACGAGACTTAGGAAACATAATGAAAAATGAAAGAGATAATTTTGATTTGCACAAATAAAACCAATGCAACCAAAATTAGAAGGGAAAGAGCAAATTGGGAAAAAAATTTTATAGCAATTGTTTATGACAAAGGCCTCATTTCTCAAATATATAGAGAACTGAGTCAAATTTAAAATACAAAGCATTCCCCTATTGATAATGATTAAAAGATATGAACAGGCAGTTCTCAGATAAAGAAATTAAAACTACAGTCATATGAAAAAATGTTCAAAATTACTACTGATTTAAGAAATGCAAATTAAAACAACTCTGAGGAACTACCTCACACCTATTAGCATGGGCACTGTACCCCCAGAAGTCAGGCAAACTATTATCAGGGAAATTCCTCTGCTCCCATAGGCACTCTTGACTCCCAACCCAAAACACCTGACCTTGGGGATTACCCTCCTTTGATTACCCCATTGAATTGAGATGGACAAAGAGAACCACCCCCATGCCCTCAGGCTAACCTCCCCCCCTCCAACCCCTTGCTCCAGAGTAACATCCCCACTGCTGGAGAAGAATATAAAAACCCCAGAATGGAAGTATCCTGGGAGCAACTTCCCAGGTTGTTCTACTCATACTGTCTTGGTGGCCAAAATTTCAACATAACTAATAAATCTCTTTCTTTACTTTTAAACTAAGTTTTGGAGTCTTGCATTCTTGCATCCCAAACCTCCTTCCTATATGAGAGGTGCCCATGCCAGATGGGTTGGCTCTGGTACATGTTCCTTTTTTTTCTATTACAGATTTAGTCCAAATTAAAGAGAAATTGGGTCCCTACTCAAGA
This sequence comes from Monodelphis domestica, assembly GCF_027887165.1. Lineage (NCBI taxonomy): Eukaryota > Metazoa > Chordata > Mammalia > Didelphimorphia > Didelphidae > Monodelphis > Monodelphis domestica. The sequence continues at coordinate 142,314,043 of NC_077233.1, read as the reverse complement.
GAATCACTCCAAATTCATTGACGGTTTTAAATACCTTGCCCTGCAGTTTGACCTGTCCCAGGCAGATTTACACATTATTATCTCCACCTGTTGCACCCCAGATGAGAAAAAGAGGATTTTGAATTTTGCCATAGAAATAGGAGATGAGATGGGCAGGAGTCCCTGGTGCTACCACTGTCCCAGGGCAAGATCCCATTTGAGATTATATGAATAAAAGACGTAGACAGAGTATAGATCACGATGGCTCCTCAAAAAGATTTAGGGCTGAGCCCATTTGAACTGTTGTATGAGAGACCTTTTTCTAAACTGATGTTCTTTTAGATACAGAAATCCACAGTCTTGTTAGGTTTTTCTAAGCAACTTGGCTAGATCCACCAGATTCTGAGAGAATATGCTAATCATATCCTTCCCAAACCCTCAAGAGAGGATAAAGAGGAATCCCGTCACCCAGCCCAAACAGAAGATTTGGTATATCTGAAAACATGGAGTAGATCAAACCAGCTAACACCTCGATGGGAGGGGCCCCATCCAGTCATTCTATCCACTCAATTCCTCCTTGTTATTTTAATTCTCTCTTGCTTTAGCCATGACTATCTTTTTTAAAAATATATACTTTCTGTCTTTTCCTGTTTTTTAATCATGCATTTTTAATCATGTCCAGCCAGCTGGACAGATAATTCTCTGATTTGTAACCTTGTCACTTCTCTAGTTGCTTCTAGGATGAAAGCTCCCATTGCGGTCATAGCCAAGTGGAGATGTCATTGCAACCCTGTAACCATTCCAGCCCAAACCTGTGGGCATTGCCTACAGTCAATACCTCTCTCTCCTGACAATAGGCAGGGACAGATCTATGACCATTCCCAGCTCTGAAGAAGCTAAAGAAGACTGAGACCATTGCTGCTTTTTCCCTTAGATATTTGGAGAGTGGGGAGGTGGCATGGGCATTGTATTCCCCAGAAAGTCAGGCAAACTATTATCAGGGACATTCCTCTGCTCCCTTAGGCACTCTTGACTCCCAACCCAAAACACCTGACCTTAGAGATTACCCTCCTTTGATTACCCAAATGAATTGAGATGGACAAAGAGAACCACCCCCATACCCTCCTGCTAACCTCCCCCCCAACTCCTTACTTCAGAGTCACATCCCCACTGCTGGAGAAGAATATAAAAACCCCAGAATAGAGGCATTCTGGGAGCAACCTCCCAGGTTGTTCCACTCATGCTGTCTTGCTGGCCAAAAATTCAATATTACTAATAAATCTCTCTCTTTACTTTTAAGCTAAGTTTTGGAGTCTTCCATTCTTGCTAAAGGTATCCTTCACAAACCCCAGGGGTACACCTCTACACCCCACAACAGTATCAGATTGGTTAATATGACCAAAAAAGGAAAATGGTAACTATTGGAGGGAATGTGGGAAAATTGAGGCACTTATACACTATTGGTGGAACAATGAAATGATACAACTATTCAGATGAGCAGTAATCATGCCTGCCCATTGACCTAGAAATACCATTACTAGGTCTATATCCCAACTATATCAGAGAAAGGGAGAAAGGATCTACTTATACAAACATATTTTAGCAGCTCTCTTTTAATTTTTAAATTTAATTTTTATTTTTTTAGAATATTTTTCCATGGTTACATAATTCATATCCTTTCCCTCTCTTCTTCCCTCCCCGGTCCAGGAGCCAATAAGCAATTCCACTGGATTATACATGTGTCACTGTTCAAAACCTATTTCCATGTTATTCATATTTCCAATGGAGTAATCTTTTAATGCCAAAACCCCAATCATATCCCCATTGAGCCATGTAATTAATCATATGTTTTTCTTCTGCATTTCTACACCCACAGTTCTTTCTCTGGATGTGGATAACGTTCTTTCTCATAAGTTCCTCTGGATTGTCCTGGATCATTGCATTGCTGCTAGTAGAGAAGTCCATTACATTTTATTGTTCCACAGTGTATCCTTCTCTGTATACAACATTCTCCTGGTTCTGCTCCTTTCACTCTGCATCAATTCCTGGAGGTCATTCCAGTTCACATGGAATCCCTCCAGTTTATTATTCCTTTCAGCACAATAGTATTCCATCCCCATTAGATACCACAATTTGTTCAGCCATTCCCCAATTGATGGACACCCCCTCATTTTCCAATTTTTTGCTACCACAAAGACTGTTGCTATAAATATTTTTGTACAAGTATTTTTCCTTATTATTTCTTTGGAGTACAAACCCAGCAGTGGTATGGCTGGATCAAAGGGCAGGCAGTCTTTTAAAACCACTTGCACATAATTCCAAATTGCCCTCCAAATGGTTGTACCAATTCACAACTCTACCAGCAGTATATTAGTGTCCCAATTTTGCCACGTCCCCTCCACCATTTATCACTTTCCTTTGAGTAGCTCTCTTTCTAATGGCAAAGAACTGGAAACTGGAGAGCTGTCTATTAACTGGGTAAAGGCTGAATAAATTGTGTAAAGGAATACTATTGCACCATAAGAAATGATGAACAGGACAAGTTCAGAAGAACCTGGGGAAAAAAAAAAATATATATATATATATAAACTGATGCAAAGTGAAGTGAGCAGAACCACAATCAGGAGAACAGGGTATACAGTAACAGAAATATTATATGACGATCCAATGTGAAGAACTAACTATTACCAACAAGACAAGGTTCCAAGATTACTCCAAAGGACTTGATAAAAAATACTATCCAGAGTCAACAAAGGAACTGTTAGAATCCAATTACAGATTAAAGCATGCTATCTTTCACTTTTTTCCTCCATGAGTTTTCTATTGTATGTGTGATATGTCTTTTGCCATGGCATGGAGAATATGTACTGAAATATGTGTTTTTGAAGTATTTGCTACCCTTTAGGGACATTGGAGGGAAGAGGAAGGGAGAGAATCTGAATTTCAAAATGTCAGAAAATATAGAGATGAATCCTGAAGGCTGTAAATTGATTTAGAAAAATCACAAATCAACACTGTTGTATTTTTATTTATTTTGCTAAATATTTTCCAATTACATTTTAATCTGGTTTCTTCCATTCAAAATTCCTGAAGACCTGTTTAATATCTCTGCTCTACAACAGATTTAACAATTAGACATCTAGAGTTTGCCTTAAGACCTTAAGAAGGAATTGATTACCTTTCATGCCAGCTAATTCAACTATGAGATCACACTAATTATCAGAGAGCCTTTCTTTACATGGTTTAGTGAAAAGAAATTGGGTTTATATTCAGAGGGAACTGAGTTAAAATCCCAGCTTCAATCATTTTAGTTCTTTAGGGGGTAGTTTTTATCATTTGTAAAAAGAGAGGGCTGAACTAGATCATCTCTCAAGTATTTTTCTAGTCCTAAATCTATTACCTACCTAAAAAAGTAGGATATAGTGATCTAATCCTTCTTCAAATACCTGATCTCCTTCCCCTTGTCTTTTCTTCTTCAAGGTAAATATCCATAGTTCTTTCAAACAGTTCTCTGGCAGCAAGAAGTTGACTCCTTTCACTGCTTTCCTCTGGATCCTCTCTAAATCATGCAATCAGTGGCTTTATCTAAGTCATTGATAAAAAATTTAAACAGCACAGTATTTCACTGGAGTCTTCCTTCCCTTCTGAATTGACATCACCTAGTTCAACTTTCTCATTTTTTATTAGCAATACAAAAACTAGAGCATACCTCTTTACTTCTAGTATATAATTTTCTACTAAATTCTGCTGAAGTCCACTATACATTCATACTCTAGGTTTGTGACAATACTTCTCTCCAAATTTTGGCTCCCTTTGATATCTTAACAACCTATCACATGAGAATTTAGAAGAATTAAGAATCTATATCTTTCAGAAAAAAAAATTTCTTTTAGGTCCTATAGGCAATTAAAAAAATCACAGTTTAAACTTAATAAGGTAAAACATAACCCAACTAAATATCTTCTTATTTCTTTATTATTTTTTAGCAGTACTATGTAAGATTTTCCAGAAAGGAGTCAAGTGGTACAGGCAAATCCATGTGTATGTACCCAAGGCCAGAGTCTTATCTCTGTGAAATCTTCCTCTAAGAAGTTACATATCAAAATTTTAAAACTATCTATGTGTGGTGAAGTAAACTGCAACTCTTAAGTTAAAGTTGAAATAAGACATTCAAGTGATCTTAATATATGAATTAAGGGAAATTTGTTTTTTTTTTAAACTGAGGAAAAATCACTGACCCTTAATGAACAGTATGTGTCAAGATTTTTCACTGATCAAGGCAAGTTCAGAATGTTCGTCATAACCATAGGTTATATTTAAAGGGTGTCAAATAAAAATGTACACCATTTTCTTTTGGACATAAATCAAAGAGGTAATATTGTGCAACTTAAGTGCTTCATATTTAATAATAACAAACAGATGGTAAAATACTACTATAAATTATAACAAATGTTTAAGCTAGGGGCCAAGAAACAAAAAAGAAACTCTCCTTATTTAACTATCTAGAAACTATTGACTTTTTAGAAGATTCACCAGTGCCTAAAGAATAAAATGCAACAACTAGATTCAATATGACCCAAGACAAAGACATAGTAACCTATAATAATCCCTACAACACAAATAGGTGTGGTATGTTGAATGCTATTAATTCATAATTCATCTACTGTTATATGTGCCAACATCCTTATACTAGGCACCATGAAGGATACAATCATGAACATGGAGCATAGGCTAGTAAAACCCAGAAGCAAACCTTCAAACTATATATTTTTAAAAAGAATCTAATTAAGTGTTGTTTTAGAGGTCACCATAGAGAATCATAGATTGAGAACAGAAAAGAACTCATTCTAACCCCATCATTTTACAAATAAGGAAACTGAGGCTTAGATTTAAATGAAGGGTTCTCTCCCTCAAAGAAAAGAGTTCATTTTCCATGTTGATTATTATATTTACTGAATAAACATAAAACACAGTGTTCAGAGCATTGCTAGGCATCAGCAGAGCTAGCAGGGTAAGAAAGACTGTTCCTTAAGGAGCTTAGTGAAAAGTAGGAAAGGTAGTACAATTTTTGTCTAGGTCTATAATTTTATTGATGTAGAAAACTTCTAATGAAAAGTCACTTTTTCCTATGTACATCAATAATTGCTTTGCAAATTATTACCTTAGAGAGTTGTCTAGGGGATTTATATTTTAAATGATTTGCCAACAGATACATGTGAGTCAGAGACAGGATTTGAACCTGGAACCTCCTGACTCTGAGATCAAGTCTATCTACTATGTCATGCTCTTTCTTCAGGAAGGAGAGATATAGCCAAATAAATTAATAGATATAAAAATTCAGATGTGAGAAATGAAGGAGTTTGGCAGTAGCCAAAGTACTATACTTGCAATTAAAAAAAAACCAAAAACTGGGTACAAATCCCTCTTCAGACACTAATTGGTCATGATATTCTAGGCAATTCATTTAGCCTCCCTAAGATTCTATGTCCTCATCTGTAAAATAGAAATAATAATGGCATGTATCTCATAGTGTTATTATAAGGAATCAGTAAGATAGCATATAAAATGCTTGGTAAAACTTAAAAGGAATTTTATTATTATTATTAAGAGAACAAGAAGCACACAGTGCTACTAGATTAGATATCTGATATGAAGTGTGATCAAAGGGCCAAGGAAAGACAGATGACATCCAAATGTCAAAAAGAATATCAACTGCATGGAGTATATATTTGCAGGTCATCAGATGAGCCATGTTTCAGGAATGTGGAAAAAGAATACTTACTCTCTAGCTTATTCTAGAAGAGATAAATAAAAAGACTTGAAAAAATTCAGTTGAATTCAACATGAGTAATTTTATTGTGTCTGTGGTAGGAGGGATTTTAATAAAACTTTGTAAAAGTTAAGTAAAAGGAGAAACAGCATTTTGAAAAACATTTTTATTTTAATCTTTGTCATCATCATAAGTACCACTATCATAATGATAAATCATAATAATTAATATTTCCTTTCTCATTTCCATTTCTAAGAACTACCTGGTAGTAGCAATAAAAGAAGCTAACAGAGAAAGGACTAACAACTTGTATCACAAAATAGAGGAATAAGCAAATATCTCTCATAAAATGCAGTATTTCCTAACATTTATAATTTATTATTTTAGCACAAAGCTTCTCCTTTGAATATCTGCTGCTTCACACAGCAGCACATTTATTTGAGAGTAGGTATTTACTTCTCCACAAATAGGATCTGAAAATACACTCATTTGTTCACTAAATACTTTTACAAAGCTGCTCATCTTGGCTAGTATGGATTCTAGAAAAATCCTCAATTATCTTCTAAATTCTGTGGCCCAATATTGTTAACAAACTAAACTACATAAATATCTATCCAAACAGACACGTTTATAAGCCAGCTGTTAGTATATTGGAGAGAAAACTGGGCTCCAAGTAAGGAGGACCTAAATTCAAATAAAGCCTGATCCAGTTACTAGTTGTGTGACCCTAGGCAAGTCTTTTTGACATCCATCATTTTACCTCAGTTTCTTTAACTGTAAAATGGGGATGATAACAGCACTTTCCTTACAGAGTTGTTATAAAAACAAAATGAAATATTTGTAAAACTGCTTAGCATAGTATCTAGCACACAATAAATGCTATATAAATGCTTATTCCCTTCCCCTTTCCCTCAGATGTATCTGTTTGTGTGTGTTCAATCTACTGAAAACTTAAAATCTAACTTTTTTAGTAGGAATTTAATATGCATATATGTTACACATATATTAGGGACATTTGAGACCCTTAGCCTCTATCATCAAAACAATACAATGCCCTGAAAAGGCTCACTCAGTTTATTTTTTTATGGTATTTTTCTCAATTGCATACAGAAAAAAATTTTTTAGCATTCATTTTCAGATGTTTTGCAGTCCAAAATTCTCTCCCTCCTTCCCCTTGCCCCTCCCTGAGGCAGTAAGCAATATGTTATACATATTTCCATGTTCATCATATTATGAAACAAGACATATATCATTTATAGTATAGAAAAATTCATGGCAGAAATAAAGTGAAGAATAGCATACATCAATCTGCATTAAGACTCTATAAGTTTATTCAGAGGCATTGGATAATCTTTTTTTATCATGAGTGCCTCAGACTTGTCCTGGATTCTTATATTGCTGATAATAGTTAAGGCATTCACAGTTCATCATCATACTTCTGTTACTGTATACACTGTTCTGTTTGTGCTCACTTCACTTTACATCAGTTCATATAAATCTTTCCAGATTTTTATAAACTCATTCATCATGTCTTATGGCACAACAGTATTCCATTTATAACTATATATCACAACTTTTTCAGTTGTTCCCTAATGGATATCCTCTTAGTTTATAGTTCTCTAGTTCTCTGACACTATAAAAAGTGCTGCTAAAAATATTTTTGGGCAAGCAACTAAAAAGAAAAAGAAAAAGAAAAAAATTTAATCCCCAATAACTGCCAAAATAGAAATCCTGAAAAAAAGGAGAGATTAATAAAATTGAAAGTTTTTTTAAAAAAAATCCAACTAACAAAACTAGGAGCTGGTTTTATGGGGAGGAAGAGGAAATCATTGGTCAGTTTGATTAAAAAAGGAAGAAGAAAATAAAATTATCAGAATCAAAAATAAAAAGGAAAAATATACTAACAATAAAGATGAAATTAGAGCAATTAAGAGCTTTTTTGCCCAATTATAGTCCAATAACTAGCTATCCAAGTTGTATGAATGAATATTGACAAAAATATAAATTGCCTAGATTACTAGAATGGGAAACAGAAGACTTAAATCCCAGGATCAAATAAATTTACAAATTAATTCTACCAAATATTTAAAGAACAATTAATTCCAATACCATCTAAAAACTATTTGAAAAATACGGTAAAGAAGGAATCCTACTAAATTCCTTCTATGACATACATGTGGTCTTCATCCTTAAATCAGGCAGAGCAAAAACAGAGAAAGAAAACTATATTCCAATTTCTCTAATGAATATGCTCACCTCCTGATGGAGAGATGAAGCACTCAGCATACAGAATGAGACAAATATTTTTTATACCATTGGCAACATGAAAATTTGTTTTAATTCACCATACCTAAGTGTCACAAGTTTTGTTTTTATTGTTTTATTTTATTATTGTTCTCAATGGGAATTGGGAATGGTTGGAGTGAGGGATGAGGAGGTAGATCTTGGCTGATTAAAACAAAATATATTTTTAAAAAATTTAAGAATTCCAATCAACACAATTACCAATCACAATTCCTAAGGACTGATGATTTTAAAAAAAAGTGCTTCCCGCATCCTGAAAGAGAGATGATGGACTCAGTGAAAACTGAGATTTTTTTTTTAAGACATACAAATGAGAAATTTAATTTTGTTTGACTTTAGATGTTTGTAAGGGAGGTTACATTTCCCTCACTTTCTCATTGGGGTAGAGGGAAACAGGAGGTAAAGAAGGCTAATCTTTGAAAATAAAATAAAATTTAATTAAAAAAGAAAAAAGTATACTAATAGATCTAGATGCATAGTTTTATATAATGCCATGCAATTATAATGATAATCAATTTTAAGCACTCAATTATTTGAATAAAATCCAACTAATAAGTTTTAAGATACTTTATCCTATTTCCATTAAAGTGGTATGAGATAACATAAGGCTTCCTAGAAGGCATTTAGTATTAACAGTATCCTCAGAGGAGTTTACAAAATCCTCACAGGAGTTACAAAATAGTTTACATTTCACAACAACTTTGTGAAATAATTCATAAAACAATTATACTCATTTTATAGAATAAGGAACTGAGACTCCAAAATGTTAAGAGTTAACTAAATTCAGACAGGTAGACCTGGGATTCAACCTAGGTCTTCTGAATTCAGGGGTCAAATGTTCTCTTCCACTAAGCCAAGCTAATTAAAGAATGGTTGAAAAGTTGAGTTACATTTTACCTAAGGGTTATGTTATGAAGGTAAAAATCATTAAAAGTCAAAATTATACTTTAAAATACCTTAAACTGTACATTAGCTACAGGATAGTGTCTCTAAACAGTTGCAGTTGAAGAAAAAGACTAGGATTTCTTTAAAAGAAGGCAGTCTGCACAAAAGAACAGATATTATATGGTGGTTGTAGCTCTCTCAGAGGGGAGAGAAGCCACAAGGTAGGAAGATAGAGACAGGATAGAAGTTTTGGATCCCACGAGGGGGATGACGGAGTCAAATTAGAGATATGAGGGGGTCAGAATGAGTCTTTATTAATTATCAATGAGCCACAGCCAAGCTCTGATCAAAGGACCATTCTGAAGGCTTTTACCAGTCCAAAGATCCATATTTAATACCACACAGGTCAGAGAGATGAATAGAGAAAGATTAAAGATGGAGCTTGGCCAGAGGCCAAGCTCCTGCAAGGACAGCCATCAGCTAGCCTGAAAGAGAAGAGAGAGAGAGGTGGAGCTTGCTGGGCTAAATATAGTTTTTGATATGCAAATATACACAGTACATAGGGATGATTCTCATTGGTTAATGACAAGGCATAGGTGTGGTTTCTCTTAACCAGGTGAGAACAAAGAAACCTGTTTTCCCGCCGAACCTGGGAGAAGCTGGGGTCAAGGGTCAGAGGCCTTCCCAGCCATGTGCAATACTGAGCATGCTCTAGACTGAGCATGCTCTTTTAAGGCAATCTGCACATACCAACCATTCCCCTTGCCCATAGCTAGGGGTGGACTGCTACAGTGGTAATGGAAACAATTGAATATAAATTTTTGTTTCCCAAAACTATGCCCAGCTAAGCAATTTATCAGAAGAGGTAAAGGAACAGTATAGGTACTCCAATTAAAAAAACAAACAAAACAAAACAAAAAAAAACTAAAGACCTAGCTAGCAGGAAAATGAATGTTTAGAGAAAATATTGTTGAAAGATTTCATATTTAAGCATGATTATTTCAGTGGGTGAAGATAATACAACATAATTGTTCCTTCTTTCTACTTCAGAGGAAGAGGGTACCCAAATAAGATTAGAAATCCAGTTAAAGCAACTACAAATATTTACTATGAAGAACACTTAAAGGAACAGAAGATACCTTCTAATACCTTAGAAGAAAGTTTAAATGTATTTTGTGTACATTCAGAAGGCAACCCAAAGTTCCAAAGACCTGAAAAATTAGAGCTATCCATAAATTAGACTAGAAACAAGACAAATGACTATTTTAATGACTTCCAACTCTAACATTCCATACCTACAAATTACTTCTCCTTTTTTACTCATGCTCTCCCACAGTGATCCAATGTACAGGTTTTGGTTTTGCTTCTGTTTCTTGTTTTTTGTTTTTTTTTAATCAGCTACCTCCTTAATTACTTTTTTAAATTTATGGTTCTCATAAGAATCTGAAATAAACTCAAATGCTATCACTCCTGATGCCCTTAAGAAGTAATCTGATGCACTTAATCTCTTATAGTCAAAGTTATCTTTCTTGCCTGTTTCAACAATTATGAAGAAAGACTACTAGAGAGTAGTAAGACTTATATGAAGTAAAACAAAGTAAAGTGAGTAGAACCAGGAAAACATTGTACACAGGAACAATAATAACGTATGATGGTCATCTGTGAATTACTTAACTATAATGCAAGGATCCAGGACAGCTCCAAGGGAATCAAGACCAAAAAAAAAAAAAAGTACACATGACACCTTAGAAGGAATAGATGGAATCTAAATGCAAATTGAAATGTGCTATTCTTTACTTTCTTTCCTCCATGAATATTTCTCTAGTGTAAGCAACTTCTTTCACAACATGAAGATTGTGGAAATATGTGTTATAAGATAATATATGTACAACCTTTTTCATATTATTTGCCTTCTAGGAGAAAGGGTAGGGGTAGAAGGTAGAAAAAGAACATGAGTAACAAAATATCAGAAAATAAATATTAAAAAATTGTATTGATTGGGGGCAGCTGGGTAGCTCAGTGTGTTGAGAGCTAGGCCTAGAGACGGGAGGTCCTAGGTTCAAATCTGTCCTCAGACACTTCCCAGTTGTGTGACCCTGGGCAAATCACTTGACCCCCATTGCCTAGCCCTTACCACTCTTCTGCCTTGGAGCCAATACACAGTATTGACTCCAAGACGGAAGGTAAGGGTTTAAAAAAAAAAATTGTATTGACATGTAAAAAAAAGTTTGATTCTTTGGCAATAAGTAGGACAATGCTAAACAATCCTTCTAACCTTTTCTAGCCAGTAGAGTTGTTACTATTTGCAAAGAACAGAAGAACACAATGGGTAGGATTGAGAGATGGAAGTCAATATCCTCATCTTTATTTAACAGTTCCTTTTCCTTTTAAGGAAGAAAAAATCTGGGAATATCATACCTTCTGACCATATCAAAGAATTTAAATGGGGTTTTTGCTACTAAAATGAGGGACTTGCAGGAAACAGTGAAGAAAAGATTAACCAAACTACTTGGAGAAGAATAAGAAAGAGAATTAAAAGAGCAGATCCAAATCTTGGCCTCTGCAACTTTCTGGTACATTTTAAATGACAGAAAACTTCATAGCCATTGTCTGATATGAAATAAATATATCAAGCATCATAACTTTTATAGATATTAGCTAAGAAAGCTAAAGGTCATGGGTGCAGCAAAGATGTCCATTATCACCACTACTATTTAATATTATCCCAGAAATGCTAGTTATAGTAATAAAAGTAGGAAAAAATGATGGAACAAGAATAAGCAATAAGGAAATAAAATTATCACTCTTGGCAAATGATATAATGGTATACATTGAGAACCCCAGAAAAAGAAGCAAAAAACTAGTATAAATTATTTAGCAACGTTAGCAAAGTTGCAAGGATACAAATATTTATCACCAACAAAGCTTAAAAGCAAGAGATAGAAAAGTGAATTCCATTTAAAATAACTAAGAAAACTGAATGAGAAGAACTATAACTCTCCTCTGCATGAGAAAGGCTTACCAATCACAGCATCTCCATTAGATAGAGGACAGGGGTAGATGGCCCTGAATATAGAGCATTGGTTAAGAACACTCCCTAAGGCACAGTAGGAAGTTGAAAGAATAAGTTGAAATGAGAAAGCCATAGCTCTCCCTTTAGAAGACAGGATTAATAACTATAGCACTTCCAGTTGATGTACAGGGGGCTAAAAGACCTGGGTGATAAAGTTATAACCTTCCTTCCAGGGCAGAAGCTAAATAAAGCTAATAGATGGTTAAATGGATGATAGTTGCTTCCTATTTTTCCCTGGCTGGTATCATGTCTATTCCAATTAGTCTATAGTTATACAACTATCTTTAGGATCATTTAACACTGTCCAATCTGAATAGAACATAAAGTATATGAAGAGAGCAATGCAAAATGAGATTCGAAAGAAAGTCGAATTGCAAAGGAGTGTCAGGGCCAAAGTAAGAGCTCATTTTATCCCAGAGGCAACAGAGATCCTCTGAAGATTTTGAGCAAAGTCATAGCAAGGTGGGACTTAGACCAATTAGAAGACTGTAAGAATAGTCCAGTTGAGAAGTGACAAATATCAGAACCAGACAAGTGGCTCTGAATAGGGCAAAGAAAAATGTATGATATATCGTGAGGTTAAATTGATCCCGGATCCTTCAGTCTTCTATGTCAAACAAAATTCTTAAATCTTTTCTATAAGAACCTCCCCAACAACTGGGCTTTTGTTTCTGTTTCTTCATCTCTGCTAAGCTCCACTTGATTGACTGTAACCCCTTTACTATATTTTCTGTTCCCACTGTTCTACCATTTTGCAACAGTTGAGACTCTTTATACCAGAGAAATAATTTCAGCCATATGTTAAAGATACAGAAATTAAAATGAAACTAGTTTAGCAATCAGACGGATTTAATAAGTAAACACTATTTTTATCTTTTAACCTTTGATCTCTACCTTTCATCTTTCTTATTGCTATAATCTCACTGAAATTTTTTCTACCCTGAACTCCCCTAGCTATTTCCCTCTCCCTATCATGCATTACATTATTAAACTAGTTATTGGCTCTGCTACTTCCACATCCTGTAAAGGAGATGGAAATACAGTATTTCCTTTCAACCCTGATAAAGCAAAACTTGTTTTATCTAATTCTCCATTAATGGTTCAGAATTACTTTCTTCCTCTACTCCACAGAAGATTTACATAGATTACAAAGATTAAACAAAAGAAAAAGGAGTTTTCTTTCATTTATATGCAAGTACATTCATGACTTCCTAGATGAAGCTTCAAAAACACTATACTATTCCAGAATGATGTGGCGTTTTCAGCAGCTTTTATTAAATGTACTGTTTCCACCTGGCTTTCATTATATCAGTAATTACCTCAGAATCATTCTTTTTATCAACTGAATATACCTCCTCAAAACTCTAATATTGGAATAAAAAACATAAGATAATTAGCTTTGGGGTTTTTTTTAAGCCCTTATCTTCCATCTTAAAATAAACTCTAAACATTGGTTCCAAGGCAAAAGAGCAGTAAGGACTAGTCAAGTGGGGTTAAGTGACTTCTTCAGGATCACACTGTTAGGAAGTATTTGAGGTCATATTTGGAGCCAGGACCTCCTCTCACAAGGCCTGGCTCTCTCTCCACTGCACCACCTACCTGATCTAACAACTATCTTTTTTTTTTTTTAAGATATTTTACTTTCCCAGTTACATGTAATAACAATTTTTAAAATGTCTCTCTTTCTTTCTTCTCTCCCACTCAGAGATGGTAACCAATTTGATTGGGATTATACATGTATTATTATGCAAAACATACTTCCAAAGTGGTCATTACTGTAAGAGAATACTCGTATAAAACCAAAACGCCCAAATAAAAACAAACAAACAAAAATAATGTGAAAAATAACAAGGCTCTGATCTGCTTGCTGACTCAAAAATTCTTCCTCTGAAGGTGGCCAGCCTTAAGTCCTTTAGAATTATTCTGAATCATTGTATTGCTGAAAGTAGCTGTCCTTCACAGTTGATCATCATACAATATTGTTGTTACTATGTACAATATTTACCTGGCTCTCCTTATTTTGCTTTGCAACAGTTCATGTAGGTCTTATCAAATTTTCCTGAAGTCATCTTGCTTATCATTTATTATAGTACAATAGTATTCCTTCAACAACATATACCACAATTTGTTTAATCATTTCCAAATTAATGGGCATTCCCACAATTTTTAATTCCTTGTAACCACAAAAAAAAGCTGTTATAAATATTTTTGTACCAGTAGGTACTTTCCCATTTTTTATATCTTTGGGATATAGATCTAGCAATGGTATTACAGGATCAAAGGATATGTACAGTTTTATAGTCCTTTGGACATAGTTCCAAATTCCATAGTTCCATGGTTCCAGAATAGTTGAATTAGGTCACAACTCTACCAACAACATACTAGTGTCCCAATTTTGCTACATCCTCTCCAATACTCATCACATTCCTTTACTATCATATAAGCAAATCAGACAAGTGTGAGGTGGTACCACAGTTGTTTTAATCTGCATTTCTCTAATCAAGAGTGATTTAGAATATTTTTCCATATGATTATCGATAGCTTTGTTTTCTTCATCTGAAAACTGCTTGTTCATATTTGGTGAACATTGTCAACTATGGAAAGACTTGTTTTCTTATTAATTTGACTTAGTTCTCTATAAATTTAAGAAATTAGACAAATTTTCATAAAACTTTTCCCCAGTTTGTTGTTTCCCTCCTAATCATGGTTACAATGGTTTTGTTTGTACAAAAACATTATAACTTAATATAGTCAAAATTATTCACTTTACATCTTCTACTGTCCCCTATCTCTTGTTTGGTAACAAATTATTTTCTTCTACATTGACCTGCCAGGTAGAAATATTCTGTATTCTCCTAATTTACTTGTAATATTACCTTGTATTGTGACAGAGGCTGGCACTAAAGAAAATTGCCAGGCTGTAGAGTGTGTGAAATTGATCACCTTGATGGCGGAGGGGCCCTAGGAGTTGGGAATCTTGAGGAGGAGAAGACTGGCTGGAGGAGAGAGCAGTGAGGCTCTCAGTGGGGAGAGATGGATAAAGACTTTCTCTAGAGGGTTGCCCACTTTTCCTGCTGGTGACTGGAAATCTTTCCTGCCAACACTTCCCAAATGAAGGGACTTTCTGAAGAGAAACCTGAGTGGACTTTGCCTAAGCTCCTGTTGCCCAGGGGTGAGTAAACCTGACTTTCTCTCAGGGGGCTCGGGCTGTCAAGGTCCAAGTTCCCCCAAAACTCAAGGAGGGAGGAAAAGGGATTAGAGACAGGGACCCCCCTTCCCCACTTTCCTTTTCCCATTCTTCCATAACCATTATTCTTTTTGTCTTACCTGATTGAGTTGATATTAAAAGTTATCTGTTCCTCAAACTGAGTGTGAGTGAACAGATCAAGGGGAGACACTTTGGTCTTGAGTAGTGGAGGGAGACAAGAGGAAAATGAGCAAATTGGGGAGAGCACCTTGAGCTAAGAAGGAAAGGGAAAAGGGGAAAAAATCTTTAAACCACCTCTCTACTCTCGGAGCCAACCGTAAACTTCGGCTATCTCCCAGAACCCCGATTTGAAAGGGGAGGTTCTCACACTTTCCCCTCTATATACTGAAAGTCTAAATATGTTTAATACAGTTGACACCCCAGATAGAATTTAAAATAACCCTATTTATTAAAAAATTATCATATACTGATTTTATCCTTGTCATAAGATGGAGTGTGAGATAATGCTCAACACCTACTTTCTGCCATATTATTTTGCAGTTTTCCCAGCTGTTTTTGTCAAATAATGGGTTCTTATCCAAAACCTAGGGTCTCTGGATTTATCAAACATTAAACTGCTAAGGTCATTTAGCCCTTTGTATTATATATATAAACTATTCAATCGATATACCATTCTATTTCTTAGCCAATATTAAAATTCTTTTGATAATTATTACTGCTAGGACGACATCCTTCAAATTACTTTCCCATTAATTCCCTTAATATTCTTGACCTTTTGTCCTTTAACCTTCTTAACCATTTAAAGAACTTTGTTATTATTTTTTCTAGTGCTATAAAATAGTTTTTTTTTGGTAGTTTGATTGGTATGGCACTGAATAAGTAAATTAATTTAAGTACGATTGTTATTTTTATTATATTAGCTTGTCCTACCCATGAGCAATTAATGTTTTTCCAATTTTTAGATCTAACATTATTTGTATGAAAAGCATTTTGTAATTCTGTTCATATAATTCTTCATTTATCTTGGCAAATACATTCCCAAATATTATATATTATATAGAGTAATTTTATTTTATTTTATTTTTAAAAATTTATTTGGTCAACTTAAAATGTTATTCCTTGATTACAAAAATCATATTCTATTCCTCGCTCCCCTTCCCCCACCCATCCCGTAGCCAATGCTCAATTCCACTGAGTATTACAAATGCCCTTGACCAGAACCTATTTGCATGCTATTGATCTTTGCACTAGGAAGTTCATTTAGAGTCTATATCCACAATCATATCCCCTTCGACCATGTAATTGGTTGCTTTTCTTTGGAGTTTCTACTCCCACAGTTTTTCCTCTGAATATGGATAGTGTTCCTTCTCATACCTCCCTCCAAGTTGTTCAGGATCACTGCATTGCCATTAATGGAGTTCATTACATTCTATTGTACCACAGTATATCAGTCTCTGTGTGCAATGTTCTCCTGGTTCTGCTCCTTTCACTCTGTATCACTTCCTGGAGGTTGTTCCAGTTCCCAGGGAATTCCTCCATTTTATTATTCCTTTTAACACAATAGTATTCCATAACCAACATATACCACGATTTGTTCAGCCATTCCCCAATTGAAGGGCATCCCCTCACTTACCAATTTTTTGCCACCACAAAGAGCACAGCTATGAATATTCTTGTACATGTCTTTTCCCTATTTATCTTTTTGGGGAACAAACCCAGCAGTGCTATGGCTGGGTAAAAGGGCAGACAGTCTTTTATCACCCTTTGGGCATAGTTCCAAATTGCCCTCCAGAATGGTTGGATCAATTCACAACTCCACCAGCAATGCATTAATGTCTCAACTTTGCCACATCCCCTCCAGCATTCATTACTTTCCATAGCTGTCATGTTAGCCAAACTGCTAGGTGTGAGGTGATACCTCAGAGAAGTTTTGATTTGCATCTAATTGATTATAAGAGATTTAGAACACTTTTTCATGTGCTTATTAATAACTTTGATTTCTTTGACTGAAAATTGTCTATTCATTTCCCTTGCCCATTTATCGATTGGAGAATGGCTTGATTTTTTTGTACAATTGATTTAGCTCCTTGTAAATTTGAGTAATTAGACCTTTGTCAGAAGTTATTGTTATGAAGATTGTTTCATAATTTGTTACTCCCTTCTAATTTTGGTTACATTGGTTTTGTTTGTAAAAAAAATTTTTTCATTTGATGCAGTCAAAATTATTTATTTTACATTTTATAACTTATTCTAAGTCTTGATTGGTATTAAAATCTTTCCTTTCCCAAAGGTCTGACATGTATACTATTCTATGTTCACATAATTTATTTTATAGTTTCCTTTTTTATGTTCAAGTCATTCAGTTCATCTTGGTGTAGGGTGTGAGGTGTTGATCAAAATCTAATCTCCCCCACGCTGCCTTCCAATTTTCCCAGCAATTCTTACCAAATACTAGATTTTTGTCCCAAAAGCTGGGATCTTTGGGCTTGTCTTAGACTGTCTTGCTGAGGTCACTTACCCCAAGTCTATTTCAATGATCCTCCTTTCTGTCTCTTAGCCAGTACCATATTGTTTTGATGATCACTGCTTTATAGTATATTTTGAGATCAGGTACTACAAGGCCACTTTCCTTTGCATTTTTTAAAATTGTTTCCCTGGATATCTTTGATCTTTTGTTGTTCCAAATGAAATTTGTTTTTCTTTTTTCTAACTCAATAAAACAGTTTTTAGATAGTTTGACTGGTATGGAACTAAATAAGTAAGAAAATTTGGGTAGGATGGCCATTTTTACTATGTTTGCTCATCCTACCCATGAGCAGTTAATATTTTTCCAATTGCTCAAGTCTAGTTTTAGTTGTGTGGAGAGTGTTTTGTAGTTGTGTTCATATAGTTCCTGTGTTTTCCTTGGGAGATAGATTCCTAGGTATGTTATTTTGTCTAAGGTGATTTTGAATGGGAATTCACTTTCTAATTCTTGCTGCTGAGATGTGTTGGAGATATATAGAAATGCTGATGACTTATGTGGGTTTATTTTGTATCCTACAATTTTCTAAAGTTGTTCATTATTTCCAATAGCTTTTTGGTTGCTTCTCTAGGATTCTTTAAGTAGACCATCATATCATCCGCAACAAGTGATAGCCTGGTCTCCTCGTTGCCTATTTTAATGCCTTAAATTTCTTTTTCTTTTCTAATTGCACCTGCAAGTGTTTGTAGTACAATGTTAAATAATTCAGGTAATAATGGGCATTCTTATTTCACTCCTGATCTTATTGGGAATGCATCTAGTTTATCCCCATTGCAGACGATGTTGGCTTGATGGTTTTAAAGAAATACTATTTATTATTTTTAGGAAAGACCCTTCTACTCCTACACTTTCTAGTGTTTTTAATAGGAATTAATGTTGTATTTTGTCAAAGGCTTTTTCTGTGTCTATTGAGATAATCATGTGATTTTTGTTGGTTTACTTGTTGATATGATCTATTATGTGGATGGTTTTCCTAATATTAAGCCATCCATGTATTCCTGTTATAAATCCCACCTGATCATAGTGAATAACCCTCGTGATGAATTAATGGAGTCTTTTTGCTAGTATTCTATTTAAGAATTTTGCATCTACATTCATTAATGAAATAGATCTATAGTTTTCCTTCTCTGTTTTTGACCTGCCTGGCTTTGGAATCAGTACCATATTTGTATCATGAAAGAAATTTGGTAGAACTCCCTCTTTGCTTATTATGTCAAATGGTTTGTATAGTATTGGGATTAGCACTTCTTTGAATGTTTGATAGAATTCACTTGTGAATCCATCAAACCCTGGGATTTTTTTCTTAGGGAGTTCTTTGATGGCTTCTTCAATTTCTTTCTCTGATATGGGATTATTTAAGAATTCTATTTCTTCTTCTGTTAATCTAGACAATTTATATTTTTGTAAATATTCATCCATGTCATCTAGATTGGGATCTTTATTGCCATATAATTGGGCAAGATAGTTTTTAATGATTGCCTTAATTTCTTCTTCATTAGAGTTTAACTCTCCCTTAACATCTATGATACTGTTAATTTGGTTTTCTTCTTTCATTTTTATTTATTAGATTGACCAGTATTTTGTGTATTTTTTTTGTTGTTTTTTTCAAAATGCCAGCTTCTAATCTTATTTATTAGTTCAAGAGTTAGTTCTTTCATTTTCCATTTTATTACTTTCTACCTTAATTTTTAGGATCTCTAATTAAGTTTTATCTAGGTATTTTTAATTTGTTCACTTTTAAATTTTTTAATTTGCATGTCCAATCCATCGACCTATGACCTATATAATGTATTAATATATGATCTCAAGGATATAAATTTCCCTCTGAGTAGTGCTTTGGCTGAATCCTATAGATCTTTAAAGGATTCTCATCATTGTAATTTTCTTCAATGAAATTATTGTTCCTATGATGTGTTCTCTAACCGATTTTGGAGAATCATATTTAATTTCCAATTAATTTTTGATTTGGATCTCCATGTACCCTTACTGATAATTATTTTTATTGTGTTATTATCTAAAAAGGTTGTATTTATTATCTCTGCTTTTCTGCATTTGTTTGCCATGTTTTTATGACCTAGTACATGGTCAATCTTTGTGAATGTACTATGTGCTGCTGAAAAGGTGTATTCCTTTTTGTCCCTACTTATTTTTCTCCATATATCTATTAACTCTAAGTTTTCTAAGATTTCATTCATATCTTTTACCTTTCTTATTTTTTTAAAATTTGATTTATCTAACATAAATAGTGGTAGTTTAAGGTCTCCCACTAGTATCATTTTACTATCTAGTTCCTCCTTCAATTTCATTAGTTTATCATTTTGAAATTTGGATGCTATACCATTTGGTGCATATGTGTTGATGACTGATATTTCCTCATTGTCTTTACTCCCTTTTATCAGGATGTATTTTCCTTCTCTATCCCTTTTAATCACATCTAATTTTATTTTGGATTTGTCAGATATCATGACTGCAACTCCTGCCTTCTTTCTGTCAGTTGAGGCCCAATACGTTTTGCTTCAACCTTTGATTCTAACCTTGTAAGTATCTACCTGCCTCAGGTATTTTTCTTGTAGACAAGATATGGTAGGATTTTGGATTCTAATCCACTCTCCTATTGGTTTTTGTTTTATGGGTGAGTTCATCCCATTCACATTCAAAGTTATGATTGTCACTTGGGTATTCCCTAGCATTTTGATATACTCTCCTAGTTCTGTCCTTTCTTTTTTTTTTGCTATATCCTTTTAAACCAGTGGTTTACTTCTAATCAATCCCCCTAATCCCCTCCCTTGATATGTTTCCCTTTCTGGCCCCTCCCTTTTTATTCCCTTCTTGTTTTTGTAGGGTCTGTTAACCCTCCCCCCTCTTTCCCTCCCTTTTTATATTCCCTTCCCCTCATCCCCCTTAGTTTTCCCTTCTCACTTTCCCTGCAGGATAAGATAGAATTCAATACCCCAATGGATCTAGATGCTCTTCCTTCTCAGAATTGATTTCATTGAGAGTAAGGTTTATGTATTACCTATTAGCACTCTCTTCCTTTACTTCTTATAAGAAGTATAATGCATGTCTTTGTGTGATAAAGATTATCCTATTTATTTTATTTCTTCAAGTATCTCCCAATGCCATCTTTGATTCCCACCCTCCCTTTTACTTTTTTGTATATCACCTTATAGCACTTATTACACCAATCTCTTCCTGTAAATGATTCTTCTAATTACTATAATAGTGAATATAATTTTTGAGTTACAAATAACATTTTCCCCACATATTAATATATATATATAATTTTATCTAATTGTAGCCCTTAAAGAAGAAAGATTGAATAAAAAATCATTTCCCCTTTTCCCTCTCTTTCTTATTTATCTTTTCATGTTTCTCTTTGTCTTTGTGTTTGGATATCAAACTTTCCACTTAGTTCTGGTCTTTTCCTTGCAAATAGTTGGAAATCTTCTATTTTGTTGAATATCCATACTTTCCCCTGGAAGTATATAGTCAGTTTTGATGGATAGGTGATTCTTTGTTGAAGCCTCAGTTCTCTTTCCTTTCTGAATATCATATTTCAAGTCTTGCGGTCCTTTAGTGTGGAAGCTATAAGGTCTTGTGTGATCCTGACTGGGGCTCCTTGGTATCTGAATTGTCTTTTTTTTGGCTTCTTGTAGAATTTTCTCCTTAGCATGAAAGCTCTTGAATTTGGCAATTAGATTCCTGGAAGTTGTCTTATGATGATTTAGTGTATAGGGTGTTCTATGAACTCTTTCAATGTCTATTTTGCCCCTTCAAGAACATCAGGACAATTTTCTTGGATGATTTCTTGTAGTATGATGTCAAGATTTTTGTTTACTTCTGGCTTTTCAGGTAGAAGAATGATTCTCAAATTGTCTCTCCTTGCTCTATTTTCCTGATCTGTCATCTTGTCAGTGAGATATTTTGTTTTCTTCTATTTTGTCAGGCTTTTGATTTTGCTTCATTAATTCTTGCTATTTTGAAAGATCATTATCTTCCACTTGCATAATTCTCATCTTTAAGGAATGATTTTCTGCTATGATCTTTTAATTTTCCTTTTTGGTTTGGTCTATCCTGGTTTTCGTGGCTTTCAGCTGTTTATCCAATCAGGAGTTCTTGTCCTTTAATCTGTTATTTTCTCTTTGAATTATTTCCCACTTTTCTTACCAGAAGGCTTCCATCTTTTTGATAAGGTACAAATTAAATTCTCTAAGAGCTTGTGGACAATTTGCATTTTTGGGGGGAAGGTTTTGGGTTTATTTGAATTTCCTCCTGTATTTCCTCTGTAGCCTGGATTTTTCCTCCATAAAAATGTTCCAGGGTCAATCTCTTCTTCCTGTTTTTCTTGGAGGGAGGTTATTTTTCTTGGGCACAATTTACCATTACTATGAATGTTTTTCCTTCCCTTTTTAGTCAGAAATCTGAGTGAAATGGGCAGGCTCTCTGTGTATGGAGCTAAGGAGCAGGAATTTTGCCTGAGGCAAGCTCTTGAATCTCTGCAGCTTCTGCTGTTTGCTGCCCTTCTCTGTGCTATTTTCCCGCAAGCCTCCACGGTCTGCGCTCATCAGCTTGCTGGGGTTTGTAGCTGCTCTCAGGGGTAGGTCTTTGGTGGTCTTATTCAGCTCCCAAGGACCTAGAGGTGCCACTTAACTCTAGAGGTGGCCCTCGTTCACTGATTCTAGTGCATGCTGGCTCTGACTCTGGCTTCCGTAGGTGGAGTGGGGAAGGTAGATCAGCTCAAGGTTTTTGTGGGAGATTTTTCACTCCCTTATAGTGTGGAAATACCCAAATCCCACATACCTGCAATGCTGCACCCTACTGTAGAGTCCCTTCATTCTCATGAATTTGGGTTTTTTTGGTCTTTTGAGGTAATCTATATTGATGGGTGACAAGTCTTGCATCTAGACTGCCTCCATGTTTACCCAGAAGCCCCTCTAGAGTCATTTTAAATTGAGATTCTCTTTCTTTCTTTTTTTTTAAACCCTTACCTTCCATCTTGGAGTCAATACTGTGTATTGGCTCCAAGGCAGAAGAGTGGTAAGGGCTAGGCAATGGGGGTCAAGTGACTTGCCCAGGGTCACACAGCTGGGAAGTGGCTGAGGCCGGATTTGAACCTAGGACCTCCCGTCTCTAGGCCTGGTTCTCAATCCACTGAGCTACCCAGCTGCCCCCTGAGATTCTCTTTCTAACTCTTGCTGTTGAGCTTTGTTGGAAATACATAGAAATGCTGATGATTTATGAGGGTTTATTTTATATTCTGCAACTTTGCTAAAGTGATTAATTATTTCAACTAATTTTAGTTGATTTTCTAGGATCCTCTAATTATGCCATCATATCATCTGCAAAGAGTGATAATTTAATATCCATATTTCCTTCCTTAATTTCTTCTATTTATTTTTATTCTCCAATTGCTAAAGCTAGTATCTCAAGTACAATATTAAATAATAGTGGTAACAATGGGCATTCTTGCTTCCCTCCTGATCTTATTGAGAAGGATTCTAACTTATCCCCATTGTAGATGACACTTGCTGATGGTTTTAAATAAATACTACTTATTATTTAAAGGAAAGGCAATTTTATTCCTATGCTTTCTGATATTTTAATAGGAATGGGTGTTGTTTTTTGTCAAAGACTTTTTCTGCATCTCTTGAGATGATCATGTGATTTCTGTTAGTTTGATTATTGATATGGTTAATTATGCTGTTATTTTCTGGATATTAAACCATTCTTGCATTATTGATATGAATCCCACACATAATCCTTGATATTGCTGTACGTTTTGTAGTATTTTATTGAAAGTTTTGATATCAATATTAATTAAGGAAAATAGTCTGTAATTTTCTTTCTTTGTTTTTGCTCTTCCTCGCTTAGGTATCAGTACCAAATTTACATGAATAAAATAATTTTGTAGGACTCCTCCTTCGCCTATTCTGCCAAATAGTTTATATAGTATGAGGATTAATTGCTCTTTAAATGTTTGATGGAATTCACTTGTGAATCCATCTGGCCCTAGGGTTAGATTCTTTCTTAGAAAGTTTTTTGATGGCTTATTCAAAGTCTTTTTCTGAAATTGGATTAATTAAGAATTCAATTTCCTCTTTTGTTAGACTAAGCAATTTATATTTTTTGTAAATATTCTGCCACTTACCTAGACTGTTATATTGATTGTCATATATTGGGCAAAATACCTCTTAAAGACTGCTTTAGTTTCCTCTTCATTTGTGGTGAATTCAACCTTTTCATTCTTTAAACTGATTATTTGATTTTCTTCTTTCCTTTTTAATCAAATTGACCAATGTTGTATCTATATTGTTTGTTTCTTCATAAAACTAACTCCTACTCTAATTTATTAGTTGAATAGTTCTCTTACTTTTAATTTTTATTAATTTCTCCTTTGATTTTTATGACTTGGTCTTTAATTGGGAATTTTTTATTTATTCTTTTTCTGTTATTTTATTTGCACACCTAATTTATTAATTTCTGTTTTCTCTATTTTATTGATATAAGTATTAAGAGATACAAATTTTCTCCCATAAATTCCTTATCTCATTTATTTAGATCTTCTTACTTTAGTTTTGTCTGAGATCATGATTGCTATTCCTCCTTTTTTTTTTTTACTTCAGCTGATGCACAATAGATTCTGCTCCAGCCCCATGCCTTTATTCTATATGTGTCTATGTGTCTCCTTGCCTAAAATGTGTTTCTCATAAACAAAAAATTATAGGATTCTGGTTTTTAATCTTCAGTATTATGAGTAAGTTCATTCCATTCACATTCACAGTTCTAATTACCATCTGTGTATTCCCCTACATCTTATTTCCCCCTTTTTATCGTGTTCTTTCTCTTTCCTTTCACTCTGTCCCTCCTCAAAAGTGTTTTGCTTTTAATCATCAGCCCCCTTCAATTCCTCTTCCCTTTTATTACTTTCCCTAATCTTATTCCCCTACTAATTTGCATGGGGTAAGATAGGATTCCTTCAATAACCTCCTCATTGGGTTCTGTTTCCATTTTTCCCTCTCTCCAATGGCCAGTGAGTTCTCTCTGGGTGAGAAGAAACAAGAATTATGTGGCAAAGATAGATTTGGGCATGAGAAGGCTATTGGGAATGGTGGGGAAATAAGTCCAGAAAATGAAAAGCAAGATGTGAAGAATGAATGAATAAACAATTATTTCCCTTAATGAATGAAATTAATGGATTAAAAAATTATTAAGTGCTTACTATTTGCAAGGCATTTAGCTAAGCACCAAGGATAAAAATAGAAAAATAAGACATTTCCTACTTTCAAAGAGCTCACAGCCTAAAGGAAAAGACAATATACCCAAAAGACTTAAAGTGCATGTCAACTTTCCCATAGTCCTTAGAATAGAATAAACATTTATTAAGTGCCTACTCTGGGCCATGCACTGTGCTAAATAATGCACAAAAGGAAATTAAAAAGTAAGGGGAGTATGAGGGAGGCAATGCTGTTGACTTTTGTGGCAAGAACTTTCTAGTCATAGACCCTGAAGGAGCAGTTAGAAGGCTGCATCTCTTCATTTATTAATTCCAGAATTACTGTGATAGTCAATGCTATTCCTTGGATTCAAGGTTCTGGTCTACCTTGACTCAGGACTAGAGGGAGGTAGTGGTCAAGGTGGCAGTGGTGGTTTGACTTGCCAAGCCCATGTTGATCCCTATTCCTCTTACAAAGTGCCTTGCTGACTCATCTTGAATGACTGACCTACTCCATGGGTGGTGGTTTGCTGGAAATTGGTGGGGATGGCTGTCTCCATTCTAGCTAAACTTGATGCCTGCTTTTCTCCAAAGTGAGAACTTTAGTGTCTATAAACAAAGTGTTCTACATGTGAAGAATGTACTACCCTCCTCACTTCTGTCTCAAAAAATCCCAGGCTTCCTTCTACATACAGTTAACATGGTACCTCCTATGGGAATCCTACATTAATTAATAAACATTTATCAAATGCCAACTATATACCAGAAACTGTGCCAAATGAAGTGGATACAAAACAAACAAACAAACAAACAAAAAGAATGAGTCCCAATCCTCAAAAAGCTCACTTTCTAAATAAGGGAAACAATATAAATAAGAATCTGAAATGGGATAAAGGAGTAGAATGCCTTGTGCTGGGGAAAAATTGATTTGGAAATTCAATTGAATGGGGAATGATGAAATGAATTTACTGGGTATCCTACTTAAATGGTAGATCTCTCAAATGTCAGTCTTCTGTCTCTTCAAGTTATACTGTATTTAGATGATTAAATAACATGTTTCCCCTCCACCACCATCCCCACCTCAGTGGAATGTGAAGTTCCTTGAAGGCAAGGTTTGTTCTTGATCTTATCTTTGTAAGCCAAGTGCTTAGATTACATTTTAGAGTAGATTCTTGATTGGTGCTTCTTAAATTGAATTGCATCCAAAATGGTCAATGAAACATGTTTTTGAAATTCATAGGAGAAGGGAAGGAAGACCAGAAGACCAGAAGAAATCACAGACAAGCAAAACAGTTTTGAAAGCTATGTGCTGAATTTATTATGTTGCTGTTATGTTGCTGTTGCTCAAACAAGAGCATTCCATATGACTCTTGACATATTCACTGACTGCTCTACCATGCCTGGAAGGCTCTAGTTCTTCATCTGTGCCTCCTGATTCCTTCAGGTCGCAGTCAAAATTGCACCTTTTATAGGAAGCCTTTCTTGTTGGCACTTAATTCTAGTGCCTTCCCTCTATTGATTATTTACAATTTATACTATATGTAGCTTTTTTTGTCATAATTGTTTACATATTATCTCTCCCATGGGGCTGTAAGTTCCTTGAGAGAAAGATTTCTCTTTTAATTTGCATCCCCTAAATTTAGCACAGTGTTTTGCAATTAGTACATTAATATGTACTATTAATTAATAATTAATAAATATTTAAAATATTTAAAAATTATCAATAATTTACTAACTTACTGTCTTTATTTTATTATCTCCCCTTTGTCAAGGCTTTTATAGTACCATTAGTTGTTAGTGCTCTCTTCATTCTCAAATTATTTTGTATTTACTTCTAAATGTACATGTTAAATCCTCAAAAAGATTTTAAGTTTCTTAAGGCTACAAACTAATTTTTATTTTTATCCTTTTACCACCAGGGCCTTTGATGACAGCTTATAGTAATAAGTAGTAGCATATAGTAACCACTTGGTAAATAGCTGGAGCATAGTCCCAGCAAATAGGCTGTATCTTATTCTACATGTTCTAAATTTTATAACTCCTCAAATCCTACCTAAAATATTAGAAACTTTGGAACAAACGATCAATCAGAAAGCCAAGGATTCAATGGGCTGTGGGCATGGCCAATAGTATATCACAGAAAAACAGGTTGGTACCATTAAGTATGAGACAATATGCCCATACACACAAGGGTGATGTCTTTTGGAATAATTATGCCAATCGATATAATTTTCATGAACTGGCAAAAGAAAAGAAAACAAAACTTGTGCATGGTGTGAGAGTTAAAATTAAGTGTCTGACTAAAATATATAATTCAAAGTATTATTGCTCAAAGTTAAAGTGACCTTTAGTAGTTTTTATTTACAAAAGAGGTGGAAAGAGTGAAAGTAGAAAAATGCAAAAAGATAGAGAAGACATTAACCTATTCAGCCAGGACTTATTGACATTCAACCAGAATTAAACTCTCTACAGAAGACTGAAAGGGAAAGCCAGCTATCCCCTCATCCAAGTTCTCTCCAAGAGGCAAGTCAAGACAATGACTTCAGCTGAAAGTGACTCCTGAGGCCAACTATTCCCTTGAGCGGACCTTCTTCCTTAAGCTGACTTCTTTCTTGAAGTCCAACTCCTTCTTAAAGTCCACTTCCTTCATGGAATATACTTCCTTCTAGCCTCAGAAATTCAGGGTCTTTTTATAGTGGTTTCTTCTCTCCTCCCTTTTTCACAAGGGTCAATTAGAGCTTCCAAATTGTCTAAAACTGCCCAAGGGGCAGGGTTTTTTGGAACCAGTTCCAACCTACTTGAGGGGTAAATACTCAGGAAAAGGGTTCACAGTTTCTGAGGGTGTGAACTCTTAAAAGAAATTACAAGTTTCTGACTGTTTGAGTTAGAAAAAAAGGTGGAGCTCTCCCAAGTATGTTTCTGGTTTCTCACCTAGTACTAAGTAGGGTGTGAATTCACTAAGTAGTTTCTGAGCCCCTACACATAGTTCAAGCTTGCATTGATTCAATCAAAAAGTAGACAAAAGAGAATTAATCCTGTCTTCACAATCTAGTGAGGTACTTAAGTTAGTGTTAACTCAGGGCAGATAATAAAGTAAATAATTCTCTTTCACAATGGAAAGTATTTATTGTAGGTAAAAGTCTTCTCAGGAATGGAGGAAAATTAATACTAAATCAGAAACCACATGCATTTTGCAAAATGAAAATGACTAACTGTAGTTATTTGGTTATATAGTTACTACTATCAAAAATCTCTCCAAAATTGAGAGAGGATAAAGAATATCTTGACAATCCCAATATTATTCTCTGATCAAAGTAACATGAAATGCAAAGATTCAATGGGCAATTAAAAACATTCTTAAGCTACAGAAATGGCTATAGATAAGATTGAATCTTGAAAGAGAAAAAGTTGAGGGCAAGAGTTTGATAAATAATAAATTGATGAGGGAATTATTTACATATATAATGTATAACACATTCATTGAAAAATCAATAAAGGAACTACAAAAGGAAACAGGATTTCTTTTATATGTAGATTTTCAGACTGCCGTTAAGATGAATATATAGCAAACTGCTTTAATTCACATCTAAAAGTATTAAAGTCTAAATATTTATTTGTTAAGTATCTTTCAATGTTCATTTCCTTTCTTAACCTTACACTTCATCCTGCCATAAATATGTGAGCCTTTTCCCTTATGTTTACAGACACATGCTTGTTGGCTGCCTTCATTTCCCCTGACATTTTCCATTGGCTATTTTCATTGTGGATTACGACTGTAGCTGCTGATGTTGGCTCAATACAAAGAAAAGAAGGAAAAAAAGGGAACAAAAGAATTGGACAGTTCTTGAAAAGTTGCCTAATCGACTTTTTTTTTTAAGTGCCAACTCTTCAGAAATCAAGGTACTAAAGCTAAGCAAGTAAGATGGGAGGAAGAGAATTTCATCACTTCAAATTATATAACCATGTTTATTTTGAAAATATGACACTTATCTCATTGTTTTATATAAAATAAGTACCTTGGCTATACTTATTTCCTACATATGGCACTAGGTAGCAGTTGTGTAAAGGCCAAGTCAAAACTTTAATATTTATTGATATAAGGTCCTCCATCAAGTTCCTTATAGGAAATGTACTGAAGGAATCAAAGAATGTCACAGCTCAAAGGGAACATAGAGAAAACATAGTATTTACCACTTCCCCTTGATTTCACATAAAAGGAAACTGAGATCCAGAGAGAAAAAACAACTTGTTGGATAGTACATAATAATTTCATAAGGCTAAGGCTAGAACTCAGTTTTTGTTTTTGTTTTGGCTTACTACAAAGTGTTAAAAAAAAAAAGCAAATTAACATTCTTGCCCTAATCTAGTATTCTTAATGCTACTTACAAGTTACAGAAAGCAGCTTGAATTCAGATAAAATGAAATATTCCTGTGTCTTCACAAAATACAGAGCTTATTAATGTAGAAATTAAATAGGTAAGCTACACCAAACTCATAAGACACAGATAAACTATGCCAAATAGCTAGAGTTCTCAGTTACAAATAATGACATAAGAAAGAACAATGAGCTTATAGATTATAGTCAGTGTTGTGCAGGACCTAATTACTCTCTCCACAACTACCATTAGAATTCCAAACTTACTTTCCTTCTGGGTTTAAGTAGAGAAATAGTGAAAGGCAAGGATAAAAAAGTAAAGACCTAAATTATCAAAGTAAGGAGCTAAACTTTGAAAATCAAACTGTGTCAAGTCAAACCAAGAGGTTAAGTTAAGTTAGTTAAGTTCCCACTAGATATAAAGCAGGCAGTTGTGTGTTCACTGAATAGAGAGCTGGGTCTAAAGCCAGAAATACTTTATTTCGAATATAGCCTCAGACATTTCCAAGCAGTGTAACCCTGGGCAAGATGCTTGATCCCTATTGTCTAGTTCTTACCACTCTTCTGCCTTGGAACCAGTACACAGTATTGATTCTAAGATGGAAGGTAAAGGTGAAAAATAATAGAACCAAAATACAAAAACATGTATAAAGCACCCTCTTGGGTTTTCAAGAAGGTACAAAGATTAAGAAATAGTCCCAGTCCTCAGAAAATTTACAATCTAGTGGAGGCTGCAACAAATACTGAAAAGCAGACTAAAATAGAAATAGAAAGTTTGAAATAAAGAGGCCTATCTATATAAGGTCCATAAATAGAAAGACTTTCTAATAGGAAGAAAAATAGAAAAAATATAAAGGCTTCCTGAAGAAGGTAGCATTGGATTTTACCAAAAAAAATTAGCATGTAAGTGGGCATAGATAACGAGAGAGGCATAGTAGAGAGAAGAAATCAATGTTTTCTAGGTATAAGAGAAAGCATATTAAAAAACAAAGAAATAAAAGGCAGTAAGATCCAAAATCCGGCATTGATAAGAACCTCTAAGATCATATAGTTCAACTTCCTCAATTCACAGATGAATTCACATTCAAGGAATGGATATAAAAATCACCATCCTTCATAAGGAAGCATGTAAAAGAACATTCTAAAAACAATAATATTTCAGAAATACAGTTCTGGGTTGCAGTCCCAGGGTGAAGATGAGTACTAGAAGGAAAAGAAACCCTGCACACAGTTTGAGGTAGTGCTTATAGTTACAGAATGGAATGTAGACCAGGAAAATAGTGATCACACCTCTCCTTAAATCAGCATTAGTAAACCTTTTAGAGATCATATATCTAAACTGCACCTTCAAGCTGCCTCTGAGCCCCCCGCATTACCCCAGACAGGGGAGGGATGAAGTGTTCACATGGGTCTGCTGGACAGAGGGACAGGGCATGTAAAAACATGTCCTTGGATGCTGTGGAGAGGGAAAATGGAGCAGCCCCCTCCATGCTGCTAGGGCATGTGTGCCACATCTTCACCAGCATGGCCTAAGATCATACTACCTTCAAAGGATGGAAATCTTACAAAGTCCCAGATATAGCTCTGAAAACAACATATTTGCAAAGTTCAAAAAGGATTTTAAAAATCTAATAAGAGAGATAGAGGAAAAATTGGGAAAAGAAATGAGAGTGCTGTAAGAAAATCATGAAAAAAAGTCATCAGCATAGTAAAGAAGGCATCAAAAATACTGAAGAAAATAACACCTTAAAAAAAAGAATAGAGTAAATGGTAAAAGAGGCACAAAAATACACTGAAGAAATGCCAGCTCTGGGACTTAAACCAAGTTTCTGCCACTAAAATAAAAATAAAGAGACAGAGAAGCAGGGGTAAGTGGGGACTATTTGCATAATCTCTGTTTATTGAGGCAAAGAGGCAACCTTATTAATGAGAGAGTTCCATTAAGCAATTTGATCCATATGTCAAGATATACACATATTGGTGAGACATCTGCATGTAAAATTCCAAAAAGTGCTTTGTAGGGGTTTGGTACAAGAGAACTCAATCTTTCCCAGGAACATAAATACCTCTTAGAGGCTTATGAAAACATTCCATGGGGACCTTTGAACATATTTCAAATAAGACATTTGCAGTTAGCCATGATCATCAAAGCTTTAAATATGACCTTTGATTAAGTATTCCAATGTCTCTCTGTGAGATTTATACTTGGTTCTTTCCTCTAAGAGTTAAACTGCCTTCATCAAAGAAAAGAACTCATTAAAAAGCAGAATAGAGATAATGGAAAAAGGCACAAAAAGTCACTGAAGAAAAGAATGCTGTAAAAAGAAAAATTGGCCAAATGGAAAAAGAGGGATAAAAGATAATTGAAGAAAATAATTTTCTAAAAATTAGAATTGGGCAAGTAGAGGCTAATAATATCACGAGTCTTCAAAAATTATAAAATCAAATCAAAAGAAAGAAAAAATGGAAAAAATTCATCTCAATTCAAAAACAAATGAACTGGAAAATAGATCAAGGAGAAATAATTATTGAACTACCTGAAATCAATAATTTAAAAAAAAAAACATAGACATCATTTTTTAAAAGAAATTATCAAGGAAAACTGCCCTGACATTCTAGAACAGTTAAATGTCTAGAGAAGATAAAAGAGAAATTGAAAGAATCCACTTATGACCTTCTGAAAGAGATCTCAAAACAAAAACTCCCAGGAATATTCTTAGGTCAAGGAGAAAATACTTCAAGCACTTGGAAACAATCCAAATATCACAGAAGCAAAGTCAGAATCACACAAGATTTAATAGCTTCTATTTTAAAGGATCAGATGTCTTGGAATAAGATATTTTAGAGATATAAGGAACTAGAAATACAATCAAGAATCACCTATCCAGCAAAACTGAGTATAATCCTTTAAGGGAAGAAATGGCAATTAATGGAATTGAGAATTTTCAAGCATTCCTGATGAAAAGATCAAGGCTGAAGAGAAAATCTGACTTTCAAATATAAGACTCAAGAGAAGCATAAAAATGTCAACTTGAAAGAGAAATCATAGAAGATTCAATAAGGGCAAACTATTTACATTTCTACATGGGAAGAGGATACCTGTATTTCCTAAGAATTTTGACATCATCAGGGCAATTTGAAGGCAAAGGACATGGGTATTTGTTGAGTATAATGGGATGATAGACAAAAAATATAAATTAAGGAATGAGAAAGAGGGATGCTCTGGGAGAAGGAGTAAGGGAGGAGAAGAATGTGATAAATCATCTCATATGAAACAAGCATAAAAGAGTTTTTAGAGTGGAAAGGAAAATGGCAGTATGGTGGGCAACCCCTATAAGAAATGGCTCAATGAAGAAATAACATACATACTAAGTTGGGTATAGAAATCCATATTATCCTACAATAAAATAGGAAGATAAAAGGAAATTATTGAAGGAGTGGAGGTTGATAAAAGGGAGGGTGTCTTGAGAGAGGTAGACAGGATGAAAACACCTTTGAGGAGGTAAAGGAAAAAAAGGAAAAAAAGGTGAAGAATAGGGAAAATAATATAAAGGGAAATACACAGTTAGCATGCATAACTGAATGTGAATGGAATGTACCATAAACTCAAAGTGGATAGCAGAGCATATAAAAAACTAGAATCATGTGGTTTTTACAAAAACACATTTGAAGCTGAGAAAACACCCACAGAGTAAAGGTAAGAGGCTGGAGAAGAAGATATTATACTCCAGGTGAAGTAAAAGAAAGAAGGGATAATAATTATTATCTCAGACAAAGCTAAAGCAAAAATAGATGTAATTAAGAGAGATAGGGAGGGAAACTTAATTTTGTAAGAAAATATCATAGACAATGAAATAATATCAATACTAAGCATAAATACATCAAATGATACAGCATCCAAATTCTTAAAGAAAAAGTCAAATGAGTTGCAGGAGGAAATAATAAATGATGCTAGTGGGGGACCTCAACTTTCCTCTCTCAAAACAAGATAAAACTAACAAAAAATAAGAAACAAAGAATTAAGGAGATTAATAGAACTTTTGAAAAGTTACATATGATAGAACTCTGGAGAAAACTTAAAGAGAATATATAGGAAGCTGAAATTAGTATGAGACTCGAGGTTGTGATGCTAGACATATGTTAAGTCGTAGGACTTCCTTGTTTCTACACTCTTTGTGAAGTACTCATACAAATACAAAATTTGACTATCATGCTGGCTCCCTATATCCCTGAGAATGACAAAAAATCAGACAAGGGAATGACGTTTCAAAATGACGTATCAAAATAGAATTCTAGTTCTTTTTCTTCTTATATTATGGCAACTTCCAGTAGTCTTGGCTACAAATGGGTAAGTGAAATATTACTGCATTCTGTCCTACAGATTTGTAGGATAGAAATTACTTTAAATTGGACCTTTACAAGGGCCTATTTTGAATTTTTTTCCCTTATGTTTTTGATTGTGTTTTTCTCTTCTTGAATTGAATTCTTGAATGAATTGTTGCAGAAAGATGCTGGAAAACCTACACTACATCAAGAAGATCAAGAATGAACTTTGGGTGTGGTTGATTGAACTGAAGTTTGATTGAACATTTATTGAAAATGTACACATTTATGCCAAAAGGGACTGCCCCTGATTTGGCTTTCTGTCAATGCACCTAGCAAAACATTGGTTTTGCTTTCTTTCTTTTCTATTCCTCTCTCACTACTCTAATTTCCTCTTAGAAAATTGAATATTGCATATATCTATAGTTAGAAGTACTTTTAGAACTACAAGATGATTATGTTAAATGATCAATGGGGAGACTAGTCTCCCAATGATCATCAGGGAGGATTGTGAATCTTAAAATTTCTCACACTTGTGAATGTTAAAAATTCTCAGACTGTACCTTAGAACATTTAGTTAGGCTATTCCCCATTTAAACAATGGAGGTACTTGATCAGGAATGTATTGGGAACTCTAACATTACTCCACCCATACTTAAGCATACTTTAGGGGAAGATAAAGTTGTAAACTCCTTACTGAACAATGAAAAGTACTTAACCCATACTTAAAGTAAAGCTAAAAGCCTTAATCTGGGTCTATTTTTAGATCTAATACAAAAAGGTGCTAAGTATCTATTAAGGTCAAATTAATCACTAAAAGGTCAGGCAACTTGCAAACTTGCAAGGGACAAGCTTAACAAAAGAGGTGTGAGGTTTTTAGTCTACTCAGGTGTGAATTACTCAAAAGTTTAGTCTATTCAGGTGTGAATTACGAATGGTCAGTCCTGTGAAAACGTCTACTGTGATTGGTAGATGTGAAAACTTAGGGGAGGTGACATAGGAGAAAATTCTATTTAAAAGGAGGCCAGAAGGCCTCTGAATGGTAATATATTCAATCTTGGAAGCTGAAGTGGAGCTATGGAGCTGATCTCTCTCTCGGTGGCTGAACTTAGTTCAGCTTCCTAAGCTATACTGGAGGGTCTCTCTGAACACTAGAGTTTTGCTTGGAAGGATCTTGTGGTGAGTTGATAAAAGACTGACTGATCTCTCTCTTAAGGCTTAAGCCTAGGCTGGCCTAGGCTGGCCTAGCCCTTTTCTCATTATTTCCTCTTACTCTCTCTCTCCCTTTCATTAATTCCTTAATTTATATTAATTAAAATCTCCATAAAAACCCAGCTGACTTGGGTATTTCATATTTGGGAATTTTTCCAATGGCGACCACCTTATTTTTGATTTAACTCAAGACACTGTCTTGAAACCATATTTTTGCGGTCAGTTTATGCCAACCACTCTTTTATCTGTAACAAATATACCTTTTTCTCAGTGGTACACAACATCAAGACAAAAATTGACCATATATTAGACCATAAAAACCTCACAACCAAATTCATAAAAGCAGAAACATTAAATATCCTTTTCAGATCATAATGCAATAAAAATTACATCCCCCCTGGTGGAGGGAAGCCCACCAGGAATAGGCAAATTCTGCCAAACCTTTAAAGAACAATTAGTTCCAATGCTATAGAAATTATATGGGAAAATAAGCAAAAAAGGAATCTTACTAAATTCTTTCTATTACACTAATATGATGTTAATAACTAAACCAAGAACAAGAACAGTGAAAATAGACCAAATTACATAATGAATATTGATGCAAAAATTTTAAATAAAATATTAGCCATGAGATTATGATATATCATAATAAAGATCATACTTTATGACCAGATGCAATATAATATACATTATATTAGGAATGCAGAGTTGACTCAATATGAGGAAAACTATCAGCATAATTGACCATATCAATAACAAAAAGAACAAAAATCATGTGGTTATCTCAATAGCTAGAGAAAAAGTTTTGACAAAATACAACTTTTTTTTCCTATTTTAAAAACACTAGAAAAATCCCTCTTGATTAGAGAAATGCAAATTAAAACAACTCTGAAGTATCATCTCACATCTATTATATTGGCGGATAAAACAGTAAAGGGAAAATGATAAATCTTTCATGAGATGTGGCAAAATTGGGACATTAATGCATTGCTGATGGAGATTTGAACTGATCCAATCATTCTAGAGGGCAATTTGGAATTATGCCCAAAAGGCCATAAACCTATGCATACTCTTTGGATCTAGTAATACCATTACCAAGTCTGTATCCCAGAGAGATTTAAAAAAGGGGGTAGGGGTGGGGAGACTGTTTGTACAAAAATCTTTATAGCTGCTCTTTTGGGGGTAGCAAAGAATTGGAAATTAAAGGGATGGCTGAAAAACATGTGGTATGATGGTGATGGCATACTATTTGCTATAAGGAATGATGAACAGGATGACTTCAAAAAGAGCTAGAAAGACCTTCATGGACTGATGCAGAATGAAATAGGCAGAACCAGAAAAACATTTAACGCAGTAACATCAATATTGTGGAATGATCAATTGTGATAAACTTAGTACTGGCAAAACAAATGATCCAGGACAATTTGCTACCAACCTCCAGAGAATGAACTATTGGAATCAGAATGCAGATAAAAGCTTATGATTTCTCAATTGTTTATTACAGTTTATTTTCTGGGGTTTTGGTTTTATAAGATTAGTCACTTACAAGAATGAACAATACAGAAATGTGTTTTGCATGTTAATATATGTATAACACAGATCAAATCACCTGCCAGCCCTGGGAAGGGGAAGAGAAGAGAGGGAGGGAAATAAGTTTGATCATACAACTCAGGAAAACTTATGTAGAAATTTGTT
Source organism: Monodelphis domestica (assembly GCF_027887165.1). NCBI lineage: Eukaryota > Metazoa > Chordata > Mammalia > Didelphimorphia > Didelphidae > Monodelphis > Monodelphis domestica. The sequence goes on along the minus strand of NC_077233.1, from coordinate 142,277,482 downwards.
ATTATAAGCGATCTGTAATATATTTTCCATACATTGTTTAGTTCATTGATGACAATTATTCTATTTGATAGTACTCAAATATTCTGACATTACTAGAAAATATGCTTTTTATTTTTCTCCATGATATTGGGAAACAAGCCATGACATAGATAACTATTTAGCATTAAGGAGAGGCTGTATTTTCTTTCCATGGTACTCAGGCAGTTGATCTATGATACCTAGAGTAAAGTATGTCATACTTGTGCAAAATCTCCTTTTCATTTTGAGTCATGGAATCAAAAGGGTTAGGAACAATAGTTTCCTCTTTCTTGATTTCCTGTTATGTTTACTCAAGGACTAGAAAAGATAATGTCTACTAATTTTGATTGTTTTTATTCAGTATAGTTCAATGCTTTTCTTGAGGAAGAAAGACAAGTTATAAGAGTATGTGGAATGGTGTTTTCAATAACATTTCTATGATCAAGGCAAATGAGGTCAATATCACTTAGGCAGGAAAAGGGATAAAAAAATGATTAAATGTATCAAGAAGGTAGACAAATTTGCCTTGTTAGTAGGGGCAGGAAAGATAAAGAAGCTCAAGGAAAATTTCTTTAGCTGGAACTCTTTTTCTAAAACCCCATAACTAAGACTGGCAAAGGAAGGACTCACTTGGAGTCATGCAGCCATTTATTTCCTTTTTCCCAGTATCAAGTAGTAATTTTTCCACCCCCTTGCACAGAAGTAGTCTGCTTTTCTTTAAAAAAGATTAAGCTTGAATTTCCAGCACACAGCACAGGAAGTATTGCATAAGCACAGAAATCTCATTATCCTTTACTTAGGTTTACATGAGTAACTTTCATCTAGGAATAATGGGTGTGGTTAGATCTCATTTCTCAAGCTGAAGGCAAATCTTTGGTTTAGCAGGACCTGTGTGTTGCCCAACCCACCATCAGATAGGCCATGACTAATTTGTAACAGAGAAACCCAAGGGACACAGGTGTAGGAGCTAAAGGGGTCCAATGTTTCCCACAAATTTCTAAAGGGGAAGGAAGCTTTGTCCATGATGGAGCAGTTGCTTATTGGGCCCTGACTCTCTTCCAGCTGCACCTCCTTATTAAGTCAAGTGCATCTGTACACCACATTTCAGTATTTTATACATCATAGTACTCTAGTCCAAGCAAAATCCTCCACCTAACAGGCAAAGGCAATCCACCAACTAGAACTGATTAAAAATAAGCTCCCCTCTGTCCCAGTTAAAAGGTGTTAACAGCCCTTTTAACTCAAGTCTTTCTGAAATTCGCACCTTTACCCATGTGAATAAATAAGGCTTTGCCAGATCTGCAGTAGGGAGATATTCTAATACTCTTTTTATATATTCTTTCCTTTCTTTATAAGCAATATAATGAGCAAGTTTTCAGACTTAGCTTTTTTAGAGTTCCTAGAACAAATTATAAATTTTAATTTTAAAATTGACTAAAATAATACTTAAAAATTCACCAAATAATATTTGTCAGTGGTTTTATGAACCAAAAATTATGGTATCTACAATAGCAGCCTAAATTTTTCAAAAAGCTTACATTTGAGATAATGTTTGGTTCTATGTAATCAAATCTTCTAAAAATAAAAATCTGAAATGCCTATAAAATGACTGTCATAAGCTTTTATTTAATATCATATCAGGCCAGAAGTGGAGCAGGGAAATAATTTGTCAGACATCCATAAATCAAAGGAACATGTTTTTTGGGATCAACATAAACAAATAACAGCACAATGACAAAAAAGAAATTTCAACTCACACTTTTATTCTACATTACTCTCATTTAAATTTGGAAATATTTTTTAATTTAGAAAAATATTCAAGAAATCTTGTATAAAATAACTTGTTTATTCACCCAGTTCCTCTATATTTTCAAAATTCAAAGACTTTAAACATTTTTTATTCTTCCTACTGCTAACTATATTTATGTTTATGATACTAATTTTACTTATTAACTTAAATTGTATTGCAATCAGACCCAACTCTAGCTGGCTCACCAAGTTTATTGTTCCTGACACATTTATTAAAGAGCTTAGAGAGATTCAAGATACTACAAATGTTAAAGTAAGCATAAAGTCCCATCATAAACAAAGATGGAAAATTTATTATTTCTTTTGGAGCATCTATGCTCTTACAAAGAAAGCATGAATCTGTCAACACTGATACAGTCATGGGTATAAGCAATTGAGCTTTTTGAAGTCAGTTCAATTGATTTTTTTCCATCCATGTCAAGCTCCAATTATATATTGCTTTAAAAAAATTACATACCCCTCAGATATTATCCTTCAAGAATAATGCTTATAAATCTTTAACATATTTAATATAAGACATATACTTTTAGGAATGCAATATAGACCACCCAAGGATTGATATACATGAATTATGACCAAATGATGACACCCTTGTTGAAATGAAACAAAATGGGGAATAAAAGTGTAAAACTACAACTATATGGAAGAAACTGGTTTTGTAAAAATTTCCAACTAAATCCTTAATCAAGCCATCTCCTTTAAACAGGCTGCAGTTCTTCCAATAGGGTCATCAACAGGCTGCCAGATTTTAAAGAACAAATAAGGCCAGATTTGAACCTAGGACCTCCCATATCTAGGCCTGGCTCTCAATCCACTGAGCTACCCAGCTGCCCCAGAATTGCCCATGTTTCTATCACTTGTACAGTTATTTCTTTGAACCCAGTTACATTTCATATTATTAAATTTGGCCTATTATTATACCCTATTGAGAACTTTTGGAGTTTGATTCTTTTTCTTTGGACAGCTCCATTTTTCTTCCTTATTGAAGTTATTTTCCCTTTTTTTGGAATTTTATATTATGGAGGGGAGGGGAGGGGAGGGGACGGAAGGGAAGGGAAGGGAAGGGAAGGGAAGGGAAGGGAAGGGAAGGGAAGGGAAGGGAAGGGAAGGGAAGGGAAGGGAAGGGAAGGGAAGGGAAGGGAAGGGAAGGGAAGGGAAGGGAAGGGAAGGGAAGGGAAGGGAAGGGAAGGGAAGGGAAGGGAAGGGAAGGGAAGGGAGGCAGGGAGGAAGATGGGCCTCTTCATCATTAATACAATATAGTCTACTGAGGAACAATCCTTCCACTAAGAACTACCTAAAATAAAATTTGAGTAACTCAATGTTTTAAAATGTAACTCTTGCTGTGTTTAGAAAAAATAATGATATCGGCAAAGAAGTTCTGTTCAGTCCACACATAGTAGATGTTTAATAAATGACTGCTGAAATGAATTAAAATCAGAAATACCTCCATCAAAGAAAAACTGACCCATTTTTTTTTTAAACCCTTACCTTCTATCTTGGAGTCAATTGACTCCAAGGCAGAAGAGTGGTAAGGGCTAGGCAATGGGGGTTAAGTGACTTGCCCAGGGTCACACAGCTGGGAGGTGTCTGAGGCCAGATTTGAACCTAGGTCCTCCTGTCTCTAGGCCTGACTCTCAATCCACTGAGCCACCCATCTGCCCCCCGACCCATTTTTTTTAAAAGTCCGAGGAAATGGAAATTTTAGGGAAAGCAGAAAACAGAATATACATTATTAATACTTTTTTCTTTAAGCATAAAAGAAATATAGAGAATATGGTTCCCAGGTCATTTAGGAATAATTAGGGATAACTGAATAAACCTAGATTTCTGAAAGTTGCCTGTAAATGCTCTTCTACAGGGCTTTCTGTTATATAGTTTTAAACTGTTATGACAAAATCCTTTTATTAGTAGTAACAATAATAATTTTAGGCCAAAACAACTACTTAAGAAAAGCAAATAAGAGTCTTCAAAAAGTCATTCTTTCACAGTCCAACAAGATATAATATGATGCCCTTGGAAGAAATAATCCATACAACAGGCATTTTCTGCTAAATGTGTCTTTAAATAGGAATGGAGAATGTTCAAGATAAAATTCCACCATGATGATTTTATTTTCCATAAATTTAAAATTCACTGCACAAGAATACTATATAACTTCAATTGACAGATTTGCACATCCTTTTCATCTCCTATAATTTATTTCCTTAACTATTTCTTTAACCTGAGTTAGGTACAATAGTATTTTAATATACTACTATGACACTATATGAGGTGAAGAACTGTAATAGTCACATCTAAATCTTCCAAAGGTCTCAGGTTGAGCCTCAAGGTTAAAAAGTACTTAGTAATATTTGAATAAGTGAATGAATGAATGAAAATGACTAGATGAGCTACCCACCTCTTACAATCAAGAAGGCAGTCTTGTTCTGGTTTACTTCCAACCAACCCATTCCAGAGTAGATCCAAGGAACAAACCAGTCCCATATCATCCCTTACCCAGCTTTCAGAGAGAACAAGTGAGGAGGGGAATGAAAATCACAGTTTAAGAAAGATAAGAAAACTGATCAGCTAACTATATAACATATAATAAATGGATATTTCACAAAGAAATGATCAAAAATATATTTATAACAAAGCTGGCCTATGTAAAGTCTTCCTAATATTGAAAATCCATTCTAATTCATGAAAGTAAAAAACTAAATGAAAAAACAGGGACACTCTGACTTGTCAAAGGAATATAAATCTAGCGACCAGTTAATATCTCTGCAATGAAAACAGAGAATTCTGCTTTTAAAAATGGAATAACCTTGATAAAGGGGATAAAAACTTTCAAGGAGAGATTTATTATATACAGTTATAAAGCATTTACTGTAATAAAAATTCATTGGTATTTATATATCTATTCTGTGTGCTCACACAAACAAGAGACTCCATTGTAATGGCAAACTGTACCAACAACAAAAATACATTTTGGTTCCCAAGCCTGAAATTTGTGTTTTAAAATATCAAAGTATTAATGAAAGAAACTGGCACACATGTGCTATTACAGAGCTAACTCAACAATGTCTCTTCCTGTTACTTTCACTGGCAAAGGTTAAGCTCACCAGTACTCTATCCCTCTTGCAATTCAACAATGGGGTATTTGGGGCCAAAATGCTTGATGGCTGCTGGACTTGCATACCAAACTGGATATTCCAGCTCTGCCAAGGAGCTGAATTTGGCCTCTGATGAAACCATGAACACTATGCTCTGTCCTTTAAATAACTAGTCACAGTTCAAAGAATATAGCAAATTTGTTTTCCCATGAAGGGGCATTGGTGGTGAAATTAATGAAATCAGTATTCATTTCTGCTTGCTTGGGATGAATTGTTACACATGATGAATAGACAGATATTTCCGAGGCAGCTCTTAAAATGTATTTTGAAAATGTAGAGATAGAAGGGAAGGGTTTAAAAATATCAATATAAATATACAGATACTTGTATTTTGTGGCAAGAGGGGTACAGTCAAAAATAATGTAATATGGACTCATTTTGTGACTGAAATTGTTCTTCTCCCCAATCATTCCCTTTAGTGTAGACTATGGGAATCTCAAGACTAATATGAGCTTAGAGAAAGGTCAATTTTCATTAAAAGTTTCTGCCTCTGAATCCCAAACCTTTTAGCTCCATACCAAGACACATTAATGAGCATAATCTACAACGGATATTGTCCTGGAAATAGAGAACACAAAATATATCTCTCTCAAACCAATGCCCAAGCGTAGTAAACAATCATCCTAAGACACAAAAATAAGGAAGGACTAGCCTCAGACATGGTACCAAAAATTATTGAGAAAGACATTTTTTCAAGAGTTATTTCTCAGTACAAATGCTTAAAATTACTACTTCAAAAGAAACATATCTTTCTTTGGAAGGAATCGTATCAACTGAGCTGAGGAATGGATAGTACCAAAGTAACCACAGAAACCTTGATCTCTTGGATAATTTTATTGGGATAGTATGCCTGTCACTCTCAGGTGTGGGGGGCATTGGCTTCACTAACGTAGTTTCAGAGGCCACACAGAAATGACTGCTTCCTTTGTGACTCTTAGAGAGATCTCAGCTGCTAGAGGATTCCCTCATTCAGAACTACAAAATACCATGTGGTCTTTGTCAAATTCCTTGCCTAAAACCCTTTACTTCTAAACAATTCACTTTGACAGTAAGATGAAAGGGCATATCATACGAGTTGTATATTATTCCATGTGATTAACAGATTCCTAAATGATAATCAGTTGTAGAGAAAGAAATTACCATACTAGCACCAACTTTCTAACATCAGAAGTCAACTTTTTCCACAGTTTTCCAACCTGTGTCCATTGGTATAATAGCAGTTTCTCATTTTGCTCAATCTCAAAGTTGTATTAGACCATAAACCAGTACTAAATAGACCATCTCTAAAACACTGACTTTGCTTAAAGATTTTGAATGATGGAAAACCTAAGACTTTGTGAGGAAGTTCATTCCATTTCTGAAGAACTCCAAGAGTTAGCAAAATTTTTTTTCTCTTACATTTTCTTGACAAAGATAACAGTGGTTTGCCATCTCCTCCAGATCATTATAGAGATGAGAATTTGAAGCAAGTAGAGTTAAGAGACTTGCCCAGGGTCACTTAGCTATAAGTACCTGAGGCCAGATTTGAACTTAGAAAGATGAGTTTATTTGACTACAGAACTAGCACTTTATCCACTGTGCCACCTAGCTTCCCAGAATAATGAGAAAATCCCTCCTCCCCAATTGCATAATAGGGAAAAAATAAAAGGCTTTTGTACATGTAAAAGAGATGCATCTAGAATAAGAAGAAAAGTTATGGACTGAGGAAAGTTTGTTTTTTTTTTTACGCTAAACATTCCCAATAAAAGTCTGACATGCAAAAAATCTTCAATGAATTCAATTCAAGAAACATTTAATAAGAACTTTATATGTACATAGATTGTACTTCTCCTAGGATTGAAAGTTCAAAATGATACAGTCTATTACCTCAATGAGTTTACATTTTATTGACAAATTATATGAAAAATGATAAATTATAAGAAGAGTAGCCAATCTCCAATAAATGCTCAAAATACAGTGAGGTGGTATAATAAATTGAGTGCTAGACTTGGATTCAGAAAGACCTGAGTTCAAATCTAACCTTAGATACTTATAAGCTTTGTGACTTTGGGTAAGTCACTTAACATATAATTGCCTCAGTTCCTTCATCAGTAAATTGGGGATAATAAATAGCAACAAAGTTCCAGTGAGAATAAAATGAGTTAAAATTTGTAAAGTTCTTTGCAAACACTGTATAAATATTATTATTATTAAGAAATCTGTATAAAGTTTTCTAAAGGTGGCATGGAATTATCAACAAACACCTGAAAAGTGTTCATAATCTAAAATGATCAAAGAAATGTGAATTAAAATAAATTAGCTTTCAATTTACACAAATCTTAATGGATAAGATGAGGGAGTAAAGGAGACTAAAATTGAATGCTGCCAGTGCTGTGGAAAAACTGGCACTTTCAATTCTGGTAAGGCTCCAAACTGGATTCATCTCTTTGGAAAACAATGTGATACAAATTATACAATAACAAAAGTATTAATACGTTTTGATCTATTTATCAAATTACTATCTATATATCATATGATATTACTAATCAAGAAAAACAATCTGTATCATGTTATGCCCAGCAATACAATTTGTAAAAGAAAAAAACCAACTATATACTCACTGAGTGGGAAATGAATGGTAAAAATGGTGAATGTAATAGAATACTTTTAAGCCATAAGAAATAACAAACAAGAAGAATTTAAACAAATATAAAAAGATATATGAAATATATATAAAATGAAAAGAGCAAACCCCCACCCAAAATATAAACATGGTCTAAAAAACTATATAAACAAAGAAGGCATTAAATGACAAAAAAATCCAGTTTAAATATATTGGATGACTTTATTAAAATTAATATGTACAGTCTTTGTTCCCTAAAGCATTCAACAAGTATACAGTTACATGTACATTCCTTTATAATCACTTTGATACTGTCCTGTTGTTTTATTTGTTCTTTCTTCCATTACTGATTTACTATTATTGTATATAGTAGTATATATATACTACTATATACAGTTAGTTGGCACAGTGGATAGAGTCCTAGGCCTGGAGTCAAGAAGATCCTTCTTCCCAGGTTCAAATCCAGCCTCAGACATTTATTGAACATGTAATTTAATACTGTTTGCCTCAGTTTCTTCATCTGTAAAATAAGGTAGAGAAGGAAGTAGCAAACCACTCCAGTATCTTTGCCAACAAAACTCCAACTGGGATCCCAAAGAGTTGGCTTGTTCTTTGCCTGAATTAGGTTTGTTAATTCCCAAATTTCTTGGTTGTTTTATTTTGAATTTATAATATACTAAAGCTCTTACATCTCTTTTTAATTGTTCTCTAAGAATGTCTTTTCTTTTTAACCTGATAGATTGAATAAAAATCTAAGACTTCACATTCATGCCTATTAAATATTATTTTACTAATTCCATCCAATGTTCAAGTCTGTTGACATCTTTTAGGGTTGTAACATCCATGTGGTAACGCCTTTGAGCTCTGTCTTCTGCAAATTTGATTAGCAAGTGACTTAAGCTTTTCTACAAGTCACTGATTATTTTAAATAAATAAATAAATGAATGAATAACTAAATAAATAAATAAATGAATAAACAAATTAATAAATAAAGTAAAATGACAAAGGGCTAATCAGGGATTCCTGGGACAAACTATTAGAAACTTCCTAGTTCCAAATTCATCTTACTATGTAATTTATCTTGCACAGATCTAATAATCTTATTCACAAGGACAGAATGAGAGATTATCAAATGCTTTTTCTAAATTTTTTCATTAATCTAGGAAAAATGACTTTTTCCACTTGGGTATAATATATCAATGGCATTCATCTATTCTCCTAGTATAGTTTACTTATTAAAAAAAATAAACATAAATGAGTTATATCTGGCCTGACTTGTCCTTGATAAAGCCAGGCTAACTCTTTGCGATTACCATTCACTTTTCTAGCAATGGGTTCAAATCAAGAAAACATCTAATGCCCAGTGGACTTACGCGTTGGCTATGGGGGGTGGGGGGGGAGGAAAAGAAAATTATCTATGTCTTTAACGAATAATGCTTGGAAATGATCAAATAAAATATATTTAAAAAAAAAAAAACCAGGTCAAGGAACATTCTCTAGGCCTGTAGCATTTCTTTCATTCTCTATAATCTTTCAAAGTTCATTGACTGCAACTCAGTAATCATATGTATTAATTCTATTGGAATTCTGGGATGCTGTTCTTTTGTTTTAGGATTTGAAATCATCAAGCACAGTTAAGTGTTCTCATTATTTCCTCACTCATTTTACATTTTCATATCCCACATGATATTTAACTGCATCCATTTTTGTTCTAGCACTTACCAGAAAAAATAGAAACAAAATAAAGGTTTAATCTATCTGCCTATTCTCCGTTATTTATTATCATAGCCTCATCCATTCTAATCATCACTCTTTCCTTCCTTGTTTCTCATTTTACCAATAGTACTTTTAAAATATTTTGTTGTTGTCTGTTGCATTTATTACCAGTCACATGACTATATTGAGCTTTTACATTCCTACTAGTATCATTAGAGGCCTGTCTCATATTTTTGTGTTCATTCTCTATATTTACCTTTGCTTCCATCATTCTGTAGCCACTTTTTTTTTTATTCAAGTTGACTGATAAGTTTCTCATGCATCCATATTGATATCTGAAACAAACTCTTCCTCATGAAAATGTTTTTCTTTGTGTTTTTACAATTCCATTTTCTCTTTCTTTTTAGGGATGAGTGGAATTATAGGCAATAGAATCCTACCAATCCTTTTTCTGAACCCTTTGATATCCAATCTCATTAAATTTAGATTCATTGTCATAGTAAGCCTGCTTTTTACTCTTCTGATTTTTTTATTACAAATTCTAAAATGATGCGGCCACTTTCCTCCAAATTTACTAACATTGCCATACTAGCAAAAAATTCTTTCTCGTTTAGAGAATCAGGTCTAAAATATCAATTTATCCCTAATCATTTCTCCAACCTTTTAAAGATGAAATTATCATTAAGAAAAGCCAAGAATTATTAGCTCCTCTGCTTTTGGCAAAGAGAAAGCATCACCAGATGTCCCCTTTGGCATGTTTCTGTGACAGGCTTCTCTTCAGTTTCCCAAAATCCTCATCTATTTCTTCCTTCTGTCTCACATTCTGTCTACCTCACACCTAACAAGTGGACATCCAGCCTTTGCTTCAAGACAGAACTAGCATCTCCTGAAGTAGTCTATTGTACATTTGAATAGCTATTATTGACTGAAAGTTTTCCATGTAATTAAGCCTAAAGTTTCCTTTTCTCAGCTTCTACTCATTGTTCCCCTTTTGCCCCCAGGAGCCAACAAACAGAAACCTTATTCCTTTTCCACAGGAAATTCCTTCAAACACTTGAAGACAGCTATCATGCTCCAACTAAGTCTCCTGTTCTAAAATTAAAAACTAAACATCATAATTCTATCATCCAATCCTTATATGGCACAAAATCAAGGCTCTTCACTATCTGGGCTACTCTTCACTGGAAACTTTTTTCAGTTAATTTATATTCTTCCAATTGTGGTTTCCACAACTAAATACAAAACTCTAGATATGGTTTAACAAAGGAAGAGTACAATAGGACTGTTATTTCCCTAGTCCTAGATACTTGTCACAAGATAGGCTAAAATTACATTACTTTTTTTCAGTGTTTATTCATGTTGAACTTGCAAACCAATAGAACAAAATAGGAAAACTAAAGAGAAAACGACACTCCAAAAGAATTCAAAAACACCAATCAGACTTATTCAAATAAACTACTACAGCTTTAAAAAATAGAAATAGAGAAAGGAAAAGATATTGGTCAAGTTTATCATCATTTCCTATAGACAGTTAGCTCAAGTAAACCAGTCATAACAGTGAAGACATTATATATATCAGAAAGTGGCTTAGTTTGCAAACACAGTCTCCCTATGGAGCTGAAAAAATTGACAATCAAGAGCAACATAAATAGGCAGAATGCAAATTCATTTCTAAAACAAAGTGAAAGAAAATTATAAACCCTAACAACAAAATAGTGAAAAATTAGAATTCCTACTTTAAAAAAGTAAATAAAGCTTCCTGTGAATCCTAATTAAGCCATATCATACCTAAAATATTAATCAATAAAACTGTAACCAAAAAAAAAAGAATAGTGACAGAGGAATCACTGTATTTAAATAAGCCCTAACACTTCAGTCCTCAATGTGCTTTTGGAAAAAAGCAGAAATAGTTGGGAAGAACTCCTAGGTCAGAGCGACAAATGAAATTCTGATTAGAGTAACAATCTTAAAAAAAGTGAGAAATTATTTTAAAAGATATTCCATAGGAGGAAGAAAGGGAGGGAAATACAAAAAGAATATAAAAAAGATAGAATATATTAATAGTCAAAAAGGCACATGAAAGTATACAGGTTAGGTGCTTATACATGAAGTATAAAATCATGCCAAAGTAACAAACTCCTTGAAAATTAGAAAGAAACAAATAGAAGCCAATGATTTCATGAAATAATAACAATTACTTAAACAAAGGCAAAAGGCTGGGGGATGGGGGTTGGGAAATGTATAGTACCTCAAAGCAAAAACAACTGCATGGAAAATATTAAGGAGAAAATATTTAAGAATCACTGGATTATCTGAACACCATGACTAAAAAAAAAGGCCTAGATATAATATTTCAAGAAATCTTAAAAGAAAATTGACAGATTAGATAGAATCTGTGTAGAATGTGGAACTAGAAAGAATCTACCAGTCACTATCTGAAAGAAATCACAAAATGAAAACTCACAGGTACATCACAGTCAAAATACAGAGCCTACAAGTCAAAGAAAAAAATTATGAGCAGTCAAAAAAGAAATAATTTCAGAATAAAGGAGTCACAGTCAGAATCATACCAAAGATCATCTCATTGGGTTGTTACATCAAAATTTATTTGAGATATATATATTGCAGTTGGAAAGAGGAGTCACCAATAAAAAGAAGTGAAGAACTTGGAATGTGACATTCCAGAAAGCAAAGGATATGGATTTACAGCTAATAATAACTTATCCAGCAAAACAAAGTACACTATAGGGAAATAAATAGACTTTTAATGAAATAGAGAACTTCCAAGCAGACCTGACGAAAAAACCAAAGCTCTAGGAAAATTTTGCAATGCCACCATAGGAGTGAAGAAAGGTAAAAAATATATACAAAATTAAAAGATAAAAAATAAAAAGGTAAATATTAATAATGATAAAGTAGTAAACAAGGATAAACAATTTATATTCATATATTAAGAGATGATATGTGCATCTCCTCTGGTCCCTATCATCACTACAGTTTATAAAGAGAGACTAATTAGACAAGGTCTGGGACTGATTCTCTTTTGTCTTAATGATCGATCGTAAGTGTGGAAAGAAGGTGAAAGAAATATATTGAAGTAGAGGAGAGAAAAGGAAAGTTAGGGGGAATTGTTTTAAAAAATCAAGCTACCCTGTCACCATGAAAATCCTCTCTGACCAAGATTAAAATATTGCCACAAAAAGAATACAGGAGTGAAAGAATCCACAAGGAGACAGAGTGAAACAACTATGAAGAAAAGAAAAACCCAAAAGGTAGGCAAAGAACATCTAGGGCACTGGGGTGAGAATAGAACAAAACAAAAACAGGCTGTAGCAAGGAGGGAAGAGCAAGTCACACAACCCCACCCCACATTCCCAGAGCAGACTGGGGTGAGGTGGGCTGATCTTGTGGGTCCAAAGTGAAGTCAGGAATCCAAGTCTAGGCTTGGGATGAGAACATAGTTCACACTTTGGGGTGAGGACATAGTACGTAGGGGAGGTCCTTCCCTCCCCGCCCATCTTTTTGCCCAGAACTAAGGATGGAGCTCCAGGATAGGGCAATCAAAGGTGTGCCTGATTGGATCAAGTACACAGTAAAACCAAAAAATTGAGCCTAAGCCTGGGGCTAGAATTTCATCACCCCCTGACCTGATAAAGTTCAGAGTAAGATCAAAAGTTTATACTGAAGCCTGGGGCAAGTCCTTAAGCCAACAGCATCTCAAAGGTCAATTGAATCAACAGAGGGAGGGAACTCTCAGAGTTCTGAGCCCTCAGATCATCACATCAACCTCCAAAAACAGAAACTGGGGAAAAAAAAACAGAAAATAAGCTAAAAATAGCATCAAAGAAGGACTGAAGTTTAAGAGTACCCCAACTTCCCAGAAAACAGAACCTACCTATAATGAGATAGGAAAAATGAGCAAACAATAAAAAAGCACCTAACTCTAAAGAGTTTTTTATGGAGATAAAGAACAAGGTACAGACACAGAAGAAGACAGTAAAAGCAAAGGAAACAGACCCAAAGCCCAAAAGAAAAATATGGATTGGATACAGATTCTGTAAGAGCTCAAAAAGTATTCAAAAGCCAATTAAAAGATTCAAAGGAAAAGTGGGGAAGGGAAATTAAAGTGATGCAAGGAGAAATGAAAGTGAAGCAAAATGAAATGGGTTAATTGAAAAAGGAGAACCAAAAACTGACAGAGGAAAATCAGGCATTAAAAATCAGAATTGACCATCTAGAAACTAATCATTTAATGAGAAATCAAGAAAAAATAAAATAGGGTTGAAGGAATGAAAAAATAAAGGAAAACATGAAATATCTTACTGAAAAAAAAAATAGACCTAGAAAATAGATCTAGGAGAAACAATTTTGGAGAGAATTATTGGACAACCTGAAAGCCATGATAAAAAAAAAAAAAAACTTGGATATCATAGTAAAAGAAATTATCAAAGATAACTGTCCATACATCCCCAAATAAGAAAAAAAATTGAAACTGACAAAATTTACAGATCACCTGCAGAAAGAAATCCTCAAATGACAACTTCCAGGAATGTAATAACTAAATTCGAAACCACCAAGCCAAAGAAAAAATATTTCAAGAAGCCAGAAAGAAAGCATTCAAATGCCATGGAGCTACAATCAGGATCACATAGGATCTAGCAACTTCTACACTAAAGGATCGAAAGACATGGAATATGATATTTAGGAAGTCAAAAGATCTGGGTTTACAACCCAGAGTCACTATCCAACAAACCTGAGTATATTTTTTTCAGGGGAAAAAAACAGACATTCAATAAGATAGAAGATTATCAAGCATTCCTAAGCAAAAAGCCAGACCAAAACAAAATGTGTGAAGTCCAAACACAAGACACAAGATAAAACGAAAAAGGTAAATAAGAGAGAAAATTTAAGGGACTCATTAAGGTAAAAATGTTCTAAAATGTTTATCTATCTAGATGGAAAGAAGATCTCTCTAATTCTCAAAAATGACTCTGAGTAGGACAGAAGATAGAAGGAATTTACTCAGAAAGAGGGTTAAGAACCTGATTATGATGATATGATGTATATGATGATATGATGTGTATATAAATGTGATAATATGGAAAAATATCTATGTGATATGATATGTATGCATATGAATGATATACTAAAAATCAATCAAGAACTAAAAGAGAGTTTTAAAGTGATACACTGAGAGAAAAGGGAAGGAAACGATAGAATTGGGTAAATTATATTTCATGAAGAGGCATGAAAAATCATTATAGGGTGAAGATTGGATTTAGCCATCTCCCCTGATTGTAACAATGAAGGTACTTAGCTCTTCCTTTATAGTGAAGCTAGAATTATAATCCACAATCTATTTTTAGATTTTAATCTACAAAAAGTGATTATTCAATATTTTAAGTACATCTACCCATTTTAACCACAAAAGGTATTAATTAGCTATAAAAGATGAACTTACCAAAAAAGATATTAAATAACCCCAAAAGATATAAACTAACCAAAGAAGATGAGAACTAAAGAGTGGGCAGGCCAGGAGAAAAGCATCTGCTGTGATTAGTAGATGTGAAATTTAGGGGAGGTGACACAAGAGAAAATGATTCTTTAAAAAGAGGACAAAAGGTAAGAAGAAGAGATATATTTGATTCCATTTTCGAATTGGATGAAGGATCTCTAATTCAGAGTTGGAATTGTAGGAGAGAATGGAGACAGACACTTGAGGAGCAACCGGAAGATAGACACCCAGACTTCTTTTCACTTATACAGTCATCACTGGTGAGTGAAAGGCTGACTTAGTGACCCTGCCTTTCTGGAGGCATGAAGCCTCCAGAAAAAAGGCCTGTCATCTTGAGACTCTCTTCCCCTGGCTGGGGTTTAGAAATTATAACTGCTATCAGAGGAAACCAGAACTCACTCACTCTCTCACTCTCACTCTCTCTCTCTCTGTCTGTCTCTGTCTGTCTCTGTCTCTCTCTCTCTCCCCCCATTTCTCTCTTCCTTAATATCTTCCCTCTATTGTAAATAAACTACCATAAATTCCATTTTCTTAAAATATTAAGTACAACAACAATTAATATTAACAATAGAGAGGGGAGGATAAGGGTGGTTATAGGCAATGCTTAAACTTAACTCTCTTCAGAATGGGCTCAGAGAGGGGAAAAACAATTATACTCCTTGGGGTATAGAATTTTATCTTATCCCACAGAGAACTAGAAGGGGAATAAGATAAGGGAAGAGGGAGGTAGTTGGAGGGAAAGGGAAGTGTGGGTGGGGGTTGACAAAATTCAAAATACTGATAAAGAGGAACAGAAAGAGAATAGAGCAGGATATAAAGGGGATAATATGATGGAGGACAATACACAGTTGGTAATCGTAACGTTTAATGTGAATGGGATGAATTCATCCATAAAATGGAAGTGGACATTGTAAATCTTGAAATCTCTCAGACTTGTAAATGTTAAAAAATTTCCATATTGAGGAATCCTCCATTGGAACAAATTCCCTACTGGAAAACATTCCCCATTTTGATGTGAGAACTCGCCAGGATCAGAAATGGGAGGACCTCTACTCCATCCGTACTTAAGACTGCTTTAGGGGAGAAAACTCCTTGCTATGGGAGGACCTCTACTCCACCCGTACTTAAGACTGCTTTAGGGGAGAAAACTCCTTGCTAAACAATTAAAGTACTTGGACCCATGCTTATAATAAGGCAAGGAGTTCTTTGAGCCATGCCTGTTTTTTAGAATTGATACAATGGGATACTAGGTACCTAAAAGGGTCGGGCAAGTTTTCTCGTAATGAGATTAGTCGACTCAGCTGTGTTTTCTCTGGTTAAGACATACTGAGGGGATTAGTCAACACAGTAGCATTTTCTCTGGTTCAGACTTACTGAGGAGATTAGTCAACTTAGCAGGAATTCAGATGGGCAGTCCTTTGGAAAACGTCTACAGTGATTGGTAGATGTAAAGGACTTAGGGGAGGTGACATAGGAGAAAAACCCCTATATAAGAAAAAGCAGAATCTCTTGAGAAAACAATCCTTTTGGAGGATCTCTGATGAGGATTGCTTGGGAAGAATCTCTTGAGAGAGGCTCTGGAGAAGGGAAGCTCTTGGAGGACAATCTCTAAGGAGGTCTTACTGGAGTTCCTCTGAGGGGACTCTGTCCCTCTGGAGGCTCTGGAGAGAGGCCCTTTAAAATAGTCTCTGGCTGGATCTCGCTCTGGTGAAATTAGCTGAGTTGGAGCTGGCCTGGTGTCCGTAGAATCCTTGCTTAGACAGACCTTGTGGTGAGTGATAAAAGACTAACTGACTGATCTCTCTCTTAAGACTCAGGTCTAGGCCATGTTGACTTAAGACCTGTCATACTTATTTCCTTTTTCTCTCTCTCTCTCTTTCTTTGATTACACATTGTATTATTAATTAAATTCTCTATAAAACCCAGTTGACTTGAGCATATTGAATAATTGGGAATATTTCCCTGGCGACCACCTTATATTTGTTTTAAAAACCAAAACACTGTAGTGAAACATATTTTCTGAGGTCACAATTTACTCACCCTCTCTTATATCTATCACAATTTACATCTTCCACTATTTTAATCACTACAGTTTAAGACCTCAACCATTATAATTATAACAACAGCAAAGTCGATTAAAAACCAGAATACTACTATGTATTGTTTAGAAGAAACACATTTGAGGCAGGATGACACACACAGAATAAAGGTAAAAGGCTGGAACAGAATTTATTAAGCATTACCAAAAGTAAAAAAAGCCAGAGCAGCAATCATGATACCAGGCAAAACCAAATTAGAAATTGATCTGATTAAAAAAGATTAGAAAGGAAAATACATTTTGCAAAAAGGTACTATAAACAATGAAGTAATATTATCACTAAATATTTATGCACCAAATGGCATAGAATTTAGATTTCTACAGGAGAAATTAAAGGAGCTTAAGGAGGAAATAGATAGTAAGATCATATTAGTGGGGGATCGTAATCTTCCCCTTTCAAAATGAGATAAATCAAACCAAAAATAAATGACAAGGAAGGAAGGGAATTGGATGAAATGTTAGAAAATTAGAGTTCATAGATACCTGGAAAAAATTGAATACCAATAAAAAGGAATATGCCATCTTCTCAGTAGTGCATGGTACATATAAAAAGATCAACCATGTACTAGGGCATAGAAATATTGCAAACAAATGCAGAAAAGCAGAAATAATAAATGCTACTTTTTCAGATCAAAATACAGTAAAAATATGATTAACAAGGATCCATGGAAAGGCTAATTTAAAATTAATTGGAAACTAAATGAAATAATTATTCTAAATTGGTTGTTGAAAAAAAATCATGGAATTTTTTTAAACCCTACTTTCTGTCATAGAATCAGTATCATGTATTAGTTCCAAGGTAGGAGAGTGGTAAGGGCTAGACAATGGGGGTTAAGTGAGTTGTCCAAGGTCACTTGGACAAGCTGGGAAGTATCTGAAGCTACATTTAACCTAGACCTCTGTAAACCTTAAAATTTCTTAGACTTATAAATGTCGGAAATTTTACCATTGGGAAATTTCATACTTGGAAAACTTCTTAGTGATAGTCTATTGGAATGTGAACCCAATTGACAAGGGAGGTTCTTCCTCCTCCTTTCGTAAGATTACGTTAGGACAGAAAACTTTTGCTAAACAATGGAAAGGGCTTTGACCTATGCTTAAGCATAGAACAGGAATTTCTTTGAGTCATGATTGATTTTAGAATTGATACAATGGAGATACTTGGAATGACAGAACTAGGTCTTGGAAATTGCAATCTCCACCCTACTCAGTCCTAACAGGATTTAGGAAGGGCTGCAGCATAGATCAAAATTTAATTATTCCAATCTCTACCCTACTCAGGGTAACAGGATTTAGGAAGGGCTGTAGCAAAAGATCAAGATTTAATTATTTGAGAATATGACCTTCAACAGACATGTGCAAAGCCACAGACCTCTGGACGGTCCTGGGTTAAGCTAGAGCCACCATTGGCACAGGGAGACATGGACAGTGATTGGTAGATGTGAGAACTGAGGGGAGGGAACTTGGATGGTTTCCTTAAAGATAGAGGGGTCTGAGGACTGAGAGGGTGGTTGGTTGGAGAGTTTTTGGCTCTGAGAGGTTGTGCTGCTCTGAAGGAAGCTGGAGGTGGAGGCCCCTGGGACTGTTTCTCCATTTTGGTCACGTGAGTAATAGGGACTGATCTCCTTTCTTTGCCTCAGCTATCTAAGGGCTTAGGCCTTTTGGCCCAGCCTAAACAGAAGGGGTATTTAAGCCCTATTCCCTTCTCTCCCCTTTCTCTCTCCCTCTCTCTCTATATCTCTAATTCCTTTCTTCCTCCTGTTTGTAATTAAACTCTATAAAAGGTTGACAGCTGACTTGAGTTTTCATTTAGGAATTACATAGCTGAATTCCTTGGCGACCTTAAATTAATATATATCAGTCTTTTAAAGTGATTTCCTTGTCACATCTCTCATTTGTAGACCTGACTCAATCCAATGAGCCACCTACCTGCCCTTTATTTTTTTAACTGAACAGAGTCTCTTTATGTCCAGTACACTGCAGAGCACATGGTAAAAGCATACTAAGTGTCAGAGGAAGATAAACAAGAAACCTTCTGGTGACTATTGTGGCTGGAGGGCCTCTGGGAGAAGCATGGAGAGAGCAGGGCCAAAAGGAGTTCTTTTCAATAGTGAGTGCTGAGAATTTCATTAAAGAGAATGATGATGAGGAGACCACATATCAAAATCTATGGGATATGGTCAAAGCAATACGCAGGGGAAATTTTATATCTCTGAGTACATATATTAACAAAATAGAGAGGGAGAAGATCAATAATTGGGGCTTGCAATTGGAAATTCTAAAAAGTAAAGGAGAAATTAATAAAATTTAAAGTAAAAGAACTATTGAACTTATAAATAAGACCAGGAACTAGTACTTTGGAAAAAAATAAAATACTGGTTAATTTAATTTAAAAAATGAAAATGAGAATCAAATTAACAGTATCATAGATAAAAAGGGTGATCAGACCTCTAATGAAAAAGAAATTAAGGTAATTATTAAGAAATGTATTGTCCAATTATATGGCAATAAATATGACAATCTAGGTGAAATGGGTGAATATTTACAAAAATATAAATTGCCCAGATTAACAAAAGAGAAAATAGAATGCATAAATAATCTAATCGCAGAAAAAGAAATTGGACAAGCCATCAAGGAACTTCCTAAGAAAAAAACTCCAGGGCCAGATAAATTCACAAGTGAATTCTACCAAACATTTAAAGATAAGCCAATTGTAATATTAAACAAATTATATGGACAAAATAAGCAAAGAAGGAGTTCTACCAAAATCCTTTCATGACACAAATATGATACTGACTGCAAAGTCAGGCATACCAAAAACAGAGAAAAAACTATAGACCAATCTCCTTAATGAAAATAGATGCAAAAATATTAAATAAAATACTAGCAAAAAGACTCCAGCAAGTTATCATAAGGATTAATCACTATGACCAGGAGGGATTTATAGCCAGGAATGCAAGGATGGTTTAATATTAGAAAAACCATCCACATAACTAACCATAATATCAATAATCAAGCCAACAGAAATCACATGATTATCTCAATAGATGCAGAAAAAGCCTTTGATAAAATACAATATTCATTCCTTTTGAAAAAACTAAAAAGTACAGGAATAAATGGATCTTTCCTAAAAATAATATAATATATATTTGAAACCATCAGCAAATATCTGCAATGGGAAAAAGTTAGAAGTCTTCTCAATAAGATCAGGAGGGAAGCAAGGATGCCCATTATTACCACCATTATTTAATATTGTACTAAAAATACTAGTGATGGCAATTAGAGAGGAAAAAGAAATTGAAAGGATTAAAGTAGGCAACGAATAAGCTAAACTATCACTCTTTGCAGATGATATGATGGTCTACTTAAAGAATCCTAGAGAATCAACTAAAAGGCTAGTGGAAATGATTAACAACTTTAGCAAAGTTACAGGGTAAAAATAAGCCCCCATAAATCATCAGCATTTCTATATATTTCCAACAAAACTCAGCAGCAGGAGTTAGAAAGAGAAACTACATATAAAATCACTCTAGACAATATAAAATATTTAGGAATCTATTTGCCAAGACAAACACAGGAATTATACAAACACAACTACAAAACACTTCACTCAATTAAAATGAGATCTAAATTACTGGCAAAATATTAATTGCTCATGATGAGCTAACATAATAAAAATGACCACCCTACCCAAATTCATTTACTTATTCATTGCCATACCTATCCAACTTCCAAAAACTTTTTTATAGAATTAGAAAAAAATATAACAAATTTCATCTGGAAGAACAAAAAATCAAGAATATCAAGGGAAATAATGAAAATAAATATTAAGGATGGAGGCCTAGCAATATCAGTTCTTAAAACTGTACTATAATGCACTGGTCATCAAAACAATATGGTAATGGCTAAGAGACAAAAGGGTGGATCATTGGAATAGACTAGGGGTAAATGATTTCAGCAAGCTAGTGTTTGATAAAGCCAAAGATCCCAGCTTTGAGGGCAAGAACTGATGATTTAACAAAACTTCTGGAAAAATTAGAAAACAGTATGGGAAAAATCAGGCATAGCTCAACATCTCATACCCTATACCAAGATAAATTCAAAATGGGTAAATTACTTAAACATAAGGAATGAAATCATAAATAAACTAGGTAAACATAGAATAGTATAACTTTCAGGTTTGTGGGTAAAGCAAAGTATTTAAGACCAAGCAGAAGATAGAAAATGTTACAAAATACAAAATGAATGATTTTAATTACATCAAATTAAAAAGGGGTTGCACAAACAAAACCAATGCAACCAAAATTAGAAGGAAAGCAACAAACTGGGGAAAAAATTTATAGCAAAACCATCTGACAAAGGTTTAATTTCCCAAATATATAAGTAACTAAATCAAATTTTTAAAAATCAAATGATTCCCCTATCAACAAATGGTCAAGGGATATGTATAGGAAGTTCTTAGATGAAGAAATCAAAATTATCAAAAATTACATGAAATAGCACTTTTAGGTTTACCAGTCACTTAAACAATATCCATTTGATCCTCATTACTCTATGTCCTAAATAGATGTGTTGCCCATTTTACAGTTATAGAAACATAGGCTTTGAAAGACTAAATAACTTGCCTGTGGCCCTCACATCTAGTATCTATCAGAAGTGCAATTTGAACAGCATTTTCCATTACACATTTCAATTCAACTTGTGCTGCATGACACTCATTTAACATGTATACAGACACACATACACACACATTTGAGTAGCATTGATAAAATTAATTACATGTGTAGCAGTCCACCCCTAGCTATGGGCAAGGGAAACAGTTGGTATGTGCAGATTGCCTTAAAAGAGCATGCTCAGCCTAGAGCATGCTCAGTATTGCACATGGCTGGGAAAGCCTCTGACCCTTGACCCCAGCTTCTCCCAGGTTAGGCGGGAACGCAGGTTTCTTTGTGATCACCTGGTTAAGAGAAACCACACCTATACCTTGTCATTAACCAATGATAATCATCCCTATGCACTGTGTATAGTTGCAAAGAGATTAAATAGGGCCCAGCCAGCTCCACCTCTCTCTCTTGATGCCTGTCCTTGCTGGAGCCCAAGGCCAGGCTCCATCTCTAATCTATCTCTCTTTCATCTTTCTGACCTGTGTGGTATTGAATCTGGATCTCTGGACTGGTAAAGGCTTTCGGAATGGTCCTTTGATCAGAGGTTGGCTGTGGCTCATTGATAATTAATAAAGACTCATTTCTGCCACCTTATATCTCTAATTCGACTCCGTCATCCCCCTTGTGGTATCTAAAACTTCTATCCTTTCGCTATCTTCCTACCTTAAAGATTCTCTCTCCCCTCTGAGGAAGCTTTAACATGAAATAAAATAAACCACTTTTTCAAAAATACAAGGTCCCAAATTTATCTATAAGAGATCAGAACCCTTTACTTGTACTAATAAATATGCATGAATTGCATATAGTGAAACACCATTCAGGTATTTGTTTTCTCAATGTCCATTAAATACTGCCAATGAAACAAATGAAATTATATCACCCATTTGTTTTTATGAAATGACTAATGAAAGAACCTGGTGACTTCTATTAGAAATGTTGTATACAGTTTCTCGTGACATGGCATGTACCGTTGCTCATTCAGAACAAACCTAGATCAGTTCTTGCCTCTTAAATTTAGTATGTTTTCTGATGTTCTCATATGCATTCATGCTTCAAGTAAACAGTCATAATGTACTGCTTTGACTAATATATTATATATTTTGGATCTGTTCCACATAAAAAAATAATAATCACATGAAAAAGCATACTATATCCTTCCTGATTAGAGAAATGCAAATCAAACAACTATGAGGCACCTCTTCACACCTAGCAGACTAGCCAAAATGACAGCAAAGGAAAATGATAAATGTTGGAAGGGATGTGGCAAAATTGGGACACAAATGCACTGCTGGTAGAGTAGTAAATTAATCCAACCATTCTGGAGGGAAATTGGAAAGGCTTTAAAAGAATGCCTGCCCTTGATCCAGCCATACCACTGCTGGGTTTATACCCCCAAGAGATAATAAGGGGGAAAGACTTGTACAAAATATTTATAGCCTTGCTCTTTGTGATGGCAAAAAGTTGGAAAATGAGGGGGTGTACATCGACTGGGGAATGGCCGAACAAATTGTGATATCTGATGGGGATGGAATACTATTGTGCTGAAAGAAATGATGAACTAGAGGATTTCTTTGTGAACTAGAAAAACCTCCAGGAATTGATGCAGAGCAAAAAAAGCAGAACCAGGAGAATGTTGTATATACAGAGACTGATACACCATGGCACAATAGAATGTAATGGACTTCTCTACTAGCAGCAATGCAATCAATAATTCAGGTCAACACTGAGGAACTTATGAGAAAGAATGCTATCCACATCCAGAGAAAGAATTGTGGGACTAGAAACACAGAAGAAAAACATAAGATCAATCACATGGTTCAATGGGGATGTGATTGGGGTTTTGATGTTAAAAGATCACTCTACAGCAAATATGAATTACATAGAAATAGGTTTTGAACACTGATGCATGTATAATCCAGTGGAACTACTTGTCAATTTTGGAAGGGGGAGGAAAAAGTGGAGGGAGAGGAATCATGGATCATGTAACCATGGGAAAATATTGCAAATTTTTAAAAAATGATGCGAATCAGTTTCGGCTCATTGTTCATTTATAATTTAAGAGAATAGTCATGGACTGTAAGTAGTAGTGAGCTCTCTTCAACTTGGGTACATGGCTATAATATTTCTGAATTTATCATTAATCTAGAGCTAAAAATGATAAATAAAATGGTTTATAAACTGAAAAATTCTATTTGGTATAAAAACAAAGTTTGACTATTATGTAATAAACATTATTTTCTTTTATGCCTTATTAAATATTTATTGAGTCCTAATATGTATGATTCACAGAGGTAGGCATTGATCCATAAATGTTTTGAGAATGGAGTGCAATCCTGGATTAAGACTATAGTCTTCCAATGTGGCTACTTAGCAGATATTTAATCTCTTGGATATACAAATTATGATATGGATAATGAAAAATAATATATCTCACTTTAAAGATCATGGAAATGAAGGTGCTTTAAGAGCAAAAAAAATCAAGCTACACAAATAGACATCTATACAAATAAGGAAGAGGAGGTTAGACTAAACACTTACCACTTACACCTTGTCCTCACCAGAAACTAGTCAAAAGAAGGAAGAATAAACACACACACACACACACACACACACACACACACACAGAGTTGGGTAGAGAAATTTCACTCAACAGGGAAATACACAAAGGAGAAAAGGAAAAACTAGAGGGAGTACAAGTTAAGGGAGGGATTAATCCTAAGCAAAACAGACTTGTAAGGATGTATAAAAACATGTATAACTCTTTTTTTAAATGAAAAAAGGATGGGAATCTGAGGAAATATTCATAAATTTGAAATGGATGAAAAAGTTATGGTCCATAAATATTATAGAATACTATTGTACTAAATTGTTATCTGTCATGACCAACCAGGATTCCAGAGATTAATTATGAAACATATTCTTCTGACAGAGAGGTGTGTGAAGATTTGATTTATCTACCTCCTGATTGTAACAATGGAGATACTTGGTCTAACAGAATCAGGAATGTCTTGTGAACTTACATTGCTCCACCCTACTTAGTCTAACAAGGTCAGCAATGTCTGCACCCATACTTAAGGATTAAGTATCTGGGAGGATGGCCTTTGATAGACATGTGCAGAAATAGCTGACAGACCACTGGGCTGTCCTAAATCAAGCTAAGCTACCATTGGTACAGATAAGATACAGGAAAGTGACGTAAAACTGTCTATACAGGGCACATCACTTCTTCTCTTCGGTCTCTTTCCCCAGAGAGGTGGATCTGGCTGGTGACTTCCTATGAGCAGGCCTGAGTGCCAGTTTGATCCTGGAACTAGAGCCTGGAGGAGCTCCCTCAGACAACTTCCTTGAGAGGGTCTCGTAGTGAGTGATAAGACTGACACCTTTTTCCCCTGGCGCTCAGGGGAGGCCCCTTGGCCAAGGCCTTTAACTCCTGCCTGGCTCAGCTTGAGCCGAAGCAATTTTAATTAACTCTTTCCCTCTCTCTCTCTCTCTTTCTTAAATTCTTTCCTCTATATTAATTAAAATCACCATAATTTCCACCTGACTTGGGTATTTTATTATTTGGGATATCCCATGGTGACCAATAATTAAATATAGTTTAGGTCACAACGCTAAAATTATCCTTACAGGTGAAGGAATCAGAATGCAGAATGAGACATTTTTTTTTGGACATAGCCAATATAGGAACTTGTTTTGATTAACTAGACATGTTTGTAATGTATTTTATTTTTCTTGTGTTCTCAATTGGGAGAGGTGTTGAAGTTGGGTTAAAAAAAAAAGGCAGACCTTTAAATTTTTTTTAAAAACAAGAAATAGGAATTTTGATACCAAAGTTTATAAATAAAGTTTTCAAAGCAAGAGCCACATTTTTCCTGATTCCCTACAACTACCACTATAATTCCAATTGCCAGCACAAAGTATACATTTTACTCTTAAAGATTTGATAATAATATCTTATAGTTTCAGTCTGCAGTATCTGTAGTCTACTCAACTATATATACATATATCAGGTATTATAGATATAAATATGATTATTGAAATTAAATGAGGTGGGCACTAGTCTGAACTGGAATGTCTAAAGAAAATGTAGGTAAATTAAACTAACTCAGCCTAGAGAGACTGATTGGGGCAGTTTGAGGTTTTATAGTTTTCTAAACTTATTCTCATAACTCATTCAGGAAATATTATCCAAAATTCTATGTTAAGAAAAACTGGAATATATTCACAATTTTATTTGCACTCTCCCCTCTCCTTTCTTAACCCCTCCCCCACTTTTTATCCTTGACTACTAGGTGCCCAATACTTTCATATTACTCTGACTGTCCAAAGTCCCTTATTCCATCCAAGCCTTCCTGTACCCAAGTGATCTACCTTCCAAATTACCCTTCCCCAACACCTAGTTAAAAACATACTTAATGCCTTAAAAATCAGTTCTCTCCAGTAATCTTATTGTTCTATTTCAAAAGAGTAGATGATTCATAATTTTAGCCCTTTTAGAGGCATTTGTATTTTCAAAAAATTAGTTTGTTCACAGGATCATTACAGGCGCCTACAAAAGGTGACTAATTTTGACACCTCTAGGAACTAAAAAATATTTCAGTGGGTCAGGTCCAGGAAGTCCAAAACTGCCCTGAGAGGTATTGTGGATCCCAGTTCAAGGACCTTGAAAAGAGATATCAGTTATTTTTACTTTCACTCCCACTCCTAGGGATTTTACAAATTCTCAGAATACAAAGTTTTATGTAGGAACCAAAATGTCTTTGAAACCTACTCCAGATCATTTTCTTTTATCTGAAGTATAGAGTAGATCAAAACTATGTCCAACACACTTACTTACCAAGTGATGATGGTAAGCAATGCAACTTCTTTTACCTCAGTTTCTTTATCTGTATTATTAGGAGGTTGGACTAAATGACCCGAGTCATGACAAGAAAGTAGTTTCAGAATATGTCAACCAGGAGAGGTCAGTCATCTATATTAGCTACATCTTTATGACCATATAGTAAATAATTACAACTCTTGAGTTATGAGGGAAAAGTTAAATTATGTTCACTACTGTGCTGATGTAGACAAGACATAACTGTGATAATGTTATCACTTAAATTTTGGCTTGCAACTTCAGAATTTTAGAGACTTTCTGGTTTTCCATAGTTTTCCTAACATTTATGGCTTCATTTATATGGTCCAAAAGAGAATGCATGGGCTTCATTTGGGATTTATTTTGTAATTTGTAAATTCTCCCCTCTTTATAGTGGCATTTAAAATTTTTGTTAAGATTCTAGTGGATTGGTGGGAAATTATGAATTTAGTGTGTGATAATGATCTGGTCCTGGCAATATTTTTATAGGATATTTTGAAGTATATGTATCTTGGAAATTAGTCATCTTATAATCCATGGAAGTTAGTGATCTTCTGAGGTAAAATTCTAGCCACCAGATCACATAGTCCGTGGGTGCTAAATTTTAACATCCTAAAGTAATGATTTCCCCAAATATTACCATTTTCTTTTGCATTACCTACACTGACCTAGAAACCTAGTCACCTTACAATTAATACCTATTCTTGAATTAACAACATAAATCTATCCTTTCCTACAAATCTGCAAGAGGACTGAACCATTTGTCTGACACTTCTTTACTGACATATTGACTGGATTCATGCATATATTGTCCACAGAGAACCTTTTGAATCCATCCTAGTATCTTCACTATTTCATGGGCTCCATCCAAAGATAAAACATTTTCATATACATTCAACAAATGTAATAACATATACATGCTATTAATGTAGGAATATTAGAAAGATGGCCTCTCACATGTAACAGGGTTACCCAGATTACCAATTACACTTCTGGGCTACCCATCAGTTTGCTACTTCATTTGCTCCCATACTATATCTTATCATCCCAAATCCTATGTACTCAGGAGTACATTCTCTTACTTGTTAAGAAAATATAAACATCTCTCAATCAATTAAGGTAAGAGATCTTATCACAGATAAATGAAAAAGTATTTTTATAAAAATAGAGATATATTTGTTACTCATATCTCTCTCTAGATATATGTTAAGTTTTTAAATGTCCTAGGGCTAAATAAATTATGGAAATTTTAATTTATTAACAATGAATTCTATAACAAAATGAAAATGGATTACTTTAACATTTGAATTATTAAAAAAATTATAGCTAGCTCTCCATGCTCTTACTATAATAGCAATAATAGTAATGATATCAGTAGCAGTATTAGTAGTAGCAGTAGTAAGCACCTGAATTTAAAAGAGGTGAAAATGTTATTATTTCAGCATTTAAAAGACTCAGGATTTTGTCTATGAACTTTCTATAGTTATACAGATCAAAATTCTCAGTGCCTTACTCAATTGTTGTCTCTTCCCTATTGATATGTGTAGTATAAGTAACAAATATATCTCTATTTTTCATATAAGTAACAAATATGTCTCTATTTTTATTAACCAGTACTATCTGATTAACTGGGATAGGAACTCTGAGCTTAAATGAGTGAGAGATGTTTAAATATTATTAATTAATAAGAGAATATATACATATAGCTCTTAATTTATATAGAATTTGGGGTGACAAAATGAAGTATAATAACAAATAAAATAACAGGTTGAGGGATAATCAATAGTGAAGTTGATAATCCATATTTTTTTAAACTCTTACCTTCAATCTTAAAATCAATACTATATATTTGTTCCAAGGCAGAAGAGCAGTAAGGGCTAGGTAATGTGGGTTAAGTGACTTGCCCCAGGTCACATAGCTAGGAAGTGGTCTGAGGACAGTTTTGAACTCATCTTGATGATGACTTATTATCTCTGAGTCTGGCTCTCAATTTACTGAGCACCCAGCTTCCCCCTTGATAAACTGTATTAACCCTATTATGTTTAAGGGGTCATCCTTCTTATATTGCTAAATCAATAACAGGTACATTTTATCAAATTTGCTGAGTATACATGAAAATGGTTTCTCTATGGATGGGTCATGTAAAATAGCAAAGCTCCAATAACAATTAAAAGGCCCTCCAAAGGCAATATATGCATAAATGCAAATTTTGATAATGAATCTCTTAACATTTAGCTATGTTGGTCCTCAGATATAGATAGATAGATAGATAGATAGATAGATAGATAGATAGATAGATAGATAGATATAAAATCTTGCTCTCATAGTAAGTAAGCCTTAGCAGAAATTATGCATAGCCCTTAGGGACAAAGGGTAACTTTTTTGTGCTATAAGGAGATATCAGAAGAAAACTATACTTGAATAATAGGATTTAGAACTCAAAGAATTGCTCTGAATCAATTAATCAATGCAAGTGGTTATACTGTTATTTGGCATGTTGATTAGTTTTGATGAACTTATTTTATTTTTTACTTTTCAAAAAAATTCTTTGTTACAACAGAAAACTCACTGGGTAAGGAAAGAACATTATCAGAAATTAAACTTACATGAAGACAAATCAAATAATAATTTTAAATACAAAAAATAAAAATAAAATAAGAACAAATATTCCAGTAAAAATAGGTATCATTATCCTCAGCCCAAAAGTCTATATTCTATAACTTAATATCTTATTGAAGAAAGGGTGTCAGAGAAAAGGATTCAAGAAACATTTTCTCCCGGTTGTGGAAATTTCAGATCTGCTATAATCATCTCTGCTTGCTGAAATAGTTTTTTCCTTAGAATAACTTCAGCAGTTATTACAGAGATTACAATATAGAAGAGTAGCTTTAATGACAGAATTTCCATTATATTCAGTTTAAACACATATGGCAGTTTGGGCAAAACATTCAAAAGAAAAACTGAAAAATATCATGCAGTAAATAGATTATCAACAGGTATACAATTTCTTTATCCTTCTCTCCCTTAAAAAAACAATCTAATTTTTCTATTTCACAAAGAAATGATAGTATAAAAGGTTTTTATTTGTGTGTATTAAGTTTCTTAAAAATCAATACAGGATTATAGGGGATTCTTCCCTACCACTGTTGAGTTAATGATGCAAGGTATCTTATACAGGAGAACAATTTTATGAAATGCAAATTGAAGATTTCAAATAGGCCCCAGACTTATTTTTAGCTTCTTTGGGGATAGCAACATTTCAATATTTGGACTAGTCTGCATAATTGAGGCTTATAAGCAAATCAAACCTAGATGAATAAGGCTGCATCTGACTGTAAGAATAATTGAATTAAAACAAACTGCTTTCTAGAACATGGGGGGCTGGGAAGGGAATTAGATGAACTATAAATTAAAAAAGAGGATATGAATACCATGAAAACTCTAGCATTAGGGTTAACGTGAATCTGGAAACAGTTTAGTGAAAACCTGGTGTGGCTAGAGGCCAGCTCCAAGCTTAGTTGCTCTGGGCTAATCGCTTCCTTCAGGCAAGCTACTCTAGCGCACTAATAGGTTTTAATAAAAACTTCCAATTGGGCCAGTAAACCCCTCATTAAGCTGTTTTTAAAGCATGAATTTAAGAGCAGCAAGGGTAAAAGGTCGCAAGGAGTATTTAATTCACAACGGCTGGCAAGAGGTGCTGTTGTGATTGAAAACACCAGAGTTCAAGTGTCCAGGGCCATATAAACATCCGATTCTGTCACTAGACCTAGTTAAGTGACAGTTTGAAAAATAGATTTAATAAGGCATAAGGAAAAGTTTCCCACTCAACATGAGAAATAGAAATACAAGATTGTAATAGTTAAAAAACAAAAATGGTCAGTATCTACTTACAAAGAATTCCCTTAACTGTCAATATCTTGCCTAAAATGGTTTTCAAAGATAACCTACAATTCTTATAATATTCAAATATCAGATGTATAATTTCTAGTTTTATTAAATCAATGAAAATTACTGTATCCAAAATTATATATTATCTTCTTTATTTCATTATATTCTTCCTCTACTTGAAAATTCTCTAATTATATTGGTAAGAGTTTTGGAATCAATCTTTGGCAGTAATTATTACTGTGTACCACTTTTCTTAAACAGACCAAAGTCTATTATATTCACTTTCTTACTATTAGAGACACTTCTAAGCACTGAGCCCCAAATGCTTTTTTTAAATGAAAACATACTTCAAGTATATCATAACTCAATTTAGACCCTGAAATAGCACTCTTGTTTTCCTGCTACCTTTATTCTTTTCCTGAAATTTGTTCTTATTTTAGTGATTTCTATGGCAGCACTTGTTGCTAACAGGCTAAGCTCCAAAATAGAGGGGGTGCCTGGCTCCTAACATCAGCACTTTAAAATTATGGGCTTATCATATTCATATTAGTCTCTCTACTATACAATTCAATATTGCCATATGAATGATTCATTATTTCTTTAAAGAGTGTTGGAGTTGAAGTTGGAGGACCTGAGTTCAAATCTTAACTGTACAATTTATAACCCATGTTACCTTATATAAGGTTCTAGAATCTAGACTACTCTGGGTCTCAGTTTCTTCATATGTTTAATGAGGGAATTTAATTTGGAAAAACTCTGAGGTCCACCCATCTCTGATTGTAACCATAATATTCTTTGCTAATAGTATGGGGTGAGCCTTTGGTTCTTAAGAACTACAGATTCTATTTTCAGTCTAGTTAGAAGGACAGCAAAAGATTAAATGTTCTTTTTCTATTCAAGGAAATGTCATTTTTAGTATCAACTCTGTTAGAACAGTGCTCTAAAATGTTCCTAGTGTAGGTTCATATAATCTCAAGACTTCAATTTCTCTCTTTTTTATTACATATTACCTGGTCTTCCTGATTCCAGTCTTTCCCCAACTCTAACCCATTCTATATAAGCTGTTACAGTACTTTTCCTCCAGCATAATTTCACTATTCAAAACTTTATATTGACCTATTATAGAACAAATATCAGGGTTAGATAATTTAGTTGAAAGCACTCATTTTTATAAATTAAGAAGCAGAAAAATTAGTCAGAAAATGAAAATTCCATCTCTTGAGAGTGATTTTTTGAAAGCCTAATTGAAATTCATTCTTATATTATGCTTTTCCTCAAGGATCCGTAGTTTTATTAGTGTAGTCACTCCTCAGATATGGACGACAGTTTCTTTATAACTCAGCAAACAGTCTTCATGGTTGACTATGGCCAAAATTTAAAAAAATTCATCACCTAATGGTCAACATTCTAATGAAAAGTCTCTATGTAGTCCTTGGATTTGACTGACTCCACCACTATCATATCTGCTCTCCTCCCCAGGAAAAGACCATCATCAAGAAAGTTACTATCACAGAGATATCATTGGCTTCTCAGCTTTTGTATTCACACCTCATCAATAGCTTCTGTCCCTCTGACTGAGGGGCTGAAGGATCAAAAAAAAAAACCAAACAACAAACTCCTCTCCAAAATATAACAAGGGCTTTGAATAAGAAGGCCTCAGAAGTCAGTCAACTCTTCATTTCCCAGCAGCTTCACTCCTTGGATTCTACTGATTCCACCATCATCATGACCCCAGTATCTGGTACCATTTTCCTTCCCCTTCTCAGCTTCCTTTTGTGTGCTGTCTTACCCCATCAGATTATAAGTTTCCTAAAGATAGAGACTGTCTGTCTTTTTTTCTCATTTGTAACCCCAGGGCTTAGCGCAGTGCCTAGAAAATAGTAGGTGCTTAATAAATGTATAATGTGGTGTGTTGTAGTGTTACTATACTGATTTCGGATGAGACTGATTATGAGACTCCACTAAAGTTCTATTCCAAAACTTCTTCCAGTTATAGAATCAACCGTTGGTTTGTTTTAAAGGGCTATGCCAAAATTGGGACATTAATTCATTGCTGGTAGAGTTGTAAATTGGCCCAACCATTCTGGAAGGCAATTTGGAACTATGCACAAAGGGCTTTAAAAGAATATTTGCCCTTTGATCCTGCCATACCACTGCTGGGTTTGAATCCCAAAGAAATAATAAGGAAAAAGACTTGTACAAAAATATTTATAGCCGTGCTCTTTGTGATGGCAAAAAGTTAGAAAATGAGGGGGGGGGGTCCCTCGATTGAGGAATGACTGAACAACTTGTGGTATCTGATGGGGATGGAATACTATTGTGCAGAAAGGAACAATGAACTGGAGGAATTCCACGTGAACTGGAACGACCTCCAAGAATTGATGCAGAACAAAAGGAGCAAAACCAAGAAAACGTTATACACAGTGACTTATACACTGTGGCACAATCGAATGTAATAGACTTTTCTTCTAGTAGCAATGCAATCAATGATCCAGGTCAACACTGAGGAACGTAGAGAAAGAATGCTATCCAAATCCAGAGAAAGAACTGTGGGAACAGAAATGAAGAAGAAAAGCATATGATTGATCACATAGTTTGATAGGGATATGATTAGGGTTTTGGTGTTAAATGATCACTCTACTGCAAATATGAATAACATGGAAATAGACTTTGAACAATGATACATGTATAACCCAGTGGAACTGCTTGTTGGCTTGGGGGGGAGGAGAACTGGAGGAGGGAGAATCATAAATCATGAAACTGTGGAAAAACATCCTAAATAAAATTCTTAAAATGGGGGGGGGAGGAGGAGAAGGGCTATGCCAAAAAGGAATTCCTTGAGTAAGATCCAACAACAGACTATGTCTTTCTTTTCTACATATATATGTAAATTTCAAGATATCAAAAGATATCTATATGATACCTTGTAGGCAACCTTAAACAGTCAGTCAAAAGCATTTATTAGAAAAGAGGTAAGAAGCAAAAGTCAAGCCACTTGGAAAAGATGGAAACAGCAAGTAAAAGATCCACAAGTGTGAAATTCTATTTCTGCACCTGTGTCATGATAATTATTGACCGACACAAAAGCAGAATACAGATGTCCCTGAAAAAAGAAGTCCCTTTGCAGAGCAATTTGCACTGGATGTTAACCAGGCTTTCTTATACTCATATAAGGTTATGCATGTTTATCTTGTTCAGTCCTAATTTTCCTTTATGATATCAGTAGCTTTACATGTTCAATTCTCCTTTACTTTAAAATACTTATCCAATACCCTTTCCAAAGATATCCCTAACCTGAGGCAGTGATTATAATATCTATTTTCTTTTTTAATAGATGCACAGAAGAAAACTGAGCCCAGCCTGGATTCAGGAAAAAAAAAATTAAAGAGTTCAAAAGATGAAGAGGTAGGATCTCATGCCTCCATTCTACAGGAAGAGCCAATTCAAGAAGGATAGGAAAGTTCACAGTAATAAAATTCCAAAAAACGGGAAAATGACTTCAATAAGGAAGAAAAATGGAGCTGTCCAAAGAAAAAGAATCAAACTCCAAAAGTTCTCAATAGGGTATAATAATAGGCCAAATTTAATAATATGAAATGTAACTGGTTCAAAGAAATAACTGTACAAGTGATAGAAACATGGGCAATTCTGGGGCAGCTGGGTAGCTCAGTGGATTGAGAGCCAGGCCTACATATGGGAGGTCCTAGGTTCAAATCTGGCCTCAGACACTTCCCAGCTGTGTGACCCTGGGCAAGTCACTTGACCCCCATTGCCTAGCCCACACCACTCTTCTGCCTTGGAGCCAATACATAGTATTGACTCCAAGATGGAAGGTAAGGGCTTTTATTAAAAAAAAAAACATGGGCAATTCATATGAACTATTTTCATATAAGATAGACTTGAGAATTTTAGTCGACTTAATATGTCTACAGTATGACATAGTGGCCAAAAAACTAAGGTAATCTTAGGATTAAAAGAAGTATAACGTTCCCAATGAAGGAGCTCTATAGTCCTGTCATTTTGGAATGCCAGCTTCAGTTTTACACAGAATATTTTAAGAAGGGTCATTAAAAGCAACTAGTATGATGAGAAACTTGAAACCATATCCTACAAAAATGCATTAAAGGGATAACGCATTAGCCCAGAGAAGAGATCTATCAAGTGCCTATCTATCAAGAATTTAAAGAGTTGGCAGGAAGAAGGGGGAATAGATTTATTCTGCTTAGCCCCCAAAGGCAGAAATAGGAAGACTGGTATATGTTATGGAGACAAATTTTGACTCAATAAAAGGTAAAATTTGCTAATGATTAAAGCTTCCAAAGTAGATTGGGTTGGAAAAAGGAACTGGGCTACCCATCAATGGAAGCCTTCAAATTAGAGGCTGGGTGACTATACTTCAGGAATTGTGTAGATGGAAATCTTGCTCAAGTACAAATTTCACCAAATGAACTCTGGTGCCCCTTCCAACTCTAAGAGTCTATTACTAAGTGAAATCAGTCAACTTTATCAATAACCACAAAAAAAGTTGAAATAATATTAACACTAAACCTATCTTAGTCCTCTGAAGCCAGGCATCAGATCACTGCTACTGCCCCAAGCCTTCATAACCTAGCCCACTCCTACCTTTGCAGGCTTCATACACCTTACTCCCTAGCACATATACCCCAAACCAGGGTCAAGTGGACTTATACCTGCTCCATAAACAAGACACTCCAGCACTCAGCTCCAGGCATTCTCTCTGGCTGCCCCCCTGCCTAGTATGTTCTCCCTTCTTAACTCTGATTACTCACCTCTCTGGCTTCTTTTAAGACCCAACTGAAAACCCATCTTCTATAGTCTTCGCCAACCTCTCTTAATTCTAATGTCTCTCCTCTGTCAAATTTTTCCTATTTATCCTGAATATAGCTTGTTTTGCATATATTTGTTTGCATTTTTTCCCTCAGTAGATCATAAACTTCTTGAAGGAAGAGACTCTTTCACCTCTTTTTGTATCTTAGCACAGTGCCCAGCACAGAGTAGGCACTTAATAAATGTTGACTGATTGAGACAGATCTTCATGAACCCACACATTTTAGAAATACAGGAAGGGTATTAAATGTAGCATTTAATATGACTCAGCACTTGCTAAAGGATTATAATAGCTCTTCACATATTCAAATTTTAGCCCCATAAAGAAAGTAAGCACAGAATTTTCTTTATAAAATACTCTCTTTTCTCTTTGAAGAAACTAGCAAAAATAATTTCCAAAGTTTTGTGTCATGCAAACTAAAACATTTATGTTTCATAACTCACTGTCTTAAGTGAGAATAATTTTCAGTAACTTTAATCTAGAGGTAAAGAACAAAAAGCAATTGAAGGCATTACCTATCAGTTGATCCCATTTGGCCTAACAGCTTGCTATTACTACTACCCTTTGTCAGACTTCTGCCTGCTTTTAAAATTCACTAGAACAGCAAGCAGTTCTCAGAAGGCTACCAAACACCATCCTCACAAATATCCAAAAGCATACTTCCTGCAGGGGTACAGGAAACAGTCAGCATTTACAAAGCTCATTCAATGAATTATTTTTTAAGATTGTTCTTTGAAGTAAATATTACCAAACTGTAACTGTTTTCAAAGCCCAGCAATATTCAATGCAACTTCTTCAAAAACAGAAAAGGATGGCAGCATTGTTGTTTCAGCTATATTATAACAAAAATATTGTGGTTTTCCTGTGTTCTGACAAAGTCACTTCAAATTTACATTTCATTCATCTTATTCAGCAACAGCATTTTATCTAAAAACAAGACGAAAGGAATCCTACTGTGAACAAAGAATTTGAAGAACAGTGGCAGGTTACTTACTGATTCAGGAGATAAAAGTAGACACATCACAACCCAGTATGTTTGAAAAGAATAGTGGCCCTTTAAGACAAATGGACAAATTGTACTATAACATCCTATATCAAGATTAAAATTTTATGTATATTAAAAAGAGAGTTAACTGGTTCTTCCCTGTAACACCTGAAATCTTGGGCCATGGTTCATATTCTACCACTAACAGAAACTTGGAGTAAACTCCCTTGATATTTCAATTTTGTTTCTACATCTTTACAATAAAAGGCACAAAACTATACCGAGTTTATTCACAGTAATTTTGGAAAGTCAAATAGAAAGAAAGAGAAAGAAAGAAAGAAAGAAAGAAAGAAAGAAAGAAAGAAAGAAAGAAAGAAAGAAAGAAAGAAAGAAAGAAAGAAAGAAAGAAAGAAAGAAAGAAAGAAAGAAAGAAAGAAAGAAAGAAAGAAAGAAAGAAAGAAAGAAAGAAAGAAAGAAAGAAAGAAAGAAAGTAAGAAAGAAAGAAAGAAACAAACAAACAAACAAATGTGTTCACTTACTTAGGAGAAAGATGTCATACAAAGAAAAACTATAACTACTGTATTATCAACTTGTTAAAATGAAATTACATACTACCAAAACCATATCTTTGAACCAGCTAAAAACTGAAGTCCTTTGAGAACTCAGTCCACTCCAACTTTAACAGTCTACCCCAGGGGAAACGATTTTCCCCAATGACAGCCCTTCTTTCTAATTTTAAAGC
The DNA here is from genome assembly GCF_027887165.1 of Monodelphis domestica. Classification (NCBI taxonomy): domain Eukaryota; kingdom Metazoa; phylum Chordata; class Mammalia; order Didelphimorphia; family Didelphidae; genus Monodelphis; species Monodelphis domestica. Next base: position 142,240,583 of record NC_077233.1, on the reverse strand, counting down.
CCAAAACATTAACTTGAATGTTTTAGTACACTGATTTGTTTTGCTCAAAGCCTACATGATGAGGATATGAAAAAGTTAACATCTTAGAAAAAAATATGGTAAAAACAAAATTGTTGGCAATAGGAAATTTAAGGAAATATGTCACATTGTAATCTTTTAATGACATTCAAGAAGAGGCATGATCCACTATTTTGCTACTATACCCTAAGAATCATAGGATGTTTTTTTCTGACTTGTCCCTGAAACCTTCCATTGCTGTTGTCTCCCTAATTAGAATGCAAGCTCCTTAAGAGTAGGGATTATCTTACTTTTCTACACAGTAAGCACTTAATAAATGCTTTATCTATTCGGTTATCCTGAAGACTAAGATTTCCAGTTAATCTTTTTTTTAAACCCTTACCTTCCACCTCAGAATCAATACTATATATTGGTTCTAAGGCAGAAGACCATTAAGATCTAAGCAATGGGGGTTAAGTGACTAGCTCAGGGTCATATAACTATGAAGTATCTGAGGTCAAATTTGAATCCAAGACCTCCTGACTCTGGGCCTGGCTCTCAATCTACTGAGCCACTCAAGTTAATCTTGAAAAATAAGTATGTAATGAAGTAGCCACTCACCTTTCTATGGGACTATATTTTTGCAAACAGATTCATTCTCCTTTCCACCATCTCATGAGAAAGGTAGAACAGAATTCACCATTTTACTATGAGGAAACCAAGGTTTAAAACTAGTGAAGTAACTTTCCAAAGATATTAAGTCAGTGGTTCTCAACCTGTGGGTTTCGACCCCGGCGAGGGTCGATTGACCAAAACACAGGGGTCGCCTAAAGCCATCTGAAAATGCATATTTCTTTTTTTTTTTCCAGTATGGATGCAGCCAAATCCTGAGTTATCCTCACTGTGGTTCCTTGGTATCTGAATGACTTCTTCTTAGCAGCTTGTAATATCATTTCTTTGGTCTGATAGTTCTTGAATTTGGCTATAACATTCCTGGGTGTTGTCAGTTGGGGATTAAGTACAGGAGGTATGGATTCTTTCAATCTCCACTTTTCCCTCTTGTTCTAGGATATTGGGGCAGTTTTCCTTAATAATTTCCTGTAATATAATGTCCAGGCTTTTTCTTTTGTCATGGTCTTCTGGTAGACCAATGATTCTTAAATTGTCTCTCTTTGAACAATTTTCTAAATCCTCTTTTTGTGAATGAGATGCTTCATATTTTCCTCAATTTTTTCATTCTTTTGGTTTTGTTTTATAGTGTCCTGCTGCCTTGTGAGGTCACTTGATTCTAGTTGTTGTATTCTGGTTCTTAAAGACTGGATTTCATCCTTGGCTTTTTGGTCGTCCTTTTCCTTTTGGCATGATTTTCTTTGGAGGTCATCTTTCATCCTCTCTACCTTGTCTTTCATCTCCTTTTTCTCATCTTTCATCTTCTTCAGCTCATCTTTCATCTGCTTTGCCTCATCTTTCATCTCCTTTGCCTCATTTTCCAGGTGATTGATTTTGGCTTTAAAGACACTATTTTCTTGTTTTAGTTCAAGTGCCTCTGTTTCCAGATGACTTATCTTAGTTTTTAAGTTCTTTTCCCAAATTGTCTTCAGCCTCTCTTAATTGTGTTTTGAATTGCATTTTGAGTTCTTCCAAAGCCTGTATCCAATTAGCTGGGATTTCTGATTTTTCCTTTGCTGATCCCTCCCCCTCTGTTTTGTTCACTCTTTGCTCATTACCTGTGCAGAAGCTGACTATTGTAATTTCTTTCTTCTTTTTCTGTTGTTTGCTTGAGTTTACTCCTTCTTTGCTCCCCATATTTTTCTGTGCTTTTGCTCCTCTCATTTTTTTTGGTTTGGGAACTGTCAGTCTCCCCTCTTGGAGCTTTGTCAGATCTCTTGGTACAGTCTCTAGGGGAGGAATGTTAGCTTCCCTGTCCTCTGGAGGCTTTTGATCGGATTAAGTTCAACTGGGTTGGGCTGTATGTGCTATGAGGCTAAAGACTCCTGGAAGGCTAGGCCATCCAGGCTCTCTCCAGTTCTCTCCAGCAGCATCTCCGCTGTCCGCAAGGATCCCCAGTGCCTTTGCCTGCCTCCCTGAGCTCTGAGGAGTCCTAATGGGATTATGTTCTACTGGATTGGTCTGGATGTGCCCCGAGGCAATGGTGAGACTGAAGCCAGATGGAGGGACCCAGCCACTGCCTGGTCTCTACCTGGCTTCCTCCCCGCTATCCACACTGGACGCTCAGAGCCCAGCCCCCCGCTGCTCACAAGGTAGACCCTCCAAACCAGCACCTTTGCCCACTCAGAGGTTCCCGCTGCTGCTGGGGGCTCAGCTCTCTGGGTTGGGGGGAGGGGTCCTGGGACCTTCCCTCTACCTTCCCCTTAGACCCGAGTATTCTCAGATTCTGGCTTTTGGGGGGAGTACTTTTTGATTTGAGTCCAGAAGGAGGGTTCCCCGCCTCTGTCCTGTTGTTCAGTTTGAGTTTCGGTGCCCTAGGAGCATTCAGTTTGTAATCGATAAGGAAGGGTTTTCTGAAGTCTGAACTTTTGCTGCTTGCTAAGCCGCCATCTTGACTCCACCCCCGGAAAATACATATTTCTGATGGCTTTAGCTGCTGAGAAATCGTGCTACTTTACAGCAAGATCTCAGAAAAAACGGGAACCCTGCTGCCTGCAATTGTACTAATATTAGTTACCTATCAGTAGCCCTCCCCCTATGAAGGGCGATGGATTTACCCTGTTACCTGGAGACTGGACTCAAACAGAGAACCAAAGAGAGCACCCGGGCACTGGCTCCAGAGGGGTTAAGAACGAGTCCTGGAGCTGATAACTCTTGAGCCGAGTAACCCCAGCAAAGTGAAGCCTCAGCTCGAGCTGGAGGGAGATGACAGGAAGAAGAAGGCAGCGTCTGCAGACCCCCTCCCCAGGCAGGACTTACCTCCCACCCCAGAGCTCAGGCTGCCTCCTGCTTGATTAATATTTCTCAACATATAATTAAATATTGTTTTTGTGACTAATCATTATGTTTAAATTATGTTTGATTTGTAGCAATGAGAATACATAATGCGTATCAGATATTTACATTCCGAATCATAACTGTAGCAAAATTACAGTTTTGAAGTAGCCACCAAAATAATTTTTTGGTTTGGGGTCACTGCAACATGAGGAACTGTATTGCGGGGTCACAGCATTAGAAAGGTTGAGAACCACTGTATTAAGTAGAAGAGGTAGGTCTTAGAACTAGATCTTCAGAATCAGTACCCAGTACTATACCACACTAACTCCAAAGAAGACCTAGCAAATCAAGAAAAACATGGCAACAGAATTATAGGAAAAAAAATAAGACCTCATCTTTTCTAGCCATGTTGATTCCATTTTATTAGAAACATTTATATGTTATTCCTTATCTTATCTCAGCCGATTGCATAAGCTTTGTCTCTTAAATGAGATTCCACAACCATCAGAGCAGTCAATACTAAAAATAATAGGTTTTTAGTTTATGCAATTTAAGTTCATATAAGAGATACTTTTAGAAATGGAGGGAACAGAATGTGCAAATTAGAGGTAACAAAAAAGGTTATAATCAGGGACCACTAGGTCACATAATGACTTAGAAAACCACATATTAACATTATCTATACTTTATTGTATTTTTACTTATTTTATTAAATATTTCCCTGTTCCATTTTATTCTAGTTCCAGCCTCATTGAGTTTTGTGGGCTGCTTGCAGTAGGAAGGCCACAAGTTTGACATTTCTGCAAGGTAATCCATGGATGACAAAACTCCCTCTAAAAAACTACTTAGAGTAGGTGAGAAGTTATTTGTCCAAGGTCAGAGAGCTGGTGTATATATATATATATATACACATATACATATAAAATATGTATATATACACATACATACATATACATATATATGAGAGGTGGAACTACATACATATACATATATATGAGAGGCAGAACTTGAATCCAGGACTCCTTGGCTCTGAGGCTCTAGCTCTTTATCTATTATATCAATTCTGGTACTCTAAATACAAATTGTAAAAAAAAAAAAAAAGTACTGAGCTTGGAATCAAGAAGACTTTGGTTAAAATCCGGCCTATATGACCCTGGAAAATCACAACTTTTATATGCCTAAGTTAATTCCTCTAGATTTATCTAATAAAACACAGAAGGTTTAGTGAAGGGAATTCCCACATAGGAGTTTCCCAATGTTGATGAAATCACAGATCATTCTTGTATTTGCATGTTCTAAATGTGAGATATTAGCTGAATGACATATCAAAATTAATATTGACATTCTCCCTATAGATGAAGTTTCAAGTAAACATAAGGATGAATCATAGATTTTTCTTGGGAAACAAACAAAAGAACTAGCAGTTGATTTTTCCTTGTGCCCAAATAAAAAGAAGGATAATCTTTTAATGGGCCACTTGGTCATCTTACCTTTGAAGTGTTCATGTTTAGGATAAAAGTGCTTTGTAAATGTTAAGAGTTCTGTATAAATGTTCTTCTTCCCAGATAAGGGACTGGAATAAACACCAGCTACTAGAAATGCCATTGAATAGGTAGAAAAAAAAAGTTAGAACAGTGGGAAAGTCCCTTTCCAGCCACCAAAGTTCAAAATGTTCCAGAGTAACTTTGATAATAATTCCAAAATAACCCCAATTTTAATCATGTTTTCAGAGGTAGAAAAGAAATTTTCACCATAGGGAGATATTTAGTTGCATATGATAAATGCTTAAGTTATAGGAGGGTAGATGACTATTAAACTCATTCCAAAACTAAACTAAACCAAATCATAGAATCAAGGAATCTCAGAGTTGGAAGGGGCCACAGAAGTAATTTAATCTAACCCACTCCTAAATAAGAATCCCATCTAACATCCACATGATTTGTTATCTAGCTTTTTCGGATTCCAATGCTAACTAAATATAAGTACCTATAAGTATTTTAATAGAAATTTTGCATTTTTATTGTATTTATAAAGGAAAAATAGAACCATAGAGGGTATACCTTTTTCTAATTGTCTAAAATAACCATTACAACTTAAGAAATCATTGAACTACTGTAGATTCTATGTCCCTAAGCTAGTAGCCTGAAAGAGTTAATGGTATAGCCAAGATGCCTCAGGCACTAAATGAATTAGACTCATAAATATTAAACAACCACTACCATAATATTATTAAATCTAATATTCCTTTCAGAAAGGAAAAGTGTATAGCAGAGATTGTGCAATAAAATCCACGAATAATACTAAGAACCTGTTCATCCATCTGTCTCCTCAATATTTTCCTCCTCCTGAGATAACCAACTATGTATTCTAGGAAGGCTAACAAGACTTTTCAAAACAGAAGTCCCATAGTAGAAGATATAATTAATCCAAATAAAACACCAAGCTTTCCCTCTTTCCCTCTGTTCTTGAAGAAGAAAATACAATTTTAACTGAGGTGGTCATGTCTATGTAATGATTCCTTCCTCTAGTATCTTTAGAATCCTAATAATTTAATTCAAACATGCACAAAGACATAAATATACCTTGGTCTTCCAAGACCAAATAGCCTTATGTCTAAATTTGCAGCATTAACAGAGGGTACAAAATCCAAAATCCATTATAAAAGTTATGAACATTTATCCTTTCTTCCAGCTTAACTTTTCAGGCTCTACCTAGATATAGCTTTGTGCTCTCTAAGTCAATAATTGTCAATATTATAATTGTTCAAATAAAAGTCAATAAATATTGCTTATTTAATAAAATACATAAAAAGGTTAAAATTATATACATATATACATGTGTATGTAGATATGTGTATGTGTGTGTACATATACACACACACATATATATTTATGTCTTTTCTCTATTCTTTCCTTCCTCTTCCATTTCTCCCACTCCCAAATCTACTTCTGGCTTTGACATATTTACTAACTTGGATACTAGTTTGAAACACCATCAAATTATGTTATTTGATCTGTGGTATAGTGAAACTTTATTCAAGCAAGCTGAATATAGCATCATACCACCCTTAACCCAATCTACTAGAGACTTGAATGTTCCATGTAAATTTCAACTATACGTTGAGAATTGTATGAGGGTCAAGAATGCTATAGAAAACTCACCAAGGTGTGAAAAGATGAGATATATCTTTGTGATCCTTTTTTGCATGCATAAATGTGCATATCTCCTTTTCATGTACCCCAGAGAATCAAGTTGAATAATTATATCTGTGTATGTATTCATTATAATGTAATTGAACTGTCACCACTAAGCCTACAAAAAACTTATTTTATTCCAGCAAGGTGGAGATTGAATTTCTAAGAATATAATGGTTCTGAAAAATTCATGATTTCTCACATCTGCATTAGTTGGTCATTCACAGATGGGAGGGTGCCTAAATTAGGATTCCAAGACTAAGCATCTAATATTATATTAAGGCATTATAACAGTTGAGTCTTTTAGAAGTAATGAGCTGTTCACTAAAACCTGTGAAAGATAGTAGAAATAAGCAAAACATATAAAAGTCCTCTGAAGGTACATACCCCCAAAATAGATTGCCAGGTAAATTCCTGGAGCACTTACCAAAAGCATACCTGAAAAAGAAATAGAAAAAACACATTAAAATATTGCTTACCTTTTCTATGAAATCATTTTTATTTTGTACTTTAAATTGATATATAAATTAATTGATATATAAATGTAAGAAGCAAATAACAATGAAGTTACTGTACATATTGAGCATGTTTTATCATATTTTTACAATACATAGAAGTGACTGTCCAGGTCCACAGGTATAGGGCAAAAACTGATGGAATAGTATGCAACTAGTACATTTCTGGCATTAAAAAAAACACCAGGTAGGGTTTATTCCCTACATAAAACAAATTATCAGTTGCCTATGTTTTACATTTCTTACTCGTCAGAGTAATCTGTACTCATTCTCAGTTCCTACAAAAGAATCCCAAATATTAGAAATGAAATGGACCTTAGAAATCCATCAATTCAACTAATTAATCCATCTAATTAGATGAGAAAACTCAGGCCCAGAGAGAACTTTTCTCTAAATCATAAAATTAGTAAATAGCAGAGTCTAGATTCAAATGCAAGTCTTTCTTTTAAATGATGACTATTCCTCCTTCCTTCCTCTTTCATTTCCCCCACTCCCTATATATACTTCTGTCTTTTACATGTTTACTTACTTGAATATTGGTTTGAAACATCACCAAACTATACTATTTGATCAGTGATATATACAAATTCAAGTAATGATGAGATATGTTATTTACTATTAGGCTATTGGGCCCTTAAGGACAAGAAGTATCATTAAATGAATGAATATTGTAACTGTCTTCTGTTGCACTATAAACTCAATCAAAACTCTGGAGGATATTATATATTGATTAGATTTTTTAAAAATCAAACACAATTGATATGTACCACTGATATGTCTTTACCACTATTCTAGTTCAAACTATAATTAAGAATGCAATTTAAATTAAGAGACTATGCAGATATTATCTCAATTGCTAATGATATTAGAAAGATCTGTGCTCTGTCAATTCTAATGAGAAAACTAGGATTCTTAAGATTAAAATAAAATTGTGTTAACATACTTTTATATTTTTAGAATCTAAGTTTAGAAGCAAATTTTAAAAAGAATAAAAAAGATAAATATTTACAAGACTTTGAATTTCCAAAGCAAAGTTGTACTACATGTAGGCTAAGAACAGAAGACTACACCATATCTATTACAAAGGACTATATATTTCCTCTCTCCCTAGTATTTAACAAAAAGTATATTACTCTTTTGATACAAAAAAATAATTTGATTGACCATGAAATAATGTTACATACAAGAGCATCTAAACACATAAAATAATCTTCATTTCTTATAAGCAAGTTGATTGAATACTGAAAGAGATATTAGTTTCAGAAGTATTCCATCAAACTTTAATCTCACAGAACTGTGCCATTAGAAATACACTTTAAAATTTTGGATTAGGCAAACTGCCAGAATTACAAAAATTTGTAAAGCACTACTGCAGGTGATGAAACTAACTACCATTTTTAACCAAATTCCACTCAAATGTAAACATCTTAGAAAAGCAATTAAGTGATAGAGAACATTAAATTATTTTCAACAGATTGGCTCAAAATTTTTCGTACCTATATGTTATTTTATAACTTCACCTGCTTTAAATTTTAAGTGACAAGACTGTTTGATATAAGATTTTTAAAATGAGGCTGGTGGATCCAATTATATGGGGTAGGGGAGAACTAAAGAGTCTTCATTATTTTTAGAGCTTTTGTTATATTATTTCTTCCAACAGCTGGAACTTGTTTTACAAGATGTTGTCTTTCATGAAGATTTTTTTTTAAATTCCTTAAGTCCATCTCTGTTCCTAAAAGCCTAAATTTTCTGCCAAAACAGTCCATTTTAATAAATTACATCAAATTATTTTTAAAGACATGTTTTTGCTCCATATATCATTGGCTTAACTCTACGTGATTGGCAATTCATTAGAATCCACCATTCTGAAGGGGGCAAAAATAATCATGAAAGGGGGAGAATGTGCTGAAGGCTGGCAGAAATCCTGCTGGAAAATAGCCCACTTTTTAAAACACCTAAGTGGTTTTCTGCTGTTTCAAGTACTTTATTTTACAGATTGAGCTTTTTATGTAAAGCTACTGATTTTATAGGAAACCTTTGATTGGAATGGGACATTAAGTTTGAAATAATTTTCATTAAAATGGTATAACACAGAAATAGGTAATGTGAAATTGTTCCCTCTCATTTCCAAAGTCATTACTTCTTCCAGTTATGGTGCAGTCTAAATGTAAACTTGCAAGAATTATTCTATTTTCTTGGCAGACATGAGGAACCCCCCGAGGCCTATTTAAGAAGCATGCAGCAAGGAATTAATAATAAATTGTTTTCTGACGTGTGTCTGTTGCTGATTACATCAATCAAGACTGAAGAACTTGTCATGTGATGACAGCCAAACACTTGTGAATTTATTTCTCTGAAGAAGCTCATGATGAAAAATGCCAAGGAAACAAAGCAAATGGCTCTCTCAGAGACTAAATAAAATCAGTAGGGTTTTGTACCTAGAGACTATTGGATTAACTGGAACAGCAAGAGGAACATTTTCTCAAACCTCCTTTGCCTTTCGACCCACACAAAAACTGAACTAAGTAGAAAAATCTCTTTAAGAAATGTGATAGTGATGAGGGAGAGAGAAAATCCTTCTTTCTATCCTATGTCCTTTCCTAGGAGAAAACAGTTTTCCATTTTGCAATAGTTCTTCAAGTCATTCTGAATATGGATGGAAAAGGATCATATTAACAGAAGACGCATGAGGTGAAATACCTAGTGTTAAGAGTTAATTACAAAGTGTTCTTTAATATTCAAAATTCCATAGGTCCATGAGGGTTCTACATAGACAACTGTAATCTTGAGGAAAAAAGTCATACAAACAACCAAGAAAAGATAGTGAGCAACTTCAAAATACCAGACTTAGTGAACTAATAACAACTTAACAATGAAGTAGTACACTATAACAATTGTATTATATTTGCATTATGGATTTTTAAAGATCTTGTCTGAATTCCCTTCCATGTTCTAACAACATTCCATGACTACAAAACTTTTAATTTCTAAGCTATGTGGAGACAAGACTAATGCATTAAATAGTTAGGGGGCACTGAAGGCAAAATAAATTAAATGTTAGACTTATTATATAGACTATAAATGCTATGGAGTTTAGAGGAATGGCATCTAGGTGATATGATGGATACTATAGTACTGTAAAGTCAAGAAGACATAGGTTCAAATCCACCTACCTAGCTATGTGCCTAAGTCACTACTTTTTCTAGCCTCAATTTCTTCATCTGTAAAATGGAGTTTATAATAGCACTTATCTCATAGGCTTACTGTGAGAATCAAATGAGATAACACATATAAAAGGGCTTTGCATACCATAAAGCACTCTATAAATTCTAGTTGTTATTAAACATTAACTGTTCAAATCAGCAAGGGCTAGATTTGGGCAGCTTTAAAGGAAAAAAGAGATTATTCTAAGCAAAAGAAACTGCAGGAGCAATAGCAATAAACTGAAAATTGGTTTGATCAGCATTTCATGAGACACAGAGTATATAACAAATTATATACTTGGAGTGAAGAACAGTTGGATTTGAATCTTATCTATGATCCTTACTAAACAGATGATCTTTGGCAAGCAAGTCACTTAATCTTATTGAGATTGGGTTTCTCCATACATAAAATGGAAAAGCTAATAGCACCAACCTCACAGTTTTCTTATAATGAAATCATAAGGTGCTATATTGTGAGTTCTCTCTTATCTCATTCTTCCTTTTTTTATGGAAGTCAAATTTAAAAAATTACAGGAAAAGTCACTTTTCTGCTATTTTCTTTAATATTTTATCTGTAGACTATAATACAAATGATTAAAATTACTGAACTTTTTTTGTAATACAGTAAAAATGTAGGGATATAAGCTTATCCTCTATAGACTCAATGAAATTACTAAATCTTGAGGACAAGTGCAGAAGAAATTAAGATTGATGTGCCCATCCTGTTTGCAAGGGGTTTTCATTTCTTTTACTAGGTCTTTATTTTTAAATATTTTTTCATTCTACGCAGTTTGGATATAACTAGCATTTATTAACGTTATTTCTATGTTAAAAAGCTGTTCTTAAATCTTCAAGGATCATTGTTAGGTCCCAGCTCTTGTGAACAACAATTTCAGACTCTAAAGAGATTCTAGCTCCAGCAGAGTATGTTGAATTCTGAAAGATATGCTGGGGTTTAAATTTGTAGTAGTATGATTTGTCATCTGTTAGTTTATAAAAGAGAGAGACCCTCTGGTATCTAATTCTAGCCAAATGCACATGTCTTTCAAGGAATCTGGTAGATAGTAAATTATTGCAACTTACAATAAAGTCTGCAGAGTTTGTTAATTTGCTTTTCATTTACCTTTCTTAAAATTAATTTTATTTGTTTTCAGTTTATGAACATTTAGCACTATTACTGGTAGCAAAGCAAGGAAACACAAACTGGGTAATTGCCAAACAAATTATCGTACATTAATGTAATGGAATACTATTATTCTGTAGGAAATGAAGACTGATACAAAAAAGCATGAAAAGATAAGGGAACTAATGCAAAGTGAAATAAGCAGGAGCAAGTAAACAAAAAAACCCACAGTGCTAGAAATGACATAAGTGAAAACTAATAACCACAAAACAATAAAAAGAAATGTCACAAAATTACAATGAACAAGCTTGGACACAAAGTAGAAATATAAGAACACACCTATTCCAGCTACTTTGTGAAGTTAGGAGGTCCCCTATGAAGATCATTGCATATATTTCAGATTCTTTTAAAGTACTGATTATTTCTTAACAACATTTTGTTTTTTCTAAATTATTAATGAAAGCAACATTATAACACTCTTTTTTTTTTTTTGAGCTTCAAATTCAGGTCCTCCCTTCCTCCTTCCCATTCTGCTCTACTACATGAGACAGTAATAAATTCAATATAGATACTACATTTGCAATCCTGTAAAACATTTTTCTATATTAGTCATTTTGTGGAAGAGATCTCAAACAAAAAAGGGGGAAGAGGGCTGCTAGGTGGCTCAGTGGATTGAGAGCCAGGTCTAGAGATGGGTGGTCCTAGGTTCAAACCTAGCCTCAGACACATCCTAGCTGTGTGACCATTAGCATCTCACTTAATCCCCACTGCCTAGCCCTTACTGCCCTTCTGCCTCGGAACCAAAACACACTATTGATTCTAAAATGGAAGGTAAGGTTTTTTTAAAAAGTGGGGGCAGGGGGAAGAAAAAAGTGAAATATAATATGCTTTGGTCTGCATTCAGGATCTAGTACTGATTGGTTTTGTTAGATTTTTTTCTCATTTTTCCTTTTAAGGAGAAAATTCTTTGTTATATGAAATAGTTCTCTCTGAAAGGGGAGAGAAAGAGATAAAGGAGAAAATAAAGGCTATGTTAGAAACAAAAATATCAATAATATTATTTTTAATTAACAACAATTTATTTTCACTCCCTTAACTATGTATTAAAATGAGGAAAATCCTATAAAAATATGCATAGTGAAGGAAAAAAGAATTATACATTGGTCCCCCCCAAAAAAACCATACATATATAGACACACATACCATTCTGTACCTTTAGTCCATCACTCAATCAATGAAGTGGGGAACCTATTATTAGTCCTCCAGAATTATGATTGCTCATTGCATTAATCAGATTTCTTAATTTTTTTACAATTACTTTTATTTACAATGCTGTAATTCCCAGTAAGTACAACTCATAAGCCTGCTTTGATTAAGGTCCTAACATCTGTACATAGCATGCATCACTATTACTGATTGGAAAATTTGGTGAGATCCTCAGATGCATTATTATTTTATTTAAAATTTGTCTAAAATTATAAATTCAGAAGGCCAGTCTCTTACTATAAGATAGTCAACCTCAGCCTTATCATGGACAGTTTTATGCTTAATGTGTCTTGCCTAGAGAAAATACTGTCCTCATCCAAAGATTTAATTTTACTTCCAGAATCACGCTCAAAGCTTTTGGAATCTATCATTGCTTGGCACATATTAAGAATTCTATATTTTGACATCATTGGAGAAAGTTTTCATGAGGTGATGTGGCATTTCAGTGGAATCATATACCTTGAAATCATTCATGTCCAACTGGTAAATAATACAATATTTTAATATGACTCTCTCAGACTTGAAAATCACGTTCAGTCTATTCAGGAGTGATGACAATATATTTAACAGTAGACAGAGCTATAGCATGCATAAATTGTCTTTCTAGAAGATAATTTTTTACATCATTGTGAAAGTGGTATATTTTAAATAATTTTCCAAATTAATATTGAATACATCACATGGTTACTATATTTGTATATATTTTATATATATGTAATGTATATTATTATGACAACTTTCTCATATTTTTCTATGGAATTCAGATAGAAAATGTCTTAGGACAAATCACTTTTCTCAGTTGTTATTTTATACTGAATTTGCATGAACTAGATTCCATGGGTAAATGAAATGCCTAGGTTTTTTTCTGGATGAATAAAAGCATAAGAAAATAAAAAAAAAGCATCCTAGTAAGTTCACTAAAAGCATTCTTGATAATTACTCCAGTAGCAAACAGGACAGCACATATGATATGCTCTTCATTCTGTTTCCATGCAATTTTTATCTCTGCAAGATCTCTATATATTGAAAGCTTTCTTCCCCACTCAGCTTTAAGATTAAGAATACTTGGTATGATAATATCTATACAAGTAGAGCATTATTTATTAATTTTTATGAACTGTGGCTTATCTTTTTTCCCATTTGAATAAGTTTATATAGTCAATTTAGAACATTATTACTTGGTTACAATATTCACACTATTTCCCTTCATACCCTCTGCTAACTCTTTCCACAGCCAACGCACAATTACATTGGGTATTACTTGTGTCCTTAATCAGAACCTATTTCCATATTGTTGTTAGAGTCTACATGCCCAACCATATCCCTTCAACCCATGTATTCAAGCAGTTGATTTTGTTCATTTTTTTACTTCCATATTATTTCCTCTGGATGTGGATAGTGTTCTTTCTCATAGGTTCCTCTGAGTTATTCAGGGTCAGTGCATTGCCACTAACGAAGAAGTCCATTATATTCTATTTTACCACAGTGTATCAATCTCTGTATACAATGCTTTCCTGGTTCTGCTCCTCTCGCTCTGCATCACTTCCTAGAGGTTGTTCCAGTTTCCATGGAATTCCTCCACTTTATTATTCCTTTGAGCACAATAGTATTCCATCACCATCATATGTCACAATTTGTTCAGCTATTCCCCAATGGAAGGGCATCCCCTCATTTTCCAATTTTTTGCCACAACAAAGAGAGCAGCTATGAATATTTTTGTAAATGTAATTTTTCGTATTATCTCTTTCGGGTACAAATGCAGCAGTGCTTATGGCTGAATCAAAGAGCAGACAGTATTTAATCGCACTTTGGGCATAGTTCAAAATTGCCCTCCAGAATGGCTGGATCAATTCACAACTCCACCAACAATTAACTAATGTCCCAATGTTGACACATCCCCTCCAAAATTCATTACTTTCCTTTGCTGTCATGTTAGCCAATCTACTAGGTGTGAGGTGATACCTGAGAGTTGTTTTGATTTACATTTCTCTAATTAGAAGAGATTTAGAACATTTTTTCATGTGCTTATTAATACTTTTGATTTGTTTAACTGAAAATTGCCTACTCATGACCCTTGCCATTCTTTAATGGGAGCATGGCTTGATTTTTTGTACAACTGGTTTAAATTAGACCTTTAGCAGAGGTTTTTGTAATAAAGATTGTTTCCCAATTTGTCGCATCCCTTCTAATTTTAGATGCATTGCTTTTGATTGTACAAAAACTTTTTAATTTAATGTAATCAAAATTATTGATTTTACATTTTGTTTTTTTTTTCCTAGCTCTTGCTTGGTTTTAAAATCTTTCCTTTCCCAAAGATCTGACAAGTATACTATTCAGTGTTTGTCTAATTTTCTTATAGTTTCCTTCTTTATATTCAGGTCATTCATCCATTCTGAGTTTATCTTGGTGTTGGGTGTGAGATGTTGATCCAAGCCTAATCTCCCTCATACTGTCTTCCAATTTTCCAAGCAATTTTTATCCAAGAGTTTTGGTCCCCAAAACTGGGATCTTTGGCTTTATCATAGACTGTCTTGTTGAGGTCATTTACCCCAAGTCTATTCCACTGATCCTCTTTTCTGTCTCTTAGCCAGTACCAAATTGTTTTCATAACCACTGCTTTATAGTATAGTTTGAGATCGGGAATGCAAGTCCTCCTTCCTTTGCATTTTTTTTTTCATGATTTCCTTGGATATCCTTGATCTTTTGTTCTTCCAAATGAACTTTGTTATGTTTTTTTTTTTCTATTTCAGTAAAAAAGTTTTTTGGTAGTTCAATGAGTATGGCACTAAATAAATTGATTAATTTGGGTATGATTTTCATTTTTATTATGTTAGCTCATCCCACCCAAGGAAAATCAATGTTTTTCCAATTGTTTAGATCTAGTTTCACCTGTGTGGAGAGTATTTTGTAGTTGTGTTCCTATAGTTCTTGTATTTGTCTCAGCAGATAGATTCCTAAGTATTTTAGGTTCTCTAGGGTGATTTTAAATACAATGTCACTATTTATTGCTGCTGAAATGGGTTGGAGATAAATAGAAATGCTGATGACTTATGCGGGTTTATTTTGTATCCTGCAACTTTACTAAAATTGTTGATTGTTTCGACAAGCTTTTTGGTTGATTCTCCAGTATTCTTTAAGTAAACCATATGATCCACAAAGAGTAATAATAGCTTGGTCTCCTCCTTGCCAATTCTATTACCTTCAATTTCTTTTTCTTCTCTAATTGCTATTGCTAGTGTTTGTAGTACAATGTTAAATAATAAAGGTGATAATGGGCATCCTTGTTTCATTCCTGATCTTATTGTGAAGGCTCCTAGTTTATCCCCATTGCAGATGATGCTTGCTGATGGTTTTAGATATATGCTGTTTATTATTCTTAGGAAAGACCCTTCTATTCCTATACTTTATAGTATTTTCAATAGGAATGGATGTTGTATTTTATCAAAGGCTTTTTCTGCATCTATTGACATAATCATGTGATTTTTGTCAGTTTGCTTGTTAATATGGTCAATTATGTGGATGGTTTTCCGAATATTGAATCATCCTTGTATTACTGGTATGAATCCTACCTGGTCATAGTGAATAACCCTCGTGATCACTTGCTGGAGTCTTTTTGATAGTATCCAATTTAAGATTTTTGGATATATATTCGTTAAGGAGATTGGCCTAGAGTTTTCTTTCTCTGTTTTTGACCTGCCTGGCTTTGGGATCAGTACCATCTTTGTGTTGTAAAATGAATTTGTTAGCACTCCTTCTTGGCTTATTCTGTCAAAAAGTTTGTATAATATTGGGATTAGTAGTTCTTTGAATGTTTGATAGAATTCATTTCTGAATCCATCTGGATATGGGGATTTTTTTCTTAGGGAGTTCACTGATGGCTTGTTCAATTTCATTTTCTGATATGGGGTTATTTAGGTAAATTATTTCTTCCTCTTTTAGTCTAGGCAAGTTATATTTTTGTAAGTATTCATCCATATCACCTAGATTGCCATATTTTTGGCATATAATTGGATATAGTAGTTTTTAATGATTGTCTTAATTTCCTCTTCATTTGAGGTGAGATCTCCCGTTTCATGTTGGATACTGTCAATTTGTTTTTTTTTCTTTTCCTTTTTTTAAATTAGACTGACTAGTACTTTGTCGATTTTATTTGTTTTGTTTTTTTCAAAGTACTAGCTTCTAGCCTTATTTATTAAATCAATAGTTCTTTGACTTTTAATTTTATTAATTTCTCCTTTGATTTTTTGGATCTCTAATTTAGTCTTCATCTGAGGATTTTTAATTTGTTTGCTTTCTAGTTTTTTAATTTGCATGCCCCATTCATTGGCATCTGCCCTTCTTAATTTGTTGAAATATGAACACAAATAAATTCAAAATGGGTGAATGACTTGAACATAAAAGGAAACTATAAGAAAATTAGGCAAACACAGAATAGTATACATGTCAGACCTTTGGGAAGGGAAAGACTTCAAAACCAAGCAAGAATTAGAAAGAGTTACAAAATTCAAAATAAATAATCTGGAATACATCAAATTAAAAAGGTTTTGTACAAACAAAACCAATGTAACCAAATTCAGAAGGGTAGCAACAAATTGGGAAACAATCTTCATAAAAACCTCTGACAAAGGTTTAATTACTCAAATTTACAAAGAACTAAATCAATTGTACAAAAAATCAAGCCATTCTCCAATTGACAAATGGGCAAAGGACATGAACAGGCAGTTCTCAGCCAAAGAAATCAAAACTATTAATAAGCACATGAAAAAGTGTTCTACATCTCTTATAATCAGAGAGATGCAAATCAACACAACTCTGAGGTATCACCTCACACCTAGCAGATTGCCTAACATGACAGCTATGGACAGCGGTGAATGCTGGAGGGGATGTGGCAAAGTGGGGACACTGGTTCATTGCTGGTGGAGTTGTGAATTGATCCAGCCATTCTGGAGGGCAATTTGGAACTATGCCCAAAGAGTGATAAAGGACTGTCTGCCCTTTGATCCAGCTATAGCACTGCTGGGTTTGTACCCCAAAGAGATAGTAAGGAAAAAGACTTGTACAAGAATATTCATAGCTGCGCTCTTTGTGGTGGCCAAAAATTGGAAAACGAGGGGATGCCCATCAATTGGGGAATGGCTGAACAAACTGTGGTATATATTGGTGATGGAATACTATTGTGCTAAAAGGAATAATAAAGTAGAGGAATTCCATGGAGACTGGAACAACCTCCAGGAAGTGATGCAGAGTGAAAGGAGCAGAACCAGGAAAACATTGTACACAGAGACTGATGTACTGTGATATAATCAAATGTAATGGACTTCTCCATTAGTGTCAATGCAATGTCCCTGAACAATCTGCAGAGATCTAAAAAATACTATCCACAAGCAGAGAATAAACTGTGGGAGTAAAAACACCAATGAAAAGCAACTGCTTGACTACAGGGGTTGAGGGGATATGACTGAGGAAAGACTCTAAATGAACACTCTAATGCAAATACCAACAACAGAGAAATGGGTTTGAGTCAAGAACACATGTGATAACCAGTGGAATCGTGCGTTGGCTAGGGGAGAGGGAAAGGTGGTGAGAGGGGGGGAGGGGAGGAAAAGAAAATGATCTTTGTTTCCAGTGAATAATGTTTGGAAATGACCAAATAAAACAATGTTTAAAATTAAAAAAAAATATGAACACAAAGATACAAATTTCTCCCTGAGTACTGCTTTGGCTGCATCCCATAGGTTTTGAAAGGATGTCTCATCATTGTCATTTTTTTCAATGAAATTATTAACTGTTTCTATGATTTGTTCTTTAACCAATTTTGAAGAATCATATTATTTTATTTACAATTAATTTTTTATTTTCCTCTCCACGTAGCCTTACTAATTATTATTTTCATTGCATTGTCATCTGAGAAGGTTGTATTTATTATTTCTGCTCTTTTGAACTTGTTTGCAATGTTTTTATGCCCTAGTACATGGTCAATTTTTGTAAATGTACCATGAGCTGCTGAAAAGAAGGTATATTCCTTTTTGTCCCAATTTATTTTTTCTCCACATGTCTACTAACTCTAATTTTTCTAAGATTTCATTCCCTTCTCTTACCTCCTTCTTACATATTTTATGGTGTTATTTATCTAGTTCAGATAGAGGAAGGTTGAGGTCTCCCACTAGTATACTTTTTCTATCTATTTCATCCTTGAGCTCTACTAGTTTCTCTTTTAGAAATTTGGATGTTATGCCATTTGGCACATACATGTTGAGTACAGATATTTCCTCATTGTCTATACTGCCTTTTATCAGGTTGTAATTACCTTCCCTATCTCTTTTAACTAGATTTATTTTTATTTTGGCTTCATCAGATATCATGATTGTGACTCCTGCCATCTTTTTATCGGTTGATGCCCAATAGATTTGGTTCCAACCTCTTACTTTCACCTTATGCATATCTACCTTCCTCATGTGTGTTTCTTATAGACAGCATATGGTAGGGTTATGGATTCTAATCCACTCTGCTATTTGCTTGCACTTTATAGGTGAGTTCATTCCATTCACATTCAGAGTTATGATGACTAGCTGTGTATTTCCCAGCATTTTGATTTCTACTCCTGATCCTGCCTTTTCTTCTTTCACTATTTCCTTCTACACCAATGTTTGTTTTTAATCAGTCCTCCTAGTTCCCACCCTTATTTTACTTCCCTTTCTACCCTCCCCTTCTTATTTCCCCCCTTATTTTCCCTGTAGTCTTTCGAAAATTACCCCCTCCCATTTTCTCCCTCCCTTGTACTACTTCCTTCCCAACCTGTCCATTTATTACCCTTCTAATCCCCTATAGGGTACAAATCTATTCTCTGCCCCAATGGATTGGATTGTTCCTCCCACTTTGGGTCAATTTCAAAGCACATAAGAGTTGAGTATTTCCTATCTCCAACATCTTTACCCTTCCAGAGTACTGATGTTCTCCCCGCTCCCACCATGATCTTCTTTGTGACATATGAATTTACCCCTATTTGTTTCTTTTCCCATTTCTTTTAGTATTAACCTATCTTTTTTAGCTATGTGTATGTATTTATGCATGCATATATCTATATACCGAATTATGTCTTATCCTTTCATCCTATACAGATTGTCACTGTTCCCTCTAAGTGTAATTCTTCTAGCTGCCCAGGTGATAACAACAGTTTTTAAGAGTTACCAATGACCTTTTTTCTCATATGGATACATATCATTTTAATTTACTGAGTCTCTTAAATTTTATTTTGTTTTCTTTTTCTATTTTTCCCTCTTTTTTAATTACCTTTTGATGATTCTCTTGAGTTCTGTGCTTGGATGTCAAATTTTCTATTCAGGTCTGGTCTTTTCTTTGCAAATTCTTGGAATTCTTCTATTTTGTTGAATGACCATACTTTCCACTATAAGAATATAGTCAGTTTTGCAAGGTAGTTGATTCTTGGTTGTAGACACTAGTCCCCTTGCTTTCCAGAATATCATATTCCATGCCTTTC
Organism: Monodelphis domestica; assembly: GCF_027887165.1. NCBI lineage: Eukaryota > Metazoa > Chordata > Mammalia > Didelphimorphia > Didelphidae > Monodelphis > Monodelphis domestica. The sequence continues at coordinate 142,220,841 of NC_077233.1, read as the reverse complement.
AGTCCTTCAGTGTGGATGCAGTCAGATACTGCATTATTCTCACTGTGGTTCCATGATATCTGAATGACATCTTCCTAAAAGCTTGTAGCATCTTTTCTTTGGTCTGATAATTCTTAAATTTGGCTATAACATTCCAGGGTGATGTCAGTTAAGGATTAAGTACAGGAGGTGATCTGTGGATAATTTCAATCTCCATTTTTCCCTCGTATTCTAGAATATTGGGGCAGTTTTCTTGAATACTTTCCTGTAGTATTGTGTCCAGGATTTTTCTTTTGTCATGGTCTTCTGGTAGACCAATGATTCTTAAATTGTCTCTCCTCAAACAATTTTCTAAATCCTCTGGTTTGTGAATGAGATGCTTCATGTTTTCCTCAATTTTTTCATTCTTTTCATTTTGTTTTATAGTGTCCTGCTGCCTTGTGAGATCACTTAATTCTAGTTGTATTCCGGTTCTTAAAAACTGGATTTCATCTCTGGATTTTTGGTCATCCTTCTCTTTCTGGTCTGATTTTCTATGGAAGTCATTTTTTTTATCCTCTTTACCTCATGTTTCATCTCCTTTGCCTCATCTTTCATCTTCTTTGCCTCTTCTTTCATCTTCTTTGCCTCAATTTCCAGCTGATTAATTTTGGTTTTCAAGACACTGTTTTCTGTTTCCAAATGACTTATCTTACTGTTAAAGCTGTCTTCAGCCTCTCTTAATTGTATTTTGAATTGCAATTTGAGTTCTTCCAAAGCCTGTATCCAATTCGCTAGGATTTCTGATTTATCTTTTACTGATCCCTCCCACTCTGTTCCATTCACTATATAGAAGCTATCTATTGTAATTTCTTTCTTCTTTTTCTGTTGTTTGCTTATATCCACCCCTTCTTTGCTCCCAGTATTTGTCTGTGTTCTTGCTCCTCTCTCTTTTTTTTTTAGTTTTGGGGGCTTCTGTCAGTCTACCCTCTTGGAGCTTTAACAGAAGATCTCTCGATGTAGTCTCTGAGGGAGGGTTGTTGGGGTTTTGAGCTTTCCTGTGATCTGAAGGCTTTTGATTGAAGTCCAGCGGTAAATGAGGGAGGGCTGTGGGAATGTACTTCTGAGTTCTGAAGACTTTTGATGGGATTAAGTTCAGCTTGATTGGGTTTGGTGTGCTCTGAGGCCAACACTTCCTATAAAGTTGGAGCAAATATGGAGGATCTCCACAGCTCTTGCCAGGCTGACAGCTCTATTCTCCCTCTCTAGCTCGTTCCCTGCTGTCTGTGTTCGATGCTTTAAGCTTGGCAGAGCCCTGCCGCAAGGTACACCCTCCAGATCAGCACCTTCACCCGCTCAGTAGTTCCAGCTGCTGCTGGAGTCGCAGTGCTCTAGGTGGGCAGGGGAAGGGGTCCTGGGACCTTCCTTCTGCCTTCCCCTTAAACTGGAGTGTTCTCGGATTCTGGCTTGGGGGGGGGGGGCGCATACCTTTTGAACTGAGTCCAGCAGAAGGGTTCCTTGTCTCTGTCTTGTTGTTAGGTGTGATTAGGTTTCATTGTCTGTTGTTAGGTTAGGAGCATTCAGTTTGTGATTGGTAAGGAAGGGTATTCAGAGGTCTGACCTTCTGTTCCTTCTAGGCTGCCATCTTGACGCCTGAACTGTGGCTTATCAATTGGGGGCAATATTCAATATATGATAATTACTTAATTCCAAATCACTTTTATTGATTGAGTTTATGCAGCATTTTGAGGTCCACAGTTGCAGTATAATTTGTCAATCCATGAAAAAATGGCAAAATTTCCATAGACAATATGAGTCACAGATCATATTTTGCTATGTATTTAATAGGTGCTAAATTTTAACAACTTGCATTAATGAGATGCATAGTACCTACCATTTTATTGACACAATTTATATTGATCACTTTGTGCAATATTCTTAAGGATAACCTTTCTTTAACTGCTAATGGAATGATCTGGTTTTGAACTGCTATCAAAAATCCTTCCATTTCCAGAAACACAAATGTCAGTCTTTTGTTTAACATTTGTCAATATGCTGTTGGCTGAGTTCAAGATGTCACCTATGAAGTGCCATTTGATTCTATGTTTAGACCTTAGCCACTGATAAGGCACTATCCAATGGTAAACTACATTTGGTTACTTCATTTTCAAGTTCTGTTATGACCCATTTTATAGGTCTAAAATGTTCATTAAGGATTGTGAAGGGTAGCCATTGATATAAATGTGTTCTTCCCATTTAGTTTTTATTTCAGGATGCCAAATAATATTATCTTCATGCTTGGGAAATCTTTTAAAAAATGTTTGTTATAAAGATATTTTACCAATTACATGTAAAAACAAATTTCTACCTAAGTTTTTCAAAGCTATATTATTTCAGTTGTTTCTCTCCTACCCTTCTTTGCCACTTCTTAGAGCTGCCAAGCAATTCTATATAGGTTATAAAAGTATTATCATGTAAAACATATTTCCATATTGATCAGTTTTATAAAAGAATAATTATATAAAACCAAAACTCCACCTAAAGTACTAAAAAAAAACTAAAGTAAAAAATTGCATGCTTGAATTTGTATTCCAACTGCAATAGTTCTTTCTCTGGAGGTGGATAGCATTTTTTTTCTTAAGTCCCTCAGAATTGTCATGATTGGTAAATTTTTACTAAAGGAGACCAAGGTATGAGTAAATATTGCCTTCATTCAATAGTCCAAAGTAACCTTAAGATTCAAACCTGAATATATGAGGTTCTATCTTTCCTTAACATACTGCAAATATATACAACTTACTGAATTCAAATAAAATCTTGGATGTAATTGATAAAGATTTCATAAGGAGAAATATTTAGTATCTTTTTCAATAGAGCCAAATCATTAAATAAGTAAAAAAAAAAACATTTAGTAAGTGGCTATTATAAACTAGGAATTGTTAATTGCTGGGGATACAAAAAAAAGGCAAAAGAAAGTCCTTGCCTTGAAAGGATTTACAATCTTGATGTCATCCTTATCCATCAAATGATTAACAAGATATTTTGGGTTGAATCCTCCTTAAAATTGGAAGCCGTACTTAGTTATATTTAGGAGATACTGTAGTGGATAGCTAAACAACCCTTTAATGGGTTTAAACCACCTCTCTAAAAAATGTCATGCTTTATATCACTTGTCCTTGACATATTGTTTAGGATATGTTTTGAATATACAATAGTTTTCATTTGCTTGTAATGTTCTATAGTGTTCTCATATATTTTGGTCTATTTTATAAATCTACAGAATGCAAATGAATAGGACTGGGTTAAAAACTTTGTGATATCAACAAAAGTAGCATATAAATGTTATAGTTTGGTACTATCAAGAAGTTTGTACAATAATTTGGGAGTGAAAGCTAAGTTCTTTACACCTCTTCGACTTTGGGGATACACTTATTGTTCCTCAGTCAACGGATTCCTTGTGTTAAAAATCTTTTTTCCATGATACACAAACTCTGTTTTGTATGACAAACATCAAAATGAAATTAACTCATATGCAGGGACATCACTGCTATTCCATTTTTAAAACATAGATATGTGAAGCTTTCTGCTAAGTCATGTAAGCTCAAAACTAGGTCAGAAGGAAAAATTGATCACATTTTGCAAGTAATTTATATACTACTGGGAAGCATTCAAATCAAAATTTATTAATCTTACTCAGTATACCACCTTCCAGAGCAGCTAAAATTTGTCACTTTCCTTGATGTAATTGTACATTTATTAACTACAGTACCAAAACACACGATCTGTTTCTTATTTAAACGAACTTGCATTTTCATTGTACTGAACTTATCACGATACTAAAGATGACCAGTAATTTTTCATCTCTAAGAACTGTTCAATTTCTTTACTTCAAAAGATTCTACTCAAATTATTGGTAAATATTCCATTTTTTTCTTTTGTACCTTTGACCTCTTAAACCTCCTTACCCTATAACTTTTGCTCTTATGTTGATGAAAAGAATCAAGGGGGCACCTGGATAGCTCCATGGTTAGAGCCACCCTAGATATGGAAGGTCCTAGGTTCAAATCTGACCTCAGACACTTCCTAGTTGTGTGACCCTGGGTAAGTCAATTAACTCCCACTGCCTAGCCCTTACCACTCTTCTGCATTGGAACTAATACACAGTATTAACTCCAAAACTGAAGGTAACCACTAAAAAAAATTTTTTTAAGAATCAAGAATTTCTGATTCATTTTTGTTTAACATATTCCTTTCCCCCATATTTCTTTTTGTTGCCTTTAATTAGGCAATACAGTGTACCAATTATCTACCAGCCAGATATGTATATAATTTTCCATTAGTTTTCTAATTTTCCGGCTCATTCAAGTTATTTGTGTAATGGTAGTGTTGATACTTAATAAGTTGATACTTATTCTTCCAGTTATTCCATGAGAGAGCCACTTTGTTTTATATGGGTCTAACTATAGCAATGGATATTACAAATATTTATTGTATGAAGGTCCTGAAATATATACACTTTCTGTCAAAAACTATTAATGCAGAACAGAGCTAAGATGGCACCTTAATATCAGCAAATCTGAAACCACTCTGACAATCCTTCTAAACTAATCTTTAAAAAGTACCTCAAAATGACTGAAGTTAAAAAACAATAGCAAGACAGAGTGAGGGATATCTCTTGCTGAACAAAACTTGAAAGGTCGGCATAGAGAGTCATTTTTCACAGAATGGGGGGAACCAGAAACAAAACTGAACACAGAGGAGTACTGGCTAATCACCCCCCACCAACTGAATGAGGTTCTGATTTTCATCCAACTTCAGGATCCCAGAACCCTGCCTAAACCAAAAATAGAGCACCCCACACCCACCACATGAACTCCCAGGCCCTGACACAAGACTGCATTGAGGGTTAGAAGTCCCTACAGCTTGGCCTATTCAAGCCTACATTGTCCAGAAGCCCTTAGCCACAGAGAAAAATGGCTCCGTTCAATGAGTCCAACAAGCCATCATCAGAGGAGACAAAACCATTATCTCAAAATTCACAGTTCACAGGAAAACAAACAAACAAACAAACAAAAAAACCACTGGGAAAATGAGCAAACAGCAAAAGAAACATATTACCATAGAATATTTCCATAGAGATATAGAGCAAGGCACAAAGTCAATATGGAAAATGAGATCCAAACTACAACATAAAAAACGTAAAAGAAAAATAGGAATTGGTCACAGGGACTAGAAGAATTCAAAAAGGAATTTAAAAATCAAATAAGACAGTTCGATGAAAAAGGGGGCAAAGAAATAAAGGTAATGCAAAAAAAGAAAATATCATCTTAAACAGCAAACTTAGTCAACTGGAGATAGAAGGACCAAAAATCCATGGAAGAAGAGAGTCTCTTAAAAAACACAACTGACAATTCTGGGTAAACATGGTGGCAGTCTATACACAGGACACTTCCTCTCCTCAGCAACCACTGATATAGACAACCTTAAAAGACCAAAAAACCCAAATTCATGAGAACAAAGGGACTCTACACTAGGGTGCAGCATTGAAGGTATGTGGGATATCCACACTATAAGGGGGTGAAAAGGCTCCCACCAAAACTCGAGCTTATCTACCCTCCCTCATCCCACCTATGGAGCAAGAGTCAGAGCCAGAGCCAGCACGCACCAAAATCAATTAGTGAACGGTACCTCTAATATGAGTTAGGGGCACCTCCAGGTCCTTGGGAGCTGACTAAGACCATCAAAGAACTACCCCTGAGAGCAGCTACACCTGAAACCCTAGCAGACTGAGGAGAACAGACCATGGGAGCTCTCAAGGAGACAGCACAGAGAAAGGCAGCAAACAGCAAAAGCTGTGAAGACTCAACAGCTTGTCTAAGGGAAAATCCTTGATCCTTAGCTCCATACACAGAGAGCCTGCCTCGCTCACTCAGATTTCTAACTAAAATGGGAAGGAAAAATCTCCACAGTGATGGCAAAGAGTGCCCAGGAACAACAACCTCACTGCACCAAAAAATACAAAAAAAAGAGGTTGACCCTTGAAATTTTTTATGGAGAAAAAACCCAGGCTAGAGAAGAAATAGAAGAGGAAATTCAAATAAATTCAAAATCTTTAAAAAAAAAAATTGAAATTGTCCAAAAGTTCTTGAAGAATTTAAATTGGAGCTTCTCAAAAAGATGGAAGCCTTCATGCAAGAAAAGTGGGAAATAATTCAAAGAAGAAATAACAGTTTAAAGGACAAGAACACACAATTGGAAAAACATCTGGAAGCCAAGAAAAGCAGGACAGGCCAAACTGAAAAGCAAAACGAATTTTTAAAATCCAGAATTAGGCAATTGGAAGACAATGACTTTGAAAAACAGCAAGAACGAATAAAGCAAAGTCAAGACTGACAAAATAGAGGAAAATATAAAATATCTCACAGAAGATGACAGATCAGGAAAACATATTAAGGAGACACAAATTGAGAATCATTGGTCTACCTGAAAAGCCAGAAATAAACAAAAATCTTAACATCATACTACAAGAAATCATCCAAGAAAACTGCCCTGATATTCTCGAACAAGGGGGCAAAATAGACATTGAAAGAGTTCATAGAACACCCTCTACACTAAATCCTCAAGGGACAACTCCCAGGAATATAACTGCCAAATTCAAGAGCTTTCATGCTAAGGAGAAAATCCTACAAGAAGCCAAAAAGAGACAATTCAGATACCAAGGAGTCACAATCAGGATCACACAAGACCTGGCAGCTTCCACACTACAGGACCAAAAGACATGGAATATGATATTCAGGAAGGTAAGAGAATTAGGTCTTCAACCAAGGATCACCTATCCATTAAAACTGACTATATACTTCCAGGGGAAAGTATGGATTTTCAAAAAAAAAAATAGAAGATTTCCAAGTATTTGTAAAGAAAAGATCAGAACTAAGTGGAAAGTTTGATATCCAAACACAAACATCAAGAGAAACATGAAAAGATAAATAAGAGAGAAAGAGGGAAAGGGGGGAAATGTTTTTTATTCAAACTTTCTTCATTAAAGACTACAAGAAGATCAAATCATTTATGTTACTATATAGGGTAAATGTTATTTGTAACTCTCAAAAATTATATTCACTATTATAGTAATTAGAAGAATCATTCACAGGAAGAGATTGGGATAATAAGTACTATAAGATGATATACAAAAAAATGAAAAAGGAAGGGGGGAATCAAAGATAGCACCAAAAGATTCTTGAAGAAATAAAATAAATAGGATAATCTTTATCACACATAAATATGCATGGAAATGGGAGGGGAAGAATACTCTTATAAGTAGGAGAGGAAGAGAGTGCTAATAGGTAATACTTAAACCTTACTAACAGGGAAATCAATTCTGAGAGGAAAGGGCATTTAGATCCATTAGGGTCTTGAGTTCTATCTTATACTACAGGGAAAGTGAGAAGGGAACACTAAAGCGGGAACGGGGGAAAGCAGTACATAAAGGGAGGGAAGAGGGGGGAGGGAACATAACAGACTCTAAGAAAATAACAAAAAAGGAGGGGCCAGAAAGGGAAGCATATTAAGGGCGGAGATAAGAGGGAATGATTAAAAGCAAACCACTGGTTTATAAGGATATAGCAAAAGAAGAAAGGACAAAACTAGGAGAGGATATCAAAATGCTGGGGAATACACAAGTGACAATCAAAACTTTGAACATGAATGGGATGAACTCACCCATTAAATTAAAACAAATAAGAGAATGGATTAGAATCCAAAATCCTACCATATGTTGTCTACATGAAACACACTTGAGACCAGTAGCCACTCACAAGGTTAGAATCAAAGCTTGGAGCAAAACAAGGATGCCCATTATCACCGCTATTATTTAACATTGTACTAGAAACACTAGCAGTAGCAATTAGAGAAGAAAAAGAAATTGAAGGTATTAAAATTGGCAATGAGGAGACCAAGCTATTATTCTTTGCAGATGATGTGATGGTCTACTTAAAGAATCCTAGAGAATTAATTAAAAAGCTAGTGAAAATAATCAACAATGTTAGCAAAGTTGTAGGATACAAAATAAACCCACATAAGTCATCAGCACTTCTATATATCTCCAACACATCTCAGCAGCAAGAATTAGAAAGAGAAATTCCATTTAAAATCATGCTAGACCATATAAACTACTTAGGAATCTATCTGCTGAGACAAACACAGAAACTATATGAACACAACTACAAAACACTTTCCACACAATTAAAACTGCATTTAAACAATTGGAAAAACATTAACTGCTCATGGGTATGATGAACTAAAATAATGAAAATGACCATTCTACCCAAACCTATTTACTTATTTATTGCCATACCCATTGAACAACCAAAAAGCGTTTTTTACTGAATTAGAAAAAAACAGAACAAAATTTATTTGGAAGAATAAATGATCAAGGATATCCAGGAAGATCATGAAAAAAAATGCAAAGGGAGGTGGCCTTGCAGTACCAGATCTCAAACTATATTACAAAGCAGTGGTCATCAAAACAATATCTTACTGGCTAAGAGAAAGAAAGGAGGATCAGTGGAATAGACTTGGGGTAAGTGACCTCAGCAAGACAGTCTATGAAAAGCCCAAAGATCCCAGTTATCAGGACCAAAACCCACTTATGAAATCGGCTGAGAAAATTGGAAGACAGTATGGGGGAGATTAGGTTGGGATCAACATCTTACACCCTACACCAAAATGAAATCAGAATAGATGAATGACTTGAATATAAAGAAGGAAACTATAAGTAAATTAGGTGAACACAGCGTAGTATACATGTCAGACCTTTGGGAAAGGAAATATTTTAAAACCAAGAAAGACTTAGAATAATCACAAAATATAAAATTAATAATTTTGATTACATCAAATTAAAAACTTTTTCTACAAACAAAACCAATGTAACTAAAATTAGACAGGAAGTAACAAACTGGGAAATAATCTTCATGACAAAAACCTCTGGAAAAGGTCTAATTACTGAAATTTACAAAGAGCTAAATCAATTGTACAAAAAATCAAGACATTCTCTAATAGGTAAATGGGCAAGGGACTTGAATAGGCAGTTTTCAGTTAAAGAAATCAAAACTATTAATAAGCACATGAAAAAGTGTTCTAAATCTCTTATAATCAGAGAGATGCAAATCAAAACAACTGTGAGGTATCACCTCACACCCAGCAGATTGGATAACATGACAGCAATGTAAAGTAATGAATGCTGTGGGGATGTGGCAAACTCAGGACATTAATGCATTTCTGGTAAAGTTGTGAATTAATCCAACCATTCTGGAAGGCAATTTGGAACTATGCCCAAAGGGTGATAAAAGACTCTCTGCCCTTTGATCCAGCCATAACACTGCTGAATTTGTACACCAAAGAGATAGTAAGGAAAAAGACTTGTACAAGAATATTCATAGCTCTTTGTGGTGCAAAAAACTGGAAAATGAGGGGATGCCTTTCAATTGGGGAATGGCTGAACAAATTGTGGCATATGTTGGTGATAGAATACTATTGTGCTCAAAGAAATAATAAACTTGAGGAATTCCATGGAAACTGGAACAACCTCCAGGAATTGATGCAGAGTGAAAGGAGCAGAACCAGGAGAACATTGTACGCAGAAACCTGACACACTGTGGTACAATCAAATGTAACAGACTTCTCCATTACTTGCAGTGCAGTGATCCTGAATAACCCTGAGGAATCTATGAGAAAGAACACTATCCACATTCAGAGGAAAAACTGGGAGTAGAAAAACTGAAGAAAAACAACTGCTTGATTACATGGGTCCAAGGGGATATGATTGGGGATATAGACCCTAAATGAACATTCTAGTGCAAACATCAACAACATGGAAATGGGTTCTGATCAAGGTCACATGTAATACCCTGTGTAATTGCGTGTTGGCTACGGGTAAGGTGAGGGAGTGGAGGAATAGAACATGATTTTTATAACCAAGGAATAAAGTTTGAAATTGACCAAATTAAGAAAAAAAAACACAACTAACCTACAGGTAAAAGAGGTATGAAAATTCAATGAAACAAAAGAGTTCCATGAAAAGTATAATGGAACAAAAGGAAAAGGAGGATCAAAAGATAATGGAAGAAATTAGGTCTTTAAAAATTATAACTGGCCAAAAACAAGCTAATGACTTTACAAGACATCAAGAAACAATAAAGCAAAATCAAAAGAATGAAAAAAAAGGAGATAATATGATAAATAATCACTTAAAAAAAAACTGACCCGGAAAATATATCTGGGAGAGACAATCTAAGAATTACTGGACTACCTGAAAGTCATGATAAAAAAAAAAGTCTTGACATCATAATACAAGAAATTATCAAAGAAAACTGACCTGATACTCTTGAACAAGAGGATTAAATAAAAATTGGTGAGCACATACAGCAAACTCATTACTTTTTAATTAATTAATTAATGCTTTTAGGCAACACTCTTTGGAAATAAGTGATTAAAACTTCTGGAGTTCATTCCTGTTACCAAAAGATAAACGAGGCCAGTATGATATAGGGACAGGTTGGCAAACCAATGGCATGTGAGCTGGAGGGGGATGCTCCCTTCCCCCTTTCCATGTGTACCTAAGGACATTTCTCACATCACCTCCACCTCTGCCCAGAAGCCCAATGGGAGAACTTCCTACCTCCCCTGTCTGGGATAAGGTGGGGGCTCACATACAGTATGAGGGTTGTAGTTTGGGTACTCTGTCTCTAAAAGTTTCACCATCACTCCTGGGGAGAAGTAAAAAAATTGGAGCTCCATCTTAGCCTAGACATTAATTAACAACATGATGGGATAAATCAGTTAATCACTTTAAATTCCAGTTTCCTCTTCTACAAAATGGGAGTAATAAAATTTGAACTGCCTAGCTCATCTTGTTATTAGAAAAGTGTTTTATAAACCTTAGAGTAATAAATAAATGTGAGTTATTACTAGTATTAAGATGATAGAAAATCACTGACAATTGGAACAAAAGAGGATATGAAGCATAAAATTGAGGCTCCCCTAAGAGTCTTGAAAATCCCTATGCTACATGGCCCAGAAGGGCTCATTTTCTTTTTTAAAATGGAGTAATTTATATATGGCTTATTATCTAGTGGATCTGTTTTGTATTAGTTGATATGTATATTAGGTATATAGTTGATATGAATAGATTCAGAATGGTCCAATAAGAAACTTAGTATAATATATAAGAGGTTCATGCAAGAATTTCTGAATATTTGATTAACTAAAACTTTTCCCTTGCTGTATAATTATATGGTTCCTTTTTGGTAATATGTGTCAGACTTTCTTCTTCAGTAACAAGTTGAAAAGAAAGTAAATGCGATATTCTCCATTGAATTTTTTGACAAATTCAAGTTATGGTTTACCTGCAAGGTTAGTAATTCAACCAATTATTCAGCAGAACCATTTTCCTTTAAGAAAAAATGAATTTACAAAGCATCATTAGGTGAAACTGTGGGGGGAGGTAACATCTTTGACAGCTGGTTTTGGTTGTTGCCAAGCCTCAGTATTCCACAGCGGTCACAAGGGAAGGAAATAAGCTAGAACTGTAGTAAACGAAACCACTTGTCTGCTCTCTGCATTCACTTTCTTGTGGTCACAGATCTCTAAAACTGGGATCCTGAGCTCTGTAATTACAATGTCCACATTTAAATGGAAGGAAAGAGAATAACAAAAATATGGGCTTATAGGAAGGTTTTTTCTCCTGATGAATACTTAGTGAGAAGGAGCAGCAAAAGCAGGAAAGGCTGGAGGAAAAAATAAAAGCAAATCATTCTGACAAACTGAGAAATAAAACTCAATGCAATAGTGCACTCTAGAAGTATTCTCCTACATGTGGATTCTATGAAACTCCTAACTTGAAGCTTTTACAAATTTTCACAGCATTGTGGATATGGGATAATAAGAATTACTTTGCAGTGTCAACACCTAAATTGTATTTTTTTTTACTTTTTGCTCTGAGAATACAGACTAGGCACTAGTTAAAAATCATCTGAAAATTGAATTATGCAATTGAATTCTAACCTAAGCCAAGTCTTCTATGTTCATTTCCAAAGCTAAAAGTCATTATGGAACCTGGCTTATGAGATGCAAAAGTAGCCAGTTTCAAATTAAATTTGCTCTGATTTAATCACTGCAGTGCCAAAACCTGAATTTATGTGGTAACTCACAGATCCTACTTTCAAATTACTCTTTTCCACAATATGACTTTGGATCAGTGAGTACCACAGCAACTTTGATCTAGGCATTAGTTGGACTCTCCTCTCATCAATTAAAACCTATGTTCATGTAGCTATAATCAAATTCTCCAAAAACCTGAAAGATTCTCCTGAGAACTTCCAATAAAATCTTGTTGAGTCCAGGTACAACACTATATAGTCGGGGTTTATAGTGACTATGGGATGCTTTAACTCTAATGAATTGAAAGAACTGGTAGTGTTTTCACAGCTGTGGTATTGGTCTCTACAGAAAGAACTTGGACAAACAAAAGATGAGTTTTAGTTATACTTTGGATAGTTACATACAATATTTTAAGGACCTGTGACTTGACCTAATGTGGCTATTCCCTTACTTGTTGTGGCTATTCCCCCTTTCGCTAATACCAATTGCAATCCCTATGATTTAGTAGTTGTTCTTTGAGAACTTCTATAGCTGAAAAACTCATCCTAGTGTGACCAACTTGGTAAAAAACTTCTCTTAAATAGCAAGAATCCAGAGGTGCTCCAGCGGTAGAATGTAGCATAGTAGTATTTTGGTAGACAAAACTGTTAGATTAGGTACAAACTTTTTTCCAAATGATGTAAAATAAATGCCATTTCCCTGCACAGAACAACAGATTCTAAGTTGATAGAGTCAAAATGTTGGGCTTTCTACTGTTGCCAAGAAAAAATGGGTATAATTAACAGAACAGAAATAATGAACTTTAAGAGGGAATACTATCAAACTAACCAAAAGAAGTTTAAGTGCTATTAAGTCTAGAAAAGAAAGAAAAGGAAGGAAGAGAAGGAAGGGAAGGAAGGGAAGGAAGGAAGGAAGGAAGGAAGGAAGGAAGGAAGGAAGGAAGGAAGGAAGGAAGGAAGGAAGGAAGGAAGGAAGGAAGGAAGGAAGGAAGGAAGGAAGGAAGGAAGGAAGGAAGGAAGGAAGGAAGGAAGGAAGGAAGGAAGGAAGGAAGGAAGGAAGGAAGGAAGGAAGGAAGGAAGGAGTGAAAGGAAGGAAGGAAGGAGTGAAAGGAAGGAAGGAAGGAGTGAAAGGAAGGAAGGAAGGAGTGAAAGGAAGGAAGGAGTGAAAGGAAGGAAGGAAGGAAGGAAGGAGTGAAACGAAGGAGTGAAAGGAAGGAGGGAGGGAGGGAGGGAGGGAGGGAGGAAGGAAGGAAGGAAGGAAGGAAGGAAGGAAGGAAGGAAGGAAGGAAGGAAGGAAGGAAGGAAGGGAGGAAGGGAGGGAGAGAGGGAGGGAGGGAGCACAGAGAATGAGAAAAAGAGAGAAAGAAAATACATTATGAATTTATAATATAAAACAAAAAGTTTCACCACAGATTAAATTTTAATAACTCCTTTAGATAATAAAACATTTTGATTTGATGAAAGTGGTTGAAGGTGGTATCATTTTGACAGACCTGAGATTCATACAGAGAATTCTATACACAGAAAAAAATTAATATTTAACTACCTATATATAATTTTAAAAATTCTTTCCATAGATGAAATTTGACCTCAAGTCAAATTCTTATAATTACTTTCAGGTAATTAATTGTTCATTTATTTTTAACAATTTTAATATTAGCACATTCTTATCCACAGCTAAGCCATGGCTACATGAAAAGTTACACAAAATGACAAAAGTTTTAAGTAATGTGATTTCTATCTTCCTGCCTTGGGTGTGAAGATCAATAAATTAAGACCTTTCAGAATATATATGAACATATGAAAGATATACAATTTAGGGCCCCCTTATGTGGAAATATCTTTCACAAATTCAGGGAACAACCAGTTTATGACTTACTAGATAGAACTAGGGAGTTGTCCAAGACAAAGCAATTATGGTAATAATATACTCTATTATATTCTTTTAAAAAGCAAATTCCAGCTTCCCAGAAACTCTTTCCCTCAATTATTTTTGTTAGGTAGCAGCTTCACAAGAATGCTATTTTATTCTCTTATCTGTGCTTTACTTTGCCAAGAATCCTAAGGAATTTCTGTGTTGATATTTAAGATTGCTTCATGAACTTCTCTTTCTCTTCTATATTTCCTTGATTCCCCCACCCCCAAAATAAGGAAAGAAAAGATTATAGAAACTAAAACCCAAGTCAAAGGATTTTTGAGGGTTGGAGGTAGAATTTAAGTTCACCACTTCATCCATTTTACCATGTTGCCTCTACCTCTCAGAAAATATATGTAAAGAAAAATAATTGTAGAGATAATTCTAAAAAATCTACTACCAGAGAAAGTGAGTTAATTTGTTTATATTCTGATATCCAGTGATGCCATTGTATCTTCCATCCAAGAAAGCCAAAGACATCAACATCTTTATATCAATATTTTCTGAGAGCAAGAAACTAGAAACAAGGTAACTGTCTACTGATTGAGGACTGGTGCAACAAACTGTGGTACATGAATGTGACAAAATATTATACAAAATGAAAATTATGAATATGAAGAATTCAGAGAAACTTGAGACTTGTAAAATCTGATGCAGAAATGTAAGCAAAACAAAGACAATAGTATATACAGGTTCCATGATGTTGTAAAAAGTCCCCAAACTTTTTACACAGGGGGCCAGTTCACTGTCTCCTCTGACTGCTGGACTATAAGAAAAACTATGAAAAAATCTATATACCGCTGTCTGGTATAGCGGAGGCTACAGCGCTGGCTGTGATGGGCCTGTCACACCTTGCTTAGGCCCATCACCACAACCACTATACAGGGCAGCAGTATATACAGGGTGGAATCCCCTCCCTAGATCACCGCTCACCAAGCTGACGTCTTCCACTGTGCATCCACATAATACTTTTCACGGCTCCTCATTCTTGTTCAGTTACTCTCAGAATAAGGCACCATACAAAGGATTATGTCACCAGAAGTAGTACTGTATGTGACCACATGCAGTGCTCCTCTCACTGACCACCAATAAAAGAGGTGCCTCTTCTGGAAGTGCAGTGGGGGCTGGATAAATGGCCTCATATGGCCAGTGGGCCTTAGTTTGGGGACCCCTGTTGTAAAGGAAAAGAACAACAAAAGATATTAGAATTCAGATCTTAACATTTTTGACTCCAAAGGCCTATTGAAGAGATATATACCTTCTTTATTTTGGTAGACTGGTGGAAGGCTACAGGTACAGAATGATGTACATGCTATTAGAAGATCAAAGGTGTTGGTTTATCTAGCTTAAATGTTCCTTTCTTATAACAGAAGACTAGGGATGAAGTAATTGGGAAATGACATTTATATAAATGGATTTTTTAAGGTAAATGAACACTTAAAGTCAAAGATTGAGAGAATATACTCAGAGGTACCAAATACCAATGAAAACAGGAAAGGTAAAAAAATGATGTCTAAAATGAATCAGATTATAGGAAAATAATCCAAGTTTATTATTCGAGTTTATTAATTTTCTACATAATAATTAATCCTTATGTTTAATCCATTTTAGAAAGTAATAATCACAACATTCATAAATTCTAGGTACCTAGAAGAATTTGATCAAGTTACTAAATATTTATTGCTGACATTAATTTCCCATGATTTTGTCAGAATTAAAATTTACTTTTCAATACCACTTACTGCTTATTTATAGACGAATTATTATAATGAATAATTTAAATCACTCTCCAGCTATAAAATAGGCATACCAATATGACTCTTTCCTAGAGTCTTGCACTAGAAAAAATTTCTTCATACAGAGTATGTTATTACTATTATTTTTTAAATAAAGGCAAAGCATATTTTCAAGATAGAAGCAACTATTTATAAATTTAGTAGGCTATATTAAAGAAGATGGCCATTGCTCACAGAAATTCTTAATTCAAAAATAAGCAAGCACAAATATCTTTATTTTAAAGTTTAACAATCATCAGTTCAAATATATTTAAAATATCAACAAAGAAGCAAAACATTAAATAGTGTACTTATGACCTAAGTCATTACTAAATTTAATTTCTAAAACTTAAATATGTTTTTCATTATCATCATTAGTCAACAATTGTATTGCAAAGCACAATGTCACATGGTATTAATCTTTGTTTCATTAATATGTCATATCAACTACTCACTTTTGCTCACAGCATTCTTTGAAACCGATACTCTGTTCTTTTTGTCTGAGTAGGAAGTGCCAAAAGCAGCTTCCTCTACAGGAAGGATGACCCCCTGAGATCTCTCTACTTTGGGTTTAGGTTTCTAGAGATAATCTTTTCTTCTTTTTTTGGAGGGAATTACGGAAGTAAAGAAGAAAAGGGAAAGGTTATGCAGTGATCTTAAATGGCAACAACAAAAAAATTCCTTAGGATCCTTGCCAAAGTAAAGCACAGATAACAGAATAAAAGAATAAGTTTTCTGGTGAAGCTGCTACTTAACAAAGATAACTGGGGGTAGGGAGGGAGGTGTTGCTGAGAAGCAGGCATTTATTTTTTTAATTAAAATAAACCAGGGCCAAATAAGTTGTACTTTAATTTAAAAAACTAAAGTTATGGCAATAATTATATAATGAGCTGAAGATCCTAGAATACTTAATCAGAACGATGAAAATTAATAGGACACTGAAAAAACCTTTTATATATAAACAAAGTGAATTACTAAACTGATAAATATAGACCAATGAAGAATGTCCATTAAGTGTATGTGTAGTATAAATAAGTATAATAAACATAATGGAGTAATGAATTAGTGACTACCCAAGGAATATAAATCAGAGAGTTAAACTTGAGGCTGTACATAAAGGATGGCAATATGCTGGGAAACAAAACATTAAATACTAACTAAATCAGAAAAAGTTGGTGATCTCTAGTGTACAAATCTGGCAGCTACAATTACTGGCAACATTATCACTCAATGAATATACAATGGTTGTCACCAAATTAATACTAAAGTTCCCTCCCTAAACCTCCAAGTCTCATCATATTAAATCATCACAACTAGGAATCATAAGCTCCCTAAGGAAGCCTAGTTGGGCTGAAGCAATAGTACTTTCACTTCTGTGACTTTAAAACTTCAAGTATGAAACCCTAAAAGAATAAAAAATATTGGCCTGAGAATTTTAAGAAAATATAGATTCAAAGTAGAGTCAAGTGGCAGAGAAGGTATACTGATCTGTCTGAAGCAGCAAAACCCACAAAAAGAAGGAATGAAGTAATTGTTCAGCCCAAATTAGCTTAGAAGGCCAAGAAGAGTGACCTAGTACATTAGGGTAGAGGTGCAATGCAAATCAGTCCTCCAGGACAGGCCCCACCCTGGCAAAAGGCCTTGGGCACAGCTAAATCAACAAAGGCTTCTGAAGCTCTTAGCCACAGATGGTAAGAAGAATCAGACAACTGCTCAGAAATTACAGGGGTCCTTTTACTGTATCTAGATGGAAGACACTTGTTGCATTGTCCATATAAAGATTCAGGAACTAGTTCTGGAGCAAAGTCTCAGGGGGAAGGGGACCACTAGTACACAGCAGATCTTGAAAACACAAAGAGAGAAGTAGACCCTGATCACAGTTCCAAGGTGGAAAAGAGTGCTTTTTGTTACTCACCAGAGCAGGGGCCTGAAGAGTATTACCTTTGAAGATATTTGCTCTGAAGGTAACTGCACAAAGAACCTAAAGCTTGAAACAGTGCCCACTTAAACTCAATTCCAGAGCCCAACTTTAACAGTTTTTTTAAATTAAGGGAAAAGAAAAAGATTGGAAAATGAGCAAAAAAAAAGAAAGAAAGAAAATTACTCCCTGGAATATAAAACCCAAATTCCAGAACTCCCAGGTAAAAGAGAAAATGTTTCAAGCAGCCAAAACGATACAATTCAAATATTATACAGCCACATTCAGGATAACACAAGAGTTAGCAGCTTCTACATTAAAAGGATTGGAGGGCCTGGAATATGATATTCCTGAGGTCAAAGGCATGTGAAAGAGAATTTAAACTCTTTTTATTTATTTAAACTTAATAAGTCAAAAACTTAGTCTCCAACCTTTCACACTTACATAGTCATTAACACTTAGTTAGTCCTAAAAGACCACAATCACTGCCCACCCCCCACCCCACCTCCAGTGCTAGGCAAATTTGGAGAGTATGATTGGTTCCCAAGATGCTATAAACCAGCTATTTAGCCAGGCAATATTTTGTACCTTCTTCCTACATTTCCCCCTTTACTATCTCTACCTTGTTGTAATAAAGCTACTAAAGCTACTAACAACCTTTGACTTGAGTTAATTTTTATAAAGTGACCACAATATTTTTTTAATTCTTATATTTGTCAAACCCATTTTAATTATTACAGGTGCTAGGACTTCAACCAAGAATCATTTGCCCAACAAAATGAGTGAAATCCTTTAGGGGGAAAAAATGGATATTCAATGAAATAGAGGAGTTTGAAAATACCTTATGAAAAAACCAGAGCTGAGTGAAAAATCTGGCTCTCAAATACAAGACACGAGAAACATAAAAAGGTGAACAGGAAAGAGAAATCAAAAGATATTCAATAAGGTTAAATTGTGCATATCCCTACATGTGAAGATAATTCTTGTAATTTCAAAGAACTTTATCAATATTAGAGGGCAAGGGTATGAATTGAATACAATAGGATGATATAAAAAATAAAATTAAAGGAAAAGTGGAATGCATTGGGAGAAGGGAGAAGGAAAAATAGAATGGAATAAATTATTTCACATAAAAGAGGCATGAAGAGCTTTTAAAATGTAGAGGAAGATGAAGGAGGTACGGAGAGGAGCATTTGAATTTTACTCTCATTGGAATTGGTTCAACAAGGGAAGAATATACAAAATCAATTGGATACAGAAATCTATCTTACCCTACAGAAAAGTAGTGCGTGAGGGGACAAGAGAATGGGTGATGGGATGATAGAAAAGAAGACAAATTGGAGGAGGTTGTTATCAGAAACTAAGCATGGGCAACTAGGATGGAGAATAATACCCAGTAATAATAATGGTAAAAAAAAATTTTTATACATTTCTAATAAAGGCCTCATTTCACAAATCGATAATGAGTCAAATTAAAATCATTTCCAAATTGACTAATGGTCAAAGGAAATAGACAGTTCTCTGACAAAATAATTAAATTTCGGTATAGTTATGTAAAAAATGCTCTAAATCACTATTAATTAGAGAAATGCAAATTAAAACAAATCTGAAGTACCACACCACACCTATTAGGATCCACTATTATGAGAGAAAAGGGAAATGACAAAACATGGAAAAGATATGAGAAAATTTAGAAAGTAATGTGCTATTGGAGGAGCTGTGAACTGATTCACTCATTCTAGAGAACAATTTGGACCTATGTTCAAAGGGCTATAACGGGGCACATACCCTTTGATTCAGAAAGAATACTATTAGAGGTACAAAACAAAAAAGAGGACATATACATGCAAAAAATATACAAAGCAGCGCTTTTTGTGGTTAGAATTAGATTTCTAAAGTGAGGGGATACCCCTTAGCTGGGAAATGGTTGAGTAAGTTATAATGTATGATTTTAATTTTAATGTTGAGGAAGCTGAGGTAAAGAGTCCTGGGAGAAGTACTCTCCCAGGGTTCTGAGCCATTTTAAAATGCGCATTACCCCCTGTGATCCTTTTGGAGACCAGTCTCCCCAATGGATAAAAAAAAAACATGAATAAATTGACAATCACAAGGGGGAAATGGCAACAAATTAATTATAACAAAAGAAAATTAAATATTTGGCACTTTTTTACAAAGAAATCAGAAGGATAGTCCCCTTCTTCACAACTGCAAATACACACACACACACACAAAACAAATGAATTTTTTTGACAAAACAAATAAATTTTTTTAAAAAACAAGTAAATTTTTATCCCCCCCAAAGTTCATTTTTTGCATCCGGGTTTTTTCTCAGTATCTCCTGGAGTAGTGTGCGGTCTCCATGTGGTCTCCACTTGCATCTCCATCTGGATTCTGGAAGACAGAAAATTCCTTTCCCTAAAATAACTTAAACATTTTTCATATGAAATAAAAAAAAACACATTCCCTCCCTGAAGAGATCAAGAAAACAAAGAAATCACACAGGGAAAACATGTCTGAGGCATGAGGTGTATGGATCACTACCAATTAAAATCATCAGAAAAATAGCACAAAAAAAGCCAAATAACAATTGGGTAAAATATCTAAACATCCAATACTAAATTTTATATGGAAAATTCTAAATAAGAAAAAAACAAAAAATTACAATTGCTCTTTGAATAATGCCCAATTAAAGTCATCCATGTCCGACAGCATGCACTTACCCACTCAGAAGTTAGTACCACAGTCAACCAGCACAATAAAAAAAGTTAGGAAAAAGGGAATACATTTTTATTCCTTGGTCTGATATATTTCGTCTTGTATCATTTCTTCTCATTAATATGATATGGAGCCAGAATAATCAATTGTTAGGTACTTGATACGAATTTCACAAGAACTATGGTATAAGGAGTCCTGTGTCTTAACATATGTTAAATGCTGCAACCTCAACTCTCACACTAGGTTCAAGTCCTTTTATTTATTGGCGTAAAAGTGTCAACAAGTCTCAGCAATCCTAGCAGGATTGGTTTCTCTTTTTGATCTGTGTACTCTTCTGGCACCATTCAGGTTAAATACATGCTTCTGTGGCATTAAGATATCTGTGCTTCTTGGTGCTGTGTAGATCAGGTCTGTGCTCCTTTTTGTTCCCATTTCATTGAATCAAACATATCTACAAAGTCCCATAATATTTAAATACTAATGGTAGTTTCAGTAGTCTAAGGCTTTTTGAGCAGACAGTTACAATTAGAACTAATGGACATAATATTAAACCTACCCTACTGTAATAACCTAAAATCTTTCAATTTATGTAGATGACATGTGCTTAGGAAAAATTAAATTGCACATGCAATTATAAAAAAGATGTGCTAAAAATTCAAAAATATATCTACTATGATCAGTGACAATAAAAAAATAATATACAATCAGTGTCACATAAGAAGGGGTAGAATATAAAGGATCTTATCCAAGAATTTAGATGCATTTCCTCTTAACTTAGCCATTGTGACACTCCCCTGGGAATACCTCAAGAAGAGAGAAAGGATAGTAGTATAGATTCCTTGGGGGGCAAGACAGAACGGGGAGATGGAAGAATTGACTCAGAAACCAAGCCGGGTTAATTTTAATGGAGCAATAGCACACTCCGGCCACTGGAAATCTCAAAGAAAAGAACCATCCAGTAGTCCAAAATTAACACCACACAGGTCAGAGAAATGATAGAGCTTAGCTGAGAGATTAGCCTAGGTTCCTCATACTAGTTGCCAAACACAAACCTTAAAGCTGAGAGAATAGAGTGTAGATAATAGGATGAATTAGAAAGAGCTAGGTATTAGCATTGGAAAGGAAAGTGCCTGGACAAAGGCCAGGTCCCAGGTGAGAGAGAGAAAAGAGAAAAAGAAAAGAGACAGTGTTAGGCAATGCTTGAGATCCCAGAGAGAGAGTGACTGTGGCCTGCTCCTTTTAATGTCTTTGATACGCAAATATGCGTAATGCATAAACATGAATACAGAGTGTATTGATTGGTTCAGGTGTAGATTACAACAAAGTAAAGGTGCAGGTTGTTCAGGGATATTGTAAAGCCATTACTGGAGAAGTCCATTACCTTCTCTTGTACCACAATGTGTCAGTCTCTGTGTACAATGTTCTCCTGCTTCTGCTCCTCTCACTCTGCATCACTTCCTGAAGGTTGTTCCAGTCTCCATGGAATTCTTCTACTTTATTATTCCTTTTAGCACAATAGTATTCCATCACCAACATATACCATAATTTGTTCGGCCATTCTCCAATTGAAGGGCATCCCCTCATTTTCCAATTTTTGGCTACCAAAAAGAGCGCAGCTATGAATATTTTTGCACAAATCTTTTTCCTTATTATCTCTTTGGGGTACAAACCCAGCAGTGCTATGGCTGGATCAAAGGGCAGACAGTCTTTTATCGCCCTTTAGGCATAGTTCCAAATTACCCTCCAGAATGGTTGGATCAATTCACACCTCCACCAGCATTGCATTAATGTCCCTACTTTGCCACATCACCTCCAGCATTCATTACTTTCCTTTGCTGTCATGTTGAACAATCTGCTAGTTTCCCTCTAATTTTAGTTACATTGGTTTTGTTTGTACAAAACCTTTTTAATTTGATGTAGTCAAAATTATTTATTTTGCATTTTGTGACTCTTTCTAAGTCTTGCTTGGATGTAAAATCTTTCCCTTCCCAAAGTTCTGACATGTATACTACTCTGTGTTCACCTAATTTACTTATAGTTTCCTTCTTTATATTCAAGTCATTCGCCCATTCTGAGTTTATCTTGGTATAGGGTGGGAGGTGTTGATCCAAACCTAATCTTTCCCACACTGTCTTCCAATTTTCCCAGCAGTTTATATCAAATAATGGATTTTTGTCCCAAAAGCTGGGGTCTTTGGGTTTGTCAAAAACTGTCTTGTTGAGATCATTTACCCCAAGTCTATTCCACTGATCCTCCTTTTTGCCTCTTAGCCAGTACCAAATTGTTTTGATGACCGCTGCTTTGTAATATAGTTTGAGATCTGGGACTGCAAGGCCACCAACCTTTATATATATTTTTTCATTATTTCCCTGGATATCCTTGATCCTTTGTTCTTCCAAATGAACTTTGTTATGGTTTTCTCTAATTCAGTAAAATAGTTTTTTGCTGGTTCAATGGGTATGGCACTAAATAGATATATAAGTTTGGGTAGGATGGTCATTTTTATTATGTTACCTCATCCCACCCATGAGCAATCAATGTTTTTCCAATTGTTTAGATCTAGTTTTAATTGTGTGGAAAGTGTTTTGTAGTTGTGTTGATATAGTTCCTGTGTTTGTCTTGGCAGATAGATTCCTAAGTATTTTATATTGTCTCGGGTGACTTTAAATGGAATTTCTCTTTCTAATTCTTGCTGCTGAACTGGGTTGGAGATATATAGAAAAGCTGAAGACTGATGTGGGTTTATTTTGTATCCTGCAACTTTGCTAAAGTTGTTGATTATTTCGATTAGCTTTTTAGTTGATTCCCTAGGATTCTTTAAGTAAATCATCATATCATCCGCAAAGAGTGACAGCTTGGTCTCCTCATTGCCAATTTTAATACCTTCAATTTCTTTTTCTTCTCTAATTGCTACTGCTAGTGTTTCTAGTACAATATTCGTGATAATGGGCATCCTTGTTTGATTCCTGATCTTATTGGGAAAGCTTTGAGTTTTTCCCCATTGCAGATGATGTTTGCTGATGGTTTTAAGTATATACTGTTTATTACTTTTAGGAAAGGCCCTTCTATTCCTATACTTTCTAGTGTTTTCACTAGGAATGGGTGTTGTATTTTGTCAAAGACTTTTTCTGCATCTATTGACATAATCATGTGATTATTGTCGGTTTGCTTGTTTATATGGTCAATTATGTTGATGGTTTTCCTAATATTGAACCATCCTTGCATTCCTGACATGAATCCTACCTGATCATAGTGGATAACCCTTGTGATGACTTGCTGGAGTCTTTTTGCTAGTATCCTATTTAAGATTTTTGCATCTATATTCATTAGGGATACTTGCTTATAGTTTTCTTTCTCTGTTTTTAACCTGCCTGGCTTTGGGATCAGCACCATATTTGTGTCATAAAAAGAATTTGGTAGAACCCCTTCTTAGCTTATTCTGTCAAATACTTTGTATAATATTGGGATTAGCTGTTCTTTGAATGTTTGATAGAATTCATTTGTGAATCCATCTAGACATGGGGATTTTTTCTTAGGGAGTTCTTTGATGGCTTGTTCAATTTCTTTTTCTAATATGGGGTTGTTTAGGTAAATTATTTCGTCCTCTGTTAATCTTGGCAATTTATATTTTAGTAAGTATTCATCCATATCACTTAGATTGCCATATTTCTGGCCATATAATTGGGCATAGTAGTTTTTAATGATTGCCTTGATTTCCTCTTCATTAGAGGTGAGGTCTCCCTTTTCATCTTGGATACTATCAATTTGGTTTTTTTCTTTCCTTTTTTTTAATTAGACTGACTAGTACTTTGCCAATTTTATTTGTTTTTTCAAAATACCAGCTTCTAGTTTTATTTATTAAATCAATAGTTCTTCGACTTTCAATTTTATTAATTTCTCCTTTGATTTTTAGGATCTCTAATTTAGTCTTCATCTGAGGGTTTTTAATTTATACACTTTCTAGTTTTTTAATTTGCATGCCCAATTCACTGACCTCTGCCCTTCTTAATTTGTTTATATATGAACTCAAGGATATAAATTTCCCCCTGAGTACTGCTTTGGCTGCATCCCATAGGTTTTGAAAGGATGTCTCACCATTGTCATTTTCTTCAATAAAGTTATTAATTGTTTCTATGATTTGTTCTTTAACTAGCTGGTTTTGGAGAATCATATTGTTTAATTTCCAATTAATTTTTGATTTATCTATCCATGTACCCTTACTAATTATTATTTTTATTGCACTGTGGTCTGAGAAGGTTGCATTTATTATTTCTGCCCTTTTGCACTTGTTTGCAATGATTTTGTGCCCTAGTACATGGTCAATTTTTGTGAATGTACCACGTACTGCTGAAAAGAAGGTGTATTCCTTTTTGTCCCTATTTATTTTTCTCCATATGTCTACTAACTCTAGTTTTTCTAAGATTTCATTTGCTTCTCTCACCTCTTTCTTATTTATTTTTTTATTTGATTTATCTAGTTTGGATAGGGGAAGGTTCAGATCTCCCACTAGTACAGTTTTTCTATCTATTTCATCCTTGAGCTCCTCTAGTTTCTCCTTTAAAAATTTGGATCCTCTGCCATTTGGTGCATACATATTGAGTACAGATATTTCCTCATTGTCTATACTGCCTTTTATCAGGATGTAATTACCTTCGCTACCTCTTTTAATTATATTTATTTTTACTTTGGCTTTGTCCCATATCATGATTGCTACTCCTGCCTTCTTTTTATCATTTGATGCCCAATAGGTTTGGCTCCATCCTCCTACTTTCACTCTATGCGTATCTACCTTCCTCATGTGTGTTTCTTGCAGACAGTATATGGTAGGGTTATGGATTCTAATCCACTCTGCTATTCTCTTGCGTTTTATGGGTTAGTTCATTCCATTCACATTCAGAGTTATGATTACTAGCTGTGTATTTCCCAGCATTTTGAGTTCTACTCCTGGTCCTGCCTTTTCTTCTTTCACTATTTCCTTCTATACCAATGTTTGTTTATAGTCAGTCCCCTCCCATTCCCCCCTTATTTTACTTCCCTTTCTACCCCCCTCCCTTCTTATTCCCTCCCTTATTTTCCCCTGTAGTCTTTTTAAAATACCCCCCCCAACCTCTCCCTCCCTTGTACTGCTTCCCTCCCCACCAGTCCGTTTTTAACCCTTCTACTCCCCTATAGGGCGCAAATCTATTCTCTTCCCAAATGGATTGGATTGTTCTTCTCTCTTTGGATCAGTTTCAAAGTATGTAAGATTTGAGTATTTCCTATCTCCAACCTCTTTACCCTTCCAGTGTATCGATGTTTTCACCCCTCCCACCATAAGTTTCTTTGTGACATATAAATTTACCCCCATTTGTTTCTTTTCCCATTTCTTTTAGTCATAACCTCTTTTCTTTTTTAGCTCTAGTCATGTATATATATATATATACATACACACATGTATATGTATTTATGCATGCATATATCTATATACTTATTTATGTCTTATCCTTTCATCTTATATGGTTTGTCACTGTTCCCTCTGAGTGTAATTCTTCTAGCTGCTCAGGTGATAGCAACAGTTTTTAAGAGTTACCAATGACCTCTTTTCTTATAGGGATACATATCATTTTAACTTATTGAGTCTCTTAAAAATTTTTTGTTGTTGTTGTTGTTTTCCCCACTCTTTTTTAATTACCTTTTGATGATTCTCTTGAGTTCTGTGGTTGGACATCAAATTTTCTGTTCAGGTCTGGTCTTTTATTTATGAATGCTTGGAACTCTTCTGTTGTGTTGAATAACCATACTTTTCCCTATAAGAATATAGTCAGTTTTGATGGGTATTTTATTCTTGGTTGTAGACCTAGTTCCCTTGCTTTCCAGAATATCGTATTCCATGCCTTTCGGTCCTTCAGTGTGGATGCAGACAGATCCTGTGTTAACCTCATCATGTTTCCATGGTATCTGAATGGCTTCTTCTTGGTAGCTTGTAATATCTGTTCTTTCATCTGATTGTTTTTGAATTTCGCTATAACATTTCTTGGTATTGTCAGTTGGGGATTAAATACAGGGGGTGATCTGTGGATTCTTTCAATCTCCACTTTCCCCTCTTGTTCTAGGATCTCAGGACAGTTTTCCTGAATAATTTCCTCTAGTATTATGTCCAGGTTTTTCTTTTGTCATGGTCTTCTGGTAATCCAATTATTCTTAAATTGTCTCTTCTTGAACTATTTTCTAAATCGTCTGTTTTGTGAATGAGATGCTTCACATTTTCCTCAATTTTTTCATTCTTTTTTTTTGTTTTATAGTTTCCTGCTGCCTTGAGAGGTCACTTGATTCTAGTTGTTGTATTCTAGTTCTTAAAGATTGGATTTCATCTCTGGCTTTTTGGTCGACTTTTTCCTTCTGGTCTGATTTTCTTTGAAGATCGTCTTTCATCCTCTTTATCTCATCTTTCATCTCCTTTGCCTCATCTTTCATCTCCTTTGCCTGATTTTCCAGCTGGTTGATTTTGGCTTTCAGGACACTATTTTCTCGTTTTAGTTCAAGTGCCTCTGTTTCTAGATGACTTATCTTAATTTTTAAGTTCTTTTCCCAATTGTCTTCAGCCTCTCTTAGTTGTGTTTTGAGTTCTTCCACAGCCTGTAACCAATTCGCTGGGATTTCTGGTTTATCTTTTGCTGATCTCTCCCCCTCTGTTCCATTTGCTGAGTAGTAACTGTCTATTGTAGTTTCTTTCTTCTTTTTCTGTGGTTTGCTCAAATTCACCCCTTCTTTACTCACCATATTTGTCTGTACTCTTGTTCCTCTTGTTTTTTTTTTGTTTTGGGGGGACTTCCATCAGTCTCCCCTCTTGGAGCTTTAACAGAAGATCTCTTGGTATAGTCTCTGGGGGAGGGTTGTTGGGGGTTTGAGCTTCCCTGTCCTCTGGAGGCTTTTGATTGGCTTAAAGTCCAACAGTCAATGAGGATGGGTGGGGAGCCTGGGCTTCCCTGCATTCTGGAGACTTTTGATGGGATTAAGTTCAGCTTGGTTGGGCTGGGTTTACTCTGAGTTTTAAAATTCCTGGACGGATGGAGCAAATATGGAGTATCTCCAAAGCTCTGGCCAGGCTGCTAGGTCTATGCTCCTTCTAGGCTGCCATCTTGACTCCTCCTCTAGGCTTCTGTTTTTTTCAGAAGACCCTGCTCTCTAAGGGGGGGAGGGGTCATGGCTTCCCTGGGTTCTGAGGGCTCCTGATGGGATTAGGTTCACCTGATTTATACCGAATGAGTCCTGAAGCAAAAAAACCTCCTCCTCCACAATCTGTGTTGAATGCCCGGAGGCTGGCTCAGGTTACTTTCAAAGTAAGCTCTTCGGAGCAACCCCTTTGCCGGCCCTGCAGTTTCTGTCCTTTCAGTAGCTCTGAGGGCTCTATGGGATTGGGTTCAGCTGGTGTCCTAAAGCGGGGACCTCCCTTGAGACTCAGATGGAAGGACCCAGCCAGGGGGCTACAGGCTTCCCCCTTCTCTCTATGTTTCCTTGCCATCTGTGTTGGGCGCCCCGGCGACTGGCTCAGGTTGCTTTCAAGGTGAGTCCTCAGAGCCCTGAGGTTCCCGCAGCTGCCGTGGGCTCAGCACTCTGGGTTGGAGGGGATGGGTCCTGGGACAATCCTTCTGCCTACCCCTTAGATCCGAGTGATCTAGGGTTCTGGCTTTTGGGGGGCCGTACCTTTTGATCCAGGTCCAGAAGGAGGGTTCCCCAGGTCTATCCTGTTGTTCAGCTTGAATTTCGGTGTCCTAGGAGCACTCAGTTTGTGATCGGTAAGGAAGAGTTTCCAAGGTCTGAACTTTTGCTGCTACTATGCCGCCATCTTGACTGGAAGTCTCTGTAAATGTTTTTAAGGTAGGTCAAACTCTGTATTGCAGCCTTGGAAATGATGTAGATCTGTGCAGGATTTGCCAGAGAATGGTTTCTTTTTGAAACGGTATCTAATGAATCTATTCCCTGAACCAGATACGGCAAAACAATCTAAGGGAGTGGGAACAAAAGAGTCTTTGAAAGTGAAACATCACCCAAGCAGTTCTCAAACTGAAATGAAAACAAACGCAAACCTGTCCTCTGAGCAAGCTGTTAGCTCACAGAAAGCAGTAGTCCAAAATGATACATGGCTACAATGAATACGTGAGTCCTTCTGCCCAATTTTAATAGCTATTAGTGTAGGACCTGGAATGGTCCATCACAAGCAGGTTCAGTCGACTCAAAACGTTTGAATTTCTTTATATGCATGCTATCACCTGGGTTTAAATCATGGAGCAAGAAATCTATGGGGCCCACCTGAACAGCAGCTCGAGAGTCATAATTTTTTTTTGAGAGTCATAATTTTGCTTATAATTGTTTGATATATGTGGCAATGGTTGGCTGTATCCCCTCCTAAGAGTGACGTATAGGCAGGGGAAAATGGTTGAGCCTGAATAGATGGATGTCTGAAGAATATCTCAAAAGATAAGATGTGTGAATCACCTCTGGGCCGACTTCTGAGATAAAATAGGGCCAGACGGAGAATTTCGGGCCATTTTAGGTGAGTCTCCATACACAATTTGCCAATCATAGTTTTAATTTCTTTAGTCATTCTTTCAACTTAGCCAGAGCTCTGGGGATGATACGGCGTATGAAATTTAGGAGTTATCCCCAAACATGAATAAATTTGTAATGAGACCAAATCAGTAAAATCGGTTCTCTATCCAAATCAATATGTGCCAACAAATCAAAACGAGGAATAATCTCTTATAGAAGGACTTTGGCAACAAAAACCGCTATAGCCTGAGCAAGAGGAAAGGTTTCGGGCTACCTGGTAATCTGAACTACTATGACCAACTTCCTCAGACACATCCCACTTCCTTTGTGGAAGGTATCTGAGGAAGCTAAGGTAGAGAGTCCTTGGAGAGGTAGTCTCTCAGGGTTCAGGGTCATTTTAAAACATACAATGTGCTATAAGAAATGACAAGGAAGAGGAGGTCAGAAAAACCTAGAAAGACTTAAATGAACTAAAGCAAAGTGAAATGAGCAGAACCAGTGGAACATGACACAGTGAAAGGAATGACAATGAACATCTGTGAATAATTTAGCCATTCTCATCAACTGGATGATTCAAAACTGTCCCAAAGAACTCATGATAAAAAAGCCATTTGTTTCCAGAGAAAAAGAACTGATGAGAGTCTGAATCCAAATGAAAGGAAACTTTTTAAAATATCATTCTTAATTCTTTTTTACTGGCATTTGCTTCCACAAAAGGATTAACATAGGAAAATATTTTACATAATTGTATATACAAATTATATAAATGAGATTTTTACCCACTCAAGGAGGGGAAGAGAGAGGGAGAAAATTGAAGACTCACTGTTCTTTGAAAAATGTTGGGAAATGTTTTTACATGTAATTAGGAGAAAATAAAATTTAAAATTTGTTAAGACAGATTGCTTGTAGTCATGAGAATAAAGAAAGGCAGCAACATGAAGAAAATGGCATCTGAGTTGAACCCTGAAGAAAAGTTAGTACTGGCAATAGGCAGAGGATGAAATTTGAGGTTGATAATATGCTAAGCATAGAAGAACAATATGCACACAAAGGCATGGGAGGATAAGATTTGGTAAGCAATTTGCTTCAAGAAGAATGCACGTAAAATGGTGGAGTAGAAGCAGAGAAAGACTTAAACACTATGAATCATCTCTAACCAATCTTAAAGGAATATGCTTGAAAACAAATACTGGAATGTAAGAACCAATGAATAGACAGAGTGAAGTAACATTCAGGCAAAGAACAACTTGAAAGTTAGGCAGAGAGGGTCTAGTTCACTAAGGTGAGAGGGGAGTACAGTTCCCTGGAGGTTACACCAAAGAGTACCAATATAAGACAAAATAAGACAATCCCCTCCAACTCACATCTACTGTTTCAACTTCAATACCAAGCCAATGTCCATACCCTAAGATCTCATGTAAGACAATAGCAGTGCAGCCTTATGCACAATCAATAAGTTGCAAGCACCTGCCCAAGCCTGCAGTTTCAGAATACCAGCATGAGGCAACCCATTCAACATGCCTGATCTTTGTAAGTCCAGAGTGAGATAGGGAGTTCCAGTCCAAGATTTTAGAAAAGTCTTGAAACCCAGCCTGAGGCAAACTGCACAGCATGCCTAATCTGTGTAAGCCCAGATCCAGGCCTAAAGCAAACCCCTACCAAAGCTCAAGGCCAAGTTAAAAGCCCCAGAGTTAAGGCAGTACAATGTGTGCCTGATCTGATCAAATGCAGAGTAAGTCCAAAAGCCCCTGACCAAACCTGAGGCTAGACTCTGAGTTCCAAGACAGGGTAGTGCAGTTTTCGAAGCTCTGCAACCAATGAGCAGTCCCAGGGGGTGATTGAATAAACAGTGGGAAGTGGCTTACAGAGCTACCAGCCCATAGTCCATCATAACACCTGAGAAGAACTGAAACTTGAAGAAACCCAGAAATAGAGCTAATAGTGGGAGAGACAGAGAGACTGTAAAATGCTAAGACCAGGAAACCAGTTGTTGTTGGGGACTGATTTCTGGGTAACACCTTCATTCTTCTTCCACTAGTCTGGACATTAACAGAGTCTTGAACTGACCAGAAAGTAAGTCAACCCTCCCAACTTTCTTCTTTAACTTTGAAGTCTTCCCATCTATTACAAAACTTAGAGATACTCTTCTGTAAACTAAAATATCTAATTTATTTCTTGGAAAAGAAAGACAGGAAGGGAGAGGGGTAAAGGGAAGAGATGGGAAGTCCCTAATATCTTTTTCCTATCAACTGTTGAAGGGTTTGTTCCTAAAGTCTCTTCAAAGAAAGGGTTTGACTTTCCCCTAAGGGAAACTTAGTTTTAAATCAGCAGGTGTCTTCAGTGGTCAAAAACGTTAAAAAAAAAAGCCAAGTAGAAGGGATATTAAAAGAGCAACTCTCCTCCATAGCTCTTGTCAGAGTCTTTTGTAAGAAAGTGACCAGAACCAGCTCTGACCAACAATTTCAGCTTTTTAAATCTTCCCTGAAATACTCAATTCTCCCTTCCCCCACCAGTTTCCCAAATGTTCCGTCTGCCTCTCCTGGGTACAACTTCTTTAAATCTCAGATATTCCTCTGCTTTTGACCATTTCTCTTGACTACAGTAGCAAGAAAAAACTGAAGGATAAGAGAGTTCTCCCTCTACCCTAAGAACAGAGCCCATCTTTAAGATAAAAACGAAAGTTGAGGAAAAGGTTAGGAAAATGAACAAACATCATTAAAAAATGTAACCATAAAAATTTTTTTACAGAGACAAAGAACATGGCACAGACACAGAAGGTAACACGGAAAGCAAAGAAAATGCATTCAAAGCTTCAAAGAAAAATATAAATTGCTCTCATATTCTGGAAGAATTGAAAATGGATTTCAAAAATCAATTACGAGAGAGGAAAAACTACCTGAAAGTTATGACCAAAAACAATTCTAGACAGGATATTACAAGAAATTGTAAAAGAAAACTGCCATGATCTTGAAAAAAAAAAGAGTAAAATAGAAATTAAAAGAGTCCACAGAAACTTCCTGAAATAAATCCTCAAGTGACAACTCACAGGAATATTACAGCTAAATTCAAGAGCTCCCAAGCCATTGAGAAAATATTTCAGGCAGTCAAAAAGAAACAATTCAAATGCCATAATACAGTCAGGATTATATAGAATTTAGCAGCATCCACATTAAAGGATCAGAAGGTGTGGAATATGATATTCCAGAAGACAAAAGATCTAGGTTTACAACCCAGAATCATCTATCCAGAACAACTTACTATATTCCATCAAAGGGAAAAAATAGTGATTTAATAAAATACAAGATTTATAAGCATTCCTAATGAAAATTCCAGACCCAAACAGAAAATATAATATCCAAATATAAGACCCAAGAGAAGTTTAATAAGGTAAATCAGAAAGAAAAAAATCTAAGGGATTGAATAAGGTCAAAGTGTATCGATTTCTACATAGAAAGATATTTCTATTTCCCTTAAAATTTTAATTAGTATTCAAGGAATTAGAAAAAGTATACAGAGACAGAGGATGTGGGAGTTGTAAAAATAGACTCGAATCCAGGACTCCAATTCCCAGAATCCTTTGCTCCACTTCCCCAGAGTGCTTTGTAATCACACTGAATTCTCGCCTGGGTGAAAACACAAATGATTATTTAAAGGAGTTCTCTGCCTACTGAGGGCTCTTTTTGGACTTCCGTTTTGGAGCAGAAGCGTCTCTTTCAGGATGTGAGGTTATCTTCTCTAGGCCTCTGGCCTAGGCATGTGTTTTCTTCTTCTGTAATTTCTTTAATCCTTAATCTTTAATAAACCTCATAAAAATATAATACTCCTTGCAGAGAGAAACTAATTTCTACCTGCCTCAGTTTCCCTAAATTTTAATCCTTACAGAGTAAGATAATTAGAATAATTTGATATGCAAAAAAATTATAAGATAAAAACAGGATTGGAAAGGGAGAAATAGAATGGGGTAAATTATCTGAATTAAAGGAGCCTGAAAGACTAGGACATTAGAGGGGACGGTGAGGGTGGTGATGGGTAGTGTTTAAAACTTACTCTTATCATAATTGGTGCAGAGAGGGAATACTCATTTGGGCATAGAATCCAATCCTGTCCTATAAAGAAGGAGAAAAAGTCAAGGCTATAGGGGTAATAAAATGGAGGATGAAGCAGAGGATGGAAAAATACCTATGATAAGAGAGAGCATGAAAAGAGAAAGAGCAGAATCTAAAAAAAGGAAAATAAGACAGGGGTGAATATAGAGTCGATAATTATAACTGAATGTCAATGGGATGAACTCACGTATAAAATGGAAGAAAAGAGAGAATTAAAAACCAGAATCTTATATATTGTTTACAAGAAACACATTTGAGACAGGGAGACCCACAGAGAACTGAAGTAAGGGGCTGGAGCAGAATTTATTGTGCATTATCTTAACTTAAAAAAAACAATAAGAAAAATAACAATATCAGAAAAAGCTAAAGCAAAAAGAGATCTGAGTAAAATAGACAAATAAGGAAATTACATTTTGCTAAAAGATACTATAGATGATAAATTAATAACAATACCAAACATATAAGCTCCAAATGATATAGCCTACAACTTATTAAATGAAAAATAAAATAAGCTTCAAGATGAAATAAAAAATAAACTATACTAATGGGGGATCTAATCTTCCCCCTTTCAAATCTAGATGAATCAAACCAAAATATAATCTAGAACAAAGTAAAGGAAGTGAATAAAATTTTAGAAAAGTTAGAAATAGTAGAACTCTGAAAAAAAAATGATTGGGAATAGAAAAGAATACATCTTCTTTTCAGCAGTATATAGCACATTTAAAAACCTGACCATGTATTAGGGCATTAAAAACTTCACAATTAAATGCAGAAAAGCAAAAATAAAAATGCATCCTTTTCAGATCATAATGCAAGAAAAATTATAATCAATAAGGGTCCATGAAAAGAAAAATGAAAAATTATTTGGAAACAGAAAAATAAAATGCTAAAAAATGGGTGGTTCAAAGAACAAATCATAGAAAGTATTAGTATAGTTTAGATGAGCATAGAAAATAAATATAGAAGGCTAAGTATCTGGAGTTAATTAGGAAGCTGGCACATTATCCTCTTCCCTATCCCATCATTCCCTATTTCTTAATAATCATATATTTATTGAACTGTTTTCCTTTACCGACACCGTTTCCCTCATCATTAAATTCCCTATAACAAGAGGAAATAGCAGAAAAGGATATAAAAATAAATGCATCCAAACCTTCCCCAAAAAATGTAAATTAATCACAAGCTCTTGAAGAATTTAAATCAGAAATTATCAAAAAGTTAGAGGATTTTATCCAAAAAAAAGTGGAAAATAGTTAAAAAAAATAAAAGTTTAAAGGACAGGAACTCCAATTGGAGAAAAACCTGGAAATCACAAAAAGCAGGATAGACCAAACCAAAAAGAAAAATCAAAACAAGGAAAAAAAAAAGTTCTTAACAAGAATTAGGCAACTGAGAGCCAATGTTCTTACAAAAGAGCAAAAATTAATAAAGCAAAGTCAAAAGACTGACAAAAATAGAAGAAAATATAAAATATTTCACTGACAAGATGATAGATCAGGAAAACCAATCTTGAAGAAACAATTTGAGAATCATTGGTCTACCTTAAAACCCAGAAATGAACATAAATCTTGACATCATACTACAAGAAATTATCCAAGAAAACTGCCCTGATGCTCTTGAACAAGGGGGCAAAATAAGACATTGAAAGAATTCACAGAAAACCCTCTACACTATATACTCAAAAGAAAACCCGCAGGACTGTAATTGCCAAATTCAAAAGCTTCCAAGCTAAAGAGAAAATTTTACAAGAAGCCAAAAAGAGACAATTCAGATAACGAGGAGCACCAATCAGGATTACACAAGATCTGGCAGCTTCCACACTAAAGGACTGCAAGGATTGGAGTATGATATTCTAAAAGGCAAAAGAATTGGGTCTTCAACCAAGCATCAACTACCAATCAAAACTGACTATATACTTGCAGAAGAAAGTATGGGCATTGAACAAAATAGATTTCCAAGTATTTCAAAAGAAAAGACCAGAACTAAGAAAAGTTTGATATCCAAACATAAAAATCAAGAGAAACATGAAAAGGTAAATAAGAAAGATAGGGGAAGGGTGTTGTGTGTTTTTATTTAAATTTTCTTCTTTAAGTTAGGGCTTCAATAATATCAAATTGTTTGTATTAATATATAAGGAAATGTTATTTGGAACTCTCAAAAATTATATTCACAATTATAGTAATTAGAAGAATCATTCACAGGTAGAGATTGGGGTAATAAGTGGTATAAGATGATGTGCAAAAAAAAGAAAAAGGGGGAAGAGGAATAGAAGATGGCACCAAGAGAAACTTGAAGGAAAAAACACTTTCCACACAATTAAAACTACATCTAAACAATTGGAAAAATATTAACTGCTCATGTGTAGAATGAGCTAACATAATAAAAATGACCATTCTACCCAAACTTATTTACTTATTTAGTGCCATACCCATCGAACTACCGAGAAACTTTTTTACTGAATTAGAAAAAAAAAAAACATAACAAAGTTCTTTTGGAAGAACAAAAGATGAAGGATATCCAAGGAAATAATTTTTAAAAAATGTGAAGGAGGGTGGCCTAGAAGTACCAGATCTCAAAAGATACTATAAATCAGTGATCATCAAAACAATATAGTACTGAATAAGAGACAGAAAGGAGGATCAGTGGAATAGACTTGGGGTATGCGACCTCAGCAAGATTGTCTATGATAAACACAAAGATACCTGCTTTGGGGACAAAAATCCACTATTTGACAAAAAGTGCTGAGAAAATTGTTAGATGGTATGGGAGAGATTAGGTTTGGATCAACATCTCACACCCTACACCTAGATAAATTCAGAATTGAGGAATGACTTAAATATAAAGAAGTAAACTATAAGTAAATTAGAATAGTATATTTGTGAGATCTTTGGAAAATGAAAGATGTTAAGACCAAGTAAGGAGAAGAAAAAATTGAAAAATTTAAAATGAATAATTTTGATTACATTAAATTAAAAAGGTTTTGTACAAACAAAACCAATGGAACCAAAATAAGTAGGGAAGCAATGAATTGGGAACAAATCTTCATAACAAAAACCTCTGACAAAGGTCTAATTATACAAATTTATATAGAGCTAAATCAATTGTATGAAAAATCAAGCCATTCTCCAATTGATAAATGGGCAAGGGACATAAATAAGCAATTTTCAGATAAATGCATATTATTAATAAGCAAATGAAAGTGTTCTAAATCTCTTCTAGTCAGAGAAATGCAAATAAAAACAACTCTGAGATACTACCTCACACCTAACAGTTTGGCTAACATTACAGCAAAGGAATATAATGAAAGTTGGAGGGGATGTGGCAAAATTGGAACATCAATGAATTACTGGTGGAGTTGTGAATTGATCCAACCATTCTGGAGGGCAATTTGGAACTATGCCCAAAGGGTGCTAAAAGACTGTCTGCCCTTTGATCCAGTCATAGCACTGGTGGGTTTATGCCCTAAAGAGATAATAAGGAAAAAGAGTTGTACAAGAATATTCATAGCTACATTCTTTGTGGTGGCAAAATATTGGAAAATGAGGGGATGCCCTTCCATTGGGGAATGGCTGAACAAATTGTGGTATATGTTGGTTATGGAATACTATTGTGCTCAAAAAATAATAAACTAGAAAAATTCAATGTGAACTGGAACAACCTCCAGAAATTGATGCAGAGCGAAAGGAACAGAACCAGGAGAACATTGTACACAAAGATTGATACACTGTGGTACAATCAAATGTAATGGACTTTTCAAGTAGTAGGAATTCAATAATCCAGAACAATTCAGAGGGATTTATGAGAAAGTGCAATATCCACATCCAAAGGAAGAACTGTGGGAGTAGAAATGCAGAAGAAAAACAACTGATTGATCACGTGTTGGTAGGGATAGGATTGGGGATATAGACTCTAAATGATCACCCTGGTGCAAACATCAACAATATGGGAATAGGTGTAATGTAAGAAAGAGAGATCCAGGGGGTTAAAATGAAAAGCCAATCTGAAGGAGAGATCAACTGAAGAGTAGCAGAGGTGGGGCAGAGAGAGAGAAATTCCAACTGTCAACGGTCTTCCAGCCTGGTAAGTGGAGGAGGAAAGAAGGTTTTCCTGGAAGCTGAGATAGAACCCATCAGTTTGGGACCCGTTATTCCTTCTGGAATCCAAAAATACCTCCACTAGAACTCTTCAAGAACAACTACTTGAATACTCAAGGGGGTTTTGGATTTGAACTCACACTGGCCAGAGCCATCCAGATCTTTCTCTGAGATTTCTCTCTCTCCCTGAGATTTCTCTCTCTCCCTGATCTGTTCCTAGACTCCTGAATCAAAAGCTAGTTAGCTGAGGAATAGGGATCAACCAGCAGCTGGCCAGAGAAGAGTTCAATGAACTCAACCTTGAACCCTGAGAACTTGGGGGGTGGGCCAGTCTGCCAGAGGGGAACAGTGTTAGGGTTTCCTACTCCCCACTTTCCTTGCCTGACACCCCTACCTCTTCTTCCCTGGATAAACCCAAATAAATTGTTTACTACTTTAGAATTAGATCTGGTTGGTTTCTGACACTAGGAAAGGGGACAGAAGATTTGGGGATAATCACATCTCTCCCCAAAAGGGGAAGGTTAACTCAGGATCCCAGGGGTCCAAATTGCCACAAGCAAGGTTCAGCCTCACTTGAGACTCCAAGGTTTCTCAACAGTTGGCAAATGGTTAGTCAAGAAAATAACAAACAGAAGACAGTTGTACATTTTTCAGCCATGGGCATGCTTTGCACCTGATAGCTGTTCCGCCATCCCCAGGCCTGGTGTTTATTTGTATACCCATTTTTTTTGGCAAACAAATGCATTACCTAACACACATGTCTAAATAGAGATAATTGGAAAAGTAATACATTAACTTTTAACAAATCACTTGATTAACATTCTATATTCTTGTATTGTGATTATAGATTCTTGACAAAGTAGAGGTTTCATACAAGATAAATTATTTCATCACAGATGGCTTAATTTTCTCATTATCCTGTGAGAAGCTTGAGCTAACAAACAATAATGGAAATTTACTTACTATTTTAATAAAAATAAATAATCAATCAGAATTTCTTAAATACAATTCAACAATCATAACATTGAGGTTGAGAGGTACTGAGAACACAATTCAGATTTAATATTATTTCTCATCATTTTTCAGGATTTCCTAGGAGGTTCTCAAGAGGAAGAATCAAGACACTGAAACATGATGAAGCTTGGTGTACCTGTTACATTTTGTATGGGCCTTTATGATTGATTTGTATGCTGGCTTCATGAGAATAAGTTTCTGTGAGTGGGAAAATACTAGGCTTGGTTTGTAGCTACGGTTTTACTGGGAATTATGTACCCAAGTAAAAGTTAACCCATGGTAGTCTTTTGGGATTGGGTTTAAGGGTCTGATATTTTGGGTGATGGTTTGGAGAAATAAGAGTACAGGTATTTTGCTCTTGTATTATTCCATCTGAGGTTAAGGGGAATAGCAATCATGTCAATTCCATAGGTAAGGGATGTTAATGAGAGAGGTTATATAAAGGGGATTGAGTGAGCAGTCACATCTTGCCAAGGGGCCACTCTATGGCCTCTTTAGCG
The DNA here is from genome assembly GCF_027887165.1 of Monodelphis domestica. NCBI lineage: Eukaryota > Metazoa > Chordata > Mammalia > Didelphimorphia > Didelphidae > Monodelphis > Monodelphis domestica. The sequence goes on along the minus strand of NC_077233.1, from coordinate 142,182,162 downwards.
ACCATGAGTGACTTTTTCAAGGCGTCATGGCCTGATGGCTACCAGCAACAAACTGCCTAACCCAAGGAACATCTCTCCTTGATAGTGGAGTTATCCCAGGTTTCAGAAGGGAAGTGACAATGGGTGTCCTCCATCTCCCAGAATTATTCTCTGAGGAGACATAATCCCTTTGTCAGGGGGACAAGATTTAGATACCTCTCTCCCAGAAAAAGAAGGAAGAAGAATCTTCTCTCTCCCTCTCTCCCCATTTCCCTCTCTCCTTCCATTTCCCCAGTTCCCCCTCTCAAATCCTTATATTACATAGTTTTTGATCAAGGACACATGTAAAACCCAGTGGAATTGCACATCAGCTATGTGAGGGGTTAGGGGGAGGGGAGGGGAAGAACATGAGAGACTGCTTAGGTAGATATAAATATATGTTCCCAGATTATTCACATTGCAAAATTGCTCCTATCTTATATTTAAAAAATTCCATCCCAAAAGGTTGTCTAGATATCCAAGTATTAGGAGAAATGTAAAGTCAATGGACAGAGGATCAAGTTTTATCATTGTGCTTTAGACCTCTGGGACCTGTTGTATTTCCCCAGTAGCTCCTGCCACTGAAACCATACCCTCTATGGTAGTATCTCCTGGGAATGACTTTAACACAGACTTGGAAGCACCAGTATCAATGTGAGCTTTGAATTCCTTCTTTCCCACATTAATCCACACATGAGGTTCAGGTGTGTTTGTTGTTGAACCAGTTGTCATGTTGTTAATGTGCACTGCCTCTATATTATCTACTGCCTCTGTGGTTGGACTAATTGAAACTTCCTGGCTTAAACTACTTTTTGTCTGTTTCCTGCCATCTGCATCTTCTCCATATATTCCTATGGTAAGTGACTGTGGTTCAGGACTGGGGACAGCTCCCAGCTTATTTTCCAGCCTGAAATGAGACACAGGGTCTGCACTTAGAATGTTGGTAAATGCCAAGCTGCTTGAAGACAGAATATTTATAGAAGTTCTTTCTTGCTCTATTCTACCCATGCTTTCAGTTGCTTTTGCACAGTTTGGTACTAGGACTAACTTGTCTTGTTTGTGTAATTGTATACTCATGTCAACCCCTTTCCCAAGTTTACAATTAATATGTTTTGAATCTTCTTTAAAGTGCAATGGGTAAAATACTGCTGCTTCTACACTTAAACTAGTCTTCTTTGTTTTCTCTTGAGCTATCACTAAATGTTCATTGGTTGTTTCAATTAGCACCTGTGTGGATTGGTTCAGTTCTGTAAGGCTATCAGCTAAACGTTTCGTATCTTTAGTTGTAGGTTTCTTTATATCTGTTTTCTTTGCTACTACTGTATTAGGATGGTCTAGAGAATTGTGGTGTTGCTTTTTCTCTACTGATGTAGCATAATACTGTCATTGATGTAAATTTTTGTAACTTTTCCTTCCCTTTCTAGTCCCTGAACCAAACCTGCATACAAAGAAATTTTCTAGATATACTCTAGCCTGTTCTTTGGTTTACAATTTTCCTGTTTGTATGCTCCCTTTATTTGAATCATTTCATCCTGTTGTATCTCTGCTATAACATTTTTCATCTTTCTCCATCACCATAACTTCTCTCTGCTTTTTACTGTTTTGTTCCACACCTTCTTATAAAATGCTTACAGAACCCTAAATCACATTTGTTGATACCTCTCTTTTGTCACCATCACCCCTTTTGTAATTTATGTCTAGTCCCTCATAGTTCTTCTTAACTATTTTCCAGTCATTGCCTCCATATAAATTTTTTAGTTTTAATAAAGCAAAGCCCTGGCTTCATGCTGTGTATCTATGTCATTTTGCAACCACATATGAATAACAAGGTTTCTTCCCCCTTATTAATAGCTGCCTGCATTGATTTCAAGTCAGGAGTTATTGTTGTAATAAAATGGATTCTTTTTAAACTAGGGTGCCAAACTGTACTAGCGTGGGGTCAGGAACCAAAGTTAGAAAGGTCTAAGAGAGGGATAGGACAGATAAAATAGAAGCACTACTTCCTCTCTTAGATAGAGCTACACAAGGGAAGGGGAGAGACTTGATCAAGGCCCAGTGCTGAGAGATAAGGAGGAAATCACCTTCAGTCTCTGGTTTCTGGCTTCTTCCCTTGGCAGATATTATACTGATGCCCTTAGCACATTAGATGCATAAGATATTCAGTCCCTTCTAAGTAGCAAAGTCCATTTATTCTTTAGATTATTTAGGAATAGTAAGGTTTAGGGTAGAGGGAAAATTAGCAATCCCTAATTACTATTTCATCCTAAATTTCCCTCAGGAATTGAGGGCTCAGGTCTGGGGACCTGAGTCCCTGATGAGATTGTGGAGACAGGCTGTTGGATTTTCCTGATATAGAAGGATGTACAGTTGTATAAGAGGGCAATTGAAAATCTTCTTGGGTGGATAGTCTCTTCTGTTCCTCACAGGGAAAAAGTCTCTATCCACTACTGAGGAATGGATAGCTAATCTGATTTTCTTCAGATAAATGAGAGACCACAACAGGTTGAGCTCAAAAAGATGCTCCTCTATCTTCAAGTTCAAAAGAGAGAAGAACTCCCTCTCCAACTGCTGATCTCTTTTTCTTGGTTAGAGGTTCCAGTCCCATCCCCCGTTGACAGCAGGACTCCATCCTCTTTCTTCCTTGTGTTTTTACAAATCAAGTCCTTGAAATGCAGAATATATTTGAAAATGAACATAATTTCTAATCAAAAGATAGCAATAAAGATAAGAAAAATTTAAAACAAAAAAGAATGACTCCAAGTTTCTTATCTTGAAAGACTGAAAGAATGGTAATATCAAAAGAAGTGAGGGAGTTAGAATAAAGAACAGGTTTTGGCAGAAAAATAAACAAAACAACAATATATGTACATATACACATGTATACATATATATATATAGTTCATACAGCTATATATCCTGGCAAAACTTAAGGCTAATATTCTAATACCTATTTTGAACCAAATGGTAGTATTGTTTAAGGAATAATATATTAAACTAGAGAAGGCAAATCACTTTATTGTTTTCTTCCTCAATTTCTTCAAATATAAAATGAGTATGTTAGATAAGGTCATCTCTAAGGTCACATCCATCTCTAAAATGTTAGGGATTTTGAACCAGACTACAAATTATTCTATCAAATTATAGGGACTTTTACAAATAGATATAGATATAGATGTGGATATACACATGACATGGGCACTGTACCCCCCAAAATCCAGGCAAACTATTATCAGGGAAACTCCCTTGCTCCTTTACATCCTCGTGACTCTGAGCCTAAAAACACCCAATGGCCCCGCTAGGGTCCCGAGATGACTATCTTCCTTTGATCATCCTCTAGATTTAAGATGGACAGAAAGATGCACCTCAAGTCCATACCTCTATCCTATCAGACATCTGTTTGTTCCCTAAAACTTAGGAATGTTTATGTCCCCAGGCATCAGGATCACCCCACCTCACCAAATGCCTGGGTGACTAACACTCTCTTGTAAAAAGTATAAAATCCCCAGAACTGATGTCATCTGGAGGACAGCTTTTCCATCCATGCTGTCCTCCCAAGGAACTGCTCCCCATCTTGCTGTTCCACCTTGCTATCCTCCTGGACATTCTCAACATTACCTCCTAAATTAATAAATTTCTCTTTTTGTTTTTAAGCTAAGTTTTGGAATCTTGCATTCTTGCAAAAGGTATCCTTCCCAAACACCAGGGGTACACATCTGCACCCCCCCAACACACATATATATGATTTTTACTCCTATGTATTTGATTTTATATGTGCATATATACACATATACATATGTCCCAAAATTATGAATATGTAGATTCCAAATTGTTTGTTAATCAAAATATTTGGAATGCAGAATTACTTTCTCATTGAAACAATGTTACACATAGTGGATGAATTGCCAAGTCCACAAAAAGGCTATGAGCTGCTGAAAAAAATTAATTATATGTCTCTCTGGCTATTGAAATCATAACAATTCTTCCTCCATGAGGTTTTATCAGATTAATCTACTCATAAGTTGACCCATCCATCCCCTCTCCTATGAACTTTTATACCACTATACCTCTATGATCATATGCATTTTTGTTGTCTTTTAATTTATTGTGTACATGTCTTCTATTCCTCCTAATAAGATAGAAATTTCATTTAGGGCAAAAACAGTGTCATATTTATCTCTCTATCAGCCTCTGGTTATTCCTAAAACTGTTATAGTTTTCAGAGGTTTGGGGGGTGTTTTTTGACCTAGCAAGGTCAAATGAATTTTTAAATGATTTAAAAGTCACTACAAATCATTGAAATAAGTAAGTTGAACTAAATCATCTCTTAAGTCCATTCTAATACAAAACTCTGTGATTCTATGTATATGGTCAGGCAACAGTCTACATTTACCTGCGCCTCTAAATAGGGCACACTAGCAAAGGTAACATTTCCAACAAGAAAGTGAGTTATCAAGAGATTTGCCACCAATATCCTTCATAAAATTGGGTGAGGAAAGAAAGAGGAAGTTTACTGTGGGTTCCATGTATTTATTCCCTGACCTAGGTCAGAGCCTAGACCTCAATATGTGGAAAATCTTAAATTTTCTATATTAAAGTTTTTCTATCTACAAAACAGAAAGAATCCCATGTTATCTTACAACCGTTTAAAATTATTTTGATGGTTTAGATCCATGATAGTGAAGCTATGGATTGTGTGCCAGAGATGACACGACTAGACATCTCTGTGGGCATGCATGTCAAGGAACCAGTGCCCCAAGGACCAAGTAAGCCCATCCCTGTAGCATAGAGTTCATCAGAGTTCCTAACTAGAAAGCCAGAAGAAGGTGCAGCTGGACTGCTCCCCTCCTCTTCTCCCTAGCAGGAGTTAGTAAACAGGTCTCTTCAAGACAATATCCCTTGCAGGACAAGATTGCCCCACCCTATTCAGAATACAATGGCCTCTTGATACCTTTTGCCTGAGTGAGTCAGAAACAACTTATGTCTTTACAATCAGAAGCAACCAGTGTCTTTACAATACAAAGCATTGGGGGGATCTGAGGATGTGTCTTTTGAGTTTGTACTTTTAAAAATTTCAAAACTGTAGTCTAGTGATTTAGGAGTAAGTTTTATGAAATTGAGGCTAAGCTAATAGCTTCTTCAGCTCCCTTGCCAAGTTTCCTTTACAAGCAAACTTGGGCTGCTTTAATTTGCATTCTTTGTTCTCTTAGGGGCCTGTTCAATTTGCATTCAAAGGAGTGCCTGCCTGACAGAGAACAAGTGGGATAGAAGCTCTAGAAAACACAAGAGTGGCTTGTCAATCTCCTAATCACCCCTGTAACCAGATTAAAACCTGACTTCAACCCTTGATCATTTACTAAAAAAGGTTAATTTAGAGGATAACCTTTTAGGAAGGCCAGAACGTGATGGGATAAATATGTCAGGATGACATTATTTAACCTGAGGGTTATATTTTCCTATAAGATTGGGTTTTTTTGCTTCCCCCCCCCCCTAGTTTTGAAGGGATAATAGCTCACAGTAGGGCACATAACTAGAGGGAAAAAGTGCTTGCCTCCTTTGCTTCTACCTCTACCCAAGCCTGACTACATCATCCACCCCACCTGCCCAGCAGTTCAATAACAATGCTTTCTACCTCCCCTGGGTAGAATAGGGGATGAAGCAGTTTGCCCAGCACTCAGTGGGGGGGAGGGGCATGGAATGTGAGGGGATGGGCACAGCACTTGGGGGGTAGAGGAGGGCCTGGTGCTCCATCTCCATAAGGTTCAACATCACTGGGTTAGACCCATTGCTGCATCTTTATTTTTTGCCAACACACAAACCAAAAAGAGAGACTTTTGAAGTACTTTTCAAAAGTACTTTATACTCAGGAAAAATTCTACTTTTCTAGCTAATAATACTATACTTTTCTATGCCATTATATTTTCCTCTTTTTATTTCTTTTTTCTCACCTAAAATCAGGCCTCCTTTGCAAACTCAAAATAATTATGCAATACCTAACTAAAACGATATCATAATCTCTCTTTCAGCTCAATAAAATCGATACTACTTGCTTATTTGCTACAGTATTTATATTTCTGGGATCAAGAATAAAGTTCATTTATTATTTCTGCTCTTTTGCACTTGTTTGCAATGTTTTTATGCCCTAATACATGGTCAATTTTTGTGAATGTACCATGAGCTTCTGAAAAGAAGGTATATTCTTTTTTTGACCCTATTTATTTTTCTCCACATATCTACTAACTCTAATTTTTCCAAGATTTCATTCACTTCTCTTAACTCTTCCTTATTTATTTTTTGGTTTGATTTATCTAGTTCAGATAGAGGAAGGTTCAGGTCTCCCACTAATATGTTCGTCTATTTATTTCATCTTTGAGCTCCATTCAAAATATGGATGCTATGCCATTTGGTGCATACATGTTGAGTACTGGTGTTTCCTCATTGTCTATACTGCCTTTTATCAGGACATAATTACCTTCCCTATCCCCCCCCTTTTTTTTAACACTTACCTTCCGTCTTGGAGTCAATACTGTGTATGGGTTCCAAGGCAGAAGAGTGGTAAGGGCTAGGCAATGGGGGTCAAGTGACATGCCCAGGGTCACACATCTAGGAAGTATCTGAGACCAGATTTGAACCTAGGACCTCCCATCTCTAGACCTGGTTCTCAATCCACTGAGCTACCCAACTGCCCCTCCCTATCCCTTTTAATCAGATCAATTTTTACTTTGGCTTTATCAGATATCATGATTGTGACTCCTGCCTTATTTTTATCAGTTGATGCCCAATAGATTTGGCTCCATCCTCTTAATTTGACCCTATGAGTATCTACCTCCCTCATGTGTGTTTCTTGTAGACAGCATATGGTAGGGTTTTGGACTCTAATCCACTCTGCTATTTGCTTGCATTTTATGGGTGAGTTCATTCCATTCATATTCAGAGTTATGATTACTAGCTGTGTATTTCCCAGCATTTTAAAATCTACTCCTAGTCCTGCCTTTTCTTCTTTCAGTTTTTTCTTCTATAACAATGCTTTTTTTAATCAGTTCCCCTAATTCCCACCCTTATTTTACTTCCCTTTCTAAGTCCCTGTCTTCTTATTCCCCCCTTATTTTCTTTAAAGTCCTTTTAAACTACCCCCAACTCTCTCCCTCCCTTGTACTTCTTCCCTCCCCACCAATCCATTTGTTAACCTTCTACTTCCCTATAGGGCACAAATCAATTCTCTGCCCTAATGGATTGGATTGTTCTTCCCTCTTTGGGTAAACTTCAATGCACATAAGATTTGAGTATTTCCTAACTCCAACCTCTTTACCCTTCGAGTGTATTGATGTTCTCCCCACCTCCCACCATGTGCTTCTTTGTGACATATAAATTTACCCCCTTCAGTTTCTTTTCCCATTTCTTTTAGTATTAACCTCTTTTTAAGCTCTAGTTATATATATATATATATATATATATATATATATGTATATATGTATATATATACACACATATATATGTATTTATGCATATATATCTATATATATACACATATATGTATTTATGCATATATATATCTATATACATATTTATGACTAGCCATTTCATCCTATACAGTTTTTTACTGTTCCCTCTAAGTGTACTTCTTCTAGCTGCCCAGGTGATTATAACAATTTTTAATAGTTACCTCTTTTCGCATAGGGATACATATCATTTTAACTTATTGGGCCTCTTAAAAAAAAGTTTTTTTGTTTTTGTTTTTTTGGTTTATTTTTCTTTTTTCCCTCTTTTTAAATTACCTTTTGATGAATCTCTTTAATTCTGTGCTTGGGCATCAATTTTTCTGTTCAGGTCCAGTCTTTTCTTTACAAATTCTTAGAATTTTTCTATTTTGTTAAATGACCATACTTTCCCCTTTAAGAATATAGTCATTTTTGCTGGGTAGTTGATTCTTGGTTGTAGGCCTAGTTCCCTTACTTTCCAGAGTGTCATATTCCATACTTTCAGTCCTTCAGTATAGATGCAGTCAGATCCTGTGTTATCCTCACTGTGGCTACATGGTATCTGAATGACTTCTTCTAAGCAGCTTATAATATTTTTAACTTGATCTGATAGTTCTTGAATTTGGCTATAACATTCCCAGGTGTTGTCAGTTGGGGATTAAGTACAGGAGGTGATCTGTGGATTCTATCAATCTCCACTTTTCCCTCTTGTTCTAGAATATCAGGGCAGTTTCCTTGAATAATTTCCTGTAGTATGATGTCCAGGCTTTTCCTTTTGTCATGGTATTCTAGTAGACCAATGATTCTTAAGTTGTCTCTCCTGGAACGATTTTCTAAATCTTCTGTTTTGTGAATGAAATGTTTCATATTTTCCTCAATTTTTTCATTCTTTAGATTTTGTTTTATAGGGTCCTGCTGCCTTGTGAAGTCACTTGATTCTAGTTGTTTTATTGTGGTTCTTAAAGCCTGGATTTCGTCCCTAGCTTTTTAGTAATCCTTCTCCTACTGGTCTGATTTTCTTTGAAGGTCATCTTTTATCCTTTTTACCTCATCTTTCATCTCCTTTGCCTCATTTTAAAGCTGGTTGATTTTGGCTTTCAAGTCACTATTTTCTTGTTTTAGTTCAAGTACCTCTGTTTCCAGATGATTTATCTTAGTTTTTAAGTTCTTTTCCCAATTGTTCAGCTTCTCTTAATTGTGTTTTGAATTGTATTTTGAGTTCTTCCGAAGCCTGTGTCCAATTCGCTGGATTTTCTGTTTTATTGCTTGGTGTTCCCTCCTCCTCTGTTCCATTTGTTCTTTGCTCATTGCCTGAATAGAAGCTGTCGATTGTAATTTCTTTTTTCTTTTTCTGTTGTTTGGTTATATTTACCCCTTCTTTACTCCCTGTAGTTGTCTGTGCTCTTGCTCCTCTCATTTTATTATGATGATGATGATGTTTGAGGCTTTTCTGTCAGTCTTCCCTCTTGGAGTTTTGTCAGCAAGTCTCTCAGTGTAGTCTGTGGGGGAGGGGTATTGTAGCTTTTGCTTCCCTGCCCTCTGGAGGATTTGATTGGATTAAAGTCCAGCAGTCTTTGGGGGAGGGGTATTGGAGCTTTAGCTTCCCTGCTCTCTGAAGACTTTTGATGGATTTAAGTCCAGCTGGGTTAGGAAGGATGTGCCCTGAGGCCAAAATCTCCTGGAAGGGGGTAGTAATATGGAGAGTCTCTGCTTCTGTGACTAGGCTGCCTGCTCTGAGCTCCTTCTCTACCTCCTTCCCACCGTCTGTATTCTATGCTCTGAGCCTTGCACAGCTTTGCCTGCAAGGTATTCCCTCCACACCAGTGCCTTTGACCACCCAGAGGTTCCAGCTGCCGCTGGAGGCTTAGCGCTTGGGGAGGTGGGGACCTTCCTTATCCCTTCCCCTTAAACTCGAGTGTTATCAAATTCTAGCTTTTGGGGGCTTACCTTTTAAATTGAGTCCAGCATGAGGGTTCCTTGGCTCTGTCTTATTCTAAATCTCTTATAATCAGAGAAAAGCAAATCAAAACAACTCTGAGGTATCACCTCACACCTAGCAGATTGGCTAATGTGACAGCAAAGGAAAGTAATGAAAGATGGAGGGGATTTGGCAACATTGGGACATGAATTCATTGCTCGTGGAGTTGTGAATTGATCCAACCATTCTGGAGGGCAATTTGGAACTATGCCCAAAGGATGATAAAAGCCTGCCTGCCCTTTGATCCAGCCATAACACTTCTGTGTTTGTACTCCAAAGAGATAATAAGGAAAAAGACCAGTACAAGAATATTCATAGCTGCGCTCTTTGTGGTGGCAAAAGATTGGAAAATGAGGAGATGCCCTCCGATTGAGGAATGGCTGAACAAATTGTGGTATATGTTGGTGATGGAATACTATTGTGCTCAAAGGAATAATAAATTGGAGGAACTCCATGTGAACTGGAAGGACCTCCAGGAATTGATGCAAAGTGACAGGAGCAGAAACAGGAGACATTATACACAGAGACTGATACACTGTGGTACAATCGAATTTAATGGACTTCTTCATTAGTGGCAATGCAATGATCCAAACAAGTTGGAGAGATCTACTAGAAAAAAATACTATCCACATTCAAAGGAAAAACTGTGGGAGTAGAAACACAGAAGAAAAAACAACTGCTTCAATACATGGGTCAAGGGCATATGGTTGGGGATGTAGACTCTAAATGAACATCCTAATGCAAACACCAACAACATGGAAATAGATTTTGATCAAGGACACATGTAATACCCAATGAAATTGAACATCTGCTGCGGGAAGGCTGGGGGGAGAGGATGGAGGGAAATAATATAATTCTTGTAACCAAGAATTAATGTTCTAAATTGACTAAATAAATTAAATTAAACTAAAAAAAAGAATAAAGTTCAAGGCAAATCTAATAGATTACACAAGAGAAAAGTTTCAAGGATTCTCATATTTCTGGGGGGGAAAAATCACTTTATCTTGGTCCCACTGCAATTAAGTATTAAAAGAAAATTACAATATGTCTCTGACTACCACCCTAGTCAAGCTCTCCTTCCTTCTTTAGTCAGTCTAAAACTATCCCCTTTCTCCCTTCCCTCCTCCCCACTCTACTGACAGGAACAATATTTATGCCCCTTATAGTCTCTAGAACAGAAGCAGACTGGTCCTCCAAGCAAAAGAAAAGGGTTCAGTTGGGGAGAGGAAGGAAGTAAACGGTTGCTCAACTGGTCTCCACTACACCATCCCAGAACCCAGATCCATTAAGACAATAAATAGCCCAGCTACTGGTAGAGGCATGTCTGAGAGCCCAAAATCCAAACTCCTCACTTTTAGAACTGGATGTCCATGAAAATTTTATCTGACAACATCCCTTTTTCTGGGGCAGTACCTGATCATAAGATAACATAAACTCACTTCTAAACAACTTCTTACTGCTACCTAGTACCCATATCCTTGCTTCTGAAAGAAAGCATCTTGCTGACATCTAGTAACTCACTGATGTTTTTCCTGAAATTGTTCCACAATCTATTTGCTAATAGGTACCAGATTATGATTAAAGTCCTAAATAGGTCACATGGATTTTAATAAGACTTAAAAATTATAAAACTCACATAATAAATATTTCTTTTTTTTTAAAAATCAATAATGATAATTTAACTACCCCTAATTACATACTTCCAGAGACACACTTTTTACAACCTGTATTATTTCTGCCCTTGTAACGATATTAATTCAAAAGTCATTAAAATTATATGCAAGTAGCTCATGATGTCAAAATACTGAGCTATTGGAAGGGCCAGGTCAGGGTTATAAGTAATTTCTCTAAATGTTTTCTTCAATATTAAAGCATCTGTATCTACCTGAAAACTGTCTGGAAATAATGATCTGAAAGGACATTCTAGTGTGAAGTAAACTGTATTTACTTGCCTAACAATCCAAGAGTGAAATACTTGAATGAAATGAGCCTTGATTTAATATTTCACAGAATGGGAACTGTGTTTGGTCTTATTTTATTCTAACATTCTGTTAACAGTAGCACCGTCAGGTTTTCGGGGGAGGGGGAGTTTCCACAGGGGTGAAACACTGAAAAGAATGTTGTAACCACTTAGTACTATAACATTTTAATATTTATTGGCTTGTATAATAAGAGTCCCTTGAGTTCCAGTAAGCTTTACAAAGTATCTTAAAAGAAACAACAGAATTTAAAATGCCCTTCCCTCAAATTGTCTAGATTTTTTTTATCCAAAAGGGATACAGTTTCTGATTTTTCTAATCAAGTAGTCACATATATCAAGCACTAAAAACAGGAACAGAACCATACAGTGTAGGAAAAGAATCTGGGCACTATTTACTTGGCATCTATTTTCTTTTTCCAATGACTAACACACTATAATCTGAATAGTTAAAATCATTTTATTCTACATATATTTTCTCAAACTAACCTAAGTTCTGAGGTATACACATTCTGAAAACCAACTAGAACTTAGAAATACTCTTATTTTACTTAATCTTTATTCCCAAAAAACAATAATGGGAAACACCCCCTGTAGTCATATCCCATTTCTTTCCTTTTAAGAAGCAATGACAAGAGCTTTCAGTATAACAAATTTGACAATTTAACCAACTAATGCTGTTTTTTAACTATTCTATCTAAATCCAATACAGTGCTTTCTATCTTTTGTCTACCTAGAAATAAAGTTTTAATTTTCAGTTTCGAATGAGATGAGTGCCAGAAATAAACCCTCAGTCTACTGTGCACTCAATAGCAAAACTAACCATAGTCTCCCATCAAACATTTCTAAGTCTAATATGAAAGGGCATTTTTATAGTTGGAATAACTCATATTTCATGGAAAATTCAGCCATAGGCTTTTTTATTCAACAAAGGAACAAATTAAAGCTACTTAATAATTTAAAATATCTTAAAACATAGAAAGAATCTTTAAAGTCAGTTTAACCTCCAAAGAAACAAGATCCATGGAGTCACACCACTAGTTCTGATTTCAAAACAATTTCCATTCAATTCTAATAGCATGGTTAGGAGAAAAACTTAAGCTCTCCTGATTTCTAGTCCAATACTTTTCCTACTACCAATTTTAATATATACATTGACTATAAATGATATTATGCACAAAAAAGAGAAGTCAGTGATGAGTCATTCAATAAGGCAGAACTGATCTGAAGGAGATTCAAGTTAAAACTTAAAGATATAGATAGGCCTTTGCCAATATGCATGTACCTTGGAATGTTACTAATTTGACAAATTATATTCATATCAAGGCTATCATATTTAAAAAAGAAAAAGTCCTTTCCTCATGCCTGAATCCCACCTCCATATAAAAATGGTTGGCATGATCTATTCCATAATATCCATGGTATCTCATGCCACATTCATGTATATAATTCAAGAGATTTACACAAACACCTTTAAGATCCTTTTAAAGGCACCAAGTCTCATCTTTATGTATTCTAATCATATATCACTCACTAATAAATCTTCCCAATATATGTTTTAAGTCATGCCTACACAAGAAAACTCTTAAAACAACATGGCACTTGTGATTCTATTATGTTCAACTCAGAAAGCATGCCTACTATTTGAAGAATTCTATGTGTCATATTTTGGAAAATGAAAAAAGAATATCTGTTCTAATAGAGCCTATAATCTATTATAGAATGGGTGTGGAAATATGTGCAAAAATAGCCACAATATAAAATTAAGCATGGACACAAGAGAAATACTAAGAATGATATCAAAGGTTTAAGGAATGGAAGGTTATTCAGAATTTGGGGAGATTAGAATAAAAGAACCCTTCATTAGAGGTGATAGGATTTATGGTCATAATAATCACTGAAAAAATACTTTATAAAACTTTTATCTGTGTTCACAAGTCATGAGAAATATTTCTGGTAAGGCTGGGACTAAGGTATACCTAATTAAGAAGAATTTTAAAACTTTTTTTTATTTAAATTTAAATAATATACCAGAAACATTTAATAAAATTCAAGACACAATGAAAAATTAAATTATTAGATCTTCCATCTAATCTTATTGAAAATAAAAATACCAATTTTCATCATTGAATAGAGAGCTCAAATAAAAATAAAGACAAAATAAGAATTGTCTTGCATTTATATTTATAAAGATAATTTCTTCCACAAGCCAAAGTCCCTCATTAATCCCTAATATTCCTTAAAAAGACCTAGAGAAAGATTCCTAAACACATATGTGGATTCCCCAGAAAAGATTTGCTAGGAAATCAAATCAAGAAGAACACAAAAGATAAGAAGACATACATGGGTTCAATTTACATTGCAAAATGTAGCATCCCTGCAGATAAGCTCTAAAATCTGCAAAAGTAAAGTAGTCTAAGTTAAGGGGAAATTCCAATGGTAATATTTTAATAGTCATATAAATGGTATAGAATCACACAAAGACTAATTTCAAAAAACCAAACCATCAGAAGATCAAAAATTTAAACCTTGATTATCAGGGCCCCATTCATAAATATCAAGCATGTCAAATGGGAGAATCTTATTTATCTCTCTACCATAATATGATGGCAGAATCTTGAATAGCTTATGAAACCAAACCCTATCCCCAGCTACTGAGATTCAAAGATGTGGAAATTAAACATACCTATTGCCTGCAATAAATACCTTCTTGTCTTTCAAAGAGTAAAGTTATTTCACCGAAAGAGTAATGTTATTTCACTGAATCTTCCTCTTTACACTGAGTTGAAGTGAGCTGGGAAGGAGTTGAAAGAATCATTCAATCAGCAGTGCCTGATATCAGTAAGCCTTGTGCCCAAAACAAATATATTTTCCCCCTTCAAATTAAAATAATGAGAACATAAAAAGAATAAATTATGTCTCATTTTCATTATGTGGTATCACAAAAAAAACCTCTCCTGAAATACCTTTGTTGTCACTAACTTCTCTCTCTCTCTCTCTCTTTCTCTCTCTCTCTCATTCTTATGAATATAAAGACAATCATCCAAATAAGGGGAGAAAGTATAAAGTGTTAAACATAATGAAGAAATCTATTTAACTTCACCATAGGTATGCCTTCCTTCTTGTGCTACATGAAGATATTTTAAATATTCATTTCACTTTAATATGAAAATTTACCTTAATTCACAATAACTATTATTATAGTTCCAAATTTAAAATTAGTTCTCAGACTTTAAAATACAACTATGATAAGCCATTGTTTTTAGTTACCAATAATGTTTCTTTTTTCCCCCCTTTTCATCCAAAACTCCCAAAGCATCATTTCTGAGAAAAATATTAGATTTCTAGAAAGTTTAAGCTAATCTGAATTGGCTATTTTTTGATACATAGAAATGGGAAAGATATATTTTTTGAATTAAAAATTCATGTAATATTTTTGGCCATGCATATTTATAGACTGGGTCTTAAACTACACATGGGGCTAGTTTTGTTTTTTTTTTTGCTATTGTTGGGGATTTTTATGAGTAGGAGCTAGGTGTGGTTGGGAAATAACTTTTAAAAGAATTATTTTTTTCCAAACAGGGTTAAAAACTTTGCTATTTTTGTACAGTATAGCTTTAGCATGTTATTTTATAAATGAGCTCTCTGTGCTTGTATACATAGATGGAATATTGATCTCTAAAACCAACAGCAGCAGTAAACAACTCCATATTATTACAATTTTATTTTGTTATTTAAACTCTTTTAAGGATTATGAAAATTTAGTATCTTAAAGGACCAGCTGACAAAAGTCCTTACTCAACAACTTTGACATATCATGGAAAACCCTTCTTTACTTCAATATTATTATTGGAAATACTAATGAAACTAAAAATGAACATTAACTGCCCTTGTCTTGGATGGAAATGAGCAGATTCTAGTCACCTGAAGATTAGTTCCTCTCTGTCACATATTTATGTCAAAACATTTATTAAAGTTAAATGGGTATAAAAGAAGCAAGGTTCTCCTTACTACTACAGTAGTCCTCCCACAAGAATCATCTAAATACAAAAGAACCAATTAAAAAAGAAGCTATTAAGACAAAACTGCTATTTAACATCTGTTATCTACATCTACATCATCATACTTTATCTCCTCCCCCCCCCAAAAAAAACTTTCTTATTAGGCAATAGTCATTTTTCTATGTAACTTGATGTTATAGTTCATGCACAATAAGGTTTTTGACCAATCAGCGACGCATTGCAAAATATTTAATGAAACATGCATCCATGGATGAATGAACTATTGCAATGGGTCATTCTGACTCACACACACACACATGCCTACAGAATATGAACCTAATTTCCTCTTTAATGCCATGTAAAACTAATGAACTGAGATTAACATAACATCTTTTTATCTGATTGAATTACTACAAAATTATTCTCCATACAGCATAATGGTAATTGCTTTATATACATTATAAACAATATAAACTCACAATGATAAGACAAGATTTTATGGGACCAATATAGTTTTCTTTTCATCTCTTTATTTCTCAACTTTTTTCATAGTCATGAGAGACCACAGGAAAACACATATGGAGTAATAAGGAATCTTAGCAATACTCTATCTGATTCAACTCTCTCATTTTATGGATGAAAAAGCTAAGGTTTAGAAAAGTCGAGGGTCACATAGAACATAAGCAGTAGAGCCAGGAGTCAAACCTAAGCCTTAGGATTGCAGCACTCTTACTATGGCATCATGATGACAAATGATCTCATTTTACTGGGTCCAAGAAAGAAAAAAAAAAGATGTAGCTCTTATTCACTTTTAGTGATGATACTCAGACCAGTTGCCTTTTTTCCACATATTGACTAGTTTAATTGGATAAAAGTTGTAACAGATGTCTCAACAGAAAGTAGTATAAGGCTTACTTTCAGTATCATATGCAGCATTTACTTACAAATGTCATTCTTCTATTAATCTGGTGCCCCAAATGGAGGTACAACTTTACGAAAGGAATATAGTGGCTCCTAGACTTTCATATTTATCTTATCTATTCAATGGGTGGCACAGAGGAGGTACTTACTAAATGTTTATTGAATAAATGAACATGGGAAATGTGTTGGGTACAACACAGAGGGTAAAAGGCAAAAATGTTAAGAGGTAAGGGGAAAAGGGAAAAACCAGGGTGGAACCATCATGCAAAGACAATTAGTTGTGAAGGAATTTACAATATTACAAAGGAGAGTTTTGTTAAAAGAAAAACAAAAGTAAAACAGAGGACCTTAAATGAACAATTGTCCCAAATCTCTAACATCACATTCCTTAATATGGCTGTTACAGCACAGACAATCTGATGCTCTCAATCACTTTAACAACAGATAGAATAGTTTTCCTCCCTCTTTCCAATTGCCATTCCTCATACTTTCCCAGGTACAATTCACATAGTTTCTCAGGTAAGAAAAGGATATCTCTTGGGTGCTACAAACATTTCCTGCCATGTCCCCAAAACAAACTGAGTTCAAAATCTCCAAAATCCTCTCTCATATCAATATTGTGCTGATTGCATCAATCCCCAGAATATAGCAGACCTTCATAAAAAAAAAATTAGTATTCAATAAAATGAGTAGTCTATCCATCCACAAAGGAGACAGAAAGGATGAAGAATGGCTATTGCAGAGATTTCAATATGCCTTAAAGCATGTCGAACAGTATTCATACACCTTGGAAGAATAATACAGATAGATCACAAGTTGGGTAATGAGTTGAATAAAAAGAAGAGATAGGGTTAGTTTGCTTTCAGGAAGTTGAAAGACTCTTTTACTGTCAAATTTCATGTGAAAGCCCCACACTTTTGAAACTGATAATTTATCAATGTTACTCTGTAGCAACAAAATATGCAACACTATTATCTCTGAAGAACTAAAGATGAATATCATAGAGAGAGCAATGGAGAGAAGTGTAATGGGTAGCCAACAATACAACCAAGGAGGAATTTCAAAGAAAAAGGGAGCAAAAGGTATTAAGGAATTTCATAACAGGAAGAAATGATAAATTATATGAGACAAGACTAAGAAAAAACGGGCAGAAAATCAAGTGTTCCACCATCCTGATATTGGAAAAAATTGGTAAAAAATTGGAAAAAAGCTTCCATTGTGTTGAATGGACCTACAATAGCAAATTTTTTAAGAGAAAATGGAGAAGAGTTTTAAAAAATTAAGGTCTGGATGGGTTCTAATCTTCATTGTTGGAGAAATTAATATAAGCATTTAGGTATCACTAGACTACTAATAAGAACCCTTTATTTGAGGAGTCACAAAATGCTTTTGTTTACAATTTATTTATGTTATCCTCAATTACATGTAAAAATTATTCTGACATATAAAAAAATTTTTTTGAGTCTTGAATTCTTTCCCTACCCACACTGAGATAGTAAACAACCTGATATGATAATGATTTTACATGTACAATCATGTAAAACTTTTTTTCCATATTGATCCTTCTGTAGAAATTAACTAAAACAAAAAAAAATTTTAAGAAATCAAGTTTAAAAAAGTTTAGTTTGGTTTGGATTCAGACTCCATCAATTCTTTCTCTAGAAGCAGATGATGTTTTTTATTCTGAGTCCTTTGGGATTGTTTTGGATCATTATATTGCTGAGAATGGCTAAGTTATTCACAGTTATTCATCATGCAATATTGCTATAACAATGTTGTCCTAATTTTCTTTACTTCACTCTGCATCAGTTTGTGCAAGTCTTTTTAGGTTTTTCTGAACTCCTGCTTATCATTTCTCATAGTAAAACAGTATACTATTACAAAATATAACTTAATCAATATCAGTTAATGGGTATTCCCTCTTTTTACAATTCTTTGCCATCATAAAAAGAACTGCTTCAAATATTTTTGTACATATATATCATTTTCCTTCTTGGTTTTCTATCTCTTTGGAATGCAAACCTCCTAGTAGTATTTCAAAGGATAGGCATTGTTTTATATCCCCTTGGGCATAAATCCAAATTGCTCTCCAGAATGGTTGAATCCATTCACAACTGCAACAGTGCATTAGTGTTTCAATTTTCCCATATCCCCTCCAAGTTTTGTAATTTCTCTTTTCTGTCATAATAGCTAATCTGATAGATAGTAGGTGGTACCTCAAAACTGTTTTAATTTACATTTCTCTAATTAATACTGATTTAGAGCATTTTTCACATTACTTTAGAGAGCTTTAATTACTTTGTTCATATCTTTCAAATATTTATCAACTGGGGAACAACTTGTATTCTTATACATTTGACTCATTTCTCTATATATTTGAGAAATGAAGCTTCTATTAGAGAGACTTATAAAAAAATGTGTTTTCATCATTGTGCTTAATGTATTACTCTCCATCTTCTTTCCCTGTTTATTCTTTTCTCTTCCCTTTCATTCTGGGCTTACTCAAAAATGTTTAACTTCTTAACACCACAACACCCAATTTGCCTTCTTTTCTATCAAACCCCATCCTTCTCTTAGTCCTTTCTCCTCCTATTTTCCTGTACAGTAAGATATATTTCTAAACCTAATTATGTATGTTCTTCCTTCACTGAACCAATTCAGATGAGAGTAAGGTTTAAACACTCCCCTCCCCATCTCCACCATCTTTCCCCCTACTATAAAAGCTCTTTCCTGCCTCTTTTATTGGACATAATTTACCCCATTCTATTTTCCCTTTTCCCTTCCATGAGTGCATTCCTCTTTCTCATGTCTTAATTTTTTTTAGATATCCCAACAAACTCAATTGATACTTTTTTGCTCTGTCTATGCATAAATATGCCTTCTAACTGCTCTAGTAATGATAAAGTACTTTGAAATTCCAAAAATCATCTTCCATGTAAGGAAGTAAACAGTTTAAATTTACTGAATGTCTTTTGATTTCTTTTTTCCTATTTAGCTTTTCATGTTTCTCTTAAGTCTTGCATTTGAGAGTCAAATTTTCCATTTAGCTATGGTCTTTTCATAAAGAATATTTGAAAGCTCTCTAATTCAATGAATACCAATTTTTCTCTTCTGAAGATAATGATTATGCTCAGTTATGCAGAGCAGGCAATTCTTGATTGAATTCCTAGCTCTTCTGCCTTCTGGAATATCATATTCTAGGCTCTCCAAATCAATTAATATAACAGTTACTAAATCTTCTGTTATTCTGACTGTCCATCCATATTTGAATTTTCATTTTGGTTTTTGAAATATTTTATTCCTTGACTTTGGAGTTCTAGAATTTGGCTATAACATTCCTGAAAAGTATCCTTTTGGGAGTTTGTTCAGGAGGTTATCTTTAGATCCTTTCAATTTATATTTTATCCTCTGGTTCTAGAAAAACAGGGAAATTTTATTTGAAAATTTCTTGAATATGATATCTAAGCTCTTTTTATTGATCATGGCTTTCAGGTAGTCCAATAATTCTTAGATAATCTCTACTGGATTTGTTTTCCAGGACAATTGTATTTCCAATAAAATATTTTAGATTTTCCTCTATTTTTCTTT
Source organism: Monodelphis domestica (assembly GCF_027887165.1). NCBI lineage: Eukaryota > Metazoa > Chordata > Mammalia > Didelphimorphia > Didelphidae > Monodelphis > Monodelphis domestica. The sequence continues at coordinate 142,162,203 of NC_077233.1, read as the reverse complement.
TTATTCTTTGGCTTTCATTGATTGTTTCTTGATGACTCATGGAATTATTAGCTTCCACTTGCTCAATTCTAATTTTTACAGAATTATTTTCTCAAGTGAAATTTTGTACATCATTTTCTGGTTGGCCAATTCTATATCTTAAAAAAGTTCTCTTCAGTAGCTTTTTGCCTCTTTTGTCAATTGGTGCAATCTGTCGTCTAAGAATTTTTTTTCAGGATTTTTTGTGCCTTCTTTCTTTTTGTATTATTATTTTTATTTATTTATTTTTTAAATATATTTTATTTGACCATTTCCAAGCATTATTCCTTAAAGACATAGATCATTTTCTTTTCCTCCCCCCCACTCCCTATAGCCGACGCGTAAATCCACTGGGCATTACATATTTTCTTGATTTGAACCCGTTGCTTTCTTGATAGCATTTGCATTAGAGTGTCCATTTAGAGTCTCTCCTCTGTCATGTCCCCTCAACCGCTGTATTCAGGCAGTTGCATTTCCTAAGTGTTTCCACTCCCATAGTTTATCCTTTGCTTATGAATGGTGTTTTTTTCTCCTAGATCCCTGCAAATTGTTCAGGGACATTACACCGCCATTAATGGAGAAGTCCATTACGTTCGATTATACCACAGTGTATTAGTCTCTGTGTACAATGTTCTCCTGGTTCTGCTCCTCTTGCTCTGCATCACTTCCTGGAGGTTGTTCCCGTCTCCATGGAACTCCTCCACTTTATTATTCCTTTTAGCACAATAGTATTCCATCACCAACATATACCACAATTTGCTCAGCCATTCCCCAATTGATGGGCATCCCCTCGTTTTCCAGTTTTTGGCCACCACAAAGAGCGCAGCTATGAATATTCTTGTACAAGTCTTTTCGTCCATTATCTCTTTGGGGTACAGACCCAGCAGTGCTATGGCTGGATCAAAGGGTAGATATTCTTTTGTCGCCCTTTGGGCATAGTTCCAAATTGCCCTCCAGAATGGTTGGATCAGTTCACAACTCCACCAGCAATGAATTAATGTCCCTACTTTGCCACATCCCCTCCAGCATTCATTACTTTCCTTTGCTGTTATGTTAGCCAATCTGCTAGGTGTGAGGTGATACCTCAGAGTTGTTTTGATTTGCATCTCTCTGATTATAAGAGATTTAGAACACTTCTTCATGTGCTTGTTAATAGTTTTGATTTCTTTATCTGAGAACTGCCTATCCATATCCCTTGCCCATTTATCAATTGGAGAATGGCTTGATTTTTTGTACAATTGATTTAGCTCTTTATAAATATGAGTAATTAAACCTTTGTCAGAGGTTTCTATGAAGGTTTTTTCCCAATTTGTTGTTTCCCTTCTGATTTTAGTTACATTGGTTTTGTTTGTACAAAAGCTTTTTAGTTTGATGTAGTCAAAATTATTTATTTTACATTTTGTGATTCTTTCTATGTCTTGCTTGGTTTTAAAGCCTTTCCCCTCCCAAAGGTCTGACATGTATACTATTCTGTGTTTACCCAATTTACTTATGGTTTCCTTCTTTATGTTTAAGTCACTCACCCATTTTGAATTTATCTTGGTGTAGGGTGTGAGGTGTTGATCTATTCCTAGTCTCTCCCACACTGTCTTCCAATTTTCCCAGCAGTTTTTATCGAATAGTGGATTTTTGTCCCAAAAGCTGGGATCTTTGGGTTTATCGTATACTGTCTTGCTGAGGTCACTTTACCCCAGTCTATTCCACTGATCTTCCTTTCTGTTTCTTAGCCAGTACCAAATTGTTTTGATGACTGCTGCTTTGTAATATAGTTTAAGGTCAGGGACTGCAAGGCCCCCATCATATGTGTTTTTTTTCATTATTTCCCTGGATATCCTTGATCTTTTGTTCTTCCAAATGAACTTTGTTATGGTTTTTTCTAAATCAGTGAAGAAGTATTTTGGTAGTTCAATGGGTATGGCACTAAATAGATAAATAAGTTTGGGTAGGATGGTCATTTTTATTATATTGGCTCGTCCTATCCATGAGCAGTTAATGTTTTTCCATTTGCTCAAGTAAAGTTTTAGTTCTGTGGCGAGTGTTTTGTAGTTGTGTTCGTATAGTTCCTGTGTTTGTCTTGGGAGGTATATTCCTAGGTATTTTATTTTGTCTAAGGTGATTTTGAATGGGATTTCTCTTTCTAGTTCTTGCTGCTGAGCTGTGTTGGAGATATATAGAAAAGCTGATGATTTATGTGGGTTTAGTTTGTATCCTGCAACTTTGCTAAAGTTGTTGATTATTTCAATTAGCTTTTTGGTTGAATCTCTAGGATTCTTTAAGTAGACCATCATGTCATCCGCAAAGAGTGATAACTTGGTCTCCTCCTTGCCTATTTTGATGCCTTCAATTCCTTTATCTTCTCTAATTGCTACTGCTAGTGTTTCTAGTACAATGTCAAATAGTAGAGGTGATAATGGGCATCCTTGTTTCACTCCTGATCTTATTGGGAATGCATCTAATTTATCCCCATTGCAAATGATATTAGCTGATGGTTTTAGATATATACTGTTTATTATTTTTAGGAATGACCCTTCTATTCCTATGCTTTCTAGTGTTTTTAATAGGAATGGGTGTTGTATTTTATCAAATGCTATTTCTGCGTCTATTGAGATAATCATGTGGTTCTTGCTAGTTTGCTTGTTGATGTGGTCAATTATGTGGATGGTTTTCCTAATGTTGAACCAGCCCTGCATCCCTGGTATGAATCCTACTTGATCATGGTGGATGATCCTTCTGATCACTTGCTGGAGTCTTTTTGCTAGTATCCTATTTAAGATTTTTGCATCTATATTCATTAGGGAGATTGGTCTATAGTTTTCTTTCTCTGTTTTTGACCTGCCTGGTTTTGGAATCAGTACCATGTTTGTGTCGTAAAAGGAGTTTGGTAGAACTCCCTCTTTGCTTATTATGTCAAATAGTTTGTATAGTATTGGGATTAACTGTTCTCAGAATGTTTGATAGAATTCACTGGTGAATCCATCAGGCCCTGGGGATTTTTTCTTAGGAAGTTCTTTGATGGCTTGTTGGATTTCATTTTCTGATATGGGATTATTTAAGAACTCTATTTCCTCTTCTGTTAGTCTAGGCAGTTTGTATTTTTGTATATATTCATCCATTTCTCCTAAATTGGTGTATTTATTGCCATATAATTGGGCAAAGTAATTTTTAATGATTGCCTTAATTTCCTTTTCCTCAGAGGTGATGTCCCCCTTTTCATCTTTAATGCTGTGAATTTGCTTTTCTTCCTTCCTTTTTTTAATTAGATTGACCAGTACTTTGTCTATTTTGTTTGTTTTTTCAAAGTACCAGCTTCTTGTCTTATTTATTAAATCAATAGTTCTATCACTTTCGATTTTATTAATTTCTCCCTTAATTTTTAGGATTTCTAGTTTGGTTTTCTGCTGGGGGGTTTTAATTTGATCGCTTTAGAGTTTTTTCATTTGCATTTCCAATTGATTGATCTCTGCTCTCCCTTGTTTGTTAATATAAGCATTCAGGGATATGAATTTACCTCTGATTACAGCTTTGGCTGCATCCCAAAAGGTTTGAAAGGATGTTTCGCCATTGTCATTTTCCTCGATGAAATTATTAATTGTTTCTATTATTTCTTCTTTAACTAAATGGTTTTGGAGTATCATATTGTTTAATTTCCAATTGGTTTTAGATTTGGTTTTCCATGTACCATTACTAATCATTATTTTTATTGCCTTGTGATCTGATAAGGCTGCATTCATTATTTCTGCTTTTCTGCATTTGTGTGCTATGTTTCTGTGACCTAATGTATGGTCAATTTTTGTGAATGTGCCATGTGGTGCTGAGAAGAAGGTGTATTCCTTTTTATCCCTATTTATTTTTCTCCATATGTCTATTAATTCTAATTTTTCTAAGATTTCATTCACTTCTTTTACCTCTTTCTTATTTATTTTTTGATTTGATTTATCTAAATTTGATAATGGTTGGTTTAAGTCTCCCACTAATATGGTTTTACTGTCTATTTCTTCCTTCAATTCTCCTAGTTTCTCCATTAGAAATTTGGGTGCTATATTATTTGGTGCATACATGTTGATTAATGATATTTCCTCATTGTCTAGAGTCCCTTTTAACAAAATATAATTCCCTTCCCTATCCCTTTTGATCAGGTCTATTTTTTCTTTGGCTTTATCAGATATCATGATTACCACTCCTGCCTTCTTTCTATCAGTTGAGGCCCAGAAGGTCTTACTCCATCCTTTAATTCTGACCTTGTGGGTGTCAACCCGCCTCATGTGTGTTTCTTGAAGACAACATATGGTAGGGTTTTGGATTCTAATCCATTCTGCTATTCGTCTACATTTTATGGGTGAGTTCATCCCATTCACGTTGAAAGTTATGATTGTCATTTGTGGACTCCCTGGCATTTTGATATCCTTCCCTAATTCTAACCTTTTCTTCTTCGGCTCTACCTTTTAGTCCAGTGATTTACTTTGAATCAGTCCCCCTTGTCCCCTCCCTTGATGTTTCCCTTTTTAGTCCCTCCCTTTTTCTTCCCTCCACCTCCCCCCTCTCTTTCCCTCCCTTTTTGTTCTCCCTCTCCCCCTACCCCCCTTGGTTTTCTCTTCTCCTTACCCTTGTTGGGTAAGATAGAATTCAAGATCCCAATGGATCTGGATGTTTTTCCCTCTCAGAGTTGATTTCCCTGAGATTGAGGTTTAAGTAAACCCCCCCCTCTCTTCCTCTCCTTCTTATAGGAGTTTTCTTCCCCTCCCCTTCCCATGTGAATCTTTGTGTGAGAACGATTATTCTATTTGGTCTTTCTTTACCCCCTATTTATACATTACATTTTCCCCACATATTAGTATACATAGATTAATATAAATGTAGAAGAGAGTTTGAGTAAAAGAAGAAGATAACATTTTTCCCCTTTCCTTAATATTTACCTTTTCAGGTATTCCTTGCTCTTTGATTTTCAGTATCAAACTTTCCACAGAGCTCTGGTCTTTTCTTTGCAAAAAGTTGGAAGTCTTCTATTTTGTTGAATGCCCATACTTTCCCTTGGAAGTATATAGTCAGTTTTGCTGGGTAGCTGATTCTTGGTTGAAGACCCAGCTCTCTTGCCTTTCTGAAGATCATGTTCCATGCCTTACGATCATTCAGAATAGAACTTGCAAGGTCTTGTGTGACCCTGATTGGCATTCCTTTATATCTAAATTGTCTTTTTCTGGCTTCCTGTAGGATTTTTTCTTTTGTTTGATAGCTTTGGAATTTGGCAATTACATTCCTGGGAGTTGTCTTTTGGGGGTTTAGTGTAGAAGGTGTTCTGTGAGCTCTGTCAGTGGCTATATTGCCCCCTTGTTCTAGAATCTCTGGGCAATTTTCTTTGATTATATCTTGTATCACCATGTCGAATTTGGTGTTTATTTCTGGCTTTTCTGGAAGTCCAATTATTCTTAAATTATCTCTTCTCCCTCTATTTTCCAGATCTGTCACCTTGTCGGTGAGATATTTTATGTTCTCTTCTAATTTCTTGGTATTTTGGCTTTGCTTTATTAATTCTTGCTCTTTTACACGATCGTTGTCTTCCAGCTGCCTGATTCTGGCCTTTAAAGCCTGGTTTTCCTTTTCAGTTTCATCACACCAGTTTTGTAGATGCGTGAATTTCTTTTGCATTATTTCCCACTTTTCCTACCAGAAGGCTTCCATCTTTTTGGTCATTTCTGATTCAAATTCTTCATGGGTTTGTGGAGAGTTTCCATTTCCTTTGGAAGGTTTTGGAGCATTTTCTTGAGTATCATCTTCTATCTCCTCTGTATTTTGTATTTTGGCTCCATAGAATGTGTCCAAAGTCGCCCCTTTCTTCTTATTTTTCTTGGTATTTTGGGGCTTCTGTGCTTCTGTGGAGTTTGCCATCTCTGAATGTGGAGGATTAGCTTTTCTTATCTCTGACTGGTGTTCAGAGGCTTTAGTCCTGGGCAGATCGTCAGTTCTATGAGCTTTCCCTGGGTTAAGTTGAGTATGCCTTCCGGCAATGACTTTCACTGGAACTGGAATGGAAGGGTCGGACCAGGAGGCCACACTCTCCCCCGGCTCTCTGGGTCGGGTTGCTTTCCGGAAGTTGCCTTCAGAATAGCTGGCCGTGAGGCTGTTTCGTCGGCCCTGAGGGTTGCTGTTGTTTCAGACGACCCTGCTTTCTGCGGGGGGATGGGCTGCGGCTTCCCAGAGTTCCGAGGGCAGTGACTTTCACTGAGCCTTGGATAGCAGGATCCAGCCCGTGAGGCTGTCTTGCCCGCCCTGAGGGTTGTTGTTGTTTCAGACGACCCTGCTCTCTGCGGGGGGATGGGCCGCGGCTTCCCGGAGCTCTGAGGGCAGTGACTTTCACTGAGACTCGGATAGAAGGCCCTGAGGGTTGCTTTTGTTTCAGACAACCCTGCTTTCTGAGTAGGGCGGGGCTGCGGCTTCCCGGAGCCTTGGACTCTGCGCTCCTACCCCTTAGGTCCGAGTGATCTCGGGTTCTGGCTTTTGAGGGGGGCCGTATCTTTTGATCCAGGTCCAGGTCCAGGAGGAGAATTCCCAGGGTCTATGCTGTTTATCGTTTTGAATTTCGGCGCCTTAGGAGCTTATAGTTTGAGATCGGTAGGGAAGGATTTTCCGGAGATCTGAACTTTAGCTTTCTCTAAGCCGCCATCTTGACCGCTTTTTGTGCCTTCTTTATGAAGTTATCAAATCTTTTTTTTATGAGTTTCCTACTTTATTATTATTTCATTTCCCAATTTTTCTTCTACTCTCTTGATTTTTAAAATCCTTTCTGAGTTCTTCCAGTAATTCTTTTTGCATGTGTGATATGTGTCATCTATCACAACATGAATATGGAAATATGTATTACATCAAAATATAAGTATAACCTATATTAAACTATTCATTGTCTCAGAGAGGGGGGAAGGGTAGGAAGGGAAAAAATCTAAATTCGGAAATGCCTCTTACTGATTTATTTTTGGTTCAATTTGCCTATTTCTGATAGGGGAATGTTGAGGTCCCCCACTAGTATAGTATTACTATCTATATCCTCCTTAAAGCTCCTTTAGATTCTCCATTCAAAATCTGGATGCTGTAAGATTTTGTAAAAATTAAATCTCTAATAATAACATTAAATTTTAAGAGATTGATTAATGATCATTAAAAATCAAGGAATAAAGAAGATACAAAATAAAGACCACGTGCCCATGGAGGAGCAGCCAGTTGAAACACCCGCCTTATCACCATCGATCTTGGAACAGGAAGTAAAGAACTGGGAGGTTCCATGTCCCCACCAAATATCACCTATCGACAGGAAGTACATAATGACAGGAATTCAGTGGGCTTCTGGGAAATGTAGTTCTTTTTTAGGGTAACAGATTTTCAATTCTACATTACCCCTGAGATCCATGGAAGAATGGTCTCTCCAATGGATCTAGTAAACATAACCAACTTTGAAATTGCAATGATTTGGGGATAAAAGGAAAAGAGAACAAAACCAATGATTGCTAGGCACATTGACAAAAAGCCAGTTGAGGGCAGTCCCCTTCGCCATAAGAGTATACATACAAAACAAATGCATTCAACCCTACATAGTTCAAATCACCACATCCCAAAGTTCACTCTGAAACTTCTGGTGCAGTTTATGATCTGTGGAGGCATCTTAATGGTGACCTCTCCAAACAGTTCATACTGGATTAGGAAACGTAGCATGTTTCTTATCCTAAAATTACTATCAAAAGGAATCTAACCTTTGCAATTTAGAATAATTATTCAGTAAGGCCTATGCAATGGGAGTTAAGTGTTTTGCCCAGGGTCACACAGCTGAGAAGTGTCTGAGGTCAGATTTGAACCTAAGATCTCCTATCTCTAGGTCTAGCTCTCAATCCACTGTGAAACCCAGCTGCCCCCCCCCCCATAATTTTTTATAAAATAATCAATGGAATCATTTTTATAGTCTAAAGCTTTGGGGGCATGTATTGACATTATAGCAAATGTATTTTAAATTTATATTATTGCTAAATCAAAAAAGTTGAAGAAAAATATTCTCACCAAAAAAATGAGATCCATTTCCTTTTTAACTTAACCACTATGTGAGTACAAATGATTTTCAGAATGAAACAGTAATACAGTAAATAATGCACATTAAAAGGAGTACTAAAGTCCCCAAAATTCACAATAGCCCAATTAATTACAATAGCAAACAAACCAACTATCATATTTCATATAAATTGCTGTGACAAAAAAAAATCTATGAACTGATGGATATTATCACAATTTTTACAAAAGCAGCAAATCTTTCAACCTTGGCAAATATATTTTTAAGCAAAGTAAAACTTATATGGGTCTAGAACATGACCAAGAAATCTAGATTGTTCTGGTGGAAGTAAATTAAACTGAAGAATTTTTGCAGAAGCTCTTTTTTCAGCTTCCTGAATCATAGAAACACCTCTGTAGGAACATCTCTTTGGACCTCTACCTTTAATACAACATGTTTTATTATATAAATAGAAATAAAAAAATATCATCCATTCAGAAACCACTAGTTATCTAAAATTATTTCTGAAGACCCCTTAGAATTACCATTTAAATTCTTAGCTCATTAAATTCTCCAATGGTTGCACATAATTTACCAGTTTTGTTGAAATCCATCCATCATCATCTACAATTTACAAAGCAAAAATAGAAAAAAAAGGCTTTTTTTAATATGGGCTTATTCAATAATATTTGTTCAGTATAGTTATAGGGGAAAGGTAACAGAATATAACAGTAGTTAAAACACAGTAGACTAACTGATTCAGTGTAACAGAATAGTATTGAATACATTAATATATAAACTCAAAACATCAAAATTAAATCTTAAACAAAACAATCACCAAAATACAATAAGATACAGAGACTTTCATTTAAAAAAAAAAGAGTCTGAAAAGGCTTAAAATTTCACCTCCAGATACTTTAAGGTTCCTTTTTTTAAAATTCAGATCCCTATTATCAGCACTATGGGATCTCACACAGCAAGGGAGAACATGGGTTTTAGGAATCTCAAACTAGGCAGGCCCAAATGGCAAAGAGTTACAAGGAGATGAAGTTCTTCCCTGAATCTCAGGCAAGATAAGTGAAAGGATCAGTGTACTCATGAAAAAATACCCTAAAGCTGGAAGCTGTGTGAAATAGGTAATGCACCTCTCTTTCATAGAATATGTCATGCTTGTAATCAACTTCCTATATGGAAGACTAACTTCCATCTTCCCTTCCCCGCCAAGTCCCCTACCCCATGGAGGCTAAAGGAAAGAACACGCCAGTTTTTACCAGTTGGTTTTCAATTCTGAAGACACAGAGGCAGTTACCAGCAGCCTGGGAACTGGGGCTGGGGCTGGATAAGCGATCTGGGTCGAGAAGGTCAGGAGGAAGTAGTATCAGCAACATCAGAGTCAGCAGTAAGGAACTAGGAATGAAGGATAAATGAGGAACAAAGGACTCAAGCAGTTGGGTAAGAGAAGTTCATCTCTTCTTTGCCAAGAGTCCCCCGGCTAAAAATAGACTGTTCAGTAGGGAGAGCAAGAAACCTGGCAAAAAGTAGGAAAAGAAAAATGCAGCAGCTCCAAAGAGAGTTGGAGTTTGAGAGGGTGGGTAGGGTGGGCAGGAGAAACATAGCTTAAAAAAATTATGTAGGCTATATTTTAAAAAATTGAGAGTTTCTCGTCCCTTTTGGTCACCAACTGTAAATTAAATCTTTAATAATAAAAATATTATATTTTAAGAGATTTATTAATGATCTTTAGAAATTAGGGAATAAAGAAGACACAAAATAAAGACCACATGCCCATGGCTGATCAGTGAGCTCAAACACCTATCTTACCACCATGAAGCTCAGGACAGGAAGTAAAGAGCTGGGATGTTTCATGTCCCCATCTAATATCCCTTATCTACAGGAAGTACGTAATGACAGAAAGTCAGTGGGCTGCTGGGAAATGTAGTTCTTTTTTTAGGGTAACAGATTTTAAATTATACAATTTGGTGCATATATGTTTAGTACTGATATTTTTTCATTGTCTATACTGCCTCTTATTGAGATGTAATTACCTTTCTTATCTCTTTTAATAAAATCTATTTTTGCTTTAGCTTTGTCTGAGATCACAGTTGCTACTCCTGCCTTCTTTGTCTCAGTTGAAGCCAAAAGATTCTGCTTCAGCCTCTTATCTTTACTCTGTGTGCATCTACCTGACTCAAATGTGTTCCTTGTAAAAAACATATGATAGGATTTTTGTTTTGAATCCATTCTGCTATTCACTTCCATTTTATGGGTGAGCTCATCCTATTTATATTCACAGTTATGATTAGCATCTATGTATTCCCCTCCATCTACATTGCTACTTTTAATCCTGATCTTCCTCCTTTTATTCATTTCCTCCACTCCAGTGTTTTCCTTTTAATCACTTCTCCCTTTCTATCTTTCCCCTTCCCTTATATTAATTGACTTCCCACCACTTCCCTTCTTATCCTCTTACTAATTCTCTATAGGATCTTTAAATGAACCTCCTTGCAACTTCTCCCTCCCTTATATTACTCCCCTCCCCACCACCCCCTTTCTTATTCACATTCTACTTCTCTATAGTGTAAGATAGGATTCTATATCCTAGTGAACTTGGATATTCTTCCCTCTTTAAGTGAATTCCAATGAAAGTAAAGTTTAAGTATTACCCAGTACCACCCTCATTCTCCACTGCACTGTAATAACTGTTTTCCCCCAAATGCCTCTTAATGTGAAATAATTTACCCCATTTTATTTCTCTCTTCCCATTTCTCTTAGTACATTCTATTTCATCCTTGGGTTTTTTTAGCATATCATCCTAAACAGCTTACTGCCATACCCTCTATGTATACTTCTTCTAACTACTATGATAATGATGACGATTTTGAAGAGCTACCAATATCATTTTTCCATACAGGAATATAAACAATTTGACCTTATTTTAGTCCTTACATTTTTTCTCTTTCTTATTTACCTTTTTATGATGCTCTTGAATTTTGTATTTGAACATCAAATTTTCTATTTAAGTTCAGTCCTTTCCTCCGAAATGATTGGAAATCTACTGTTTAATTAAATGACCATACTTTTCCCTCAAAGAATATACTCAGTTTTGCTGGGTAGGTGGTTCTTGGTTGTAAACCTAGTTCCCTTGTGTTCTGTCTTCTAGTCCATCAATGTGAAAATTGCCAGAGCCTATGTAATTCTGAATTGGAACTCCATGATATCTGAATTGTTTCTTTCTGGCTCCTTGTAGTATTTTCACCTTGACCTAGGAGCTCTTGAACGACGCTATAACATTTCTGTGAGTTGTCATTTGTAGATTTATTGCAGATGGTGATCTGTAGATTCTCTAAATACCTATTTTACCCTTCTGTTCAAGAATATCAGGGCAGGTTTCTTGGATAATTTCTTACAATATGATGTCTAAACTTTTCTGGTCATGACTTTCAGGTAGTCCAATAATTCTTAAGTTGTCTCTCCTCTATATATTTTCCAGGTCGTTTTTTTTTTCAATGTGATATTTCATATTGTCTTATTTTTTTCATTCTTTTGATTTCGTTTTATTGTTTCTTGATGTCTTGTGAAGTCATTCACTTCTGTTTGAATAATTCCAATTTTTAAAGACTTAATTTCTTCCATGAGGTTTTGATCCTCCTTTTTAATATGTTCCATTCTACTTTTCATGATACTCTTTTCTCCTCTGGGTATTTTTTTTTCATCTCTTTTTCCAGTAGGACAATTCTGTTTTTTAAGAGACTTTTTCTTTCTTTGGATTTTTATGTCTCTTTTTCCATTTCACCAATTTTGCTTCATAAGCTTTTATTCTCTTTTTCCCATTTTTTCTTCAACCTCTCTTACTTATTTTTTAATTCTTTTTTGAGTTCTTCCAAAGTATGAGAAAATTTCCATTTTTTGTTTTTGGTTTTTTTTTTTTAAGTTTTGCTTGTAGCTGCTTGGATCTCCTCATCTGTTGTTGGTTTTGTTCTTTGTTCATTTTTCCTGTATAAGTTTTTGAAAGTTACATCTTTTTTTTCTGTTGTTTGCTCATTTTCTCAAGTCTTTTACATTTTTTGCCTGTGGACTAAGGATTCTGCAAGTTGCTTGCCAATTCTCTCTCTGCTGTTTTGCAAAATCAGACAGGATGAGTTAATTTGCCCTGGGTCCAACTCTTAAATGCACTCAACCACTGAAGATTGAGCATGCCCAGCCAGATGGACTTTTGGTTCTCACTTTGGGCTGGTGCCAGGGCCTGGGATTTCAAGGGGAGGATCTAAGATATTCTTTTGATATTATATCCCCTTCCCCAGATCCTGAAGTTAGACTACACTCAATCACAGAACCTAGGGCAGTAGGCAGGGGAAGGAAGGGAAGGGAGAAGGTTTACCAGCATGTCTCTGTCTGCAGTCTTGCTTCTGGTTCCAACTTATCCCATGAAAATCAACTCTCTCTCTATCTATCTTTCAAATTGTGTTGAGTGAGAGAGCCCCAAGTCTCCTTGCTGTTGGGTTTGGATTCCTATATTTTTGAAGATAGGTAGGAAAGGATAATCACAGTGGTTTGGGCTTTTGCTACTAAACCATCATCTTGATTCCACCCTATTCTAAAATTGTTTTTAATTGGGGAAAAAAGGGGGTAACATATATAAGAACACCTAAAAGGTAGAGAGGAATACACTCATAATTTCAGAAGAAGGAAACATCAAATTGGAGAATCAGGATAAATATCATATATAAAATGGCAAAGGAATCAAGCTTTGAAGGAAGCTAAAATTCTTTGAGGCAATAATGAAGTGCCTTTCAAGAATCAGAGACAACTGTACAAAAACACAGATATTAGAGATGGAATGTCATGTATAGGAATGATAAACAAAGTCTGTTTGACTGAATCACAAAGTGTGCAAAGAACAATGATCAATAAACCTATAAAAAGATACTGGAACTAGATGGCAAAGAGCTTTAAAAAGTAAAACAAAAGAGTTTACATTTTATCAAAGGAGCAAAAAAGAATCACTGAATGTTCAAAAACTTTAATATCAGTTCTTCAAGTGTGGAAAATGAATTGAAGACAGTATGAACTAGAAGTTGGGAGAAACTCTTCAAAAATTCCAAGTGTTTTATGTTTATTAAGAGGTTCTTATAATAATATTTTAGACTTATTCCTTAAACCCAATCCTTAAGATCTAAGGAACTGAGTTAATTATTTTCTCAGCATTATAATCCTTAGTCATGGAGGATTGAAACAGAGATGAGTTAAATAGTCTAAGGTTTACTTTTTGGTGAATTCCATACAAACCAATATCAAGAAGGATATATAGCAGTTTGGAACAAATGGACTGCTTTTTTGTTATGTATATTGTTGTTTTTATTAAGTTGGGTTTACCCCCAGAGGCAGGAATTGGCAGTATTCCCAGTAGACTGAGCTTCAGGACATTTGGATAGCCTGTAAGGCTATAGTACCTTGGGGGGGGGGGGGGAAATCAAGTCATCTTTTCTATAATCTTTTGCTCTTTCATGGATCTAAGAGGTTGGGAGCTTGGTTTCTGGTAAGGATAGGACCAGTGATATAACTTTACTGATAGAATCACTGATAGAACAAAACTGTATATTTAGGTGGGCCATGTCAACACTTAGCAAAAAACAGATTTTTCCGCAACATGAGTATGAACACATTTTTTCCTTATCACTACTCCCCTATCCTTTTTCTTTGATCAAAGGACTTAATTCATCCATATAATTTTACAGGTTTAGGATAAAACATATAATGTCCCCTAGCATGTTCATTTAGCCTATTTCCTTGAGTTAACAGGTTTCATTGAGGGTTGGAATTAACTTCTTATAGACTAGACATTTTTGGCCACAAATTACTAATTACCTCAAACATTGACAGCTTGGGGTAGAGAAAATAGAGGAACAAGGGTGATGGAAGTGGTTTCCAAATTGAACACTTCTGTAATGCCAGTTATAGGGACAAAGGTGTAGTTGGTAATAGCAAGAAAGTTTTACAGCTCAAGACAACATCAATATGGCTATTAAGGGAAAAAATATTTTTGTGTCTAGTCCAGTTTTGTTAAAAACTATAGAAAAAAGGGAAAGGCTCTTTAACCTTAGCTTTACTTCCCATCCTAGACAATTTGGAAAAATCATATACCTGAAAACCGAAGAGGACTTAGAAACAGAGGTGATGTTATGACCATGTTGGAGAGCTGGAATAAGAGGAAGAGGGAAGGTATCGTCATGAATCCTTCTACCCTGAATGTGAATAATTCAAGGATGGATAATGGGAACACCAGAGAAACTTGGAATCATTTCACCTTAGACCAGAAAATGTGGTTTCATTTGTATGTGAGTAGATATTGCCATGAAGGAAAGACGGTAGCTGAGGGACCAGATTATACAGAACAAGTCACGAAGCCAAAAAAGAAGAGATATCTCAGACCAAGAGACAAGTTGTAAGCTAGAAGATTATAAATCCTTAGCTTTGTCATTTAGATGTAATTTTGGAATAGATATCCTTTTAGTCCTTCTGGTTCTGGTAGTAAGTTTTAAGCTCCCAATTGCTCTCCTCCAGGCTTCATATTCATTTAGCCTATAGCTCTTCTATACATTCAGATTGTTTTATTATCTTAGCAACCACTATTTTCACTCTGGAGTTGGTTGTCTATTATTTTTGTTTTAAGTAATTTTTTAAAAATTAATCTCTATTTCTTTGTTTGTTACATTAAAATGCCCAGGTAACATGTTACACTCTCTCCTTTCACTACCTGCATTAGAGAAGGAATCATTTAACAAAGGGATATATGTATAAGTTAAGTCACAGTTGCTTAACTATGTGACAACAACCTTGTTATTTTCTGATAAAAATGTTGATAGCAACCTCATAGCCTGGAACAGAGTTGTTCTTCTACATGGGCCTCCAGGAACTGGGAAAACATCTTTATGTAAAGCATTAGCAGAGAAATTGACAATTAGACTTTCATGCAGGTATCAATATGGCCAGTTGATTGAGATAAATAGTCATAGCCTTTTCTCTAAGTGGTTTTCAGAGAGTGGTAAACTTGTAACGAAGATGTTCCAGAAGATTCAAGAGTTAATTGATGATAAAGAAGCCCTTGTGTTTGTGCTGATTGATGAGGTGGAAAGCCTCACAGCAGCCCGTAATGCCTGTAGGGCAAGCACAGAACCTTCAGATGCAATCCGGGTTGTCAATGCTGTTTTGACACAAATTGATCAGATTAAAAGGCATTCAAATGTTGTTATATTGACTACTTCAAATATTACTGAGAAAATTGACATGGTCTTTATAGACAGAGCTGATATAAAACAATACATAGGGCCTCCATCTACTGCAGCTATTTTCAAAATTTATCTTTCCTGTTTAGATGAACTAATGAAGTGTCAAATAATATACCCTCGGCAACAGCTTTTGACTCTCCAAGAACTAGAAATGATTGGTTTTGTTGAAAATAATGTATCAAAGCTGAGTCTACTATTAAGTGAAATTTCAAGCAGAGTGAAGGATATGGAATTTAAAGACATTTACTGCCCCTCCTAGGGCAGCTCTCCAGCCTCTGACCCCCACCTGACACCCAGCTCTCACTTGTGGCTCCCAGTAGCTGCTAGCATGCGGCAGTGGCCACACCCCGGGCAATGGCTTCGACAGGCCGGCCAAACCTTGTGAGGGTAGCCATCGGGTCGTCGACCCCTGATGAACCAGGGCTTTGCTCACCCAGCATGTGAAGACTGCTTTGGCCGAACAGATGGAAGAAACCAATAAGAAGTTGCAACGCATGAGATGGTGATGCAGCAAAGCACTGTGGAGTGCTCAGGGCGTGTTGGAGCACAAAAGACAACATGGCCATCCAATGCAGCTGAGGAAGTCTCCAGGTGTAACGACTTTTCGTGCCACTGGACCCAGGCTTCCAACGCCAAGAGAATGGGACTGTCTCTGTGCATCGACTTTTCCACTTAAATCTTCACGCACAAGTGTCTTTGTGCACTAAAACGCACAAAGACAATCGTCATCCTCGGTTACCGAGAGACTACTACTACTATATGTATGTGTGTGTGTGTGTGTGTGTGTGTGTGTGTGTGTGTGTGTGTAAAACTATGTCTTGTTTAGTTCTATTTATAAGTTCTTTATATATTTGATGAGTATTATTTACTAAAAGATGTTTTTTATTACATGGTTCATTGATTCTCCCTCAATCCTGAACTTTCATTCAGTGCCAGCACAGACCTGGTCTAAGATACCAGACAAATAGTTATGAAGACCTAAGCTAGTATGATACTTATGTGAGTGGGATAAAAAGGGAAAGTATATGAGACATATCACAGAGGTGTAATCAGTGGGACTTGGCAACTCATTGGAAGAAAGCAACTCATTGAAAGAAAGAACTCAGGTTGTGAACCTAGATGACTGAATGAATTATGGAACCTCTGATGGGAAAGTTAAAAAATGGAGACCATAAAGGAGAAAAGAAAACTTGTTCTAATTTTGACATATTGAGTCTGAGGTGCCTATAGAGAATCCATTTGGATACCTCCAATAAGAAACTGATGATTCAGGACTAGAGGCCAAAAGACAAAACGGAACTGAATTTATAGATATGGGAGTCGTCTTCATGATTCCATCTGAGCAAATGAAATTGCATAGAAATAGAATGTAGAGATGAAAGAGAAAAGGGCCTAGGACAAAGCCCTGAGGTATTCCATACCTACGATAACGATCAAAGAAGATGTTAGTGAAAAGGAAGGGGAAAGAATCATACAGACCTGTATGAAAGGAAGGAGAGATCAGAGCAAGAAAACTAAAGGAAGAAAAGGTGTTGGGAAGCAGAGAGTCTATAACAATGATGGCAAACCTATGGCACATGAGCCAAAGATGGCACGCAGAGCACTCTCTGTGGGCATGCACACCCCCTTCCCCAAGTTTGTTACTAGAAAGGCAGAGGGACTCAAGCGGGACTGCTCCCCTCGACCTCTCCATTGCACCTGATGACATTTTTTCACATCACCCATCCATCTGCCCAGCAGCCCAATGGGAATACACGGTGGGTAAGAAGGGCAGCCCATAGGCAGCAGAGCTGGAGGGGAGCAGATCTCTCAGGCCACTCCCCTCCCCTCTCTCTACACTAGCTGAGGACATTTCTCACTTCATCCACCCCTCCTTCCAACAGCTCAATGGGAGCACTTCCTCCCTCTCCTGTGTGTGCTGGCAGGGGACAGGGGGCAGAGAGGAGAAAGGAGGGCAGGCATGGCACACAGTCTCTGGGTGGTGTCGGGCATGGCACACAGTCTCTGGGGATAAGGTGGGAGAAAGGTCCGGCTCTCCATCTTGAAAAAGTCTGCCATCACTGGTCTATAATATCATGCAATAAAGACAGGATGGATAGGGACTGAAAGGAATGGAAATTTGCACATACCTTGAAATTTACTAAAGAGTTTTTGTGGTATAGTAGAAAAAAGCACTGAACTTAAAGAATCAGAAGTTTTAAGTCCTATCACTGGCTCTGGAATTAATAGGCACTGTGATAATGGGCAAATTATTCCTCCTCTACACCTTAGTTTCCTACATGTAAAATGAGAAATTCAAGTAAATGATCTTTAAGTTCTCTTCTACTTCAAATTCCTTTCATTTAATAATTGTAAGTTTTATGATTCTAAATTCTCAAAATCTTATTTTATTTTTACTTAAATGTCAATCCTCCAAATTGTCATCAATATCATCACAATTCCTTATATTTTGAAACAATGGAAACCACCTTACACACACACAAAAAAAAATAGATAAGTTTGTATTCTCTATGTCACACAGAGAAAACAAACAACCTTCCTCACTTTTGAAACAAAACAACAGTAGCTATTTGAGAGTCTTTAAATTGGCACATATTGCAAAATGCTACTTTTTTCTTCTTCTTGGCAGCAATTCAGTTACTCTGGAAGAATGTTACACCTCTACCTCCTGTGGAGAAAAGGTCACACCTTTGCTGTAATATGCTTATTACTGAAAGTTGAAGAGAAGGGTAGAGGGGGAGAAAAGTGTGGTACATTAGCAAGATCAGAGTAAGACTATGAAGAATGAGCAATGAAGGTAATAACTGAAAGAGAACAGACTTTCTCACCACATACAATTAGAGGTGGTGGTGGTAAAAAAAGGTCCTCATGTTAATTCTGTATTAAAAATACAAGGAAATGAGGGGCTAGAGTAGAATTTATTATGCCTCTGGTGAATTCAAAAAAGTCAGCTGTGGTGGTTTGACAACCATGATCTCAGCCAAGGCAATAATAAAAATTTAAATATTCTAGATCTATAAGGGTTTTCTGCCCTTCTTCTGGCCTATAAAAATGTAAACACATGATAAGAACTTTAACAATAATTATTAAATTACCATATCCAACTAAAAAGTCAATTTTCATTATAAAAACAGAATAGTTTATGAAAAAAAAAAGATCTTGGAGGCATGATGATAATGGTAATGATAATGATGATAGTAATAACTAACATCTATTTGTTGCTTACTATGTATCAGGTAAGCACTTTGCAATTATTATATCATTTGAAGCTCACAACAATCCCAAGAGGCAGGTGGTATTTTTATCCCCATTTTGTGGATATGGAAATTGAGGTAAACTAGTTAAGTGACTTGCCCAGGGTTATACATCTAGAAAGTATCTAAGGCTAGATTTGAACTCAGATATTTCCAACTCAGCACTCTATCTATTGTACCATGTATCAATGGCCTATGAAAAATCATTTCTATATTATACTTCTGAAAAGAGAGTTAACTTATTTGTGCCTGTGAGGGAATCTATGCTCTCCAGCTTCAGTATTTGATAGGAACTATGATTTCATCTATATGATTCTTATATGATATCACATAATCTCAAAGTCTAGAATAATCTCAGAGCCACTATATCTAATGCTTATCTGAATAAAGAGCCCCAATTCAACATGAATGAATGAAGAAGAAGACCATTGTATGGAGCACTATGTCAAGCCCTGGAATTGCAAATAGAAAAATAAGGCAGGTTCTGCACTGAAGGATTTCACTTTCTAATAGGAAGAGACAACACAAATAAGAAATTTCAGCTGCAAATTTGATTATTAACAAATGGTCATTTAAACTACTAGAATACCCTGAGTGATGAAGTTTTCTACACTCCAAGGCAGCCCAATCCATTACTGTATAAAGTTGTAAGTAATCTTTTTTTTTTTAAACATAAAACTTAAATGTGTGGGAGTCTTCATGACTTCCACTCATTTCTCCTAGTTCTATCATTTGAAGTCAAGTAGAACAAGTCCAATCTCACTTTTTCCATGATATCCCTTCAGATATTCTTATATTCCCATCATTTCCCACCTCTTTCCATGGCTTCTTTCTGTAAGTTAGGTTATCTTTCTTAGTTTAAATGATCCTCATAAGGCACGATTCTGGCTATCCTCTTTAAGAAACTGTTCAGTTTCTCACCTGCCCCATCTAAAATAAGGCTACTGCTCTTTGAACAATAGGCATACAGTTTGTGGTCAGGATTTTCACCTTTATTAGGACCAAAAGAGTATGCATTCTGATGATATAGATTTTAAGATTATAGCATCATTCTTCATGACAAATAAGAGGCATCAGGAACTGGAAGGAAAAATGTTTTCAATACTAAGTTGGAAATATTTCATCTCATTCAAAACATACATGCAAATGAAAAAAAGAATCACAAAAAAGATCTCACAAAGAGAAAATATAGTTCAACTTATATGGGACATATGATATTAGGAGAATAGTTAAATATAGCAATTTTCAAAGATCACAGATTCGGGGATAGTAGAAAAAGGGTGCTATTTATTCCACTTACCAGATCTGTCCTACATGGGCCAGCGAAAAGTAGAGAATCCAGAGTATAGCCATGAGAATCATATTTGCACAACTAGTTATTATTATGAAAGCTGAAACTCCTAGACCAAGAAGAGATATTGAATCCAAGATGGAGTCCATATATGACCAATCCAGGAACCAAATGATTGTTGGAGAAAAACTGAAGGAATCCCAGGCAGATTTACCTCTGAAGTACTGCTGAATTTGCTTTAGGTACAGTTTGCTTGGCAGGAGTCCTTTTTCTCCAATCAATTGTTTATTCTGATTATAAGCCACCAAGAATGCCACAACTGTAAAGGAAACACAATTAAAGAGGGAATATGAAATATGAATTAAAACCAGCTATTTCAAGCCAATGAGAACTGCTCAGATGTGTAAATAAAATGAGACAGTACAAATGGAAAACAAAAACTACTGGTCAGAATTTTTAGCCCTTGGTTTTAAGAAATTCTGAAGTTGTTGAAAAATCTTAAGTAGAGGACAGATAACAAGTCAGAAAGGAATGATAGGTTGAATAAGCTCTTCTTTCCAAAGCAGATAAACTACAGTTTTAGCTTAACATATTTTAACTTATCAACCACTTAGAAAATATTATTTTGGGGGATATGGAAGAGCTCCTAAAATTTCTTATTATATTGAAGACAACCCAATCAAAAGTTCTGTCACCTTTCTTTCAAAAGAGAACTGACTCAGAAATCCTTGAATATAGAACTTGGTCTTCATTTTTTACTTCTTTAATTATAATCACAAGACATTTTGATGACTTTACTATAGAACTTCAATGGAGTTACCTAAGATTACTTAAAGTTCATTAAATTAATCTTCAAATATTTTGATAACTGTATATCAATAGAATTAGTTTCCCTTATAATCCTATTTATTGTATTTTACTCAATTAAAAGCATTATTCTAAAAAGAACACCATAGACTTCACTACGTATCTATGACACAAAAAAGGTTTGAAAATCCTGATCTAAAAGATAGTACAACTTGCAATATTATTTTTATCTTTAAGTTATGCTGCCTTTACTTGTAAACATAAAATTGATAATAAATAAGAATTTATAAATCAATTAACTCTATTCTCTGACTTCACTAAATCCATATATAATAATTCCAAAATACAAGTAGAAGATCCATGGCTAAAAACACTTTCCTATCCTTGGGATTTAATAACATCTTCCGAATGTATTTGTAGTATACACACCAGACTAAGAGAAGGGAATGTGCTAAGATTAAGGACAACTAAGAAATCTTGCAAAAGGTAGGACTTTTATTGAAATTTGAAGGAAGTCATGGAGTATAGATGAGAAGGTATAGAGTTCCACCAGAAATACCCGGAGAGTTGGCAGATAGGATGTCATGTGTGAGGATCAGCAAGGAGGCCAGAGTCACTGGAACACATAGTACATAAAAGGGAATGGAAAAGAAGGAAAAACTGTGCATCTTAAAAACTACTCAAACTGTACCTTAGAAGATTTTATTTAGCTATTCCCTTATTGTAACAATGTAGATACTTGATCTAACAGGAATCAGGAATGTCTTGGGAACTTTACATTACTCCACCCATACTTAGACATACTTTAGGGGAAGATAAAGGTGTAAACTCCTGATTGAACAATGAAAGTCCCTAACTCATCATACCTTATAGTAAAGCTAGAACCTTAAGATAGGTCTATTTTTAGATCTAATACAAAAAAGGTGTTAAGTACCTGTAAAGGTTAAATTAGTACCTAAAAATGTCAAGTAACTTACAAAAGATAAGCTTAACAAAGAGGCGTGAAGTACTCAGAAGATATAATCTAACCAGAGAAGGTGAGAACCAAAGGAGGTAAGAACTAAGAATGGGCAGTCCTGGAAAAAAGCATCTACTGTGATTGGTAGACGTGAAAATTTTGGGGAGGTGACATAAGAGAAAATTTCTTTAAAAGGAAGGGGTAAAAAGTCAGGAGGCAATTGAGTTCAGAATTGAGTTAGATTCTGAACTGAGTTCAGGAAATAGTTTTCAGTGGAGGACTGGAACCCAGCTTGGAGATGGTCTTGTGGTGAGTTATAAGACTGACTCCTCTTTCCCTTAGGCTCAGAGAGGTCAGTTTGGCCTAGGGCCTTTAACTACTGCTTGGCTCATCCTGAGCCAGAGCACTTTAAATTAATTCTCTCTCTCTCTCTCTCTCTCTCTCTCTCTCTCTCTCTCTCTCTCTCTCTCTCTCTCTCTCCCCCTCTCTCCCCTTCCCTTAATTCCTTCATTTGTAGTAATTAAAATCTCCATAAATCCCTAGCTGACTTGGGTATTTTCATATTTGGGAATTTCCCATGGCGACTACTTATTTAGATTTTTAAGTCAAAACACTAAAATTATCTTTACAGAAGCCAGGTTATGAAGGACTTGAAAAGTCAAACAGAGGATTTTATATTTGATACTGCATGCAATTAGGGAGCCACGCACAATAAAAAGAAAATTGACAAGGTCAGACCTATATTTTAGGAAGATAAATTTAAATCTGACAGCTGAGTGGAGGATGGATTAGAGAGTAACTCAAGACAAGGAGACCAATGAGCAGACTACTACAACAATCCAGGCATGAGGTGAAAAATGCCTAGACCAGGGTGATTGTAGTGTTAAAAAAGAGAAAGATAACTATAAAAGACATTTATGAAAGTAGAAGTGACAGGCCTTGGAAACTAATTTAATATATGGAGAGTAAGAGAGAGTGAAGAGGCAAGTAGGACACCTAAGTTGATGAGTCTGAGTAAATGGGAACATGATAGTATTCTCAACAATAACAGGGAAGTTTGGAAGAAGAATGGGTGTAAGGAGAAAAATAATGAGTTATGCTCTGGACCCACTAGAGTGAGAAGGTCTATGAGGTGTCCACTTTAAGATATCCAATAGGAAGCATTTCTCCCTATAAATCAGATTATCATTAATACCTCAGTAAAGAGGAAAGAGCACTTAACTTAAAATCAGAAGATCTGAGTTAAAGCTGAAAGAGATGTTGGAGATTATTTAGTCCAATACCCTCATGTTAAAAAAGGTAAGAAACTGAGGGTCAGAGAAAAGCTGGCATTACTCTGGTTCACACAGATAGTAAGAAACAGAGATAGAGTTATTATGGAACTAGTAATCCTAACATACACACCCAGAAGGGGTCTCTCTTTCATCTAAGGAACTGTCCAATTTATAAGGCACCCTTCCCACAACCGCTAAAAAGAACTTAGTTTAGTGCCTGGCACATAGTAGAGTTCAGTGCCTGGCACATAGTAGATATTTAAAAAATATTTATTATTAATTGATTGATTAGGTCTGTCACTAGGTTGTTAAAAGACCTGATCCCACTGGCTTCCAAGAGACCAGCACCTACTCCCACTACTAGAACATGTACAAAGAAATAAAGGTTGTGTAAGGCAAGGGCAGTGCTATTGTATCTGAGGTTACTGATGAAGCTTCTAGTTATCTCTATGGAATAATAAATTCATTAACCAACTAATCCCTGATGATCCCATAGTTGATCTGATAGCATATTATCTCCATTAGATCCTCCATGTGGATTAATCATTTCCATTAGCCCCTCTATCATTAAAGGGGTCCATATCAGACTATGCTTTAGTATCAATTTATTAATCTGTACTTTGGAAGTTCAGACACTCAGTTTTAAATCTAATTTCTGTAATCTGGCAGAGACCTCTCCAATTTGGAAATAAAATGGATTGGAATAATGTATTGTGCTGGTTTTATTATAAGGATGTGAAAACCTCAGATCAAAAAAAAACAAACAAACAAAAAACCCATTGTTTTTTAATTCAGTTAGTCAATAAACATTTTTTAAGATAAATGAGGATAATAACACCTATCTCACAGAGTTGTTTTGAGGATTAAATGAGATTTATCATAGTAGCTAGCATACAATAGATGCTTACCAACTGTTTGTTCCCTTCCCCTAATAAGTGCAGGGCAATATGCTAAGCAATGCATTCAGTCTAATAAATGGAGGAGACAACATGAAAACAATTATGTAAAATAGAATATATAAAGTATAAATTTGAGATAATCACAGAAGAAAGACACTAGAATTAAATGGGAATCATAAAAGGGTTTTTGTTGAAGAATTTTGCTGTTAGATCTGAGATCATCTAGATGTGACTACTTGATTTTACTAATTCTTAGTTTCTTTATCTATAAAATGGTCACAACACTTGGACTTTATAAACTGTAAAACATGACATAAATGAGAGCTATCACATAAAGTTCATTATTGCCACATTTTCACTAACATTCTCACAGCACTCATGACAGTTTAGAATTATATTTCTAAAGGTGATACTAAGACCACCAGATATCAAAATCTAGCTTTTATTTAGCCTCAGAGCAAAACAAAACAACTTCCAGAAATCCTTTCTTATATTCTAATTTTCATCACTATTTATTCTCATTCTAATTTTTCCTTTGGCCTAATAATTTTTATTATTATTAAAACTAATGTTCACATTCACAAAATGCAATAATGTTTCTCAATGTAAAGAGTAATATAAAGGAAATGGTTACTACTTCAAAAAGAATTATATCCCCAAAGAAAAAATCCCAACAAAATGTGCAGATTCTTACTGTGAGTCAAGTTATAGGCGCAATGGAGAGTTTATATTAAAATTAGTGATTTGGTTCAATGAAGCAAACTAGGGGATGGGGGGTGGGAGGGGAGGTCCACTACTGTTAAAAAATACTTCTGTTGTAAGAGTAATAAGTTCTGTTTCTGGTTCCAATTCACCAAGGCCTCCAGGGTCATTCACCTTTAATAAAATTGGGTTAAGGAGAGAGGAATTTAAAATGCTATTGGCCTTCAAAATTGTGACTTTAACAAGTCACTATGGTTTTCTACTTCAGCAAAATACTAAACAAGCCAGAATAAGCATCAGAGGTTTTTAAAGACATTACAAGCCCGCAATTAATAAAGCTAATATTTGATGTACCAAAGAAGAAGAAAAAATGATTCTCACATTATCAGAATATTAGGTCATAATCAAATGTTAAAGTTAAGAGGGACATTGAGATGATCTAATCCAATCATTTTATCATGCAAATAGAAAATTCAGGACCAACATAGGAAATGACTTGTCAAAGTCACTAGGTTTTCAGCTTGCAATTGACTTCAATATTTTTCCAATAGCAACATTTGCATTAATTTCCTAAACTATAAGCAAGATTTGATCATAAAGACCAAACCAATGATTGTCTAACTGAATAAATCATAAAACTAATGGTAGTTCACACCAGTTATTGAAGTATAAAATGAATTTCTAATCTTACATTTCTACTGCAAAATCTAACTATTTTTTATTGTTATATATCCTGCTAATCATTCAGGAAACATTTATCAAGAACTATGAAAAAGAAGGTATTTTTAACAGTATTGTGGATAAAAAGAATACAACTCAATCCCTCTTCTTTTGTCTTATTGTCTACTAGAGATAAGATACTATATATTCTAATACCAAGTTGCTAAATTGAAAGTATAAAATGTTTTGTTTTGTTTTTTTCCCAAGGAGAGAGAAGTTGAAACCAACTGGAGAAAACAGGAAAACTTTCTTAGAAGACACTTCATACTAAATGAACTCTGAAGAAATAAGAATTATGTAGGAAAAGAACATTATAAGAAGGAATGACATGTGTGAAGGAGAAAGGGCAAGAAATGATAGGACATGTTCTAGGAATACTAAATAGTTTGGGAACAAGACACTAACTCCCTATTCCAAATCATTTGTGATTCCTGTCATCGGTCAACAGGAGCTGCAAAAGGTCATCAACCTTAGCAACCCCTGATCTAATTAGTAACAGCTACAGAGCTGAATTTCCCATTTGATTAAGATCCAATTCTCTTACATTGTTATACATAACAAACTATCTTACCTAAGATTTTTTAAAAACAACTTTTGAAAAGTGAAATTTATAAATTGTATAGAGTATATCTATAACTGTATATGAACTTTAACACACTGATCTCTACAAACTGTCAAAATAACACTGCTTTTCATTTGAAGGAAAAAATTCATTTGGCCACACAGAAGCTTTATTAAAAGCTTCTAATTTTTTTCTCTTTTTTCTCATATTTTCAAATAGAGCTGTATTAGCCCTAGAAAGATTTATACTTGAAAGCTAAAAGTATTGCTTATATTTTTAAATGTACCTGAGTGAGAAGAGAATGAGTGTAAGAAGTGAGAAGTAAAATGGGTGATTTGACACCTCAAATTAAAATCTGAGAACATGAAAATAGACAAAATTTCAGACTAAAAAACAAAAAGGTTATTCCTCCCCCTTCACTATAGAAATATAAAAATGGCTGTGAATCAACAAGAATAAATGAACATTTCAAACAATGATAACCATTGAGAATACAGGCAAGTTACCCTTTAAGTTACTATTACATATCTCTATTTTTCTAATTAATCTTGCTGGGAAAAAAAAGTACCAAGGGATTTCAACTTCAGTTAAAAATAATTCAAGATATTCCATAAATATTACTTTTTTAAAAAAATTCAACTTGGAAAATGTAATTGAATCAGATTTAATTGTTCTCCCTTTCAGATAAAATGTTGAAATACTAAAAGAGAAGCAACTCAGAATTGCTGTTTTCTCTAATGGCTTTTGTTTAACCTAGTTAAACTTCTACATTATTGCATAGAAACCTTACAAATAGTAAAAAATAAAATGAAGTACATGTTGAAGTAATATTCAAATGGTATAGCTATTCTCTCTCTTTCCTTTTATAAACTAAAAGTATTTTACAGAAAAGCTTATAAAACCAAGCAGACCATTTCATTAGAACAAGGATAGACTGGAAGGGAGGAAAAGAAAAAAAATTCCTATAAAGTTTAAGAACCAATGGACACTCAAAAATAACATAAAATGAAGCAACGTATTATACATATCCTTTGGTACTATTTTCTCCTCAAACTCTCCAAAAAGCAACTAAGAGGTTAGCAAATATGCATGTAAACTGAGATAAGTAGGTTTTGCCATTTCAATCATCTTGGACTTTAGTTTTGTTTTAAAAGGAAGCCTGAGTTAAAAAAAAGCACTGGTAAGGCGTAATTTACCTTAATTAACACAGTAATAAGCTAGACAATTTTCAAAAAGTGATAATCAAATTTCCCTCAAAGTGCTACACAATCTATAACTGCTAAGCAGTTTAGAAAAATCTAAATCAGTCCCTGTGCCATATGCAATGTAAACAAGGGAAGAGGGAATTGGAAAATATATATACACTATGGAAACTGCATAAACTATACACTAGACATATAATATTGCACATGGCATAGCAATTTAGAAGAAAAGACATTATTATAAACTGGCATATAGAGAAAAGCCATAAATAACAACATTTGAGTAAAAAAAAGAAAACAAAAAAATAGCAACACTTTCAAAGTACAAATTTAAGAAGCAATTTTATCACTGGAACACTAAGGTAATAATCCTGGAACCAACAAGACAAGTCTTTTCCTTAAATGTTAAAAACTGCTTTTTACTCTGAGAAGTATTCTAAGTTTCTTCTTAAATTTTCTTTGCAGTCCTCAAAAAGAGGCCACAAATACTAAGTCACATCCTTGATTTCAAATGGTAAAAGAAAGATCTCTGAAATATTAAAGCAGAAAGAATTACAGGAAGTTAAGAACCTGGCTACAATTAAGACTTTTAACAGACAAACCATATGGTACAGACACCCCAAAGTCAACAGAGGGTGCAAAGAGATACCAGAACTTGCTTTTTATGTTCTCGTCAGGTAAGAAACTGCTCAATGAAGCAGCGCTATGAACAGGGCCAAAATAAGAGAGATGGGAAAGGTCAAGATACATATTATCAGGGAAAAGTATATAATAACAAAAGCTATGGGAGACAGGACTCTAATAGCAAGCAGTGCTGCTCTCACTGCAGACTGAGAACACAGGCAACCCCAGACCTGAAATCCATGGAAGCAGCAATAGCTTCTGGAGCAAAACTGCATTATTCAGAAGTAGTAATGAGGAATAATCATTATACCTCATGATGCCAGGCTCTAGCATTACCTAGTAAAAAATAAATAAATTTGAGAGGTACCCCAGGGAGGAAACATGAGGGCATGAGCATAAAGGGCAAAAAGGGAGATGGTAGAAAGAAGAAAGAAAACTTTAAAATTTTAGTGGTGGAGAAACAGATAGTTGGGCAAGATGCCAAGGGAAGCAACTTAAGTACTAAACAAAAGTCTATAATTGATATGGAGGGAGAAATTACACACCTAATAGCAGACATGAAACATGACATTTATGGCTCACAGCACAGGGGCACACATGCATGGAGAAAAGCAAAGAACAGATTAAAACCTTTTTGGAAAATTTCTTAGCTTGCAGAATGGGTCTAGGGAGTGGAAAATCAAACAGGGCTAGCAAATCTTGAAAACAGCAATATAAGTATCCAGGTCATTTTGACAAAGCAGCCAAATGATACATTTTTGCAAATGATCTTGAAATGGATACATTTATACATCAAGAAGGGGAAAGAAAGAGAAATGAGGCGAGAACTAATTTAAATCCAAAAGCCAAAGACTTTTACTAATGAGATCTTATCCAAAATCTTATAATACTCAAAGATAACAGTCCTGGGGATGGGTTTAGCACAGATCAATACCAAACTTCCAATCGCTGTCTATTCCCTGAACTAGAGACTGCAAAACAATTGAAGGGAATGGGAACAGAAGAGTCTTTGATAGTGAAAGATCATTCAAGCAATTCGCAAATTGAAATTAACACAAGCACAAACCTTTCCTCTGAGCAAGCTGTTAGCTCACAGACAGCAGTGGCCCAAAGTGATACAAAGCTAGTTAATAATAGTGCATTGAATAAGAATTGAATAACTAAAGAAGGGATAGAAAATTAAAAATAACATCTACAAAACCTGATACATCTACTAGTTATACATATGCATTACAAACCATGGGGCAAGAAGAAGGTTCTGATGATAATGGGAAACCTGTGCATGCAAACACCATAATATCTAATTTATGAGAGACTCCAAAACCAGATCTTGGGACAGCCGTGGGAGGACACGGTTACAAACCTCTCAGTGATACAGGGGAGAATGGATCTATATTGAAGTCATTCCCAGAAGATACCACCATAGAGGTAATGGTTTCTATGCAACAGATTCACAAGAGGGAGTAGATAAACCAGAACCTAATATATCGTAGAACCTGTGCACTCCAGTAACATAATAGCAGATCCGCAGGAAGCAGTAAACCCACAAGAATCAAATTTGTCACCACATAACACAGAATTAGAGCATATTACTTGGCAACAGCTAAAAAAAGAAAATATAGAAATCACTGAAATAGGGTCAGACCAAGACATAAAACCTGATTTAATACCTGACACAGAATTACATGTCACTGAAAGAAAGCTAGTAAAAGACATGGAGAGTACAGAAAACAGTGACCAAGAGTCAGACTCAGACCCAGATGATACAGTACCAAATGGTAAAATAATAGGTGACCAAAACAGATACAGTAACAAATGGTAAAATAATAGTTGACCAAAACAGTGATGAAAAACAAGAACCCTCTATCAGTACTTCAAGCTCTATGATAAAGTTCACAAAGATTTAGATGAGTGGGACACAAATTGGCATAGTAAACACCTGAATTCAGAACAAACAATCTTTTCTGAATTTGATTCTGAAGAACCATTTGAAAAGGCAGGGAACTCTATCAGCAGAGGAAATACTGTATATTACAGGAGTCAGTAGTTATGGAGAATTTTGTAAGAAATATGACTTAGGGGACAGTGACACTGAATTGGATATAATACAATAGAGAACAAACTGAAGGAGAGATAGGCAATGAAATACTATTATCACATCTGCTTCAATCAACCTTGAGCATCCCATAACACAACCGATACCATTCATTGAGAAGACTTGGTTCCAGGACTGGTTTGAGTTCCATAGGGTAGCAAATGACATGAAACCTTATAAGAACCCAGACTGGTACTCAAAATAAAATCACATGATCCATTAAGAAACCTTATTCAATCAGGAAAACCCCTAAGCCATAATGACAAACCCTGGCTGCCAAACTGAGACAAGTCCACGAACCCCAGTAAATGTAGATGAGAAACATCCAAGATGCTATTGGAGCATCTTACCCAAAAAAAATTATTGCATGACACTGAAACAGAATAATGCCCAACAAGGATAGTATAAATTTGGGTTAGTTAGATCAGGGAGGATTAGCGTAGCCTGTGAAACACAGGAAAAGCAGTTCCTTGCAGAACCTGGGAGTTTATTTGGGTAGATTTAGAATCCCTTAGAATTAGTTAACATATATACAAATATCCATCTCAAGCCTAGACTAAAATCATTAACCTCTACAATCAACCACATAGGAATATAATATTTGCCTTACAATCACACATTAAGAAAGATACCTACATTCATTATATTAAAAAAAATCTCGCTTGCACACATGAAGATGGCACAAACATCCTGTATAAAGTTTCACTCACATGCATCAACATATTCACTTTTACATGCATGCACACATTAATCTTACACACATGCATGATCCTGTAGTTCCTGATACGAAAGATCGTTTTTCAAGGTGAGACAACAGATAACTATGTATCCTGTAAAGGAGAAGGTACCCTGGACCTGTAACTACTTCAAGCAACACCAAAGGATGGAAGACACATTGACAACTGGAAAGAACTTTGAATCAAAGACATTATAGGGAATAAGCCTCAGGAAAATGGATCATGTGAGATCAATTGCCGATCACATTAAGTTCACATATAGGGAATTGTATCCACATAGACATTGGAATAAATATGCATCCACCACAACATATCAATAACACGAATAAATTTCACACTGACATTAGGGGCTGTGCCATAAATAAGGACAACCCATAAATTGTATATCTGTAAATAGATCTTTAGTACCAAAGGATGTATATATGTATATAAATACCATGTAATACATGTAAATGTGTACATATGTAGCATACTAATGATCTGATCATTGAATATAGAGAAAAAGAAAAGAGTTAACATACTAACCATTAGTAGACAGGGACAGAATAGTTTAGGGTGGAAAAGGGAATGTTGAAACTAGAGTGGTAACATAGGGACAAAATAAATCAGATTTCATTTGGATACAAGTTAATATATATACATATAACTGTTATGAATTGTTACATTGGAATTAGCATTACATAAGGCATAGGATAGTTCAATTTCACATAAGAGTTAAAGTTTATATTGATTGCAATAGGAATAACCTTTGTATTAAGAAATTGTTATATTGTAAAACTTCGTTGGCACATAATACTAACCCTCTTCCCACAATTCAGTCTTATCATAAGATAGGACCTTAGATTAGCAAACAGAGAGAATAGGATAAAATTTGTTATTTTGGGAGGGGGGAGGTTAGATGGGAACAATAAGTAACATAGATTAGAATAGACATAGAAGGTAAGTAACTGGTGTGGGCCAGGATGGCACCACGTGAACAACAGGAAATGGAGGACTTGTGACGAGGTTGGCACTAAAGAAAAGTGCCAGATTGAAGAATGTGTGGGACTGATCACCTCAATGGGGGAGGGGCCCCAGGAGTTTGGAATCTTGAGGAAAGTAAAAGATTCTGGCTGGGAGAGGAGTTGGTCACTCAGTCTTGAGAAGCCAGAGAGAGAAGGTGGAAAAAGACTTTCTCCTGAGGATTACTCACTTTTTCCTGCTTGTGACTAAAAATCTTTCCCCGCAACATTTCCCAATTGTAAAGACTATTGAAGAGGAAATCTGAGAAAGACATTTTAAATCTCTGTCAGACTTTACCTCAGCTCCTGTTACCTGCAATCTGAACTGTCGCCAAGAGGCCAAACCCAGGGTGAGTCAACCTGTCTTTCTCTTAGGGGGCTCAGGCTGCCAAGGCCTGAGTTCCCTCCAAACTCAATGAGGGAAGAAATGGGTTTAGATAGAGACAGGGATACCTTGAATACAGTAGTAGAGAAGACATAAGGAATTTATTCAGATAGAGGGTAGAGAAGTAATCTGATTATGATATGATATATATGTAAATATGATATAGAACAATATATATGTATGATATAATATGTATGTGTATGAATGATGTGAAAAAATCAATCAAGGGCTGAAAGAGAGGGTTGCACTGAGAAAAAAAGGAGAGATAGAAAGCAGTAAATTATATAACATAAAGAGGCATGAAAAATCATTCTGGAGAAGGGAGGATAAGGGTGGTGACAAGCAATACTTAAATTTTACCCACATCATAAAGGGCTCAGAGAGGGTAAAACAAGGTGCTCAAGGAGGAAATAGATAGTAGGACCATATTAGTGGGGGATCTCAACTTTCCCCTTTCATAACTAGATAAATCGAACTGAAAAATAAATAAGAAATTTAGTTTCCCCTTTAGAAATCTAGACACTATGCCATTTGGTGCATAAATGTTTAGTAATGATACTACTTCATTGTTTATAGTACATCTTAGCAAAATATAATTTCTTTCCTCATCTCTTTTAATCAGATCAATTTCTACTTTAGTTTTGTCTGGTATCATGATTGCTACTCCTGCTTTTTTTACTGTAGATGATGCATAATAAATTCTGCTCCGGTCTTTTACCTTGAATCTGTGTGTGTCACTCTGCCTCAAATTTGTTTCCTGTAAACAACATAGAGTAGGATTCTGGTTTTTAATCCACACTGCTATCTACTTCAATTTTATGGGTGAATTCATCCCATTCACATTAAGCATTATGATTACTAACTTTGTATTGACTTCCATCATATTATCCCTTTTAAATCCTGCTCTATTCCCTTTCTGTTCCTCCTCACCAGTATTTTGCTTTTTTTCACCCCTCCCCACTTCCCCCATCCCTCTAATTACCTTCACTTTTCCTTTGTCTTATACCCTTCTACTTCTCTGTGGGGTAAGATAAAATTCTATACCCCACTGAGTATATTTGTTTTACCCTTTCTGAGTCAGTTATGTTAAAAATAAAGTTTAAACATTGTCTGTCACCACCCTTATTCTCCCCTCTATATAATGATTTTCCACGTCTCTTTGTGTTTCTCCTTGTTGGTTCTTTCACTCCTGTATTTATTTGTGGGCAGAGAGGATTCTCATGGTGGACAGGGCTGCTCAGGATTACTCCACCATCCTGGCTCCACCCCAAGAAGTAGCCTTCTCCATTCTTTACAGGTGGCCTGCTAAATGTATTTTTAAGGGGAAAAAACTTGGAAGAATATTGTTGCCTGCCAATTCTTGCAGTCTGGATGCAATATATGAAAGGTGAAATTTATATAAATAGCACACTACTACTGCATTTGACCAGATTTTTTTTTTAAACCCTTACCTTCTGTCTTGAAATCAATACTGTGTATTGGTCCCAAGGCAGAAGAAGTGGTAAGGGCTAGGCAATGGGAGTTAAGTGACTTGCCCAGGGTCACACAGCTGGGAAGAGTCTGAGGCCAGATTTGAACCTAGGACCCCCCATCTCTAGGCCTGGCTCTCAATCCACTGAGCTACCGAGCTGCCACCGACCAGATTATTTTTTGAACTATACTAATGTTGGAAAAATACTTTCAAATGTTACAAAACACAAACTGTATTCATGTATTTGGTCTAAGAATGCAGTCTTGGATTCTACCAAATATTGCCTTTCTCTGACATGCTGCAAAGACTTTTTTAGCAAAACAACCTCCATCTTTCTTTTCTGCTTCAATTTCATCTGTCTTCTGCAAAATGTTGAAGCAATTGTACTGCTTAGAAATATGTTAGATTTTTTAAAAAGCTAATTTGTGAAAGGGGGAAATTTTCAGAAGTCCACATATATGATAAAAAAATTAAAAATTGAGGAAAGAGTAACTACTGATAGTAACAGATTAGAATTAAGCCAGGGCAGCTAGGTGAATAGAGTGGCCAGGGGTGACAGGAAGATTCAGTTTCATGAGTTTAAATCCAACCTCAGACACTTACTAGCTATGTGACCCTGTAAGTTGCTTAGCCTTTTTTTGCCTCAGTTTTATTATCTATAAAATGAGCGAGCTGGAGAAGGAAATACAAAACCACTCCAGTATTTTTTCCAAGAAAACCCCAAATGAGGTCATGAAGAATCAGACACAACTGAAAAACTACTGAACAATAATGATAAAAGTCCAATGAAATAAAGTTCCACTTGGCAAAAACTGTATCATTAAACTTGGCATGTGCATGTGTGTTTGGGGGGGAATAGAGGAGAGGAGAGTTAAGTTCTCCTATCTTTCTGGAAATTAATATTTTCTGTATCTGCCTGACAATGTCAAAGGCGGTAAAATTAGAAATTAGATAACTTCAATTTATAATAAATCTACAGATTCATATTTATTGTCCGAGCGAAGTTTAACTGTTTAATCAATAGCTCAGACTTCCATTTGTTTCTTATAATTAAATTTGTAATTAGTGGCTAAATAAAGTACTCTTTTTAAATACAGTATGCCATACAAGATAATCTGTCACATTTATTTGTATGTTCCCAAACTAACAAAGTGACTTTAGATCTCTAGAGATTTCCAGAGGAAGAAAAAACAGTTTAATACTTCAATAAACTAGCACTCTCATTAACAGAGTACTACTCAAAAAAATCAGACTTCATTCCATATTCACCATCTTACTAACGTCTATAGAGGTTACAATGATAAAAAAAGATCAAGGATTTAAGAAAGCAGGTTAAGCCAGAAAAATTTTCTGATTTTCCTCTTGGAATTCTCAATCTCAGCTTTTATCCTGACAATGGGTTTTCCTGCTCATCTAGGTTCCCTGAATTTAAGTACTGCACAGACACCCTTATACCAAGTTAGTCTGACTTTGGGGTTCATGTTGATTTCCCAATGGGATATCACTTCTGCACACCCAGGCAGCGAATCCCTTCTTTTAACTAGGAGTTTGCCTAGTCATCCCCACAAGTCAGCTCTTTCTTGAACTACTCTTTCTCAGGTCAGTCATAACCTGAGATTTGGCAACAAGTCTGAACATAATTTATTTTAATTGTATGTTTAATATAGATCCTGAAGGACTCTTTTGCAAAAGACTAAAGTAAGGGGAAAAAAAAGGAAGAGATTAAAGAACAAATAGGATGATCTGTAGAACTCAAGGAAATACTACCTGTACACTACCTACATAAGTCAAATTAAGTCAATTCTAATATACTTTATTTGAAGCCAGAGGAGGGAATTAAAATCTCAATAAGCATTGATGTCTTTGTTCAAGATTTTGTTTGGACCATGTATTTAGTAACTTTTATAATAAGTCAGGAATAGGATACTGGTTTTCAAGTAAGAGGTGCAAGCAGAAGGAAAAAATATTTTTAAAACAAACTAAATAAAAAAAAAAACTGGACACCTTGGAGAATCAGAATTTTAGAACCAAGAATGTTAAAGATGATAAGATCTAACTCTCTCATTTTACAAAAAAGAAAAATGATGTGAAAAAAAGTGAGTTGATATATCCAAGGTCACATTGCCAGTAAGAACTAGAACTGGACTTACAACCCAGTTTTTCTGATTACTAGTCTAAGGTTCTTTTCCACAACCCCACAATCTCCCACTTACTAAGTAATAAAACCAAAACAAACAAAGGAAACAAAGTATTCAGTAAATACAAAAATGGGAAATTTTTGTAATTTTCACATAATAAAAGTGAAGGGATGAAAAGGATTAGAAAATAAGTGATAGGAAAGAAAGGTGTATTAAAAAAAGAAAAAAAAATACCCCCCAAAAAAGAAGTCCAGAGAGTTGAGGGTATTAAATATTGAGAGGAACACTAATTTTTGTCAATATCTCCCTACAATGTTCAGATAATCTATTGTCTGTTATTGCCATTAAAATCCAGCAATCAGGAATATATTTTTCTGCTCTATAAACAGATCTACCTTTATTTTTTCATTCTAAAGAGCATTTAAAAAAAATTTTTTTTAATTTTTAAAATCTCATGAAATTCTAAAAGTTTTTCACATGTATGAAAGGTTTCTTAAGTTTTAGAAATTTACTTTAGTCTTGAGAGCAATGGGTTAAATCTATTAAATGTCACCATTAATATTCAATAGCTTCTTTTGTGTCTTATCTTATATTTTCAATAGATTAGTAATGCCCTGGTGCCTGTGAAAACCACAATCAGCACAAACATTTATTTCATTTTTCTGAGTCTTTTTCCAAAACCAAAATCCCACTTTTTTGGTGCAGCGGCCTGCTAAAAGTAATTGTATATATAGAAGGCATGAAATAAAAACAACAAAAGTAAAACTCTTAAAAATTCTTCAAAAATGGTTAGTCACTGTTCATAGCATCTTCAGCCCCTATAGACAGCTTCTAAATGGGACAACCAGAGCAACATAGTGTTTCAGATATAAGCAACACTTGGCTAGATCTAATGAAGTGGTACTCCTAATGAAGGTGAGAGGTCTCCAACAAAGTAAAACAATTAAGTAAAACTAATACAATGAACTCCTCTGAAAGTACATGCAACATTCCACATCTATAGCACTTTTTTTTAATGAACAGAAATATAGTTTTTACTCTATTAACCCCTCATCATATTAAAGAAAAGGAAAATGAAAAAGCAAAGTGAAAAAATGTTCTCTATCACTACTAATTACAGAAATGTAAAGATTCCACCTATTTCAAGTTATCAGCCTGATAACCAAAGTGTTTACAGGTAGATCATATATAAACTGAGTTTTGGGGGTTTTTCTTCAGTGCTGAGAATTTTATTACTTAAGTGAAAATGGACATTATCTGGAAGCCCCACTCCAGCCCTGTTTTTAACTTGGCTTAGATTCTGGCTCTGTTATTTGCTACTATATATATGTAACTTTGGTCAAGTCACCTAACTTTTCTGGGACTCAGTTTCCTCATCTGTGAAACAAGGGGGTTACACTCATAGATGACCTCTCCATCTAAATCTATGATCCTAGATTTAAGTAAATCCAATTCCTACCAGCAGAGTCACAAAATTTATTTAAGAAATTTTCTGCCTCAATAATAGTGCTGGTTAATGATTTATCCACATCTGTCCTTGGTTTAGTC
Organism: Monodelphis domestica; assembly: GCF_027887165.1. NCBI lineage: Eukaryota > Metazoa > Chordata > Mammalia > Didelphimorphia > Didelphidae > Monodelphis > Monodelphis domestica. The sequence goes on along the minus strand of NC_077233.1, from coordinate 142,125,208 downwards.
ACCTACCAGGTTTTTTTAATAGATTTTCAATCAGTCTTTGGGGCACATGGCCTTATTCAAGGAGGTGCTCATAGCTTTAGTTACCAGCTGTGTCCTTTGTAGGACAACAACTTCCCCTGTTTTCAAAGATCTGCTATTTACAAGTTTGGGTTTAATTAAAACAGTATTTTTCTCTCGAATCCTGGATGATAAAACTGTCAGTGAACGATAGAAAATGCAAAGTCCAGGTGGGTAATCCAGTATTAAATGCCGCAACTAGCAAAAGATGGGAAAAACATCAGGGCCCCCAAAACAGAACAATTGTACAATCAATCCATCTGCCAGTTTTAGAAATTGTTCAAAAAAAAAAAAAGGTAATGATTCGGTTTTTTAAGCCTTTATGTTCTACTAAGGAAAACAGAAGCAATCTGTTTCCCCATACAGAAAGAAAGGTGAGGTAGAAAATAGAAAAAAAAAGGATAGAAAATAATACTGAAGCTAAATTAAAGGAGTAATTTTGTAATAAGAGGTAAATATCAGGACCTAGAAGGGCCATACACATAGGTGTTTAATAAATGTTTATAGAACAAGAGAGAAAAAGCGGTAGGCTCTCTTGAAGTATCTTGCCAGATAGTTTTAGTACGAGGTTTTTGGACACTGGAAAGTGCTTAGATAATTCACAGATCTGAATATCATAGAGTCTGTACTTAAGCCCCACTTACATGGTTTACAGTCAACTAGATGCCAAAGTGCAGAAAATGTTTGACTTATTGTCTATAAGACCTGAGGTTCAAATCCTGATTCTGACTTTTAGTAGCTCCATGACCATGAATAAGTCACTTAACTACTCTCAGTCTCAGTTTTCCCAGCTGTAAAATGGGTATAATAGTAGCACCTATCTCCAAGAATTGTTGTGAGAGAAAATATTCTATTTCCAACTTTACATGTACAATCCTACTTTGCATGTACAATTTTTCTGTATGTTGTCTATTTTTGAGCAATATGAGCATTTTGAGGACAAAGGCTTTGTTTTTGTCTTCCTTTGTATCCTCAGTACCTGACATTTAGTAAGCACTTAAGATTTCTTGACTGACCACCATATATAAAACACTTTGAAAACCTTAGAAATTTAACTAACAGTCATGTAAAAAAGTAAAGCTATAAAAATACTAGCTGTTATAATTTACATTTATATTATTATTATTGTTATAAATAATTCTGTATTATATGATGAGGTAGGAAGATGGAGTAGTGGATACAGCATGGGATTGAGTCCAGAAAAATTAAATTAAAAGTTTGTGTCAGGCACTTACTAGCTTTGTAACCCTAGGCAAAACATGGAATCTCTGAATCAATTTCCTCACCTGTAAAAGAGTGATAATAGCGATATGTGGAAATACTGACATTTCCCAGGGTTGTCGTAATCAAATAAGTTTATATGTGTGCAAGTATATATCACACATATCACTTTGTAAACCCTTGAATACTAATACTAGAGATTTTATTGTTGTTATTATTTGTATCAGCACAAGAACACATCAATTATTCAATATATTTCCATTGTTAGAATTTGAATACAGTTATGGCTGACCAAAATCTTCACCTGAGAACCTATTAAGATCACCCCTTTATCATCATGCTTGTCTTTCTGCACTAAAACAGAGACAATACTATCTATTAACACAATTCTTTGACAAAAAGGGGCTTTCTAAAAATGTCGAAGTCTGTCATTCAAAGTCCTTCAAAATCTGTCTTAAAACCTATTAAAAACTATTCCCACTATTTATTGACTAATGTGAATCTTTCCATTTAAGTCATCACTTCTGCCTTGACTGTTTCCAACCCACAATGTTCTGTTCTTTCTCTCAAACCCTCTTCTTATTTATATATGTGTGTGTGTACTTTTTTATTTCGTATTTAACAGATACTACTTTAAATTATTACTTAAACCTCCATGTATATAAACAGGAAATCTAAGTACCTATGAATGTATAAGTATATATGTATATATAGCAAATAAATTATAAATTCCTTAACAGCAAAGCCTCTACTTTAAATATCTATGTATTTGTGTAGCTCATATAACTGAATATGGCTATGCACATTGTAAGTGCAAAATATTTGAATGACTCAGTCAAAATTTCTACATAATACAAAAATCATTAAGTTCTAGGAATAGCATAATATCCAATAAATTAAAATGCTAGTACAACTAAAATTCTGAACCCTTGGAAAGACATGGTTTTAATGCCTATTTGAGAGAATTTTTAATGAAGGAAAAATTAAAATTATTCATGAATTTTTGGAAGTTTCCCTTAAACACTCAAAGTACCTTTTTCACTTAGGAACATAAATATCAACAACATAGGTATATACATAAGTAAATACAAAATAAATAGAAATTAGAACATGGAAGAAATTGCCAAATCATTTGGTGCCTTCCATGAGCTTTGAAGAAAGCTAAGGACTCTATGTGACCAAGGTCAAGAATGAGTGTATATGCATATATAATTTGTGCTCACGTATATAGTTTATGTTTCTAAATGAAAAGGTGACTTAAGATCTATAAAGAAATTTTTTAAATTGTCCGTACAATAAGAACATAATTAAATATAGCTAGATTATCATGAAACCTTTAAAGGTTTAGCATACAAATTCACATATTTTCATTGTGTGGTAAATAATTACCATATTTTACATAATTATAATTTCTAAAATTGCAAATTCATGTAAGGGAAATTTTCCATTCATTCTAAAAAAGAAGTTGCTATACTATATAAGAAATAAGGAACTGGTTTTTGGAGAAACATCGGAAGACTTGAATGAACTGATGCAAAGAAAAGTGAAAAGAACCTGAAGAATGTATGATACAATGCTGTTATTACAAAATTGAATAATTCTGAATACTTTAAGAACAATAATCAATCATGATTACAAAGTACAAATAAATGATGAAAAATGTTATTCCACTCAAGACAAGGAGGTGAGAGACTAATCTGAAAAATGAGAAACAAATTTTTGGACATGATCAACATGGGAATTTGTTTTCTTGACTATGCTTAAGGTTGTTTTCCCTCTATACCCAATGCCACAGTGAAGGAATTAGAAGGGGGAAAAGGAGGTCATAGAGATAATAGAAAAAATAAAAATTAATTTTTATCAAGTCTTCCTTTATTTTTATCTTCTCATAAATAGCATTCCCCCACCATGGAGGAAAACATCATGTTCTCCCTCCTGTGGCTTCAAAATTAAACAACTTTAAGAAATACGAGAATTTTATTCTATCAGATTCTGAATCAAGACTAATACTAACTTGTTGTCATTTTTAATGTATATAGATCTTTGTTGATTCATTTAGCAAATATTAAGCATTTAGGGGATATGGATTTCAATATACTATGTTGGATGGTATCCAAATATACTATGTTGGATGGTATCCAAATATTATGATAAGCAGTGGTTTCTTCATAAATTATTTTTGTCTGACATAATTTCAGAAGTTAGCATATCCAAAAAATAAATACAAGTTTACTTTGACATTTTTATCTATATCTGTGAAATGTATCTTATATGTTCGTTTTGTTATCAATGTAGCTACAAGGTGATTTTAGAAATCTTATCTTCAAGTGTACAGAAATCAGGCAAAGCATTAAAACAGAAAAAAACATAATATTACAGATAAATTTACAATATTCATTCATTAAACAAAAAAGTGGCCCATGTTTCTTCGATGTCAAATTTATCCACAGCCAAAAACTAGAAACAACAGGGGTGGAGCCATGATGATGGCTTAGCAGCAGCAGTGAAAGCTGAAACCACTCTGACAATCCTTCTAAAGCAATCTTTAAAAAGCACTGCAAAATTACAGGAGTCAAAAACTAAAAGCAAGACAGAGTGAGGGGATCTCCTGCTGAATATAACTTTAAAGATAGGCAAAGAGAATCATTTTTCACAAGATAGGGGGGAAGCAAAACTGACCATGGAGGAGTGATAGCCAACCACCTCCCACTTACTACACCAGGTTCAGATCCTGAGCTTAACCCAACTTCGGGATCTGAGGACCGGGCCTATACCAACAACAGACCACCCCAAACCCAGCATTTAAAGTCCCAAGCCCTGGCACCAGACTGTGGTAAGTGCCAGAAGTTCCGACAGCTTGGCCCTTTCAAACCTGCACTATCCTGACGCCAGTAGCTCCAGGGAAAAATAGCTCTGAGCACTGAGTCCAACAATCCATTGTCACTTGAGACAGAACCATTAGCTTTCAAAACACCCAGTCCAAAAAAAAATAAAAGACTGGGAAAATGACAAAACAACAAAAAAAAACACATAACCAAAAAAAATTTCTAGAGAGACAATGAGCAAGGCATAGGTAAATAAGGAAAACAAGATCTAAGCAACCACATGCAAAACTTCAAAAAAAAAATATGAATTGGTCTCAGAGGCTAGAAGAACTCAAAAAGGAATTCAAAGATCAAAAATGGCAAAAGGAAGGAAAATTGGGGGTGGGGGAAGAAATGAAAACAATGCAAAAATAAAACAACAGATTTAAAGCAAAATTTAAAAGAGTAGCATGAAAAGTAGAATGGACCAAAAGAAAAAGGACGATCAAAAGCTCACAGTAAAAATTCATTCTTTAAAAATTAGAACTGGACCAATACTAGGTTTATACCCCAAGAGATAATAAAAAAGAATTGTACAAAATATTCATGGCTTCACTCTTTGTGGTAGCAAAAAATTAGAAAATGAGAGGGTATCCCTCGATTGGGGAATAGCTGAAGAAATTCAGGTATCTGATCGTGATGGAATACTACTATGCTAGAAGGAATGATGAACTGGAGAATTTCTATGAGAATTGGAAGAACCTCCATGAACTGATATGAAGTGAAATAAGCAGAACCAAGAGAACATTTTACATAGAAAGTGAAATGCTGTGGAATGATCAAATGTAATGCACTTTACTACTGCTAGCAATGCAATGATCCAGGACAATCTTGATGGACTTACGAGAGGGTAATGCTATCTATATGAAGAGAAGGAATTGTAGGAGTAGAAAGACAGAAGAAAAACATATGATTTATCACTTGTTTATTATGGGTACATGATTTGGGGTTTTGGTTTCAAAGTATTGATCACTGCAAGAATGAATAATAAGGAAATAGATATCAAGTGATAACATTTGTATGGCCCAGCAGAATTGCTAGTCAGATCTGGGCATGGGGAGAAAGACAGGAGGGAAAGAAAATGTATCATGTAAACATGGGAAAATATTCAAAAAATTAAAATTAGTATCAGGCAAAAAGCTAATAACTTCACAAGACATAAAGAAACAAAACAAAATCAAAAGAATGACAAAAATAGAAAACATATCACTGAAAAAACAACAGACCTGGAAAATAGATCTAGGAAAGCCAATCTAAGATTTATAGGGACAAATTAAAAGTCATTTTAAAAAAAGAGTAGACATCATAATACAAAAAATTTTCAAAGAAAACTATTCTAATATTCTTAAACAAGAGGTAAAATTGAAAAGGGTAGAAATTAAAGAATCCATAGATCACCTCCTGCAAAAAGCCCTCAAATGATAATTAACAAATATATTATAGCCAAATTCAAGAGCTCCAAGAATAAGGAGAAAATACTGCAAACAGCCAGACAGGAACAATTCAAATATCATGAAGCCCTTGTCAGTATTATACAGGATCTGGCAGCTTCCACATTAAAAGCTTAGAAGGTTTGGAATATGATATTATGGAAGGAAAAGGAACTGAGTTTACAACTCAGAATTACCTATCCATCAAAATTGACTATATTATTTCAGGAGAAAATATGGTTTAGAAATTTGAGGTTCAAATACAAAATTCAAGAGAAGTATAAAAGAAAAAAAGGAGAAAAAAATCAAGGGCCTCAGTAAGGTTGAATTCTTTATATCCCTATATGGACAGATGAAATTAAAACTCTTAAAAATTTTATCATAACATGTAAAACCCAGTTTAATTGTTCGTTGACTATGGGGGAGGGAGGAGGGGAGGAAAATAATACAAATCATATAACCATGGAAAAATATTCTACATGAAATAAATTTTTAAAAAATTTTATCATTATCATAGTAGGCAGAAGAATTATACAAGACGGGGTGGTAGTAAGCTGTTTAGGATAAAATGCAAATAAATCTTGGGGAGAAAAAGAGGATTGCATGAAGAGTAAAGGGAATAGAAAAGAAAATTGGATAAATTATATCACATAGAGAGGAACAAAGGGGGGGAATCTATTACAGTGGAGTGGAGGATAAGGGTGGTGCTAGGTAATACTTAAAACTTACTCTCATTGGAATTGGGTCAGAGAAGGAAGAATAGCTGGATTCATTGAAGTTTAGAATCCTATCTTACCCTATAGAGAAGTAGAAGGGGAATAAAATGGGGGGGGGTGGCAATAGGAGCAATATAAGGGAGGAGGAATGAGAGGAGTGATTAAAAGCAAAACACTAATGAGGAGTGAGAGAAGAAAGGGCAGGATTAAAAGAGGAAAACAAGATGGAGGAGAATATATTGATGATAATTATAACTGTGGATGTAAATGGGATGAATTCACCCAGAAAACAGAAGCAGATAACAGAGTGGATTATGTGAAATAGAATTTTTTACTCTATTATCTATCCAGAGTTAACACTAACTTAAATACCTCACTCCATAGTGAAGACAGGATTAACTTTCCTTTATCTACCTTTTAAATTAAATCAAAAAAAGATTGAAAACCCTACTTGGTGCTAGGTGAGAAGCCAGCAAGATCCATGGAAATCTCCACTTTTTTTTTAGCTCAGTCAGTCAGAAACTTGTGAATTCTTTTCAGAGTTCACACAAGAGGTCACACCCTCAGAAACTGTTCAGTCAGGAAACTGTGAACATTTTTTATGAGAAATTGACATTCAGACGTCAGGGTAAACATGGCTTCAGATTAGACGCAGCTCGATTCCCCTCCTCAGACCCAACAATACAGACGACCTCAAAAGACCCCCCAAAAACCATCCTCATAAGAACAGAGGAACTCTACGGTAAGGTGCAACACTGAAGGTATATGGGATTCAGACTTTGAACACTATGAGGGAACGAAAAACCTCCCATCCAAACCTGAGCTGACCTACCCTCCCCCACCACACCTACGTAGACCGTGTTAAAGTCAGCACGCACCAGAATCAATGAGTGAGGGAGGGGAACCCTAGGACTGATCAACAGGCAGCTCCAAGTCTGGGGAGCTGACTAAGAGCATCAAAGACTTACCACAGAGAAGAGTAATAACCAAAACCTGGGCAGGCGGGCAAGGGGAGCTCAGATATCAGGCTCTCAGAACTAGCGCACCATAATCAACGAGTGTGCTAAGGGCACCCCTGAAGTGAGCAAGAGGCACCAATAGGTCTTGAGAGTTAATTAAGACCACCAAGGACTTACCCCTGAGAGCAGTAACAACAGAAATCCTGGCAGGTAGGCAATGGGAGCTCAGATCTCAGGCACTCAGAACCAGCGTGCCATAATCAACGAGTGTGCAAGAGGCACACCTGAAGTGAGCAAGGGGCACCTATAGGTCTTGGAATTAACTAAGACCACCAAGAACTTACCCCTGAAAGCAGAAACACCCAAAATGCCAGCAGGCAGGGGAGGGAACACCTTGGGATCCCCCAAGAAGATAGCCCACTGAGGAGAATCAAGAGTTTGCCCAAGGCAAAACCCTTGAGCACTAGAACCATACACAAAAAGTCAGCCCTCCTCACTCAGATTTCTGATTAGAAAGGGGGAAATAAAAACATAGAGATGGCAAACAGTGCCCAAAAACAACATCCCAACACCAAAAAAAGCAGGAAGAAGGGGTTGACTTTGGAGAGTTTTTTACAGAGGAAAAATACAGAATACAGAGGAAATACCAGTAGAAGAAACCCAAATAAATGCTCCAAAACCTTCTAAAAGAAATGGAAATTGTCCACAAGCTCTTGAGTAATTTAAATGGGAGGCTATCAAAAAGATGGAAGCCTTCCGGCAGGAAATAATGGGAAATAATGCTAAGTAAATTCAACAATTTGAGGGAAAAGAACTCCCAATTGGAAAAACAGCTGGAAGCCTCAAAAAGCAGGACAGAACAAACTGAAAATGAAAACCAGTCTTAAAAAATCAGAATCAGACCTTTTGGGATGCAGCCAAAGCGGTAATCAGAGGTAAATTCATATCCCTGAGTATATATATAAACAAACAAGGGAGAGCAGAGATCAATCAATTGGAAATGCAAATAAAAAAACTCGAAAGCAACCAAATTGTACACCCCCAGCAGAAAACCAAACTAGAAATCCTAAAAATTAAGGGAGAAATTAATAAAATAGAAAGTGATAGAACTATTGATTTAATAAATAAGACAAGAAGCTGGTACTTTGAAAAAACAAACAAAATAGACAAAGTACTGGTCAATCTAATTAAAAAAAGGAAGGAAAAAAAGCAAATTAACAGCATCAAAGATGAAAAGGGGGATATCACCTCTGAGGAAAAGGAAATTAAGGCAATCATTAAAAATTACTTTGCCCAATTATATGGCAATAAATATACCAATTTAAGTGATATGGATGAATATATACAAAAATACAAACTGCCTAGACTAACAGAAGAGGAAATAGAATTCTTAAATAATCCCATATCAGAAAATGAAATCCAACAGGCCATCAAAGAACTCCCTAAGAAAAAATCCCCAGGGCCCAAAGGATTCACAACTGAATTCTATGAAACATTCAGAGAACAGTTAATCCCAATACTATACAAACTATTGAACATAATAAGCAAAGAGGGAGTTCTACCAAACTCCTTTTATGACACAAACATGGTACTGATTCCAAAACCAGGCAGGTCAAAAACAGAGAAAGAAAACTATAGACCAATCTCCCTAATGAATATAGATGCAAAAATCTTAAATACGATACTAGCAAAAAGATTCTAGCAAGTGATTAGAAGGGTGATCCACCATGATCAAGTAGGATTTATACCAGGGATGCAGGGCTGGTTCAACATTAGGAAAACCATCCACATAATTGACCACATCAACAAGAAAACCAACAAGAACCACATGATTATCAATAGACGCAGAAAAAGCCTTTGATAAAATACAACACCCATTCCTATTAAAAACACTAGAAAGCATAGGAATACAAGGGTCATTCCTAAAAATAATAAACAGTATATATCTAAAACCATCAGCTAATATCATTTGCAATGGGGATAAACTAGATGCATTCCCAATAAGATCAGGAGTGAAACAAGGATGCCCATTATCACCTCTACTATTTGACATTGTACTAGAAACACTAGCAGTAGCAATTAGAGAAGAAAAAAGAAATTGAAAGCATCAAAATACGCAAGGAGGAGACCAAGTTATCACTCTTTGCAGATGACATGATGGTCTACTTAAAGAATCCTAGAGATTCAACCAAAAAGCTAATTGAAATAATCAACAACTTTAGCAAAGTTGCAGGATACAAAATAAACCCACATAAGTCATCAGCATTTTTATATATTTCCAACACAGCTCAGCAGCAAAAATTAGAAAGAGAAATCCCATTCAAAATCACCTTAGACAAAATAAAATACCTAGGAATCTACCTCCCGAGACAAACACAGGAACTATATGAACATAACTACAAAACACTCACCACACAACTAAAACTAGACTTGAGCAATTGGAAAAACATTAACTGCTCATGGGTAGGACGAGCCAATATAATAAAAATGACCATCCTACCCAAACTTATTTATCTATTTAGTGCCATACCCATGGAACTCCCAAAAAATTTCTTTACTGATTTGGAAAAAACCATAACAAAGTTCATTTGGAATAACAAAAGATCAAGGATATCCAGGGAAATAATGAAAAAAAAAACCACAAATGAGGGGGGCCTAACAGTCCCAGACCACAAACTATATTACAAAGCAGCAGTCATCAAAACAATTTGGTACTGGCTAAGAGACAGAAAGGAGGATCAGTGGAATAGATTGGGGGCAAGTGACCTCAGCCAGACAGTATATGATAAACCCAAAGATCCCAGGTCTTGGGACAAAAATCCACTATTCGATAAGAACTGCTGGGAAAATTGGAAGACAGTGTGGGAGAGATTAGGAATTGATCAACACCTCACACCCTACACCAAGATAAATTCAAAATGGGTGAAAGACTTAAACATAAAGAAGGAAACCATAAGTAAATTGGGTAAACACAGAATAGTATACATGTCAGACCTTTGGGAGGGGAAAGACTTTAAAACCAAGCAAGACATAGAAAGAATCACAAAATGTAAAATAAATAATTTCGACTACATCAAATTAAAAGGCTTTTGTACAAACAAAACCAATGTAACTAAAATCAGAAGGACAACAACAAATTGGGAAAAAATTTTCCTAAAAACCTCTGCAAAGGTTTAATTACTCAAATTTATAAAGAGCTAAATCAATTGTACAAAAAATCAAGCCATTCCCCAATTGATAAATGGGCAAGGGACATGGATAGGCAGTTTTCAGATAAAGAAATCAAAACTATTAATAAGCACATGAAGAAGTGTTCTACATCTCTTATAATCAGAAAGATGCAAATCAAAACAACTCTGAGGTATCACCTCACACCTAGCCGATTAGCTAACATGACAGTTATGGAAAGTAATGAATGCTGGAGGGGATGTGGCAAAGTAGGGACATTAATTCATTGCTGGTGGAGTTGTGAACTGATCCAGCCATTCTGGAGGGCAACTTGGAACTATGCACAAAGGGAGATAAAAGAATGTCTACCCTTTGATCCAGCCATAGCACTGCTGGGTCTGTACCCCAAAGAGATAATGGACAAAAAGACTTGTACAAAAATATTCATAGCTGCCCTCTTTGTGGCGGCCAAAAATTGGAAAACGAGGGGATGCCCATCAATTGGGGAATAGCTGAACAAATTGGGGTATATGTTGGTGATGGAATATTATTGTGCAAAAAGGAATAATAAAGTGGAGGAATTCCATGGAGACTGGAATGACCTCCAGGAAGTGATGCAGAGCGAGAGGAGCAGAACTAGGAGAACATTGTACACAGAGACAAACACACTGTGGTATAATCAAATGTAATGGACTTCTCCATTAGTGGCAGTGTAATGTCCCTGAACAATCTGCAGGGATCTAGGAGAAAAAACACTATCCATAAGCAGAGGACAAACTCAGGGAGTAGAAACACAGAGGAAAAGCAACTGCCTGACTACAATGGCTGAGGGGACATGACAGAGGAGAGACTCCAAATGAACACTCTAATGCAAATACTAACAACATGGCAATGGGTTCGAATCAAGAACACCTGTGATACCCAGTGGAATCACGCGTCGGCTACGGGGGGGTGGGAGGGAGGAAAAGAAAATTATCTTTGTTTTTAATGAATAATGCATGGAAATGATCAAATAAAATACTATAAAATTTTAAAAAAAATTTTAAAAAATCAGAATCTGGCAACTGGAAGACAATTATCTTGCAAAATAGCAAGAATTAATAAAGCTAAGGAAAAACACTATAAATTAGAAGAAAGCATAAAATATCTCAGTGACAAGGTGACAGACCTGAAAAACAGAGGAAGGAAAGACAATCTGAGAATCATTGCTCTACCAGAAAAGCCAAAAATAAACAGAAATCTTGATATCATGATACAAGATATCATCCAAGAAAACTGCCCTGAGGTTCTAGAACAAAGGGGGAATTAGGCATTGAAAGAATTCATAGAACAACCTCTACACTAAAGACAACTCCCAGGAATGAAATTGCCAAATTCCAAAGCTTTCAAGCTAAAGAAAAAATCCTACAAGAAGCCAAAAAGAGACAATTTAGATACAAAGCAGTACCAATCAAGATCACACAAGACCTGGAAACTTACACAGTGAATGACCTCAAGGCCTAGAAAATGACATTCAGAAAGGCAAGAGAACTGGGTCTTCAACCAAGAATCACCTATCCATCAAAACTGACTACATATTTCCAGGGGAAAGTATAGCCATTCAACAAAATAGAAGATTTCCAAGTATTTGTAAAGAAAAGACCAGAACTCAGTGGAAAGTTTGACACCCAAAAACAATGAGCAAGAGAAACATGAAAAGAAACATGAAAGAAAAGGAAAAGGAAAAAATTTGTTTTTATTTTATTAAAACTCTCTTCTATAAGGACTACATTTATATCAAATTATATATATATATATATATGTTAATATATACATATATATTATAATATGTGGGGGAAATGTAATGTGTAACTCTCAAAAATTGTATGCATTATTAGAGTAATTAGGAAAATCACAAATGCAGAAAGATTGGGACATAGGGAAAAGGAGAGGGGGTAGGGAAATTAATAGAACCTAAAAAACAAACAAACAAACAAGAAGGAAACAAAAGGTGAGGGGCTAGAAAGGGAATCATATCAAGGGATGAGAGTAGGGGGACTGATTTAAAGTAAATCATTGCTTTAAAAGGTTAAGCAAAAGAAGAAAAGTCAGAATTAGGGGAGGATATCAAAATACCAGGGAATTCACAAGTGAAAATCATAACTTTGAATGTGAATGGGATGAACTCACCCATAAAACGTAGACAAATAGCAGAGTGGATTAGAATCCAAAACCCTACCATATGTTGTCTTCAAGAAACACACATTAGGTGGGTAGATACTCACAATTTCAGAATTAAATGTTGGAGTAAGACCTATTGGGCTTCAACTGATAGAAAGAAGGCACGAGTTACAATCATGATATCTCACAAAGCCAAAGCAAAAATAGACCTACTTTAAAGGGATAAGAAAGGTAAATACATCCTAATTAAACAAAGGATAGACAATGAGGAAATATCACTAATCAACATGTATGCACTAAATGGTATAGCACCCAAATTTCTAATGGAGAAACTAAGAGAATTGAAGGAGGAAATAGATAGTAAAACAATATTAGTAGGAGACCTGAACCAACCACTATTAAATTTAGATAAATCAAATAAAAAATAAATAAAAAAGAAGTAAAAGAGGTGAATGAAATCTTAGAAAAATTAGAGTTAATAGATATATAGAGAAAAATAAATAGAAACCAAAAAGACTATACCTTCTTTTCAGCAGCACATGGCACATTCACAAAGATTGACCATTCACTAGGTCATAAAAATATTGCATATAAATGCAGAAAAACAGAAATAACAAATGCAATCTTTTCAGATCATAAGGGGAAAAAATAATGATCAGTAAGGGTACATGGAGAGCCAAATCAAAAATTAATTGGAAATGAAATAATATGATACTCCAAAATAGGTTAGTTAGAGAAGAAATCATAGAAACAATTAATAATTTCAATGAAGAAAATGACAATGGTGAGACATCCTTTTAAACCTTATGGGATGTAGCCAAAGTAGTACTCAGAAGAAAAATCATATCCTTGAGTGCATATATTAACAAATTAGTGAGGGCAGAGATCAATGAATTGGACATGCAAATCAAAAAACTTGAAAGTGACCAAATTAAAAACCACCAGAAGAAAACCAAATTAGAGATCCTAAAAATTAAGGGAGAAATTAATAAAATCAAAAGTGATAGAACTATCAAAATAATAAATAAGACTAGAAGCTTGAACTTTAAAAAAACAAACAAAATAGACAAAGTATTGGTCAATCTAATTTAAAAAAGGAAAGAAGAAAACTAAATTAACAGTATCATGGATAAAAAGGGAGACCTCACCTCCAATGAAGAGGAAATTAAGGCAATCATTAAAAACTACTTTGCCCAATTATATGGCAATAAATATGCCATTCTAGGGGATATGGGTGAATATTTACAAAAATATAAATTGCCTAGACTAACAGAAGGAGAAATAGAATTCTTAAATAATCCCATATCAGAAAAAGAAATCCAAAAGGCCATCAAAGAACTCCCTAAAAAAAAATCTCCAGGGCCTAATGGATTCACTAGTGAATTCTATCAAACATTCAAAGAACAACTAATCCCAATATCATACAAACTATTTGACAGAATAAGCAAAGAAGGAGTTCTACCAAATTCCTTTTATGATACAAATATGGTACTGATTCCAAAGCCAGGCAGGTCAAAAACGGAGAAAGAAAACTACAGACCAATCTCCCTAATGAACATAGATGCAAAAATCTTAAACAGGATACTAGCAAAAAGACTCCAGCAAGTGATCAGGAGGTCATTGACTATGATAAAGTAGGATTTATACCAGGAATGCAATGATGGTTCAATATTAGGAAAACCATCCACATAATTGACCATATCCACATGCAAACAAACAAAAATCACATGTTTGTCTCGATAGACGCAGAAAAAGCCTTTGATAAAATATAACATCCATTCCTATTAAAAACACTAGAAAGCATAGCAATAAAAGGGTCTTTCCTAAAAATAATAAACAGTATAAATCTAAAACCATCAGCAAACATCATCTGCAATGGGGATAACCTAGATGCATTCTCAATAAGGTCAGGAGTGAAACAAGGATGCCCATTATCACCTCTATTATTTCACATTGTACTAGAAACACTAGCAGTAGCAATTAGAGAAGAAAAAGAAATTGAAGGTATTAAAATTGGCAATGAGGAGACCAAAATATTACTCTTTGTGGATGATATGATGGTCTACTTTAAAAAACCTAGAGAATCAACTAAAAAGCTAGTGGAAATAATCAACAACTTTAGCAAAGTTGCAGGATACAAAATTAACCCACATAAATCATCAAAATTTCTATATATCTCCAATACATCACAGGGGCAGGAAATAGAAAGAGAAATGCCATTCAAAATCACCTTAGACAATATAAATCCTTAGGAATCTATCTGCCGAGACAAATACAGGAACTATATGATCAAAACTACAAAACACTCTCCACACAACTAAAACTAGATTTGAGCAATTGGAAAAATATTAACTGGTGGGACAACCTAACATAATAAAAATGACCATCCAACCCAAACTTATCTATTTATTTAGTGCCATAACCATTGAACTTCCAAAAAACTTCTTTATGGAATTAAAAAAAAAAACATAACAAAGTTCATTTGAAAGAACAAAAGATCAAAGATATACAGGGAAATAATGAAAAAAATGCAAAGGATGGTGGCCTTGCAATCCCAGATCTCAAACTATACTATAAAGAAGTGGTCATCAAAACAATTTGGTACTGGCTAAGAGACAGAAAGGAGGATCAGTGGAATAGACCTGGGGTAAATGGCCTCAGCAAAAGTCTATGACAAATCTAAAGACCCCAGCTTTTGGGACAAAAAATCCACTATTTGATGAAAATTGCTGAGAAATTTGAAGAGAGTATGGGAGAGATTAGGCTTGGACCAATAAATCACACCCTACACCAACATAAACTCAGAATGGGTGAATGACCAGAACATAAAGAAGGAAACTATAAGTAAATTAGGTAAACACAGAATAGTATACATGTCAGACCATTGGGAAGGGAATAATTTCAAAACCAAGCAACACTTAGAAAGAGTCACAAAATGTAAAATAAATAATTTTGACTAAATCAAATTAAAAAGTTTCTGTACAAGCAAAACCAATGTAACCAAAATCAGAAGGGAAATAACAAACTGGGAAACAATCTTCATAACAAAAAACTCCGACAAAGCTCTAATTACTCAAATTTATAAAGAGCTAAACCAATTGTACAAAAAATCAAGCCATTCTCCAACTGATAAATAGGCAAGGGACATGAATAAGCAATTTTCAGTTAAAGAAATCAAAAGTATTAATAGCACATGAAAAAGTGTTTTAAATCTCTTATAATCAGAGATGCAAATCAAAACAACTCTGAGGTATCACCTCACACCTAGCAGATTGGCTAAAATGACAGCTATGGAAACTAATGAATGCTGGAGAGGATGTGGCAAGTGGATATGAATTCATTGCTGGTGGAGTTGTGAATTGATCCAACCATTCTGGAGGGCAATCTGGAATTATGCCTAAAGGGCGATAAAAGACTGCCAGCCCTTTGATCCTGCCGTAGCATTGCTGGAATTTTACCCCAAAGAGATAATGGACAAAAAGACTTGTACAAAAATATTCATAGCTGCGCTCTTTGTGGTGGCAAAAAAATTGGAAAATGAGGGGATGCCCTTCAATTCCAGAAAGCCTGAAAAATTTGTGGTATATGTTGGTGATGGAATACTATTGTGCTTAAAGGAATAATAAAGTGGAGGAATTCCATGGAGACTGGAACAAACTCCAGGAAGTGATGCAGAGTGAGAGGAGCAGAACCAGGAGAACATTGTACACAGAGACTGATACATTGTGGTATAATCAAAGGTAACTGACTACTCACTTGGTGGTAATGCAATGACCCTGAACAACCTTGAGGGGTACAGGAGAAAAAAACACTATCCACATCCAGAGGAAAAGCTGTGGGAGTAAAAACACTAAAGAAAAACTACTGCTTAGTGACATGAGTCGAAGGGGATATGAATGGCGAAATAGACTCCAAATGAACATCCCATTGCAAATACCAACAACATGGAAAGAGGTTCTGATCAAGAACACAGGTGATACCCAGTCAAACTGCTCATCGGCTATGGGAGGGGTGGGGGAGGGAAGGGAGGGAAATAAAATGATTTTTGTAACCAAGAAACAATGTTTGAAATTAAAAATTGAAATAATAAAAAAAGGGAATTGACATTCAGAAGGTGAGAAGTCAATTCCACAGTATTGGGAGCAAAAAAAAAAAAAAAGTGGAGCTTTCCAAGTATCTTGCTGGCTTCTCACCTAGCAATGAGTAGGGTATTCAATATTTTGTTGATTCAATTCAAAAGGTAGACAAATAAAAGTTAATCTTATCTTCACAAGCTAGTGAGGTACTTAAGTTAGTGTTAACTCAGGACAGACAATAGAGTAAAGAATTCTCTTTAACAATTAATAAACAGTATCCTACCAAATGTTGTTTACAAGAAACACATAGGAGGCAGGTAGACACATACTGAGAAAAGGAAAGGGGCTGAAGCAAAATCTGTTGGACTTCAAATAAAATTTAAAAAAAAAAAGGAATAGAAATCATGATATCACACAAAGCTAAAACTAAAGTAGACCTGATTAAAAAAGATATGGAAGTATAAACAATGAAATAATATCAGTACTTAATATTTATGTACCAAATGGTATAGCATCCAGATTTTTAATGGAAAAACTGAAGGAGTTTAAGGAGAAAATAGTAAAACTATACTACTCAGAATTAAATAAATCCCCTATCAGAATATTAAAAATATAGCCAAAAAATGAGAAAAAAGTAAAAGAAGTGAATGAATTTTTTAAAGTCAGATTTAATAGATGTCTGAAGAAAACTGGATAACACACTCTTCTCAGCAGAACCTGGTACATATACAAAAAATGACCATATATTAAAAATCTTCACAATAGTATGGAGAAAAGCAGAAATAATAAATGCAAATTTTTCAGGTCATAATGTAATAAAAAGTATACACAAGTACATGGAAAGGCAAATTAAAAATTAATTGGAAACTATATAATCTAATTCTTTAAAATGGGTGTCAGAGAACTAATCATAGAAACAATCACTGATTTCACTGAAGAGAATGACAATGAGGAGACAATATATCAAAATTTATGGGATACAGCCAAAGCAGTACTCATTGAAAATTTTATGGCCCTTAATGCTCATGTCAATAAAATAACGAAAAAGCAGATCAATGAACTGAGCATGCAATTAAAAAAAAACTAGAGAAAAAAATTGAAAATCCCTAATAAAAGACTAAATTGGAAATACTAAAAATTAAAGGAGAATTTGGTAAAATTGAAAGTAAAACTACTGAACTAATAAATAAGACTACGAGTTGGTTCTATGGATAAGAAAACAAACAAAATAGTTAAAACATTGGTTAATTTGCTATGAAAAAAGGGGGGAAAATCAAATTATCAGTATCAATAATAAAAAGGATGATTTCACCTCTACTGAAGCAGAGATTAAAGCAATCATTGGAAGCTATTTTGACCAATTATATGATGATAAATATGATAATCTAAGTGAAACAGATTAATATTAACAAAATACAAATTCCTTACATTAACAAAAGTGGAACTAGTATATTAAATAATCACATCTCAGAAAAAGAAATTGAATAAGCTATCAATATACTCCCTAAAAAGAAAAATCTCATGGCCAGATGGATTCACAAGTGAATTCTTTCAGACATTTAAAAAACAACTAATCTCAATAGTATACAAACTATTTTGCAAAGTAAACAAAAAATGTATCTTATCTAATTCTTTTTATGACACAAATATGATGCTGACACTACACTAGGAAGACCAAAAACAAAGAGAAAGATAATTACAAATTTCTTTAATAAACATTGATGCAAAAATCTTAAATAAAAAATTAGCGAAGACACTACAGCACTAATATCATAAGGATCATTCACTATGATGAGGTGGGATTTACACTAGGAATGCAAGGCTGATTTAATAATAGGGAAACTCTCAGCATAATTGACAATATCAAAAAATCAAATAATAACAGAAATCACATGATGATCTCAATAAGATGCAGAAAAAGCCTTCAACAAAATACAATGATTCCTATTAGAAACATTAGAAAGCATAGGAATAAAAGGGCCTGTCCTGAAAATAATAAGTAGTATTTATTTGAAACCATAAGGAATGGGCAGCTGGGTAGCTCAATGGATTGAGAGCCAGACCTAGAGATAGATGGTCCTAGGTTCAAATCTGACCTCGGACTCTTCCCAGCTATGTGACCCTGGGCAAGTCACTTCACTCCCTCTGGCTAACTCTTACGACTCTTCTGCCTTGAAACCAATACAAAGTATTGATTCCAAGAAAGTAAGGATTAAAAAAAAAAAACAAAACCATACAGAAGTATCATTTGGAATTGGGATAAGTTAAAAACCTTCCCAATAAGATCAGAAGTGAAGCAAGGATGCCCATTATCACCACTATTATATAATACTGGGCTAGAAATGGTAGCTTTAGCAATTAGAGAAGAAAAAGTAATTGAAAGAAATTTGGAAAACTCTGGCAGAAGCTAGGTATAGGGCAATCTCACACTCTATGCCAAGATAAGGTCAAAATGGATATATGATTTAGATACAAAGAATGATATCATCACTAAATAGGAGAACAGAGAATAATTTACCTAGCAGATCTCTGGAGAAGGGAAAATTTATTACCAAACAAGAGACAGAGTACAATAAGATATAAAATGAATAATTTTGATTATATTAAATTTAAAAAATTTTGTAAAAAAAAAAGAAATCTGATCAATATTGGAAACTAGAGGAAAAGTTTTATGACAAATGTCTCTGATAAAGGTCTAATTTCTCATTTTGTTTTAGAGATCCTAAAAAATCAAAAGATAAATTAATAAACTTGGACTTCTGGTCAAGATGGCGGCTTACAGAAAGCTAAAGTTCAGATCTCCGGAAATCCTTCCTTACAGATCTCAAACTGTATGCTCCTAGGGCACCAAAATTCAAAACAAACAACAGGATAGATCCCAGGAACCCTCCTCCTGGACCTGGATCAAAAGGTACGGTCCCCCAAAAGCCAGAACCCTAGATCACTCGGATCTAAGGGGTAGACAGAAGGAAGGTCCCAGGACCCATTCCCTCCCCAACCCAGAGCACTGAGTCCGAGGCAGCAGCGGGAACCTCAGAGCCAGCAAAAGGACCTCAGGGCCGGCTATTCTGAAGGCTGCATCCGGAAAAATCCTAAGTCAGACTCGGGGGCACCCAACACAGACAGCAGGGAAACAGAGAAAGACAGGGTGCGGGGGAGCCTGTAGCCCCCTGGCTGGATCCTTCCATCTGAGTCTCACGGAAGGTCCCTGTGTCAGGGCATACTCAATTAATCCTATGAGGATTAACTGAAGTTAATCCTATCAGGAGCCCTTGGAGCTCCAGGAAGTCACCGCCCCTCCCCCCTCAGAGTGCAGGCTCTTCTGGCCCGCAAAGGCACTAAGATACCTTGCGGACAGTGCCAAGCCAGGCTCAGATCATGGAAGGAAGGCAACAAAGAAGCATCGGGAGGGAACTGAGAGCAGTAACACCCCAAACCCCGGGCTTCCCCAGGAAGACAGAACAACAGCTGCATAGAATGGACAATTTGCCTAGGGCTAAAGCCTCTGAACACCAGACAGAGATAAGAAAAGCTAGACCTCACCACTCAGAGATGGAAAGCAGCACAGAAAAGCCTAAAAACACCAAGAAAAACAAGAAGGGGGCAACTTTGGACACATTTTATGGAGCAAAAATACAAAATACAGAGATAGAAGAGGAAACACAAGCAAATGCTCCAAAACCTTCCAAAGGAAATGAAAACTCTCCACAAACTCATGAAGAATATGAATCAGAAATGGTCAAAAAGATGGAAGCCTTCTGGGAGGAAAAGTGGAAAATAATGCAAAAAGAAATTCATGCATCTACAAAACCGGTTTGACCAAACTGAAAAGGAAAACCAGGCTTTAAGGTCAGAATCAGGCAACTGGAAGACAACGAGCATATAAAAGAGTAAGAATTAATAAAGCAAAGCCAAAAGACGAAGAAATTAGAAGAAAAAATAAAATATCTCACTGACAAGGTCATAGACGTAGAAAATAGAGGGAGAAGAGACAATTTAAGAATAATTGGACTACCAGAAAAGCCAGAAATAAACAGCAAATTCAACATTGTAATACAAGATATAATTAAAGAAAACTGACCAGAGATCCTAGAACAAGAGGGCAATACAGGCACTGAAAGAGTTCACAGAACCCCCTCTACAATAATCCCCAAAAGACAACTCCCAGGAATGTAATTGCCAAATTCCAAAGCTTTCAAGCTAAATAAAATATCTTACAAGAAGCCAGAAAAAGACAATTTAGATATAAAGGAATGCCAATCAGGGTCACACAAGACCTTGCAAGTTCCACTCTGAATGACTGTAAGGCATGGAACATGATTTTCAGAAAGGCAAGAAAGCTGGGCCTTCAACCAAGAATCAGCTATCCATCAAAACTGACTATATACTTCCAAGGGAAAGTATAGGCATTCAACAAAATAGAAGATTTCCAAGTTTTTGCAAAGAAAAGACCAGAGCTCTGTGAAAAATTCGATATCGAAAAACAAAGAGCATGGAATACCTGAAAAGGTAAATATGAAGGAAAGGGAAAAGGAGAAAAATGTTATCTTATTCTTTTATTCAAACTCTCTTCTATAAGGACTACATATATATCAATCTATGTATATTAATATGTGAGGAAATGTGATGTGTAAATAGGGGGAAAAGAAAAACCAATTAGAATAATCTTTCTCACACAAAGATTCACACAGGAAGGGGAGGGGAAGAAAACTCCTATAAGAAGGAGAGAAAGAGTTTTTACTTAAAACTTACTCTCACGGAAATCAACTCTGAGAGGGAAGAACATCCAGATCCATTGGGATCTTGAATTCTATCTTACCCAACAAGGGTAGGGAGAAGGGAAAACCAAGGAGGGTAGGGAGGAGGGAACACAAAAAAGGGATGGAAGAAGAGGGGGGAGGGGGAGGGAACAAAAAGAAAGGGCCTAGAAAGGGAAACATATCAAGGGAGGGGACAAGGGGGACTGACTTTAAGTAAATCACTGGATTAAAAGGTAGAGCTGAAGAAGAAAGGTTAGAATTAGGGAAGGATATCAAAATGCCAGGGAGTCCACAAGTGACAATCATAACTTTGAACGTGAATGGGATGAAATCACCCATAAAACGTAGATGAATAGCAGAACGGATTAGAATCCAAAACCCTACCATATGTTGTCTTCACGAAACACACATGAGGCGGGTAGATACCCACAAGGTCAGAAATAAAGGATGGAGTAAGACCTTCTGGGCCTCAACTGACAGAAAGAAGGCAGGAGTGGTAATCATGATATCTGATAAAGCCAAAGCAAAAATAAACCTGATTAAAAGGGATAGGGAATGTAATTATATTTTGTTAAAAGGGACTTTAGATAATGAGGAAATATCACTAATCAACACGTACGCACCAAATAATATAGCACCCAAATTTCTAATGGAGAAACTAGGAGAATAGAAGGAAGAAATAGACAGTAAACCATATTAGTGGGAGACTTGAACCAACCATTATCAAATTTAGATAAATCAAATAAAAAAATAAGAAAGAGGTAAAAGAAGTGAATGAAATCTTAGAAAAATTAGAATTAATAGACATATGGAGAAAATAAATAGGGAAAAAAAGGAATACACCTTCTTCTCAGCACCACATGGCACATTCACAAAGATTGAACATACATTAGGTCACAGAAACATAGCACACAAATGCAGAAAAGCAGAAATAATAAATGCAGCCTTCTCAGATCACAAGGCAATAAAAATAATGATCAGTAAAGGTACATGGAAAACTAAATCAAAAACAAATTTGAAATTAAACATGATACTCCAGAATCGTTTAGTTAGAGAAGAAATCATAGAAACAATTAATAATTTTATCGAGGAAAATGACAATGGCGAGACATCCTTTCAAACCTTTTGGGATGCAGCCAAAGCAGTAATCAGAGGTAAATTCATATCCCTGAGTGCATATATTAACAAACTAGGGAGAACAGAGATCAATCAATTGGAAATGCAAATAAAAAAACTCGAAAGCTATCAAATTAAAAAAACCCAGCAGAAAACCAAACTAGAAATCCTAAAAATGAAGGGAGAAATTAATAAAATTGAAAGTGATAGAACTATTGATTTAATAAATAAGACAAGAAGTTGGTACTTTGAAAAAACAAACAAAATAGACAAAGTACTGGTCAATCTAATTTAAAAAAGGGGAAAAAATCAAATTAACAGCATCAAAGATGAAAAGGGGGACAGCACGTCCGATGAAGAGGAAATTAAGGCAATCATTAAAAATTACTTTGCCCAATTATATGGCAATAAATACACCAATTTAGGTGATATGGATGAATATATACAAAAATACAAACTGCCTAGATTAACAGAAGAAGAAATAGAATTCTTAAATAATCCCATATCAGAAAATGAAATCCAACAGGCCATCAAAGAACTCCCTAAGAAAAAATCCCCAGGGCCCAAAGGATTCACAACTGAATTCTATGAAACATTCAGAGAACAGTTAATCCCAATACTATACAAACTATTGAACATAATAAGCAAAGAGGGAGTTCTACCAAACTCCTTTTATGACACAAACATGGTACTGATTCCAAAACCAGGCAGGTCAAAAATAGAGAAAGAAAATTATAGACCAATCTCCCTATTGAATATAGATGCAAAAATCTTAAATAACATACTAGCAAAAAGACTCCAGCAAGTGATCAGAAGGGTCATCCACCATGATCAAGTAGGATTTATACCAGGGATGCAGGGCTGGTTCAATATTAGGAAAACCATCCACATAATTGACCACATCAACAAGAAAACCAACAAAAATCACATGATTATTTCAGTAGACGCAGAAAAAGCCTTTGATAAAATACAACATCCATTCCTACTAAAAACACTAGAAAGCATAGGAATACAAGGGTCATTCCTAAAAATAATAAACAGTATATATCTAAAACCATCAGCTAATATCATTTGCAATGGGGATAAACTAGATGCATTCCCAATAAGATCAGGAGTGAAACAAGGATGCCCATTATCACCTCTACCATTTGACATTGTACTAGAAACACTAGCAGTAACAATTAGAGAAGAAAAAGAAATTCCAAGTTATCACTCTTTGCAGATGACATGATGGTCTACTTAAAGAATCCTAGAGATTCAAACAAAAAGCTAATTGAAATAATCAACAATTTTAGCAAAGTTGCAGGATACAAAATAAACCCACATAAGTCATCAGCATTTCTATATATCTCCAACAAAGCTCAGCAGCAAAAATTAGAAAGAGAAATCCCATTCAAAATCACCTTAGACAAAATAAAATACCTAGGAATCTATCTCCCAAGACAAACACAGGAACTAAATGGACACAACTACAGTGCTCAACACAACTAAAACTAAACTTGAGCAATTGGAAAAACATTAAATGCTCATGGATAGGAAGAGCCAATATAATAAAAATGAACATCATACCCAAACTCATTTATCTATTTAGTGCCATACCCATTGAACTGCCAAAAAAATGTCTTTACTGATTTAGAAAAAAAACATAACAAAATTCATTTGGAATAACAAAGGATAAAGGATATCCAGGGAAATAATGAAAAAAATACAAAGGAAGGGGGCCGTGCAGTACCAGATCTCAAACTATATTACAAAGCAGCAGTCATCAAAACAATTTGGTATTGGCTAAGAGACAGAAAAGAGGATCAGTGGAATAGACTTGGGGCAAGTGACCTCAGCAAGGCAGTATATGATAAACCCAAAGATCCCAGCTTTTGGGAGAAAAATCCACTATTCGATAAAAACTGCTGGGAAAATTGGAAGACTGTATGAGAGATTAGGACTGGATCAACACCTCACACCCTACACCAAGATAAATTCAAAATGGGTGAATGACTTGAACATAAAGAAGGGAACCATAAGTAAATTAGGTAAACACAGAATAGTATACATGTCAGACCTTTGGACTTTAAAACCAAGCAAGACATAGAAAGAAACACAAAATGTAAAATAAATAATTTTGACTACATCAAATTAAAAAGCTTTTGTACAAACAAAACCAATATAACTAAAATCGGAAGGGAAGCAACAAATTGGGAAAAAATCTTCATAAAAACCTTTGACAAAGGTTTAATTACTCATATTTATAAAGAGCTAAATCAATTGTGCAAAATATCAAGCCATTCTCCAATTGATAAATAGGCAAGGGACATGAATAAGCAATTTTCAGTTAAAGAAATCAAAACTCTCAATAAGCACATGAAAAAGTGTTCTAAATCTCTTATAATCAGAGAGATGCAAATCAAAACAACTCTAAGGTATCACCTCACACCTAGCAGATTGGCCAACATGACAGCAGGGGAAAGCAGTGAATGCTGGAGGTGATGTGGCATAGTAGGGACATTAATTCATTGCTGGTGGAGTTGTGAACTGATCCAACCATTCTGGAGGGAAATTTGGAACTATGCCCAAAGGGTGATAAAAGACTGTCTGCCCTTTGATCCAGCCATAGCACTGCTGGGTTTGTACCCCCAAAGAGATAATAAGGAAAAAGACTTGTACAAGAATATTCATAGCTGCGCTCTTTGTGGTGGCAAAAAAAAATGGAAAATGAGGGGACGCCCTTCAATTCCAGAAAGCCTGAAAAAATTGTGGTATATGTTGGTGATGGAATATTATTGTGCAAAAAGGAACAATAAAGTGGAGGAATTCCATGGAGACTGGAACAACCTCCAGGAAGTGATGCAGAGCGAGAGGAGCAGAACCAGGAGAACATTGTACACAGAGACTGATACACTGTGGTATAATCTAACGTAATGGACTTCTCCATTAGTGGCAGTGTAATGTCCCTGAACAATCTGCAGGGATCTAGGAGAAAAACACTATCCACAAGCAGATGACAAACTGAGGGAGTGGAAACAGCAAGGAAAAGCAACTGCTTGACTACAGCTGTTGAGGGGACATGTCTGAGGAGAGACTCTAAACAAACACTCTGATGCAAATACTAACAACATGGCAATGGGTTAGAATCAAGAACACATGTGATACCCAGTGGAATCACTCATCGGCTATGGGGAGGAAGGGGGGGAGGAAAAGAAAATTATCTTTGTCTCTAATGAATAATGCTTGGAAATGATCAAATAAAATAGTATTTTAAAAAATTAATAAACTTGAAAGACAAAGAACTACTGATTTAATAAATAAGACTAGAAGCTGGTATTTTGGAAAAAAACCAAGTAAAATAGACAAAGTACTGGTCAATCTAATTTTAAAAAAAGAAAGAAGAAAACCAAATTAACAGTCTCACAGATAAAAAGGGAGACCTCACCACTAATGAAGAGGAAATTAATGCAATAATTAAAAATTATTATGCCCAATTATAAGACAATAAATTTGGCAATGTAGGTGATACGGATGAATATTTATAAAAGTAGAAATTGCCTAGACTAGTAGTAGTCTCTCGGTGATCGAGAATGACTATTGTCTTTGTGCAGTTTCATCTACAGTGTACCCTCATGTGGCTTTGGAGTCCAAAGGCTGAGGCGCAAATTTTGTGGCACATGGGGCATGGGACTCCAGTTGTTATGGGAGATGCGGTTGTGGCCTGGTGTCGGCATTCACACGCAGCAGCAAGACATCGACGTCGCTCATCTTCAAAGGTGGTGGCGGCATGGTGAATGTGGGTTCGCCAGCTGCTTCTGTCAGAGGCAGCAAGTTCTAGTTGCTTTGGTGTAATGCTAGCCCACTTCAAGTTGGACTTTAGCTGATCCTTGAATCTTTTCTTTGGTCGGCCTTGTTTCCTGAGTCGAGCTGACAGTTCACCATAGAATACCTGTCTTGGTATTTGCTGTGGGTCCATGCGGATGACATGTCCAGACCATCGTAGCTGGGTTTTGAGGACCATGACTTCGATGCTGGTGGAGTTGGCTCTGTCGAGGACTTCCTGATTGGTGATTCGGTCCTGCCATCGGATCCTCATGATTGACCGGAGGGAGCTTTGGTGGAATTGCTCCAGCTGTTTCATGTGCTTCCGGTACAGTGTCCATGTTTCACAACCGTATAGGAGCGAGCTGAGGACCACTGCGTTATACACTTTGAGCTTCGTCCCAGTGCTTACACCTCTGTGTTGGAGGACTTTGGAGCGCAGCCACCCGAGTGCCTGGCTGGCCTTTTGGATCCTGGCATTAATTTCATGGTCTAGGGACCCGTCTTTGGCGATGGTGCTGCCCAGGTACTTGAAAGTGTTAACGTTGGAAAGCTGCGTGCTGTCGATTGTAATGCACGGCTGGTTAGTTGGCCTCCCTGTTGCGGGTTGGAACAGCACCTCTGTTTTGTTGAGTCTGATAGTCAGGCCAAACAGTTTTGTTGCGGTAGAGAACCTGTACACAATGATTTGGAGATGATTTTCTTGGTGGGCCATGAGAGCACAGTCATCTGCAAAGTGAGCTTCCAGGATGAGTCTCTCTGTTGTCTTTGTTTTTGAAGTCAGGCAGTGAAAGTCGCATAATGAGGCATCCAGTCGGTATTTGATGTAGATGCCCAGGTCTAGATCCAACACAGCATGCCGTAATACTTGGGTGAAAAATAGGTTGAATGGTACTGGAGTGAGGACACAGCCTTGTTTCACGCCATTGGAGATGTTGAAGCAATCGGAAGTCTCTCCACCAGGTAGGACTTCCCCTGTCATGTCGACATGAAAGAGCTGGATCAGTTTGACGAATTTTGCTGGGCAACCGAACTTGTTGAGGATCACCCACAATGAGTCCCTGTTCACTGTGTCGAACGCCTTTGTCAGGTCTATGAAGACAATGTAGCAACTCAGGTTCTGCTCAAGGCATTTTTCCTGCATTTGCCTCACTGTGAAGACCATGTCCATGGTGCTGTGATCTGGTCAACAGCCACATTGTGATTCAGGCAGGTTCTGCTCTGAAACAGATGACAGGAGTCTGCTGAGTATAACACGGGCAAGGATCTTTCCAGCAGTGGAGAGTAGTGAGATGCCTCTGTAGTTGTCACAGGCTGCTTGTGAGCCTTTGTTCTTGTATAGGGCTACGATGGAGGCATCTCTGAGTTCTGGGGGCATGTCTTCCTCTTCCCATATGCTGGTCAGCACTATGTGGAATGCCTGAAGCACCTTTCCATTTAAGGCCTTGTACACCTTGGTTGAGATCCCATCTTTACCGGGTGCCTTGCCTGCACTCATTTGTTTAATGGCTTTTTGGGCTTCCTCTATTGAAGGAGGGACATCAAGTTGTTCAATGGAGCTTTTTGGGGGGATCTGGCTAACAGAGGAAGAAATAGAATACTTAAACAACCCCATATCAGAAAAAGAAATTGAACAAGTCATCAAAGAACTCCCTAAGAAAAAATCCCCAGGACCACATGGATTCACAAGTGAATTCTATCAAACATTCAAAGAACAACTAATCCCAATATTATACAAACTATTTGACAGAATAAGCAAAGAAGGAGTTCTACCAAATTACTTTTATGACACAAATATGGTACTGATTCCAAAGCCAGGCAGGTCAAAAACAGAGAAAGAAAACTACAGACCAATCTCTTTAATGACCATAGATACAAAAATCTTAAATAGGATACTAGCAAAAAGACACCAGCCAGCAAGTCATCACAAGGGTTATTCACTGTTAACAGGTAGGATTCATACCAGGAATGCAAAGATGGTTCAATATTAGGAAAACCATGCACATAATTGACAATATTAGCATGCAAACTAACAAAAATCACATGATTATTTCAATAGATGCAGGAAAAGCCTATGACAAAATACAACACTCATTCCTATTGAAAACACTAGAAAGCATAGGAATAGAAGGGCCTTTCCTTAAAAATAATAAAGAGTACGTATCTAAAACCATTAGCAAACATCATCTGTAATGGGGATAAACTAGAAGCCATCCCAATAAGATCAGGAGTGAAACAAGGATGCCCATTATTACCTCTATTATTGAAATAGAAGGTGGTAATCTGTGTGACTATTTCTTGTTGCTGCAGTGACTGATGTACTCTGGCTTGAAACTAGAGAGAGCTGCTACTAGTATGGGGACACACCTGAGAGTACCTAGTTACAATCATGGAGATAGAAGTACTTTGAGAGATACTGAGAGAGAGAGAGAGATGGAGGGATGCTGCCACAAGGGGAATGCTCTGGGGTTTGCCTACTGATCCCTATTTGAAGGCTAATGGATCAATCTATTTTCTAACCTCCTCCTACCCTCTTCCTCCCTCACTCCCTCCCTTAACCACCCGCTTCTGGAAGCCTTTTGGCTTCTTGCCTCCCCCCTAACTGGACTATAAAGATACTCTTTTTCCTTTCTCAGGTAAGGGGTTTATTGGGAAACAACAGGATAGGAAACTGAGGAAAGAAGGATGAGGGTTTCCCTAATCTATAATAAGAATTTGAGGGTTTGGGAAATCAGTCCAGTAATAACTGTAACAAAGGGACAATGAGAGAGATGGATGGAGGACAACTGTTAAAATCTTCTTTCTTCTTCACAAAACCACCAATGTCTCTCAGCTTAACTACAGAACCCCCTCCCCAAGGATCCTTCAGCCTAGGACAAAAACTAACAAGATCAGTTCAGCTTCGTCCTCCTCAGCCAGCCACCAAGAACAGACCACCCCTCAGCCTGGCTTTCCTCCTGTCTTGGTCAGTCACCCCCCAGAGAGAGCAGAAATCAGTTCCTCCTTTGGTCAGAAAACCTAAAGCCAAGCCAATCCCCCAAGGGTCCTTCACCGGCTTCAACTGTCTTTTCCTGGGAACATTCCGTTTGGAACCTTCTTCTTGATTGACAGACAGGTCCCCAGTCTTGGTTCATGCATCTTGGATTGTCCTGCAAAACCTCTCTCTCTCTTCATGTCTCTACCACATTATTTAACATTCTACTAGAAACACAAGCAGGAACAATTAGAGAAGAAAAAGATATTGAAGGTATTAAAATAGGCAATGACAACACCAAGCCATCACTGTTTGCAGATGATATGATGGTCTACTTAAAGAATCCTAGAGAATCAACTAAAAAGCTAATGGAAATAATCAACAACTTTAGCAAAGTTGTGGGATAAAAAATAAACCCACATAAGTCATCAGCATTTCTAATATTTCCAATACATTTCAGCAGCAAGAATAAGAAAGAGAAATTCCATTTAAAATCACCTTAGACAATGTAAAATACTTGGGAATCTATCTGCTGAGACAAACACAGGAACTTTATGAACACAACTACAAAACACTTTCCACACAATTAAAACTAGATCTAAACAATTGGAAAAACATTAACTGCTCATAGGTAGGATGAGCTAACATAATAAAAATGACAAGTGCCATAGCCATTTAATTACCAAAAAACTTTTTATTGAATTATAAAAAATCATAACAAAGTTCATTTGGAAGAACAAAAGATCAAGGATATTCAGGAAAATAATGAAAAAAAAACTATGAAGGGAGGTGGCCTTGCAGTACCAGATCTCAAACTATATTATAAAGCAGTGGTCATCAAAACAATATGGTACTGGTTAAGAGACAGAAAGGAGGATCAGTGGAATAGACTTGGGGTAAATGACCTCAGCAAGACAGTCTATGATAAGCCCAAAGATCCCAACTTTTGGGACAAAAATCCACTATTTGATAAAAACTGCTGGGAAAATTGTTAGACAGTATGGGATAGATTAGGTTTGGATCAACATCTCACACCCTACACCAAAATAAACTCAGAATGGGTGAATGACTTGAATATAAAGAAGGAAACTATGAGTAAATTAGCTGAACACAGAGTAGTATATATGTCAGACCTTTGGGAAAGGAAAGATTTTAAAACCAAGCAAGAGTTAGAAAAAAATCACAAAATGTAAAATAAATCATTTTGAATTAAAAAGTTTTTGTACAAACAAAACCAATGCAACCAAAATTAGAAGGGAAGCAACAAATGGGGGGGGGGGAATCTTCATAACGAAAACCTTTAACAAAGGTCTAATTACTCAAATTTATAAAGAGCTAAATCAATTGTACAAAAAAATCAAGCCATTCTCCAAATGATAAATGGGCAAGGGACATGAATAGGCAATTTTCAGTTAAAGAAATTGAAACTATTTTAAGCACATGAAAAAGTGTTCTAAATCTCTTATAATCAGAGAGATGCAAATCAAAACAACTCTAAGGTATCACCTCACACCTAGCAGATTGGCCAACATGACAGCAGAGGAAAGCAGTGAATGCTGCAGGAGATATGGTAAAGTTGGGACATTAAAGCACTACTGGTTTAGAGTTGTGAACTGATCCAACCATTCTGGAGGGCAATTTGGAACTATGCCCAAAGGGCACTAAAAGACTGTGTGCCCTTTGATCCAGCCACAGCACTGCTGGTTTTATACCCCAAAGAGATAATAAGGAAAAATACATGTACAAGATTATTCATAGCTGTGCTCTTTGTGGTGGCAAAAAATTGGAAAATGAGGGGATGCCCTTCCATTGGGGAATGGCTGAACAAATTGTGGTATATGTTGATGATGGAATACTATTGTGCTTAAAGGAATAATAAATTGGAGGAACTCCGTGTGAACTGGAAGGACCTCCAGGAAGTGATGCAGAGTGAGAGGAGCAGAACCAGGAGACATTATACACAGAGACTGATACACTGTGGTACAATGAATGTAATGGACTTCTCCATTAGTGACAACACAGTGATCCTGAACAACCTGGAGGGATCTACGAGAAAGAACACTATCCATATTCAGAGGAAAAACTGTGAGAGTAGAAACACCGAAGAAAAACAACTGCTCGATTACATGGGTCCAGGGGGATATGATTAGCGATATAGACTCTAAATGAGCATCCTAGTGATGTGGAAATAGGTTCTGATCAGGGACACATGTAATACCCAGTGGAATTGCGTGTTGGCTACAGGAAGGGTGGGGGGAAGGGGAGGGAGTGAAAGAATATGATTCTTGTAACCAAGGAATAATGTTCTAAATTGACTAAATAAAATTAAAAAATAAAAATAAATTGTCCACAAAAAAATAAATAAAAGTAAAATTTTAAAAGTAAAGTAAGGAAAAAGAGGCAACAGCTGAAGACCCAAAATATCTAGAGAGGGAAAGAATAGTATAAAAATATTATTTGATACAGTTTAGCTACTCAAAGGTATACCAGAAAATCTGAAGTAGGTACCTTCCATTTCTAGATCTAATAATAATAAGCAAACATAATTCTACTTAAGAACTTTTACAAAAAAGAACAGTACCCTTGAGAGACAGCTAGATGGCACAGTGAATAGAATGCCATCTCTGGGGCAAGAAGACCTGAATTTAAAATCCAGCATTCTGAAACTTACTTGTTGTATGACCTTGAAAAAGTTGTTTTACCTCTGGTTTCCTCAGTTGTAAATTGTAAATAAATACTATCTATACTGCAGGATTATTGTGAGGATCAAATAAATGATCAAGTGAGATATTTTTTAAATGCTAAGCACAATATCCAACACATCAGCACTATATAAGTATTAGTTATTATTATTTACATAACAAAGAAAGGAGGGGGTGGAATAAAGCATAAGGGGGGGGAGCATATGTTTTTAAGTTGAGAGAGAGCAGGCACTTACATTCTTCTGGGCAAAGTAACTGCCAAGGAGTATAAATTCCTTACTGTCAGGGATTGCATTTTTTCTTTTATTTATTTATTTTTATTTCCTTTTTAATTTATTTTTATTTTAAACACCATATGTTCAGAGTAAAATAATAGCACGTTAACAGTGAAAAGGGCCCTGGGCTTGGAGACATAAGATTTTGCTAACATACCAGGAACATAACCTTGGGTAAATTACTATTGGTCTGTTTCCTTATCTATAAAATGAGTATAAAATACTTAAGATTACTTACCTCACAGGGAAGTTGATCAAATGAAATCATATACATAAAGCATTTTCTAATCTTGATACTTAAACTGATCTCTAACCTCATTGTCCCTGGGTTCTCTCCAACAAGGCAAACACATTAATGTGCATGCTGTGTAGCTTCCCAAAAATTCATTACAGGGCAGCCACACCATGTGCTGAAGGTCTTATTCACTTTCATATCAGTAGAATAGGTTCTTAATATTTTTGAATTATTATAAATCTCTGTACATTAATTGTAAAGCCCCAAATTCCCATGAAAGTTCCAAACTTAACTCTGGTAAGGAAGAGATATTCTGATCAAACCTAGATTTCCAAAGTGGGGTTGGACAGGGTATCAATTAGAACTAAGGATGATCCATCCCTTCTAGGAGAAGTAGAGTTCATTAAGATGGGCAGGCACTATACTAAACCAAACTGCAAGAAGATAAGGTGATTTCTTTTGGTCTAGTCACTGATTAGAAACACTTAGGGGTTGTGATGAACACAAGAACTTGCCTTATCGGTGTTGGCTCTCTTAGATAATAGGCAAAAGTCTTCATGGATTTGTATAACTACTGCAGAAATATTTTTTCCTGTCTACTCAAGCCCACTTCTTTGCACCTATCTATGACACATCTGTACAAAAATTTCTCTGACTTAGTTGTTACACCAAGGATTTTGGCCATTTCGTGTTATGTAAAGGACTACCTCTTAAAGTGAAAAAAGGAGAAATTTTAGTCTATGAATGTTTTTTGAATCTCTAATCTAGTAGAGATGGCCATAATATAGTACCAAGAGCCCTGGGTCTGGAGTCAGAGGACATGGCTTGAAACCAGCTTTGCTACATTTGTTGAAATCTTAGGCACTTACCCTAAGATTCAATTTCCTCAGGCCCAAATTCCATGATCTTATTAAAACGTTTAAGATATTTTTATTTCTACCCAGCTTTTATACTTGCAAAATTTTTCTAAAACTTCTGCAATTTTCTCATAGTTTCAGAGCATTACAAATATCTTAGATCCAAGACTTAAAAGCAAAAAAGGAAGTAATGCTAGAGCTGCTGCTGCATTAAGCTGTTGTGAAGAGTAAATCAAATTTGCTTTGTCTATCAATCAGCAATTTTAAAATTAATCCATCAAAAACTTAAAACATCTCTACTTAACACGAAGTAAGACAGTTTACAAATCACTTACTAAAGTGGGTGACAACTCCAGAGGCCACTGCCCTGACCCTGGGCATTGCTAGGCAAAATAAAAGTCTGAAATTGGTTCCCGTAAAGTGGAGGAAGGGACAGGAAGGGACGTGGAAAAAAGGCTATAAGAAGTTCTGAACTTCTTGTCCAGGGGGCCTTCAACCTTGGACTTTGAGTCTTGGACTGCTTCCCAGAGGACTGTTCCTGGATCTTCTCCTTTGGACTTCAGTGTTGAAGGACTTCCCCTTAGGACTTGGCCGTCAGTCTTCTCCTTTGGAGTTCATCTTGGGTAGGTGAGTAGTTTACCTTCCTTTCCTGGCTTCTGGAAAGGCTGGTTCCAGAGATCCCTGCTGAGGCTTTGGAGGAGGCTGCACTGGTGGAACTCTAACTGAAGATACAATTGGATGTGGGGAGCCCCTATAGGGCTGAGCCTCACTTCACTGGAGAAGGACTAGTAGTAGCCTTGTTAAAACCTGTCTCTTTAGCTACCTTTTCCATTTTCACTTTCTACCTCTTTGTAAATAAAGTTACTAAAAGTCATTTTTGACTTGTTATATCTTTAAATTGGTGACCACAATATTACTTTGGAATTATCATATTTAACATAAAATCTAAATTTAATTTCTTACACTGCTTTACAAAACAAATGTAACACACTGACGTTGGTAAAGTATTTTTAAATACTGTAGAATAATGAACATCTCCAGGTATTTAGTCTAGAAATGAGACCTGGTTCAGCCAAGTTAAGACCCCTAGAACACATTGCCAAATTCTTTGCAACAAGATACCTTCTGATTCCTTTTGGTTTGTGCCTGCTTCCGTTTCTTCCATCTTCTGCCTTCAATTTCCAAATTCCAATCTTTCCTTCACACTGCTGCCCAAGCAATTTTACTACTATACTGCCATGGACATGGCTTTCCTCTACTTTGAAAAAAATCATTTTCTCAATGCCTACCAAATAAAGTATAAACCTCAACAAAGAGAAACATTTCAACCTACAAAAAAAGAAAACTGGATGTGATATAAATGTTACATAAGACTTTTAACTGAATTGGTTAAATTCAACATAGTATTTCTAATACTGTTCTATTTACAGGTAGTCTCTTCTGATTTTCTTTCTGATCTCTTTTTTCTATTATTTTGATGTTTGCTGTTTCTTACCATTATTACTATCCTATAAATTTCTATCACCTTTCTCCTTCTCTTATTTAAAAAAAGGGAGGTGGAGGACAACTGGGTAGCTCAATGGATTGAGAGCCAGGCCCAGAGATAGAAGGTCCTAGATTCAAATCTGGCCTTAGACACTTCCTAGCTGGGTGACCCTGGGCAAGTCACTTTACCCCCATTGCCTAGTCCTTACTGTTCTTCAGCCTTGGAACCAATGCACAGTATTGATTCTTTTTTGTTTGTTTGTTTTTTGTTTTTTGTTTTTATTATATTTTATTTGATCATTTCTAAGCATTATTCATTTAAGACATAGATCATTTTCTTTTCCTCCCCCCCACCCCCCATAGCCGACGCGTAAATCCACTGGGCATTACATGTTTTCTTGATTTGAACCCATTGCTATGTTGATAATATTTGCATTAGAGTGTTCATTTAGAGTCTCTCCTCTGTCATGTCCCCTCAACCTCTGTATTCAGGCAGTTGCTTTTCCTCGGTGTTTCCACTCCCATAGTTTATCCTTTGCTTATGAATAGTGTTTTTTTCTCCTAGATCCCTGCAAGTTGTTCAGGGACATTACACCGCCACTAATGGAGAAGTCCATTACGTTCGATTATACCACAGTGTATTAGTCTCTGTGTACAATGTTCTCCTGGTTCTGCTCCTCTCACTCTGCATCACTTCCTGGAGGTTGTTCCACTCTCCATGGAATTCCTCCACTTTATTATTCCTTTTAGCACAATAGTATTCCATCACCAACATATACCACAATTTGCTCAGCCATTCTCCAATTGATGGGCATCCCCTCGTTTTCCAGTTTTTGGCCACCACAAAGAGCGCAGCTATGAATATTTTTGTACAAGTCTTTTTGTCCATTATCTCTTTGGGGTACAGACCCAGCAGTGCTATGGCTGGATCAAAGGGTAGATATTCTTTTGTCGCCCTTTGGGCATAGTTCCAAATTGCCCTCCAGAATGGTTGGATCAGTTCACAACTCCACCAGCAATGAATTAATGTCCCTACTTTGCCACATCCCCTCCAGCATTCATTACTTTCCTTTGCTGTTATGTTAGCCAATCTGCTAGGTGTGAGGTGATACCTCAGAGTTGTTTTGATTTGCATCTCTCTGATTATAAGAGATTTAGAACACTTCTTCATGTGCTTGTTAATAGTTTTGATTTCTTTATCTGAGAACTGCCTATCCATGTCCCTTGCCCATTTATCAATTGGAGAATGGCTTGATTTTTTGTACAATTGATTTAGCTCTTTATAAATATGAGTAATTAAACCTTTGTCAGAGGTTTCTATGAAGATTTTTTCCCAATTTGTTGTTTCCCTTCTGATTTTAGTTACATTGGTTTTGTTTGTACAAAAGCTTTTTAGTTTGATGTAGTCAAAATTATTTATTTTACATTTTGTGGTTCTTTCTATGTCTTGCTTGGTTTTAAAGCCTTTCCCCTCCCAAAGGTCTGACATGTATACTATTCTGTGTTTACCCAATTTACTTATGGCTTCCTTCTTTATGTTTAAGTCACTCACCCATTTTGAATTTATCTTGGTGTAGGGTGTGAGGTGTTGATCTATTCCTAGTCTCTCCCACACTGTCTTCCAATTTTCCCAGCAGTTTTTATCGAATAGTGGATTTTTGTCCCAAAAGCTGGGATCTTTGGGTTGCACAGTATTGATTCTAAAACAGAAGGTAAGCGTTTTATTTTAAAGCAAACAAACAAAACCATTAACTTGTAACAAATCAGTAATGTCAAGCAAAACAACTGCATACACTGGACATGCCTGAAAACATATATCTTGTTTCTCACATTTTGGCTATCATCTCTCTGAGAGAAAATGAGGGAGAGAGAGCAACCAAGAGAATATCAACAACTACTGACTGCCTAATTTCCCACCTATAGAAATCCTATATGAGACTTGTGATTTGAGGTCATTCTCAATGAGGATATTAGTAGGGAACAGGTGGGCTTTTCCAATCAATACTCAACAATGAACCTCATCTTAATTATTTCATGATTAACTAAAACATAAAAAGAAAAGATAATCTTGTGCTTATTTTTTATTGATTACAAAAAGTCTTTGATTCACTACCTTAGTTATAGGTTCTTTTACAACAAGGTATAGCCCATACATAATTCAAAATCATTTAATATCTCTTTGGGAGATATGGCAACAGAAATAACCCTGATCTTAAACATCAGGCAAAGTATGAAAAAAGAAGATATGTGTGTGGTGAAAGAGATTCAGAACAGAGTCCAAGAATCCACAGAGGAAACACTATATGGATGAAAGATGTCTATTGCCAAATTTTAACATACATTTTAATGAACATTCTATCGTCCAACAGTGTGTATTATGGAGAATTTAAACTTGCAAATCACCAAGAAAGCAAGAGTTTCCTACCAGTTAGCACCACACCATCCACATGTGGAACCATCAGTTACAGCAAATGGGAGAAATACTGAATGCTATGGATAAATTCACTTACCTTAGCAGTGTACTTTCCAGGTATGTGCACACAGAAAATAAACTTGACACACACATTGGCAGAACTAGCTCAGTGTTTGTGAGGCTCCAAAGGAAAAAGGTGATAGAGAAGAGGTATTGGCTGCCTACCAAACTGGAGGTCTACATAGACATTGTACTGATCCCATTATTTTATGCTTGTGAAACCTGGACAGACTACCAGCATCATGCCAGGAAATTCAATCGCTTCCATTTGAATTGTCTTCACAAGATTCTTAAGATCATCAGGCAAGATAAGGTACCAAACACTGAAGTCCTTTCTCAAACTGAACTGCCAACCATTCAAACTCTGCTGTAGTATGTGCAACTCCAATAGGCTGATCCCAGTGTTTGAATGCCAAACATTTGTTTACCTAAAAAACTATTTTGTGGAGAACTCACACAAGACAAGAGTTCACATGCAGGTCAGACAAAGCAATACAAGGACACTCTTAAGGTCTCTGTGTCAATTGTGAAACATGGGAGACACTGGCACAGAACTACAAAGCATAAAGTGCCTACATCATGGAGGCGCTGTACTCTAACACTAATGTAGAACTGCAGTTGCTTAAAAGAAACACGAGATCCACAAATTTAAAGACATCTCCATCTCTAATGTCCATACAGACTATTTATGCCCAACCTATGGTAGAGCCTTCCTTTCAAGTTTGTATTGGTCTGATAAGCCACAGGGGGGCATATTGTACACTAATCCTTTATATAGTAATATCATTTTAGTCCTCTTTGAGGAAGAAGGACAACTAACCAAGCTTGCAAATAACTGTTGTTATTCAGTGATGAGGTAGGAAGAAGTGGAAGATGAAGTAGATGCAAGAGCAAAGATGACTTTTTGCTAAGAATCTGGCTGTGTAATGGAGGAGAGATGTAATTAAGAAAAGATAGCTTGAGGGAATGGGAGAACACAGTGAAAGATTCTTAAGAATAGAGAAGTGGGCATATTTTTAGCCAATGGGACAGGAACCATTAGCTGATGAGAGATTAAAGATGAAAGAAAGATGTTCCAGGGGCAAGCTACCAGAGAAGACAAAAAAGGTAAGATCTAAATCACAGGTAAAGAAGGTTATCCTTGACAAAAAGAATTGTCTCCACCCTCTCAGACTAGAGCAAAAGAGGAGGTAATGGGTTATGAAGAACAATAAAGAGGAAGCGTATCCCCTTGATGGTCTATTTTCTCTGGAAATTAGGAGGTGAAGTCTCTGTTCCCACTAAAATTCAAAAGAAAACTGTAACTGAAAATTCTATTGATGGGTTTTATTTTTTTTTTCCTTCAGAACTAGCAAACTCATCTTGAAAACTATTCATGGGGAAAGTAAAGGCATATTGCTACTCTAAAGAAGACCATATCACTTGTAAAATGGAATGAAATGAATAAGCAATGTATCAGATACCTCTAATAAGTTCCCAAATTAGGCTAATATCATAATATAACTTTTGTTTGAAGGAGCACAGAGAGGGATTTCTAGCTAAGAATTCAATTCTAGAATAGATTATACCTTTTTTTAATGATTCTCCAAAACATATACCAAAAGCAATGTGTTCTACAGTTTTGCTATTTCTGCCCACAGCAGTTCAAATAATAAATGTGTGCCTAGCCATTTTAACATTTTGTTCCTAATATCCATTTGCATAAAAATCCATGACTACCTAATGTGAACAGTTAGGGAAATAGAAAGAGGGCCACCCAAGCCCTTAAGTTCCCAGGGAAGAATTGCAGGTGACGGCGTACTTAATCTTAGCAAACAAAGGCAAATTACTTTTCAATATTTCTGTGTTCCTCTACTTCCTTCTCTTTTAACAGTGTTCATTATAGACTAAAATGGAAAAATAAAATCATCAGCCAAATGAGCTATGTTTTCTCAACTTTCTAGACAATATATAAGCAATCAGCACATTCAATAGTCATGCAGTTCTATTTGCCCTGTTGTCAAGGAATGACTAATTTTCCACAATTCGTATAATTTGAAATCATCTGAGATAAGGTGTTAAGCATGTTTCAGAGGGAATAAAGATAGGGAAGGAATTATCAAAATGGCTCTGAAAAGCTAAGTGACCTATTTTCATTAATAATATTTAATCAAATGGTACTAGGTTAGTCAGTGGGGGGTGGGGAATCCTGTTTTGTTCAGGTCTCTGAAATTACTATAGGAGATTATGGAAAGGAAACTTCTTTCCTTTAGAAAGAAAAAGAAATCACAATCACAGAGAAAACAACAATTTTTATCCAACATTTTAAACCTTTAAAGTCAAATATTTCTCCAGAAAAGTTGGCCACTAGCAAAAATAACAAAGGTGTACGAAGCTTGCTTCCTGAGGGTAAGGAGAGCAGGGGAAAATTTTTCAGTGCTTGGCATAGAAAACACTTTCACCTTCCTAAAGTAATTGTTCTTAACACTCAAAAACTGGTTTCTCTCTCAGAAAAGAAGATAGAATCAAAGACAACCTCTATACTAGGATATCAGAGAGAATGAAATGGTTTTGCTTTTTTTTTTTAATATAGAAGAAATTCTAGGTAAAAAAGTTAAAAAAAAAGAAAAAAGAAAAATGAT
Source organism: Monodelphis domestica (assembly GCF_027887165.1). Lineage (NCBI taxonomy): Eukaryota > Metazoa > Chordata > Mammalia > Didelphimorphia > Didelphidae > Monodelphis > Monodelphis domestica. Next base: position 142,085,255 of record NC_077233.1, on the reverse strand, counting down.
CTCAAGAAGCAAAGTAAAAATATGACCTGGGTCATAATGTTAGAGGATGGGAAAATGTGACACACAGAGGAGCAAAAAAAGGTTACCACTTATATTTTAAGTGCTTTCTTCTTCTGAGGAAAAAAATAGCAACTGCTTGTCCTCCAAACAATAAGGTAAATTCACTTGTGCAACAAGGTAAAAAGTCATCCAGTAAGAAGCCATGGAAGAAAAGAGGAGGAGGAGTTGGTGATGATGCCCTGATAAGGTTTATAGAGGGAGCTATTTCTTGATCTGATAACAACAATGCAAACAACCCCTGGATCTCTATAGCCTCTGGAAGCAAGCTCCTCACTCCTTTATCATTCTTGCCAACAGCCCTAGTACCCAACTTTTCTGGAGAACAATTTAACCAAAAATGTTTGCCATCAACTGAGTGTATAGTCTAGGACCATGATGGTGAACCTATGACACGCGTAGATGGCCCGCAGTAACCTCTCTTTAGGCACACACTGTCCCAGGCAGAGTTAGTGACTAGAAAGGCAGGGGGACTCCTTCAGAGCTGCTCCCCTTCCCTTCTCCACCACCCTTCCCTGCCCTACTGTGCTTCCTCCCTCCCCTGAGCAAAGGATTCAGGCCACTCCCCTCCCTTTCTCCCTTCCCTATCTGGCCCAGGGCTCCAATGACCCTCCTCCCTCGAGAGAGGAGGCCAAGGCTAAGGGGAAGGCTCCATGCCCAGGTCTTCAAGGAGGAGCAGCCAAGCCCCTGCAATGGTCCACATTCTGCCACTCTGAGTGGCAAGAAAAAAGGAAATAGCTATGGAGGCTTACACAAAACACCCTGCTCCCATCCAGCTTCCAAACCTGCAGAGCCTCCTTTGTCCCCTCCCTGGACTCCTCCTTTGCTTTTGTGTGAGTTAAGACTAAGTGTGTAATTCTCAGAGTAATATTTGGCTTATAAACCTAATTTCTAGGACCCCAGAAAGATCTAAGAGCTTAGAATACAACTGTCCTCCCCCTGCCCCCCCTAAAATTTTTTGGTTTTCCTGACCTAGTATCAAAACCTTGAGAAAAGTTTATCTGTAGTCTGGGATGGATGGAAGCTCTGAGAAGGGACAGACTCAGAGAAGCCAAGAAGGAGTAAGAGATATCACCAAGTCAAGCTGAAGAATGAAGGAACAGGGGATTTCAAATGTATCTTTACTGTCCCAGTATGAAAATCACATGATAGTCATAGGTTTTTGATGATGGGGGGGTTAGGTATACATAATGTTGAAAATCACGGGGGGGGGGGGAGGAACATGAGTCTTGTAACCATGGAAAATTATTCTAAATCATCTAATTAAATAAAATTTTAAAAAATTAAAATTAAAAAAATAAAAATGCAACAAAATGATAAAGATTATACAGTAAGCTAATGAAGTAATATAAGAAGGAAAAAAAATCACACACTCAAGATTATGAACATCACAACCATACCACCCCATTCCCCAATACAGGGTTAGATGAGAGATGGGGAGTGATCTTGCATCAATATTAATTTTAAAAATCTGTTCTTGCAAAAAGATGGAGAGAGATATTTTGTCCCAAGCCTGAGCACTTGGCTTGTGTGGAGTATCCCTTTTCCTTCTCTTCCCTTTCCCACCCCTCTTACCTGCCATTTAGCTCCAATAAAGCCAAATCTGTCTGCATTCTATCTGGCCTCCCTCTCTGCTTATTCAGAATGGCGAAGATCTCTCAGATCTTTACTCCACACATTTTCAAGACCTTAACTTCCCAGAACTCCACTCCCTCCAAGGGGGCGGGGTGGGGGGGGAGGGCGCGGTGGCATAGCATGAGTCCCCCTGGCAGCAATGCCCTCACCTAGAAGACTTCAGGTCAGGTGGACTTTAGACAGACCAGAATCATTGGTAAAGCTATTCTTGCAAGCTCAGACTTGAACTGAACCTAGTAGGTTAGTATTAGCTGCCCCAAAGGACAATTATGTTTTTTAAAAGGGGAAGCTCATCTTATTCTAGAACCCCTGTTTAAGCTGCCTCTTCTTTCCCTGACTGAATGGTGGCAGGACTTGTTGGCCCAAAAATCTCTCCCATCTGATTTTTCTTGAAGAGAGCTGCCTAAGGTAGTCAACCAATTGAAAAGTAAACCTTCCTCCATACGAGATCCATTGTCTGGGGGAGGGAAGGAGGGGGGGGGGAGGAAGGGGTGGACTGCATTCAGTCTTGAGGAGGCAGGGCACTGCATGTAGTCTGGAAGTGTGGTGAGGCACAGCATATGGTCTCTAAAGGAGTCTAAAAGATTTACCATCACTGTTCTAGGACATAATAAATTCCTCATATTGATCAAAAAAACAGGACTATTATAACACTTCTGGTGATGCATGCTGGCATCAATAATACTTCAATTATTAATAATAATTTATATAGTGCTGTAACATTTGCAAAGCAAAATCCTCATGACCCCTGGAGGTAGGTGTTATTATGGTCCCAATTTTACAAGTGGAAGATTCACTGACTTGCCCAAGATCACACAGATATCTGAAGCTGAACTCAGGCCTTTCTGATTATACAGGTCTAGCACTCATTTCCAGCACCACCTAATAGCTTCTAGAAAGCATTGCTAAAGATTCTACAATCTAAGAGAGAAACTAAAGACTTTTGGAACCACAAATAACATATTCATCAGTACCGGTAATCAAAAGCAAGGGCTTCAGAAAACAAAGGCAGATTTAGGAAATGAAAAGTTAGTTAAGAAAAAGTTCTGGGAAGGGCCTTTGGATTTCTAATTAAAAGCTTAAAATATAACAATAGAGTTTTGGCCAGAAATGGCTCAAACTATAGAAACATATTTGCTTAGAAACTAATCAAATTCGGGGGCAGCTGGGTAGCTCAGTGGATTGAGAACCAGGCCTAGAGATGGGAGGTCCTAGGTTCAAATCCGGCCTCAGCCACTTCCTAGCTGTGTGACCCTGGGCAAGTCACTTGACCCCCATTGCCTAGCCCTTACCACTCTTCTGCCTTGGAGCCAATACACAGTATTGACTCCAAGACAGAAGGTAAGGGTTTAAAAAAAAAAAAAGAAAGAATGAAACTAATCAAATTCAACTAAACAGGTCTCTTCTGTTTGTCTGCCTCCCTATCTCTATCACTCTCTTAGCAGAATAGCTAAAAATGTCTATTTGGCTTAATGATGTTATCCTTCAAAAGGTAGAATTAATGAGGGAAACTGCAACTCAATATTTGTTTTTCACCAAAAAAAGTGCTGGTTAAAGTAAAAGTGACAAAAACCTCAGAAATAGCAAGATTATTCCACTTTAGATTTTGTGTTAGAAAAAAGGAAAGTTTGAAATCGTTAGAGATGTAGCCTAACAATGATAATAATAATAGCTGGCACTTAAATAGTGCCTTAAGGTTTTCAAAATAACTTCACAAATATCTCATTTTGGGCAGAACCAGGAGAACATTGTACACAGAAACTTAAACATTGTGGCACAATCAAAAGTAATGGACTTCTTTACTAGTAGCAATGCAATGATCCAGGACAATACCAAGGAATTTATGAGAAAGAATACTACCCACATCCAGAAAAAGAACTGTGGGAATAAAAACTCAGAAGAAAAACATATCATTGATCACATGGTTCATTGGGGATATGATTGGGGATTTTGACTTTAAAAGATCATTCTATTGCAAATATTAATAATATTGAAATAGGTTTTGACCAATGATACAGGTATAACCCTGTGAAATTCCTCATCAGCTCCAGGAGGGGGGAGGGAAGAGGAAAGGGAAAGAAAATGAACCATGTAACCATGGAAAAATATTCTAAATAAATAATTTTTATAATTTAAAAAAATTTTAAAAATCAAGTATTTTATCTTTACAACAACCCTGGGAGCTATATACTTTTATTATCCTCATTTTACAAATAAGGCTACTGAAGAAGAAAAAGATAGATGATTTATCCAAACACAAAGCTAGTAAAAGAGGCAAGATTTGAACTCAGATCTTCCTAAAACCAAGTCTAGCACTCCAGTGGTTCCCATTTAGTGGTTCCCAAACACTTTAAGGGTACACAATAATGATCCATAGGATCTGCACTTAAAATTCTTTAATGAGAGGGAAAGAGTATAGTGAAATAATAGGAAATGGTTCCTATCATCTAGAAGGGGAGAAAGCTCATTTTGAATAAGAGAGAGTAAAGGGAGTAGAACCAAAAGAACAATATACATAATGACTCCATTAATATAAATGGTAATACTAAAACACTCCAAAGTCAAGGGAATTGCAATAACCAGTTCAGAAAAAAGATGAATAATACATCTGGTTCTTCTTGATTAAAGGGGAAAAGGGATACAGATGTAGAATGTTGCATATAGGGAGCCATGATATGGCAGATTAGAGGCAATGACACAGCCAAACTCAACAATCCTTTCCAAGCAACTTTGAATAATGCCTCAAATTAAATTTTGGAGTTGTAGAACAGAGAAAAAAAGTCAGGGTGAGGTAGTATTCCAATCTAAAACAACTTGGGAAGTTTGTAGGAGAGGTCTATGACACAGAAGTGGGGGACAGGAACAAGGTACACACAGCAGTAGCATTAGCCAAAGACTTGGAGGTGGTCTCAATAGTGGCAACAGTAGCTTCAGGAGCTCTCTGACCAGAGACAACAAAGGGGTTGGACAACTGATCATAAAGAGATTACAAGCACTTTGCTGGCACTAGGTGTTGCTAGCACAGATGGCAACTCTATTGCCCATATCTGGTTCCAGGCCACAGTTCCATGGTGGAGAGGAGTATTTGTGGTCATTCACAAAGAAGACAGGTGCTGGTCACAGTTCCAAGGCCGAGAGAAACACTAGCATGGCTAGCTTGAGAGAATGGGGGCCTTTCCTGGGTAAAGACAAGAACACAGACCAAGAAACCACTGAACAAACCTCTCCCCAGACACCATCTTGGCAACACTGAAAACTTGCAGACCCCCAGGAGCTCAGGAAAAGCAACACAAAAATGCTTGAAGTTTGGGACAGTACTTCCACACTCCAACATAAATATAAATTTCAGATCAAGAAATAAGTCTGGGAAATTGAGGAAACAATAAAAAGAGAACTTGACCAAAAAAAGCAACTACAGTGGAAAAAAAGATCAAGACACTCAGAAGAAGATAATAATGTGGAAATACCTACAACCAAAGCCTCAAAGGAAAAATGTTAATTGGACAGAAGCCCAGTAAGCCCTGGAAGAGTTAAAGGAAGAAATGAATAGTAGAGGAAAAATTGGGGGAAGAAATAAGAATTATGCAAGGAAATTACAAAAAAGTGAATTAACAGGGGTGGTTAGGGGGCTCAGCACATTGCAAGAAAGGCCTAGAGATGGGAAAGTCCTGGGAAATACGGATTCAGACACTTTCTAGTTGTGCCTAGGAAGACAATTCCCCTAGGCAAGTCACTAAACCCCCATTGCCTGGCCCATACCACAGTCAATATATAAGATGGAAAGTAAAGGTTTGAAGAGAGAAAAAGAAAGAGAATTAACATCTTGGTAAAAGAGGCACAAAAAAAAATACTGAAGGAAATAATACCTAAAAAAGCAGAAATGGCCAAATGGAAAACAGGTACAAAAGCTCACTGAAAAAAATAATTCCTTAAAATTAGAACTGAGCAAATGGAATCTAATAACTCCATGAGACATCAAGAAACAAAATAAAGTTAAAAAAATGAAAAAATAGAATGTGAACTATCTCAATGGATAAACAACTGACATGGAAAATAGATCAAGGAAAGATCATTTAAGAATTATTGAACTACCTGAAAGCCATGATCAAAAAAAGGGACTAGACATCTTATTTCTTGAAATATGAAATGTAAAGGAAAACTCCCCCAATAACTTAGATTCAGAGGATAAAATACTTATTGAAAGAATCTACTGATTACTGCCTGAGATTCTAAAATGAAAACTTCTAGAATATTATAGCTCCTAAGTTCGCAAATCAAAGAGAAAATGGTACAAGTAGCCAGAAAGAAACTATTCAAATACTATGAAATCAAAGTCAGGAATACAAAATTTAGTAGCTTCCACTTTAAGGAGCAGAGGGCTTAGAATATGATATTTCTAAGGGCAAAGGAACTAGGATTACAACCAAAGATAAACAGCAGAAAAAAATAAACATAATCCTCCAGGGGAAAATGGCTGTTTACTATAAAGAGGATTGAAAATCATTGAAAAGCATTCCAGAAGAAAAAACCATAGCTGAAGAGAAAATTTAACATGCAAACACAAGCCATAGAAGAAACATAAAAAAGTAAGCCTGAAAGACAATACATAAGAGACACAATAAAGTTAAACTGTTTACATTCCTATGTGGAAAGATAATATAAATAATTCCTAAAAATTTTATTGTTATTAGGGCAGTTAAAAGCAGTCTACAAAGACAGAGTATAGGTATGAGTCAATTATGATTGACTCATGATCCCGAAAAAATTTAAGAGGTAAGGAAGAGGGATGCACTGAGAGAAGGGGGAAGAGAGGGGTAGAATGAGGAAATTTTTCACACATAAAAGAGACAAACAAGGAAGAGCTCTTACAATATGGGGGATATAGGGGAAGTGGTAGGCAATGCTTGAATCTCACTCTCAAGGGAACTGGTTCAAAGAGGGAAGCAGGCATGCAGATGCAAAGGTGTGAGCACGCACGCACACACACACACACACAGAAATCTATCTCACCCAATGGGGAAATAGGAGGGAGAGGCTATAAGGGGAATGAAAAAAGGGAAAGCATATTAAAGGATGCTGTAGTCAGAAGCAAAAGACTTTCAAGAAGGGAATAAATCACAAGAGAGAAATGGAGAAACAGCAGAAAATAGGATGAAGGGAAATATACAATTAGCACAATTAGTAACTATATGAATATGAATAAGTTCACTCACAAAATGGAAACAAATATCAGAATGTATTAGAAAACAGAATCCAACAATATGTTGTTTGTAAAAGATATACTTGACACAGAGAGACACACAGAGAGATAAAATAAGGCAATGGAATAGAAGCTATTATGCTTCAGCCAAAGTAAAAAAAAAAATTGCAGGGGTACCATTCATGAGCTCAGAAGAAGGAAAAGTAAAAATCAAGTTAAAAGAGAGAATCATGGAAACTACATTCTGATAAAAAGTATCACAGACAATGAAGTACTATCAAAACATTTTACAGTGAATTCCTCTGATAAAGGCCTCTTTTCTCAAATATATAGAGAACTGAGTCAAAAATTAAAAAATATGAGCCATTCCCCAGTTGATAAACTGACAAGGTAGTTTTCAGAGGAAGAAATCCAAGCTATCTGGTCATGAAAATATGTTCTAAATCACTATTAATTAGAGAAATGCTCATTCAAACAAATCTGAGATCCTACGTCACAATAATCAGAAATGAAAAATGCTGGAAGTAATAAGGGAATATGAGTACACTAATAAACTGTTGCTGTGAAGTCCAACCATTCTGGAGAACAATTTGAAACAATGTCCTAAGAGCTATAAAATTGTGCATCCCCAGTGACTCGGCAATATCACTACTAAATCATATACCAAAGAGATCACAGGAAAAAGAAAAGGATCTATATGTTCAAAAATATTTATAGCACCTATTTTTTGTGGTGGCAAAGAACTGAACATTGAAAGGGATGCCCATCAGTAGGAGAATGGCTAAACAAGTTGTGGCACATGGCTGTGCAGGAGTACTAGAGTGCTTTGATGAATAAAAAGGAAGAATCATTTCAGAAAAAACATGTCAAGACCTCTATAAAATGATGCAAAGTGAAATGAGCAGAACCAGGAGATTATTATACCAGGTAACGGCAATATTGTAATGATGATCAACTTAGCTATTCTAATCAATACAATTCAAAAAAACTCATGAAGAAAAATGCATCCATCTCCAGAGAAAGAACCGATAAACTCTGAGTACAAACTGAAGGATAATTTTTTTCACTTTTCTTAATTTTCTTGTTTTTTATGATATGGCTAATATGGAAATGTTTTACATTATTTCACAGGTATAAATGATATGCTGCTTGCCTTCTCAGTGAATAGGGAGGAGGCAGAAGGGAAGAGAATTTGGAATTCAAAACTAAAAACAAAAAGATTAAAAATAAACATTTTAAAGAATAAAAAAATGCATATACTGGTAGATGTGTTTGCTTTTGATAGTGGAATTTTGCTTGAATTTTACTTAGTTCCAAGAGAGGACTGAATGAGGGGAAAGGTATACTGGGAAATATTCCATTTTTGCCTTTTGTGAAAATGGAGATTTGAACCCCAGACTTCAATCCCCTTGGTACTTCCCAGAATTCCCTATAATCTCACCTGAGATCCCCACCTGGGCGAGATCACAATTTGTATTTAAACTGGATGTTCTGCACTCCTGCAATCCTTACCAAGATTGTTCTCCCGGTCCCAACCCGCCCGGCTCCAGACCAGGCCCCAGACCCGGCCCCAACAACTCTGGCCTCGGAGACAGATCAAAGATCACCCCAGGCTGCTGGTAGCAGACCCAATTTCTTCAGGATCAAAAACCAGCTGGTAAAAAAGGGAGTGTTCTTTCTTTAGGCTACAATTAGCCTCCACGTGGACCAGGGGCAGGGGATCACAGAGGGGAAGAATGAGGAGAAGGAAGAGACTTTTCCAAACAGGAAGTTATAAGCATGGCTCACTTAAAAGGGTACCTTTTGAGTGCATTGATTCTTTTATTTATATCACCTGAGGTTCAGGGGGAAAATTCAATTTCCATGCAATTCTTTGGCCCAATTTGAGATTCCAAAAACTCACCCTTGCTATGGGGAGGCAGCTCAGTGGCTCAGTGAATTGAGAGCCAGACCTAGTGACAGGAGGTCCTGGGTTGAAATTTGGCCTCAGACACTTTCTAGCTGTGTGACCCTGGATGGGTCACTTGACTCCCATTGCCTACCCCTTACCAATCTTCTGCCTTCTGACAATAGACATTTAAATGGATAATTAAAAAAAAAACAATGAACTTTAAAGAGATTTGAGGTTATATTTTTAAGGCTTTTCAGACTCCAATGTTTTATAAAAATCTCTGTATTCCATCGCATTTTGCTAATTGTTTTGTTTAAGATTTAATTTTGTTGGTTTTAAATTCATATATTAATGCATTCAATACTATTCTGTTACAATGAATCAGTTTAATGTACTGGGTTTTAACTACTGTTATATTCTGTTGCTTTTCCCCTATAACTATACTGAACAAATATTATTGATTAAGCCCATAAAAAAACAGCCTTTTCTATTTTTGAATATGTATATTGGCACCTAAAGGATGGATGGACTTCATCAAACTGGTTACAATTGTATAACAAACTTTGGAAATTTCAATTTAGCTAAATATCTCAAATTGATTTTAAGGGGTCTTTAGACATGATTTTTAGAATTTTTTTTAACAATCTCTGGTCATTTTGCCTGCCTCTTCTGGTGAAGGTAAGGTCCATTTTATTAGCTGAAGTTAAATATAATTATAATCCCCACCTCCCACATTTATAACAACGTGAATGGATGGGACATCACAGTCCCATACCAAGGAGCTGGGAAGTTAATCCCAGGGCATATAGTACCCCTGGAGCACTCCCAAAAGAGGAAGATCTCTCATTTATAACTCTTCAGCTCACTTTACCCAACATCAACAGTATGGAGGTTTTGGGGTTTTCCTAGACTCCTCTGCCACATTTTTGTAATGATATCTTGATTTCTTGATGATGTTATAAACCCAAAATTAGTTTTACTTTTTTTTTTTTAAACCCTTACCTTCCATCTTGGAGTCAATGCTGTGTATTGGCTCCAAGGCAGAAGAGTGGTAAGGGCTAGGCAATGGGGGTCAAGTGACTTGCCCAGGGTCACACAGCTAGGAAGTGGCTGAGGCCAGATTTGAACCTAGGACCTCCCGTCTCTAGGACTGGCTCTTAATCCACTGAGCTACCCAGCTGCCCCCAAGTTTTACTTTTTTAAAAAAAATGTTTAACAAGGTTGAAAGATTTGCTATGGTTGTAAAAATTGTGACAAATATTCATCAGTTCATACGCTTTTAAAAATTCCATACAATAACTTATGTGAAATATAATAGTGGGTTTGTTTGCTATTGTAATTAATTGGGCTATTGAGAAATTTGGGGATATTGATAACTACATATTTGTACTACTGTTCTTTATAAAAATAAAAAAAGCTGTTACCTTATCAAATTCATTTGCTTGTACTCACAGTGGATCATGGCCAGGCATGAAGAGGAAATGGATCTCATTTTTGGTGAGAAACCGTGTATTCTATATTTTCTTAGCTGACACAGTGTGTCAATGATTATATGCTATATTTCTGAATTTTAAAACTTTATTATATTTTTCTTGCATGTGTAATATACTATTTCCGTTTTTTTTATTTTTCTCTACTTTTTATATTTGAAGCACGTCATCAGTATTAAGATTTTCTTTAACTTTTTTGATTTTGCAGTAATATAAGTTTAAAATACATTTGCTATTATGTCAATGCATGCCCCAAAAGCTTGAGACTATAAAAATGATGCCACTAATTGTTTTAAAAAAAATTATGGGACTTTGCTTAATGATTTTGTCCAATTCCAGAACAAGATATACAAAAGAGCCATTGCACAGGGCCAAAGAAGCGCAAAGCTAAACCTGAATTGTGCCAAAAGGGCACACAGGTCCAAAAAAAAAAAGAAGAAGAAGAAACCAATCCAAGAAGTATTGATGCATTTCTAAGCCAAAACAAAGGACTTGAACCTACTGTGAAGACTCGAGGTTGAGACACTTAACATATGTTAAGACATAGGCCTTCCTTGAATCCACACTCTTTGTTAAAATACTTACAGAGGAATATCCCTAATTTGGCTCTTACCTGGTGTGATAGAGACATGAGAGAGAGAGATTTAGAAGGGCTTGTGGACCAAGATGCAAGAGAAGATTCCAATGGAACGTCCCCAGTTGTTGGCAGTTTGAGCTAACAGGGGGGAAGGGGCTTTTGGACTTTGTCTCTGACTAGGAGACACGCACTCTCTCCCTGGAGATTTGAAGCTGGCTGAGATTTTTGTGAGGCTGACTTGGTTTTTGGACTTTGTCTCTAGCTCTGAGCAGTGGAAGCTAATCAGGGAGAAGCTTTGAGTTGGTCTATAAGAGAGTTGAGCTGGCCAGGAGAAAAGGAGAGACTTTGAACTTTGTTTCTTTCTGGGGTTAAGCTGAGAGATCTGGCTGATTTATGAAGAAGAAGAAAAGATTTTGAACTGCTATTGTCCTCCATCTTTCTAACTGTCTTAAGAGTCACAGTTTGTATAACATTTAAAATTCAACTGTTATGATTAAAATTTAGGGGGAAATGAGGCAGGTAGAAATTAGTTTCTCTCTGCAAGGAATATTATGTTTTTATGAGGTTTATTAAGGGTTAAGGATTAAAGAAAATACAGAATAAGAAAGCACGTGCCTATGCCCAGAGAGGCCTAGACAACCTCACCTACATTATGAAAGGACCCATCTGCTTGCAAGTGGGAACAGGAAAAAAAGAGACCCCTCCATAGACAGAGACCCTTCAAATAATAATTTGCTCTCAGCCCAGGTGAGTATTCAGTGAGATTACAAAGCATTCTAGGGAAGTGGAGCAAGGACTTCTGGGGATTGAAGTCCTGGATTCAAGTCTCCATTTTTACATTTGTGACTGGAATACTTCCTCAAACCTTTCTAAAATTATCCCCTTAGTCTAGGGAAGTCCTCATCCCTCTTACCTCAGTTTTCCCATCCTGTTATCCCAATAAACCCCCTGACTGAGAAAGAAAATGGAGTATCTTTATAATTCACTCAGGAGGGAGGGAAGAAGCATAGGCTTAAAGAAAATTTGGGAGGTGGGGGAGGCAAAACAGAGAGGTTGGTTAAGGGAGAGAGTGAGGGAGGAAGGAGATTAGGAAGTAGATTGATCCATCAGCAATCAGTAGGTATCAATAAGCAAACCGCAGAGTAAACCCCAGAGCAATGTCCCCCTCTGTACCAGCATCTCTGTGTGTGGCATCCCTGTATCCCCCAGTATTTCTCTGTTCTACCTCCATTACCAATAAGCAGCGTCAGGTTCCCATTAACAGTCCTCTCTAGTCACAGCCAGCCAGAGAACAGCAATGTCCCTCAGTTTACCTTCTCCATTTCACTAGTAACAGTTTCCAGTCAGCTTACATTTTATTAACATATGTTAAGACATAGGCCTTCTTGTATCCACATTATTTGTGAAGATACAGAGGAGTATCCCTAACTTGGTTCCTATCCACACTCTTTGTGAAAATACTTACAGAGGAATATCCCTAATTTGGCTCCTACCTGGTTCTTATAATCTAGTCCCTTTTCTGTCTTTCATAATGAGTAGTCCTGGCTACTGACTGTGTAAATGCTTACTTGTTTATATCATTTTAATTGGGCCTGATTCAAGAACATGTTATAGATTTATTTTTCCTTTACTTAGAATTTTTACACATAAGACTTTGATAGTCTATATTTCATCCAGAAATTATCTTTTATTTTTTTATTTGGATTTTTCTGATGTCTTTTTAATTTCTCTTGCCAATTGATTCATATACCTCATAACTCAGCCATACATCTCTAAATGATCTCTGTCTTTTTAAATCACTCTCTTCAAGGGGGGAATGTAAAAATATTATTCTAAATTGCAAAGTTTAAATTCCTTTTGAGAAGAATTTTAGGTTAAGAAACATGCTACCTCTCAGAATCCAGAAACTGAACTGTTTGGAGAAGACATCAAGAAGATGCCTCCAGACCACAAGTTGCAGGAGAAGATCAAGAATGAACTTTGGGTGTGGTTGATTGAATATTTATTTGTACATATACTTTCATGCCAAAGGGGACTGCCCCCTAACTGTTTTGTCAATGCGTCTAGCAATTATTGGTTTTGTTCTTTTTTTCCTCTTATCCTCAAATTATTGTAATCTTTAAGTTAATTATGTTTTTATGATCCTTTTGGGGAAACTGGTTTCCCAATAACGATCAAAGAGAGGAATGTAAAAATGGAGATTTGGGGCAGAATCAAGATGGCCACACAGAAGGAGCAGAAATTCAGACCTCTGAAAACCCTTCCTTACTGATCACAAACTGAATGCTCCCAGGGGACTAAAAATCAAACCCAACAACAAGACAGAGCAAAGGAACCCTCCTGCTGGACTCAATACAAAAGGTACGCCCCCCCCCCAAAAAAAAAAAGCCAGAATCCGAGAACACTCCGGTTTAAGGGGAAGGCAGAACAAAGGTTCCAGGACCCACCCACCCCCCACCTAGAGCACTGGGCCTCCAGTAGCAGCAAGAACCTCTGGGAGGGCAAAGGCGCTGGTCTGAAGGGTGTATCTAGCTGGCAGTGCAGTGCCAAGCTTGGAGCGTTGAGCACAGACGGCGGGAAGAGAGCTGGAGAGGGAGCTAGCAGCCTGGTCAGAGCTGTGGATATCTTCCATACTGCTCCAGCCTTCCGGAAGGTTTTTGGTTTCAGAGCATACCTAGCCTAACCCAGCTGAACTTAATCTCATCAAAAGTCTTCAGAACTCAGGGAAGCCTAGGCTGCAACACTGACTGTTGGACTTTAATCCAATCAAAAGCCTCCAGAGGACAGAGAAGGGCAAACTCCAACACTCATCCCCCATAGACTGCACTGAGAGATCTGAAAAAGCTCCAAGAGGGGAGACTAACTAAAGCCCCCAAAATAAAAAAAAAATCAGAGGAACAAGACCACAGACAAATACAGGGAGCAAAGAAGGGGTAAATATGAACAAACAACAGAAAAAGAAAAAAGAAATTGCAATTGACAGCTTCTGCACAGGCAACAAACCAAGAACAAACAATATACAGGAGTATGTAATAATAAAAGAGAAATCCCAGTGAAATAGACACAGGCTTTGGAAGAACTCAAAATGCAATTCAAAACACAACTAAGAGAGGCTGAAGACAACTGGGACAAGAATTTTAAAACTAAGATAAGTCATCTGGAAACAGAAAATAGTGTTTTGAAAGCCAAAATAAACCAGCTTGAAAATTAGGCAAAGGAGATGAGAGATGAGGCAAAGAAGATGAAAGATGAGGCAAAGAAGCTGAAAGATGAGGCAAAGGAGATGAGAGATGAGGTAAAGAGAATGAAAGAGGACCTCCAAAGAAAATCAGACCAGAATGAGAAGGATGACCAAAAATCCAGGGATGAAATCCAGTCTTTAAAAACCAGAATACAACAACTAGAATCAAGTGACTTCACAAGGCAGCAGGACACTATAAAACAAAACCAAAAACAATGAAAAAATTGAGGAAAATATGAAGCATCTCATTCACAAAACAGAGGATTTAGAAAACCGTTCAAGGAGAGACAATTTAAGAATCATTGGTCTACCAGAAGACCATGACAAAAGAAAAATCCTGCATATATTACTTCAGGAAATTATTCAGGAAAACTGCCCCAATATTCTAGTACAAGAGGGAAAAGTGGAGATTGAAAGAATCCACAGATCACCTCCTGTTCTGAATCCTGTTACAGTTAAAAGAGTGGTTGCCTTAAACTATGACCGCAAAAATATGGTTTCAAGACAGTGTCTTGAGTTAAATCAAAAATAAGGTGGTCTCCATGGGAAAAAATCCCAAATATGAAATACCCAAGTCAGCTGGGTTTTTTGGAGATTTTAATTAATACAAATTAAGGAATTAATGAAAGGGAGAGAGAGAGAGAGAGAGACACACACACACACACACACAGAGAGAGAGAGAGAGAGAGAGAGAGAGAGAGAGAGAGAGAGAGAGAGAGAGAGAGAGAGAGAGAGAGAGAGAAATAATGAGAAAAGGGCTAGGCCAGCCTAGGCTTAAGCCTTAAGAGAGAGATCAGTCAGTCTTTTATCAACTCACCACAAGATCCTTCCAAGCAAAACTCTAGTGTTCAGAAAGACCCTCCAGTTTAGCTCAGGAAGCTGAGCTAAGTTCTGCCACAGAGAGAGAGACCAGCCTCCAATTCAGCTCCATAGCTGAATTCCCTTCAGAGGCCTTCTGACTTCCTTTTAGAGAAAATATTCTCCTATATCACCTCCCCTAAGTTTTCACATCTACCAATCACAGTAGATGATTTCACAGGACTGACCATTCTTAATTCACACCTGAGTAGACTAAACTTTTGAGTAATTCACACCTGAGATGAATTTTCTGTTCAGGTCTGGTCTTTTATTTATGAATGCTTGGAACTCTTCTGTTGTGTTGAATAACCATACTTTCCCCTGTAAGAATATAGTCAGTTTTGATGGGTATTTTATTCTTGGTTTTAGACCTAGTTCCCTTGCTTTCCAGAATATCGTATTCCATGCCTTTCGGTCCTTCAGTGTGGATGCAGCCAGATCCTGTGTTAACCTCACCATGCTTCCATGATATCTGAATGGCTTCTTCTTGGCAGCTTGTAATATCTTTTCTTTCATCTGATTGCTTTGAATTTGGCTATAACATATCTTGGTGTTGTCAGTTGGGGATTAAATACAAGAGGTGATCTGTGGATTCTTTCAATCTCCACTTTCCCCTCTTGTTCTAGGATCTTGGGACAGTTTTCCTGAATAATTTCCTCTAGTATTATTTCCAGGCTTTTTCTTTTGTCGTGGTCTTCTGGTAGTCCAATTATTCTTAAATTGTCTCATCTTGAACGATTTTCTAAATCGTCTGTTTTGTGAATGAGATGCTTCACATTTTCCTCAATTTTTTCATTCTTTTTGTTTTGTTTTATAGTGTCCTGCTGCCTTGTGAGGTCACTTGATTCTAGTTGTTGTATTCTGGTTCTTAAAGATTGGATTTCATCTCTGTCTTTTTGGTCGTCTTTTTCCTTCTGGTCTGATTTTCTTTGAAGATCATCTTTCATCCTCTTTACCTCATCTTTCATCTCCTTTGCCTCATCTTTCATCTCCTTTGCCTCATTTTCCAGATGGTTGATTTTGGCTTTCAAGACACTATTTTCTTGTTTTAGTTCAAGTGCCTCTGTTTCCAGATGACTTATCTTAATTTTTAGGTTCTTTTCCCAATTGTCTTCAGCCTCTCTTAGTTGTTTTTTGAGTTTTTCCACAGCCTGTGTTCAATTAACTGGGATTTCTGGTTTATCCTTTGCTGATCTCTCCCCCTCTGTTCCATTTGCTGAATAGTAGCTGTCTATTGTAGTTTCTTTCTTCTTTTTCTGTTGTTTGCTCAAATTCACCCCTTCTTTACTCCCCATATTTGTCTGTGCTCTTTCTCCTCTCATTTTCTTTGTTTTTTGGGGGCTTCTATCAGTCTCCCCTCTTGGAGCATTAACAGAAGATCTCTTGGTGTAGTCAATTAATAAAATTGAAAGTCAAAGAACTATTGATTTAATAAACAAGACTAGAAGCTGGTACTTTGAAATAAAATAAAATTGACAAAGTACTAGTCAGTCTAATTTAAAAAAGGAAAGAAAAAAACCAAATTGACAGTATACAAGATGAAAAGGGAGACCTCACCTCTAATGAAGAGGAAATCAAGGCAATCATTAAAAACTACTATGCCCAATTATATGGCAAAAAAATATGGCAATATAAATTATATGGATCAATACTTACAAAAATATGAATTGCCTAGACTAAATGAAGAAGAAATAAATTACCTAAACAACCCCATATCAGAAAAAGAAATTGAACAAGCCATCAAAGAACTCCCTAAGAAAAAATCCCCAGGTCCAGAAGGATTCACAAATGAATTCTATCAAACATTCAAAGAACAGCTAACCCCAATACTATACAAACTATTTGACAGAATAAGCCAAAAAGGGGTTCTACCAAATTATTTTTACAACACAAACATGGTACTGATCTCAAAGCCTTGCAGGTTAAAAACAGAGAAAGAAAACTATAGGCCAATCTCCCTAATGAATATTGTGACAAGGAAATGCAAAAGATGCAAAAATCTTAAATAGGATACTAAGAAAAAGACTCCAGCAAGTCATCACAAGGGTCATCCACTACAATCAGGTAGGATTCATTCCAGAAATGCAAGGATGGTTCAATATTAGGAAAACCATCCACATAATTGACGATATAAAGAAGCAAACTGAAAAAAATCACATGATTATCTCAATAGATGCTGAAAAAGCCTTTGACAAAATACAACACCCATACCTATTGAAAACACTAGAAAGTATAGGAATAGAAGGGCCTTTCCTAAAAATAATAAACAGTATATACCTAAAACCATCAGCAAACATCATCTGCAATAGGGAAAAACTCAAAGCCTTCCCAATAAGATCAGGAGTGAACCAAGGATGCCCATTATCACCTTTATTATTTAATATTGTACTAGAAACACTAGCAGTAGCAATTAGAGAAGAAAAAGAAATTGAAGGTATTAAAATTGGCAATGAGGAGACCAACCTGTCAGTCTTTGTGGATGATATGATGATTTACTTAAAGAATCCCAGGGAATCAACCAAAAAGCTAATCAACATAATCAACAACTTTAGCAAAGTTTCAGGATACAAAATAAACCCACATAAGTCATCAGAATTTCTATATATCTCCAACAAAGCTCAGCAGCAAGAATTAGAAAGAGAAATTCCATTTAAAGTCACCCGAGACAATATAAAATACTTAGGAATCTATCTGCCGAGACAAACACAGGAACTATATGAACACAACTACAAAACACTCTCCACACAATTAAAACTAGATCTAAACAATTGGAAAAACATTGATTGCTCATGGGTGGGACGAGCTAACATAATAAAAATGACCATCCTACCCAAACTTATCTATCTATTTAGTGCCATACCCATTGAACTACCAAAAAACTATTTTACTGAATTAGAGAAAACCATGACAAAGTTCATTTGGAAGAACAAAGGATCAAGGATATCCAGGGAAATAATGAAAAAAAATACAAAGGAAGGTGGCCTTGCAGTCCCAGATCTCAAACTATATTACAAAGCAGCGGTTACCAAAACAATTTGGTACTGGCTAAGAGACAGAAAGGAGCATCAGTGGAATAGACTTGGGGTAAATGACCTCAGTAAGACAGTCTTTGACAAACCCAAAGACCCCAGATTTGGGGACAAAAATCCAGTATTTGATAAAAACTGCTGGGAAAATTGGAAGACAGTGTGGGAGAGATTAGGTTTGGATCAACACCTCATACCCTACACCAAGATAAACTCAGAATGGACGAATGACTTGAATATAAAGAAGGAAACTATAAGTAAATTAGGTGAACACAGAATAGTATACATGTCAGAACTTTGAGAAGGGAAAGATTTTAAAACCAAGCAAGACTTAGAAAGAGTCACAAAATGCAAAATAAATAATTTTGACTACATCAAATTAAAAAGTTTTTGTACAAACAAAACCAATGTAACTAAAATTAGAAGGAAAGCAACAAACTGGGAAATAATCTTCATAACAAAAACCTCTGACAAGGGTCTAATTACTCAAATCTATAAAGAGCTAAACCAGTTGTACAAAAAATCAAACCATTCTCCAATTGAAAAATGGGCTAGGGACATGAATAGGCAATTTTCAGTTAAAGAAATCAAGACTATTAATAAGCACATGAAAAAGTGTTCTAGATCCTTATAATCAGAGAGATGCAAATCAAAAGAACTCTAAGGTATCACCTCACACCTAGCAGATTGTTCAACATGACAGCTATGGAAACTAATGAATGCTGGAGGGGATGTGGCAAAGTAGGGACATTAATGCATTGCTGGTGGAGTTGTGAATTGATCCAACCATTCTGGAGGGCAATTTGAAACTATGCCCAAAAGGCGATAAAAGACTGTCTGCCCTTTGATCCAGCCATAGCACTGCTGGGTTTGTACCCCAAAGAGATCATAAGGAAAAAGACTTGTGCAAGAATATTCATAGCTGCGCTGTTTGTGGTAGCCAAAAATTGGAAAATGAGGGGATGCCCTTCAATTGGAGAATGGCTGAACAAATTGTGGTATATGTTGGTGATGGAATACTACTGTGCTAAAAGGAATAATAAAATGGAGGAATTCCATGGAGACTGGAACAACCTCCAGGAAGTGATGCAGAGTGAGAGGAGCAGAACCAGGAGAACATTGTACACAGAGACTGACACATTGTGGTACAAGAGAATCTAATGGACTTCTCCAGTAATGGCTTTATTACGAGAAAAAAAAAAACCTATCCTCAAGCAGAGGACAAACTGAGGGAGTAAAAACACTGAGGAAAAGCAACTGCTTGACTACAGAGGTTGAGGGGACATGATCGAGGAGAGACACTAAATGAGCGCCCTAATGCAAATACCAACAACAAGGAAATGGGTTCAGAGCAAGGACACAAGTGATACCCAGACGAATTGCCCATCGGCTAGGGAAGGTGGGGGGGGGGGGGGGCCGTTGGCGGGGCGGAAAAGAAAATGATCTGTTTCCAATAAACAATGTATGAAAATGACCAAATAAAATAATGGTTTTTTTAAATTAATAAATAAATAAGGAATACATGGAGACTGGAACAACCAGGAAGTGATGCATAGCGAAAGGAGCAGAACCAGGAAAACATTGTACACAGAGACTGAAATACTGTGGTACAATCGAATTAGTGTCAATACAATGTCCCTAAATATTCTGCAGGGATCTAGGAGAAAAAACACTATCCACAAGCAGAGGACAAACTGTGGGAGTAAAAACACCAAGAAAAAGCAACTGCTTGACTTGAGGGGACCTGATTGAGGAGAGACTCTAAATGAACACCCCAATGCAAATACCAACAACATGGAAATAGGTTCAAATCAAGGACACATGTGATACCCAGTGGAATCGATCATCCGCTATGGGAGGGTTGGTGGGAGTGGGGGGAGGAAAAGAAAATGACCTTTGTTTCCAATGAATAATGTTTGAAAATGACCAAATAAAATAATGCTTAAAAAATAAATAAATAAATGGGTTTTTTTAAAAAAAGAATACATGTAGAAGATTTCATATTGACAGTCTGAGACCGTGACGAGAGGCTTTCTGGATTTCATGAATCGTGGATTTCAAATGACACAAAGGAAACCTCTCCAGAGTCCTAAACTGGGAAAACCTAATCTTACCACATCTCTTAATTTCTCGGGCCTAAAACTAGAAATTAAGAACAAACTTACAGATGATACTGTTCTCTCCTTATTGAGCTCTCACCTCATTCAGCAAGCCTCTCATATGTTCTATTGCCTAATTTAATCCATATAATTTTCTATCCTCTTCCTTTTCTTCCAACCCCACTTTAAAGTTATATTTCTTGCTTTGATAAGTTTTTGTTTACTGGCCATAAGTGTCTTTTGTGTAATGTGCCTGGTAGAAGAAAGGCTAGGGGCCAGTTAAAGTAAGCTATTACCTTCCCACTCTGGGACGAGACTCCTTCACATCCTTAATTATCAGGAAAAACAACTCTTACCCTGACTCCCTAAAATCATATCAAACTCCTAGAATACAAATATCTAGCTTCATTACAGAGAAAATGTGTGTAAAAGAGTATTATCCCAATCAGTGTCATCTTCTACCCTACAGAAAAGTAGAAATAAAAATATTCCTTGGAAACATGGAATGGAACATATCATCACATATTTATTTAAATAAACCCCTGGAACACAAATTGTCCTGAGAGTCCCTGTGGTCTAGTTCAAACTTCTACCCAAAAGTTGAATTACTGCCTGGGGATGCATTGCTTTCCTCCCTTGCTATTAGACTATAAGCCAGGACTGAATGGCCATTTGTTGGTTACATTACAGAAATTATTATTCAGGTATGGCATGGAGGCCTAGATTGTCTCTGATTTCCTGTTACTAGTGAAGCTATAGAGCACTATGTGAGGGGTGATGTACTGTATCAGACTGCACCACAGAGCACTACATTGGAAATAAGAATTCAGTATGTTTTTAGTCAACTCTGAATGTCCTCAATTAATTCATATTTTTCTGGTGCTCTTCTATGTCCTCTTTTGTAAAATGGAGATACTTCTCATGGTCATTCCTGAGAAACTATGAGATTATATAATTTGTCTAACATTTAGTTTATTGGAAAAAATACATTGCACACGCATAAATGAAGAATATTATTGACTTGAATTCTTGAATTAAAAGAACTGCTTAGATATATTGCATGGAAATTTATTGACTTTTTAATATATAGAAATATATATGTACATATATATATGTGTGTGTATATATATTTATATATATATATATATATATATACACGCATATGTGTTTTTGGATGAATTTTAAAATATAGATGGTGTTTTTCTATTATCTACCCTTAAATGGTACATGAATTTTGAGACAAATAACACAATATAAAGCAAATGAAAATGTGGTTTGGATGAGATAAGGAGGAGGTAGTGAGAAGTCACTATTTCCCCAGTTTATATTATGTATAGCAGAGAAGGATATAATATATTCACATGTGTTCTGTTATATAATACAACACTCAACATGAAGCAGATTGTTCTGTCACTTATATGCCAGGTTTCATTTGGTAAATATATTATCATTTCTAATTTTGTTTTCTCAATTATTTTATACTCTGTTGATATTGGTATATATTAAATTCTCAGTATGTTTTATAAATACATCAATCATCTTAATAATTTTTGTTATATATCCAATGAGCTAACTTAAATTTCAGAGACAAAATTTTATTTCTTTAATCAATGAACTTTATAGCTTTATTTTGGTTATAAAATAGGTGATCAGAATAAAACTTGAGTCCCTAACTTATCCTGTATGTAGTCTTAGACTACTGACTTAGACTACTGACTAGTTGGACATGTGTTTTTAATCATATATAATTTGCTACATTTGCTTAACAAATACATCAGAGATTATCTTAATGTCTAAATATACTATGCATTAATAAAATCTACCATAAGTTATAAGGTATACTTCATATAATGAAAAGTTTTATACCTGTACCAAAACTCCAGGGAAATGTGGAATGTGGATAAAGAACTTAAACTTTTTGAATAACACTGTAATGATTAGGGCTGTGAAGATAGGATTAACTCTCACCTTGCCTATTTTTAGGTAATCAAATCAAGAACTTAAAGTACCCCTACATGACACTAAGTAAAAGAGTTCACAAGTCACTAACTAGAGTAAGCTCATACCTCCAAGGGCTACTGCCCTCCCCCCTTGGGCAGTGCTAGGTAAATTGAAAGACTGCCATTGCTTTCTGTGAAGAAGGGGGAATGACAGGAAGTGACATGGAAAATAAAAGCATAAAAAGAAGAGATGAGCATGGTCTTTCCTGGCTTATGGAGAGATTGATTCCAGAGATTCTTTTTCTGGCTTTTGGAGAGACTGGTTTCAGAGATCCCCACCTTTGGCTTTGGAGGAGGCAGCATTGGTGGAACCTGGCTGAGAATTCCTGGGAAATCCAAGTGGAGATAGAGTCTTGGGAAAGGACAGCCGGGATTGAACCTGGCTTCAGTTGTAAGGACTTTAGGACAAAGTTATCGTTCAATTGGATATTTTAGTTGTCAGCTTGATCCAGTAGCTACAGGTACAGTTCCTTGTCTAAGGGATGTAGCAGCTGCAGCAGTGTTAGTTCAGAAGTCAGTAGATTTAGTCTTGGGATGTCCATTATGAAGACTGGATTTAGCTCTTTCCTGATTTTAATAATGAATATACTTAATCTAACAAAATCAGGGGAGAATGGGAAAGTTAAGTTACTCCACCCTACTTAAACAAAATGAGAAAGATACACCCTCCA
The DNA here is from genome assembly GCF_027887165.1 of Monodelphis domestica. NCBI lineage: Eukaryota > Metazoa > Chordata > Mammalia > Didelphimorphia > Didelphidae > Monodelphis > Monodelphis domestica. Next base: position 142,062,510 of record NC_077233.1, on the reverse strand, counting down.
GATTCATGGACAGAATAATTGAGTTTGGGGGTAGATACCTGGATTTTGACCTATTTAAAGAAAATTGCATGAGACAAGTTAGAAGGCACTTTGTCAATAACTCTTGCAAAGTGATTAGGGATAATTTTAGAACACATTGCCCAAGATGGCCAGAGATGGACCTTGAAGAATTGTGGAAAACAGCTCTATATGTTTCAAAGGGAAACAAAGAAAAAGAGGAAGAAAATAATCTCATGGAGGAAATGAAGAAAGAATTGAGATATTTAAAAGATATGATTACTAAACTGAACAGTGGGCATGATACTCAACCAATGGCACTAGCCCCTCTCCAGGAATCTAATTACCAATCCGTTATCTGCCAATTCTGTGAGAAGAAGGGCAACAGAATGGTAGAGTGTAGAACTTTACTAAAGGCACTCAGAAGGAATCTGAAGTTTAATAACAACTACAGAAGTAATAATTATAGAAATAACTATAATAATGATAATGGAAACTACAAATTTAGGAATGATAACTTTAGGAATAGATATTGGGGAAATGATAACTCAAACCAAATGACTACACAACAATATAACTGAAGTGATACTCATCCAAAAAATACTCAATGTGCAAATGCCCCTCAGGGGGGTGCCTTTCAGGGAGGTGCCCAAGAAACTTCCCAAATAAAATGAAGGTGTCCAGGGAGGGCTGGGGCACAGGAATCAGAGGATACAACCTTTGATTTTCCGGATCCTGATGTCCTACTATGCGTTGTCCCTGTCCACTGCGCCCCCTATACTAATGAACCCCATGTTACCTTAAAGGTGGGTAACACCTATTATGATTGTCTTTTAGACTCTGGAGCTTCCAGGTCTATATTAAAGAGTACACCTGATTTACATTGTTATTCCGTTGGCTCAGAGAGTGTAATGGGAGTGTCAGGAATACCCCAAAGAGTTAAAAATCTTTCCCCTAGAATGGTGTCTGTAGGACCCCTAGAGGTACAACATTCTTTCCGTTTGATGCCTGACTCCCCTTTAAAATGGCTGGGGAGGGACCTTCTATGCAAACTCAGAGCCACAATAACTTGCTCCCCAAATGGTTCCTTATCATTGGAAATATCTGAGGAATCTTTAAATTTACTCCTTGTAATTCTCTCAGAGTCAGGAAGGGAAAGAACATCCCACCTTTGTAATACCTGCAGATATACCGGAGTCTCTTTGGGCCACATCTTCTTCCAATGCAGGCTTACTTAAGTTGTTTGTTCCTGTGCAGATAAAAACTAAATCTAGCCCACCTCCTTCCATTCCTCGGTATCCCCTCTCAAAAGAGGCAATTGAGGTTATTACCCCAAAAATAAACTCATTAATTGACCAGGGAATAATAATCCCTTATAAATCTGAATACAACAGGCCCATCCTGCCCATTAAAAAACCAAAAATGGGGCCCAATGGCACGCAGCTCTATAGATTCATACAGGATCTGAGGGCTGTGAACAACCACATTATAAAGAGACACTCCGTAGTTTTCAACATACATACGATTATTTCTTCTAGGCCAAGCACAGCTACATACTTTACAGTAGTAGACGTGCTCAGCCTTCTTTTCCATACTCATACATGAGAACTCCAGGCATATCTTTGCTTTTACCTGGAAGGACACCATTTGATAAAAACTGCTGAGAAAATTGGAAGACAGTATGGGAGAGATTAGGTTTGGATCAACATCTCACACCCTACACCAAGATAAACTCAGAATGGGTGAATGACTTGAATATAAAGAAGGAAACTATAAGTAAATTAGGTGAACACAGAATAGTATACATGTCAGAACTTTGGGAATGGAAAGATTTTAAAACCAAGCAAGATTTAGAAAGAGTCACAAAATGCAAAATAAATAATTTTGACTACATCAAGTTAAAAAGGTTTTGTACAAACAAAACCAATGTAACCAAAACTAGAAAGGAAGTAACAAATTGGGAAACAATCGTAAAAACAAAAACCTCTGACAAAAGTCTAATTATTCAAATTTACAAAGAGCTAAATCAATTGTACAAAAAATCAAGCCATTCTCCAATTGATAAATGGGCAAGGGACATGAATAGGCAATTTTCAGTTAAAGAAATCAAAACTATAATAAGCATGTGAAAAAGTGTTCTAAATCTCTTATAATTAGAGAGATGCAAATCAAAACAACTCTGAGGTATCACCTCACACCTAGCAGATTGACTAACATGACAGCAATGGAAAGTAATGTATGGCTAGAGGGGATGTGGCAAAATTGGAACATTGATGCATTACTGGTGGAGTTGTAAATTGATCCAACCATTCTGGAGGGCAATTTGGAACTATGCCCAAAGGACGCTAAAAGACTGTCTGCCCTTTTACCCAGCCATAGCACTGCTGGGTTTGTACCCCCTGTAAACCTTAAAATTTCTTAGACTTATAAATGTTGGAAATTTCACCATTGAGAAATTTCATACTTGAAAAATTTCCTACTGATAGTCTATTGGAATGTGAACCCCCTTGGCATGGGAGAAGGACCCTTCTCCTCCCTACTTAAGATTACTTTAGGACAGAAACCTTTTGCTGAACAATGGAAAGGGCTTTGACCTATGCTTAAGCATAGAACAGGAAGTTCTTTGAGTCATGATTGATTTTAGAATTGATACAATAGAGATACTTGGAATGACAGAACCAGGTCTTGGAACTTACAATCTCCACCCTACTCAGTCCTAACAGGATTTAGGAAGGGCTGCAGCATAGATCAAAATTTAATTATTTGAGAATATGACCTTCAACAGACATGTGCAAAGGGGCAGACCTCTGGGCGGTCCTGGGTTAAGCTAGAGCCACCATTGGCACAGGGAAGACATGGACAGTGATTGGTAGATGTGAGAACTGAGGGGAGGGAACTTGGATGGTTTCCTTAAAGATAGCGGGGTCTAAGGACTAGGAGGGTGTTTGGAGAGGTTTTGCTCTGAGAGGTTGTGCTCTGAGAAGCTTGCTCTGAAGGAAGCTGAAGGTGGAGGCCCCTGAGACTGTTTCTCCATTTTGGTCACGTGAGTGATAGGGACTGATCTCTTTTCTTTGCCTCAGCTATCTAAGGGCTTGGGCCTTTTGGCCCAGCCTAAACAGAGGGGGTATTTAAGCCCTATTCCCTTCTCTCCCCTTTCTCTCTCTCTCTCTCTCTCTCTCTCTCTCTCTCTCTCTCTCTCTCTCTCTCTCTCTCTCTCTCTCTCTCTCTTTCTCTCTCTCTCTCTCTCATACCTTTCTTCCTCCTGTTTGTAATTAAAAACTCCATAAAAGGTTGACTGCTGACTTGAGTTTCATTTAGGAATTACATAGCTGAATTCCTTGGCGACCTTAAATTAATATATATATCAGTCTTTTAAAGTGATTTCCTTGTCACACCCCAAAGAGATAATAAGGAAAAAGACATGCACAAGAATATTCATAGCTGCGCTCTTTGTGGTGGCAAAAAATTGGAAAATGAGGGGATGCCCTTCCATTGGGGAATGACTGAACAAATTGTGGTATTTGTTGGTGATGGAATACTATTGTGCTCAAAGGAATAATAAAGTGGAGGAATTTCATGGGAACTGGAACAGCCTCCAGGAAGTGATACAGAGCGAAAGAAGCAGAACCAAGAGAACATTGTACATAGAGACTGATACACTGTGGTACAATTTAATGTAATGGACTTCTCCATTAGTGACAACACAGTGATCCTGAACAACCTGGAGGGATCCATGAGAAAGAACACTATCCACATTCATAGGAAAAACTATGGGAGTAAAAACACCAAAGAAAAACAACTGTTTGATTACATGGGTCCAGGGGGATATGATTAGGGATATAGACCCTAAATGAACATCCTAGTGCAAACATCACCAACATGGAAATAGCTTCTGATCAAGGTCACATGTAATACCCAGTGAAGTTGTGAGTCAGCTACGGGAAGAGCAGGGTGAGGGGTGGGAGGAATAGAATATGATTTCTGTAACCAAGGAATAATGTTTGAAATTGAGCAAATTAAATAAAAAGAAAGAAAGAAAAAAATTAAAAATAAATTCAAAAGTGGAAGGAAAAATTTAGAGCAAGGAAAGAACATGGAATATGGGTTGCATATGCTGGAAAACTGCTGTTAAAGGCAATGGTTAGTACCAGGAATAATTACTGTTGCAAATAATAACTATACAAGTTGCTCTGTTTGCAAAAAAATTCAATCAAGGTGCATTCAGAAAGAAAGGTTTGGGTGGAAGACCTTTGGCATATTGTCCATTGGAGAGTTTGAAAATTGCTTACATCAGCATGCCAAAAACTGGAAGATACAAGTTTTGTCTTATAATTGCTGATAGATTAACAAAATGGCCTGAAACTTTTCAATCTAATGCTAATACAGCTAGCTTTGTGGTGAAAGTGTTACTTAAGGAAATTGTTCCTAGGTTTGGTGTACCAATTACCATAGTTTCTGATAAAGGATCTCATTTCATATAAGATATCTTGAACAAAGTCTATGAGAATCTAGGAATAAGACCTAAATATCATGTTCCTTATCATCCACAAAGTTCAGGTCAAGTGGAGCATATGAATAGAGAACTCAAGACTATGGTGGGGAAAATTTGTGCTGAAACTCATGTAAAATGGCCAAATATTCTTCCCATAGCTTGTTTTACCTCTGTATAAGACCAAGAGCAGACTTACATATATCATCTTATGAAATGCTCTTTGAACATGCTCCACTGCAGGCAAAAACCTGTAAGACTGTTTATACATCTCTCTTAGGAGGAGATTATCAACTTGTTTCATATTTAAGTGGATTACAACAAAGGCTTAGAGAACTGCATGATATGGGAGTATTGATCCAATCTGGTCCATTGGATTATTCTCTTCATAATTTTCAACCAGGCGATATGGTGTATGTGAAAATTTTTGCAAAAACATCAGCAACTCAAGAGAGTTGGGTAGGTCCTTATACAATTGTGTTAGTTTCACCATCTTCATTGAAAGTATTAGGAAGAGATTGATGTTATCATTGCTCACATATTAAATTAGCTCATGGAATTAATAATGAAAATGTAGAAATTCTTGGAGAAGAAAATGAAGAAGAGTTTGTGGAAAGCTGAGATTCATCAGTCAAATAGAGTCTGCAGTCAAAAAGATCAGTAAGGAGTGGGCCATTCCAGTGGAAGAAGACATTTTCAGATGTAAGAAGACACTGTAATTGAAGAGGAGGACTCAGAAAATTAATGGACATTGTAAAAAGGCTGAAAGACTTATAAACATTAAGCAGATAAAGATTTTGAAGGGAATTTTCAATGATGAGGATCAAGTGATTGATGGACTAATAGTTTTAAATTTGGGTAATGTAATATAACACAACATAACATATATTCACAATCATTCATCACTACATTTTACTTCCATGAATTTTGGAGAGGATGAATTCTTCAAACAAGTTGAGAAGAAAAAAAATCTGAAGTTGTGTTAAGTATATTGCATGCAACAGTAACACAACAATAACACAACAGTAACACTGATATAACACTAACAAAACAACATAACATAGCATGAATAACAATATAACAAAAACATATGCAAAACATAAACATGGTTAGGTTACATTGATTCATTAGTTGAATGAGTACAACAATGTATGGCTAGATACTAACAATGTTATAGTTAGTTATAAAGTACTTAGTTACTAACAAAAACTAGTTAACTACTTGGTTTAGAATAGTAATAGTAGGGGGCAGCTGGGTAGCTCAGTGGATTGAGAGCCAGGCCTAGAGATGGGAGGTCCTAGGTTCGAATCTGACCTCAGACAATTCCCAGCTGTGTGACCCTGGGCAAGTCACTTGACCCCCATTGCCTAGCCACTCTTCTGCCTTGGAGTCAATACATATTGACTCCAAGACAGAAGGTAAGGGTTTAAAAAAAAAAAGAATAGTAATAGTATAGGTAGGTGAGATGAGATTTTATTAAGATAGAGATAGTTAAGATAGATTAGAGTTTAAGATTGATAAGATAAAGTAAGATATTGATTTACACTATAAAATACATTGCAGTATACATAACAACATACATTACATAGCACATGACATATAACATCATATATCACACACATTATAAATACATATGTAAATATATGTAAATAATGTATATTATATTTAGGATTATAAAATTAATTGTATTATAGTATATATATGAAGTATCTGTATGTGTATATGTATAGCATGCATGTATATATTGTATGTATTATATGTATATATGAATATATGTAAAACTTATGTAAGTAGATCATGTTTGTTAAAATTTTAATATAGAATATGGTTATGTTTAATTTTCATCTATTGTTAAATGTATTCTGCATGAATAAGTTTGATGGTTTGATTTAAATTTTTTGTAAAACTTATGCAATGTTGTTTATTGTATTTTTTCACAATTTTTGTCTAAGTTTGCTGTTTATGTATTGCAATAATAGTAGGATTTTCTGTATTAGTTGATAAGAGTAGTATTTTATGATTTTAATGTTTTGCATGAATTTGTGTTTATCTTTTTATTTTCATGTTATTTGCTTGTTTTACTTTTGCATATGTTTGATCGGTATTTTGAACTTTGTAATTGTGCATTGTATACTTTCTCTTTTTCCTTTCCTTGATTAAAACCCTAGAATAAAATAGATGAGTGTATGTTGTTTATTATTTTGGGTAGAAATTTTATTTTAAGGAAAATATAAGTATGTTAGTGTACAAATGCCAAAATAGTATTTTCAATACAATTTCAGCTTTGTGCAAAGGGGGAAACTGTTGTAAGGATTAGATTTTAGCAAAAGCAAGAAGCAAGAGATCCTGCAAACCGACATTCTACACAGAACTCTCAGAAGCTGGGGAACTGAAACTCAAGAGGAAGTTGCTGGACAGAGTTGGGAAATTCCTCTGGAAGAGGGAGAGGTTGCTTTTCTCTAGCAGTCAGAAAAGCCCAGAGAGGTTCTGCCTGGTATCTCTGGGGTGGACCCAGAGAGCCAGTGGTTCACTCTTCCTTGGCTTTCTTGATATTCTGCTTGTCTTTGCTGCTGCTGCTGCTACAGAGAAGTGGATTTCAACAGTGCTGGTGACTTACTACTGGGATTACTGCTTGAATCAAAGACGACTCCTGTATTGTGAGATTCTTTGGCCCTTTGGCCCTGTTCCCACCAAAACCCCCTAACCTTAATTACTAATTTAAGAATTTAGCTTAGAATAATTATAGAAAGTATAATGGTTTCATCTCTGTTTGGGTTAAGATTCAGTTATTCCCTAATTCCCTTTTCCCCCTTATCCTTTAGCTAAATAAACCTGTTATTTTATATATATATATATATATATATATATATATATATATATATATATATATACACATATATATAGTTAGTAAGTTAGTTAGTTAGTTTTGAACCCTTTTAACCTACCTATTATACTTTTCAGGAGAAGGGCTGGTAGGCTTGTTAGAATTTGTCTCTTTATCTACATTATTCCACTTTTACTTTTTCCACCTCTGAAAATATGACTGCTAAAAGTCATTTTGACTTGTGCAATACTTTTAAATCCACGGCCACATTACTTCAGAATTCTCATATTTAGCATAAAACCTTAAATTAAACTCTGACAGGGCCAATATTACAAAGAGGCCAGAAAGGCTGTGATCTAGAGGGATTTTTCTATATTTAAATATTGTGAATCTTAAAATTTCTCAGACTTGTGAATCTTAATTTTCAGACTCTACCTTAGAACATTTGGTTAGGACCATTCCCCATTTTAAAACAATGAAGGGACTTTAGTCAGGAAGGTGGGAACTCTAACATTACTCCACCCATACTTAGGCATACTTTAGGGGAAGATAAAGTTGTGAACTCCTTACTGAACAATGGAAAGGTACCCAGCCCAAACTTAAAGTAAAGCTAAAACCCTTAAGCTAGGTCTATTTTTAGATCTAATACAAAAAGGTGCTAGGTACCTATGAAGGTCAAATTAATCACTAAAAGTTCAAGCAAGCTGAGCAAGAGGTGTGAAGTTTTAGTCTACTCAGGTGTGAATTAAGAATGGTTAGTCCTGTGAAAACGTCCACTGTGATTGGTAGATATGAAAACTTAGGGAAGGTGACATAGGAGAAAATTCTCTTTAAAAGGAGGTCAGAAGCCCTCTGAAGATTGTTTCAGCTATGGAGCTGAATTGGAGGCTGGCCTCTCTCTCGGTGGCTGAAATGAGTGCAGCTTTGGTAGCTGAGTTGGAGCTCAGACTAGTTGGAGTAGCTGGATCTCTCTGAACACTAGAATCTTACTTGGGACAAATTTTGTGGTGAGTGGATTAATCACTAATAAGTTGTAGAATGTTTCCATAATGAAATCTCCACCTAATAAGGGCAAATGGAACCTAAACAAGCTGGCTAACCACAGTTGGACATGAAAGAGGGAATATTCACAAGCAGAATACAATAGAAATCATCAGTAGATATCATTTAGGTGAGTTTAGCAAAATTTTGTTTAATTTTTTAAAATTCAAAAACTGAGAAAAAATATGAAGCCATATTTGAAATCAGTACAAAAGACTACTGATATTCCATTATGTTTTTCAGATGTGACATAAAAAATGTTCTTGTTTTGTTTTGTTTTTTTACTTGAACACAGTAATCTGCTTTGAATTTTCTTGCCACTCACTGTCCTTCGTGAGTACAAATAATTCACAAAAGACCGTGTGCATCATTTTTAAAAGTTAGAATAACAACTCAAAGAGTTTGAAAGGAAGGAAAATCACTGCAGGTCCTTGTGAAGGTAGAAGGAAAAGAAAAAAAAATGGTTAGTTCAGTCCAATCCTTCAAAATCCTTATTTCATCAAGTCACTCAAGACCAAAAAAAAAAAAAATTATTCTTCCTACACTTCCCCATGGAAGAAAAATTTTCTATAAATCCTCCAAATGTTTCTCTTTGGAAATGATGCTATACTAATCATACAAGCACTGGATCATTATAGAGCATCTTCAGTGATTACTCTAAAGTGATCTGCTTAACAATCTGTACAAGGGGAAAAAAACTGAAAGAGAAAAAATATCTATTGTCAGAATTTAAACCAGTATTAGACCAAAGGTAAACAAACTCCTATGACTGTGTGGTGACAAAATCTGTTGCTAGGACTACAATAGCACAAAAGTTTATCTCCCAAAGTATCTTTCTTTCTTTGAGGGGAGAAGAACAAAAATGTCAATAAGTCTGCCTTTAGTTATTTAACAAGTATAAATTAGATATAAAATCTCTGTGAAGATTATTCATGTTTTTAAAGTTCTTAAGAGGTGCCTATTTTTAGATCTAATACAAAAGGGTGCTAAGTACCTATAAAGGTCAAGCAACTTGTGAATTTACAAGGAACAAAGAGGTGACAATTACTCAGAGCTTTTTTCAAGTGTAAATTACTCAAAAGTTTAGCCCTTTTAGGTGTGAATTAAGAATGGTCTGTCCTTTGGAAAACATCTACTGTGATTGGTAGATATGAGAACTTAGGGGAGGTGACATAGGAGAAAATTCCCTTTAAAAGGAGAGGAAAAGCTGCCTTGAAGGAGTCTCAGAGGAACTCTCTCTGGAGATGGCAGCTGGCCAAAGCTGAACTGGTGTCTCTCTGAACACTAGAATCCTTGCTTGGACAAATCTTGTTGTGAGTGGATAAAAGACTGACTGATCTCTCTCTTAGGGCTTGGGCCTGGGCTGGCCTGGGCCAACCTATCTTTTTCTCATTATTTCCTTTTTCTCTCTCTCTCCCTTTCTTTAATTCCTCATTTGTATTCATTAAAATCTCTATAAAACCCAGCTGACTTGGGTATATTTAATAATTGGGAATTTTTCCCTGGCAACCACCTTATAATTGATTTAAAAACAAGACACTGTCTTGAAACCATATTTTCTGCGGTCACAATTTTAACAACCACTCTTATATCTGCCACAGTTTATGTCTTCCACTATTTTAATCATTACAGGGTTTAGTCAGTTGGTCAAATCTAGATTCCAACCAAATCCCTACAGTGAAAAGTCATGGCTTCATCAGCTGATGAAATAATATAAGTCCTTCCTTCTCCCCCTCCCAACTCCTACCGCAACAGGATAAGGAGACTCATTAAGTCCAACCACTTAATTACAAATTATGCACGATGCTTGTTTCTTGAAAATCACATTAAAGGAGAAGGTATAGTAAATAACTATCAAAATCAATTACCCTTAGCTTAGTATTCACAAAAATCAGGAAAAACTTGAAAAAGCTATAATTAACATTCTCCAAGAAGAATTTAATGAAGGGGAGAACCAAATGTTTTGTGAATAAAGGTGTCCTGCTAACTCAGAAGGAAGAGTCTACTTTTGTGCAGAGCAATAGCTAGGGTCAAGGTGGTACTACATAAGTTGTCACCACAGTCTGTCTGTCTCCCAACAAACCCTGTCAATTTCCTGCCACTTCCTATTCCCATTCTTCTAGAATTCTTGAAGCAGTCACTATGTAATTAAAGGACATCACTAATGTGTGAATTTTAAAACTACTCCACCCTACTCAGACAGTACTTTAGAAGATCTGATTTAGCTATCTCCTGATTAGTAACAATGGAGATATTTTGTTTAACAGAATCAAGTCTTGGGAACTCTACATTTCTCCACCCTACTTAGTTTAACAAGGTCAGGAATGTCTGCACCATACTCAAGGATTAAGTATTTGAGAAAATGGCCTTCAACAGACATGTGCAGAAACAGCGGATAGACCCCTGGGCTGTCCTAAGTCAAGCTAAACTAACATTGGTACAGATGAGATGCAGGAAAGTGACGTAAAACCGTCTATATAGGGCAAGTCACTTGATCTCTTTGGCCTCTTTTCCCAGAGAGGTGTCTCTGGCTGGCAGCATGCTAAGGGTTCCAACATCTTGGCCTGGTGGCAGCTATTTGCCTGGGTTTTGGCGGTGAGTTTGCCCTTGAGCTAATTTAGGTTCAGGCATCTTGGCTGAGCTATCTTGGAGTTCAGGCTGATTCCTTCCTCTTTAACTCTCCACAACCTTACCTTATAGAGCCTCTAATCTTCCCACCCGGCAAAAGCCAGGCAGGAGAAATTCTACGCCCTTTTCCTTCTCCCTTCTTCTTAAATTTCTTTCCACTATATTAATTAAATCACCATAAATTTCCAGACTGACTTGGGTACATTTTTTTTTGTTTTTGGGGATATCCATGGTGGCCAATAATTAATATAGTTTAGATCACAGCACTAAAATTATCCTTTACAAGTGATGATAAAGAGAGAAGTGGCTGAAACAATGGGAATTTATGTGATGCTTCAACAATTCCTTGCATTTGTAAAAATAAGGATGCCAGGGGTTTAGGGCTTGAGAATAGCTTCATATGCTGCTTGTGCTGAGTATTGAAAACTGGTATGTCTGAAATGAAGAATTATTAACCTTCCACACCTGGGGGATAACCTGTGTAAAAGAACAAAAGCTATATGTCCTAGTAAAGAATATTAAAGTCACAATGGCTGAACTTCATGAAGAGTTCATGAAGGAGAGTGGGACTGGGAAAGGAGATTGGAGTCTGGTTGCAGCAGACTTTAAATGCAAAACAAAGGAGTTTATAGCAGTAGGAAGCCCCATTTATTAAGCAAGATAGTAACAGGGAAGGAAACCTTGAACTCTAGAAACCAATTAAGGGATTATTGCAGTCAAATCAAGAGGTGATGATGATCTCTGATATCTATATCCCCTGTTTACTCACACATATGAGCACACATATCTAGACATAAAAAGGCATGCCCAAAATGAAGGAATAGAAAAGATAAGAGCCAAATAATAAAATGGAAACACAACCAAGAAAATGAAGAAAAATTATAATGTATAGAAAAAGGCAAATGGAAAAGAGCCCTGAATTTAGAATGACACCTTAGTTTTGCTACTTACTAAACTTCTTTGCTTTGGGCAAATAACTACTTTCCTGGGTCTGTTTTCTCATTTGAAAAATGAAAGTGATGGATTAAATGATCTGAAGTCCCTTCCAACTATAAATCTATGCCACTATAATTAGGCATTTGTGAGGAATAGATAATATTATTTAAAATATTTTATATTCTCATTTTTACAAGTATAATTAATAATCACAATGTGGAAGAATAAGAAAATCTGGATTTGAGTCCAGATTCTGCCACTAAAATGACTCTTTCACTAGATGACTCACTAGTCTACCACTTAATAGTGATTTTCTCTTCTAGGCCTTAATTTTGAACCTCTGTAAAAAGAAGAGATTGGATCAGATGATCGATCAGATGATCAAAGATTCATAACTAGAAGAATCAATAAGTTTCCGTCAGTTCCAATATGCTTATGTAGCATCCCAAGCATATTCACATCTATGAAATATAAATGACTGTATGGCTACTGTGTCTCCAAGCATAAGGTTATACCAATGAGGTTTGTGAATGTAACCTTGAACTGGCCATGCGGCCCTTGGCTAAGACAAACTCATTAACATGCTCGGACTCAATTCCCCGGGAAAGGGAGGTTTGCAATCTACACGCCCAAAGGTGTTCCCTCTACCTTGCCACCCAATCTTAAGTGTCTATACTTTGTGATGTGGGTACTACGTGCTTGGGAGTACCGCCAAAGCAGGACAGGAATAAATTCAGAGGCAATCCCATGAACTTCCTCTTGGCCTTTCTCCCTTCCATGGAGCTCCACTGGGCTCCTCAATGACTATGTCTCTCCTCTTGACCTTCTCCTTCCCCGAGGCTGTAACCATCTCTGCCTGCGTTTCCTATCTTAATCTCCTCATCCACCTCGTGTTCCTTTGTACTCATACTCTCCTATCAAAGGGAGTATCATAGGGATTGCCTGCCCTATCCAACTACTGACTTGTCCTTGTCTTTCATTTCCACCCTGGTTCTCGGTTCCTACCTCTCCTCGGGTCCCATCACAAAGGTGAGCCCCTTCCCTTGTGGGACCCTGCTGGTCAGGGAAGTCCATTAAGGAAAACCCCACAGCTTACATTTGTGTCTTATACTTTTCTAAGTATCTTCATATCCATTATCTCATTTGAGGGACAGCTTGTATGTAATAGAAAGAATGCTAGATTACATCAAGCAACTAGGATTCATATCCTGGTTCTGCCACTTACGAATTATATGTTCATGGGCAAGTTACTTAAACCCCTCCTCACCTTGATTTCCTAATGTATAAAATAAAGGAGTTGGACTAATGGATAAAGATCCTCCAATTCTCTTTCTATGATCCTATTTGTTTCTCATAACTCTGTAAAGTATATGGGTTATTTTCAGGCAGCCTATTTTGTGAAGTTCTTTTATTTAATCAACGGGTATTTATTAAGCATCTATATGAAAGGCACAATTCTAGGCACACAAAGGCAAAATTAAACCAAGTTTCTATTTTTGTCTTTGTATCCTTAGCAGCAAGGTATGTAAACATTAATCTCAAAAAAGATAAAAGGTTCTTCATAATTATTTGAGCCACAAACACTCATCCTCTAAGTTTCTAATTTTTTCCTTAACTCATCATGTTTTATTGTAAACAAATATAATGAAAGATGTGCTAGGTTAAAGTCAGAACAAAATGCAATAATGTTGAAAAGGACCAGAAAACCCCATCAGGGAGATTATAAAGTAATATAAAATATTATGGATTCTATGAAGTGCTGGCCTTTAAACCCAGGCTCATGTTCATACCTGTATAATATCAGTCTAATATTATAGGAATCTAATAGGGAAAAGGACTAGAATTGGAATTAGAAGACCTGGATTTCAAGACCCTGTTTGTCTCTTACATTATTTTGTAAACAATGACAAATCTTTTAATTTTTCTTGAGCTTCAATTGCTTTATCTATAAACTATGAAGAGTTAGATTACATGGTTTCTAAGATGCTTTACAAGTTTAACACTATGATTCTAAGCAGCCGTAAAGTATTTTATTCAGTTAGGAGAACAGCAGTTAAAAGGATATGCACCAGATTCCATCATTATAAATTAGTAGAACAGTTTATTTTGGTTTAAAATTATTTGACTTTGGATTGAGAGATCTTATATTACAATATGGAATGTCTTTTTCTTTGGTTTCACAACAAAAATTGTGTATCACATTTGTGTAACTTAGATATAATTTGCCTTCTGGTTTCAGGTTATTCTGTATCAAAAACATTAAACTCTAAGCTCTCCTTTCAATCTCTACTCAGGTGGCAGACATCCACTTTGCCACAAGAGAAAAAAACCATCACCAGCAAGTGATTTATTTTGGTAACTGTGTCAATGGCTTTGTAATTACTTTTGGTGAAAAGATTCTATTTAATAAATTATAACTATGTAGTTTTTTAATACACATCAGATTCATTTGCTTAAAAACCCAGGTTACACAACGACAGAATTTAGTCCAAATATAAATAATGTTAACTAGAAAGATCACTTTCATTGCCAGAGGTGGTTTTTAACATGATTTTAATTTGATAAGAAATCAAATACCTCCAGCAATTTCTCAAAGCACCATAGGCCTATATTTAGAAACACTACTTATGAAACATACAGTTTTTGGTAAAACAAAGTGGTGAGAAAAATGATTTCTCTGGGAACCAAAGCTTTGATTGACTAGTATCCATCCTGGATGTCCTGAGTCAGTCACTTAAACCCCCTGACCCTCTAAGATTTTCCATCTCTGAAAAAAATTGTCTAACTCTTACAAGCAAAAAAATACAGATATCAGTAAATGCTAATAACATTTTAAGTTTCTATGGAAACAGCTAGCAAGAGACACAGATATGAGGCAAACATAAGTTAAGGACATTATATTACCCACTTTATAAAAGATTCTTTCCCATTCCCCAAACTATCAAATCTGGAGACCCATCTTTTGAAGATAATGAGGTGGTTGGCACCCAGGTCCTCAAGAGGGATGCCCTCCTGTGGGGTACTTTGACCCTTCCTGCCTGAGATAAGGACTTCAGAAAAAAAAAAAAATATGATCGGTTTATCTTCAGAAGGGAACACCACCATCCATGTCTCTACCTTTACAATTTTTATTTTTCTCATACCCTCCGAAGTCCTTTTCTCCCAGATGGCCTTTATCATCAAATTCTTCATCTATGAAAGGGGATAGGAAGGAGAGGAAAAATAAAATATCTAAAGTCTGAGGTACTTTCTGAATCTGTTTTATCATCTGTAAGAAGGAAGAGGCACACTTTCAAGATACTGGAGTAAATGATTTCTAAGACTGTTCTGGAATCTGGACAAGGATTCCTAACCAGGATCCTTTATTATTTTATGCATTTAAACATTGTTCTGGGTGCAGAGGCTTCAGCCAAAATCTTCTGCTGAAATCTCCAAAAAGGTAAGGAACCTTTGCTCTAGAACCCAGAATTCCACCCACAGAGATTGCTATCGCTGGGAGAGGCCTTCGAGAGCATTTTCTTCTAAGCCCCATATCCCACCCTCCCATTTCACAGCTAGGAACACTGAAGCCTCGGCTCGGGAAGTGACCCACCCGAACCGAAGCCAGGAGTCCAGGCTCTGTGAGTTTGCGGGGAGGGCGTTGAGACTGTCCCATAAGTAGCTTTTGGTGTGGGGATGCGTTTTCTTCTTCCCTCCCACCGCAGAGACAAGTAGCCCCAGAAACCAGAACAGAGGCCAGGGATGGAGGGAGGAGGGGCCGCCGGCAGGTCGGGGCGGGGCTGCGGGGTTAGAGGCCTTAGAGGGCGGGGACGACGCGGGACGACGCGGGACGACGCGTGAGCGTCTCCGGGTACTATCAGCCCGGCTTAGGACTCACAGTAAAGGAAAGCCAGGGCCCTCAGGAGCACTATCCTGGTCAGCCAGAAGGTGCCTGTCAGGAGACAAGGCGGACAGCTCGGAGGCTCCTGCCCAGGGACCTTTAGGGGCTCGAGCTGAGGAGCATCGCCTCCTCCTCTCCTCTTCCTCAGAGACTCCATGGGGGCAGCCATTGCAAGCAGGAGAGACTCAGAGAAGAAACCCCGAGACGCATGCGCACGCACGCACGCTCCGTAGGGAAGCAAAAGCAAGATTCTGAAGACCTTAAAAGTGGGATGGGCACACCCTGTGGCCACACCCATTCTGGAACTCTCGCCCTGCCCAGTAAGGGAGCCGGAGTCTGTCTGCGGGACTAGGAATTTTATACTGCCGTATCATCTCTGTACTACCAACCTCCTAGGCGGGCCTTGATTGCAAAAAATCTGGGGTTATCCCAGAGGTTTATGGCAAGCATTCAAGGCCTCCCTTGATCAGGTTCCAAACGCTTTGGTGAAGTACACAGAGTTAGGAATTAGAGGTAGATCTGGAAACACCAACTCCCTAGCTGAAAATGTGGGTTAGTGAGAGCCCTGGATTTGGGGTCAAGAAAACCTGAGTTCACATCCCCAGGTCTGTTACCTTTTGTTCCTCTTGTAATTTACCTCTAATTTTCGGCATTTGTTAAGTGAAGGGGCTGGAAAAGTTTTCTAAATTAGTCCTCCCTCTCCTCCCCCCTCTCTTTCCTTTACCCAACAGTCCCCTCCCCACCCGCAATTACCGACATGCTTCTGAGATGAGCCAAATTACTGCCGGGGAAAGAGGCAGCAACGATTTCCTGCCTTTTAAATAAAAACCCTCTCTGGAGCTTCTCCCTATTCACACCACTCCATCCCACAATTAGTGATTCCATTTACTAACGATTACTTGTAATAAAAAATTAAAATCGCCTTATAAGGCAATAGTTCTATAGAGGACGGAGATATATGCTTTGCTTTTTGCACCTGCTCACTCCCTAAGTAGAGAAAACAAAGTCCCGGAGTGGTGGAGAGTGGCGGCTGTCTGTATCAGCCTGTGCCATCCATCCCTTATCCAGTTAGAGCTGCTGGAGAGGGGTCACCAGGCAGAGTCCACCGTTCCAGACTTCCCTTATTGAAATTGTTTGGCTGACCTGAAGCCCCTTCTCTAGCTACGGTGGGTAACACCTCCTGCACCCTCCTCTGCTTTCACAAAGTCACCTGCCGAGACTCGGGGAACTCGGGGAGCGAAAGAATTTTGTTTTAAAACATTTGTTTCCTATTACAGGATTAAGCTGAGCTCCGAGGTCCCTTTCTCCCGCCCCCACCTTCATCTCAGAAGAGAAAAGCATTTCAGAATTTTTGTGGGGACCAGCTAGGATATCCCTAATTATCTCTATTAGGGAGAGGTTTTCATGCATTCTGTTTTAAGGTCACTAGGGCAAAGCATTCCTTTCCCAGCCCTATGGCAAGAAGGACAGACAGTCATCGTGGGATTGCAGATCCAGAATAAAAAGGTTTAGAGAACTAGTCAGCATCAACTCTCAGTGAGGTGATAATATTTGCCATGCCCCACTGAACCTTCAAGCATCCTTTCAGTGATTCCCAGCAAGGTCTGTTGAGCATACCTGTAATTTGTTATTCTACTTAACAAACAAAACCTTGCCAGATGGCTTCTCAAAATAGGAAAATGCGTTCAAATCCTTAGAGATGCCTCAAATAGAAGAGTGGCCAAAGGATAGGAAAGAAACCGTTTTCAAAGTAAGAATTGAAAAAGAATTATCAACAACCAAATTGTTAATATGAGAAACTTTGAGATTTCAAATCAAACCCAACAAATAGGGAAAGATTCTCAAACACTAAAACAGTAATGAAGGAGGTAATATGCTCTTGGCAAAGCTGCAAATTAATGCAAGCTTTTTGGAAACCAACTTGAAACAATTCAAGAAAAGTCATTAAATTGTTCATACACTTTGACCCAGCCACCCTGCTACTGAGCTCATACTCCTATAAGGGCAAAGGCAGAAAGAAAAGTCTCCTGTAGACCAAAATATTCATAGCAGTTGTGTTTTGAGGCAACAAAAAAGTTAGAAACAAAGTAGATGCCCATAGATTGGAAAATAACTGAATTGTAGCATATGTGAATGTAATGAAGTATTATTACACCATAAGAAATGAGGAATTAGACAAAGGAAGACTGGTATGAAGTTGTCAACATGGAATCTAGAAACCTCAAACTTGTAGCCTAGTAGGATCTGATGAACCCCAAACTTTAGGACTATCTTGTAAGAGTGGCTCTTTGGCACAATACACAGCTCATCAGTCTCAAAAGCTGCTGAAGGTCCTGAGGTCCATCCTGGGAAGGAGGGTGTGATATAGAGTCACTGTGTTTAGGCTTAACCTCCACCTAAAGTAGATTGTCTTTTACCCTAGGGTCCATTATTCAGTCTGAAACTGCTAGCCTGAGGTTCCCCTCAGGGTGGATTCTCACAGGAACAGGAAACAAGCACAAGCTTTGGAGTTTCCAACTTACAAGCTAGTCCTAAAGCTTGAGGTTCATCAGATCCTACTAGGCTACAAGTTTGAGGTTTCTAGGTTCCATGTTGACAAAGTGATACATGGGGAAATAAGCTGAACCAAGGGATCAATATGCATATTGATTACAATAAAGGGGAAAAAAACACTCAAGGAAACAGGATTCTGAATACTAATAAGAAACAATTTTAAGGTCTTCTGGTAGTGTCATGGGCATTGTATCCCCAGAAACACAGGTAAACTATTATCAGGGAAATTCCTTTGCTCCCTTATACCCTCTGACTCCCAACCCAGAACCTCTGACTGAGAGGATTATCCTCCTTTGATTGTCTCATTGATTTGAGATGGACAAAGAGACACACCTCATCCATCTGTCATCCAAATCATGAGAACCACCCCCTATGCCTTTGGGGAAACCTCCTCCCCAACCCCTTGCCCCAGAGTCAAGTCCTCATTGCTGTAAAAGAATATAAAAACCCCAGAACTGAGGCATTCTGGGAGCAACCTCCCAAGTTGCTCCACTCATCCTGTCTTGATTGCCAAAAATTCAAGATTACTAATAAATCTCTCTTTACTTTTAAGTTAAGTTTTGGAGTCTTGCATTCTTGCAAAAGATATCCTTCCCAAACCCCAGGGGTACACCTCTGTACCCCATAACAGTAGCAAGATGAATTAGAGGGAATGTCTACTCCAAGCATAGTGAAGACTTCTCCCAGGAGAATGGATGGATGAGAACAATTCATTCTAGTGACCATGAAGCTGACTGAAGTAGGCACTATGGAGTACTTACAACTTGGTCAGATATAATAAACAACAAAGTCATTCACTTCATCCCAAGCCATTGCTAGTGTAAACCTTAAAATTTCTTAGACTTATGAATGTTGGAAATTTCCCCATTGGGAAATCTCATACTGGAAAAAATTTCCTACTGATAGTAAGAAACTCTATTGGAATGTGAAAACCCTTAGCATGGGAGGGTCCTTCTCCTCCCTACTTAAGACTATTTTAGGACAGAAACCTTTTGCTAAACAATGGAAAGGGCTTTGACCTATGCTTAAGCATAGAACAGGAAGTTCTTTGAGTCATGATTGATTTTAGAATTGATACAATAGAGATACTTGGAATGACAGAATCAGGTCTTGGAAAATACAATCTCTATCCTACTTAGAGTAACAGGATTTAGGAAGGGCTGCAGCAAGATCAAAATTTAATTATTTGAGAATATGACCTTCAACCGACATGTGCAAAGCCACAGACCTCTGGGCGGTCCTGGGTTAAACTAGAGCCACCATTGCCACAGGGGAGACATCTACAGTGATTGGTATATGTGAGAACTGAGGGGAGGGAACTTAGAGGGTTTCCTTAAAGATATCGGGGTCTGAGGAGAGAGAGAGGAGGTTTTGCTCTGAGCGAGGTGGCTCTGAAGGAGGACTGAGGAGGTTGCTCTGTGGGAGGACCAGGAGAGAAGGCTGGCTCTGAAGGAGGAGAATTCTCTGGAAACATTTCTTGAAAGGAGGCTCTCTTGAAGGTGGAGCCTGAGGTTGGCATGAGAAGCCTTACCTAGAGAGATCTTGGGTGAGTGATAAAACCAACTGACTGATTTATTCATTCTTATTCCTTTCTTACTTTCTCTCTTTTTCTATTGATTAATCAGTGTATTATAAATTAAATTTCTCTATAAAACCCAGTTGGCTTGGGCATATTCATAAATTGGGAACATATTCCCTGGCGATCATCTTATATTTATATAAAACCAAGACACAGTAGAAAACATATTTCAGTGGTCATAATTTATATATATATATATATATTTCCCTTGCTCCCAAACATTTTAATTATCACAGTTTATGGCTCCCACTCTCTTATCTACAACTATTTAACAGTCAAAACTATTTTAAATCTAACACTAGTCATCCTGACTTTAGGCTTATGAATGGCCTTCAAGGACTCTGGAATAGAGAATGAGGCTAATGACTTTGTGCAACTCTGTTTAACTTAAATCTGTCAGGAACAAGTCAAGACAGTACTCAGGGATGTCGCTGGTTCTCTTCTAAACAAAGGAAGAACAAACAAGATGTAAGATAACAAGCATAGAATATTTCATATACTTTGTCAGACTTGGTCACTATTTAGTTTTAATTGTTTTTTCTCTCTTATTAGGAATGGCTCAATAATGGGGGAGGCATTGAATGAGGACATTTGGAAATTATTGTGATTTAAAAACAAATAAAAATTCTTTTTTTAAATGCCAAGAGGACTTCTGATCAAGATGGCAGCCTAAATGAAATCCTGGGTCCCATAGTAGGTGTTGAATACCTAAAACTTACCCTAAGCCAATGATGGTGAACCTTTTAAAGAGGTGGGTGATAGGGAAAATGACCATGAGCACACCTAGAGAGGGGGAGGGGAGCAGCCCAGCCCCACATCCATCTGACTTTTTAGTAACAAACTCTGGTGAACTATGTACTGAGGCAACATTGAGTGTCCACAGAGAAGTTCTGAGTGTCCCATCTGGCACACATGCCATAGGTTCACCACCATAGCCCTGGACCAAATAATGATCAAGAAATCCAATGGGGAACTATAGGAAGGAACTTGTTCCACACCAGAACTGCACAAAAGGTCAGAATAAATGTCAGCCAAGCAGTAGGAAAGGAGACCATCAACAAAATCAGTGCCAGCATAGCAAATAACCCTGAAGCCTCCAAGTTCCATTAGAAAAGGACCAGAGATAGCAGTGCTCCATTACCTAGCATTCTGAACTGAGCCTCTCTAGAGGTCCCTAAAGATCTAGTGCTCTGAACCTCAAAGATATAATGGGGCCTGAGAGAATGAGGTCTTAGAAGAAAATCAAGGCCACTACACCCAAAAGTACACCAGAGCCAGAACCTGGCTCTAGTGCAAAGTCACAATTCAGAAACTAAAGCTAGAAAGATTAGTAAAGCAAGGATGATGACCAGTGCCAAAGAGAATTGCAAAGAATAACTCCATAATAACTGCAGAGGATCAAAGGAACAAATATTTTCCATAAATACTACATAAGTAACTAGAAGAAATGAAGGAAGAGATTTTAAAAATTAAATTAAAACCCTGGAGGAAAAAATTGGAAGGAGTATAAAAAGTTTAGAGGAAATAGTCATTACTCTTGACCAATAAATATTCCTGAAAACTAGAAAAAATAGAAAATCAATTACTTCATGAGATATCAAGAAATATCAGAACAAAATCAACAGATTAAAATATAGAAGAAAATAGAAAATATACAGTTTTTTAACGGACCTGGAAAATATTTTAAGGAAAGATTATTTAAGAATTACTTGACTCCTTGAAAACCATAACTATAAAACAAATAAAAAACCAAAAATCCAGGCATTTTATTTCAAACAATCATAAATAAAACTTCCCAAACCTATCCAAAGGGCAAAGTGAAGATAGAAATAGTCCATAAATAAATTTATGAAAGAGACTTAAAAGAAAAAGTCCTATAAAAGAATGACATATCCAAACTCCATAATTTCCCCATGCCAAAAAAAAACAACAAAAAATTCAAAAAGGAAAAACTCACATACCTAAGAACCACAGAAGACCTGACAGCTTCTACAAAAATAAAAGATCTTGGAATAGCATATGACAGCAAAAGATACACTTTACAATCAAGAATAACTTACCCTAAAAACTGTGTATAATCTTAT
The DNA here is from genome assembly GCF_027887165.1 of Monodelphis domestica. Lineage (NCBI taxonomy): Eukaryota > Metazoa > Chordata > Mammalia > Didelphimorphia > Didelphidae > Monodelphis > Monodelphis domestica. The sequence goes on along the minus strand of NC_077233.1, from coordinate 142,040,499 downwards.
GGGAGAGGAAATGAATTTTGAATGGAAGAGGGCTTTCAAGAATTTTTAAATGAAAAGAATAGATTTGAATAAGAACCTTGAAATGCAAACATAGGATTCAAGAGAAATCTAGAAATAAATGGAAGGAGCTGTTTGATGTAGTAGTACTAATATTCTAATAATTGAATAAAAAAATAAATGTCCCTTCAGAACCTTAATGTACTCAACGAGTATTGAAGTTAAATAAGGAAAAAAAAGATCCAGCAATGGACTTAATCTGTTCTGGAGGTTTTTAGAGGGAAAATAGGAAGGAGAATAAAAAGAACACTAGTGTAGAAAGGAGGAAGTAGGGGTAGAACCTGTTATTTTTCATCTTTGGAGTACATGAAAAGAAAAGTATACAAATATGGAGGAAGAGATAGGGGTAATAGGCATCTGATGAACTCATTTGAAATGAACAAAGGAGGGTTAAATATGCATACAGTTTGGTGTTGAAATATATCATATTCAACAGGAAAACAATAGTGATAAAGATGGTTAGGAGAAATAATACCATTGGGAAGAAGTAGCTGCAAGCAAAACAAACTACTTAATATTGAAGGAAGGATTAAAAGGCAAACTAGGAATTCAAGACAAAGTTAGGGATTGGAGGTGGACCTGGAGGCAATAAATCCACAACTAGAAATGTGAGATAATAGTGAGAGTCCTGGATTTAGAGAAATCAACAGCTCTGTGAAAAAGTCCCCCTCTAAGAGGATCCCTCAATTGAGCAATAGTTAAACAAAAAATATGGCATGTAATAGAATATTTTTGAAATATAACAAATGACCAAAGTTATATAGAGAATATTGAATATATAGAGAATCTTGAATATTATGAATTGATAAATGTTGAAGGGAAAAGAAGCAGGAGAATAATTTGTACAAGTATAGCAACAGCTTAAAGAAAAATGATTTTGAAAGATTTAAAAATTATGATTAGTGGAATCAACAACCCCTGCTCCAGAAGATATATAATAAAATATGCTACCCACCTCTTCCTAGAGAGGTAATGGGCTCAAGGTTTTTAAAGAGCATGATCACTATATGAATTTGTTTTGCTTGATTCTTCTTATTGTTACAATTTTTAATAATTTCTCTTCAGGAAGGGGACACGGGAGGAGAGTGTAAATAGCAGTACTGATGCCAAAAAGAGGACCAATAAAGCAATTTTCTTGTGTACTTGCACAGAAGAAAAAAGATGGAAGTTCAGAAAGAAACATAGACTAGGACGATGATATGTAGAATTTATTCTATGCTTTAAATAAGAAGTATGAAATGGAAATTCTCAGTTTCATATATAATCCTATTTTTATGTTTTTCCATATATATGGAAATGCTTTTTTCATGTTTAATTTTTGAATCATAATTTTAAAGTCCCAAGTTATAAACTTTTAACTTTCAGGTTTAATGGCCAGTGATTCTACAATATAATATAGTTCACCTCTCCCTTTTTTATAGATGAGAACACTGTGGTTCAGGAATTGAAGGAATAATTTTGCATATGGTTGCAATGTGAGGGAACCAGGAACAGAGTCCAGGTCTGACTTCAAGTTTGACCCCTTATCAAGGCTCTTTCAGGTTATCAAGCAAATATTTAAAATGCCTAAAAGTTATATTTCTACTAAATACTATGAATTTCACTCAAAATAAATTTCATAATACTTCTCTGCCCACTAAATTCTAGATTCAACTAATAGAACATAATCATGCTAGGACAGTTAGAAAAATCAGAGAAAATGCTTAAAGACAAGTAATATTTCTATCATATTTTACAATATACAGAGTATTTTCTTCATAGCAACCTTGTGAGGTAGGTAATACTAACATTGTTATCAGTATTTTACAAAAGGGGAAACAATCTTGGAATTAGAGCTGGAAGGGAGGAACCTCATTTGTTATCCATTCTATACATATCAAAACTCATTTTATGAATCATTGGGGTCATAGGCTGAACTTGAAGAGACTTGAGAGGTCATTTATTCAAATACACTCATTTTATAGGTGAGGAGACTGATGCCAAAAAAGTAAAATTATATGGCTAAGTTTACATAGTAAATGGCTTACAGTTTTCAAACTTAATTCAAAATCTACCACTTTTATGACAGTACTACAAATACCATCTCATTTCCCACATGGCTATAGCCCTTTTAGACTGCTTTGGACTTCATCATAATCCCAGGAGCCTCATCATTGGAAAATCTCATCCTATAAGTTCAGATCAACCATAGTACTGACACCTCATCAGTACTCTTTGACACTGGCATGGACATCATACCCCTAAACTCAGGCAAACTGCAAGCTAGGAAATTCCTTTGTTCCCTTCTGTCTTTGTGACTCCTAACCCAAGAATATCTGACAACTTTTATAAGACCCTGAGATTATTATCATCCTTGGACTGTCCTTTAGATTTGAAATGGACAAAGAGATGCCCCTCCAGGCTATACCTGGATACCATCTGGCTGTATCTCAGACATCCATCTGCCCCCTAAACTAGGAGGGTCTTCAGGCAGACTCCAGTCAGATGACCAACTCCCTCCCCCCCCCCCAATGCCTGAGTGTTTACCACTCTAGAATCACGTCCTCACCATGACAGCATCCCATCCTCACTGTTGTAAAGAGTATACAATCCCCAGAATTTATGGATTCTGAGAGCAACCTTGCTGTTCCACCTATACTATCCTCTTGGACATACTCAACATTACTTTCTAAATTAATAAATTTCTCTTTTGATTTTTTTAAGCAAAGTTTGGGAGCCTTGCATTCTTGCAAAAGGTACCCTTCTAGAACCCTGGGAGTTCAACTTTAGTACCCTACAACAACAGGAGCTCCAAAAACTCCTTTTAAGGGGGGGCCTAGCCATCTCCTCTTTTCTCACATGGCTACAATACTGTTAGACTACTTTGGACTTCTTTATCATATCCCCATACAGGGTATCTTCTTTCCACTTCCTTTACAGAACTCTTTCATGTGTTTTCTTTCCTCATTATCTTGTAAGCTCCTTGAGGGCAGAGACTGTCTTTCTTTTTGATTTGTATCTCCACCACTTAGTACAGTGCCTAACACATTTGTAGTGTTATTGTTGTTTAGTTGTGCCCAACTTTTCTTGACCTCATTTGGGGTTTTCTTGGCAAAGATACTGGAGTAGTTTGCTGTTTCCTTCTCTGGCTCACTTTACAGATGAAGAAATTGAGATAAACAGGGTTAAGTGACTTGCCCAAGGTCACACAGCTAGTAAGTGACTTAAGGCCAGATGTGAACTCAGGTCTTTCTGACTCCAGGTCCTACACTCTATTTACTATGCCACATAGCTGCCTGACACAAAGCAAATGTTTAATAAATATTTATTAATTGAATGACACTACTACTTACCCGAGTCACACAGTTAACAAGTCTTAGAGCATGACCTTCTAACTCCAACTTCAATAAATGAATAAAAAACATTAAATAAATCTCTTTTTAAAAATTAAGATTTTTAAATAAAAAAATTGTACTCAAGAGGATTTGAAGCCAGGAAAGACATAGGAAGAAGGATTTAGAGACTGATCTGAAAGATCTCATTGGTCTTCAAAATAAACAAGGAGGAACAACAAGCAGCAATAACAACAATGAAGGAAGAGAACTTGAAGAACTGGGGCAAGGAAAGTACTTGAGGCCTAGGGATGATTATGAGGTATGAAAAAGGAAAGAAGAGCCTAAACTGAGCAATAGGAGCAAAGTGAAGCAATTAATTTGAAATAGCTTAGATGAAAACTAGAATTGAAAAAAAAAATCAGAATTATATATCCCTTCCCAGCTATATACAAAAAGTTAGCTCAGTAACAAGTAGAAATAATCACTTGATCAACAAACATACACACTGACATATATCATGTCATTTTCTGGTTTAGAGATGGGGGGTATAGAATTTTTTATCTGCACTTTAGTTAAACTGGGAGGAAAAAAGACAAAAACAACAGAAAAACTTTGAAGCCCCTACCTCTCTTTAGTCACATTTCAGGATAGAATCAGCAAAGCTCATTGAAAAGTAACTCCAAAAAACTGTATTGTACAAACCTAGCACTTTCCAAAACATATTTAACTCTAGTATAAAATAAAAGAGACTGGGGCCCAGGGTTAAAAGGAGACCTGTGAGTGAGTCTCTGTTATCAGGTCAGGTGTAACATTATTCAATGCTTTTCAGGATGTAGCTGGGATCCTAATAAAGGCCTCTTTTGTCTTAGATTTTCCCATCACCACTGGCTGTATTGTTCTCTTTAGAAAAGTGCATAATGGTTCATTGTATAGAAAAAGAAAAATAGCCCATTTGTGCAGATTCCTGTATATGTCCATCTCTCCCTTTGGATTAGCCACAGGGTGGCTTTTTATCTGATAGATAAACTTTGCTGGATGCAAGCTAATGGTGTACTTTATGAAATATTTATAAAACTTAAAATAAATTTCACATTAATTCCCAATGTCTATAAATGAAAATGGGAAACTGGGAAAATTACTAAGGAGAAAGAAGGGATTTAGACAGAGGATTCAGTATAAGAGAGTACACCTTTGAGCCTTTAAAAATATGTGTTTTGGTTGACTCTCTCTAAAGAAACATTTTGCTTTTTAAATTAGATCAGTGGTTTCTTTAGTAAGAAGGAGCTTCTAATGGGGGAACTGATTGTACCAAACAGTGAGCACCTCATCTGACCACTTATTTGTTTTTGAAAGCTGTCCCAAGCACTAAGGAGTTAAGAACCTTACCCAAGGATTTCTGATCTCTCTCTCTCTCTCTCTCTCTCTCTCTCTCTCTCTCTCTCTCTCTCTCTCTCTCTCTCTCTCTCTCTCTCTCTCTCCATCTTTCTCCCTCTCTCCTTCCCTCTCTCTCTGCCTGTACCTCTCTCTCTTTCCCTCAACTCTTGTTCTGTCTTTGTGGCCATATCTATCTCCCTCTCCTTTTCCCTTCCCCCTCTCTCTTTCCCTCTTTCTCTCTCTGCCCCCTCCCATTTTTCTCTGTCTCTCTCTCTTGTCCAAAAAGCCAGGAGTCCCTTGTACCAAAAAAGCAAATCAAATGAGATAATATATGTGAAGTGTTTTATAAACCTTAAAATGTCATATTAATGTAACTGGTTGCTGTTTTGTGGTTGCTGTCATTGCCACTATTACTTTACCAACCCCAAGTCTTCTGAACATGACAAATTTTCAGGATGTAACTTCATTCTGTAACAGTGACAATCCTTAGAGAATGGAGAAAGAACAATACGTAATAGAAAAAGCAGTGCCCCGAAGATAAAATGAGATTATTTATGTGATTATAAAATGTAAAGTTTAGAATTTCTCTTTTATAAGACTTCCTAGAAAGATAGGGACTTAAGGTTTGAATCTTGACAAGTGTTCTCGGTCTCTGTTTCATTGTGTATAAAATGAGGGTGAAATTAAATGATCTCTAAAAAGTTCCTTCCAGATGTGACATTTGATGACCCTGTAAGAGTGTGACCGTAGCTGTGAAGGGCAGTTAGGTTTTTAGACACAGTATTTGTTGACCTAATTTGTCAGTTGCCCTTCGTGAGATGCTTGGTTAAAAAGTAGTTGGTTGGTTTTGTTTTAGAGGAGTAAAAGAAACAGAAAGAAATTACTCATATGTGGGGTTTGTGTGTGTGTGTGTATGTGTGTGTGTGTGTCACACACACACACACATACACACACACACACACTTTGGCTGCCATCCCAGCAGCTGCAAAAGGGTATCACAGAGGAATGAACCTTTACTGTCAGTATCCAATCCAGCTGTCCTTGAGTTCCTAGTCCAGCTGCCCTTGGCATCCTAACCTAGCTCTCCTTGGCACCCCAGACCAATTGTCCCTGGCATGCTACTGCAGCTGTCTCTGGCACCCAAAAGGACACAGCTTGTGCCTAAATCTAATCTTACACCCTTCATTTCCCCCAATTTTTCATTTCTTGAGGATCATTTATGCTGGGGAAAAAAAACAATAATTAAAAGTCTATGGAAAAATCTGTCTCTTCCTTCTTAAAAGGTAGTTATTTTTCATTCTGTTTATTTGACTTATTTTATTGGGGGGAAGTGTCTTAAAGCAATTGCACAACCACCAAATGACCTAATGTGGGGTGATAAGGCAGGTGGGGCCTCTTCTTTTAATACAGTTAGAATCCCAGCAGCCACATGCCATTTGTTCTGGACCTTGTAACCAACTTTTGTTACTGCCTGGCAGTAACAGAGAAATTCAGCTCCAGCTCTCTAGCAGGATCCTTAGGCTATCTTTTCCTAGCCACAAACCTGTCTAAGACTCTCCAAAGGAAATAGCCCCAGCAGAACCATATTATGAATCTGTCCCTTAGGGAAAAATCAATTGAAGTCATACAGGTTATGGGGAAGAGCAACAGATAGTCTATCCCAAGAGAATGTGGTTGCCCCAGTTTGAGTCTAAAAAGTCATGCTTTCAAGGCCCAGTTGAAGATTCTCCCCATCCTCTAGGATGCATAAGTAGACTAGAAGAATGAATAAATGAAGCAAGCACTTATCAAGTGCTTATCATGTGTAAAGCATGCTAAGTGCTGAGATATAAACAGAAAAATAACATGTCTTGTTCTCAAGGAACTCGCATTCTAATGAGGGGGATGAGAATATATGGATTGTCTGAGTTTCAAATCAGATGAAAAGTTCCCATGATTACAGAGGGTGCAACCCCAAAGCAGATGGAAATGCCTGAGAAAAAAAAATCCTATCTGTTTCTGATGTTGAATAATTTGATCCTGGCTGGAAACACTGCTCTTTCAAAGACTTTGGGTTTCTAGGCTGTCTCTATCAGTCTAAAGGGAGTTGCTGGTAACTGTGGTTGTTGTGATAATAGTCCCACTTGCCTGACATATACTATCCCCTGCTCTCCTTAAGGGGACTCGCAGCTTCAAATAAGCTGGCTTGCCTTTTCACTGGGTGGCAGTTGATGGGAATGACTGGACCCCTGGACAATGGCTATGAGGGCTAAGCCAGAAGAGTTGGTGGTCTGGGGGTTTGACCACCCACAGGGCTTCTGCACTTATATGTCCAGCTGGCTAGTAGCTGTTACTAGTGTTAACATGGAAGGAACCCTTTTTCCACTCTGATTTCTTCCTTAGGATCTGGCCTAGATGCAAGTCTGAAGAACTGGAAGATACTGCTATTCCCAAGGCTCTAGGGTTCAGGGTCCTGAGCTGTCTCCATCATAATCTGAGACAGTAACCAGAGACTCAGGCATGGGGAAAGGTAGGCATGATGATGATAGAACCCTCAGAGATTCAGTCAGTTCAGTCATGTCTGACTTTTCTCGACCCTATTTGGGGTTTTCTTGGCAAAGATACTGGAGTGGTTTGCCATTTCTTTCTTTTCCATTTCTTTCTTTAGTTCATTACTGATGAGAAATTGAGGCAAACAGGGTTAAATGACTTGCCAAAGGTCACACAGATAGTGAGTGTCTAAGGTCAGATTTGAATTCAGGAAGATGAATCTTTTGACTTCAGGTCCAGCTCTCCATCCACTGCACCACCTAGCAGCCTAAGAGTCCCCAAATCAGGCAAAAAACAAAAAGAACCTTGTCATGCTATAGATGCAAATAGTCATGGTGTAGAATTGTAAACAAGGACCTCAAAGAATAGGTTTGAAGCCTGAGGCAACTCAGGTGGGGAGGATGTATTCTTTACCCACTCTGCCATGAGGCAGAGCCTCTAAGTTGCTTTGCTCGGGTCTTAGGCTTAGTATTGCCTTTCACATCAGTTTAATCAACAAGCATTTAGAAGTTCTTACTATGTGCCAGGCATTGTGCTAGAGATAGAATAGGCAAAAACAACTCCTGGCCTCAAACGCTTACATTCTACTGAAGGAGACAACAGATATGAGTAAGAACAAGTTAAATAAATCCAGAGAAGTTAGAAGGAGTACCAGTGCAATGGATATAATGATTTCTAGGCAGTAGGCAGCACAAGGAATACAAATTTCATTTCTTTTTCTAAATGTGTAGATGATAAGTTTGAGGACCTTCCTCCCAAGAGTGACTTGCTAAGTAGAGAAACAGATATCTCCTTCTATAGAATAGATAATAATAACAGCATTCAGTATATGAAGTAATAAACACTTATTAAGTATCTATGTGCCGGGCACCATACTAAGCACTTGAAAGTTGTTTTGAGTCTCACAAAAACACTATGAATTAGACATTACAGGTCTTATTTTCTTCATTTTACTGAGGTTCCAGAAGCAATAGTTTGCTCAAGCTTATGCTTTGAATAAATAACAAAAGTAGCATTAGGATCCAGGGCTCTTGTGACTTCAAGTTCAGCCCTCCTCCTCCTACTACAAGGCAAAGCATTTGGCAATTAAAATACTACTAATAAATCCCCAATGTTCATTTTTCTTTCTTGTGATGATAAGCTGTATCAAAATACTCAATCTCCCTTGCCCCTCAGTAGCATTAACCAGAGGTTAATGGTACAATCTAAGACTGTGAACCTGTTTTTTTTCTTTCTTGTCCAAAGATGTTATCAATTTTGCAAACTGGTCTCTTTTACCACTTGCTCCAACCAACTGAACTACCCCATTGTTTCTTTACCTTTCTATGGGTTTCTAGAATAAGAAAAGACAATTCACTTCAGAAGCTAAAATAGTTTGATTCAGATAATCAATCCATTAATAGATATTTTCTGAGCCTTTAATATATATGCCCAGTGTTCCAACCAGATGAAGCCTTGGATTTTTTTTTTTATAATATGCCAAGAGATGTGCATTAGTAGCTGTGACTATGGAAATACTTTTTCTGGATCACAAAAGATCAAAGGGAATTCTGGGAAATTTATTTCTCAACTGGCAGGAAAACTGAGGTTTCAGGGAAGAATTTCATACATTTTCCCCTCCTCCCTTCTCTCTGCTTCTTGAAATCTCTAGCTGTCTTCAAGGCCCACTTCAGATGCTACCTTCTACAGAGGTTATTCCCGATTTCTCCTGGAATTGCTGCTTTCCTTTGTTCTTCCCAAATTACTTTATCTGTAATATTTAAAATGGTGACGCCATAAACTGTTACATTTAAAATAGTTGGAGACATAAACTGTTGGCATTTAAAAGAGTGGGAGCCATAAACTGTTATATTTAAAATAGTTGACTCTCTTAAACTGTGGCAGTTAAAAGAGTTAAGGGTATAAACTGTAAGAATTAAAATGGTTGAAGGCTATAAACTGTAGTGAGTAAAAATAGTTGAAGACTTAAATCATAGTAGATATAAGAGTGGGTGAGTAAATTTGTGACCGCAGAAAATATGTTTCACTACAGTGTCTTGGTTTTAAATCAAATATAAAGTGGTCGCCAGGGAAATATTCCCAATTATGAATATACCCAAGTCAACTGGGTTTTATAGAGAATTTAATTTATAATACAATGAGGAATTAAAGAAAAGAGAGAAAGAGAGAAAAAGGAAATAAGTATGAAGGGCCTTAAGCCAACATGGCCTAGACCTGAGTCTTAAGAGAGAGAGAGATCAGTCAGTCAGTCTTTTATCACTCACCACAAGGTCTGTCTAAGCAAGGATTCTAGTGACAGAGTCTCCTCAGAGAGAGTTCCAGCCAGAGTCCTCCTCAAAGGGCCTTTCAGCCAGAGACTGTTTCAAAGGGCCTCTCTCAAGAGCCTCCAGAGGGACAGAGTCCCCTCAGAGGAGCTCCAACGAGACCTCCTTAGAGATTGTCCTCCAAGAGCTTCCCTTCTTCAGAGCCTCTCCCAAGAGATTCTCAAAAGGATTCCCTTTCAAGAGATTCTGCTTTTTCTTATATAGGGGGTTTCTCCTATGTCACCTCCCCTAAGTTCTTCCATCTACCAATCACAGTAGACATTTTCCAAAGGACAGCCCATTCTGAATTCACTGCTGGGTCGACTAATCCCTTTAGTAAGTTTGAATCAGAAAAAACACTGCTGGGTCAGCAACTAATCCCTTTAGTACGTTTGAACCAGAAAAACTTCTGAATAAGTTTTCACCTCTTTGCTCCTGGGAAGTTTACAAGTTGCCTGACCTTTAATAGGTACTTATCACCCCTTTGTATTACTTCTAAAAATAGGCATGGCTTAAAGAACTTTTTGCCTCATTATAAGTATGGGTTAAAGTACTTTCGTGGTTTAGCAAGGAGTTCTCTCCCCCAAAGCAGTCCCAAGTACAGGTGGAGCAGAGGTCCTCCCATTTCTGATCCAAGTAGAGTTCTCACTGTCAAAATGGGGAATGTTCCCAGTAGGGAATTGTTCCAATGGAGAATTCCCCAATGTGGAAAATTTTTAACATTCACAAGTCTGGGAAATTTCAAGATTTACAATCCCCCCTGATGATCATTGGGAGACTAGTCTCCCCATTGATCATTTAACATAATCATTTTGTAATCCTAAATGCACTTCTAACTATAGATATACACAATATTCAATTTTCTAAGAGGAATTAGAATAGTGAGGGAGGAAATAGAAAAGAAAAGAAAGCAAAACCAATGTTTTGCTAGGCGCATTGACAAAAAGCCAAATTAGGGGCAGTCCCTTTTGGCATAAATGTGTACAATTACAATAAATGTTCAATCAAAGTTCAGTTCAATCAATCATATCCAAAATTCATTCTTGATCTTCTTGATGAAGTGTAGGTTTTCCGGTATCTTTCTGCAACAATTCATTCTCTGGATTTAGGAGTTCAAGCTTCTTTCCTGAAGATCTTTTCTCGAACAAATCAAAATCTTGGAATTTCATAAAAATACAATCTCAAGCAAAAAATCAAAATTCTTAGATTTTGAACTAAAATACAATCCCCCCTGAAGTAGGTGTTAAAAAAACATTCAGTTCAGCTCAGAATGCAATGTTGAGTTATGGGGGTGTATGAGTCAATTATCAAAAGAAGAGAAAAGCACAATCAAAAACATAAGGGAAAAAATTCAAAACAGGCCTTTTTATAGGTCCAATTTAAAGTAATTTCTATCCCAACAAGTCTGTAGGACAGAATGCAGTAATATTTCACTTAGCCATTTGTAGCCAAGACTACAGGAAGTTGCCATAATATAAGAAGAAAAGAATTAGAATTCTATTTTGATAGGGAAGCGTCATTCCCTCATTTGACTTTTGACATTCTTAGGGATATAGGGAGCCAGCATGATAGTCAAATTTTGTACTTGTATGAGTACTTCACAAAGAGTGTAGATACAAGGAAGTCCTATGACTTAACGTATGTCAAGCATCGCAACCTTGAGTCTCACATTAGTATTTTCTGTGTGCTCTTTTTGGCACTATTCAGGTTAATTCTGTGCTCCTTGTTTTTATCCCATTTTCTGGAATCAGATTCAAACATTAATCACAGTCCTATAATATTTTATCAATAAACGGCAGGTTCCCGTAGTTTAAAGCTTGTGCATTGACATTATAGCAAGAATATATATATTAACTTGTATTACTGCTGAAAAAAATTAATTATGTGTACCTTTAGTATAAGAAATGAGAAAAAATCAAATATTCAGATCAAAATAAAGAAAAGAAATAATAAAAAATAAGGAAAAATCAGTAATTCAATGTGTTCTCAAAAAAAACAGCATCTACTTATCTATGGATTATTATCCTCAATTCATATGATAGGGTACAGTCAATCAGTCTCAGCAGAAGATGCTTTCTTCACATGTGAGCAATGAATCCAAGAGTCTTTTTCTCCAATCTTTATGGATGTTGGAGTAGTTAACAATATTTGGATTGGTCCTTCCCATGAAGGCTGAGTTGCTCCAGTTCGCTTGAAATTCTTAATATAAACTTTATCTCCTGGATTCAGATCATGCAGAGAAAAATCTAATGGTCTGGCTTGTACTGCAGCTCCAGATTCATGAAGTTCATGTAGTTTGTGCTGTAACTCCTGTATATAGGAAGCAATAGTAGTATCTCCCCCTAATAGTGAGGTATATGCAGGGGGAAAAGGTTTAGCCTGTATAGGTGAATGTCCAAAAAGCATCTCAAATGGTGAGATGTGTAGGTCTCCTCTAGGCCTGCTTCTGAGATAAAATAGGGCCAGAGGGAGAATTTCAGGCCATTTTAAATGTGTCTCAGTGCATAATTTTCCAATCATAGTTTTAAGTTCTTTGTTCATCCTCTCAATTGTCCTGAGCTCTGGGGATGATATGGAACATGGAATTTGGGAGTTATTCCCATGCAAGAATATATCTGATTTAGGACAGAATCAGTAAAATGACTTCCTCTATCTGAATCAATACGTGCTGGTAGTCCAAAGCGAGGAATAATTTCCTTTAAAAGTATCTTTGCAACAAAATCCGCCGTGGCTCGGGTCGCAGGAAATGCTTCCGGCCATCTGGTTAGTTGATCTACAATTACTAGACAAAATTTATAATGTCCAGCCTTTGGCATTGTTATGAAATCTATCTGTAGATGTTCAAAAGGTGTGTAAGCCAGAGGATATCCACCAACCAAATTTGCCAATCTGTTCATAAAAATGGTCATTTTGGCACCCAGGACATCGTGGACTCTGTCAAGAGAGTATGGATAGCCCCTGGTATAACTACTATAGCCTCTAAAGTATGTTCAGCCTGCTCTACCTGCCAGGCATATAACCAACATGCATTTCATGGAAAATTTTAACATTCACAAGCCTGAGAAATTTCAAGATTTACATATCTTTTGTAGTTCCTCTTTTGGAACTAATATTAATGTGTGTATCTATGTTCCTCCATGTTTACATATTGTTCTCCCCAAGAGAGGAGGGACTATTTCATTTTTACATCCCCACAACCTGACAAAGCATCTCTCACAGTCATCACTTTATCCCCCCCCTTTTTTGAATTTATTATTTATTTATTTTAAACTTTCTTTATTTTAACAATTTGAATTCCAATTTTTTTGAACTCCCTCTTATTCCTCCCTCACCCTTTGAGAAGGCAAAAGCAATATGATATCAATCATAATGTAAAATCATCCAAAACATATTTCCATATTAGCCATGTTGAAAATAATTTTAAAGTAAGAAAAAGAAGGAAAGTAAAAAAAATTATACTTCAATTTGCACTCAGAGTTCATCATTTTTCTCTCTGAAGATGGATAGCATTTTTCATCATGAGTCTGTGGCAGTATATTGGATCATTGTAGTGATCAGAATCTTTCATAGTTGATCATCATTACAATTTTGCTATTACTATGTGAAATGATCTTGCTTTGCTCACTTTACACTGAAATAGTTCATAGAGTTCTTTCCAGGTTTTTCTGAAACCATCCTACTCATCATTCTTATAATATCTGTAGCTGCCTGCAGCCACAAATTAGTATATTCATGGGTGGACACTTGAAAAGGAGATTGGAAACTGAGGGAAAATGGGTGAGAGAGAGACAGAGAAACAGAGAGAGAGAGACAAAGGAAGAAAGACTCAAAGACAAGGAATTAAAAAACATGGGCTCCATCGTGCTTGCTCCTCTGATGGTATTGAGAGAGAGGGTGCTGCACATGTTCTCAAACTTATATTGAAGAATAGTGGGAGGTAGCTAATGAGCATGTGACAAGTTTTAACATTGGCTCAATTGACAATCACATAATCATAAAGGAGGAGGTTAATCAAACATGTGATTTAGTAAGGAATGTGGTCTAACAAGGAGGTAGCTAGTACCCTGTAGCAGCTAAAGCCCTGCCCAGGAATTCTTTTGACCTTTGGATTGAAGATTTGGAAATACAATGATCAATAAGTAACATGACCATGTGTCTGGTATATGAATACTTAGGTTACAATATCAATACATCAATAATACTTTCAACATGAGAATATGCCTAGGATGCTACAACATCATGATCATATATCATGACTTCAGCAATTCCTGAGTTGATGGACATGTTCTCGATTTCCAATTCTCTGCCACCACAAAAAATCTGCTACAAATATTTTTGTTTATATATGTCATTTTTCTTTTACTTTGATCTCTTTGGGATACAATTAAGGATATTGCTGGGTCAATGGTATGCACAGTTTTATGGTCCTTTGAGCATAGTTCCAATTTGTTCTCTAGAATGATTGCACCACTTCACTACTCCACCAACAAGGCATTAGTGTACCTATTTTTCCACATCCCCTCCAGCATTTGTTGTTTTCCTTTTCTGTCATATTAGTCAATCTGATAGTGAGGTGATAGAAGGGTTTTCATTTGCATTTTTGTAATCAATAGTGATTTAGAGCATTTTAAAATGTGGATTATAGATTTTTATTTCTTCTGAAAACTGAAGTAGCACATTAAAAGTGCTTATTGAATGGAATTGAATTGTTGGGAAACTTTTCTTGGTCCAATTTGGCCAGGATGAATCTGTTTCCAATGTGCTAAATCCATGTAACCTCTTTAGGCTTTACTTTAAAATGAGGAGTTTGGACTAGATGATCATTGAGGTCCCTTCCAGCTCAAAACCCTATGTCCCTGTGATTTGATGGTAGAGGGATGAAATTGGTATCTGTTTACAGGCAAACCAAACAAATCAATTAAGGGGCTTGTCCAGGGCAACAAGTCAGTTTGTGGCAGAATTAGAAACAGAAGCCTGTGTTGCTAACAACCAAATCAAGGAATATATAGGTTAGAATCCCCTGTCAGATGACTGTATCCAATCAGTCTTTTGCTAAGAAAAGGAATGCCTTATGCTGGGTGAGAGAAAAACATAAAGGAACCACTTAAAACCAGAATACTATATCAATGTAAAAAGTATATTCCCATTTTGTGCATCCTTCTCCCCTAAAATGTATATAACTGCCCTTGATTTCAGTGCTTATGACTTGTGGGATAAAGGGAGGCCTCTTCTATTTCTACGTCATTTATCTACTTCATTTCTCCTTTGTTGGGTTTGGTTTCCTACACAATAGAGTAATCCTTAGGGAATTCAGATATTTCTTTCTTTCGCTTTCAAAATTCATTATTTCTGAAATAGGGAAATTTCAGAGGGGAAAGATCCTCATTCAACCAACACTGATCACCTGGGAATCCTTGCAGACAAATCTGGGATCTTTGCAAACCCCAGCCAAACTATAACTTAAGGATGATGTCAAGCTGTCTTCCTCCATTTTGCTCATTTAAACAGATATAAAGTCACAGGATTTAAAGCTTGAAGAATTTAAAGTTTAAGTTCCCCTTAGATTCTAGTCCAATCTCCCTCCCTTTTGCACCTGAGAAAGCTGGGGCCCACAGTGATTAGCTGACTATCCAAAGGTAATAATTATCAAGGCAGCATTTGAACCCAGGGCATCAGATGTCAAATCCATCATTTTCTCCACTGTACCATACTGCCTTCCAATCCTCTCATTGGAGGAAACTGGAACCCAGAGAAGAGTGTCTCAAACTAATACAAGTGGTACGCTATAAAGATAGGATTTAAACACAGGTGGCAAATGTAATTCTTTCCCCCTCCATACACACACCATATAAACACTGCCACACCTCTATAAACCTCTATACCAGACTCCCTAAATAAACAAAACTTCACAGACATTACTTATGACATTGTCTTCTGAAAGGAATGCTACATTTTCTTTTTCTTTCAGAAAATGGTAGTAATTAAATGCTCTTTAAGCCATATTCAGAAAAAATAACTATATCAGAGGCAACTAATATCATACAAAGTCTTTTGAAAAAGTTATTTCTAGCACTGCTATATGATCATCTGTGGGCTGGTCACAGGGATCTCCAAATTCAGTAGCTTTTCAGGGAGCAAATAACTCTGGAGGTAGTAATAGCTTTACTCACATGGAAGGGAAGCAATTTTCTTATTTGACATGTTTACATTAATCAACTGTTTGCCTTTCTCCCTATTACAATTAAAACAATAATTGAGATCCCCAGTTTGGGAGGACAAAAAAGTTGGAAATCTCTGGCAACCAGTTTAAATAAACCAAAAAGCCAGTGTGATCATTCAGTCTCTTGTAATTAAGGGAAGAAACTGTATTTAGAGTTCAGAAGACTCAGAATCTCTGGAGCCATCATTCTGATGCCTGGGGACAAAGGAAGGGGAATGTTACAAGCAATGTCCTTTATTAGCTCTGTCTGACTTTGTTAAGTCCCTGGAGGGGGAAAATGAGTTTTATAGAGAAGAACTTAGCTTTCAGTAGCCTAACTGGATACAGATAAACTGATTTGCTAAGCAGAAAGTCTATCTTTTTTATTTTACCATTTTTTTCCTCTAAAGGATAGATCACATAAAATGCTTCATTCAATACAATTCACAGGAATTCATCAAAAGTACCTGCTATGTGCAAGAGAGTATGTTAGGCACTAAGGTTACAAGGAAAAAACAAAAATTATTATAATAGTTATCGCTCACTTTTACATAGGGCTTTTTAACATTTTGTAAGGGAAGGCTTGTCTCACAATAGTCTCACAGTAGTCTTGAGAGGTAAGTAGTTCAAGTATTTGTGCTATTTTCCAAATGAGTAAAATGAGACTCATCCAAGGTCATCCTATTACTAATTGACAGAGCCAGCACTTGGATTCAAACTATCTGATTCTAAAACCAGTGTTCTCTCCACTACCTCATGCCATTGGGTTGAAGAGAAGCCGAGTCCTAGAGAGAAAAGGAAATAAATGAGTCTGGGGTCACTTGAGAGCCTGGGGAAGAAGAATCTTTGGAATTTATAATCATCGCCCACAATTTGACCAACAGCCTACACTTTCTTAACAAGAAGACAGCTGCAAGGCAACCATAGTGGAAAGAATTTTGTCCTGGGAGTCAGAAAAATCTGTGTTCTAGTCTCAAGTTCAACCACTATATCTTTCAGTGTGACCATGGATAAGTCAATTTCCCTCTATATCTGTAAAAGGGGAGGCTGAGCCATGAGAAACTACAAATATGAATAATTCTAAGAAAGTTTGGAAAAACTTTTATGAAGTGATACAGAGCATAGAAAGTATAACCAAAAGATTACTATGCAAACTGACCATACTTACATAAATGAAGATATTCATAATATTAAAGAACATAAAACTCTGGTTAAATACAGCTCATCACAATTCAATAATCATTTAAGTATATCAGTGCCTATATGTGTTGAACTAAATGCTCAAGACACAAAGACATAAATGAAACAGTTTCTGTCTTCAAGGAATAGAAGTTCTGAGGATGCTTATCCCAACTTTCTCAATGACAAATCAAAACCTCAGAGCTTGGCTACATCTTCCCCTCAGGGTTCTAGGGTTTCTCTTAGGCAGTGATGGTGAACCTATGGCATGAGTGCCAAAGATGGCATGCAGAGTGCTTTCTATGGGCATGTGGCCATCCCTCCCCCTCCCTCCAGGGTTCTTTACTAGAAAGACAGAGGGACTCAGGTGGAGCTATTCCCTATCCTGTCTCCACCTGGGCTGAGGACATTTCTCACTTCACCCACCCCCTCTGCCCAGCAGCCCATTGGGAGAGCTTTCTTCCTCGTGTGTGTGTGTGTGTGTGTGTGTGTGTGTGTGTGTGTGTGTGTGTGTGTGTGTGTGTGTATGAGGAGCACAGCACACTCAGTCTGGGGGTGGGGTGCAGACAGGGCCTGGCACTCTGTCTCTAAAAGGTTCCCTGTCACTGCACATAGGGATTAGGAGTAATTCTTTAATGATATCAGATTGAACTCACATTGGTATGGTCCTCTCTGCCCCCAAGATTATCAGTTAATCAATTAAGTCAACCAGCTTTAAATAGCCTTTAGAAAGATATATTTATTAACATGGCACAGTAAGATCAGTTGTTCATTACAAACACCCTGGCAAGTAAACACAGACCACAGGGGAAATTGGCTCAAGTTTAGAGAGAATAGATGTCAGAGGGGGTAACTCAGAGCTTAGAGTTGCTGGAAGTCCTTATTTCTTATTCTCAGATATGTTCATGTAGTTCCCCTAAAACATGGAGAAATCTACAAACTTCTGGCCTTGGCTCCCAAAGTTGACACTGCCATCAACTTAACCAAGGGATTCAGATAGGACCCTGATGGAAAGATAGGGAGACCCAAATCCTATGGACACTTTAACTTATGAAAGGTTTTCAAACCAATGCCCCTCTTTCTGTCACAATTCCTACCCCACTCCACTCACATTCACAATCATCCCACGAGACATTTCTTCCTTACTAGAGTGCTAGGAAACCACTCTTGCTCCACTTTCTCAAATCTGTCTCTTTTCAATTCATTTGATAGCTTATGAATAATGCCTGGGGCTCTTCAGATTTCTTCAGCTTATCTGAACACAGTTCTACACATTTCTGGTGCAATGTCATTCCAGGTTTGATTTTTTTTTAATGCATCGTTATTGATGTATTTTTTCCTATGACTATAGTTTCCCTAGAATACCTCCTCTCCCCACCAAATGTTACCCTATAAAACAATTGGATTTTTTTTTTCAGTTTATCAGACAGCAAACATTTATTATACACTTACTATGTGCCAGGAACTGTGCTAAGCACTGGTCATACAAATACAAGTAAAAAGAAAAAGAATCCTTGCCCTGGAGGAGCTTACATCTAATTAAGGAAGACAATCCATAAAAGGAAGTAGAAAGGAGAAGGGAGAGGGAAAAGGGGAAGCTATGTCCTAAGAGCCAAGACAGAGAAGTCTGGATTATAGCCTGATGAGAATCACAAAGATGTGGCTCCATAGTTTGGGCTTCTGGAAGGAGCTATCCAATGAGTTGAAAGTGGCTCCAAGGGCAGAAGGTACTTTCAGGATGCATATTCCTGGGCTGAGGCAATCATCCAGGATGAAGAGGTTTCTGAAGATGGACAAGTCTGGCAGCCTAAGATTACCCAAGGAGTAAGCCTGGAAATCTGAACATGATTGATTCCCAAACCAGTGATTTTTCTACTACATTACCCTCTAGTACAATTTCCTCATTTTATAGCTAAGGAAATATGAAGCCCAGATATCTGGAGATGGATGCATCTCTAATTGATAAATAGCCAATTGTGAGGTGGTCTTTCAAAATTCTCAACACTTCCCATTCCCTAGGTAGGCAACAGGATGAATTTCATTTTCTCTCTTATCTATTGATCAGGCTTTATGGAAGAAGACATTCTTTGGAGTTCCTGTGAAAGATGTAGCTGCTCTCAGCAATACAATGATCCTGGACAATTTTGAAGGATTCGACAAAGAATGCTATCCCCATCCAAAGAAAGAACTCAGACACATTAGCTGTGTGATCTTGGGCAACAATTAGAATTTTTCAGAGAAAAAATGAGGAAAAAAAAGCATAACTGATCAATATAGCAAAAAAAATCTAAAAATATATATCATATACACTTATAGAAAATTAGTACCTCAAAGAGGAAAGATGGGAGTGTCTTCTCACATTCTTTCTAGTCATGCTTGCTATTTATAATTTTACATGGTTTTCCCCTCCCCCATTTATATTGTTAAAGTCATTGTATATATTGCTTTCTTGGCTCTCTTCCCTCTCTATCAATATTGATGCTCCTCTGTATTCATCACATTCATCATTTCTTACAGCACAGTAATATTCCATTATATTCATGTGCTGCAGCTTGTTTATCTACTCCCTAATCAATGGACATAGACTTTCTTTCCTATCACAAAAAAATGATGCTATTAATATTGTGGGGTATATCAATGGCCTCCTTGGGGTATAAGCCTAGTAACTAAATCTTTGAGTCAAAGGACATAGCCATTTAAATTATAATTTTATCTGTATAATTTCAGATTACTTCAAAATGGCTGTACTACTTCATAGCTCAACCAATAATGCACTGGTGTTGTATCTATCTTCCCATAATCCCTCCAACACTGACTATTTTTTGTCATCTTTGCCAGTTTTTAGGTTGTAAAATGCAACCTCAGGGTTGTTTTGATTTGAACATTTTAGTTCTAGTTCCCTCCCTACCCTTTAGTCTAGGGCCTATGATTGAAATGACTGATAGGGTATCCCATCACTTCCCTGAAGGGGAACAGGATTGTGTGAATCAATTTCCTCACCCTATCTGAAACCACATGTACATAGGCAAGTAAATATAAAATATATACAAAGTACATGTTTGGAAGAGCAAGAAAAATGAAGAGCCTTTGGAGGATGTTGCATCTGAACTAATTCTTGAAGTTAACTCAGATTCCAAGAGGTAGTAGCAAAGAGGGAGAATGTTCCAGACCTGAGGGATAACCTTTGCAAAGACAGTAAGCAGGAGATGGAAGATCCTGCATGAAGAACAACAAATAAATTAGCATGGCTGGAAACTAGAGTGTGTCCCTCAATCAAAGAATGGCTGAATATATCATGACACAGGAACGTAATGGAATATTATTGTGTTAATAGAAATGACCAATATAATAAATTTGGAGAAACCTGAGAAAACTGGTGCCAAGTACTAGAGAGGGAAATGAACAAAATCAAGAGAATCATTTACATAAAATGAAAGAAAACAATTTTGAAAGGTCTGAGTCCTGATCAGAGCAGTGAATAAAAGTAACTTCAAAAGGCTGATGATAAAATATACTTTAAACTTCTTGACAAAAGAGGTAATGGAAATGAGATTCAGAATCAGATATTCATTCTCAAATACCAATGTGTTGATTAATTTTGACTACCTATACATACTTGTTACCAGGAAGGGATTATGGGAGGTGGGGTAGAATGGTAGGATAGTGGGCAATGACTGATCTGATGGGAGAAATCATTAATAAAACATTCTTTAAGTGGAGGGGAAAACAAAGGGAAAGTGTAGAAGGGGACACAAATAGAATAATTTCATTCCTACTTTGTCAGTCTTGATATTCAACATGTTTCCAAAGTCTTTGTGCAGATTTAAGGATTAAAGCTTATAAACTTCAATAAAAACAAGTGTATTTAACAAAAGTTTTTCTAATATAGTCCTCTTTGCTGAACTTGGTATATCAAAATGTTTGCTTTGGGTGGGGGATTGTTAAATTTAGAATGAGATGAAAATTTAATTCAGAAATTAATTTTAAAAAAGGAAATAAGAGTATGAGAGGGATGAATCTGAAATCAATCTGGAAAGATACATTGAAACTAGACTGTGAAGAGTTTTCAGTGCTAAATTGAACAGTTTTTATTTCATCCTAGAAGTCACTGAAGCTTTTTGAACAGGGGAGTGGCATAGTCAGATTTCTGTTTTAGGAATATCAATATGGATCTATGTGGAAGTTAGATTAGAAAATTCTCTTCAAGTTAAAACATTTAGCCTATGTTTCTTTTAACTAATGCTAAAGGCTCTCAGGGAGAATACTGTTTTTGGAGTTTACATGTTTGCTTGTTTATCAGCTATATTGAAAACAATATTTTAAAAAAATTTTTAATAATATCTTTTTTAAGAAAGCAAAGGGGTAGAGCTATGTGGTTTCCAGTAATAATGATAACTAGCATCTTTATAGCACTTTAAAGTGTTTTTCCCCCCCTTATACCCTTACCTTCTGTCAGTATTAATTCTAAGAGTGAAGAGCGGCAAGAGTCAGGCAATCAGTGCTAAGTGACTTGACTAGGATCACATAGCTAGGAAACATCTGAAGCCACATTTGAACCCTGATTCCAGGGCTGGTGCCCTATTCAATATGCCACCAAGCTGTACCCACTTTAATGCTTACAAAAATAGCTTACAAATACTATCTTATTTGCTCCTCACAATAATCATAGGAAGTAGGTGCTATTTATCATCTCCCATTTTACAGATGACAAAACTGAAAGAGACAAGTTAACCTATTTGCCCAGAGTCACACCCCTATAAAGTATTAGAGATAGGATTTAAACTCAGGTCTTCCTGACTCCAGGCTAGACACTATCCATTGTGCCACCTCACTGCCGCTGACTGATAGTCTTATTGCCTAAGCAAAGAATGAAAGAGGGAAAAAGAAATGGTAACTTCAGTGTTCTTAGTTTGAACATTATTATTGTAAAGGTTAAATTTAATGGTTAGACTTAAATTATATAAAATAATGTGGTCACCAAAATTATTATATCTCATCAGAAGTTTATTTACCAAAATAGAAGGAAACAATAAGGTAGAGAAATGTGAACAAGGTTAGAGAAAATACGCATACTAGTTTTCAGCCAGGAGGGCTGGTAGTGAGTAACTACATGGCATGGCTCCTCCAAGATGGAAGCTAGTCTCTTAGGAAACTGGGAAGGGAGTCAGCCTTTCACTTACCCTACTAAGTAGTCCAGGAGTCAGAGTCTAAGTTGAAGCTGAGCTCCAAGCCCATGATCCAAATTGGAGTCTCCAGCAAAGCTCCCCTGAAGACTCTTACCCAGTCAGAAGACTATCTCCAGAAGATAATCTCTTCAGACTATCTTTTCAAAGACAATCTCCCTGAAACCAAAGGATTTTGTGGCTTTTATGGTGGCTCCTTTTCCCTTCCCCTCTTCACAGGGGTCAATCACAATTTCCAAATTGTCTAGCACTGCCCAGGGGGGCAGTGTCTGTGGGATCAACTTCTCACCTTCTGAAGCTTAAATTCTTACCTTCTGAAGGTTAAGTTCTCGTCTGAGGATGTGAATTTTCTAAAATTCGCCTTCTGGAAAGGTGAATACTCATCCTGGTTGATTGAGTTTCTGAGGGTGTGAATTCACTAAGTAATATGTGAGCTCCTCCACCTAGTTCAAGTTGTATTGATTCAATCAAAAGGTAGAAAAAGAAGAGTTAATCCTGTCTTCACAATCTACTGAGGTACTTAAGTTACTAATAACTCAGGATAGACAATAGAGTAAAGAATTCTTTTTCACATTATGAACAACCAAGTAATGAACATCTTAGAGATGTTTGTAAAAGTGACTTAAACCAATTGGGGTGAGGCAGAAGACTTGAAGAGTCAAAGGGAGGAGGTCTATTTCATGGATTCCTCTAAGGGTAGATTGCAATAGACCTGGGACTGTACAACCTAACATTCTCTTCCTACTTCTTGCTATTCTATTGAGGACAGAAAAAGAATGATAGAGATATACAGTCAGACTGTATAGGGACAAGATAAGAGGTAGAAAAGAGTTCAACAGCCACAGCGAATATGTGTTAAATTACAGTTCTATTCTTTTCAGTCCTCTGAATCCTCTGTGTCCTCAGCTGGTCTCTCCTATTTGCCTCTGGTTTCAGGGAAGGTGATATACTGCCTCCTACCTGCCAAGGTAAGTACTTTTTTCCATCCCCTTTTCTATTATTTCCTCCATAACCTCACTCCATCTATCATCTTCTCTTTCTCATGCCTTGGATCCTGTTTTAATTTTAAAAAAAGATGAGAGTTTAAGTTTTGATTTTGCCACTTACTAATTATATGAACCTGAGTAAGCATTTTAGCTTCTCTAATCATCAGTTTCCTCATCTGTAAAATGGAAATATTTGTACCACCTATCTTACAGGGCTGTGGAGGAAATACTACACTACTGATATCATTATCTCCCCCTCTCCCTCTCTCTCCCTCTCTCTTTCTCTCTCTGTGTATTTGTCTCTCTGTCTTTGTCTCTCTATCTCTGCCTTTCTCTATCTCTGTCTTTCTGTATCTTTCTCTGTTGTTCTCTCTCTCTCTCTTTGTGTCTCTCTGTCTCTCTGTCTTTCTCTCCCCTTCTTTTTTGCTGGCCAACATTCTGGTCTTCCCTATCCTTAAAACAATGATAATCACAACTCTCTTTCCTTGACACTTAAGCCATATTACCTTAACACTTTTTTTCTCTTTCACACTCTGAAAAGAGCAGCCTGAACTTACTCAGACATATTTATTTCTAGTGTCTACAAAACATCACTAAATGAGATAGAAAGATAGGTCTGTCATAACTGTGATGTTTCAGCTAGGCCAGTTGAATTCCACAGGGCAGTTCACAAATGGGCAGGGATCCAGAAATTACTTTATCAAGAAATATTCCTACCAAAAATCAAATAGAATGGGGAGGGATGAGTAAGTGACACCCTGAGCATTAGGGAATCAGAGATCATACAATGAATGTCTCCATAGAGTAAGAAAAGACCAAATTAAGAGTTGGTTCTTTTAGGATGATTTCTTTCCAAGACATGCTTACTCATCCTTACTTTGTATATATCATTTCCAAATTGGCCAGTGTGATAAAGGATGGAAAGGTTTACAATTTGCAAAACTGTGCAAAAACTGAAAAGTGCAAACCTAGGTATGATTGACAGTGACATGTGACCAAGGGTCACATGGGAGCCTGAGTGGCAGGATCTGGGAAGATTCCATCTTGCCCCAATGGACTTTTCTTCTGGTCTCCTGAGGAAGTCAAGAGGAAGGTCTGAAGAGGATTTCCCTGTGTTAAACTGAGGAAGGGTTCTTGTATATAGCTGCTGGCAGCATTCAGTCTCACTTGGACTTCAGGACTTGCTTAGACATCTAACAACAACAGATCCTGGCTCTAACTGGGTTTGGACCCCTGCTGTGATATTTGGGTATTTTGTTAAGTTCTTGTAGTTTAGTAACCTAGTTAGCATAGTTAGTTAGTTTTTTAAAGAAGAATAAGCATAAGTAAATCCCTAAGCCTTTATTCCCTTCCCTTCCAAACCAATAAAGTAGATTTTTATATGTTTTTTCCTCTTGTGTTTCCCTTGCTCAAAAATCCTATCCTAACAACAGCACCTAAACAGCTCCAATTAATCTCAGAAGCAGTTCTGTGATTGTCCAAGAGTTAACATTAATGATATTTGAGTTCTTGGTGAATGGCCTAGATTTTCCCAGGAGAGCAGGACACTACTGCTTGAATATTTGGCCATGTGTATACTACTGTCATCCACTTAGTGCCAAGTATCCTATAGCTTGGATCATATAACTGGAGCACTTATAACTTTAATGATTAGGGTTCTGCTTCCTATATGTAGATTTTCCATGGGCATCAAGGAGAAATTTGGTCTGTCTTGATCCAAATTTTCTAGGCCTTGGAGACAAAAATGGCACCCAGATTCTTTTGAAATGATATTTTTTTAAGCCCAGATCCTCACTCTGCCTTTTCAACATCCCCTCAATATTCAATTTTATATAGGTTCTTTGAGAGAGAGTTTAGCCTGTTCTTTTCCTTTATCATTTTCTCTCTGATGCAGTCACCTTTACACTCAACCCAGCTGTCAGGGGGAGATGGTGAGTCAGGAATCCCATGTGGAAAAAAAAAAAGATTAGTAGATGAGTGTAGAGCTCATAAAAACAAATGACCAATAGCATTAGTTGGAGTCCAGGTATATAGACTGTTCCCCTGGGAGAAAGGAAACCTTGGAGAAAACTCTTTCTCTGAGGACTCCATTCTTTTTTCCTTTCATTCAACCCCTGCACCCAGTCTTCTTAATGGATTACTCCCATTTGTCCCTTCCCACTTTGGCTCCTGGTGGGTTCCCCTCAGTTCCATTTCCTTATGGCTTCCCTAATCCAGCTTCTGACAAAAACTATGAGTCTTTATTGTTTCTTATTTCCCAGAAGCAGGAGTGTGTGTGTAATCTTCAGTACAGTTAGGGAGCTGGAAAGATAGCACTGTTTCATTCTTCTTTCCCTTTTTATTTGACTATCCAATAGCTCTGTTACTACTGTATCTTTTCTTTTGGTTTCCATAGCATATTTGCTGCCTGTTCTGAAGCTAATTTTCCTGTACTCGTTACTCCTCTTATTGGAATGTAAGTGCCTTGAGGACAGGGACTAACTTAATTTTGTATTAAGGAGCCTCAATGTTTTGCCTGTAATTAGGACACCTGGACACCAGATGGCAGTGCCTTAGTTATGAACACACAATTCACTTGTCCAGCAACTTTTTATGCATATGGTCATCCTGAAATTAAAATAAGCATACTTTCTTCATTCATTGATTCAACAGAGACAGTAAACAGAGTCTAATCAGGGCACTGTGCTGGGAATTGGCAGCTAGGTGGCAAAAGTGGATAGTCTATAGTCAGGAAGATCTTAATTAAAATCTTAACTTAAGTGCTTACTAAGTTTATGACCCTGGGCAAGTCATTTAACTTGTCTGCCAGTTTCCTCATCTGCAAAATGGAAATAAGAATAGCATCTACTCCTAGGGTTGTTGTGGAAAGCAAATGAGATAATATTTGTTAAATATGTGGCACATAATAAGTGCTACATAAATGTTAATTAGCAATAATAATTATTGCCTAATTATTATTATAAGGAATATGAAGAAGAATAAGATTTATGGTATAGTATAAAGAATACGAGATTTGAGATCCTAGAACTTGGACTCTAGCATTTCCTCTGCCACTTAATAAGTGACCTTGGATAAATCATTTAGCTTTAGTCTCTTCAGGTTTCAGTTGTTTCAACGTTAAAATGAGATGAGCGGATTGTACACTAGATGATCGATAATCTCTTCTGGTTTTCGATCCAATTCTATTCCAGTAGTCCCTCTCCTCAAGAAGTTCATCAACAATCTACCCTCTACATATAATTACAATTTAATATAGAATAAGCAGATGAGAAATGTATAGGACACTATCCATATTTCTCTTTCACTTGCTTTTTTGTGAAAATAGCACTCTTTTTAAAAATAGCAGATTTTTGTTTTTGACACAGCAAGGGCTATCTATCTTCTGTTCCATAATGAAAAGACCATCTATCAAACAGTGTCAGAAGTTTTGGTTCCACTTATTAACTGCAGAATCATGGACAAGTCTCCAAGCCTCAGTTTTCTTATCTATGAAATGGTTCTTGAATTATTTCAAATGGTAGTTGTGGAGAAAATACTCAATCCAAGAGAAAAGATACAGTAGTAACATTTCAACTCTGTGCTGGAGGTTGGGGGTTAAATGCAGGAAAGATTGGGGTGGTCAGGGAGATTTCTTAATAGAGTATAACCCAGCCACAGGCTTAGGAACACTTAGATAAGATTCTGTCTGTCTCCCAGGCAGACCCTGTCCAGATTGGCAATTATCTGTATATTTTATATTTCCTACCCACAGGGAGATGAGATTTCCCAGGATTCCTAGAATATCTTTTGATCA
This sequence comes from Monodelphis domestica, assembly GCF_027887165.1. Lineage (NCBI taxonomy): Eukaryota > Metazoa > Chordata > Mammalia > Didelphimorphia > Didelphidae > Monodelphis > Monodelphis domestica. The sequence goes on along the minus strand of NC_077233.1, from coordinate 142,013,582 downwards.
GTAAGCTCAGTCCTAAGGCATTAGACAAAGTCAGAATTGAGGTTGTATTCTTATTTGCCCAGAAGGGGATTGAAGAGTCCTGGGGTTCTGGAGAAATTTCTGTAGGTGGGACTTCTGGGTAAACATGACAGCAGTCTAGATGCAAGACTCTTCCTCTCCTCACCACCCACCAATACAGACTACCTCAAAAAACCAAAAAACCTGAAATTCATATGAACAAAGGGATTCTACAGTAGGGTGCAGCATTGAAGGTATGTGGGATCTGGGCATTTCCACACCATAAGGGGGTGAAAAAGCTTCCATCAAAAAGTGAGCTGATTCACTCTCCCCCACCCCACCTACGGAGTCAGAGCCAGAGCCAACACACGCTAGAACCAGTGAGTGAGTGAGGGGCACCTCCGGGTCCTTGGCAGCTGAATGAGACCACTGAGGACCTACCTCTGAGAGCAGTGAGACCTGAAACCCCAGCAGGCTGAGGAGCACAGACAGTAGGCGCCAGCAGGGACATAGCACAGAGAGGGGGCAGCAAACAGTGGAAGCTGAAGAGGCTCGAGACCTAGCCTCAGCCAAAATCCTTGCTCCTTAGCTCCATACATAGAGAGCTTGCCCATCTCACTCAGATTTCTAACTGGAAAGGGAAGGAAAAAACTACCACAGTAATGGCAATCAGTGCCGTGGAACAACAACTTCCCAACACCAAGAAAAATAAGAAGAAGAGATTGACCTTGGATAATTTTTATGGAGGAAAACCCCAGGCTACAGAGGAAATAGGAGAGAAAATACAAATAAAAGCACCAAAATGTTCCCCCCCAAAAAATTGAAATTGTCCACAAGCTCTTGAAGAACTTAAATTGGAGCTTCTCAAAAAGATGGAAGCCTTCTGATAAGAAAAGTGGGAAACACTTCAAAAAGAAAATTACAGTTTAAAGGACTAGAACTCCCAATTGGAGAAACAGCTGGAAGTTAGAAAAAGTAGGATAGATCAAATTGAAAAAGAAAATAAGTCCTTAAAGACCAGAATTAGGCAATTGAAATCCAATGATCTTTCAAAACAGCAAGAATTAATAAAGCAAAGTCAAAAGACTGACAAAATAGAAGAAAACATAAAATATCTCACTGAAAACATATCAGATCAGGAAAACAGAGCATGAAGAGACAATTTGAGAATCATTGGTCTACCTGAAAACCCAGAAATAAACATAAATCTTGACATTATATTACAAGAAATTATCCAAGAAAACTTCCCTGATGTTCTTGAACAAGGGAGCAAAATAGACATTGAAAGATTTCATAGAACACCCTCTAAACTAAATCCTCAAAAGACAGCTCCCAGGAATGTAATTGTCAAATTCAAGAGTTTCCAAGCTAAAGAGAAAATTCTACAAGAAGTCAAAAAGAGACAATTCAAATATAAAGGAGCACTAATCAGGATTATACAAGATCTGGCAGTTTCCACACTAAAGGACCACAAGGCTTGGAATATGATATTCAGAAAGGCAAGAGAATTGGGTCTTCAACCAATCCATCAAAACTGACTATATAGTTCCAGGGGAAAGTATGGGCATTCAAAAAATAGAATATTTCCCAGTATTTGTAAAGAAAAGTCCAGAATTAAGTGGAAAGTTTGATACCCAAACACAAAGATCAAGAAAAACATGAAGGGGAAAGCTGGGTAGCTCAGTGGATTGAGAGCCAGGCCTAGATACTGGAGGTCCTAGGTTCAAATCTGGCCTCAGACACTTCCTAGCTGTGTGACCCTGGGCAAGTCACTTAACCCCCATTGCCTAGCCCTTACCACTCTTCTGCCTACTAGCCAATACACAGTATTGACTCCAAGACGGAAGGTAAGGGTTTTTAAAGGAAAAAAAAGAAAGAAAAACATGAAAAGGTAAATAAGAAAGAGAGGGAAAAGGGGGAAATGTTTTTTTATTCCAACTTTCTTCTTTAAGGTCTTCAATAAGATCAAATTATTTATATTAGTATATGGGGAAAATGTTATTTGTAACTCTCAAAAGTTATATTCACTATTATAGTAATTAGAGGAATCATTCACAGGAAGAGATTGGGGTAATAAGTGCTATAAGATGATATGTAAAAAAAGAAAAAGGGAGGGGGGACAGAAGATGGCACAAAGAGATACTTAAAGAAATAAAATAAATAGGATAATCTTTATCACACAGAGATAAACATGGGAAGGGGAGGGGAAGAATACTCTTATAAGAAGGAGAAGAAGAGAGTGCTAATAGGTAATATTTAAACCTTACTCTCAGTCAAATCAGTTCTGAGAGGGAAGAGCATCTAGATCCATTGGGATCTTGAATTCTATCTTACCCTACAGGGAAAGTAAGAAGAGAAAAATAAGGGGGTTAAGGGGTTGGGGGAGGCAGGGAGTACAAAAATGGAGGGAAAGAGAGGGGAGAGGGAATTTAACAGACCCTAAAAAAATAAGAAGGGAACAAAAAGAGAGGGGCCAGAAAGAGAAACTTATTAAGGGTGGAGATTAAGGGGACTGATTAAAAGCAAACAACTGGTTTAAAAGGATATAGCAAAAGAAGAAAGGACAGAACTAGGAGAGGATATCAAAATGCTGGGGAATATACAACTGGCAATCATAACTTTGAATGTGAATGGGATGAACTCACCCATAAAAATAAAACAAAGAGGAGAGTGGATTAGAAATAAAAATCCTACCATATGTTGTCTGCAAGAAACAAACTTGAGGCAAGAAGAAACTTACAAGGTTAGAATTAAAGGTTGGAGCAAAACCTATTTGGCCCCAACTGATAGAAAGAAGGCAGGAGTTACAATCATGATATCTGACAAAGCCAAAGTAAAAATAGATCTGATTAAAAGGGATAGGGAAGGTAACTACATCCTGATAAAAGGCAGTATAGACAATGAGGAAATATCAGTAATCAACATGTATGCACCAAATGGTATAGCATCCAAATTTCTAATGGAGAAACTAGTGGAGTTGAAGGAGGAAATAGATAGTAAAACTATACTTGTGGGAGACCTGAACTTACCACTACCAAATTTAGATAAATCAAACCAAAAATAAATAAGAAAGTGAATGAAATTTTAGAAAAATTAGAGTTAATAGAAATATGGAGAAAAATAAATAGGAACAAAAAGGAATATACCTTCTTTTCAGCAGCACATGGTACATTCACAAAGATTGACGACATACTAGGGCATAAAAACATGGCAAACAAATGCAGAAAAGCAGAAATAATAAATGCAACCTTTTCAGATCATAATGCAATAAAAATAACAATCAGTAAGATGGAGAGGCAAATCAAAAAGTAATTGGAAATTAAATAATATGATTCTCCAAAATCAGTTAGAGAACAAATCATAGAAACAATTAATAATTTCATTGAAGGAAAGACAATGATGACATATCCTTTCAAAATCTATGGGGTGCAGTCAAAGCAGTATTCAGGGGGACATTTATATCCCTGAGTTCATATATTAACAAATTAGGAAGGGTAGAGGTCAATGAATTGGACATGCAAATCAAAAAACTTGAAAGCAAACAAATCAAAAATCCCCATATGAAAACTAAATTAGAGATCCTAAAAATTAAGGAAGAAATTAATAAAATCAAAAATGAAAGAACTATTGAACTAATAAATAAGACTAGAAGCTGTTATTTTGAAAAAACAAACAAAATAGACAAAGTACTGGTCAATCTAATAAAAAAAAGAAAAGAAGAAAACCAAATTAAAAGAGAGACCTCACCTCCAATGAAGAGGAAATTAAGGCAATCATTAAAAACTATTTTGCCCAATTATATGGTAACAAATATAGCAATCTAGGTGATATGGATGAATATTTACAAAAATATAAATTGTCTAGTTTAACGGAAGAAGAAATAGAATTCTTAAATAATCCCACATCAGAAAAAGAGATTGAAAAAGCCATCAAAGAACTCCCTAAGAAAAAATCCCCAGGGCCTAATTGATTCACAAATGAATTCTATGACGCATTCAAAGAACAACTAATACCAATTTTATACAAAATATTTGACATAATTAGCAAAGAGGGAGTTCTACCAAATTCCTTTTATGACACAAGTATGGTCCTGATTCCAAAGCCAGGCAGGTCAATAACAGAGAAAGAAAAGTATAGAACAATCTCCTTAATGAACATAGATGCAAAAATCTTAAATAAAGCACTAGCAAAAATACTCCAGCAAGTTATCATGAGGGTTATTCATTATGATCAGGTGCAATTTATACCAGGAAAGAAAGGATGGTTCAATATTAGAAAAACCATCCACATAATTGACCATATCAACAAGCAAACCAACAAAAATCACACAATTATCTCAATAGACACAGAAAAAGCCTTTGACAAAATACAGCACTCATTTCTATGGAAAACACTAGAAAGTATAGGAATAGAAGGGCCTTTCCTAAAAATGATAAATAGTATTTATCTAAAATCATCAGCAAACATTATCTGCAATGGGAATAAACTAGATGCATTCCCAATGTGATCAGGAGTGAAAAAGGATGCCCATTATCACCTCTATTATTTAACTTTGTACTAGAAACACTAGCAGTAGCAATTAGAGAAGAAAAAGAAATTGAAAGTATTAAAATGGGCAATGAGTAGACCACGTTATCACTCTGCGGATGATATGATGGTCTACTTAAAGAATCCTAGAGAATCAACTAAAAAGCTAATGGAAATAATAAAAAACTTTAGCAAAGTTGCAGGATACAAAATAAACCCACATAAGTCATCAGCATTTCTATATATTTCCAACACATTTCAGCAGCAAGAAATAGAGAGAGAAATTCCATTTAAAATCATCCTAGACAATATAAAATACTTAGGAATCTATCTGCCGAGACAAACACAGGAACTATATGAACACAACTACAAAACACTTTCCACACAATTAAAACTAGACCTAAACAATCGGGAAAACATTAACTGCTCATGGGTAGGATGAGCTAACATAATAAAAATGATGATCCTACCCAACTTATTTATTTATTTAGTGCCATACCCATCAAACTACCAATTTTTTTTTTTACTGAATTAGAAAAAAATCATAACAAAGTTCATTTGGAAGAACAAAAGATCAAGGATATCCAGGGAAATCATGAAAAAAAATTTGAAGGAAGGAGGCCTTGCAGTCCCAGATCTCAAACTATACTATAAAGCAGTGGTCATCAAAACAATATGGTACTGGCTAAGAGACAGAAAGGAGGATCAGTGGAATAGACTTAGGGTAAGTGACCTCAGCAAGACAGTCTATGATAAGCCCAAAGATCCCATTTTGGGGGACAAAAATCCAGTATTTGATAAAAACTGCTGGGATAATTGGAAGACAGTATGGGATAGATTAGGTTTGGATCAACATCTCACACCCTACACCAAGATAAACTCAGAATGGGTGAATTACTTGAACATGAGGAAGGAAACTATAAGTAAATTAGGTGAACACAGAATAATATACATGTCAGATCTTTGGGAAAGAAAAGATTTTAAAACCAAGCAAGAGTTAGAAAAAAATCGCAAAATGTAAAATAAATAATTTTGATTGCATCAAATTAAAAAGGTTTTGTACAAACAAAACCAATGCAACCAAAATTAGAAGGGAAGTAACAATTTGGGAAACAATCTTCATAACAAAAACCTCTGACAAAGATCTAATTACTCAAATTTATAAAGAGCTAAATCATACAAAAAATTAAGCCATTCTCCATTTGAAAAATGGGCAAGGGACATGAATAGGCAATTTTCAGTTAAAGAAATCAAAATTATTAATAAGCACATGAAAAAGTGTTCTAAATCTCTTATAATCAGAGAGATGCAAATCAAAACTACTCTGAGGTATCACCTCACACTTAGCAGATTGGCTAATATGAAAGCAATGAAAAGTAATGAATGTTGGAGGGGATGTGGCAAAGTTGGGACATTAATGCATTGCTGGTGGAGTTGTGAATTGATCCAACCATTTTGGAGGGCAATTTGGAACTATGCCCAAAGGGCACTAAAAGACTGTCTGTCCTTTTACCCAGCCATAGCACTGCTGGGTTTGTACTCCAAAAAGATAATAAGGAAAACGACATGTACAAGAATATTCATATCTGCGCTCTTTGTGGTAGCAAAAAATTGGAAAATGAGGGGATGCCCTTCCATTAGGGAATGGCTGAACAAATTATGGCATATGATGGTGATGGAATACTATTGTGCTCAAAGGAATAATAAAGTGGAGGAATTCCATGGAAACTGGAACAACCTCCAGGAAGTGATGCAGAGCGAGAGGAGCAGAACCAGGAGAACACTGTACACAGAGACTGATACACTGTGGTACAATCAAATGTAATGGACTTCTCCATTAGTTGCAATGTAGTGATCCCGAATAACCCAGAGGAATCTATGAGAATGAACACTATCCACATTCAGAGGAAAAACTGTGGGAGTAGAAATACCAATGAAAACAACTGCTTGGTTACATGGGTCTAGGTGGAGATGATTGGGGATGTAGACTCTAAATGCAAACATCAACAGCATGGAAATAGGTTCTGATCAAGGACCCAGTGGAATTGGGCATGGGCTAGGGGAAGTGTGGGAGTAGGGGAGGGAGGGAGAGTATATGATTCTTGTAGCCAAGGAATAATATTCTAGATTGACCAAATAAAATTTAAAAAAATTTAAAAAAAAAGAAATTTCTGCAGGTGAAGAAATCAGATGGTAAGATTTAAGAGTTTCATCAGTCACATTTACTAAAATGCAAATATATTATCTAGATGTTGTAGCATAACATCACTCATTAATACCTTAAATTATAATTGTTTTTATCAATATTTTGAAAAGACTAACAATGATAAATTCAGATGAGGATGCCTACATGGATGGAATGGCTAGAATAGAGATTATCTCAAATTTATCCTGTTTATAACTTGTTCATACATAATTATTTAAATATTTTCTTTGTCCTTTAGATTGTGAACTCCTTAAGGGCAGGGACTACTTTAGTCTTTTCTTCATATCCACAGAGCCTAACTCAGTGTCTGGTATGTAGTAGATGCTTGATAAATGCTTGTTAATGTGACTTTCCAAAAAAGTTCATTGTTACAATGAAAGGTTCAATGGATTTGGGAAGCAGGAGGGGTTATATTCAGAACTGAATGTGATGTAAAAGCATAAGGCAACAATAGAACTCTACAAAATTATGTTGCCTTAGGAGGCAGTTTTTCTAAATTGTGTCACTACTAATACAATGACAGGCTAAGTGGAATACATATATGTGTGTGTGTATAGACACACACACACACACACACACACACACACACACACACATATATATATTCTTTTAGTTATATTATCTATTATACCCCAGACCCAATGAAGACTGGTGCTAGCTTGGGTCTATATTTTTTGGTGTGTCCAAACAGATAAAGACTTTTCACTCTTTCCAGGATAGTGTCTGGATATCTCTTGCCTCTGTCTTCTCCCCCTTGGTGTAGCTTGCTCATGACAAAGTCTTTGTTTATTATCCTTGCAGACCCTACCTCCCCATCCCATTCGTTTTCTTCCATTTGGATTCTGTATGTCACCTTGGGAGTGTGTGAGCACTTACAATCTATATATGAATTTGGGTCTAAGATGTCTTTTAAAGCCTAACCTCAGATTCAGGAAATCTTGCCCATTCTTGCCTCTTAGATCTTAAATTTCTCCTGTGGTCTTTACTTGGTTTCAACTTAATCCAATAATTTCATATTATTTAGTCTTTAGGGAAAGAAAATGCCAACAATGTCTAATATTATTGCTATTTTTCAAAAGGTACCATTTCCTGAGATTCATCATTATCTGCAAGCATATACTTCTGAGAATGCTTTAGCCCACTGTGGAAGCTGGGAAAGGATTCAGATATATGACACTATATCACCTTAACAGGGGAGCTGCAACCTCTTGGCACTACCATCTACTCTGCCCTGTTTTATAGTTCCCAGAAAACTCTGAGCTTCAAAACTGAGCCTCAGAGATTGAGTTTTCCAAAAATGTGCTCATACTACTTCTTGCTAATGCAGTGCTTGGAAAGAGGAAGTACTATAATGTGTGTTTGCAGCTGAAACTCCCATGCTGAAAGAAAGCACCCAGAAGAAGAACTGAGAAAGGAAAAAGTGAAAACGGATTTATTTCCAAGGAAATCATAACCTATAAAATCGAAAGGAAAAAGAAAAGGTGGAAAGAAATTGCTTCAAAAACCATCTGCAATTTCAGTTTGAAAGTACACAGAATTTCACCTTGATAGAAGTCAATTTTAGAACTTTCTGATGTGATTGAAAGAAATCCTCTCTCTCAGTCTAATTCCTCCCAGGGCATAGTTTAGAGAAGCCCAAATCAGAGTAAAACTGCCTATTTCCCATTTGATGCTAAAATCAGATACAACTTTGGCCCTTCCCCTGAAATCAATAAGTATCCTCTGTCCCCTCTCTGGAAAGGAAGAAAGAATAGAGGACAGGAAGGTAAGCACCTCCCCATCCCATCATAATCTCAGTCCCCTGGGAACTCCTGGGGAGACATCTAGGTGTAAGCAGGGACATTTGGTTCTGCAAGAAAGGAGATGGAAACACTGAGCAGCTCAAACTCCTTAAGGACTTGGAGAGGCCCAAACACCCGCAGGCTTGGCCCCTGAAGGGAACTACATGCACCAAGGAGCCAGCGCCAGCTGGAGACACTGAAGCTTCTACAGAAACACAGCGGGAGAACTAGAACCCCGCCCAAGTCTTAGAGGCAGCAGCCCACCAGATGGGGAGAAAGTGGCTTGGAGGGGGCTGCCCCTATACCGGACCTATTGAGAGACAAGGAGTCAGGGGAGCCCAAACCAAACCAGAAAACCCTAGAGTGAGCTTAGGGTATGCATATGTGTATGTGCATATATGTCTGTGGAATAGACTACTGAAAGCAGCCGCAAGACATTGCATATCCTGGGCAGCAAGAAAAACACAGAACTGCCAGGTGGAGGATCCCTTCTCCCTTAGTGCCATACGGACCCTGAAGGTGCTGGAAGGGATGTGGGCCCCTCTAATGATCCAACATGAAAAAGTGGAGCTCACTAAAAGGGAACAAACTTTTAACTTCCATTAATTCTGAGTAGGAAGGGGTAATACTATAAATTGGAAGGACTGCATTAAGTTACTTGGGGAAGGAGGGAGGGAGGGAGATTTTCATTGACCGCCAATAGGTTCCAATAGAGAAGTCCATCTTCTTTCCCTTATCATTGCTAGATTCTAGCTTGGGGGTGGGAGTTGGCAGAAGTATGTCCATAAACCAGTGTTCTTCAGGCCTCTTTTACTCTAGGGCTCAGAGTGGCCTTTCTAGTTCCCTTGGATGCCTTTGCTCTGTTCAAGCCTCTTTTGCACATTCAGCATCTCTGCCTGACTGGCATTGACTGGCTCAGCACCCCACTTCATTCTCCCTCAGGGCCTCTATGCAATGGCCTCTCTCCAGGTCTGCAGGGAGCTGAGCTTCTCTGTCTGTCTCCCAGACAGACCGAGTTCTGTCTTACATTCAGAAGCAGCCCCAGCAGCCCTCTCCTTTGGAATGAGGGTGACTTGCTGGCTTGAAAAATGGAAGAAAGGAACAGAAAGAAGGAAAGAGGGCAGAAGGCAGAATGAAAAATGAGACCAAATAGGGATGGAGAAGTAACAGGTTAGGAAGGGAAATGGAGGTAGAAAAGCCTTGTCCATGTATGTCACTCACTCTTCTGAGGCTGTCAATTGCTGAAGAGAGGGGAGCGGAAGAGGGGAGGATTGATTCTTTCTTTCAAGGAGCTTCCCTTGCATTTTCTGGACAAACAAAAGGGTAAGACATAAGGATATTTTGATAGGTTAGCTTTGTTCCCTGGAGCAAACAAAACAAAGCTTTTAGTGGCTTTTAAAAAGGTCAAACAGGAACGAACATCTTCCCCAATAGAATATTATTTTATCGTTATCAGTTGCACACAAATTAGCCTCTTCCCAAACGCTGGAAGCATTGGGACTATAAATCGCCTTTGCAGTTTATGACGGCATAACCCAACTGTCCTGGGGATCTCCTAGATAGGTGTCCCCATATACCTCTGGCCCTTCAACTCACTGACCCTTCCGGAATTTCCTAATCTAGCCTCCGTTGGCAGGTAGACCGGCAGCCTGTTAAGACTCGAACCTCCATAGTTTCCAAGGAGATTCTAAGGGGTCAGATTCCTGGCAGCTGTGGTTTGATGTTGAAGCCTAGGCTTCCCTCTAAAAAGCGTTTACATTCTGAGAGTGTAGGTGACTGCTCAAGAGAGCATAGGCGGCCAGTCCTGTAGAGCCCCAAATGTTCGCTCCTCAAAGTACAAGAAAGAGTAGCGGGTCCGGGTGTTTAGTCCCTAGGGAACCTCCGGTGCAGTATTTCCCCGAGACAGGCTTTCAGCACCACCAGGGGAATGGGGTGGGGGGGGGGGAGGGGTGGAGATGAGTAGAGGAATAGGCCACAGGGCGCAGTTATCCTTCGGAAGCAGCCGCTGCCAAGGCAACAGGTGGTTGGGGGCTATCAGAACTGCGGGAGAGTACTGTGGCTGCCCGCGTTTCCCCACACTATTCTTTCGGGTCGTAGTGTTCGAACTCGCATTAAAAAACTAACAAACAAAAAAATCCCACTACAAGGTAAGAAGTGTGAGGTCCGATGTAAAAACTTATGTTAGTAAGTTGTAGGATGCAATCAATAGGCATTTATTAAAGTACCCTTTAGCTGCTAGATAACCGTGCCAGGGTCCTGATATACAAATAACAAAGAAGGAATCCACAGCCTTTCATCCCTAATTCTGCCACTTTATAGCTGTTCGTTTCCTGGAAATACCGCTTTCTGTGCGAAGGGCCAGCCATTGCTCCCCTTCCTCTCCTTTAATGTTTGCGCCTTCACTCCAAACCCAGATTATCTTGGAGCAAAAAAACTTCCCTTATTCTCGTCTTCCCATCCAAATCATAGCAAGCAGTTCTGTAGCCAGCTCTGTCCCGGCCTAGAGCGGTGGATGCAGTTATCAGCACTAACATCAGAGGTAGGGAAAGAGCCCTTTCGAGATGCTCCTAGATGGCCCCGGCTCACCTTGTGTGTAAATCCCTTCTCCACAGCGCGGAAAAGTCTGGGACTGGCATACTAAAAGAAAGAAGCTTTCCAACGAATTAACTCCCCTTACCCCTGAGCCCACCAGCCTGGAGAGGAGGCATAGTCTGGAGGTGGCCCTCGAGGGCCAGTCCTAGCTGGGTGAGCCTCGAGGCACCGTTCTGTCTGCCCTCACAGTCTTCAATCTACGCCTACTATTTTACTGGGAGGTGAGGGTGTGCTAGGAGTCAAAAACTGGCGCTGCGACTTGGTGAGGCGATGGCAGCACAGAAGTGTATTTGAAGGCTGCTTTGGGAGAGGGTAAAAAGGCAGTACTCCTTACTTGGAAAATTTTCAACCACTCGACCGCCTCCCGCGTTGAGGCCTGAGCAGGGGATCCTCGTTTTATACTTTTCCACCCCCCCCCCCCACCTCCATTCCCATCTATGCTTGCACGCTGAAGGAGCGGGGAATCCGCAAAGGGAACCAGAAGCAAGAGAGAGAGAGAGAGAGAGAGAGAGAGAGAGAGAGAGAGAGAGAGAGAGAGAGAGAGAGAGAGAGAGAGAGAGAGAGAGAGAGAGAGAGAGTGTGTGTGTGTGTGTGTGTGTGTGTGTGTGTGTGTGTTTTACGGCAGGGGATAAAAGAGGAGGCTGGATGAGCTTCTCCCTGTAAGTCTCACGTCTTTCATCTGGATACCTTTTAATTTTTAACGGTGTCCCATTTTCAATCAAGCAAAGGTTTTGCTCCCTAAGGTCTGGAATGTAAGCGGATAGAGAGGAATTAATTCTAAAATGCAGGCCTAGCCAACCCAAACTCCCCTCCCCCCTCCAACTTGGGCACATAGTGAAATTCCTTAAGACCTAAATTGGGAAATAATGTAATTAGAATGGCAAAGCTTCATGGAGGGCTAGAGTAAGGCTCATAAATTTACTGGGATTGCTTTTTAACTTAAACATATTGAATATATTTATTATTATTATTTAGAGACAGTAGAGTCCTTTCAACGGAATCTGGGGGGGGATCCTCAGTTTCTTCTGAGTTCGCAATAGCTCTTTGCTAGGTTTATAGTGAGGTTCGTCCTCATCCTTTTTATTCATTTATCTTTCAGCTGTGGAGGCAGGGAGAGGAAGTAGAGAAATGGTCGCTGCTTTTAGGGAATGCTGGGCTTCACACATCAAGCTTTGCTCTTGTTTGAGGTTTTTTCTCCATACTCTCAATTCTGTCACTGATTTTTACCATCACCATTGCCATCAATCATCCACTTTATACATAGCACTTTGCCGTTTACAAAATGCTTATTCCAATTCCCCAGAAGGTAATATCTTTTCCCAGATGCAGATAACACTTTTCCTGTATGTAAATTTTTTCTTCTCTGTCTCTTACCGCTCTCACTCACCGTCACACTGGGGTTTAAAATATATCTTTGTCCTTGAACTACAACTTCGCCCTTCATTCCTACCTCCCAAAACACACACACACACACAACCACTCACATGCACAGAACATGCATAGCAAATGCAATTCTCGCGAATTTCTCTCGAAATGAGTTTCTATGTCTGTGAAGAGAAGACCCGTGTGTGTGAGAAAGTTTAGTCTAGGAGATTTTCTTCCGCCCTTTCCTGCAATCTGTACCAGATCATCACGATTGCTTCTCAGCAGTGAAATAAAGGAAGAGTCAATCAGGTAGGATCTGTCACGACTTGGCCTTCTGCAACTCTTCTAGGGTCCCGGCGCCACCACTAGCAAAAACAAACAAACAAACAAAAAACACACAAGCAAACAACAATAACAAAAAGCTCACTTCCCTTTTCCCACTCTGTCCTGCAGTCTAGAGGCATTCAGTTTATCAGGGTTGTGGGGTGGGAGCTTATCTAGCCTGGTACAGATCGGTAGGTGCGGAGCTCCTTAATTCATAAGATCCTGGCCAGAGTCTCCAGTTATGCGATCCTAAGTTCATTAACTCGCATCTCATCTCTGATCCTTATCCTGCACAGGCTCTCTTAAATCGTCTGGAGGCGAGATGAGCTTGGAAGTTGCCTGCTCTCTTCCCCACTTCTTCCCACAAGGGGGATTTAAAAGCCAAACCAAACAAATCCGGACCAGCCACCTAGACTCCGCACTGCTCTAGATCCCCAATGAGGTTCTTCCTTCCTCGGAGACTCCTCTCTGTACCCGCCATACCTAAGACCCCCACACTTAAACATCTCCACCTTGTCCTCCGGCACCCGCCCTTTTCTTTCCTAGAAGCCTAGGTTGCAGGTAGGGATTTTTTTTTTTTTGAAACATTGCTCCCTAGCCCTGGCATCCCCGAGCCCTGCAAAAACTCTGGTTGGAGTCCCTCGCCCCCCTTTACCCCAAGCCCACTAAGTAGGTGGGGTAAAAGTGCGGAGGGGGTTATTGATTTTATATTTAGTTTAACTCGATCTTTTTTCTTTTTTCACAAGCGCTTGGTAACTTGGTGCAAGCAAAAAAAAAATACCAGTATCTCCCGCACGGTTTGCAAGGATGCTGAAACCTCCGAAAATCAAACCTTCTCTCCAACCCCCAACCCCTAACTTCTTTGCTCCCGGAAGTCTGGCTTTAAGGGCGAAGGTGGGGTGTGTGCCGTGGATTTGAAGAAAACGGACTCAAACTTTATCCAAGGGTAGTTGACCCTCGCTGCTCTTTTTGCTGCTAAAATCTGGGGCTGCAAAAAATCCCCTACGAAGGTCCCGCAAAGGGTCTGAAAGTCCAGGTTTACAAGTCTTTAACTGCAGTCAGGACCTCCTGAAAGCTCAACCAGTTTTGGTTTGGTGACTTCTAGCTAAAGTACCCATAACAATTTGCATCCCAAATCGCTTAACCTCTCTCGGACACAAAATTTCTGCACCTGGAAAATAAAGGGATTAGTTTAGATAATCTCTGAAGTCCTTCCAGCTTGATCGCATGATCTTTGTAGAAGATTATAAGAACAGGATCTATAAAAACTCTGTTCTCATTTTACCCCTCAAAATCTTCACTTTTACTATTGATGTCTTCTCAATCTCTCTCCTCCCCGCCCCGCCTCCCCCCCCCCCCCCATATTCCATCTTGGGCACAGTAAAAAATAAAATAAAATAAAATAAAATAAAATAAAAACTAAATAACTTCTTAACAGATAGTTTCTGTTAAAAAGTCGCTTTAGGAAGCGCGGGTTCATACACCCATACATACAATTATGCCCCAATACACACACTCCTCTCACGTGGCTAAAACAAGAAGGCAGGGGCGGGGGTGTCTGGAGTGAGCTGCGAAAGGAACCTCTCTTTCTTTAAGAGTTGGGTAGGTGGGTAAAGCCACGCCGCTTATGCAAATGATCCCATCGCCCCGAGGGCCAATTGGGAGCCTGGTAGGGGGCGTGGTTCCCCGCCCGCTGCTTAAAGAAACTTGTTGCAGGGACCGCGAAGCGGTGATTGCGCTTTGAAACGGTGTCTGTGTCGGCTGCGGCTGCTCCTGGGGCGCGCCGAGGAACGGGTGACCGAGCTTGCAGCGGCGGCGGCGGGGGCGGCGGCGGCTGCGGCGACTGCGGCGGCGGTAGCAGCACTAGAGCCACTGCTCTGGAGAGGACAAGGGGGAGAACGGCGGTGGTCCTCGGCGAAGTCCGTGGGGACAGTAGCGGCCGTCACTGCTGCAGGGCACATCTGCCCTCCATCTGGAGAGGACGGACTCGTAGGCGAAGGGGCTGCCAGTGGCGCAACTTCTTTTGACTCCAGGAGTACAAGGAGCAGATCCCAGATCCCAAAGCTGGGGAAGAGATCTCTGCCCGGCGCGCCCCGGTGGGGTCCGCGGCTCCTGCTTCATTGAGCTAGAAAGAGAAAGGAGGAACAGCGAGATACATACAGTCCGATCTTCCCGGACACGGCCTTTGCAGACCCAGACGCTGCTCCAGTCGCCGAGTCCGCTCAAATGTGCAGCTGATGTGATTTTTTTTTTAAACCCCGTTAGTCTTACAAGTTCTACGCTTAAGTTGCAGGGTTCGTTTGTTTTGCTTTGCTTTTTCTTTTTGCCCATTTGCCCACGCCATCCTCTCCATTACCGCGTCCCAAATGCTCAACATGACCGAAGAACACGAGAAAACCCTGGAGCCGCCTTGCAGCCCCTCGGGTACTACCAGCTCCATGTCGCACGTGGAGGACTCGGACTCAGATACTCCACTATCCCCGGCCGGCTCCGAGGGCCTGGGCTGCTCATCTGGGACCGGTCCTCGATCGGCCGGTGGGGGTGCGGCGTTGGGCTCCAAGGTAGACCCAGGCGAAGTGGACGATCGCTTCCCTGCGTGCATCCGAGACGCCGTCTCGCAGGTGCTCAAGGGCTACGACTGGAGTCTGGTGCCCATGCCTGTGCGGGGCAATGGCTCGCTCAAAGCCAAGCCTCATGTCAAGCGACCCATGAACGCCTTCATGGTGTGGGCTCAGGCTGCGCGCAGGAAGCTGGCTGACCAGTACCCGCATTTACACAACGCCGAGCTCAGCAAGACCCTGGGAAAACTGTGGCGGTGAGTGACCTCAGGGAAACTTGGGGTGGAAGTTGGAGGGCCACGAAAGTGGACCCCTAGACCCAGAGAAGGAAGGAGAGGAGTGTATCCGGAGATAGAGGGTCCACTCCTGACAGTCTATCCAGAGCAGACGTTTAATTAGAAATTCAATTTAACAAATACTTGGTGGAATTAATTGCTTTGCAATATCTTCTATGCTAGACTGAGGGAGATGCAAAACTAAATAGGAATTGGTTCCCTAACTGGAGTTTAGTATCACAGAGACCCTGCCGCAATCAACTTTAGACCTTGAATGGCCCCTAGAAATCCTCTCTGGACTGACTCCTTCTTTTTAAAGTTGGGGAAAAAGGGGCGCCAAGAAGTGATCTGCCCATTGCTTGGGGGAAATCCTTTTAGCAGAAGTTCTGAAACTCTCCCTTCTGCCACTAGTGGTTCTATAGTTTCTGACAAGGATTAAAAATGACATATGAATGTCCCTCCCTCTGGGTGACCCAAAAAGTTTGTCCTTTTCTCCCTCGGGTTTACCCAAACTATTAGTTGAACCTAAGAAAGAGTAGTTGAGCCCAAAAGAACCAACTTGATTGGGTCCCCCAAAGACCTGGCTTTGTGGCACTCTTATCCACAAAACTCTTGGCGCCTCAGTGCTGAGAGGCAGAAAGGACGGTGACCTCTTCACATATGTACACCCCCCCCCCCAAACAGTGCTAGGATGTGGCGTTGCAAGACTTGCATAATAACGGAGCTCGGAGAGGGGATATTAGGGTTTGTGCTCTCTGCCCATAAGGGAAAGCATCTTTTAGGTGGTCCAGGAAAGATAGAGAAACCAACCAACCCCAAACCTCTTTATGTCTGTCCCCCCGTTCTGAGGAGCTGAGTCTTCATGACCAAAATTTCATGGGGAACTGAGGCAGCGAGAGATAAATTTAAAGGGCAATTAGCTTGGGTTAGGCAAGTACAAATCAAAAGATAGAGAAGAGGAATGGAACGAAGATACAGTGCTAGAGTCGCCCCTTGATATGTATGGGCTGTTTTGGTACAGGACCACCCCACCGAGTGAACTCCGACAGAGTGAGGGTTTGGCTCCAATGTCTGCATTAACCTAGAGTTTGGAGCTTTATTTTGAACAGAAGGGATACTGTGGTTAAAATCCAAAGAGGAGGGGGGTTGGGGGGGTGGGGGTGAGGGAACCATTCCAAGAACCAGAGTTCCCTGCTCCCCTGGACAATTTATAGGGTTGGTCTGAGTGGAAAAATACCCTCTGGCAAGACCTGAAGCAGTTCTGTGTTCTTTGGGGGTCTGAGTATTTTGACAACATCTCCAGGTATCCAAACACCCAGCTCCCTAGAGAAGCCTGGAGGGCTAAATCTGGTAACTCTGAGTATATATTCAGGGCCCATACTACACAAAAACCTCTTCAGTGAAATTGAAGCTAAATTTGGGGGATTGATTTATTACATTTCCCACCATCCCACCAAACAGACTGGCTTTGTTTCATCTGATCTCCAGGGTACCCAGCCCAGGACCAATTAAATTACATTAAATTAAACTCAACATTTATTAAGGGTCGTCTACTCATGTACAAATCACTAGTCTAGGCACTAGAGAAACAAAGACTGAAATGAAGAACTGGAGATATACTCAGACACCCCAAGTAAATATGACTTCTTGACTACCCTATAAAGTGATTGAGTTGTGTCCATCTCCAGTTCTCTAAGCAAAAGCTGCAACTATTCAAAGCAGTTGGTTTTAAAGAGAAAGTTTTTGCTCTCTTTTTGGGGAGTTTTCCCAAGTTTCAGCGTGACCCACGGCAATCTGTCTTTCAGCAACATGGCCCAGGCTGTGGACCTAGTCTTTCTAGGCTGATTCGTATTTTATAAATTTTGTTTTCATCAATATTTCAAGTTATTTTTTTCTTCCTCTCACACATTGCCCAAACCAGTAGAAATGAATGAACCAAGGTGGAGGAGAAGTGAATATTTGGGGAAGAAGGCCTTGCTATAGAAATTAACTCATCTTTCATTTAACTCCAAAGAATGAGGCTGAATTTACTCCTTCTTCTCTCTGAATCCGGGTTTAAAGACCATCCATACTGTCTCTTCTGATATTTCTTTCCTCTTGTCTTGGAGCCTTCATATTCAGGGTGTATATCTAGATTTTAAAAATAATCGTCAAAGAGTTAGGATTTGCAAAATATGACTTCTGATCCCATATTGGAGGAGAAGGGTTTTAAAAACAGCAATTGTAATGTGTGTCAGTCAGACAATATAGTTGGGGAAAGTTCATCCCTCTGTAGGGTCTGCACTGCTTTGACTGTTTTATGCACAATGTATGTAGGCATGCAGGACATCACTCATTTTGCCCCTTTGCCAGCCATCCTGTGGGCCCTCGAATACCCAGCCTTAAAAAAAATGGTTGGTTTATAAATCCTACGACTTCTTTCCATCTCCATACATTCTATACACTTCAACAGCTTCAGGTTTGTAAGTTGAGGATAAGTTTCCGGAAAGTACTGAGTTGCCTGGTTTACTCTTGTGATGTTTTTTAACTGATAGCTGATCACATTTGCCTTAATATTTTTTGCCCTATTTATAATCAAAGAACAGCCAGCCCTGCCAGTTCTATTAGTTCCAGTGCATCAGCTCCCAAGAAGTAATACTTTTTGTCTCAAGGAATAATGCCTTGACCCCAGATGCCCAAAGGAAAGACATTCTCCTCTGATCACCATCACCACCTTTGGTTTTAATGGGGCTGTTTATAAAACGTATAAGCAGGAAAAGTAAGATGAAACATTTAGGGGATTATTTCAGTGCTTATTTCTTTGAAAGCAAATCAACAAAAACACAAATCAGGCTGAAATTTGAAACCTCAGTAGACTCTCCCAGTTCCCATTTTTACTGTGTGGTAAAAGTCTGAACTTATAGCCATTGGAGAAGAGAGCCAAAGAACTGAGTTCTCACTAAAAATATTGCCACTTGCAAATCTTAAGATTTAGAAGGCCTTTGTAAGACAGTTATCACCCAGGAAAGATATTTATTTAGATCTCTTTGCAGTTCCTGATGGCACTGACTCCTAATAAAATAGATTTGCATAGAGAGGAAAAGTATGCAAATACTTTTATTTGGGAAACACATACATATACTTATCTATGTAGCCAAACTCTTTATTATCTTTCACCCTTAACTTGAATTTTTGTTTTTGTTTTTGCAGCTTATTGAGTGAAAATGAGAAACGTCCTTTTGTAGAAGAAGCTGAGAGACTGAGGGTCCAGCATAAGAAGGATCACCCGGATTATAAGTACCAACCTCGGAGAAGGAAAAGCGTAAAAACTGGCCAGAGTGACTCTGATTCAGGAGCTGAGCTAGGCCACCATCCAGGGAATCCCATGTATAAGGCTGATTCAGGCTTGGGAGGCCTGGGAGATTCCCACCATCATAATGATCACACAGGTAGGAGACCAGGAAACTCACCCAGAGCTGCTGGGCCCTGTAGAAATCTGAGCCAGGATGTATATCCTCCGGCAGAGGCCCTTTGTAAACTGGAAGGGGAGGGAAGGGAAATTCCAATACAATCTAAAATAATAAATAGCAATGCTAAGCCTCAGTAATTTACTACCAGCATAAAGAATCTAGAATGGGAAACAGAATAGGACTAATCAAGGCCCCTGATTGAGGTTAATTCTTAAATTGTGCCTTTTAAGATGGACTGAAAGTTAGTCCGAAAGACCTTCATAATGGGTCCAATCACGACCATTCCTGATGCTAAAGTAGGGCTCAGAATTGGCAACCTTTAAGTGTTGACAGATTCCAATAGAATTGCTAACATCCTGTAACTTCAGACGTGTTTCTTCTTTCTAGTCTAAATCCCGTCTGAAGGATTTTATTCTTTTCTTTTTATTTGTATTGTTGGGATATGGAAAATATATACATACACACACTCCACAAAAGTTTCCTATAGAATAAGACAGCAAATATTTACTGAGCACCTGCTGTGTGCAAAGCATAATGTTAAGCTGAATATTAGCACATAAGAAAAGTAATTTTTTTTGCTTAAATAAAAAATCTAGCCCATTTCTAAAGAACGGAATTTATCCTAATTAGAAATTGTTTATTCCCTAGGATTTCTGTGTTTAAAGAAAAGAATTTAAAGATTTAAATTTTAAACTTTAAGTTTAAAACTTTAAGTTTAAAATTTAAACTTAAAAAAAAATGTAAAGACTGGCAATGTCAATTTTATAAGTATCAGACAATTGTAAATTTACCTGAGTGATCTAGTCCTTATTTTACATCTGAGGAGACAGAGACCTGGAAAAGTTAAAGAGATTTATAACAAAACAGCAAAATATAGTTAATAAATTGCAGGGCCAACGTTTAAGTGTTATCTTTTGACACCATAGGCAGCATTATTTCTGTTGCCTTTTTCCTTCTATATTTGTTAAAATAATTTTTAAACGACAAAACAAACCCCAACCCCCTATTTTTTTCTTCCTGTCCTCTCCTAAAACAAAATCTTTGATTTCTGAAATGTGTTCTCTTTTTAGGGCAGACACACGGACCACCTACTCCACCCACCACTCCGAAAACTGACCTACATCATGGCAACAAGCAAGAGCTGAAGCACGAAGGGCGCCGTCTAGTGGACAGCGGCCGCCAGAACATTGACTTCAGCAATGTGGACATCTCGGAGCTGAGCAGTGAAGTGATCAATAACATGGAGACCTTTGACGTCCACGAGTTTGATCAGTACCTGCCCCTCAACGGCCACTCCGCCATCCCCGCCGACCCTGGGCAGAACTCGACAGCGGGCTCCTACGGGGCTTCCTATTCCCATTCGGCACCCGGGAGCGGGGGACCCCAAGTCTGGACTCACAAGAGCCCTTCCTCAGCTTCCTCGTCGTCCCCCAATGAGCCGGGCCAGCAGCGGCCGCACATTAAAACGGAGCAGCTGAGCCCCAGCCACTACAGCGACCAGTCCCATGGCTCCCCAACCCACTCCGACTATGGGTCCTACAGTGCCCAGGCCTGCGTTACCACAGCGTCCACAGCCACCGCTGCCAGCTCCTTCTCGAGCTCCCAGTGCGATTACACCGATCTTCAGAGCTCCAACTACTACAATCCCTACTCCGGCTACCCCTCTAGCATTTACCAGTACCCCTACTTCCATTCCTCCCGCAGGCCCTACGCTACCCCCATCCTCAATGGCTTATCCATTCCCCCAGCCCACAGCCCCACCAGTAACTGGGACCAGCCTGTCTATACCACCCTGACAAGGCCTTAGAGGAAATGCCTTCAGGAGGATAGAAAGAGGGAACTTTGCAGAGGAAAAAATAAAAACAAAACAAAACAAACAAGCAAACAAAAAACAACAACAAAGAAATCCCAAACAAAAAAAAGGAAAAAGAAATCTTTGCGGTCTTCCAAACTATATGCACTATTGAAGGAAAGAAGTAAGAGGAATTCCATGCCAGTTTTTGAAGTGCCTGCTGAAATCTGCGGGGAACACTAACTTTTTTTTTTTTTGTTGAATGCATGTCCCTTTGCTTCTAAATCTCTTAAGCATCTTTAAATGGACAGAGTTCTATTTTCTTGATTTTTTTTTAGATGACTGATAATTCCTTTTAAATAAATGAAGGCCAACCATTTGACTCCTCTGTGAGGACTGAAGGGAACATGTTAGTTTTGCCTTGCAGTGAGTGCAAAATCAGAAGGAAATGGTACAAGACTTTAAGGATCTACTGCAATTGGAGGTACGGACCAACCTTGAGGACATGAACTTATTGGGACCAATGAAAAAAAATTCTGATTCCATTTTTTTTAACAGTCTTGTGGAAATCCCTAGAAGCAGCTCTGGGGATCAACTTCTCAGTGTCGGGGGTGTTTGCTTTAGTCAGAGTTCTTCTAAACAAGGTTTGGCTGTAATTAACATTTTTGGGGGGGAGCTTAAAAGTGTTTGATTTTTTGAAATCTGTTAAATATGTATTTATGTTCTGTATTATTTTGTCTTTAATTAATGAAGTAATTTGTGCAAAAAAAAAGTAGAATTTAAAAAAAAATTAAAAGACCGGAGACTTAAATAGTGGCGATGGGACAATAAAACGGCGTTATGAGTCTATTTTAACCACTGCAGCAGTAGTGTCAAAGGGAGTGGAGTGAAGTCCAGATTGTGTACAAGTCATAGAAGTAAAATTGACATCTGGTTGGGAGTCAGCAAGGGAATGGGAGTGGTGTGGGGAGGAAGTTCACTCAGACGGCTGCAAAAAATGACTAATTAAATTCAGTAGTACGTGGAGGGGACAGGTCAAGAAAAGGGTATTGCTTTTGGGGAGGGCCCTTTGTTTTAATTTGGTCATGATGCCACTCACTTTTCAAAGTGTTTAACAAGATTGGAAGGCAAAGACATCTCTGGATTTGGTAGATTTAAGTACTGCAGCATGTGGCTAGAAATGGGGAATTTAATGAGCAGTTCTCCCACGAGGGCTGGAGATACACTTTAATTTGGGCTTTTAGGGACCAGATGTCACCTGTCGAACTGTGAAACTAAAACCTTCTCCACTAAATTTTTGTAGGTACTTAGTTTTAGACTAATATTTCATTGATATGCTTCTATTTCTTCCATTGTATGCTGAGCATATAATAACCACCTACTTTATGGTAATGTGTGCCTTTAAAACTTTGTAAATCTAAATACATTTGAGAGGTTATCTTCTTTTTACTTTTTCTACTTTTCCTACCTTTTTCTAAGATTATTTTTTTGCCTATTTCCTTCTGGGGGGAAAATGATCGCAAACTCATTTTTATGCAATCTATTTTTCTGTGTAAAGTTTGGAAAGACATTAGCTGTTACTTACCTGCTCTGTTTCACTAGTTTCTGACCAAGCAATGCTAACTTTTGTACAGATCAATTTGATAAAATTAAAAAAAAATGCTTTTTATCTATCATGTGCTGTCTTTTTGTTGGTGGTAGTTTTTAAAGTCCTGCGCCCTGGAAATGAGGATTGGGACTTAAGAAATCCTGTTTTTAAAGGGACTTTTGCCTTCATAAATACCTTCAAAAAAATATTCAGCATATACCCTTTGCCAAAGGACTTTTGTGTTCTTTAACCCTTGCAATGCCACATAGAAGCTGGTGGGAGACTGAAAGACCTTATCTTCATTTTTCCCAAGAGGAAGTTGAACATTATTGAGAAAAAAAGGGCCTTGCCCAAACTTCCACAGTAAGCCAGGGGCCCAGCCAGGGTTAGAAATCATGAGATTATTTTTTTTCCTGGTTCCAGCAACCATCTTGCCAAATTACATTCCCTCCAAATTGGGACCTTTTCTGGAATTAGGCATAAATTTGTCTTAAGCTAGTTCTGTTTTCTGAAGTTAATGAGAATTCTGGAGGGCCTCTCCATCTATCTTTCCTTTAGGATTTTTTGGGGAAATGGGATTGCCCAGACTCAAAGGGTGAATGGCACTCAGAAGCCACATTGTTTTCCCCTCCAAATGCCAAGCACAACCTTTGCATGGTGTGAAAAATCTCTCCACAGGCAGCTGTGCCATTTCTTAGGCCGAGGCATAGATGCAAAGACTCCTAGGTCCTTTTGGGGAGAGTCTTTGTGATTGTGCTGCCATTGCTGTTTTAAACAAAATTTGCTCGGCCAAGATATGGGAGCTTGCATGGAGTGTTGGTGGAGGATATGTTCATGATAACAATAAAAGCAAAGACACTCAATACGGTTATTGAATAGTAACCAACCAGACTGCGGATGACCGCCCCCCACCCCCCATCCCAAATGAAATTTGCTATTTGGCAAACTGGCTCTTTGCCTGGGCCTCATGGAAAGTGGCTGCCCCCAGGCCTCCTCCTCCAGTTCACATTTACAAAAAAAGTTCTGGCAATAGGACATTATTATGTTCTAAGCCAAAGTTCCTCTCTTTGGGAGGAGACTCGGTCTTTCACCCTGTTAAGCCTACAGGGCTCACATTACGTCCAGGAAGTGTATGGAGTTGGCCTTTAAAAGCATCTTCCTTTTGGGTAACACAACCTGTATTTCACTCACCCACCGGGAGGCAGGGCATGGAATCGGCTGTGTACGTAAAAAACCCCCAAAAAACAAAAACCCGGCAGAACAAAAGTGAGGGACAATATCGAATCTGCAAGTCTAATCAAGTACCTTTGTGCTGTGGGCATTCAGCTCTTTGGCCCTCCCTGTAATGATCTCCTGGAATAGTGCATGCAGTGTCCGGCATCTCTGCTATTCAGGATGAATCCTGCTCTCCTTCGCTTTGTATAACTAGCGCATTACGGTGGCCCCGGAGTCCCACGTCTGCCAAGAACAGTGTTTGGGAAGAGCTATGCCTGATTTAAGATGGTCCGTGAGGTTTGGGCTATGCCAGATCTCCCCAGTGGCTTTGTGTGAGCGTCTTGGGATGGGGTTGGTGAAAGCTAGACACGACGTCCATTGGAAACCCCTTCCCTTTTCCTTCCCCCCACCGCATGGAACCCGGATCAGCCCCAGCCTGGGCTGGGCCAGTCCCAAGTCCAGCAAAGGGCTGGGCCAGCCAACCCGATTCACAAAGCTTGTATATTGTAACCTTGAAACCAGGCAAACCCCAGGCATTGGGCTTGCTGACAAAGCCAATCCTCCTTTTGCTAATCCTCCTCCTTTTCAGCACTGGGATTTGGTTATGGGACTTGCCAGTTTCCCAAGGACTTGGACAAAACTTGCCAGTTTTGTCTGAAGTTGGCTAGTCCTCCTGAATGTTAACTCACAAGGGCTGCCTGAGCCCTCCTGATGGAGTCACAGGGTCTGCCTGACTCACTGAGCCTGTGGGCGCTTGGGATCTTTTCTTCAGAGCCTGGCCACACATGTTCCCCCTTCCTCCTCCTCCTCCTCCTCCTCCCTCCTTTTTCTCCTCCTCTCCCTCCTCCTCCTCCTTCTCCCTCCTCCTCCTCCTCTTCCTCTTCCTCCTCCTCCTTCCCTTCTCCCTCCTCCTCTCTCCTCCTCCTCCTCCCCTTCTCCCTCTTCCTTCTCCTCCTCTCACTCCTCCTCCTCCTCTGCCTTCTCCCTCCTCCTCCTCCTTCTCCCTTTTCCTCTTCCTCCTCCTCTTCCTTCTCCTCCTTCCCTTCTCCCTCCTCCTCCTTTCTCCTTCTCCTTCCTCCTCCTCCTCCTTCCCTTCTCCCTCCTCCTCTTCCTCCTCTTCCTTCTCCTCCTCTTCCTCCTTCTCCTCCTCCTCCTCCTCCTTCTCACCATCTTCTCCCCCTCCAAACCCTCAACAACTCAGGGCTACTATTCTCTGGACCCTTTTTCCAAGGTACAAACTGAGCAAAGTTTAAATGAAAGGAAGAGGATCTCTCCAGTCCAAACATTTATTGAGCACCCATCTATGCACTAGACAACAGGGAGGGTGTTCTATGTGTGCTGGGAGGGGATGGAGGAAAGGCCTCTCCATCATCTATGTTTGTTCTATTTCTTCAGTCTTAACTTTTGTCCCCAGCTCTCTTAGGGCCTTTGTCCCACTTGAATTCAAAGGTTCTTCCCACTGGGTGAGGCTCTGGTCGACTTCTATTTCTTTGTTTTTAAATATCCCTCAAGGCTATGTCCACAGAGGACATCTTGCTACCCTTTTCCAGAGGACTTTGCTTTGTAGCCTACTTTATTTGACAAACTTCCCATGTTGGAAAATTCTGTTTCTTTGACAATAAGAGGATCTGGTACCAGCATCTAAGGAGGGACTGTGTAGAAGCCATTGCTCCTACCTTTAATTAAACCTAGCAGGTCTGAATCGGATGACCTCCTTGGGGCAGGTCAGATATGTCCCTATGATGCTGGGCCATTGGAATTCAAACCACTTGATATCACTTCTCTTCAATGATCATATGATCATAGATCTGGCCCTGGAAGGGACCTCAGAAGTGATCTATGCCAGCCATAACATTTTACCAGTGAGGAGATGAGATCAGGAGGTTAAGTAATTTGACCATAGTCTCACAAATTGTGTCAAAGACAAGATTTGAATGCAGGGCCTTTGACTCCAGAGCCTGTGCTTTTCCCACCTTACCAAGTATTTAGCATTTGTACCTGTTTGTATTTTTATCTTGTTCCAACTTGCTTCAGAAATAGAACATTTTATACAGGTTAAATATTATATTAAATATTATGCAAGTTAAATCTTAACCTCTCTTGGACCACATCCTTTGCCCTTGGGAAAATTAGCCAGCCCTACTTCAAAATTAGGGGCAGCCAGGTGGCTTAGAGGACAGAATGCTGGGCTTGGAGACAGGAAAACTCATCTTCCTGAGTCCAAATCTGACTTCTGACACTTCTTGGCTGTGTCACCCTGGGCAAGTCATTTAATGCCAGTTTCCTAACTCTTACTACTCTTCTGTCATGGAACCAATACTTAACATTGATTCCAAGATGGAAGGTTTAAAAAACAAACAAACAAGGCAAAAATTCATTAATTCTATCCCCCCAAATGTGAATTTTGTGTCTAGTCTGGAGACAGGTCGATGAAAACAACACCATCAGCAAGCATTAATTAGATAGCTCCTGTGTGCAGAGAACCTCTTCTGGATACCGGTGAGGAAGGAGGAATATACAGAGACAAATTAGAGAATATTCTTATCCTTCTAACTTCCAGTCAAGAAGGAAGGCATAAAATAAAAATATGAATAATTATTGCATAAAGATCATGTCAAAGATAAAGGCCTGAAATATATTCAAATAACTTACATAAAGAAGATGTAAAACATACAAAGATGTCAAACATATATAAATAGTAATTCTATAAATATATATTTATTTTTTCTATGAATTCTATACTTTCTATAAATAAATAAAATCTAAAATTTCTATAAATTCTATAAATATAAATAAATAAAGAGGAACAGAAACAAAATGGTTTGTTTAAGTCTGAAAGGAGGAGGAAGATCATTGGCAGTTGGGAGGAATCATGGGAGTTTCTGTAGAGAACAGGGCATTTGAGTTAGGCTTTCAAGGACAAGTAAGAATTAATCTTTACCAGGCCCTCTTCAAGTACCATGATATTTCATTTATACAAAGAGCATGTCCAGATATGACATTTCATGAATTTGGATGGGGAACTGGGAAGAGAAACCCGAGAACTTTCTTTCTCCTTCCGACCGTCTAGCCTTTTTGCCCAACATTCAGCTTAAAAGCAATTTACAAATCCTAGGTTACTTTGGGGGAAGCTAGACCAAATCAATGATTTTTGATGCCATTTTGCTATTTTCACATAGAATAATGCAAATCAACAACTTATAAAGTGCTTTGATGTGAAGTTTCTGCTGGACCTGCTTTAGTGAATAAATAATGTACTTTTGGAGTTATAACTTTTATTTTTATATTAATAGTTAATGGGCTAAAATCTGGGGAAAAACACATTGTTCTCCTTTCATTAGGATGTAATGAAACATTACTTCTTTTTTTTTTTTGGTAAACTCTTTCTTCATAGATAAACAATAGCAAAATTTTAGCTCAATCCCATAAATGTGATATAGTAACATAGTATCACAATATAGGGTGTCCCAAAAGTTTTTTTTTTGTTGCCATTTTTCTGTTATTAAAAAAGCTAGAGTTGCACTAAGACTTCTAGGATACTTTGGATATAGAGCCAGAAAGGATATTTGAAATCATCAATGTAAATTCTCTTTTTTTTCCAAACCCTTATCTTCTATCTTAGAATCAGTACTGTATATTGGTTTTTCCAAGACAGAAGAGAGGCAATGGAGGTTAAGTGACTTGCCTAGGGGCACACAGCTAGGAAGTATCTGAGGTCCGATTTGAATTTAGGACCTTCTGTCTCCAGGCTTGACTCTCAATCCACAGAGCCACTTAGCTGCCTCCTACTATATGAATTGTTCATCTTTTTTGTGTCCTGTATTCCTTGGGCACTCTGTAGAAGCCTATGGCACCCTTCTTAGGAAATGCATAATATGAAATAAATAGTATTACAAAAGAAGTCAAGTATATCAACATATTCACCAAAATATTTTTTAAAAAAATTAATGGACATTACTAGGTTGAGAATCAACACTCACAGCTCTATACTCCGTCATTTTACAAATGGGGAAACTAAGAGCCAGGGAAGGGAAGTAATCCCTAATACAGGACAACCTTAAACCTTTCCCCCAAAGAAGAGAATCAGTCTACCTGATCTCTAAAGTGATCTAGAGAAGCAGTTTTCTCAAATCCCTGGGTAATGCTTTCTAATGTTTCCCTAAGTGCCAGGAAGTACTTCTTTTTATCTAATCCAGATATCTTCTACTGCAGTTTGGTTCCAATTTGCCAGTCACAGATGACTCAGGTACTCAGTATACTTGTAATTACTTGTTGCTAACTAAGGAGACTTCTTCAATCCAGTGGGAAAAGTTCCTCATTTATTTTTTTCCACCCTGAGCATGGTGTTTGCTACTTATCTCAGCAGAATAGAATGCCCTATTAAGAAGAAAGAGGAAATTGCTTTTATGGTCCATCCCCAAATTTCTGATAGATGGGGAAAAGTCCCTTCTACTCCTATACATGATCATTTTTCCTGGAATGTTATCAACTTTCATGAGTAAATTTTACTGTTCAGAATTAAATTTATGGCCAAGAAAGGGGAGTTTCAGATCCAAAATGTCTGCCATCCACGAGGGGAAGAAGGAAAAAGAAAAAGGGAACATTTCATTTAAAGCAACTACTCTGGAAAGGATAATCCTTCCATTCATAACTCTACTTTTTCCTTCCACACCCAAATACTATGAAAATTCTCAAAAGTTTCTTGAAACTCCCAACAATAGCTGGGCCTCAGAATTATAGAACATAATTTGCCTTAAAAATTATTGATCTTTCCTCACAACTTTATAGAAAGGAAATAAGAAACACTAGGAATTCTGGACAGGCTGCCTCTGGAGCTGAAAACTTCTTATTCCTGAATTCAACAGGGCAGTTGAAAAGGTATACTATTCTTTACTATTGAAATACATCTCACCCATTTCTGTCCTTTAATATATCTTTTGCCCTTCAAAGCCCAGCTTGGATTCCTTCTCTTCTGGGATGCCTTCCTTGATTCCCTCAGCTGGAAATTATTTTTTCATTATCTCTCATTATTATCTCACTGTTTTTACATCTGTTAAACTTCTTTAAGAAATGGCAAAGATCGGAGTCAATATCTTTACCTTTATCTCTTTCCTATTTTTTTGATTCAAAAGTTTATTTAAATAGGCAAGGTTAAAGCAGTTGCAATTCATATGTGATGTTATTTTTTCATCCCTAAGTTGGTGTTCATTTCTGCTTTTTCTTTATGTTTATCTGGGGTCTGGTTGCATATAGGAATGAGCTAGCTCAGAATCTGGTAGTTATTTACTTATTTTCTCCTCTGAGATATGAATGAAAAAGGAGATAAAATGACTACATATTTCCTAATCCATAAGACAGTAGACCTAAAGACCTCCCAAGCTTTTATTGTGCAAAGCCCTCCTGCCATCTTCAGCTGGCCAGGAACATGTCACATTAAATTGTTCCATTGGTAGGCATTTATTTCATCCTTAATGATATAATAATTACTTTATAGAACATAAAACGACCTCTTTTCTGGAAATACTTTCTTGAGATATTTGAGTCTGCAGTCCTTTTTCTGATTATATGGCATCTTCCAACTACTCCGTGGGGAAGAAAATGATGGAAATCACATTGAATTCATTCTGTTATCACTGATGCAGAACGCTTATTCAGTCAATAAACGTTTATTTGCTTACTTTTTCCAGAGCACTGTCTCAGGCATGGGGGGAGATACAAAGATTAGATAGATAAGTTGTGGTTGATGCCTTTTGGGAGCTTAGCATCTAGTCTGGCATACATAAACATGCAAAATAATATGAGGTGAGTGCATTAGAGAGGTCCCAGCCAGGAATTGAGGTTCAACTGGGCAAGATAACTACAGACCTGGGGAGTGGGGGGTGGGGATGAAGAGGTGGCAAAGATTAAGGGAAGACTTTTTAGAATAGGTGGCATTTGAGCCAGACAGCTGCTCTGGGTTGTCAACATAAAGGAAACAGGACAGTTGAGTTGTGGGATCAGTATGACAGCAGCTGTTGGCAATATTTCTAATGAGGCAGCTAGGTGTCATGATGAATAGAGTACAGGATTTGAAGTAAGAAAGATTTGAGTTCAAATCCAGCCTGGCATACTGATAGAATATAGACCTTGGATAAGTCACTCAACCACTTTTGGTCTTAGTTTCCTCATTTTAAAAGTGGAGATGATGATAATATTAGCAACTACCTCCCAAGGTTATTTGGAGGTTCAAACTAATTAACATATATAAAACACTTTGCAAACTTTAAAGTGCTATATAAATGCTATTATTCATGAAAACACAAGCCTCTTTTCTACTCTGAGATGTCTTGCAGACAATAATTTATGGCAGAGAGAGGTAAAATCTTGTATTGAGCCTGTTAGACTGTGATTTGCAGCCTTGCCCCTGAGAGATGTCCCTTAGAGATGCATTAGAGGCAGCAGGGTGGTACAATGAAAAGAGTTCTGGACCTGGAGTTTGGAAGAGGTGAATTCAAACGCAATTTCAGATACTTACGACCATATGACCCTGGGCAAGTCCCTTAATTTTTGTCTGTCTCAGTTTCTTCAATAATAAAATGGGAATAATAAGAGCACCTGCCTCCCAAAGTTGTTGTGAGCACAAGATGAGATATTTGTAAAGTGCTAGGCATATAGTAGACCTTTAATAATTGCTTGTTTCCTTCATTCCATGTCAGAAGTCATGGCACCTTGGCAATCATCCATTATATACTCATTCTACAAGAAACTCTGGGAAACAACCATCCCTCTTCCCCAGCATCAGGATAGCTATTTCTTTCTTTTTTATTTTTTTAGTTATGTCTTTTTAATATTAATTCTTATCCCTCATATGTTTATTAATACTTATTTTCTTAGTGCAATAACTATGAGTTTATTCATTCAGTACATTGATTGAATACTTACTGTATGCAAAGATTTATGTTTGACCATGCTGGGGGAGGAGTGGGACAATAAAGAATAAGAGATGGTTCTGGAAGTGCTTGGGATTAAAATAAAACAAGAGACTTATAGTCCATCAGGCACTTTTTTTAAAGGAAGATTCCTGGGGCAGCTGGGTGGCTCAGTAGATGGGAGCCAGACCTGGAAACAGGACGGCCTGGGTTTAAATATGGCTTCAGACACTTCCTATCTGGGCTACCCTGGGTACCCCCATGGTCTAACCCTTACTGCTCTTCTGCCTTGGAACCAGTACTTAATGGTAGCATGGAATATCCAGCTAGTTTACAGCTCTGCTTCAGGTACATGAAACTCCCCTCTTTTCTTTATAAGAATACATCTGGTCAGAAGGGACTTAGAGGGCAATCAGCCCCGGTTCTGTGGGTTAAAGGCTTCGCTCTCAGTCCTCTGGACTGATCAAGTCTTGAATATGGCTTTCCTTTTTTCTTTTTCTTTTCTTTTTTTTTTAAGGAAACAGTAGCCCATCCCACATGGCAGAGACCATAGTATATGTTGTTCCTACCCCAACCCCTGCCCACAAGTGGGTTACTGCAATATCCCAAAGAGACTCACTTTTTCTTAGGGAAAATAGTAGGTACTTAAAGCACTTGCTTCATCACTTTAACACTTGTACTTTTTCCAATTTTTACACTTAGTTTACTTAAGGGATGGCTAGTCTTACAATAACTCAAAGGGGTGAGCTTGATCTTATCCAATGGTTCAACTTTATAGAGCAAGAAAATCCAGTGGTTCTATAATCAGAAGTGGCATGATTTTGTTTCACTGGGGCAGCTGGGTCTCCCTTCACGGTTCTACATTTTTTAGTGGGTCTTAAAAAAGGGACTCTTTAAGCAGCTGGAGCATAGCGTCCTTTGCTCAGGACAAGGAGTAGAAGAAACTTGCACGTGAGAAAGATTTCCTAATTTCTAAAGGCACATAAAACTGAGAGAGGAACAGGGAATGTCTAGTGATTTTCCTTTGATGAAATCTACTTGGCATTTTCATTTTGCATTTCATGACATGAAATACCCTGGGAAAAATAGCACAATCTGATTGCCTGGTGAATGTTCAGCAGAGTGATATGAATATTACCAACCCGTGTCACTGGTTGTCCTTGACAAGTAAACCTTGATTCTCAGTTTTACTGATACCTATGGGAAACAAAAGAGAAAGCTAAGAAAATGAACTTGATTCTTAGTCCTCTATAAACACAAAGAATTATTATTATTCTCTTTTATTTGGATATATATTATGTACTCAGATTCTAAAATTCAGAGATATTCCCTTAACATTCACAGTTTACAATTAAACTGCTGAAAGTCACAAAATTCCAGTTCTACTTTGGTTTCACTGTGTGGACTTGGGTAAATCACTCTGGGTTCAAATTTTAAAATAAGTATATTGGCACCTAAAATCCCTTACAACTCTAGTGTTCTATGATTGTATGACAGAGGTGACAAGAAGACTGCCATAATCACAGCATTTGCCTCTAAGGTAGTGGTCTCCTCTCTTTTCTTTTAATAACTATTTCAGAAATTATTTTCTACCTTTCTGAATTATCAGTAAGATCTGTTTTCCCTCTCATTGGACTAGAGATTTAGGACTGAAAGGAACCCTGGAGGGCAACTCCCTCATTTGATAGACTAGGAAAGAAAGGCCGAGAAAGGCTAAGAGTCCTGTCCCACTATCACATAGTTAATAAGTGTCTGGGACAGAATTTGAATTCAGATCTTCCTGAGTCCAAGCCCAGGACGCTATCCACTGCACCACCTAGTGGCTTCTTGCATTAAGTTGGCTTAATCAGTTTTCTTTATGTTGCTCCCTTAACCTCAAAAAGAACTTACCTGTTATCTTCTTCCCCTCTACTTTCTGTTAGGCCATTTATATTCAATTTCTGCAAAAAAAATAATTTCACTCTTTGTGTCTCTCCCACCTGCCCACATATATAATGTACCTTTTCTTGTTCCCCTAAATAGTGACCTATCCCTGTCCACTTTTTCAGATATTTCTTTAGTGTTTTCTTGACCCTAATCTTCACAATTGTTTGCATAGAGTTTCATGAGGCATAATTTGGTTGTCATGGAAGTCTGCTCCTAAAATTAAGGGGGTATAAAGGTTGACTCTTCCAATAGACTATTGATGTGCCTACCAGTCCCTTATTTCTATTTGCATCAAGCTGCTAGTAGAGGGGGGAAATCAGAGCAGCTGTACTGCAGAGGTGGAAAGAGAAGGACAATTACTAATCTTTCTTCCACGATGACAGTGTCTGCCTGCAACTAGCCTGGGTTAAACTGGAAGAATTTGGGCTTTCCTCATTGGTGAACCTAAACTGGACTCTATATCATTACAACTGCAGAGAGAATTGTGCAAGAAATGTACAAAGGACCAGGAACCAAAAAGTATTCATGGGGGCAGCCTAGTTGCTGTAGTTTGCTGTTTTGAACTGTTTTCTCTGTGTGTGTGTGTGTGTATGTGCGTGTGTGTACACACGTGTGCATGCGCAAGACTGGTTATCGCTCCTCTGGGAGAAGCACCGAGGAGCACAAGTGATGTCTGTGTCACTTGGGTGGTCTATGTGAATATGTCAGTGTGTTAATGTGTTGCTTTAAAGTCCAGACAGTCCTTCGGAGTAGTGAATGATGCCCCTGCATCCGCTTTTCATGACTGTGTTGGCTGAATCCTTTCTCCTCCTCCTGAGCCAGTACTCCCTGTGGATACAAGATCCTAACCCAAATATGTGGGGTTCCTGGACTCCATTCTGGGGCTCCTTCAAAATTCTCCTGTGACCAATATTTTGAGAAATTCTGCCTTAGGAGAATAATCTTGTATATGTTTCTGGCAAGCAAGTCAGCATGAATTTGGAAAGCACTGGTGAATTGCAGGATAGGTGTGGAGTAAATTGAGGTGGGCAGAGGGAAGCGTTGTCGTATATTCATATTCTACTGGGCCTCATTTCTCTTTATCACAGGCCTGATGACTTCCTTCTAATATGGCAGAGATGGGAAATGGGCCAGGGATGGTGTGTGAATCAAGAAACTGGCCTAGAGACTTTCTCTGCTGCTCTCCATAAGGGGCATCATTTGGGATTTCTATGTCCAAGAAAAACTCTAGGAATTCTACTCCTCTCTCTCTACTCTGATCTTGATCTCTGTGCAATGCTTTTTACTCTTCTGAATCTTCCCCCCCCATTTGCCCAATCCTACCAATGGACTTTCCTAGCTTGCCCATTATTCCCTCCTGGCCCTTTTTTCCTGTGGGTTTGGAGTGACAGAGAGGAACTCTGGGATTGAATGGCATTGCTCTGTGCATCCTTCTGGCTTACTTCCAGGCCACTTTCCCCATTAGCCCTGCCCTAGTTATGCCCCAGGGCCCTGGCCATAGTCACTGGGAAGCATCCATCGCCAGTTGATTTCCCAAGGAAGACAGCAATTTGCAAGTTTTTTGTAATGGTTTCCAAAAAATTCCCTTCCTAACTGAACTATATCCAAGAGGATTTTTTTGTTTCTAAAGAAAAGCAAGTGCTTGCTGTGAATATTCAAAAGGAAACTGCTTTCACCAAATCTCTTACACTGGACATATCATATATATTCTATTCTGGGGCAAGAGCTCTTGCATTTGGAGTGGGAAAACCCGAGTTCTCATCCCAGCTCTACCCTTTACCGACTTCATCACTTTGGCAGCTCCTTTTCTCCCCTGGGCCTCGGTCTCCCCATCGGTCCAAGGATGGGCTGGACCAGGTGGGCTCGGCTGTCCTTCCGGGCCGAAACCTACCAATCTCTAGTCTTTCCTCTTTCTCTTCTTGTCCTACCTGCAGAGGTAGCTTCTGTGGGCTTCTCTTGCCTTCTTGGGGCGAGGGGTGGGAAGCGGGAAGGGAAGGTGCTTGTTTGTGTCTGTGTGTTGTTTCTGGCCCTGACCGTGCTGAAATTCTGTACCAGGGAAGGGGTTAAATATTTTGAAAGGTCTTGTTTGAGGTAGAGTGAATTTTAACCACCGCACACATAACGAATGCAAAACAGGGTGAGCCACTGGTGCGGAGCCAAGTGCACAAGAGAGGAGCTGCTGAATTTTAATGATTCATTATTGCCTGGAAAGGCCTTTGTCTCCCTTTATCCGGTGCACAATAAAAGAATTAATTGGACAGAAAATGGCAGGGCAAAGAACTGACAAGTCATTAAGGGGCTCTGAATGGCTGATTAGATGCACATTGGGGGTGGAATTTCAACTGCTCTGTTTCCTCGAGGCCTGCAGAATAATAATGGAAGGGCACAGTTTATATTTTGTATGCACTACCAGAAAGTCCTTTATGCAGCCATTGTGACGCTATTTATTATGTTGTCGATTTAGCTATTGCAGTCATTGTGGTGGCCACAAGAATGCACAAAGTGGGAATTTTCACTTTCCAAAGGCAAAAGAATCAGGCCTGGAAGCGGTCTGACAAATAGTTTTATTAATTTTGTGTGTGTGTGTGGTTGCGAATGGATAGTAAATATTTAGGTGCAGATGGGGCAACTTTTGTGTGTGTGTGTGTTTTCTCCCAAAGCCCCAAGACAACTTTTCTTTCCTCAGCCTCCTCCCTCCCCGCCCCACCCCCTAGCCCTCCCCACCCCTAGCCCTCCCCCTCCCCCCCAAAAGAGAAAACAGTGGCTGTCTGAAGGAAGCTGGCTGCCTTCAGTTCTGGGGGCTGTCGGGTGTGGCATGGTGCAGAGGAGCCGGCCAAATGGATTTGTTGGCAGGCGGGAGCTCCTAGGGCTCCCCGCAGCATACATGAGACTCTGGGGCTGGGCTTCTGCCAGAGTTGTGTGTTCTGGAGCTCACGTCATTATTATTATCAGTATTATTGCCTGTTCAGAAGAATTATGATCTGGGGACCCATTCGCCCACAGATATGGCATATGTAAAATTGAGGCACCAGCATTATTATTATTGTTGTTGTTGCCTGCCCAGAAAAAATATGGCTTGGGGACCCACTTGCCCACAGATCTCACACCTATGAAGTCAAAGCATCAGCTTGCAAATAGGGGCACAACCAATAGATTTAGGAGAAGGATCTTAGATATCATCTATCGTGTCTGTCATTTTACACAGGGGGAAACTGAGACCGAGAGGAGGAAAGGGTTCTGGAATATTGAATTCAATTTGAGTATCTGATGTGCAGGGATCAGAGAGAGCAATCTGTTTTCTGCTCTGGAAGCATCCTAGAAAAAAGCAAAAAAAAAAAGCCATTGTTAATGAAGACGTGTATTATTCAGCTCGGTTACAGATTCATTCCTCTGAGTTAAAAGGCAGCCATCACCTTTCTGGAACCCCAAAGACTTGCAGGGGATAAAGATCACTTTTTCTGAGCTCTCTTCTAAAGCTATCGCTGATAACTTAATTTCTGACAGCTTTCTTGCTGCTCTTAGAGACCATGCTAATCTCGTCTCTGTTTTGAGCTAGTGTACACGCTTAGGGCTCAATTGGGCCTTTTGTGTGTGTGTTATACTTAACATAGACACAAAGTTGTTGGATTTTCCTGCCCTGGAATGACCCTTGTGGCTCTAGGGGGCTTTAGGTCTTTAAACTTTCCCAGATACAAGTGTATGCTGGCACAGTTTCCCTTAATAAATCTTTATTTGCCCCCTTACCTTGTACAAATGTACTCTATAAAGAGCTGTTTCTAAGTAGGTCAAAGAACAATATGATAATAGCTGACACTTAGGTAATAGTCAAAGTATTACAAAACACTTTCTTTAAACACATCATCCTATTTGATTCATTGGAGAAGGAAATAGCAAACCACTCCAGTATCTTTGCCAAGAAATCAAGTCACGGAGAGTCGGACACAACTGAAATGACTGAACCTCCACAAAAATCTGATTCTCACAATAACTTTGTGATGTTGGTTGTGTAAATACTGCAGAACCCTCAGAGATGCTCTCATTTGTGGGTCTCCAGAAACTACCCCAGATTGGAAGGGTTTTGTGGGTCAGTGTCCACTCAGAAGAATTTCTATGAGTTTCTGCTGATGTGTTAACTTTGACAAGGTCAACTGCAGGGCCAATTAATTCAAAGCAAAAGATATTTCACTAACTAGTACAGAACAGTAAATGACAAGAAAGGCTTCCAACACGCAGTGCTTTATTTCCTCTCAGGTTACCAACACCACAAGTGGATGAGGGAATTTTACATGCATAGATAATATGTGTGGCTAAGAACCAGAACCACACATGCTTGGGAAGCTCGTGTCTTCAGCAAGACAATGCTACTGATGTCCTTTGTGGACATTATTGTGGGCTCTCTGCTGGTCTCTGCCAGTCTTGAGCAACGTAATTTCTTCCCCAGTAGGGGGAAGGGTCTGTCAGCTCCTTAGCTTATAGCCTCAGGGGCTATTTTAGCTCTTCTAGTGCTGAAGACCCCTTCTAGCCAGAGAAAGTCTGTAGGCATTTTAAGCCAGTTCTTGCTCAGGTTTCCTCAGATTAAAAATTTGTTTCACTTAGATTGAGAACATTTCTTTGGACTCCTTTCATTCATATAATTGCAATCATGGTGCCTACAAATTATAGAAGCTAGGTGGAGAAGAAGACTGGAAGCCTCCCATTTGGAACTTTTGTCTTGCTTCCTTTTGTTCTGCATTCCTTTGAATATTAAATCCATCATCATTTTTATAAATATCACCCCTATTTTCAGATGGGAAAAGTGAGGCATAAAGAGATTAAGTGATTCTCCTAGCTAAAGATGGGATTGAAACTCAGATTTCAAACCAAACACAGTAAATACCATTTCATTTAAAAAATCACTGCTTCCAACAGGGCAATACCATAAAAACAAT
The DNA here is from genome assembly GCF_027887165.1 of Monodelphis domestica. NCBI lineage: Eukaryota > Metazoa > Chordata > Mammalia > Didelphimorphia > Didelphidae > Monodelphis > Monodelphis domestica. Next base: position 141,976,151 of record NC_077233.1, on the reverse strand, counting down.
GGTTTCCAGAACATTTTAGGGGGCACTGACCCATAGAGAAATGGGGAAAACACCATTTTTCATATTCTCTGACCAGGAAAAAATCACTATTTTCATTAGCTGCAGTTTTCAGTCAGGAATTTACATTGGAGGCTAGAGAAAAAATGGGAATGAGTAGATTTTATAGAGTGGGGTTGAATGGAGATTGTAAGTAGAGGTCTGTTGGAGCAAATTCTAATGACTGAGGAGTTGACTGTTAAATGTTCAGAGTGAGCATTTATACCTTGGAAATTAGCACATGCTGCAAATCTGGGCTTGGTTGTCTCTTCTTCATCAAGTGATGTTAAAATGTTAATAATGAAGGTTAAATTAAAAGTGAGTCATTCTTGGAGAACCTGGTTGTTAAATATCTACCAACACAACTCTGGTGGTAAAGGACTAGAATGCAGATAATGGGGGGGGGGAGTTTCTTTTTGCAGTCAATTATCAAGTTTCCCTTTTAATGGAGGAATGAAGAAGAAAGACCTTTCTTGTTACAGATAATTCACCTCAACAGATAGTCCAGAAATAATTTCTGTTTGGTTTAGAATATATCATTTGATTTATTTGGGCAACAGATATCATCCCCCTAATTAGTATTTATTTGAACAAAAATGAGTTTGGGCAATGTGCTGTTCTTAAGTTTATTTGGTTGATTTGTCTTCTGTATCTAAATGAATGGTTATGTACATTTAGCTCAGAATTTCAGACTGTTAGGGTTGTGAGGTATATAAAAGATCATCTAGTTCAGGAACCTTAACTTTAGCAAGAAAGAATTTGAAGCCCATAGAAAGGAAAGGATTCGTACCATTTCACGCAGCAATGTATTAGACCGAATGCTGGACTTTGAATCAAGCTAGATGTAACCTCTAATAGTTATTAGTGGTGGGACCAAGGGTAAATACTTAACCTTTCTAAGGCTCCCCCCCCCCTTTTTTCATTAAAAAAAGAAAATAATGATATCTATAGCATTTATCTCACACATTTGTTTGTTTTGGTGAAATTCAAATGTAGGGTTTTTGGGAAAAGATTAGGACTAAAACTCTGATTTTATTTGCATAGGGCACTCCTGGAAGAGGAAACTCCCTTTACCTCTATAGGTTAGCATCTTCTATGCAATTAATCTTCTTAAGGTTGCCTGAATGGGCAGCCAGGAAGGGCAATGGAGTCAGGAAGATTCATCTTCTGGATTTTAAATCTAGCCTTAGGCACTAGCTATGTGCCAAGTCACTTAACCCTGTTTGCCTTAGTTTCCTCATCTGTCAAATGAACTGGAGAAGGAAATGGCCAAACATCCAAGTATTTTTGCCAAGAAAACAGCAATGGGGGTCATGAAGAATTGGGTACAACTGAAAAACTGACTGAACAGCAACAGAGTTACCTAAATCCATTATCTCAAGTATGTGTCAGAGGTGGGACTTGAATCTAGATGTTCCTTGTTATGCCTTTGACTCTCTCCATTAATCCATATTGCCTTTCTGAAAGTATGATAGAAATGTCAGCTTATCTTTAGAGGGTTTAGAGTTGGAAAACTCCTTAAGATCAATCAATCAGTAAGCATTTATTATTAGTCCAGTGCCTGGGTCAATATAAATTGTAGAATTGGGATAACAATAGCATGCCTCTCTTAGGGTGGCTGTGAGAATCATATGGGATGATATTTGTAAAGTGCTTAGCACAATTCCTGGCACATAGTAAACACTAAAGAAATGTTTATTAAATTAAAAAAAGACTAAGTATTCAATAAATGCTTTGTTTATTCATTCCTAGTTCCTTGCCCACTGAAGAAGGAAGTGCAGGTTTGAGTAACCTGGAAATGAAGGGGCCTATAGTTAAATGTTTATCTAATATTAATATTCTGAGATACAGAATCTCTTACCATCTAGGCTGATTGCTAGAAGTCATACTAAGACCCAGCAGGATTCAGCCCAATAGATGGGATTTTCTTGGTGTTAAGTATTTAAAATGAGGTTGATGTTTGAAGTTAGTGTTTTGAAACTATGCAGTGATTATCAGTATAATTAATAGTGGTTTAATACCTTGAGTTGGACATCAAACTATGGGCATTGTTGAACAGTATGTCTTTTAGATCCCGAGTGCCCTAAAACAAAACAAAATAAAAAATTTTCCACTAATTTTTTAAAATTAAGGGCATTTCAAGGATAGATAATGCAACATTCCTGGTTTATGTGACAATAACATATTGTGGGGGTGCTCCTCTCACTAAAACTTTAAAAGTTGCATGATGCTCAGACAATTTCAGATTCTGCATAACTTTTAAGGGTCATAGGCAGGATTTTGTACATGCTATATTCTAGTCTCCATAACTTTGTATTCTTTGGAAAGTCTTCTCTGATCCTGATTATTCCTCCTTTTAGTTTTTTTAATTAGCTTGAAATATTTTTTACTTATTGTGGTAATGTTAGAGTTTAATTATAATGCGTATGGGTGCATTGATGCATGGATTCTTCCTGTTTGGGTTCCTGTGGATTCCTGCTCTTTTTATTATGTCGAGTTGATGTGCTGGTGCCAGCTCATACCAACTCTTAAGAGTAGATTGTTAAATTTCCATTATGAGCATTTATATCTCAGAAGTCAACAAATGTTAAAGATTAAGGCTAACATTACTGTATTGCTGATTGTCTAAAACTAAAGACAGCGAAAGAGATGTTAATACTGTAGATTAAACTTAAAAACATATTTTGAGTACATTGTGTTTTTGTTGTGTGGGTTTTTTTGGTATCTTCTAATTCTAGTTTTGCTTCCTCTCGCAATTATTATTATTATTATTATTATTATTATTATTATTATTATTATTTGCTTTTTAAAAAAATCTGTGATTAATAGCCCTAAGGAGTTGGCTAGGGACCTTAGGTGTTAAGTGACTTGCCCACAGTCATACAGCTAATATATATCTGAAACAGGACTTGAATCCAGATCTTTTTTATTCTGATCTCTCTGTCCATTGCACCATACCCCCTCCAAATTCTTAACTTTATTACTCTTAATGTGTCAATTATCCATTTGAAGACCTCTCTTGGAATATCTGTGTGTGATGAAGATTATTAGCCCATTTATGGTCTATCTCAGCATTTACACAGAGCCCCAGCTTTATATGCATCCATATTTTACTTGACCATCTAATCCTGTTTTTATGCACTCTTCAAAATTCAGAGGCTTAGTGGGGGTGAACCAGAAATGCATGATTATAAAGACCATTATTGCACGTAAGGAACATTAGTTCAATGGAGTAAATATAAAAGGCACTGAGCCAACTCTCTCAGACTTAACCTATCTTGACCATAAATCTATATCAATATTGCTGTCTTTAATCTAGAGCCAATTTAAGTGGGTATGGACACACTGACAGGTCAACAACACATCACAGAATGATGCCTTGAAAGAGTTTAGTTAGCTTCAAAGGAGGCCTAAATTACAAATAATGTTAACTAATATTCGTGTAGTGATTCAAAGTTTACAAAGGGTTTTCTTTACAAAACTCCTGTGTCTTACTTGTATCTTACAGATGACACAGTCTAACCATGTAACTCCTTGATCAAGAAGATTCACTGGCTCCTGATTGTCTCTGAGCTAAAATATAACTTTGCTCAACATTTAAAAACCCTTCATAATCTGACTCCTATTTATCTTTCTAGACTGATTGTGTGTGATTCCCCACTGCCCACTCCATGATCTAGTCCAACTAAACTACTGTCTGTTCTCTATGAATGGCATTCAATTTCCTACCTCAAATACTTCTGAATGGGTTGTTCCTCATGCCTGAGAGGTTTCTCTCCTCACCTCATCTTGTAGAATCTCTAGCTTCCTTCTAGGTATTATTTCTTGTAGGAGATTTTTTGTAATATCACTAGATATTTTTATTCTCTTGCCCCCAAATTATCATATATATATGTATGTATAAGTATTTTGTAAATATTTGATATATACTTAACTGTGTACATGTGATTTCCCCTCCAGTAGAATGTAAAGTTTTTGAGGATGGAGACTTTTCCCTTTATATCTTTGTATCCAGAGTGCCTTAAAAATAGTAGGCACCACTATAAATGGTAGTAAATAAACATTTAATAAATATTTATTAATTTGAATTGAATGAAGAAACTGGAGTTCCTATTTTAAAAATAGTAAATATCAGCTAGGATTATTAACAACTCATATTTCCAGAATGCTTTCCCTTTATGAGAATCATTTTCTTTTCATAAGTAGTTTAGGAGGATTTAAAGATGGAAGTAACTGTGTATTATAAAAAGTGGGTCAGATGTCATCACTTAGATCATAGACTTTAGACTTGGAAGTGATCATACATAGTCTAGTTCAATTCCCTTATTTTATAGATATAGAAGCCCATTGAGGTCAAGGGACTTACCTAGGGTCATACGAGTGGCAAGCAGTGGAGGCATAACTCAAATCTAAGTATCTTAATGGTACCCTGGATTGAACATGCGATCTGGAGGCAGGAAGACCCAAGTTCAAATGTAGCTTTAGATACCTACTAGCAGTGTAATCCTAGGCAAATCAGTTGGCTCCTGCCTGCCTTAGTTTCCTCATCCTCAAAGAGGATAATAATAGTTTCTGTGTTCCAGTGTTATTATGAGGCACAAATAAAATTGTATTTATAAAGTGCTTTGCAACCTTAAAGTACTACGTAAATACTAAATATTATTATTACTCTAAATCAAAAGTTCTCAATGTACTAGGAAGCATTTCCCCATTTTAAAGATGAAGAAATTGAAGTCCAGAAAGAGGCAGTTGCTTAAGTAGAAAAGCCAGGGTTCAAATATAGGTCTTCTGACTTCAAACCCCACATTCTTATTACCTACCATACTGTCTCTTAAGCAAGGTTTGGTAGGGAAAGAAAAGGCGATTCTCTGAGAGAACAGGGTACATTCTGCTATCTGTGGCTTGATGTTGCAATTTTTTCCCAGCAGCACAAGTGTCACAGGATGAATCATTTAGTCGATGGAAAGTCAAGTATGATCGCAGAATAGGTAAGTGTCAACAGATGACAGCCTCTTGAATCTTGGTAGGAATGTTAATTTTAGAGGCATTTAGGAGGAACGACTTTCGTTCCTGAAGAAGAAGGCAGGTAGGGAGGTACCCTAGCAACCTCGGTTTTCTTCCAGAAGACTTCAGCTGCTTTGACAGTTCAAACCATGAGAAAATAATATCATCTGAGCTGCAGAGGAAAACTTTTTATAAAGTCATATTTAAAAAGCTAACTAGCTGATGCTCCCTTGTGAAGGTGTAGGCAATTTTTCTCCTTCAAAAAAGAATTAATGAAATATAGAAATGTACATGCTCAGGATAGGTATAAGGCAGAGGTCTGCAAATCTCACAAGTGCATGTAATCTCATAAGAGTGTGTGTGCATGTGTGTGTGCGTGTGCGTGTGCGTGTGCGTGTGTGTGTGTGTGTGTGTGTGTGTGTGTGTCTGTGTGTCTGTGTGTCTGTGACTAAGAGCAGCCTAGAACCATTATGGGAGAAAACTGAGCAGTGAGTTTATATTCTGCTAAGTGGAAGGTCAAAGGGATCATTCTTCAAGATAGCCCAAATTATGAGGATGAACTCAGGTCAATAATTCTGAACTTGGAGGAAGGAGTTTTGAAATATCCAGCCATGTTCTCTCTTAGATTCTGGCTCCTGAGAGGGAACTGGAAGTAGATAGGTGGTTTAGTAGATGGAGTCTCGGAGTGGGAGGCAGGAAAACTTCAGACACTTGTTAGCTGGGTAGCAATTGGTAAGTCACTTAAGTTCTATCAATCTCAGCTGCTCATCCATAAGATGGGGGTGATAATAGTCTAATAATCATTACGTCTATTATATAATGAAAACAAACCTCTCAGTTTGTTGTAAGGATCAAACATGATAATAGATCTAAAATGCTTCCCAAAACTTAAAAGTACTCTCTCTTTTTGTCTCAGTTTCTATTTCTTCCTTCCTTTCTGCCTTATTCCCTCTCTTTATGTCTCTCTGTTTCTGTATCTCTGTGTTTGTATATAAAAATAAACTGTATACATGTACATGTGTGTGCAAATACAAACACACATATACACATGTACACATACACATGGGCAGCAATGTGGTGCAGTGGACAAAGTGCCTGGCTTGGAGTCGGGAAGATCCAAGTTCAAATTTGGCCTCAGACACTAGCTATGTGACCCTGAGCAAGTCACTTAACCCTGTTTGACTCAATTTCCTCATTTGCAAAATAAGCTACAGAAGGAAATGGCAAACCACTTCAGGATCCTTGCCAAGAAAACCCTGAATCAGACTGCGAAGAGTCAGACACAAGTGAAATGACTGAAGAACAACAGGAAACACACATATACATGGTGTCCCCAAAGTTTGGGATATTCTGTAGATGTTCACATATATACATATATGTTAGTTATTGTTATAGGATCCTAGATTTATAGCTAGAAGTGACTTCAGAAGTTTTGTAAAAGAGGATATGGAGGACCAGAGAGGTTAAACAATTTGCTCAAAGTTACACGGGTAGTATGTAGTACTTGAAATATTCAAACCTAGGTCTTTTGTCTTAAAGACTGAGAAAGCAGAAGTCTCTTCTTGATCCTCTTCCCTCACATCCCTTCAAGTTTCAAGACTGCCAATAAACTTAAACCATTCTATCAGTTCAGCCTTCATTTCCTACTATTCCCTTCCATGTTGCTTTCAGTCCAATCCAACTCAATGATTAGTCACCTTTCCACAAGCTTTTATTCTCTTTTCCTTGTGCCTTTGCTCACACTTTCCCCTTGGTGCAGAACACTCTCTTTACCTCTCCTCTTGTCAAATTTCTGCCAATCCTTTAAAGCCCAACTAAAATCTCATTTCCTTCAGGAGGTTTCCCGGGATCCTTTACCAAACCCATCCCACCAAGTCAGTAATAACCTTTCTTCCCTAAATAAGATCTCACAGCCCTCAGCATTTACATTTATGGTTAAAAGAAAAGAGCTATTTCATCCCTCAATCTACAAATGGTCAATGGAAATGAATATGCATTTTTCACAGGATGAAATAAAACCTAACAATAAGCACATGGAAAAGTGTTCTAAATCTTTCCTGATTAGAGATATGCAAATTAAAACAACTCTCAGGTACCACTTCACACCTAGCAGATTGGCCAATATGATAGCAAAGGAAAGTAATAAATGTTGGAGGGGATGTGGCAAAATTGGGACACATGTACTGCTGGTGGAGTTGTGAATTAGTCCAACCAGTCTGGAACTATGCCCAAAGGGTGCTAAAAGACTGTCTGCCCTTTGACCTAGACATAGTCCTGCTGGGTTTGTACCCCAAAGAGATAATAAGGAAAAAGACTTGTACAAGAATATTCACAGCTGTGCTCTTTGTAGTAGCAAAAAAATTGGAAAATGAGGGGATGCCCTTCAATTGGGGAATGGCTGAACAAATTGTGATATATGTTGGTGATGGAATACTATTTTGATATAAGGAATAATAAAGTGGAGGAATTCCATGTGTAAAAATGGAGACTTGAATCCAGGACTTCAATCCCCAGAAGTCCTTGCTCCACTTCCCCAGAATGCTTTGTAATCTCACTGAATTCTTACCTGGGAGGAGAGCAAATTATTATTTAAAGGAGTTCTCCGCCTACTGAGGGTCTCTTTTCTACTTCCACTGCCTGGCAGATGCGTCTCCCATGATGTGAGTGAAATTGAATTGGGCCTCTCTGCCCATCTAGCACATGCCTTTCTTATTTGTATTTTCTTAAATTCTCAACCTTTAATAAACCTCTAAAAATATAATACTCCTTACAGAGAGAAACTAATCTCCCTGCCTCAGTTCCCCCAAATTTTAACTCTTTACACATGGGAACTGGAATGACCTCCAGGAATTGATGCAGAGTGAAAGGAGCAGAACCAGAACATTGTACACAGAGGCTGATACACTGTGGTACAATCGAATGTAATGAACTTCTCTACTAGCAGCAATGCAATGACCCAGGACAATCCAGAGGAACTTAGGAGAAAGAACACTATCCATGACCAGAGGAAGAACTGTGGAACCCAAAATGTATTAGAAAAATACATGATTGATCACATAGTGTGATAGGGATGTGATTAGGATTTTGATGTTAAAAGATCACTCTACTGCAAATATGAATAACATGGAAATGGGCTTTGAAGAATGATACATGTAAAACCCAGTAGAATTGCTTGTTGGCTTGGGAAGCCAGTCCCCTGACTTTTGCTAAGTCTCCATTTCCTCATTTTCTAATGGCCTCTGTTGTCTTTTCCAATTTCAGGATTCCATGATTCCGTGAATCTTAATTTATAATAGCAATTTAACTTGCAACAATAATCCCTTCAGGTAGTTAATGTTATTGTTTCCATCTTACAGGTAAGGAAACCAAACTCTGAGTTTATTTGGAGATGGTAAGCTTTTGGAGGGCTATTATTTCCCTTGTAACTTGCCACAAAGTATAGGAGAAGGGCATTTTCCTCCTTCCTTTCTCTTCCCCACATGAACAGTAATGACAAGTTACCTCAGAAGCTTGTGGTATATTTAGCTCTGCTAAAATCCCAGCTTTTATAAAAAGCCTCTGCAATCTTCCATAAAACTAATTGCTTTCCTTCCAATGATTATCTCTAATTTATCTTGTCTATAGCTTGTTTGCATATAGTGGTTTGCATGTTGTCTCCCTATTAGACAGTGAGCTTCTTAAGAGTATGGGTTGTTTTTTTGCTTGTGTCTTTGGCATCTGCTATAGTTCCTGGCACATAATAAGTGCTTAATAAATGTTTATTGATTTGGTGACTTAATTTAGTTTCAAAGCTGGGACTAGAACTTATGTCTTTTGACTCTTAAGGGACTATGAGTTTAGGAATAGAATTTTATTCATCTTTGTATCCCTTAGTACCCAACATAGTTAGTTTTATGCAAACATTAAGTAATTAATAAATGCATGCCTAGATAAATGAGTAGATGAATGAGTAAACAGTGCTGGGCTACTATTTTATTGTGGTGTTCACTTACTTGCTCTTCAGACCACTGAAGTAGTTAGTGTTGGTCTGGACATGTAAGAAGATGATTCCCTATTATATACAAGATAAAAAATAAAATATTGTTCATTATTATTTTTTTTAAACCTTTACTTTCCATTTTAGAATCAATACTGTGTATTGGTTCTAAGGCAGAAGAGCAGTAAGGGCTAGGCAATAGGGGTTAAGTGACTTGCCCAGGGTCACATAGTTATTAACTGTCTGAGGCTAGATTTGAACCCAGGACTTCCCATTTATATGCCTGGCTCTCCATCCATTGAACCATCTAATTGCCCCGAATCTTATTCTTTATTCAAAGCCCTTTATATCTTGCTGCTTTCTTACCTCTGCAGTCTTTTTTACTTTTGACTTTCTTCCATCTATACTATAATCCAGTAACACTGACCTAACTATTTTTGCTATTCCTTGCACAGGGGCATTCCCATTTCCCATCTCTATGCCTTTGCAGTGTCTGCTCTCATGCCTGGAATGCTTTCCTCCTCATCTCTGCTTCTTGGTTTTCTTGGACACCTTCAAGACATTTCCAAGCCTAGATCCTGTATGAGGTCATTTCTTCTTGTCCCCCTTTCATGTGAGACTATCTTCTATCTACTCTATCTATCTTGTATGTACCATTATTTTCATGTTGTTTATAGGATGCCATGGCTATGTCTGCTATGATGAAATTCTCGTTTGATGTTTTTAGCAAGTTAATACAATTCTATAAATATTTATTAAGTTGCTATACCAATCTATTCCAGTCATTTAGGGGCTTAGAGGTTTTTCTTTTTTCCCTTACGAAAGAGTCGGATCAGACATGCTGGTAATATGTAAAGCAGTGGATATTTATTATTGTGTATTTAAACTCTCACAAGGGAGGGACAGGACCCAAGATTTAATACCCAGGAGTAGAAGCAGAGAAAAGAGAGGAAAAGGACTGAGGGTTCAGAACAAAGGATACACTTGGGTCTCAGTTGCTCAATGGGACCAATGGTCTTTGGGCCAAAGAGGGAAGAAGGGTGAGGCAGGGAAGGAGTATGTTGGCACATGTTTAATAAAGACATTCAGAAAAGTAGAATTCAGAAAGTAGGTTTCATTTTTGGGTTCAATCTACCTTTTAAAACATTTTCTCCATCACCTCCTTAAGTCTAAACAATTAGCAAAACAATAAACAAAGCCCAGATTTGTAGCATTTGCTGATTTCTAAAGTATAAATACTTCTTTTAAAAAAAATTAATTTATTTAGTCAATTTAAAACATTATTCCTTGGTTACAATAATCACATTATTCCCCCCACCCACCCACCCTTCCTGCAGCCAATGAGCAATTCCACTGGGTATTACAAGTGTCCTTGATCAGAATCTATTTCCGTGTTGTTGGTGTTTGCATCAGGATGTTCATTTAGAGTCCACCTCCCCAGTCATATCCCCTCAATCCATGTAATCAAGCAGTTGTTTTTCTTCAGTGTTTTTACTCCCAGTTTTTCCTCTGAATGTGAATAGTGGTTTTTCTCATAGATTTCTCCAAGTTGTTCAGGATCACTGCATTGCCACTAATGGATAAGTCCATTACATTTGATTGTGCCACTGTGTATCAGTCTCTGTGTACAATGTTCTTCTGGTTCTGCTCCTCTCACTCTGCATCAATTCCTGGAGGTTGTTCCAGTTCCCGTTGAATTCCTCCACAAAGTGTAAATACTTCTGAGAGCCTGAATGAGCTGTCTTCAGCAAGCCCTGGATGGGGGTCATCCTTCAGAAGGGCCTTCCCTCAGACTTGGCTCATCTAGCTTTTGCCAGCTCAACTCTCTTGCCTTCTTAGGCAAGGTGTCTTGCCTTTGAGGTTAATCTCCAATTTATCCTCTCTATGTCTTTTTTTTTGTATATTGTTGTTTGCATATTGTCTTCTATTAGATTGGGAGCTCCTTGACGGCAAGGACTATATTGCTTTTTTTGGTATCCCCAGAATGTGACTGGCACATAATAAGCACTTAATAATACCTGTGGACTAGAAGACTTCATTTTCTCCATAGTAGGGCAGCTCCATGACAAATCAACCAATAGTTATTGGAAAAAAAATCAAGAATCCCTTATTTTCCATCTTAATAACAACTTTAGGAGAGAAGGGCAAGGGCTAGGCCAATGGGGTTAAGTGACTTGCCCAGGGCCACACAGCTAGGAAATGTCTGAGGCCAGATTTGAAACCAGGACCTCCCATCTCTAGGCAGGTTGCTCTATCTACTGAGTCACCTAGCTTTTCCTCAATGCACATTTAAGTGCCTCTTCTGAGCCAGGCACTGATCTAGGTGCTTGGGATGGGAAGACAGAAGTGAAATGGTCCTTGCCTTTCTAGAGTTTACATTCTATTGGGGGAGACTTGTACACATATTAGCATATGCAAAATATTTGTGAAATAAATACAAGATAATTGGAGCTATTGGAATATTTGCTTCTAGGAATATTGTGTCATAAAATTGTGGCATATGGACTGAGTTTGAAAAGAAAGAGATGTATGAGTTTTATAAGGATGGGGAGGTCCTTACTTAGGAGTCTGAGTTATTTCCTATCTGATATCACAAGCAGGGAGATGCTAGTCTAGTTGTTTTTTAGTCATGTCCAATCATTCATGACCCCATTTGGGGGTTATAGCTGAGGAAACTAAAGCAAATAGGGTTAAGTGACTTAGCTAGGGTCATACAGCAAGTGAGTGTCTGAGGCTGGATTTGAACTCATGAAATGGGTCTTTCTGACTCCAAGCCCAACACTCTATCTACTGAACCATCTAGCTGCCCAGGGAAATAGGGAAAGCCAGGTTGTGGTAAAGAAAAGAAGGGGCATGTACAGAGCAGAGGTAACCTGTCGTGAGTCTTGTGTGTCATAGAGAGGTCCCCCAAAGCCAGAAAAGCATGTTTGTTTACGAAATTGACTCTATTTTAAAAGTTATCCTAAGAGGTCTCTTGGTAGAGTAGCTAGAGAGAGAGCTGGGAGTCAGAAAGTCTCAGTTTAAGGTTGACCTCAGACACGTATTGATTATAAGCAAATAAGGTAATCTTTCAGTGCCCCAGGTGATGAAGATTTTAAATGGCAGAATAGGTCTAGATGTAGTCAATAGAAGTTCTTTTCTCCCTGGGGATTCAATCAATCAATCTATCAACATTTACTAAGTACCTACTCTGTGCCAGGCACTATATGAAGTTCTAGGGATACAAAAAGAAGCAAAAGATAGTTCCTGCCTTCAAGAAGCTTACAGTCTCAAGAAGGGAGACACCATGCAAATAAGTATATACAAAGCAAGAAATACACAGGATAAGAGAAGGTAGGCACTGGAATTACAAAGGATGGGGTGGGGAGCATCAAGGTAGCTCAATAGTTTGAAAGCCAGGTCTAGAGATAGGAGGTTCTGGCTTCAAAATGGATACTTAGCATAGACTCTGAGAAAGAAGGTAAGAGATTAAAAAAAGGGGGGGGGGTGTTGGGGAAGGCCATCAGTGGAAAGTGGAATTTTAGTTGGGACTTATAGTAAGCAGGGATGTAAGTATTTGATGAGATCATCAAATCTTCACTTGATATAGAGAGGGAGAAGAGAGCAGGACCCTGAGGGACACCTAAGGTTAGAGGTAGTAATCTGGAGGAAGATCCAGCAAAGGAAACAGAAAAGGAGTGGTCAGATATGTCAGAGGAGAACCAGAAGAGAGTAGGAAGCTATATTGTAAGGGGTTTAGAAGAAAAGAAGAGGAGAGAGAGATGGCCTTTAGAGAAGTTTATCTACAATGAGCAGGCAATTGGAGGCGAACTTTCTCTTCTCAGCTCCTACAACTCAGGTGCCTCTGCCACTCTTTCTTCACCTGTTTCACATGGTGAAATGGACTTTGTCCTTACCAAGGCTAGCCCTCTACATGTTCAAGTGATCTCATTCTATCCCATCTCCTTTAACAGATTGCTTCCCTGTCATCTTTGATCATTTTTGATCCTTCCCTCTCTTCTTTCCTACTGACCACAAACACATCCATGTTGCCCCTATCCAGAAGGGAAAAAAAAGTATATGACTCTAGGCTAAGGTTGGGTGGAGGAGCAGCTTATGGGAGGGAAATAGGTTAAGGAACTGAGTGAATAGGGTATTTGAGGAGAAGAAATATGACTTTTGAGGTTCCATAGTTTCAGTGTGGGAGCTGAGGAGGAGAGAAAGATTGTAACCTAGGTGTCAAACTCAATGAGGAAGGAAAAGGAGTGACCCAGGGATGTGTAGATAGCATGATTTTCAAAGAAAGAGCAGTTCTTGAGTGATGGAGGAAGGAATCCTGGAAGCCTCAGCAAATATTCAAATTCCTACACCTTGACCACTGAGCCAAGGAGAAAAAGTTAAAGTGCAGCCAGTGCTGAAAAGGATGACCTGAGAAGCTGTGCCATGGGAGGGAAACCAGGTTTCAGTTACAGCTGGTAGATGGAAGGAGCAGGAGAGGAATAGATTTAAGAGGAAGGCAAGTTTGTTGCCTTTGGAAAGGGCATTCCAGAGGGCACAGTGAAAGGGCTGGGTATAAATGGGTTGAAACTTTAGGGTAGGAGGGTTCAGGAGGATGGGAACGAGAAATCAGGAGGCAGGGGGTGAGGAGGTGCTTAGTAGGTGATCTATATGATTTCCATGCCACTGGGATATGAAGTGCATGTCCAAGTGTGAAAATGTTCACTGGTAAGTAGAGGGCAACATTCTTCTACCCACAAAGGACAGGCAGCAGGAGATGGGAGGCCTGAAGTTGAAGGGAGCGTTGCATATACCTATGATATTACAGGTCAGGTCCAAAAAAACATATGTGCTATCTGTTGATGACAGACTACCTGCCTCCAAGGTATACTGTTTGGTAAGCAAATGAGACACTGATAATTATAATGTAGGAAAGATGCAAGACAAAGTGATATGTGAGGTCTGAGAGGGAAGGTTCTTCCTAAGGATTAGAATTGGACATATGGGTGGATCAGGGAAGGCTTCCTGAAGGAGGTGGCATATGATTTGAATTTTAAAGTTGAATCTTATCTTCAACAAGGGAAAAGGGGAGTTAGGAGCAGGGGGAGGGGGGCAATGACATTTTAGGCATCACCAGACAAGTTTCATTTTTGCACTTAATCATGAGCTACCCTTAACTCCAGCCTCTTCCTACCACTGTTTGAGTGGGGAGTTGGCAAGCTGGAGCTACTCCCAGAGGCCCTACTCATACTATTGTCTGTAACTAGAAAACCCATCAGCTTTGAGACAGGAGGGAACTTGATATTAAAGACCCCTTAAGTCTGCTCCTAAAAGGCTTAGAACAGAGTCGCTGTGGGAATCTAGGCAGTTTCAATCCATTCGCTAGAGGCAGATTTTGCTCTAACAACAGATTTCCCATCTTCATATAATCTTTGGAGCAGCCTACCCGAAGTCCCATAAGTCTCTGCCATTTGAGATTTAGCTGATCCTTTCAACCTCTTTAAATGGTTGTGGGAGGAGGGGGAAAGACTCTTAACATTTTAAAGTTGTGCTTTCACATCTCCTCTGAGAAATAAGAAAGTAGAAGCTTGAAAAATGACATTTTTCCATATCAGCTGTTAAAAAGGAAAGGCAATGTGTAAAGTCACCTCTTGCTTTTGTTCTTCATTACATAAATGCAGCAAATCTCAACCCATACATCTATCCTCTCTGTCTGACCCACCTCCCCTCCTGTTCCATCTGTCCCTCCTTCATTCCTTCCATCTGTAAACCTACCATTTCTGGCTCTGGATCCATGGCCAAGCCAAGATAGGTTAAGTATCAGTTTTTCTCTCTCTTTTCTTCTCCTTCACAGCTTTCTCTTCCCAGTCATTCTGACTTACCCTTTTCCCTATTCTTTTTTTATCCTATTCCTTCAACCTTTCCTTTCTCTATCCAGTCCTTCCCTTCTTACTTTCATGGATATCTTCCTTCTTTCAGGGCTACTTCCCTCCTCCTGATTATTCCTCTCTGTTTTACTCTTTCTCTTATTTCTCCCTTCCTCTTTTCACCCATCCTCTTTCTCCTACCTCTCCCTCCTTCAGATCCACCCTTGTTCTTTGTCCCTGACTTCTTCCTCTCTTCCTTGTCCCAACTCTTCTTCCCAATCTGCCTTAAAGCTTCCTCTTCCAATCCATTCCTCCCTCCATTTGTTCTTTATTCCAACTTCAATCTACTTTTTTAGCATTTGATTGAGATGGGGAGGGGAAGAGTGCTTCTCTGCTCCGAGCTGGAGTCCCTCTCAGTCGACCTCTGGAGCATCCCACCTCTGAAAAGGAAGTCTATAAAAGTCAATCCTGATGAAGAGTAGGCAATTCAGAGGGACAGGCAATGCTTTCCCATCTCTAAAGTTCCTGAGCCCTTGGGGGTGGGTTCAGCATCTTGTAATTACAGTCCCCAAAGATTAGATGTCCTGTCATATTAATAGAACACTAACTAAAGAGTGTTTGCCTCCTATTTAGTAACTGGCCTGCCAGGTGCTTCAACTGTGTGTGAATTGCACGGTGTTTGGGAACAGTATAAAATGGGTATATGGTATGTGTGTCCTATGTATGGTACTGCCCGTGTTTTGAGTATAATATGTGTATAGTGTGGGTGCTATGAATGTGCTGCGTGGAGAGTTGTGACATGAGTGTGCTGTGTTGTGTGTGGGGGTTTGCATGATGTTGTGTTCTGGTAAGGAGCTTGTGTCTGTAGACTGTGTATTGAGAGCCAGCAGTTATCTGGCATTTCAAACTTGGCAAAATACTTTACATGTTATCTGCTTTGATCCTTCCACTAACTCTCCAAGGTGGGTGCGGTCATTTCCATTTCTGACAGGCGAAAACTTAGGGTGGGAGGTTAAATGATCTGCTCAGGGCTTTAAGGCTAATAGGTACAAAGCATAAGTATGTAGAGAGTGGCTGTCTTGGGTTGTGTGTGTGAGGGACTTCTGCAAGATTGTGTGTGCAGGGGTGGGAAGGCACAACTTTTCTGAAGTTCGGGATGGGCAGCCTCCCAGCCTCCTAGGGAATGGGTCTGTGCGCAAGGATGGGGTCAAGGGCAGAGCTAGAAGTCTCAGCCTCTCCGTGAGGGCGTTTTGGGACTAGGAAGTGATTCCAAACAACGCGCTGAAAAGCAATAGGTCTCAGAGATACGAAGACATTTCCTCATCGGCTCGGTCAGTGTAATCCGAGCTGCTGGCGGCTGGCTGAAATATTTCCTTTCATTAAAATCCCAGCCGCCCGGGACCCCAGTCGCCCTTGGCGGAGGGCTGTCGCGGCTCTGGGTGAGCGCCTGTGAACCCGATTGAGCTCAGAGAGTAGAGCTTTTTCCTTTCTCAGGAATGCGCCCTAGAGGGAGGTGGGAGTGGGCTAGGGTCGGTGCTGACCCTCCCCTCTCTTCCCCTGGCTAGGGTGGAAAGAAAAGTCCTGGGCGAGGACAGAAGGGGGACGCGGGGGTGGGGATGGGTGGTTTTTTTTTTTTCGCCTGCTATCCAATGCAGATCCTTGCCCAACCAGCACAGGGGCCTATGGAGAACCTTTCCTCCCCCAAAAGTCTATTTCAGGAGCTGCACCTCATTCCCCGCTCCGCCTTGCCATCTCCCTCCTGCTCTGCTCCCCACTCAGCTCCCCTCACACATGCGGTTTGATATTTAAGCGAGGAGTGAGGGATTAGCTGTTTCCTTGTCTCTGCACCCTCAAGCACTCCCCCACCACCTGTTCTCTTCTTTTGCACTTTTCTTCCAGTTCTGTGTGGAGGAGGGATCTCTCTCTCTCTCTCTCTCTCTCTCTCTCTCTCTCTCTCTCTCTCTCTCTCTCTCTCTCTCTCTCTCTCTCTCTCTCTCTCTCTCTTTCTCTCTGTCTCTGTCTCTGTCTGTCTCTGTCTCTCTCTGTCTGTCTCTCTGTCTCTTTCTCTCCCTCTTCCCCCCCCCCCCCCACCCCTTTTCTTTTTTCTCTCGCTCTCTCTGCTCTCTCTCGCTCTCTCCTTCTCCCTCCCTTCCACCAGTTTCAGTCATGGACTGACGGTGGGTCAGTCCGTCTCTCCTTATCTGGAATCTAGGCTAAATTCTCTGTTGTTCTCCTCATTACCATTTCAGTTGGCTTTTTAACAGAAAAACACAGAACAGAGGGATCATTTGCATAAAATCCCCCAAGAAAGTCAAGCAACCGAAGCCTACTTTTATTTTGAGAGTGAATCAATGAAGTTCGAGTTTATAACATATTTAAAGAGCTGAAAGGGAGCGGGCATGTTTTGGGCACCAAAGAGATCTGACCACTTCAGGGGGTTCATGCAATATTCATCCCTTTGCTCCAGGAATTCTGCCACAGCTGAATAAGAGCCAAGTGGGAGGAAGGGAATTGCCCTTTTATCTGCAGAGACTTGGATAATTTTAATGTCAAGCAACAAACATTTATTAAGCTCCTACTATATGCCAGATTCTGTTCTATTACAAAAAAAGGCAAAAGAGAGCCCTTGCCCTCAAGGAACTTACAATTTAATGTTAGAACTGGATCTCCTTATTTTATAACAGAGGAAAAAGAGACTGAATTACTTGACTTAGAAGTCCCACAGATTGTAAGAAATAGAATCTGAGGAAATTGAATGATCTGAGAGGTTCTCTCCAGTTTTCAGATTCTGTGATTTCTTATTATTTCTTAAAATCCATTACTAGCTTAGAGTTCACTCCAGTACTATTAGGAACATGGGGTCATTATAGCTGGAAAGGTTCTAAGGCACAATCTAGTCTAAACTCTTTGATTGATGAAGAATTTGAGGTCTGAAAAAGCTAAAGGACTTTCTTTAGGTGGCAAAGGGAAAGAAGCAGGATTTGAACCCAAGTTCTCTAACTCCAAATTCAGTGCCCTTCCACTTTACCTTGCTGCCTTCCACTTTTTCAATTTTCATACTGCCCACAGACTGAAGCTAATGAATTGAGCTCCAAGAAGACAGTCTTTCCCAACCTTATACTCTACCTGGATTTTGGGGAAAGGAAAACTCTGGGCTAAAGAAATTGATGAAATGAAATGTGATACCTGTTGGGAATTTGATGGGCCTGTGAATCCTACCCAATGATCTTCTTGCCTCTGAAAATTATTTCCCTTTTTGAGATGAGGAAACTGCCAAGGTCACACTGAGGCAGGATTTAAACTCAAGTTATCCAGACTCCACCTAAGTGCCTCTATTCTTTGTATCTTCAGTGTAGTGCTTTGAAATGATAGGTGCTTAATGTATGCTTATTAAATTTAGTTTCTCAAATATGCTTTAGACCCAGCCAGTCCATCCTCCCTCCAACCCCTCACCCTAGTGAGTTTTTTTTCCTCTTTTCCCATTTGTTGTTCAGGCATTTTCAATCTTGTCTGACTCTTTGTGACCCCATTTGGTGTTTTCTGGGCAAAGACAACTGGAATTTTCTTTGTAGCTTATTTTACAGATGAAGAAAATGAGGCAAACAGGGTAAAATGACTTGGGAGGGGTCACCCAGCTAGTGTCGGAGGCTGGATTTGAACTCAGAAAGATGAGTGTTCCTGATTCTAGGCCCAGTATGCCATCCATGGTTCAGCCTAGCTACCCTCTATTCCTTTTAGTTTCCCCTAAACATCAGGATATGTGGTTGCTCTCTTCTAGAGCCAGAGATTAAACAAACCTACTTTTCTAGCTTCTAGTCCCTTTTTTTGTGTGATGCTTATACTCTGGAACCCCATACTTCCAAGCTCCTTTTTTTTTTTTGTTCTGAGGGCCCTCCAACATCTATTAAACTAGTTATAAGAACATAGGGTTGAAGAATGTCACAGCTGGAAGGAACTTTAGACAATGACTCTTCCAAAAGCCTTCACTACATGGAGGGGAAAGCAAATCCCAGAGACAGGGAAAGGACTTATACAAGATCACACAGCAACTATTCATTATTGGTTAGATCCTCCTCTGTTCCCTTTTTCCAATGGAATTTACAATATAATAACTGGAAGTTTGAAAAGCTCTCCAGGATCCAAGCTATTGTTTTTATAGTTCTGAGACATAGAGAATAAAAGAGGTTTCTGGGAAGGGAGGTGAACTAAAATCTCAGCTCTGCTAATTACAAAATGTCAGTGTGGTTCAGGGTGAGGTAGAAAGAATTGAAGTTAGAGGATCCATGTTCAAATTCCACCTCTGTCACTTGTCATCTTTGTAACCATGGCCAAGTCACTTCTTTAATTTCCTTATGTATAAAAATGAAGGAGTGGATGAGATGACCCCTAAAGTTCTTTTTAGCTCTCAATTTGTGACCATTTTAAGGCACTTCTCTTTGGGTCTCAGTTTTCCCATCTGGAAAATGAAGGCAATAGTTTCAATCTCTAAGCTCCTTTCTGTCCATAAATCTTAGGTTCTTTTTTGGTACCCCTTTTATTATATTATGTAAGTGAGGGCTTACCTCTTTCAAGGCCAACCCTAGCTCTTCAGAAAAGAAAGCACTTTTATAAGGAGCTGAATAGAAGTCAGTTCTATCTTCAAGTCAGCCCATTCACCTCAAAATTAACATGTTGAAAATCAGTGTAGAAATCCTCCTTTTACTCTTGCCCCCAAAGATGAACCCCAATGTAGTTAAGTTGTTACTAGTAAGAAGGATCATTTTTTCCCTCTAGTTTTACACTGAAGGGTTTCCAGATACCTCTCTGGTGTGATCATTCAATCACTCCAGTTGTACCTGACTCTTTGTGATCCCATTTGGAGTTTTCTTGGCAAAGATAATAGAGTGGTTGGCCCATTTCTTTCTCCACCTCATTTTAGAGGCAAGGAAACTGAGGCAAATGGTTTTAAGTGACCTACTTTGAGTCACTTAGTTCATAAGTGTTTGAGACAGGATTTGAACTCATGAAGATGATTATCCTGATTCCAGATATGTCTGGTTTCATATCTCTATAGATCTCTGAACTCTATTAGATCTACTATCTTTTGTAGGTCTAAGGCTTAGGATGAGCTTCAAATCTGCTCTAATCCAATCAAATCATCTCTAAATTCTAGTGACTCAATATCCTTCTAGCCATTCAGGCTTGAAGCCTTAGAGATATTCTCAACTCCTCACTCTCCTTTATCCCAAACACCCAATCTGTGGACAAATCTTATTGATTTTATTTTGATATCCTCTCTTAGATCCTACCCCTCTTTGCCATTCACATAGCCATCACTAGTTCAGGCCCTCATCACCTCTCAGCAAAGTCTCTGAACTGGTATACCAGCCTCCAGTTTCTCTAACCTTCCTCAAGAGGTCCTACGCACATCTGCCAAAATAATATTCCTAATTCTCAGGTTAAATCTTGTTACCCTGCTTAAAAAAAAAAAAACAACCCCCCCAAATCCTCCCATTGCTTACTAATGCTTCCAAGATAAAACAAACTCCTGTTTGATATTTAAATCCCTTTATAGTCTAGCTACAGTCTAGCTTTCCAGGTTTATTGCATATTATTTTCCTCTTATTCTACATTTTAGCCAAACCCTCCCCCCAAAACACCTCATTTATTCTTCTGCATATACAACATTCCATTTCCCATCTCCCTGATTCTGAACTGGCTGTTCCTCATGCCTAGAATGTACTACCTCACCAGATGTACCTTTTAGAACCCCTCTTTGTTGTGCAGTCCAGTCTGACTTCTTAGTGCCCCCGTATGGGATTTTCTTGGCAAAGATACTGGAGTGGTTTGCTCTTTCCTTCTTCAGTAGATCAGGCAAACAGAAGTTAAGCAGCTTTCCCAGGGTCACACCGCTTTTAGTTAGATGAAGCTAGCATTTAGAGATTATTCCTTTTAAGGCACATTGAGTGGTCCACCATTTCTGTTTAGTGGTCAATCATTTCACACAAACACACACACACACACACACATATATATATGTATATATGTATATGTATACATATATATAACTAGAACCAACTTCTATTCGGCTTGTTATAAAATTGATTTCAATTTATACAAATAGACATCCACTTCAGCTTTGGCGCAGTAGGTAGCGCATCAGTCTCGCAAGCTGAAGGTCCTGAGTTCGATCCTTGGTAAGGAGAGTGTGATATGCTGGGAAAGGCTTCTGGAGACAAAAGAGCTTCTTGACTTGGGATGGGATCTGTCTCCCACCTGAAGTGGATGTCTATTGTGTGGTGAAGGGGGAAACCTCTCCTGTGACAAGGTCAAAACCTGGAGTTTCTACCCTCAAACTAAATAAACTGGGTATCTCTAGATTTCCATGTTGACAGGAGGAAGCTTAAATTCTTGGAGAGAATAGCTACTCCCTGATGACTGTTCCTCCCAAATTAGGGCAAAGCCCAATTTGTCTTGGCTTATTTATGGCACTAGTAGTAAGAGTAATTTGGTAGCAAGACACTTGACCAACTTTAGTTTGGGCATTTCCATCATTGCCTTCAAGAGGAACGGAGAGGAAACATCTATGTTTCAGATTATTCTTGGGAGGTCATAATGAAAGCCATCAGCTGGACAAGCTGTGAATGACTAAAAATACCCCCCCCCCCCTTTTAAAAAAGATGAGTGTGAAGCCTGTGGCTGTCTGATCCCTTGTTAGTTATTCTGAAGAGGGAGGTATGGGCAGAATAGTTAGTTTAAGAGATAAAAATTCATCTCTGAAATGGGCCAAAGAATAGTCCTTTCCCTTTAGAGGAAGATTTGGCAGGTCATCCTCCCAGTTGGATGGACTTTGCATTCATGCAAATGCTTAGTGAAAATCCCTTTGGTGTGGGCCCCTACAAACTGCACCTAGGGTGCAGCCATTCTGCCCCTGTGACTCTGGGAACCTGTTCCTGATTTGCAAGGGAAATAGTGTGTAAATAATCCTCATTACCCAGGAAAGCTGCCCATTCAAGATCAAGTTCACTTGTTATTCCGATCAGCGATAAGCTCCATTTGCATAATTTTTCTCAGTTGCTTTACTACTGTGAGGTTGGAAAGTTTGTGTTTCCAGTGGGGAGGGGACTGTGGGCAGCTCTGTCTTTCTTAAGGCCTATCAAATGATGGAAGAATGGAGAGGGTCAGGATTGGCCAGTGCCCTTCTCCTTTTATTGTGCTTTTGGGCCTTAGAGCAGTCTTGTAATTAAAATGAGGAGAGATCTTAAAAGTTGTCTAGTTTAACCCCCTTTATCTGACAGAGGAAGGGAAAAAAAAACTGAGACCTAGAGAGAAGAAGGAACTTACCCAGTGTCTTAGAGGTAGCTGGTACCAGAGTCTGAATTTGGACCCAATTTCTCTGATATCAGCTTTTGTGCTCTGTTTACTACATGGCTCTCTTTGGGCCAGATGGATAGCAGAGATGGAGAAACCTCTGACTTCTGAGTTAGAAGATCTGAAATCCTACCTATATGACCTTGGACAAATTACTTCCTAGATTCTGAGCCATACCCTTTTCTATAAAATAAGGGGATTAGATTCTAAGGTTCCTTACTTGAAATCCTTTCACCTATTAAAAAAAAACAACAACAGAAAAAAACAGAAAGAAAACACATCCACTGTATTCACCAGCACTTCAGTAGCAGCAAAAACCCCCACATTCAACAAATATTTATTAAATCCACATTTTATGCCTGTTGTTGGAGAATTTCTGAACAAATTGTGATATTTGTATGCAAAGAAACACTGCTGCATTGTAAGAAATAATGAATGAAGAATTCAGAGAAACATGGGAAGATTTTTATGAACTGATAGGGAGTGAAGTAAGTGGAAACAGACTAAATAGCATACCCAATAATTACAGTAATGTAAAGGGAAGCAACACTTGACAGTAGAAGTCTGATTAATTCCCTGGGAACTGACTTTTGAGTACAACTTCTTTTTCTTCTTCTTTTTACAGATATCAAAATGTTTTTATTTCTTAAAATAATTTCATTTAAAAAAATATTTTTCCATGGTTACATGATTCATGTTCTCTCCCTACTTGCCTCCTGGAGCTAACAAGCAATTCCACTGGGTTATATACATGCACAACTTCTTTATAGAGAGGCAGAATATTCTGGATATGGGACAGAGTACTACTCTACATGCTTTCAGACAGGTGTCATGTTTTTCTTTCTTACAAAAGAGGTGTGTGTGTGTATTTATCAGGAAATGTTCATGATGTAAAAACCTAAAATAAATATACATAAACAAAAAAAATCAATCCTATGACCTTGATGGATGATAGAAATGGGTTTGTCCACCATTGACTTCTCAGACTTCTCAGATCCTTGAGCTGCCTAAATAGCAGGTTGCATTTTTTCCTTGGGTAGATCAGTTGGCTATCCATTCAGAAGACCCAAATGAACTGAATTGGGTCTAGAATAACTGCCTGCTATTCCAAGGACTGGATTTTTTTGGAAACTGGTGAATCTCATTCCCTGGAGGAGCAATTTCTAGGTTCCTAGATGGTAAAAACTATGAAATGTTCAGGAACTATTACTGAAAGAAAGACTTTTCATCTTTGTTCAGCCACATTTTCCCAGGGTGGAAGGAGGTTTTTTCTAGGAGCTATCATTATACATTGAAGATTTGATAATTTTTTCAAGCCACTAGGGGGCCACTATATAAATCATAGAATTTTAGAGGTCATCAAGTCCATCAATTCCAATCCAGTTAAAATTTGTAGACTGTAGTTAATAATCTCTCTTGGTCCTCTAGTTTCCAACGATTTATGATTTAAGTTATTAAGTTATGTTATCTCTCCTGTCCCCTGACTGCTTGCCCCATCAGTGGTGGAAAACTGATTCCTAGAGTCACAGAATAGCAAAGTTGATAAAGACTCTCAGAAATCATCAGGCCCAAATTGCATCAGAGTAGGAAGGCCTCTGGAGCATCCCTCAGAAACAATTATTCTTCCTCTGCTTGAAGAACCCTAGTGATAGGGAATTCCTCACCTCCAGAGGCAGCTCTTTTGACTTTGGAACTGTTCTATTTATTAGGGAGATTGTGCTTCCATTGAAGCAAAATCTGGGCCTCTGAAACTAACCAACTGTTTTTAATTCTGCCTCCTTGGAAGTCATTTGTTCATTTGAGAACCATTAATTAAACAACTACTTTGTGCCAACTATTTTTGTGCTACGCAATGAGAATATTTGACAAAAACCAAAATGGTTCCTGCCCTACCATCACCACCCTTGCTGGGGGAACCTCTGCTCCACTTGGTCCTCAGACCTGCTTCTATATCCCAGTTGTGGTGGATAGGTCTCTCTAGCCCCACACTTTGCAGAATGAATATTCAGTCAGCTACTGCAATCCTTCTGGTAAGATGGCAGACCTAGGATTTGGTTTCTGTCCTCTCACCATGCCCTCCAGACCTCCCTCCTGCCCCAACCAGATATTGCCATCTTATTTTCAAATATACATTAATGAAGGAACCCTGATTCTTGCCATTTGATTCACTGCCTGTACACTTAGGATTTTTAGGCTTTTCCATTGGCCTAATAGCAACTCTTCTAAATGTGTTGTTTCTCCTAATCAGAAAGCACACTCCTTGAGAGTAGGGATTGCTTCATTTCTTTTTCTATTGGTATCCCTAGTGATAAACACATAGTATCCACTTAATAAATGCAGTTTCATTTATTCATTCATTCATTCAAGGAGCCTACATTCTATATGAAGAAACAGCTTGGAAATTTAAGAATAAAATAAATACAAAATAATTTTCAGAAGATAGAGCAACTGGGATTACAATCTAGACCTTTTGTAAGAGAGGGCATGTGAGCTGAACTTTTCAGGAAGCCAAGAATCCCAAGATAAAGAGGTGAGGAGGGAGTTCCTGGAAGGGAGGACAACTTGGGTAAAGGCATGGATATGGGAGATGGTATGTCACACACAAGGAATATCAAATAGGTCAATTTGGTTAGAATGAAGATTAGATGAAGGGGAGTGGTAATGTGTAGTAAATCCAGAAATATAGTTAATTATGTCAAACAAGTAAAGCAAGATTATAAAGGGTTTTAAATGCCAAATGGAAGAATTTGTATTTTATCCTAGAAATGATAGGTAGCTAATCAGTTTCTTGGGTAGGAGAGTAACATAATAAAACTTATGTTTTCAGTGATATCATTTTTGTAGCTTTGTGCATTGAAATGAAGGCAATTTCAGTTTTTGATACTGGTAATTTTGTTTTTTCCTTTCTTTTTTTAAATCAAATTAGCCAATGAATTATATATTTTAATATTATTATATATAATTATTATATTTTATTGTCCCTCCCATAAAACTAGTTCCTAGTTTTATTTGTGAGTTCAATGGTTTTCTTACTTTCAATTTTATTAATTTCTCCTTTAACTTTCAGGATTTCCAGTCTGGTATTTAATTGGGGACTTAAAATTTATTCTTTTTCCAGTTTTTTTTAGTTGGATGCCCAGTTTATTGATCTGGCCTTTCTCTATTTGATTGATATAAGTATTTAGAGATACAAGTACTGCTTTGACCACATTCCATACATTTTGTTATGTTGTCTCATTGTTATTCTCTTTAATGAAATTATTGCTTATTTTTAGAGTTGCTCTTTGATCCACTCATTCTTTAGGATTAGATTATTTAGTTTCCACTTAATTTTTGATTTGTTTTCACAGTTCTTTTGAATGTAATTTTATTGCGTTATTATCTAAAAAGGAGGCATTTGATATTCCTGCTTTTCTGCATTTGGTTGTGAGGTTTTTATGCCTTAAAAATGATCAATTCTTGTGAAGGTGCTATATATAGCTGAGAAAAAGGTATACTTTCCATTCCCATTGAATTTTCTCTTTTAATTAGAACTATATTTGCTTTTGCTTTGACTGAGATCATGATTGTTACCCCTGCCTTTTATTTAACTTCAGCTGAAGCATGCTCCATCCCTTTATTTTTACTCTGTGTGTTTCTCTGTTTTGAGTGTTTCTTATATACAATATAGTATTGGTTTCAGGGTTTTAAACAATATATTATTGGTTTCAGGGTTTTAATCCATTCTTCCATTCACTTCCATTTTATGGGTGAGTTCATCCCATTCAAATTTATAGTTTATGATTACTGTGAATTTCCTTCTATCCTATTTTTTCCCCTCTTGATCCTTCTCTTTCTATATTGTCCCTCCTCAAAAGTCTGTTTCACTTCTGACCACTTCTCCCTTTAATCCATTCTCACTTCTATTAGCCTCAATATCTTTTCTTATAATCTTCCCCTCCTATTTCTCTGCAGGATAAAATAGTTTTATATATTCAACTGAGTGAGTATATTTCTTTTCTGAGCCTATTATGATGAGAGTATGGTTCAAATGATGCCTCCTTGCCATTTTTCATTCCACTGTAAAGGCTCTTTTATGTGAAATAATTTCCCTCATTCTTCATCTCCCTTACTCTTTCTCCTAGTATCTCCCTCTATCTCATTTCTTAATTTTGTTTTTTGAAATCATCCCATCATAGTTAACTCACACTCATGCCCTCTGTCTATATATATTCCTTCAATAGTCCTAATAATGATAACATTCTTAGGAGTTAGAAGTATTATTCTCCCACATAGGAATATAAAAATTTTCACATTATTGAATCTCTTATGATTACCCTTTAAGATTTCATGTTATTATGCTTCTCTTGTATCTTATATTTGAAAATCAAACTTTCTATTATTTCTCATCTTTGTATCAGTAATACTTGAATGCTTTCTGTTTCATAAAATATCCTTTCCCCCCTGAAGGATTATAATGGTTTTCTGGATAGGACATTCTTGGCTATAATCCTAGATCCTTTGCCTTCTGGAATATCATAATCCAAGTCCTCTGCTATTTTAATTTGGAAGCTACTAAATCTTGTATAATCCTGACTGTGGGTCCATTATATTTGAATTATTTCTTTCTGGCTGTTTGCAATATTTTTTCCTTGATCTGAGAGCTCTGTAATTGGCTATAATATTCCTGAAGGGGAAGCTAGGTGGTACAGTGGGAGAGAGTACAGGACCTGAAATTAGGAAGATTCATTTTCCTGAGTTCAAATCTGGACATGGACATTTACCAATTGTTTGACCTAGGGAAAGTCACTTAATTCTGATTGTTGTGAAATTTAGATTACTCCATCCTACTTAGATCTTACTTTATGGTGAAGATAGAATTATAATCTCCTGATTGAACAATGAAGGTACTTAGTTCTTACTTTATAGTGAATCTAGAACTTTAAGTTAAGTCTATTTTTAGATCTTAATACAAAAAGGTGTTAAGTAACTATAAAGGGTAAATTAATCATGAAAATGTCAAGTAACTAACAAAAGGTGAACTTAACCAAGAAGTGTTAAGTAACTCAAAAGATATAATCTAATCAAAGAAGATGAGAACTAAAGAATGGGCATTTAGAGGAGGGGACACAAGGGTAAAAGTCTATATATCTGGCTCACTTCCTCTCTCCGGTACCTTTTGGCGGTGGAGATTTGGCTGGTGGCAGTGTGCTGGGCCTTTCAGCATTTTGAAGTGGCTACAAGCTATTGTCTGGTTCGGTGGTGAGTTTCTGGCTGAGTTTTTTCTCCTTTACTTTCCAAACTTATCCTCTTAGAAGCCTCTAATCTCCTTCAGAGACCTAGTGGTGGAAATCTTGAACTCCCCCTGGCACAGGCCAGGAGGGAGAAATCCTATACCCTCTTCCCTCTTTCTCCTTAAATCCTTCCCTCTATATTAATTAAAATTACTGTACATTTCCAGACTGACTTGGGTATTTTATTTGGGATTTTTCCCCTGGCGACCAATTAATTTAGATTTAAGTCATAACCCTAAAATTATCTTTACATTGTCTTAGTTTATACATTTGTAAAATGAGCTGGAGAAGAAAATGGCTAACTATTCTAATCTTTGACAAGAAAATCCCTAATGGGGTCACTAAAGGATGCATACAACTGAAAGTACAGAACAATAAGAACAAATTCCTGAGAGTTTTCATTTTTGGATCTATTTCAAATTCTATTTTATCTTCTGGTTCTAGGATATCAGAGCAGTTTTCCTTGATAATTTCTTGAAATACGATGTTTAGGTTCTTTTTCTAATCAAGGTTTTCTAGTAGTCCAATCACTGTTAAATTATTTCTCCTCAGTCTATATTCCAGGTTAGTTGTTTTTCTAATAATGTTTTCTGCATATTTTTTTCTATTTTTTTTTCATTCTTTTGACTTTGTTTTTATTGTTTTTTTGATGTCTCATAATAATTATCTTCCACTTGCCCAATTCTAATTTTCAAGAATTATTTTTTTCATTAGCTTTTATAACTCTTTTTCCAGGTGACCAATTCTGTTTTTGAAAAAGTTCTTTTCTTTAGTGAATTTTTATACCTCTTTTTCCATTTGGCCTATTCTGCTTTATGTAGATCTTCTTTTCAGGCGATTTTTGTGCCTTTTACCATTTGGTCAATTCTGTTTTTTTCAAGATGTCTTCTTTTACCGGGTTATTGACTCTCTTTTCATAATTACCTTGCATCACTCTCATTTATTTTCCCAATTTTCCTTCCACTTCTCTCATATGATATGTAAAATCCATTTGTAACTCAGAAATTCTTCATCTGCTTGTGTCTACTTCATATTTTTTCTTTGAGGCTTTGATGGTGGTTATTTTGACATAGTTACCTTCTTCTGAGTTTGTGTCTTGATTTTCCCTGTCATCATAGTAACTTTTTATGGACTAGATATTTATTTTTGTTCATTTTCCAGACTATTTCTTGACTTTTAATTTTATGTTTCAGCTTCAGGTATTTTTTTGCTGTAGTTTTCAGAGCTAGTTCTAGGGTTCTGAAAGTTTTCAATGCTTCCCACATGGTGTGATCAGAGAAAAGATGTGGTCACTGTTTTCCTGGTTTACACTCTGATCTTTACTCAGGAAAGGCCTTTGCTCCCTTGTAGCTGAAATGCTAGCATTCTTCTTGGCCTTGGAACTATGACTAGGTCCCCTGCTCTCCTGCAGCTGTAAATACTGTTTTTTTTCTGTCTTACAATTGAGTCTACGGCCCCTGCTCCCCTGGGGCTACAAGCACTAGTGCTGTTCTTTATCATGGAACTAAGATCTGGAATTTTGTATGGTTAGTGTTACATGGCCCTGATCCCAGGACTAGTAAAGGTCCCCTGTAATCTCATTCTGAACAGTTGTCCAAACCCCTTACCATCTATGGGCTGAGAGCTCCCAAAGCTTCTCCAATGCAATTGTAATCACCTCCAAGGTCTGCATTTGGCATTGCTTGTGGCACAGGTGGGTGACTACTACCTTGTTGTGACAGACTTTTCCTGCTGACCACTTAGTTATTTTGGGCTGGAAACTTGTCTTACACTACCTAACTTTTTGTTGGCTTTGCCTTGACAGAATTTGATTTAAAATGTTATTTTAAAGTTGTTTGAGGGAAATGTTGGGAGAGTTCAGGAGATTTCCTGTCTGTACTCCACCATTTTGGCTCTACTTTCCTCTTTTTAATTTAAAAAAAAATTTAAGACTCTAGCCATGATTCTAGAGGACTGATGATAAAGCTACTCAACTTAGCTCAGAGATGAGATGATTCAAGATAGAGAATGAGACACATTTTTTGCTCAAGATCACTATGGGAACCAATACAGGAAATATAAGCATATTTATTAAGAAAGCTTTCTTTTAGAGTAGCCAAGTGGCACAGTGGATAGAGAGCAAGGTCTAGAGGTGGGAAGCTATGTGTTCAAATCTGGCCTCAGACCCTTCCTGCCTATGTGGCCTTGAGCAACTCACTTAACTCCCATTGCCTATCCCTTATTGCTCTTTGGAACTGAGAGTTGGTATCAATTCTAAAACAGAACTTAAAGGTTTAAAAAAAAAGAAAATTTTCTTTTCTCTTTTTTTAGAGGTGGGGAAAGACAATAAATTCTTGTTAATTGAAGACAATTATTAAATTTTTAAACTGAATTTAATTGAAGACAATACCACCACCACCATCACTACTACTATTACTCCTCCTCTACTACTATTCTTACTACTACTACTACTACTACTACTACTACTACCACTACTGCTAAATCCAGGGCAGTGCAAACATTACACAGAGAAGCTTATCAAATACTTACTGAACAAATAAATCACAGTGTAACCTTAGTCTACCACTAGGCAACTCTAATTATAGCAGTAGAGAGAAGGAATGGGATGAAGTATAATTGACCAAATGGAGTTGAGACTGGCATCTGACTAGTATAGTCCCATGCATACACCCAGTGCTTAGTAAAAGCTTGCTCAGTTGAACTGAAACAAAAACGAAAATGCATCTCATTCCCACATTCCCCTAACTATAGAACTAATTCAAAAGTACATGGTTGGAGTACAGATGTATAAAATGGTATGGAGTGAAGCTTTAATCCTAGCAGTTTGCAAGCTGTTTGGTCTCAAGATCCTATTCTTGAAAATCATTGAGGACCCCAAAGAGATCTTTTTTTTTAATGTGGATTACACACACACACACACACACACACACACACACACACACATAATACAGTATTAGGAAAAATTATTTTATTTCATTGACCTCAGGATCACACGTTGAGAACCACTGTCCTATCCAAAATATAGCACTCTTTTGGCCTCAAGATCTGTTATTTAAGGATCCCAACCATGGCTATTGTACAGGTGCATCCCCTCGGCTCCTCCCAACCTAAGGCTAAGATTCCACATTTTCCTAGTAGTGAATATTGTGCTCCCTACAAGTATATCCTTGGCAGTGGTTGAACACCATTCTGTTTTTGAATTGAGATTACATGACTGCCATTTTTTTTCTCGGAGAAGAAAGTTAAAGGAAGCTCCCCATTGTGCTCTAGGATTAGAGTTTCTTTAGCTGTGAAGTTCTTTGGTTTTATTGATAAATGTCAAGCCCTGTGGGAGTAGTTAATTTATAGAATCACAAAGATATTAGAACACAGAAGAACAGTGTCTTGGTGTCATGGAGCGAACTTAGAACTTGAAATCAGCAAGATCTGTGTTCAATTCCTGCCTTGAAGTACTTCCTAGCTGTGTGATCCTGGGTAAATCATTCAGCCCAATGGCCTCAATTTTCCATCAATAGAATGGGTGGTGACAAACACATCTGCTTTATAGGCTTGTTATGAAACTTAAATGAAGTAATGCATGAAACCTCTAAGATACGTAGAAATGCCAGTTATTATTATGGGATATTTGAATTTGGAAAAAGGATGTGATAGTTTTTGTACGGGACTTTAGATCAGAAGAAGATAAATTCCTGGAACATAGGGACTAGTTTTCATTTTTGTCTTTGTATCCCCAAGACCTAACAAAGTTCTTGCACATAGGAACTTAAACATTTTTTTAAATTGTCAAACATATAATATGTTAATAATGGAGGGGGTCTTAACCTCCTTTCCCCTAATCTAGTCTTTCTACTTCAAACTTCTTGCTTTACATTTTAGAGTTAAATAAGGCCCCAAGAGGGGAAGTGATTTACTTGTGCTTAGTCCCTAGGGAGTTTTCAGCAAAGTAATACTAGAACCCAGGGATCCTGTCTTCCAAACTAGGGCTATTTCTTCTGCCACATCTGCCTCACAATACCTTCCTGATGTTACTTGACTGTTGCCTTCTGAATCTTTGAATCCCCAAGATTTTATGTGGGATGCATTTTCCTGTAGGTTTAATTTTAATAATCCTTTCCCAAAATAATCTTCATCTGTGCCCAAGTGGCCTAATTATTCACAGTCTCTATCTGCATAAATGCTAAGGAACAGTGGAACTAACTTTGGAGGTCTCCCATAACCAGAAAACTGTTTTTTCCTTATTTATTCTTTTCTTCCTCCTCCTCCTCCACATGCTTTTTAGTCATTATATAGTGGAAAGAGGCCTGGAATTGGGAGACCTTAATTGGAGCCCTGGCTCTACCATTTAATTGTCATGTGACCCTGGCCAAAAGTCTTCCCCTCATTGGACCTCAGTTTCCTCCTCTTTCTGTGGAGGTAATAAACACTTGGACTAACTACCTCGCAGGGCCCTTGTTAGGTCAGTTATTTGTTAAGTAGAATGGAATTGAGATGTGAATTATTGTGATATGATTATCATTATCAAATATTAATTGGCTATGTTTATGCTGCTAAGGATGCTCAATGAGACCTTGGACCTGCCTGGGGGAGAATTTATAGGGGCAGACGAAAGAAGACTCTTCCATAAAAATGAAATCACTTGAGTCAGAAAGTTTCCACTTTGACATTCAAATTCAGCAAAGAATCTTGTCTTTATGAGAATGAATAATCTGTAAAAAAATTGTCTTTCAAACAAGGGTTTGAATTATGAGAGTGCAAATGTACTCTTTAAAAAAATCAAAACCACATTTCCTTTCCCTCAGACTTACCCAAACATTCATTTCCCACCTAGTTTCACCAAAATTTGGAAAATTTACTTCAACCATTCTCTTTTCTACCAAGGAGGGTTTGATTTTTCCTTCAATGTCAGCATGAAAATCACCTGGAGGTGGAGGGTGGTAATTCTGTAGGAGGTGAGGCCAAAGACACCAGGCCAGGGAGCCCACACCATAAACAGAATTTGTAGGTGCTGGCAAGATGATGGTTTGTCTCAGGCACCATCAGGAGCTGAGACAGTATTGATGGTATTCTTATATGGAAGTGGAATGCGAAATCCTCCCAACCTTGTTCAGCTGCAGAAATATCAGGGCCTAGACACTGCTTTCCTGTTGGGCTAAAGCATGGCCAGAAACACTCAGCTCAGGCCTCAGCCCCAGGGCCAACATTCATGCTTGCAAAAGGAAGTCTTCAGCAGATTCATGAGATTATTGGATTTAGGTCTAGAAGGGCCCTTAGAGATCATCAAATCTAATCCTCTCCTTTTATAGAAGACACTAAGAAGACCCAGAGAGGAGAAGTAACTGCCAAGGACACACAGGTAGTTAGTAAGTGGTGGATTTGGATTCAAACTTAGTTTTTTGGTGCACTCTGTATAATAGTAAACCAATTGAAGTAACACTTAGTTCTTCAACATTTAAAACTTGGCCATAGCCATGGGACTCTCCTTAAACTCCTCAAAACCCATAAAGCATGTTTCTTTACTACTTTTGTGTTTGGAATGAATTTCTCTCTCTCTCTCTCTCTCTCTCTCTCTCTCTCTCTCTCTCTCTCTCTCTCTCTCTCTCCCTCCCCTTCTCTGTCTCTCTGTCTTTCTGTCTGTCTCTCTCTCCCTCTCTCTGTTCTTTCCTCTCTCCTTTCCTTTCCCCTCTTTTTTCTCCTCTCTCTCCTTGTCTCTTTTCTCCCTCTTTCTGTCTCTTATCTTTCTCAGAGAACACTGAATGGTTCTCTGATGATGGTTTATGTCATAAAGACACTGAAAGTTACTGAAGGTTAAAGAGCCCTCTCAGGCAGAGGTCACCGGACAAATAATCAGGTTGATATCACAATCTAAACAGAAATGCAGAAGTTATGCTTAGCAATTATAAGAGTTTTCTTTTTCTTTTCTTTTCTTTCTTTTTTTTTTCTCCTTGGGGTAGAAGAGGGAGGGGAAATAAATGATTATTAATTGAAAAAAAATTTAAAGGTAGGTATCTTTGCATATTCATGACAAAAATAGTAACTTGAAGAGCTTGGTTAATTAAAGATTCCAGTGAATGACTCTTTGAAAATAATAGGATAAAATGTACCAGAGCCCTATTGAACAGTAGATCTAAGTAATTCATCAAAAAAAAAAAAGAGGTCCTTTGAATTTCAGCTCCCTCTTTTACTTTCTAGTTGCAGAGCCCCAATCATGTGGAACGCCATTAAGGAAATCTGTTTGA
Organism: Monodelphis domestica; assembly: GCF_027887165.1. Lineage (NCBI taxonomy): Eukaryota > Metazoa > Chordata > Mammalia > Didelphimorphia > Didelphidae > Monodelphis > Monodelphis domestica. The sequence continues at coordinate 141,942,433 of NC_077233.1, read as the reverse complement.
GCTATCCAGTTCTCCCAGAATTCATCCTTTCTTCTAAAACATATTTTCCCTCTCCTAGGTGATATTAAGTGCATTTTCAGGTGCCCCACCTCAGTTTAATGCTTTCCCTTGGAACACTGTGTTTCAATAAGCCAGAGGGCCAACAATCACTCCAGCTTAGGCACACTTCTGTTAAGCAAAGAGATTGGCCCAACTGAGTCACTAGGATTTGCCACTAGAACATCTCTCAGACAAAGACTTGGTGGCAAGCTTCCCTTGGCAGGACATTGACTTTCTCCAGTAACTACTCCTGGAAGGAAAGATATAGGATAGCAACCCTAGTTGTCTCCTTGAGGCTCTGCCTACCTGATGATGGGAATGGTGTCTTCTATAGAAACTCTACATGGGAATGTGAACTATGGATCAAAGTAGACCTTGGCTAAAGGCTATAACTTTTGTAATAAAAGTGTGAGAAATCATAGCCAGCTCTACTAATGCTGGACCTACATTGGCTTGGAAAGGCATCCTGTTTTCATAAATGATCTTTAAGTGGGTTGGAAATGACTTTATTTAACTGGCAGCCCAGGGGATTAAACATCTGGAATAGTAGTGTAGATGTCATTGGATTTTTAGCAATTAAAAATTAAGCCCCCCCTTTTTAATTGACTCTATACAAATGGCATTATGATTGATGGGAAGAGTAACAATAGCATTTATATAGCACTTCAAGATTTGCAAAGTACTTTATAAATGTCATCACATTTTATCTTCACAATAGTAGGAGATAGAAGCTATTGTCTTATGGACTTTACAGACAAGAAAACAAGTATGTAGTGGTTTAGTGACTTGCCCAAGGTCACACAGCTCCTAAGTATCTGAGACCAGACTTGAACTCTGGTCTTCCTGACTGCAGATCTGGCACGCTCTATCCACTGTGTCCCTTATCTTCCTAGAACTTGGATGAGGGGACCTATCATTCTGATGCTCCAGAGATCTGTGAGTTCACCAGAGTGGATGTAGTATATCCTCTGTTAAGGTGGGCAGGAATCTCTCCACACCTTAATCTCTGTGAGTTACTGCAGCCAAAAAGTAAATTCATCATTGGTTGACCGACCTTTTGGTGATGAGCCTTTCCACACTTAGCTAGGTTGGTTCTTGGCCAGCAGTCTGTCGCCAGGCCCATTCTTGCAGCCTTTCCAGCTCGGTAGAATGTGCCAAAGCTTGTATTCTAATAGTATGGCCCTCAAACCCCCCAGGACCACTCTACACCATGATGAGGTATCAGAACAGGCTTTTAGACACTTTACTCTGCATGAAATTTGATGTTGAGAGGATGCATGGCCATTTTCTCTCCAAGGCAATATACATAGCCCAAAGTAATAAAATTAGTAATAGTATATTACATCTGTATAATGTTTAATGTTTCCCCAAGTGATTTAGGGGGAAAAACCTTTCTTTTTTTCTGGTTGAAAATGTAGACAGATCTCTCTCCCATTACCACATGTCCAACTACAAAGATATTCTAAACTAACTAGGTGGACGTGGAGAAGAATGTCCCATTATCCAGATGTAGAACAAGTAAACCTTTTGGAAGCTCTAACCAATGACTTCCCTGCTATGGACGGGGCTCTCTGCCAGGCTCTGAGCCATTCAAAAATGAATGACACAGAGGGGGCAGCTGGGTGGCTCAGTGGATTGAGAGCCAGGCCCAGAGACAGGAGATCCTGGGTTTAAATCTGGCCTCAGACACTTCCCAGCTGTGTGATCCTGGGCAAGTCACTTGACCCCCATTACCTAGCCCTTACTGCTCTTCTGCCTTGGAATCAATAAATAGTATTGATTCCAAGGTGGAAGGTAAGGGTTTAAAAACAAAAAATGAATAACACAATCTCTGCTCTCAAGGAGCTCAAAATCTAGCAGAAGGATAAGACATATAAGTACAATATATAGAATAGATATATATTGAGTTTTAAAATCAGATAAAACAAATATTTCCATATATTGAATAAAACAGAAAAAGAGGATTTTATATGAAATCATGAATCTCAGTTATGTACAGCTGCTTCTTTTCTTTCAAAACAATTTTGGCTTATGCCTTTAAAAACTCTCCTGCTTGTCTGTGATTCTTCCTGACTTTACTTCTCTTCCTGTGAATTTTTTATAAATGAAAAGGAAATGGATTTCAACCAGTGGAGGAGGAAAGGAGGGACCTTCTGGGTGTGGAGGATAGCCTGTACAAAGGCACAGAGAAAAAGTCAGGATGAAGAAGGTATAGAAGAATGTCAAGGTTGATGAACACTCAAAAGTTAAACTGAATTGAGAAGATATTTGATTTTTTGAGGGAAAAAAATTCCAAACTCACTACAATATGTGTTTATGTCCCAAGGAAAAAAAAAATTATTTAAGAGGCAGAATGCTTATTCCACTACCCAGAACCACCAAGCATTTGATTGGGTGGTTCATGGACTTCCCCTTTGTAAAGACTAGACTAGTTTGAAGATTGGTCCTGAGTCACAGTTCTCTTTATCATTTCATTGAGAGCCTGCTTCTTGGAATATAATGGAAGTACCTTGTCGAGAAGTAGGGGCAGATACTATTCTATACCTGCTTCTGTTCAATTCTGTTTAGCTAATGATGCAATGAGTGGAAACATCTTTAACCGTCTGCATAGCCAGAACTAGGGACACCTTAGATGGTTTTGAACATTTTTTTAGGTTGATTTCCCTTGGCTGACTCTCTCCTTTCTTGATTCAACCCATTTGGCTGAAAGAAAATGCTATAAGGGAAGAGGCCTTTGGTGTTGTCTCCTCTAGGGCTGACATGTGGTGAAAGAGGCCTTGGTCCTTTGTCTCTGCCTTTATTCTCTTCTGCTTTAGAAGAAGAGATTGGAGCTTGTGAGCTTCAAAAGATCAGGAGAGAAGCCTTGGAGAATCTTGGCATCTGACTTTTGCATCCAGCATCAATGTACTGACAAGCAGCCCAGTGGCAGCTGAGATAAAGACTCAGAGAGCAGCGATGACACTTTGGGATGCGAATTTGGTAGGACCAGCGCCATGTAAGAACTGAGCTATGGCTGGCCTCATTCTCCCCAGAGTCCCAGGTAGAAAAGGGAAGAGTATGCCTCTGAGTTATTGGTATAGGACATGTTGGTACTTCTGCTGTAGCTGAATTTTTGGAGGAAATATCCTTTCTAAAAGCTAATTGTTTCAAGTCACTCAATAGAACTAGGGCATTGGTCACTGCCTTCTAAGAGTGGGGGAAACACAACTAGTGGGGCTTGAGCCAAGAGCATCAGGGAAGGGACATTCTCTCCCCTCTACCACAGAGTTTCACTAGAACCCTAGTGCAGCCTGGCTCCCCCGTGGGAGAACAGTCCTATATAATTGCCTATATAATTAGACAGGAATTTGACTAGTATAGACAGTCCACTAATCAAATCATCTCTTTTTCAAACTAGGAAGCCTTTTGGATTTTTATTTTCCCCTTTTTGCCTGCACAATGTAGATCCCTGGTTTAGCTCTTCCTCAGAACCTTGGAATGTATCTTTGTGGACAAGCAGTTCCAGAGAGACTGGCCAGTTTTCTTTTTTATTTTCTTTGCGGCTCGAACCTCTTCTATGGAGCAGAAGAGGCAGTAGTTAGCGATGGATGCACCCTGCTGCGTGTGGAACAGAGAAGAATCTTCCCTCCACATTTTCCCCTCCAACGGGGCTTATGCCAGGATGAGTGGGAGAGTCGGGTCCCAGCTGCCAGTTGTCTACATGACTGCTGGCACAGGAATGTTTCCATAGCAACACTCCTCCACCCAGAGCGTCACATTCCACCCACAGCCATTGGTCTGTCCCAGGCTTCCTGGGGAGTGGGCCAATTCATGGAAAACCATTTCCCTTGATAAGCAATTCAAATGATGCTTAATGTGCTTGCTGATCAATTCTTCTCACCATCCATTTGTCAGATAACCTGTTTTCAGTGTTCAGTTTGTTGAGAATGTTCACCTTGCTCAGTGCTGCCTTCCCCTAAGGATCCTTTTACTGAAGAATCTTTTCCTGCATTGATAAGTTTCCCTGACGATTCTGTTATTGCTCCTGGCTTCCTTTAAAGGTCAACTCAAGCATCCTCTTCTACATGAGACTTTTCCGATCCCCCTAGCTCAGGCATTCATAACCATTTTTGTGGCATGGATCCTTTTGACAGTTGGGTGAAACCTATAGATTCTTACTGGGAAAAACAATTTATTGTCTCCCTTCATAATTGACAGACATGCTAAAGTTCAGATACAGGTTAGTGAAAATAAAGATAACATTTTTTCCCCCTCCAAGTTCATGGATCCCTTGGAATATCTATCCATGGGTCTCTAATGCAGACCCAGGCTAAAAACACCTGCCTTAGTCGTTAGTGATTCTCTTCCCTCAATTACATTGTTTTTAATTTGTATGTACATAAATATGTGCATGTGTGACTTTGAGTAAGTCATTTAACCTGATAGAATGTAAGCTCCGTGAGGACAGGGATTATTTTATTTTTGTCTTTGAATCCCCAGCACCTGTCACATAGTAGGTACTTAATAAATGTTTATTGATTGAATAATTGATAATGAATTGACCTAATGACATCTTTGAGTAAACTTCCTAGATGTAATAATAAGAAAGAAATTAGTTTCTTGGGAACCTAATAAAATATTTGTTATTTCACAATTCAATATGTATGGGTAGGTTTTAAAAGTCCATGAAAAAACCCTGGACGTTAAATTAGGAGACCTGGGTTTGCATCTCAACTCATAATGCCACAGAATTTAGACCCCGAAGAGACTGTATAGTTCAACTCCCTCATTTTACAGAGTAAGAACCTGAGGCCCATTATGGAGAAGGTGATTGTCCAGAGTCACATGGATAATAAGCTACAGAGATGGAGCAGGAACCCACCTCTCCTGACTATAAATCTTGTAATTCTCCATAACTGTTCCTGATGCTGCCACTCACTAACTAGCTTGTTTGAGTGACTCTGGCCAAGTCCCCTTAAGTTTTCAAGGTTTGATTTTTCTCTGCTTAACATGTAAGGATTGAATTACATGATCTCAAAGTCCCTTCAGACTCCCCAAACCTATCACTTTATTTTAGTATTTTTGTTCCCCCCATTGGAAACATTTCCATGTTCCATAAACATTTTTGTGTTATTTGAAGATTTTCTAATTTATGTGCCTTTTCTTAGTATCTAAGCGTCCTTCCTTACTCTGAAGAATGGGTCCAAGGGAGCATTTCTATCCTCCCTTTCTCTCTTGTTTTATGTCTCCTGCACTTAAGGATAGGTTGCATTTCTAGTCTAATGCAGCAGCCAGTGTCGCTTTCTGGTTCCATATCTGGGTAGTCACAGCTGAGCAAGGGAAGAACTAGAATTCTGTCACTGGAGCATGGAGAATCATTTTAAATTCTGAATCCTGATTCTTAGAAGAACATTGATGAACTGGAGAGAATTCAGAAGAGGGAAACCTGGATTCAATCAATTCACAAACATTTATTAAGCACTGCAATTCAAATAGAAGCAAAAAGAAAGATAGTCCCTGCCCTTAAGGAGCTTATAATCTAATTGGGGGAAAACAACATATAAAAGGAAACTGAAAGGGGTTGAAGGAAAAGTGTCTAGTATGGGTACATGATGGAGGATTCTGAATTACACCTAGGTAAGAAAGGAAGAGATGGCTCATCTAAGTATCCTCCTTTAAGGGTAGTTTTGGGGGAAGATATTCAGAGGGAGGGGCTGAAGATGCTGATGGTACTTGCTAGGAAGGAATTCAGGAGTGAAGTGATTGAATAAGATGAAGAGTTTTCTGGGGCAAGACTCATCTTCCTGAGTTCAAATCCAGTCTGAGACACTTATTAGTTATGTAACCCATAGTTAGTTTCTCATCTGTAAAATGAGCTGGAGAAGGAAATGACAAAATACTCCAGTCTCTTGGCCAAGGAAACCCCAAGCAGGGTCACAAAGAGTTGGATGTAAATGAAATGACTCAACAACAATGATATTTCCAAAGTATATATAACGTTTAACAAGATAGTAACAAACTTGTTCTGTTTATGTCCCATCTGAACTGTCTATTTTGTGGGGTATATTTTAAAATGTTTAATTGATACTGTTTTTTGCTTCTTTTGCCTTTCTTTCACCACTTAATTCATTCTGGTAGATACTCAATTAATGTTAAATAAATTTTAATCTAATTTAATCTATTCATTTTTCAGAGGAGGAAGGTGACTTCTAAAAAGGGAACTTGTCCAACTTGATTCAGCAATAAGCAGGAGCTGGGTCTTGAACCCAAGTCTTTCCACTTAATCACACTGTCTCCTTTGCTGTTCTCTCTCCATACTTGATAGTGACTTTAGATTTAGAATCAGAAACCTAGATTATATTCTTATTCTGTGCATGGTACATATATATGTATATGTATATATATATATATATATATATATATATATACACACACATATATGACCTTAAAAATCATTGAGCCTCTGTGTTTCTGTTTCCTCATCTGTAAAATGGGAATAATGTTGTCACTGATAGTTGTATGCTCCAGTGGCTCTTATGGGGATCAAATGAAATTGGGATATAAATGCCATCAAATTGGATAAGAATTTACAAAGTACAAATTATGTTCAGGGGATTGACCTAGGAAGAAAGCAGTCTTTGCTCTTTAGGAGATTATATTTACTAAGTGGGGGCATACAGCAGGCACAAAGTTAAGTAAAAATAAAGTAATTTTGGAATTACTAGTAAATAGGAATTCCAAGGGGCAGAGGGAGGAAGAGCATTCTGACATAGGGAATGGTTTGTGCAAAGGTCCAGAGAGATTAGATGAGTAGGATATCATGTATAGGAAACAGACAGTAGGCCAGTTTTTTTTTTCTCCCCTGGAACATTGAGTTTAGGGAATGGAATAATGTAAAATAAGTCTGGAAAAGCAGGCTGGAACTGGGTTGTATAGGGTCTTAAATACTGAACCTAGGAAGAATATATATGTATATATATATATATATATATATATACATATATATATTTCTAGAAGTCATAAGGAGTCATTAATGATTCATGAGTACGTGAGTAACAATGCCAGATCTATTCTTTTTGTAAAATTTAATTTTATTGATTAATTAAGAAAAATTTTCCCTGGTTACATGATTTATGTTCTTTCCCTCCCCTCCTCTCACCCCTCCCTCTTGTAGCCAATGCGCAATTTCACTGGGTTTTACATGTGTCATTGATCCAGACCTGTTTCCATATTATTAATATTTGCATTAGGGTGATCATTTAGTCTACCATATCATATCTTCATCAACCCATGTGATCAAGCAGTTGTTTTTCTTCTGTGTTTCTACTCCCACAGTTCTTTCTCTGAATGTGGATAGTGTTCTTTCTCATAAAGTCCCTCAGAATTGTCCTGGATCATTGCATTGCTGCTGGTTGAGAAGTCCATTTCATTCTATTGGGCCACAGTGTATCAGTCTCTGTGTATAGACCTATTCTTTTAGAAGATGATTTTTGCAGCCATTTCAGTTTGGATTTGAGAGAAAAGAGTCTGGAAGTGAGTTAGCATCATGAACCTGTTCTAGGGTGGTGGCTGTGTGAATGGAGAGAAAAGGATGGATGGGAGAAAGAGGAGTTAACCGAGGAGTCTATGAACCAAGGTTGTCTGTTGTCTTTTACAAGAAAAAAAACTATTTTGTTTCAACATAATTGGTTTCCTTTGTAATTCTATGTTCTTTATTTTATGCATTTAAAAATATTATTCTGAAAAAGGGTCTACAATTTCTCCAGATGGCTAAAGGTTAAGAAACCTTACTGTGGAGATATGATTAACATTATTTGGTAACTTATTGGATATAGGGAGTGAAGAACTAGAAAGAATTGATGCAGACTGTGGTGGCAGGAAGGATAGAGGAGCCCATATGGGAGTTAGGAAAAGTTAAGAACAAAGACACTGAGCTCCATTTAAATCTTGTCGAGTTTGAGATGCCTATGGAGAGTTTATGGGGAAATATCCACAAGGCAAGAAAGATGGCATGGAATTGGAGTGGCAAACTGTTGTTTCTAATAATTGATGTTGCTTCTATTCCTTCTTTAGAAATGTGTACTGGGACAAGAAAGAAAATTAAAAGAGTTTCACACATTTGTTCATTTTTCTCCCCCAGCTCCCCTCCTCTACTTCCCCCCACCAGAAACCATTATCAACCTCTTCATGGAAAAGAACGATTTTTCCAAATGTAAATGCAAGAAACATTCGTCTGGTATGGGGTATTTTCAGACTCTTTACAGAGTTCAACTTAATGTCTCATCATGCTCTTGGGGAAAGTCCGAAAACCATATGTCATGTGGAAAAGCCAAAGTGTGCCTGGAAGCAGGGGAAAGAGAGCAGGGTCAGTTAGATAATGTTAGATAGAAGCAATGATGAAGAAGACTCTGGCTCTTTCCGGGCACATGTGATGGCTCCTTTAGGAGTAGGAAAAGCTCCATTAACCTTCATTTAATTTCCTTGGCTCAGCTCAAAGCCTGCACCTCAGCAGTCCAAAGGTTCTCTACTCTGACACATGGATATTGGGTTGGTATTGACTCAGAGGGGAATGGGACGCCTACTGAATCAGCAACTCCACATCCTTCATCATAGAAGTGTTAGGGATGGGCAGAAAGCCCAGGCCTGAGGATCTGGATAATATTCCCATCCAGGAGATCTGGTGTCACAGATGGCATTCACACTATGGAATATGAATATCAGCAGATCCTTAAGAAGAGTGGGCCCAGATCTGCAAGAAACAAAACTTAGAAAATAGCTCAGATGAAGCATGGTTATTCTCTTTACCAAAGAAGTCTTTGCTTTGCAAAAGATTTGGCTCAGGGAGGCTTCCCTATTCTAAGCACTTTTCTTCTTAAAAAATATATTATCTTTGCCTTTTGTCTTTCTGTCACAGTCATTTTCACATAGGGCTCCCTCAGTGATCCTTCCCTTACAACAAAGAAAAACAGTTAAATAAAACCAATGGACACAGAGATCACATTCTGCAGTGTATGCAACCATTCTCAGAGAGGCACTCCTAGAACCTGGAAGCATCTTCTTCACCTAGTCATTGCAAATTGGACCTCCAGGGGCCATTGTAGGAAGAGCCAAGCCTGGACACTGCCTGGTATATGTGGCTTCCTCTCCATCTGGCCATTTTTTGCCCTTTCTTTTCTGGCATCACCCCTCTTAGCCCCCCCCCCCCTTTTTTACTGAGAACTATAATCAAATAAATATCACTATTGCCTTTGAAGATAATGTAATAATATTTGATTATTTAATATCCCCACCTTTGTGAATTCTCTAACTATAACTCCCATCATCACATCCTTATATGTGTTGTTTCCTCTGTTAGAATGTGAGCTCCTTCTTGAGGGCAGATTCTACCTTGATTTTTGTACTTTTATGTCTAGTCCAGTGCTTGATACATTGCAAGCATTTAATAAATGTGATTCATTCATTCATTCAAGTTTCCTTCCTCTCCAAGAATAGGAGGTGTATTTCCTTATCTCATCCCCCAAATCAATATTGTACAATATAGCTGTATTGTATTTAATTGAATTTTAATGTTCTATTTATTTATATCTTTGTAGTTGTGTATATTGTTTTCCTGGGTAAGCCCAGCAGTTGATGGGAGGCTTAACCCTCACCTGGAGCAGGGTTAGGAGATTGGGGAGGGAGGGAGATACATGCACTATCTCAGCAGCTATCCATCAAGTCATAGCCACATTGACTCACCATTCTGAGCAGTCCATCAGGCCACATCATTCTGCAAGAGTCACAAGGAAAAGGGGCACACAGGGGAAGGGGGAGGATGTGGGGGGGCTTCCCCTACTTCCCAGGTGATCAGCACCTCAAGGGCAGGGATTGAATTTTGTTTCCTTTTTGTATTGCTGATGTTGATGGGCTGTACATAAGAGATGTTGATAACTGCTTCTTGAATGGAATTTGGAGTCAAGTGAGGCCCCTCTGAAACAATTTAAGAAGGATATTGACAAGATAGAGTGCCCAGAGACAGTCATCTAGGATGTAGTGCCTTGGTTCTGTGACACATGAGGATTTATTAATGGGGCTTGGAATGCTTATCTGAGAGAGAAGGCTGAAGGTCTTGGGGAGGGGGGGTGGAGGATAACATGGCATCCATCTTTGATTATTGGAAGGGGATTAGACTTATCCTGGAAGAGGCGAAGAATAGCTGGGCACAGTTATGGAGATGGAAGACCCAGGCATCAGATGTTAACCCATGATTTACCAGTTGGGTGAGGTCTTTGAACCTGACTTTAAAGGCTTTTGGTAAGAGACTTCCATCTTGAAAACCACAAGGAAGTGCAGGGCTGGGTTGAGGTGTTACAGGGAGCATTTCGAGTCACCCTTCCTTTTCCTCTGTGGAATCCAGTATACTACAATGTTTTTTAAAGCCCTTACCTTCCATCTTTGAATCAATACTGTATATTGATTCCAAGGCAGAAGAGTGGCAAAGGCTAGGCAATGGGGGTCACACAGCTTGTACTAAGACTCTTGCTGGCTAATACATCAGGATGGAGTGATTAGTCTTGTACCCGGCTTTCTTCTGCCTGCCCCTCCAGGTGAGGGCTAAGCACTTTTATCAGCTGCCCAGTTCATCCAGGTACTGTCTCTCCTTCAGAGGAAGGAGAGGAATTAAAGTGAGAAGTTAGTTTTGCCTTTGTAACCAGTGGCACAAACCGCCAAAGAACAATACCACCCAATTCTCATTCCACCTTCTTTTGCTATTACTTTGTTCCCCTTGATAAAATAACAATTTGGTGATTTCTAGGCTTTGTCTTGTGTGAGTAATGCTGGTGTGGGGAGAGATTTGGGAAGAGATTTCGAGCTCTGTAGAGTGATGGGAGATCCCTTTCTGCTTCTGTATGGGACAGCTAGGAGGAGGGAACATTGAACCTCTTTTGAAATCTCATATGGCAGAGAGATGTGGCAATACCTAGTCATAGGCAATGCAAGTTTTCAATAGATAGGAGAGCCTTTAAGCAGAGAGACATAATTTTGTATTCATACCCTAAGACCTAACAGATAAGTTCTTGGGGCAGAGGTGAGCTAAGCCTGGGCTGTTCCATCTTTTCATGGGAGATTCATACTCTGTTGTCATAAGGTTGCCTCTTGAACTTATTACAGGTAGATTACCCCATGTTTTGAGGCAAATGGTCCTACTATCTTTTCCTTCTTTACTACTTCCATGCTACTCTTTTGCTTCCTCACATAGTTTTCATGTAATGAGAAACTTTCTAATAATCGATGCTGTCCAAAAGTAGAATTGGTAGTTTCAGTCAGTGGTGGGTTCTACCTCTCTAGAGGTCTTCAGTCTGGTAGGATATGTTATTTTTAAAGGTACCTTTTGGGTATAAGATAGACTAGTCAGCTCCCAAAGCCCAGTCCAACTCTAAAATCCCACGATTCTCTTGGACTGTCTGGTTCATTGCTAAAAATAAAATTCCCTCCCTCTTTGGAGAAGTTTTGCCTAACTTCCCTCATCTGTGACCCATAATGATTTATCTCTCCTCTAAGCTCAGACAACCCTTCCTTACTGCTTGTACTCTTCATTTGACTCTGAGCATAGCCTATCTGGGGTATACATATTCTCTTTCTATGTGCACATCATCTTGTTTTCCCAGTTAGAACGTAAGCTCCACAAGGGCAGGGCAGGTACTTTTCCTCTTTCATTTCTATTCCCATTGCAACAACAAGCCTTGTACATATTAAGCATTTTCCAAGTCACAGGATTCCAAGCTGGGAAGGACTTTAGAGAATTAAAAAAAAAAGGGCTGGAATTGGAGAATGAGTTTTGAATTCTGGCTTTGATATTTACTATGTCTGTGACCTTTAGTGAGTACTTTAATTTCTTTGAATCTAAGTTTTTTTTTTTTTTAAGTACAGGAAATTGAGAGGTAATAGAGTATTGAATTTGGATTCAGGAAGAACTGAGTTTGAAGACTGCCTTAGATACTTGCTAGCTGTGTGTGATCCTAGGAAAGCCTAGGCTTTCTTTCAGGTTCAGTTTTCTCATCTCTAAAATAGAGATAAGAATAGACTAGCCCTTACCTCATAGGTCCGATGTGAGGATTTTTATATGTAAAGTATTTTGCAAACTTTAAAGCACCATATCCACACATAATGCACATATATATTCTCTTTCTCTATTTCTCCACATATATACACACATATGCATACATATATCAACTATTATTATTGAGAGGCAGAGTGGAAAAGGCATTGGATTAGTAGTAAAAAAGACCTGGGTTCATATTTTGCCTCAGATACTTACTAGTTTTGACTTTTAGTCAAGTCACTTAACCATTATATGCCTCAGTTTCCTTCTCTGTAAAATGAGGAAGTCGGACTTCATGTTGTCTGGGAAGGGCCCTTATAGTTCCATAGATCCTGTGAAATAAAGACTTCTCTGAGGTCTGAGTCAGTGGCAGAACTGTAGTTTGAACACAGGTGTTTTGACTCCATTTCCAATAATCTTTCCACTTCATGCCCCATGCTGCTGTTGGGTGATTGATTGCATTTGGGCATCTCAGCTTCCTGAATGGTGCTTCGTTTGACCCAGAAGGTTAATGTAAATTCCTGATGGGCCTTATTTCTCCTGGCCAACAGATTATGCTGCCCCAGAGAGAAGAATTGATGGCAACGAGAAGTTCTGGCTCCTGTGCTCTTGTTCTTCCTGAAAGACCGAGCATCCAAGGCTGTGACTTATGTCTGTTTCAAAGCTGGTGACTAGATGTGCAATGAGCCATAGAGGGTGTGGGTTTGCCTGCCAGGAGGAGGTGGTGAAAACTTCTTTCTATGCCAGAGAAACACAGTATTTTTTTAAAAAATGACAGGAACACTCAGCATGAATTTGAACCTCTTCTTGGAATTGATGGGCGCTTCAATTTAATCCCTGGGGACTTGCTTAATTTTTGGCTGGCACTGCCAACCACCACCTTCCTCAAAGCTCTAATTAATAGGAAGCAAAAGGAAAAACAACAAAAATTTATGTAGAAAGAATACTAAGTTTGGAGTCTGCACTGTGGGTTCAGATGCTGGCTCTGCCACTGTATGGCATTAGACAAATCCTTAGACTCATGGTACAGCTTACCAGATTGGATTCATATGCCTTTTCAGTAATTTACCATCTCAGAGGGAGGTCAGAGTATTGTAGATTCAGAATAATAAGGGTTTTTAGAGGCTGTCTAGTCATAGGATCTTATATCTAGAGCTACAAGGAACTTTAGAAACCATAATAGCACCTGCTTCCCAGGGTTGTTATGAAGATAAAATGAGATAATATTTGTAAAGCACTTAGTGCAGTGCTTGGTAGATAGTAGGTACTTAATGTATGCTTACTTTTAAAAAACTCTAATTCTGTGGAGAGGAAATTGTTGATCACAAAGATAATTTTTACAAAGGTAAACATTCCCGAGCTCATATAGTTTGTAAAAAGCAATGTTGGGGGAGGGGGGCAATTAGGTGGGTCAGTGGATAGAGAGCCAGGTCTGGAGATGGGAAATCATGGGTTCAAATCTGGCCACAGACACTTTCTAGATGTGTGACCCTGGGCAAGTCACTTAACTCCAATTGCCTATCCCTTACTGCTATTCTGCCTTGAAACCAATACTTAGTATTAATTCTAAGAAAGAAGATAAGGTCTTTAAGATAAAAAAGAAGCAATGTTGAGTACAGGATGAAATTCCCTGGACTCTCAGAGATGGAAGGGACCACAGGAGATATTACATCCAAACTCTCATCTAGGGCAGGAATTCTAAATAACTCTCTTTCATCATGAGTAGTTTGGACTTGAAGACTTTTCTGAGATCCCTTTCAACTTCTGCTTGGACACTTCCAGCAGAAGAGGATTCCTTCCCTTATAAGGTAGCCTGTCCCATGGCCAGTGAGCTTTGGTTTTAGAAAATTCTTTACATTGGATAGAATATAGAAAGAATACTGGGATTTGGAGTCAGAGCCTTGAACTCTGGCATTCTTAATGTACTTTTCAAGTACAAATCAATACTGCCTCCTTCTGCCTTAGCCTCATGCCTCAGTTTCTTCACTTGTAAAATGAGGGGTTGGGCTCTCTAAGGTTACTTCCATTTCTAAAACTGTGATTCTATCAAGTGACTTCATTCTGACTTCCATCCTTCTTGGATGTGAAAGAGCCTGGTTTAGCATTCAAGATTTGCTTCTTACTAGGTATGGCCTTGAATGAATTACTTCACCTTCTTGGGTCTCAGTTTCCTCATCTGTAGTCTGACAAGGTTTTCAATCTTATTAATCCTTTGAGATCTAGTTCAGACTCCATGGAGCCACATTTTCCACATAGATGTTTTTGATTCAATTAGAAATGACCCGTACCTCTTCCCACTTTGCATAGCATCTGTTTGCATGTTTAATATTTGCTTTTCATGTATTATATTTTCTTTTTTGGTATGTCATATGGGTTTAAACCATAATCTATGGTATGAAACTTGTTATGCATTTTATTTTATCTTTTCTTAAAACCCTTGCCTTCTGTCTAAGAGTCAATACTAAGAATTGGTTCCAAGACAAAAGAGTGATAGGGCTAGGCAATTGGCATTAAGTGACTTGGCCAGAGTCACACAGCTAGGGAGTGTCTGGGGCCAGATTTGAACCCATGACTACCCATCTCCAGGCTTGACTTTCTATCCACTGAACTACCCAGGTGCCCCCTTTCATGCATTTTAAACCAAAATTATAGGTTAGAATTGAAGCTCCTTGAGGCCAGGGATAGTTTCACTTTCCTATTTCTATCCTTAGTGCTTAGCACAGCTGGACACATAGATCTTAATTAATACTTGCTCATTTACTTATTCATTCAAAATAATTTATATCTAACTTATTTCATTGCTATTAGATCTTAAGCTTCATGCGGGCAGAGATTTTTTTCTCCTAATCCTTTTTATCTCGTCCAAATATAGGCATGATGCTCTACAAAGTAAGGACTTAATCAAAGTTTGTTGAATGGAAGCATCAGAGGACCATAGGTTTAGAGCCTAAAGGGATCTTAGAGGCCACCAAGCCCAAATCCCTCAGGAAGAAACTGAGGCTCATGAGGGTTAAGTGACTCATACCAGGTCATAAAGAAGAACAAATACAGGTCTTCCTCCAATGGTCTATCCATTATACAACCTGCCTCGTGAATGAGATCATTCAAGTCAAGTGCTTTGCAAACCTTCATGAGCTATAGAAACACTTCTTGGGCTGGGCTAGCAGAACTTTGGCTTCGGGTGGTATGGAGAGGGCACTACCAATTTCACATGTGGAGACAGAAACTTCCTCCCCATGACTGCTGGGAAGCTATGAACTTACCTTCTTCCAATCCCTCCTCCTTTCATTCCCTACCTGTTCCTCTTTACCCCAGGTACAAAAAGTGCTGGTTTCTACTCTACTAAAGGGACCAAGCCCTTGAACCCTGCCCAGCTCTGCCATGTTAGTGCAAGTCCAAGGGAGAGGTCAAGGAGCAGGGAGTGAGAGTGGCAACAGGTTAAAAGGTTCCCTGCTTTCTGCCCGATGCAGCCGTTGAGGCCCTTTCTGTCTTACACAGCCCTAGGTAGGCAATGAAAATGGATGAAGCAAAGAATATGTTGTGTGGGCCAGTGGCAGCTTTAGGACTTTGCTAAGAGCAGAGGGATGGAGCAAACCCTTCTTAAGTTTTGCTTTCAGCCTTCCCGTCGTCTTGCCAAGTGTTATAAAAATATATCAGAGTGTGCCAAAACATTTAGCACTGCACTTATTACTTTAAGGTCAGAGGTTAAACAAATTCCTTCTCAGAATTTACTGTGTTCATTTCAGCCTCAGAATGAGGTCCTGCCAATGGTAGATATATTTCACCCAGAAATACCTCCCTTAAGTATTAAAGGGGGAGAAAAAAGAGGCAACTAAGCTTTTATGTGAACAATAGCTGTTATATTGAGTAGCTGAAAACAAGTCCTTTATACAAAAATAGTTTATAAAACTTATTTTCCAGTAGCCAATAAATTGAGGGATAAGAAAAGGAATTTGAATTTTAAATGGAGAGTGATAATTTTATTTTCCTCACATTTGGCTGGTCGGGTTTTATGAAAGAATTCGAGAACGTGAGCAAATGGGAGCTTGTGGGGGAAGGTGGAAGCTGTTTGACAAAAACTGAAGCCTGAAAACCAGGTCTCCTGCCTATGTTGTGAGTTACCATTTCTGCCTCCATTCACTTATCTGTAAAATGGGGATATTGATACTGACCAACCATGTAGATGTGATAAATTTTGGCTTGCATACAAATAGTCACTTACTTCTTTGGGCTTCATTTTTATATATATTTTATATATTTAATTTAATTTTTAATATTTTAATAATTTAATTTTAAATAAATATTTATATGTGATAATATATTTATATTATCTACCATCTATAGAATAGGAAATCTGATCTCTAAAGGACCATTTGGTTATAATGCTCTTCATTTTATTTTTCTGTAAGTTACTTCCCTTCTCTGACACTGAGTTTCTATATGGGTAAAGTAAAGGGGTTAGATTAAGATATAAAGAATTTTGGAACTGAAGGGGAATCTGGTTCATTTAGTCCAACTTCTCCATTTTATAGAAGAAACTGAGTTCCAGACTATTCAGAGATAAGTGATTTCCCAAATTCAAACAGTGAGTCGATGTCCTATTTGTCACTCAGGGGGAGGTCTAGAATTTAAGTCTTCTGGGTCCTGGACTAGCATTCTTTCCATTGATCTTGGGCCTAGAATATTTCCAGAATGTTTCATTACTCCATCCCTCTGTTTTCAGAGTCTAAACTTAAGCCACCTGTTTTTATCTTCCCATTCAGGAAAGTGAACACATAAGTGATAATAATAACTCACTTCATTATAGCACTTTAAGGTTAGCAGATTACTTTCCTGAAAATTTTATAAGATAGATCTCTAATGACTAATAATATTATTACATCCAGTTTATGGATGAAAAAATAAGTTTCAGGGAGATAAAACAACTAATAAACTGAGGTGCTTCATATATGTTTCTGGCATTGAGTTGATTTTATTTATCAAGACTTCTAACTAAACTGATTTCTAAGCCTTCTTTGAAAATCATTTTCTTAAATACTAACAAAATGAGTGCCTTGAAATAGTGGAACACAGCATGGAATGGAGGGATCAAGTGATGCTGGCACCATTGTGAAGGGAAGCAGAGATGGAGTGGAGCCTACTAGGAGAGCAAGTTATTAAAAAACATTTATTAAGTGCCTACTATGTGCTACATACTGTGCTGGAGATACACAAACAGGTAAAGATGGTCTCTTTCATCAAGGAACTACAATATAACATCATTCTGAACTACTAAAGATAAACTGTATCATAGGTCTCTGGATCCAAATAGATAGTATTTATACTATTGCCTCTCTTCAACATTGGTTTCAGCACCGAAGCCCTCTTTTAATTCAACTCAACAAATGTTTCTTGGGGGCACTGTAAGCGTGGTGCCAGGGTACAAAGACAAACAATAAGATGGTCCCTAACTCCCAAATAGTTTTCATTCTCTTCAGGATGGAGGATACAACAGCTACACAGCTAACAGCCAAAAAAGGGCATTTAAGTAGGGAGGAAAGCATTACAATCTGGGGTGGGGGGGAGGGAAGGACATTGAAGGTTTTTGTAAATGGGGGTTACCTTAGCTGAGATTTAAAGGGAACTAAGGATTATAAGGCATGGAGGTGAAGAGTTGAAGAGTGAGTGCCTTCTGGACACAGAAGAGTTCAAATTTGATTTCAGATACTTCTTAACTGTGTGTCCCTGGTCAAGTCACTTAACGCCAATTGCCCAGCCTTTACTGTTCTTCTGCCTTGGAACCAATACTTTGTATCAATTCCAAGACAGAAGGTAAGGGTTTAAAAAATGATTATTAAAAAAAAAAAAGTGAGTGCCTTCTTGGCTTTGGGAATAGCTTGTGTGAAGCCTGGGGAATGGGAGATACCTAGTTTGGGAAATAGCTAGCTTGCCAATTTTGTAGAAATGAAGAGTAAGTAGAAAATGATAATAGCAAATAAGGCTAGAAAGGGGAAGGGGAAGTAGATTGTGGAGTATTTATGTGCCATCCTGATGATCTTCACTTTTTTTACCTAAAGGTAACAAGCAGCTTCTTCAGAAATTTATTTTATTTTAATTTTTAAAAATCAGGAAAATGACATGATCAGATATGGATTTTAGGAAGATTATTTTATTTTTGGAGCTGTGGGGAAGACAGATTGGAGAAGGGAGAGAGTGGAAGTAGGAGACCAACTAAAAGAGGTTATTACAACAGTCCAGGCCAGAGGTGATGACAGCCTGAATTAGAGTGATGGCCACATGAATGGAGAGAAGGGGGTGGATATGAGAGGTAGTATGTGGAGGTAAAATCAGGAATATAGTACTTGGCAACTACTTGGATGTGGGAGTGAAGAATATTTGGCAATCGTCAAGGATGATTTTGCGACTGAATCAGGGTGACTGGAGGGGTGGTGGTATAGATCTAGGGAATAATTTGAGCTTCGATCTAGGGAATGTATTCACTTCTTTTTAAATCTTTAACCTACTTAATTTTTAAAAAGACATTTCAAATTTATTTTTATTAATGTCTCATTTTTACATAGTGTTCTTTGCAGAAAGCAGGCCTCCCTTCTTCTTTACCCAGTGAGCCATTCCTTATGACAAAATTAAAAAAGGAAGAAAGAAACTGAGTTCAGCAATACTACCCAACATACCAGCTAAGGACACATCTTTTTCAGCCACATGAGAATAGTTATGACAGGGTATATCTGATCTCTCTTCCACTGACCTAGAAGGGAGATGCAGAAAGCCCCCATGAAAAGGCATTGTCTCATATCCCCCATCTCCTCCTCTCAGGTCTGCTAAGGTACTTAACATGGGAAAACATGAGCTTTGCTGGTTTTGTTCTTAACATCCAAGTGCTTTGACAAAAATCATGAAAAAAATAATCATGAGCTAACTCTTCCAAGGCTAGGGCTTCTCCCCACTTCTGAGAGGGAACTTTGGAAATTGCATTAGCTCCTTTAGGTCACCAGGGTGCTGAAGAGTGTCAATATGTCTTTCAAGGATTAACATCATCATTTATATCAGCATGTTAAGGTTTGTAAGTAATTTTCTAACTATATCCTAGGAAAGCATAGAGTATAAGCATTATTATCTCCATTTTACCATTGAGGAAACTCAGAGAGCTAGAGATTAAGTGATTTGTTCAGTGTCATACCTAGTATGTGCCTCAGATTGGCTTTGAACTCAGAACTTCTTGATTCCTAGCCCAACACTCCATCCATTGCACCACCTAGTTGCCATGTGTTTTAGGGAGATTATTTTGGCAGTTGGATCAAGGGTGGAATGGAAAGGGAATAGGAAACCTGGTTAGGAGGCAATACTGATAGTCTGGCCAATGAGGATTCGAACTAGGGAATGGCTATATCACCACAGGTGGGGATGGATGGGAGAATTGTGTAGGAATAATCTATAGGATTTGGTAATTGATTGGAATTGGGGGCTACATGAAGAGAGGGCCGAGTAAAAATTGACTCGGAGATGGTGAAACTGGGAGAGTAGGAGGATGCTCTTCTCTACGCTTCCTTGAAAGAAATGGTGAAGCTTGGAGGAAAGACAAGTTGAGAGAGTGGGGAGATTCAGGTTTGAGCATGTTGAATTCAAATTGCTAGAGGGATATTTGGATGAAGACATGTAGTAATCCCTATACAAGACAGGAATTCAGGAACGAGATTAGGGTTGGATATATAGATCCTGAAGTAAATTGGCATAGAAGTAATTATTGTATCTTTGGTAGTAGAGGAAATCACCAAAGGACAGCATATAGAAGGAGAAGAAAGAGGGGTCAAGGACAGTCCCGAAAGACATCTGTGCACACATAGTGAGAGTTGAGTGATGAATAAGCAGAGTAGTCCACAAAAGGAGAGCCCTGTAGTATATCAGTAAAAGTACTATATTTGAAATCAGAAGACATATAAACAGATACATATATTATAAATATACACATATAAAACTATACAAATACATATATATATAACTGTCTTCTTACTCCAAATAGATAATATTATAATATGCTATTAATATATTATATTAATAACATATATAACTATCTATAAAATATACATATTCACATATTTATATATCATTGAATAGATATGGTTTTATAGATCTATGGTTTTATAGATCTAGGCATCTTAATAAAAAGACAGACAGAAAGATATAAATATGGCAATATTTAGCCATATTTATATCTTTCTGTCTGTCTTTTGTCTCTAAATATAGCATTCTTTTACTCTTTCATAGATCCAATATGTCATACATATGTACATATCTGCCTGTCTATATCTATCTATCCTTCCAACAATTCATTTATCTATCCATCCATCCATCCATCCATCTATCTTTCCATCCATTCATCTATCTATCTATCTATCTATCTATCTATCTATCTATCTATCTATCTATCTATCTATCTATCTATCTATCCATTCATCTATCTGTCTATCTATCTAAACTGCACATTACTTGCTTATCTCTTACCTAGAATATTAGACCTGGAAGGGGCTTTAGAGCTAGGGTGGCAGACCCCTAGGCTATTTTAGAATGCTCTTACTTTAGGGTGAGATCTAGGAATCATAATCTGGCCCCTTATTTTATAGGAAACTAAGATCCAAAGAGGTTAAATGATTTACCTAAAATCATGCAGGGGGTAAATCTCAATTCAGAGTTTCTCTCTCTGCTGACTAAATCACTGTCTTCTCTCATTTATTCTGACATATCAGTGGTCAGGAATCCTTTTCAACAGTCTGAACAAGTAGTCACCCTTTGTTTGCTTGATCATTTCTAGTAACAGAGAACTCAAGGAAACCATCCTTTTCTACTTTCAGATAGGTCTTGTTATATAAGAAATTACCTCACATCTTCCATTAAAACTATTCTTTGCTAAATTGGAAAAACATAGTAGAGACCTAAAGAGAGATTGTGTTGGAAAAGGACCAATCTAGCTAAGTGCAAAGAAACTCGTTTTTAGAAAGGTAGCTACTGGGTATTTATTTTTTTGGGGGGGAGGCAGGGCATAGGAATTCATGAATACTGTTTATTGTGGAATGGAAGTTTTATGATCTGTGTTGATGAAGGGACTATGCATCAGTGAAATTACAGATCCTTGACATATTTCAAAATTGTTTGTTTTTGCAGTATTGTTATTGTCTAAATTTTTCCTCAGGTTCTGTTAATTTAATTATCAATTTATAAAAATCTTCTAAATTCTTAATTTTTATAATATAATTATTATAATATAAATTGTTCTCTGGTTTTGCTCATTTCACTCCATATCAGTTCATATAAGTTTCTCTGTCTTTTTAAAATTATCTATTTCTACATTCCTTAAAGGTCAATAATATTTTATCATATTCATATGCCACAACTTATTCAGTCATTCTTCAATTAATAGGCATCCCTTTTAATTTCCAGTGTTTTTGGCACTACAAAAAAGCAGGGGGAAAAGGAAAATCTTTATAGCAATTTTCTCTGATAAAGTTCTTATTTGCAAAATATGTAAGGAATTTATTCAAACTTGCAAGATATAAGAACCATTCCTCAATTTGTAAGTGATCTAAGAGTATGAATGGGTAGTTGCTGGTGAAAGAAACATAGGCTTCTCTATAGCCATATGAAAAATTCTTCAAATCATTATTAATTAAAGAAATGTAATGAAGCAATTCTCAGATTAGCCTTCACACCTATCAGATTGGCAAAGAAGCAGAAAGGAAAATGACAATGTCAGAGGGGTTGTAGGAAAGTAGGCAAGTTGATACACTGTTAGTAGACCCATGAATAGATACAATCATTCTAGAAAGCAATTTGAAATTATGCACAGAAAGTTACTGAACAATGCATGTTCTTTGACCCAGTTATACTGCTGCTAGGCCTATACCCAAAAGAGATAAAAGAAAAAGGAAAAGGTCCTATACATACAAAAATATCTATGATATGATTCATTACTGTATTACTTGGATGTTTACAAAGAAGACTCATTGTGAAATGGTGAAAAGATCATTGAACCTAGAATCAGGGGCACTGATTTCTAGTCCTAATTTTGTCACTAATTTTCTGTGTGGTCTTGGGCAAGCTACTTTGTTACCCTGGGCCTTGGCTTCTTTCCCTATAAAATGAGGTATTTGAGCTAACTGATCTAAAGTCTCTTTCCTAAGGCCCCTTCCAAGTCTAATGATTGGATTCCAATATATTAAATTTTAAATATTATTTTTTGCATGATTCCATTTGAATCTCTCAGCAAGTCTGTGAGATGGGCAGGGTGGTATTATCAACTCTGTTGGATGAGTAAGGAAACTGAGGCTTAAAGAAGGGAATTTTTTGCATAAGCTTACAAAACTAGGTAGAGGCACCACTGGAAACTGAATCCTTTTTGGAGGCAGCAGAGAGAGGAAGTACAATGAGAAGAGCCTTGGCCAGAGTTAAGCCTGGTGTAGGCTCAATAAGGCTCAATAAGCAAAGGTTAGATGACTGTTTGTAGGATATGGAGTAGAAGGGATTCTTTTGTCAAGTATGGGTGAATCTAGATGGCCCCTGAAATCTTTTACAGATCTGAAATTTTGTGATTCTGTGATCCTGGGCTATTTAATTCCTTGGGGCATATTTGTTTGAAAGGATGATATAAAATAGAATTGAAAAGAGAGACTGGAAGAAGGTTAGAAGGAATGATAGAATGGACCTCATCAAACGGTTTTCAATTCTGGCTTTTCTCAACCTGAATTTCATCTGTCTAGCTTTGCCTGGATGCCTCTTCTCTCTGAGGAGACATCCTTTTTATTGTCTTTTAGAACAATGCAACTGGAGAAGAAAGAGTAGCCTCTGTGTCCAGGGTGAAAGAGCTGGGAATGACAAACCCAGACTTTATTTGGGAGGGACTGGTTTTTAGGTTACAAATTTAATAAAGAAAAGGGGAAGGACAAGTGAAGAAGTTTCATATTTCTACTTCCCTTTTTGAAATGAAGTCAAGGAGGGGTCAACTTCCATCTAGAGAAAGAGAATCAGAACCAAGGAGGGTACAAGGTTTGAAAACTAGATCATATAGAAGAGAGATAGTCAGAACTGTATATTCCTTTTGACCTAATAATGTAACTATTAGGTTTATTTCCCAAAGTGATAAAGGAAAAAGGGGAAAAAACCCTATATGTTGTAAAATATTTATAGCAGTTCTTTTTTTTTTTGCTGTGGTAAAAAACTGGAAACTGAATGAATGCCCATCAACTAGGGAATGGCTGAACAAGTTGTGGCATATGATTATAATGAAATACTATTATGCCATAAGAAATGACAGACAAGATGATCACAAAAAACCCAGAAAGTCTTATATGAAGTGATACTAAGTGAAGTGGTAGAACCAGGAGAATATTGTATATAGTAACACCATTAATATGTGATGATCAACTCTGAATGACTTAGCTATTATCAACAAGGCAAGGATCCAGGACAACTCCAAGGGACTAAAGATAACCAAGGATATCCATCTCCATAGAAGGAACAGATGGAGTCTAAATACAGATAGAAACATGCCATTTTAACTTTATTTCCTCTATGTATTTTTCTGCAATTTAATCAACATGTGTCTTGTTTCGTAATATGACATCAGAGAAATATGTATTACATGATAATATATGTACAACTATATCATATTGTTTGCCTTCTTGGGGAGGGAGGAGATTTGTGAGGGAAGAGAAAAAAGGAATGAGACAGATTTTTGGACATAGCTAATGTGAGAATTTGTTTTTCTTGGATAAGCATATTTATTATTATTTATTACCTATTTATATAATAAATCATAGGTATTACATTATTTTATGTTATATATTATGTTACATATAAAAATAAATGCTAACAAAAATGAGATAGGTACACAGAGAGACAAAAAGAGGAAGAAATGGAGTTGAAAGTCAGAAAAATTTGTAAGACTGAATAAATTTGGTAGAGATATGATTCTAAGTATTTGAAGGGTGGTCATAAGGTAAAGAGAGAAAACTTGTTCTGCTTGGGTCCAGAGGGCAGAGCTAGGAAGAATGGATAGAAGCTGTAGACAGGTGATTTTAAGGTACAAATAAGGAAAATGATTGTATTAATCAAAGTTATCCAGATGTGGAATGCACTACCTCCAGAAAAGTAGTGAGTTTCTTCTCTCTAGAAATCTTTAAACAAAGGGCAAAATGACTTCCTTGGTCATAATATAAAAGGGAAAATTAGAGCTCCCATATGTATAATGGGTTTCCTCTTCCTCCCACTTGCCATGCTCAACCACCATTCCAGTGAACCACAAAGGAACTTTGGGCTTTTGGCTATGTGTGATTCATCTGGATTGAATTCCTTGATTGGCTACTAAGCCAGAGCTTCATGGATATACTAAAGGGTCATACGAAAGGATACACTACTGGTCTTTTAACTACTTTCTTTCGTTTAATTTCTAATCCTGAAAGTAACTCTGAGATATCCATAAGGTCTGGTGGGGGAGGTCTGACTACTCAGTCTCCCACCAATCCACAAGCCATTAGCTATTGACCTGCCTTGGCAATCCAATGCCTGAGATAGGGGAAGTTTCTTTCTTTCTTTCTTTCTTTCTTTCTTTCTTTCTTTCTTTCTTTCTTTCTTTCTTTCTTTCTTTCTTTCTTTCTTTCTTTCTTTCTTTCTTTCTTTCTTTCTTTCTTTCTTTCTTTCTTTCTTTCTTTCTTTCTTTCTTTCTTTCTTTCTTTCTTTCTTTCTTTCTTTCTTTCTTTCTTTCTTTCTTTCTTTCTTTCTTTCTTTCTTTCTTTCTTTCTTTCTTTCTTTCTTTCTTTCTTTCTTTCTTTTTCTTCTATAAAGGGCTTTGTGAGAAGTGGAACGTCCTAAAGATCTATGATCACAGCTACACCATAATCTACCAATAGCAAGGGGAAATGCCTGTATCAGGCCAGTTTGGTCACAATCAGGGGAGAGTGCCTAAGCAGCAATAGGAGTGAATTGGTGCTAAGAGAAAAAGGGAATACCTAAAGGAAAGATCAAGCTTGACTGATAAATTGGACAGTGTTAATGGAAATGAAATATAAAATGGCTAATTCTCAGGCTTGTATCCCAATGAGGCTTGAATATTAGCTTCTCAGCTGATGTCACTAGTAATAGTAATGATAAAATTAATAGTTAGCATTTCTATAGTGCTTACCATGTGTCAGGCATTGACTAAACCCTTTACAATTATTGTCTTATTTCTCACAACTCATTTTCTACATTTCTCATAAAAACAACCCTACGATGTAGGTGTTATTATTATCCTCAT
This sequence comes from Monodelphis domestica, assembly GCF_027887165.1. Taxonomy (NCBI): domain Eukaryota; kingdom Metazoa; phylum Chordata; class Mammalia; order Didelphimorphia; family Didelphidae; genus Monodelphis; species Monodelphis domestica. Next base: position 141,917,051 of record NC_077233.1, on the reverse strand, counting down.
TTTATATTTGAGGAAACTCAGGCAAACAGAGATTAAGTTTAATATTAATTTATCTTTGTTTATATATATATATATATATATTTATCTTAAATGAATTAGTTAATTTAATATTAATTAAGATTAATCATAAACTTGTCCCATGGCAAGTAAGTATCTAAGGCTGGATTTGAACTTAGGTCTTCCTAACTCCAGGCCAGGCAATTGATTCACTAGTAGTAAATTAAACTATTGAATTCTGTTTTAATCATTCTGTAATGCATATCATGATTTTCTTGGGAATATATGCATAAAGCATTCATTCAGCATTTATTATGTACAAAGTACTGTGCTAAGTGTTAGGGATATAAATAGAAAATTAAAACAGTCCTTGCTCTCAAGGAACTCATCTTCTAATGAATGGGTCAATAAATATGAGAGGTTTTTAGATGTAAGGGCATAGGGGCAGATCCCCTGGTTCTTAGGGTGTAGAAGCAAAGCAGATGAAAGTGCTTGTTCTCTAAAGTAATTTCTACTGATAAAATCATATTAGTTTCTGATGTTGAACCATTTGTCAGTGACAAGGACTTTGATGGAAAGTGCTTCCTTTAGTAACTGGATCTTTAATAGCTCTGGTTAAAGCACTGGCAAGAACAAACATCGGGTTATATCTTCAATAAGGGCTGCTTCCCAGGCAATATCTGCACTGAAACATTATATTCTCAAAGCTCTAGGATTCAGGGTCCTGGGCTGTCTCAGATTCAGAGGGGACATAGTGGTCAAGATATTGGCACTTGACTTGCTGGATGTATCTTGCCTCCTGTCTCTTCCTCAACCTGCCCTGCTTCTTCAGCTAGGCTAGTTTGCCTCTCCCCTGTGAGGCAATGGGTTGGCAGTTGGTGGAGATGGCTGGTCCCCAATCCATAGGAGTCATTTATCTTTGTGAGGGATGTGATGGGAACAGGACTTATGCTTAGCACTTTTCTTTCTGGGTAGGAAGGAAGGAAACAAGGAAGAAGGGAAGAAAGGAAGAAGGCTAGGAAGGAAAAAAGGAAGTAGAGAAGAAAAGAAAGAATGGGGGGAAAAGCATTTAAGTGCCAGTTATATTCAGGCACTGTGCTAAGCCCTTTACAAATATTATCTCATTTGATCCTCACAACATCTCTGGGAGGGCTGGTGTTATAATTATTTGCATTTTGCAGTTGAGGAAACTGAGTTAGAGTAACTTGCCCAAGGTCATATAGTTAGTAAGGATGGGAGACTGGATTTGAACTCAAGTTTTCTGATTCTAGTTCTTTATTTACTGTACTATTTATTCACATCTAAGCAGTGTAGGAATGAATTATCGGTCCAATATCTGATACATATGTATACATTGGGCACCTTTTTTGCTCCTTTCCTCCAACCAGGAAGAGGGAGAAATCACCTTCGATTTTTGAGCCCATAACTAATTCTATAATTAATAACATATGAATATTAAATAAATTTCTTGGGATGCCAAGGAAGAGGTAATGAGCAAATTAGTGTGATCAGTAGTGAGCCTTTTTTTAGGTGCTCCCCTCAATGACCCTGGGCTAAACTGAAATGGCTGGGGACAATAGGAAGGAATGGGAAACATGGGCCCCAGTTAAGTCCTAGCAGTGGTTGCCTTCAACCCTCACACTAGATGTGGATTGGACAGGATAGACTCTGAGTTCTCTTCTAACTCTTGTAATGCTGTGATTCTGATCAAGAATCAAGTGGAATTTGAAGGAGATGTGAGAAAAGAAGAACATTTAAAGATCTGAAATTGTCACCCTCAATGAATCTAAAATTGTTGTGTTTTAGAGCTGGAAGGGAATTTCATCAACCATATCATCAACCAATCAACATTTATTAATCAGTGACTATGTGCCAGGCTCTGCACTCAGTGCTTGGATGTCATCTAAAATTTTGTTTTTTAGAGAGGGAACGTAAACTATACTGGCTTACTTGAGTTATTAAGGGTCAAGGGAAGGCTAGGTAAAAGTCCTCACTAATTCATAACATGACCCTTTCCAACCTTCCCTGGCTTTTTATACTTTGCTCTCTTCCATTAAGTTACAATTCTTTTATATCAGCCTACTGAAATTCCATGAACAAACTCTCTGTGAAAAGCCATCTCCAAGGCTTTGCACTAGGTGTCCCCTATGCCTGGAATGCTCTCCCTTCTCACCTTTGTCCTCAGGCTCCTTATAGACTCACCTCTACTCCCATCTTTTGAAAAAGGGCTTTCTTCTTCCCCACACTCCATACCCACTGCCTTCCTTTTGAAATTCCTTTTGACTTACTATATATATCTTGCTACATATATAATTACTGGCATGTTGCTTTTTCCATTAGAATGTGAACTTCTTGAGGGCAGGGGAAATGTTTTTGCTTTTTTTCGCATCTTCAGAACTTGGCACAATGCCTGGCACATAGTCAGCCAGTTAGTGAATATTCATTATGCACTTAATGCATTCTAGGAGCTGTGGTAAGCATTGGATATACAAAGAAAGACAAAAGACAAGTCTCTGCTCTTAAGGAATTTCTAGTCCAAAAAGGGGAGCTATCATGCAAACAACCTTGTACAAGCAGGCTGCTATGTACAAGATAAATTAAAGATGACTACCTCAGAGAAGGTATTATAATATCAATAGAGCCCTTAATGAATGCTTCTGGACTGGCTGCATCCAAGTCCAGATTGGGGCTGTTTTGAGGACTAGAGAGATGGGGAGGGACAGGGGGAGGTAGATTCCTACAGCTATACTGAAGAGTCCTGCCTGGGAAGATGGGGGATTCCCACCCCAGAGTGCATGTTTTCCGTGGTCCCTCAAAGAGTTCAGTTAGCTGGATGGGGCTAGGGATCCCAGGAGGGTCTGTGCAGGGTAAATAAAGTTAAAGTTCATTCCAGGCACTGTCTGAATTCTAAAGTTTGGACTCCTTGAAATCATAGGGAGTAGGAGACCCATAGTGCATGGTGGCCAGGGGCAGAGGTAGAAATAGGAAATATACAAACACCTTTTGGCAAAACTTTGGGGCAAAGATGGAGAAATCTCTAAATTCAGGAAAATCCAATAGAAGGAAAGGGCATCTGGATTGTATAAAACCACCAAAACAGGAAAGCAGGGGTCCTGGGCTCTCAGTGGGCTGAGAATTGGGACATGTGGGACGACCACAGCCTGAAATGTTTTCAGAGACAAGATTGATACCATAAAAGACCTGTCAGAAGGGCTGTGATGTGGAGTCGTGACTGACAGAGAGAGGGAACATGAACCTTACCAAGGGGAAGTAGGAAGAAGGATGAGAGCCAAAGAAATTGAAGAAGGGGGTGGTACAATTTTGAAATGTGAAGTTTAAAGGAAAGATTAGAAGATAATGGATGGAAATGGAAATCTGCTAAGACTGGTAACGTAGGAAGATGAGAGTGGAAGGAACTTGTGTTTTGAAAGTTCTGAAGCATTTAGAAATGTAATTATAGGCCAGCCTATCCAGGGAAGAGAGTTGGAATAAAAAAAAAGTCAGCAAAGATAAATGATAGAATAGCTGTGGAAATGAGTGCATACTGTTCACTAGAAAGGTGCTGTCTTTGTAACTTTAAAGTAGGGTTAAGTTTAGCTTGGCTTTCCCCTTGTATCTCTTCAGATAAGGTTACATGGACTCATAGATGTAGGGTGAGAAGGTACCTTAGGGGTCATCTGGTCCAGCCATGTCATTTTACATATTAGGATATAGATGCCCAGAGAGGCAGCTGCTATATCCCAGGCACTAAGCTAAATGCTGAGGATACAGAGAAAGACAAAAGACAGTTTCTGCTCCTAAGAAGCTCCCTGATGAAGGGGATGAAATGACTTGCCTAAGGTCACAAGGGTACAAAAAAGGAGGATAGGAATTTGAACTCAGGATCTAAAACACCAAGTTTAGTTCTAATTTCATTGTACAGTGTTTCCTCAGGCAATTGGCTAGCTCTGGGGTAATGGTAGAGTTGGTTGGAGCACGGGGTGGGGAATATCCTGGAGTCTGAGTTAATGTCTCATAGCTTTAGAGACATCTTGGGGCAATTTCATTCTCCCTTCGCTGCTTAGAGAATGTAGAACTTCTTCATAGCTCTCCCTCCACCTCCCCATAACATCCAAGTCTAGATTGGGGCTGTTTTGAGGACTAGAGAGATGGGGAGGGACAGGGGGAGGTAGATTCCTACAGCTATACTGAAGAGTCCTGCCTGGGAAGATGGGGGATTCCCACCTCAGAGTACATGTTTTCTGTGGTTCCTCAAAGAGTTCAGTTAGCTGGATGGGGCTAGGGATCCCAGGAGGGTCTGTGCAGGCAGGCAGTGATTATGTGTGCCCCAGGCTGAGGAAATTGCCCCTTCTGAGACCCAGGGCTCAGATTTCCACTAAGGGGAATTTGCCTGTCATGTATTACCTGCCTATTAGGCTTGAGTGACCGCACCCTGCCTGAGGCATTCCCTTTTCCCCAGGGTAGTAGCTGGGGCAGACATCCTGGGCTGCTTCCCGCCCCCCCCCCCCCCCCCCCATCCCCGCCCCTCCCCTTCCACTGCAGAGTGGAGCTAATCTCCTCCAAGTGTTTTCTCACTTTTGAACAGAAGACTTTTCCCTTTCTAGGTCTCAGTTTCTTCATTTGTGAAATGGGAATATTAACAAGGGTTTGGAAGGTAACTTCTATATCTGTAACTCAATGATTTCATTTTATTATTGCAGGGAGAGAGCACATTCTGGGTTTGGGACTGGTAAAAATGAAACCCAGAGACAGAAGGGCTGCTCGAGCTTCTGACAGGTTTGTTTTGTTTTTATTGTTGTTGTCAGGTGTGTCTAACTCTTCATGAACCCATTTTGGGTTTTCTGGTCAAAGATACCTGAATGGTTTGCCATTTTCTTCTGCAGCTCATTTTATAGATGGGGAAACAGAGGCAGGGTTAAGTGACTTGCCCAGGGTCACACAGCTAGTAAGTGTTTTGGGGTCAGATTTGAACTCAGCAAGATAAATCTTCCTAATTTTAAGCCCAGTGCTCTATCTTCTGTGCTGTCTAGTTGCCGAAGGTTTTCTTCTAGGGGTTAACTGTAGTTTTAAAAATCTGAGGCTCTCAGCCTGGATGACTTCAAGATGAATGAGAAGAGGAATAGTAAAGAAGTGGAAGAAGATAGAATGAGCAGGGCCAAAGAAGCAACTTATATAAAGAGAAAAAAAAAACCAAACCCAAAACACTGGCATGGGAGACAGGAGATCCCACATCTTGGCTCTATTCTGCTATTAACTCAGTGTATAACTTTGGAAAAATCCCTTTCCTTCTCTGATCCTTTCAGAGGTCCTCTTGGTTATAAAATAGGAGTGACTAGATAACTTTTATAGATTCTTTCCAGGCCTGGGGTTCTAGGAATCCATGATTCCCCAAGGCCTTGACTTGAGAATTTTAGAGTTCCCCATTCTGGAGTAAGGAGAGAAACCTGGGAAATCCCAAGTCACTTCCTCTCTCTGTCTCTCTCTCTCTCTCTGTTTCTGTATGTCTCTGTCTCTCTCTCTGTCTGTCTCTGTATGTCTCTGTCTCTCTCTCTCTCTCTCTGTCTCTCTCTCTCTCTGTCTCTGTCTGTCTCTGTCTCTCCTGTCTGTCTCTAGCTGTTTCTCTATGTCTCTGTCTCTCTGTCACTCTCTCTGTCTGTCTCTGTCTCTCTGTCTCTGTATGTCTCTGTCTCTGTTTCTCTATGTCTCTGTCTCTCTCTGTCCCTCTCTCTTTCTCTGTCCTTCTCTTTCTCTGTCCCTGTCTCTGTCTGTCTGTCTCTCTCTCTCTCTCTCACACACACACACAGACCATAAACCTTTTTATGCTGTTCAGACTCCGGATTTAAATTTCCACTTGGGCTATGGCAGTGGGTGATGGGGGTAGGGGAAATCAAACATTTAGGTGTCTTGTATGGGAGCTAATAAAACTGGCCCAGGGGCCTGGAGATGGAGCAGCTGAGGGACTCTTTAAAGGTATCATTCACATAAATGAAGAGGTGGAGGAAGTCTGGATGATAGTAACCCCATATTAAAAAATTCTACGCTGTCAACAAGCAAGAAACTACATGGTGGAAATATGCCTGTATTTGTGAAACTGTGAAACCAGATGTCTTAAAGTAATAACCATTTGACAGGAGAGGGGAAAAGGGGGGAGGAACACATTTGACTAAAGAATATACATCTATGTATGTGCATATGTACACACATACATATATGTGTGTGTGTGTGTGTGTGTGTGTGTGTGTGTGTGTGTAAGTATATACAAAGGCCAGTTCCTCACACAGTTGTGGTTTCAATTAAAAAAGTCCGGGATAATATTGTTCCCATTAATGGGACAGCCAGCTGTGACACCACACTGCTGTATCCTACACATTCCCCACAGGCAACATCTGCAATATAATCCCAGCATGCATATGACAGGGCCAGGCGGCCAGAGGCAGATCAAATTCTTCCTGGCCACTCTGACTGAAGGAGGGGGCTCTCCTAGGAGAAAAACCCCAAAACAAACATTGCCTCCCCCCCAAATAGTATTTAAGGAAGGCCAGGCAGTTGGCTATTCACATTTTTCTTTTTCTTTTTTTTTTTCATTATATGTTCTTTGGCCCCAGGATCCTTTGGTCTTGAAAAGGACTTTATCTTCTGGGTCTCCTTGGTCAGCTACCTTTTGCTTTAGGGAAAGAATTCTTTTTTGATAGCTGGGGACCCTTTGAGTAGAAGTCCTACTACCTTCAGGGCTGGGAGTTTGGTGGTAACAAGATCATAATAATAACTGACATTCGTCTTCGTATATATTTTCTCCACTTCCTTTATATTTATGCTATATTTATTTTTATATGTACTTATGTCCCCCATTAGAATGTAAGCCCATTGTGGGGAATGATTTTTTTTTTTGCTACTTGTATCCTCAATTCCTGGCATATAAATGCTTGTTGATTGACTTAAAACATTTTTTAAAGAGAATTTTTAAGAACTTTATGTATATTGTCTCATTTGCTGGTCAGCCAAAGAACATTTTTATTAAGTATTTATTATGGGGCCAGGCACTGTGGTAAGTGCTGTTGGAGAAATAAAGAAAAGCAAGAGTAATTTCTGTCTTCTGGAAGTCACATTCTAAGAGACAACATGTAAACAACTAGGTATATTAAAGATATATATACATAGAAGACAATATGAAAAGGGAAAGAATTGGTAGCTGGGGGAGACTGGGAAAGTCTTCTTGCAGGTCAGATTTGAGCTGAGTGTTGGAGGAAGCAGGGCAAAGATGGGGGCAGAGTGTAGCAAATGGGTGAGACAGCTTTTGCAAAGGACTTTGGAAGATGGCATATTGTGCTCAAGAAATTCTAAATGCACTAGTGTTGTTAGATTGTAGAGTTCATAGAGGGACTCAGAGAAAACTGGAAAGGCCAAAGTGGGTTATAGAGAGCTGTAAATGTTCAATAGATTATTTTAGCTTTGATCCTGGAGGTAATAGGGAACCATAGGAGATCATTGAGCATGGGGATGCCACAGTCAGACCTACACTTTAGAAATTATTACCTTGACAGCTGAGTGTTGGATGGATAAGAATGGAGAAGAGCTTGAGGAAGAGGGAGATAAGGTATTTGGAGTAGTCCAAGTGATCACCAGGGACTTGATTTTTGTCTTGCCTTTGGATATTGATAATTCTGAAAGGGAGAGTGAGGCTGATGACTTTGCACAACTTTGCTTCATTTAAATCCATTGCCTAGATTAACAGAAGAGGAAATACAATACTTAAATAATCTCATTAAAGAAAAAGAAAGTGAACAAGTCATCAGTGAACTCCCTAAGAGAAAAATCTCCAGGATCAGATGGATTTACAGGGGAATTCTACCAAACTTTCAAGGAACAATTAATCCCAATTCTCTGTAAACTATATGAAAAAATTGGTAAAGAAGGAATCTTTCCAAATTCGTTTTATGATACAAATATGGTTTTGATATCCAAACCAGGGAGAGCAAAAACAGAAAATTAAAACTATAGACCCATTTCCTTGATGATATCAAGCAAAATTTTTAAATCAAACACTAGCAAAGAGATTATAGCAATATATCACAAAGATTATACTCTATGACCAATGACCAGGCAGAACATATATGTTTATGTGTGTGTGTATATATATATATATATATATATATATATATATATATATATATACTGGAGCCCTGAATGTATTTCTACTTTGTATATAAGTGTATGTGCATGTGTGTATATATGATTCTTGCCATATATATTTTACATATATATTTGATTCTCCTCATTTGCTGTAGTTATAATTTATAATGTTGCCATGAACACTAAATTAGTAAATACAAAACCATTATTCCTAGGGGGATCTAGAGTTAGGTTCTTGAAACCCTTTGGTAACAACGTTTACTTTTGTACTTTCCAGAAAGACTTCACATACAGAGCAACAAACTTCTTTATTTCTGGATGTACCATCTTATTAATTCATTAACAATAAACTCAAGTTTAACATAATATAATTCATGCCTGAAGGAAGCTTATCTAACACACATATTTTCTCTATGAGTTATGTCACAGTCTTTTGCGGTTTAGGAATATGACCATTGGGTGACTCAATTTTTTTTGCTGCTGTATATGTTTACAAATGACCATGAAAGCTCCTCAAGGATTGATTTTGGGGTTACAAATAAATTTTAGGGAGTAGGCAAATTTGCAAATATGGAATCTGTAAATAATGGGAATTGGCTATATATGCATTCATATATTACATATTTTATACATAATTAAATTATCTACCTATCTATTAAATCTATATTCTGGATCTTTTGCATATGAGCAATGACATTTTTGGATGAGGCAAAAATTCAGATATGGAGAATATGAATTCCAGTTTTCATGTTTGATCTAATTTTTCTTGTCCTTCTTATCCTAGTCCGTAGTGTTTGGAAAGAGAGTTGACTAATACCACTAACCCAGCACAGATGCTCAATCCTCCTTCAGCACCACAGAACTTTAGAGGATGGATATCTCAATTATTGTGGTTAGTAGATTTTTCCCTTCTTCTTCCCTTATTCCAGGCACTCAGAACTACCATTAAAATCCTTTTCTCTTGCTACTACTTCTTGCTACCTTATCTCCATTCAGCTTGGTCCTATCCTACAGTCCTTATAGTTCTCTCCTCTCCTCTTCCATTGTAGCTCCTGAAAACCTTGATCCAATGTCATTGTTTTTTAATTATTGTTGTTGTTATTATTATCACCCCAGATATATTCCTCTTATGCTCTTTCCTTCTTGTTCTCATGGAAACTGAGGTTTCTCGAAAAGATATTGCTTCACTGGAAGGATGGTGGAGACTTTGAACAGAATTAGAACTGTTTGTATGAGGGTTGGGCTTTGTGGGGGAAAGGATGAGTTCAGTTTAGGACATATTGTGTTTGACAGACTGACAAAGGTATGTTTTCTCAGCTGGGTCCTCAATAGAAAGAACAAGGCAATTAGTTTCCTATCACATTCCCCATGGTGGAATTAGCCTGTTTGAAACCTTCTCCTCTCTTCTCAAGGACTCTTTGCTATTCTCTTTATCCATGCCAGTAGAAAACATACCTTAGCTGGTGAGTCAGCAAGCATTTATTAAGATTTATTAAGCACTTACTATGTTACTTCACCCCTCGACTATAGCAGTAACCTACGGATTGGTCTTCCTGCTTCACTTCTGTCTTCATTCTTATCACTCCAGTTCATGCTCCATTCTGGATTGTATAGTGCATGGAGGGAAATAAGTATAAGAAGACTAGAAAGTCAGGAAGGGATGAGGATTATAAAAGGCTTTAAATGCCAGACAGATAACTTTAAATGAGAAAACCATCTATTGGTAACTTTTCCTCTTACAATACACCTCAAAACTCTTACGCACCACCTCCCAGATTGCGTAGGACTTTGAACATCAGGCTAAGAAGTTTGGAGTAGGAAGGGTTTTAAGCGTTGGAGGTGGGTAACATGATCATAGAAGATACACATACACATAGATACTGGGGTCCAGGTAGGAAGGAGTTAATACAGTGAGCTCATGTAGTTGAGAAAGAATTGGAAAGCACCCTGGGCTATAGACTAGGAAGCAACTACTTCAAATGGCCCTGGGCAGGAGGGGTTACATTAGGAAACTTACTAACCTAATGTTAAATTGGGTGTAAAATGAGTCTTCCGGACTTCCCTGTTGCTGTTGCTATTGATATCACCGGGAAAGGGTGGATATCACTGGGCTTGTCATCTCATCTCCTCTGCATTTCTGCATGTGATGTCATATCCAAATAGCCATTTTCTCATTGAAATAAAATGGGAGCAGAAAGAAAGGAGCAAACTGGAGAAATGGTGTGAAAAGGCTCTAGTGATTTATTAACATCATTGTAATCTTCTCTAGAGAAAGAAAGAGGGAAAGAATGCTCAATTTCACCCAAGGCTGGTGGGAGATTGGCTGTGGATGTTGTAATAAGATGCTATCGTCGGTCTCTTCACTGTCCCCCAAAAGCAGCCTACTCATCTTCAGCTTTCTGACTTTGAATATACTGTTCCTTTCACCCAGAATGTCTGCTCTTCTCTATCTTACCCAAGTCCATTTCACCCATCCTTTAAGAGCCAGATCAAAGGACCCTGGTCAAGTTACTTAATTTTGCCAAGATTCTTCTTTCCCCATATGACAAGATAATAGTAATAATATGTACACATATGTGGTAAAATGGAAACGGTTTGGAATCAGAAGACTTGAGTAATTGGTGTGATCCTGATACATTACTTTTTTCTTTGATTTGAAAATTTTTATTTAATTAACTAATTAAGAATATTTTCTCATGGTTACATGATTCATGTTCTTTCCCTCCCCTTCTCCCTCCTCCTGTAGCCAACAAATACTTAACTTCTTAAGCCCTCCTTTCTTAACTGTAAAAAGACTAAATGAAGCATAAGAGACTAGTGAGGCAGCTTGGGAAACATGATAGATTTTTAGAGAAAGAAGGTCTAGATTCCAATCCTTGCTCCACCTTTGACTATCAAGTGAAGGTGATCCAGACACTTAACCCTCTCATTTATGAAATGTGAGGTGTGGATCAAATGATCTTTAAGGTCCCTTCTAACTCTCAATCTTCTTCCAGTTCTAAAATCTTGTCATCAAAAGGGCTATGGGCAAGCTTTTTGCAAGTGTAGTAGTGATGGAAACTGTTCTCATTCATCCTCCTCTAGGAAGCATTCCTTGACTGGGATGATGGGACCATACACAAGATTTAGAGCTGGAATCGATGTTAGAGACCATCTGGTCTACGTTTAGACTTCAGTGAGTTCCTTCTTTTCTAAAGCCTGAGATTTTCCAGAACTAGGTGTCGTTAGCAGTGCATAGTAATAGTAAGAGCTGACATTTATATACTGCTTTAAGGTTTACAAAGTACTCTTCAAACATGATCTCATTTCATCCTTACAACAACAGTATGAGGTAGGAAGTAAAAATATCATTATTCCCATTTTACAGATCAGGAGTTGTAGTTCAGTCATGTCTGACTCTTCATGACCTCTTATGGGTTTTTTTGTTTTTGTTTTTGGCAAAGATACTGGAGTAGTCTGTCACTTCCTTCTCCAGTAGATTAAGACAAACAGAGGTTAAGTGCCTTGCCCAGGGTCACACAGTCAGAGAAAGTCCAAGTTCAGATTTGAATTTAGGTCTTCCTGACTCCAGGTCCAGTGGTCTATCCACTGAGTCAACTTGCAGCTGCAAATCAGGACACTACAGCCCAATCAAGAGAATGACTTGCCCAAGGTCATGCAGTCTACAGAATAGTAGAGCCAGGACTCAAACATAGGTTCTCTCTATCCAAATCCAAATTCCATATTTCTCTCCTTTCATTGTACTGTAAATAGGTGCTTCTATTCCTAGATTATATGGGTCTAGAATGATCCCTCCCTCTGCTGTTAGTCTCTTTCTGTCCCCTCCTCCACTGGTCCTTGTTGTATACAGGACAAAGATTATACTCACGTGTGTGTTATCACTTGAGGAGGGGCCCTGCAGATTTTATTACTTTTCTTTGTGCTTCCATTTCCTTTCTGGGAATCTAAAACCAATAATACCTGTTGGCTTCTGGGAAGAAGAAAGAAAACCATTCTGAGACTTGGTCTGCTTGGGGTCTTCCCCCCCTTATTCCTGTTGGGATCTAGGAAGGCAGTTACTTTGATGGCTCAGGTCTTCACTGCCGGAGGGAGGAGTCTACGAAGGAACAGGGGTCTCTTTGTAAATTTTGAGGGGAAGGTGATCTTGATGGTATTGACTATAATCTGTTTGAGGCATGCCTAATCTGTAATACTTCCCTAGATTTCGGTGACCTTGTTACTGATAACAACTGACACCACATGGCTATGAATGGAGAACTAGGTGTTAGTGATCATTCTCAGTTGGCTGTACCCTGTGATACTCCATAATCCTTGGGAGATAGAGGTGCCATTGCCTAGGCTCTCTGTACCTAAGGCTGCAGACAGCTCACAGAACAGACTGATAAAAGACTTTTTAGGAACATACACAATAGATGGGAGCACCAGCATAACTGCACAGTGAAAGTCCCTGAGATAATTGGATTCTTCAAAGTTTTCCTACTCTGACTTGAGGAAACATTAACTGATTTTTTTAGGCTTTCTCTTATCAGCACAATAAAGTCAATATCTAAATTCATTTGTGTTTGATTCAATAGACACTCAGACATCTAATATATGTTAGGCATGGTACGAGGTAGCTGGGAATATAAAAACAAATGACTATTCTGTGGGAAACATGCTGCAAATATATAGATAGGTCTTAGCAGAGTGTCTGGCACAAAGTAAGTGTTTGAAAAATTATTGATTGATTAAAGTATACCAGATCCAATCTGTCACCAAGGCCTGTTGACTTCACCTTGCAACATCTCTTAGATATATCCCCTTCTCTCCTCTAACCCTGCCACCACTCTGGGATAGGTCCTCATCCCCTCACACCTGGACTATTGCAATAACCTGCTGGTGAGTCTGCTTAGCTCAACTCTTACCTCCCTTCAGTTCAGATTCCATTCAGCCACTAAAGTGATTTTCCTAAAATGCTCATGTAATGCCTTGCCCTCATCATCCCTTATATATATATATACACCCTTACCTTCTGTCTGAATCAATATTGTGTATTAGTTCCAAGGAAGAAGAGTGGTAAGGACTAGGAAATGGGGATTAAGTGACCTTCCCAGGGTCACACAGCTAGGAATTGTCTGAAAACAGATTCGAACTCACAATCTCCTGTCTCTAGATCTGGTTCTCAATCCCTTGAGCCACCTTACTGCCCCTGTAGGTTTTCTTTATACCCTCATTATCTGTAACCGATATTAGGGCATAAGTTGTAATTATTTTCATGGTGGTCTTTTTTTTTTAAACCATATCATGAACAGGGCAATGAAAGATGAACAAATGTCCTGCAAAATGATGATTCTTGTTGCCTTTGGATGCACAATAAATTGAATACCACCAATTCCTTAATCTGCCCCTCCAAGGAGAAACCAGGAGCTATGCTTCCATCTAGTTGCAATTTCCTTTGTCTCCTAGCTTCATGCTTAGTGGGAAGGTCAATATACTGTGGAATAGTATATTCACTTTTGAGCACTGGTTTTTTGACCAGTTGGTTCTCACTTTTAGAATATCAACTGCTATTGTTAATTCTGATAGTATAAAAATGTTAGGATTCCTAGCACTTTCTTTGTCTTTTCCATTACCCCTGCCTCCAGTGCTGAAGAAAGATGGGGACTATTTATACTTTTCTTTGTTTCATGGGTTGCCATGGCTAAAGAATTCATCTCATATGCCAGCTTATTGATGCTGAGCCTATCTGTATTTAGTTAGGCTGGTCCTCAGGAAACAGATGTAGAGTTTGTGCCTTGACTATACTATGAAAGGCAGCATGGAAGAGTAGATAGAGAGTAGTCCTTAAGAGCAGGAAGACCTGGATTCAAGTCCTGCCTCTGATAAAAGCTGGTTGGGTAACCTTGGGCCAGTTATTTAACCTCTCAGTGTCTTCATTAACTCTCTTAAGACTATATGTTTCAGGGGCTGCTAGGTGGCTGAGTGGATAAAGCACCAGATCTAGAGTTGGGAGGGTCTGGGTTCAAATGTGCTCACAGACATTTTCTAGTCCTGTGACCCTTAGGCAAATTATTTAATTTTGATTGCTCTTCTGTCATAGAATAGCTCAGTTCTGACTCTAAGACAGAAGGTAAGGGTTTAAAAAAAAAGACTATAAGGTGCACAGAAGATGCTGACTTACATTGGCAGAGGGAGTTTAATTGTCTGGGAATTCCCTAGACCAATAAAACATCATGCCTAGTTCTTATCTCTCTCCCCACTCCATTTTAGATGGCCCCTCCTAAGCAATCAGCAGTCTATAGGCTTGGCCTCTTGCTTTTTCTGTGTTCTGCCCAACAATATTTTCAGAATAGGAAAAATGAGAAAAACACTGATGCCTTTACTGGAATGAGTGGCAGAAACTGCTGCCTTCATGATGACATGTTCTTTAAAAAAAAGTTTTGTTTTAACATCACCTTTATTTCTGAATATATTACCATCCCCAGTGATCCATTCCTTATAACAAAGAAAAATAAAGAAGAAAAAAAGCAGTTCAGTTCAGCACAATCAGTCAATCTATCATTCACATCTAAAAGCATATGCTATATCCCACCCTCTAAGACCTCTTACTTCTGAGAAGAAGGAAGGGAAGTACATCCTATCAACTGTTTCTGGGGACAAATTCAGTCACTATAATTAAATAGGATTCAATTTATTTTCTTTTCTCTTTTCATTTGTTGCCATTAGGCTGTTTAATCATGTCCCATTCTTTGTGACTCCACGATACTGTCCATGAGTTTTCTTGGCAAAGATTCTGGATTGGTTTTCTATTTCTTTCTCTGGTAGATTAAGGCAAACATTGGTGACTTGCCCAAGGCCACACTAAGAATCTAAGGCCAGATTTGAAATCAGGTATTCCTGAATCCTGAATTCCTGAATCCAGGTCTAGAATTCTCTCCACTGAGCTACCTATTGGCCTCTGTCTTTTCATTTCATGGTTATAATCATTGTGTATATGAATGGTGTCAGAGTCAAATAGAAATAGAGACCCTAAGCCATATAGGAAGATCCCTGTGGGTTTCATATTGACGTAGAAAACCACATGCTTAACATTATCTATCCATTTGTGCACATTTTCCTTTATTTTGTTAAATGTTCCCCAGGTACGTTTTAATCTGGACTCTGTTGGACACTTTTAAGGTATGTCTTCCTCCTCATGGGTTTGCTTATTTTGTTCTACAATAGTTCTTAATTGCCTTCCCGCATTTCTCTGAATTCTTCACATCCATCATTTCTTAAGGCACAGTAACATTCTGTTACATCCATGTATATGGTGCTGTGTTCTTTCAGAGACTGATCCTGAAGCTTTGTCTTCTGAACCCTTGGTGGCTCCGTGCCACCAAAGCTTCAAATTTGATAGCCTGGCATTTAGGATGTTTTACTACTGCCCTCAAGCTACTTTCCTTCCTCCTCAGTCTATTCCATCTCCCTCACTTGCATTTTCTCTCATTTGTCACTTCTTTTTTTTTTTAAATTATTTAATTAATTAATTTAGAATATTTTTCCATGGTTATATGGCTCATGTTCTTTCCCTCCCCTCCCCCCTTTCTCTTTGGCTAATGCTCAATTCCACTGGATTTTCCATGTGTCATTGATCAAGACCTATTTCCATATTATTGATATTTGCACTGGGGTGATCGTTTAGAGTCTACATCCCCAGTCATATCCCCACTGACCCGTGTGATCAAGTATCATTCATCACTTCTGAAGACACTAAGGTGGAGGAGGGCTGCTGACTAATAACATCACAGGTCCATACCAAAACAAAAACAATGGGGAAGATACCCGCCTTTGGGTGAACTTTTTTTTTTCTCAGTTTCTCTTGTTCCTTCACAGAATAACTCACATTTCTTTCGTACTTTTATAGAACGACAGCTGGAAGGAACCTTAGCGACCATCCAGTCTAATCCCCTCATTTTACACATGAGGAAACTGAGGTAGAGGAGAGCTGAAGTGACAAGAGTTCTGACAGGTTCAAGGCTTTTTCCATTCTATCATATGGCTGTCTAGACCTAATCTGTTGTAGAGAAAGCCTCTTCACCCTCCAACTTCAGACCTGGGCTCTGGGGTTTCCTGTGTCTGAGACTATGCTTTCTTTATAATCTAAATCAGTTCACAAGCCCCTTGCTTGGTCCTGAAGTCCTAACAGATGCCTATTCCCCCTCCCTGCTCCCCCCCCCCCCCCCAGTGTGGAGGCTCCCAGGCCCCTCCCTCACCAGAGCCTGGTTGTCTATTAAGCTACACAGTGCTCAGCTCAGGAGCTGCCTGGCCTCGAGCCAAGCCCCAGACCAGAGTCAGTCACTTCATTTATTGGGACTACAACCAGAGAAGAAGGTGAGCGTGATTGTGGGGGAGAGTCTGCTGGGGCAGGCGCACATTTGGGAGTCGTTCTACCATTTTAGACCCTTGCTCCGAACTCTCATTTCTACCTCATTAACTTTATAGTTTGACAACTTTGCGGGCTAGGAACTCCCGTCCCCATCGCTCTTTCCCAGACAAAGCAGCCCACGAGTCTTTCTCTGCCTGGGGCTTTAGAAGAACAAGCCTCGTGGCCTCACTGAGCCCTGATTTTGAATTCACCCAGACAGAAGGGGATACCAGGCAAGGGGTGTGTGTGTGTGGGGGGGGGGTCCCAGAGGGGAGACTGTGTGCCTGAAGGGGGAGCCCAGAGAGATTCCACGGAGGAGACGAAGGTAGGAGGAAAGAGGGCTGCTGATGGAGGAGGCACGAAGGGCCAGGAGACCGATCTGGGGCCGAGGAAGGGAACAGCGGAAAGCAGATGCGGGGTCAGGGACATAAAAGAGGCCAGAGGTGAGATGGAGATCAGGTGTGGGGCCGAGGGGGAGACTTTGAGTGAGGATGGGTGAAGCCAGTTCTGGGTTTTGTTGCAGCTACATCAGCCACGTGGGATTCCATTCAACGGAGCTGGTATGGAATGTGTGACAGATTCCTACCACCCCCAGTGAGCTCGCTGATGCTGGATGGGAAGGTTTGACTCTCACTCAGCCCATAAATTACTCTCCGCAGGCATGGAGCATCCTTCTCTGGAGGGGCTCTGAGTGTCTTTGAAACCTAATTCAAATGATCTTCTCACTCTCCCTGAAAACAGAAGAGGAGAAAGGACATTGCAGGCAGGGGAAGGAAGGGAAGATGTTCATGGTGGGGAGAGAAAGGGAGAATGTTTTGCTACATCATGCTCCCATCACAAACATCTGCTAAGTCCCCGCTATAGAATATGCAGTTTCTTATATTCTTGGCAGGAGGGAGTCAAGGAGCCCAAGGTGACAGTGTTTATTCCTACCTTGAGGGGATTCACAATCTAATTGGAGAGAGAAGACATGGACTCAAATCCCCTTAATACAAGGCAGGATGGGACACAAAGTAAGTGGATTCTAGTTATTGTCAGGCACAAACTGAGATCTTGTGGTTGTCAAGCTGACTAGCGTTTCCAACTCTTTGTGATCCTATTTTTTCTCATACTGTTGTGATTTTCCATTTCCTTCTCCAACTCATTTTACAAAGGAAGAAACCAAAGCAAACCTGTTTAAGTGACTTATCCAGGGTCACACAGCTAGTCAATGTCTGAGGCCAGATTTGAACACAGGTGCTCCTCAATCTAGTTTGGGCACTTTATACATTGCACCACCCAACTGCCCAAACTGAGATCTAGAGAGACTAAATGCCTTGTCCAAGGTCACATAAAGAGATGATGGAAGAGCTGGGATTTACACATTCAAACCTTCTGAGTCTCAATCTAAAGTCTGCCCCTCTTCCTGCAACTATACTATAACTAATAGGGTAAGCCATTTCTCTTTGGGTCTAAGTTTCCTTCTCTGAGAAAGGAGAGGGTTGGTCTATTAAGGCCTCATCCCAACTCTAATAATCCAAAAATCTCTGATTCTAATTAGAAGATGAGAGTAGATAATATACTCAAGTCTGAGAGGATGCTAAGTAAAGCAAATATTCATTTTATTTTTCAATTTAATAAATATTTCTTGAATGCCTACTCTGTGCAAGGCACCATCACAAACACTGGGATCCACATAAGAAAAGGAAAGGTGTCTCTGCTCTCAAGGAGCTTACTGTCTAATGGAAGAAGTCAACACACAAAAGGAAACTGGAAAGGGGCAGAGAGGAGGGGGATACCAGGGAGTAACCAGTGTGGGGGATCTTGTTCTGTGGAGTTGAAACCAAGCTGAAGTGTATGAACATAAAAGTAGGAGTTGCCCAGGGTTTGCTGCCATCCATTTGGACTCCAACCACAAACCTACCTTGTGAAAGTGGGGAGAGGAAGAGGAAGAGGAGGAAGGAAAGGGAGGTTTCCTTTGAAAAGTTGGCCTTTCTGGAGCAGAACCAGGAAAATCTTATACACAGAGATGGATACACTGTGACACAATCCGACATAATGGACTTCTCTAGCAGCAATGCAATGATCCAGGATAACTCTGAGGAACTTAGCAGAAAGAACACTATCCACATCCAGAGAAAGAACTGTGGGAGCAGAAACATAGAAGAAAAACAACTGCTTGACCACATGGGTCAAGGGGGATATGATTGGAGCTATAAACCCTAAATGATCACCCTAGTGCAAATATCCATAATATGGAAATAGGTCTTGACCAATGACACATATAAAACCCAGTGGAATTACTCGTGAGCTATGGGAAGGGAGTGGGAAGAGGGGAGGGAAAGGACATGAATCTTGTAACCATGGAAAATGTTCTCAATTAATCAATTAAATAAAAAAAGATAGCCTTTCTGTTCTTTGCAAACCAGGGCAGCAGATGCAAAAGTGGAGAATGGAGGTTTGGGGGTCCTAGTTCAGTTTCTCATAGGTGTCTGACAGCTGCTTAGAAATGAGGAGAAAAGGTTATTGGGAAAGGTGTGGTGCTTGAGATAGGTTAGTTTTGATGTAGATTTTGAAATAGGGAAAGAAGGTAGAGGGAATTCCATTTCTTTAAAGAACAAAAAGAATAGAGATCCTGGAGTCAGAGGACTTATAGATTTAGAGTTGAGAGGGAGCACACACATTTTCTAGTCTAATCTCCTGATTTTGCATATGAGGAAACTGAGACTCTAGAAGGTTAAGTGACTTGTCCTAGATCACACACATAAGCATTAAGTGGGAGATTTAGAATTTGAACTCATGTCCTCTGATTCTGGATCCAGGGCTTATTCCATTTTACTCATGTGGTCTTTCTGTCACTTATCTCCTGTGTAATCTTGAGCAAATCACTCAATCTCTCCAGGCCTCAGTTCTTCATCTTTAAAATGTATTATTTGTCCTTTGAAGATCCTTCCTAAATCCCTAATCTATGTGAGTAGTTTTTGTAACTTGCTGAGTAGCAGAGGATGCTGAAATTAAAACCAAAAATTTGGGTTTTTTTTTAAGAAAAATTACTTTTTTTGTGGAATGTGATTAGCTAAATTCTTTTCTTCCCTATTCTTTTTCCACAGATAATCTAAGTTCATGAAGACCATAAGATGTCAGAGCTCAGAGCTAGAAGGGCCTTTAGAGACTATCTAGTCCAGCCCTCTCATTTTACACATAAGGAAAGCTGGTTTTGAGCAATAATAATGATGAGGTTTTAATAACTATATTTCCTTGGCAGGATCTCCAATCTTGAGTTTTTTCTTATTTCTCTTTCATTGGACTGTCTATAGCATGTGTAGGCAGGTTGAGACTGGTTTGTGCATTCATAATATTCAGAAGAAAATCCAAAAAACTGGAGAGACAAGAGAGAAAAAGCCAGTTTGCTGCCATTTTTTTGGATTCCAACCATGATCCTTCCTTGGGAGGATGGGGGAGAATAGGAGAAGAAGAAGGAGAAGGCGGAGGAAGAAGAAGAAGGAATGGGAGCTTCTCCTTGAAAAGATGACCTCCCTGTTCTTTGCAAACTCGGGCAGCAAATGCCGAGGTGGGGAATGGAGGCTGAGGGGGGTCCAAGGTCAGTCCCTTGTGGGTGGCTGGCAGCTGCCTAGAAGCCAGTGCTGGATTTCAAAAACATTCCTGAACTCTGTAATTGGGGGGAGAGGGAGGCTGAGGCAGCAACATGTGACACAAGCTTTGAGGACCTTGTTGCTCTAGAGCCAGCTCAGGAGAGGGGGGCTCCTGTGGGTCAGGAGTAATGTATGCCAAGTCCCCCAGAGCCAGTTTCCACTGCCTTGGGGGAAATGTGATCTGTGCCTCTGCCAGCTTTTCCATGCCTTGCTGTCTAAAACTCCTTTTCTCTGATAAATTGAGACAACTGGTTTAATAAACTGTGCATGGAATGCTAAAGTATACAGTGGTCATATGCATACATATGTATTTGTATACATTCATATATTTATAAGGCTCAGAAGGATGAAGGAATTCCTCCATCTACAGTTGCATATCTGGCAAGGAACTGAGCCAAGATATGAACAGGGGTCTCCTGAAGGCAGTGGGGTGAGAGGCGGAGCAGCAGGTTTGAAGTTAGACAAATGGAAATCGAATTCTGACTTGGTCTCATATGTCCCCTGAATCATCTCTCTGCGCCACAGTTTCTTCAACTGTAATGGAAGGGTTGGATGAGATGATGTCTAAGGGACCCTCCTGTTCTAAGTCTTAAGATCCTAATACTCTAATCTGGTCTTCCTCTGACTACAAGGCTAGAGTGTTTACTACAATACACAGACTCTCCAATAACCATGCATAGTCATCTAAATTAGCACTTCGAGGGAGAAGAAACAGGGAAGGAGTTTGTGAGAGGTGAAAAGGCCTTAGTGTGATTTCTTGAGTCACATGGGGTTTTGAAAGGAGAACAAGTTTACATTAATAAGGGACAAAATTATTGTTAGCTAGGACACAAGGGGGAAATGATGTGTGTGTGTGTGTGTGTGTGTGTGTGTGTGTGTGTGTGTGTGTGTGTATTTTAATGACCTTTTTGTCCCAAGTCCCAGAGAGGCCAGCTTAAATGCTCTTCAAAGTAGGGGACCACTGAGTTCATGGTTTTAGAATCTTAGAAGACTGGGAATAAGAAAGGCAAAGAACTTTTTCTCTAAAGGGATGGAATTCACCAGATATAATAATAATAACCTTTTCCCCAAAATGGTGATCGACCTCATGATCTCATTGTACACAGACACAATTCCTCACATCTACCTTCTTGTCATCTCAGCAGTAACATTTTTAGGACATGACTGAGGCATGATGGGAAGTGTGGAGGCCTTAGAATTGGGAGACCTCTGAGTTGGCATCCTGTCTCCAAAATATCCAAGCTGTGTGAGCCTGGGAAGTGAGGTCCCCTCCCTGACCTTATTTATAAAATGTGGATAAATATATTTGCATCATTTACCTCATGAGGCTGTTAGGAGGAAAGCACTTTACAAATCTTAAAGCTTTATAAAAATGCAAGTAGTTATTTTACATTTTGATTTAACCTCTGATGGTGTCATCGTAGGGAGCTCCTGGTGAGGAATTCTTATCCCAGTACAGGTCAGTAATTTATAGACTTAAAGAGTTGCCTGTCATGGAGCCAGCATGTTTCAGAGACAGGACTGGGTCTTCCTAAATCCCAGGCCAATTCTTTATCTCCCAGGTCCACTAGCTGCCTTTGCTTATTGTTAATAATACAACAGGACTAATAACACATGAGTACATGCCCATATTTAGGGAAAATTGTAGCTCAGATTATTTTTGTTTAAGTCCTTGGGTGCTTCACTGTGCTTCAGTAGAGATACCTGGTTCTCAATGACCGCTAGCTGGGCATGGTTTTGGTAGGCCTTACCAAGCAGGAAAGGCTCTGAGTACAGTCCCTGTGAGAGATTAGGTATGTATCTGTTGTCTGGGAATCAGACTGACTACATGTAGGAAGTCTTCTTATCGGAAGGGTGGACACCATATGATTTGTGTTATTTTTGGTAACAGCAAATCTGAATATTGTCCTCGAAGGCAATGGATAGAGCCAGTCAGTTGATGAAGCATCCATATAAATATCATCATAGTTATTGAGCAATGTCCTTGTTCAGACAATGCTTACTTCTAGTGAAATTTCTTTATCTGCAAAAGATTGAGGGATCTCTAAGGTGTCTTTTGGCCAGAAATATATTGTTCTATGACCTTAGGATGCTATGATGTCTAGTAGGAGCAAAAGAAAAAATTGAGAATGCAGGCAACACAGTCCATTGATCTAAGTGGATTAATGGTCATTAAGGAAGTGTGGCATAGTGTCCAGAGGGCCAGCCATGGATTTGGCAAGAATTGGATTGATGTTCCTTCTCTGCCACATTTGGGCTATGTGATCTTGGGCAAGTAATTGCTTAGGCAATTTTATTAATCATTAAGGTAAAGATAAGTTGCCTATTTATATCAATGGAAGAGTTTCCATTTGGAGAGTTTTAAACTGAATGAATAAATAAATAAATAAAATGACTGGTAAATTTGAAAGTTTGAAGCCTGGTGTCATCTCCACCGTTACTGTCTTTTTCTATTTTCTTCTACTATCCCTTTTTCCTAGGTCACAGGGATTGCAGGAGGGTTCTTCGGTCCCTTACCCTGTCCTCTATTAGTCTGCCCCCAGAAATAATGTGGTAGACTAGGAAGGAGTCCACTTCAGCAAAACACAGTTTGTTGGGAAAGGGTCCAGACTTGCTGCAAGTCAAATGTAAATTGTTTAGTGTTTCCAACTTCTTGATGATTCTCTGGGCATCTGATTTATTGCAAGCAGGAATGGGCTTTGTGGTATTGTCTGGTCCCCATTCCTCACCTTACTCTGCCCCAACCCTCCAATTTAATTCCTTCCTCGTCAGTGAAACATCTCTAGACCCCTCATTGGACCAGACAGAGCAGTGGCTCTTGGATGGATTTCACAAGAAGAGTTAAACAAGATGAAAACAGTTGGCATTTGGTGGTTTCCAAAGACTCATTACTGTGGAAATACAACAACCACTAAATTTTGTGTGGTTGCAGAGGTCACCGCCATTCTGACATTCTGGCGCCAACACTAGAGGAAATTTCTGGGTTCCCTCTAAGGGAAGAAGCTCCTAGGGTTGTGGGAGTCCTGATCCTAAAAACTAGTGGGAAAATTTGTGAGTCTCTTGATTTTTGTGTTGAAAAGAAAAAAAAAGAATGTAGTACAGAAGATTGAGTCTATACAGTCTCCTTCATTCAAGATCAAATCATATTTGCCTTTTGAAAGAAAAGAAGGTCTTTTGGGTTTCTAGAGTATTGGGAAGCCTCATGGTGTAATGAATAATTTCGGACTTAGCATCAAAAACATCTGCCTTTAAGTTCCACATCCTGCATATTTATAACTAACCCCGAGCAAGTCATATAATCTTTTAATAGACTATTCTCTCATCTGTAAAATGGGGATAATAAGAACCTCTAGTGTTTCCCTCACAGGGTTATTTTGAAGCTTAAATGAGATGTAGAGTGGGAATCACTGGTTAAAATACAGCACCAGGTACTGACATACTTTTAATAAAAGTAAGAATGAAGCTTACATGGGAGAAGAACAATAACCATACTTCCTTAGCTTACCTTTTTTTCTCTGACTCATTCATTTGTATGCTAAATTAGAGAGGATCTTGGGAGTCTAATCTTAAATTAGGTATTTGTTGGTAATCTCACAGGGTAGAAATTAAAAGAACTACTTTGCCTGACTTTTGTTACCTTGAATGGCATATTACTGTGACTCAAGGTATTGGCCTTCTTCCTTTATCAGAGAGAAGTTCTGATTATTATATCTTAGCTCAGTGGAGCTGAGGTGGCTCTGAAGAGGTGAATTCAGAAGCTGATAGTTGGAAGCAATGTCCAGCACCCATTAGGTGACAACTATCAACAACACTGAGATTAGTGACTTTTAGGAGAGCATCAGACACTAGCAGAAACATACTCAGCACTCACCAGTAGTCACTATGAGACCAGTAGGGGTAAGCAGAATAATGTGGCCAGTGGAGATGTCATCCTTGCCTCCTGCCTCCTGTTCTGCACCTCCCCCCTTCCTCCCCATCCTTAGAAGGCCCAGTCAGAATAGTGGGATGAGATGCCAGAAAATTCTAGTGATCTTGCATCACTGTAAACATATTTCCCTCTGAATTGGTGCCCTGGCCACACGTGTGTGTGTGTGTCTTGTGTATGATCTTTATGCATGAAATGCATGACTACTTTTCTCATTGACTGACTCTGTGTGTGTGTGTGTGTGTGTGTGTGTGTGTGTGTTTGTGAGAGGGGGGTGACACAGAGAGAGAGAGACAGAGAGAGAGAGATACAGAGAGACAGACACAGACACATGCACACACACTGAGAGAGAGAGAGAGAGAGAGAGAGAGAGAGAGAGAGAGAGAGAGAGAGAGAGAGAGAGAGAGAGAGAGAGAGAGAGAGAGAGAGAGAGAGAGAGAGAGAGAGAGAGAGAGAGAGAGAGAGAGAGAGAGAGAGAGAGAGTTTGCCCTAGGACTTATGGAGGGACTATTTATTGCAACTTTTCTCATAATTATATTTGTTTAAACAGCTTTGCTTTGCTTTAATTATGTCCTCTGACTGGATAAAGAAAAATTAAATATATCAATAATGTATTGTAAGCTATGATTTTGATAGACTCCCAGTGTATCTTTGACCTGGGATATCTATTCTGAGGATCACCACTTAAATAAAAAGGGAGTTCCCCTGGACCTAGAGATAATATATACAAAGATAGTTGCAATCCTTAAAGGGCTACAATAATTATTGTTACTATCACCCATTGATGGGTATTATTAGTAGTAGTCGTCACCATGCTAGAAGTTATAGAGTAATACCACACATTTATATGATGCTTCTAAGCACTCTATATACTTTATTGCACTGGAGCCTTGCAACAATCCTGTGAGAGGAGACGCTATTCATTCCATTTTATAGATGAAACTAAAGCTTGTAGCTACTAAGTGTCAGAGGCAAAAATTAACCCCAGGTTTTCCTACCCATGCAGTATTCTCTCCACGGTGTCACTCTAGAGTCTTCAGTTAGAGTCATCTAGTCTAAGCCCTTCATCTTTTAGGGGAAAACTGAGGTCCAGAGGGGGTAAAGGACTTGCTAAGGTCATGGCAGTGAGTGACAGACACAGGTCTAGAATCCAGGTTTCTTTCACTCTATTAACTTCTCCTATGTACTTATCACATTTATTCTTTTATTTAAATTTTTTTTCTTTTACATTACAATTTGCAAAATATTCCTCACTTTTTCCTCACCTTCCCTATGCAATTAGTTGCCAAACCCTCTTGATTCTAACTGCACCATTTCTCATATGTTCCCATTGGCCTCTCCTCTGAAACTGCCTTTCCCTGGGGGCAGAGGCACATCTTCTCATGCCTGGACTATTGCAATAGGCTGCTGGCTCATTTACTGGCCTCAAGTCTTTCCCTATTACAGTCCATTTTTTTTTTTGCATCATTTCTCTCAATTGACTGTGAACTCCTTGAGATCAGGGGCCAGGGAAGACTTTCTTTATATCCTCGATGGTTAGCAGGCTGCTTGGCACATAGTGTTTGTTGACTTTACTCTTTGCCTCTATTGTTTTAATCAACTAATCATGGGAGTGAAAGCCAATCCTATGCTCTGCCATCACAAGACTCTAGAAATAGGACCTTTAATCAATAGGGATAACAGCATAGTTACGGGAAAGAGATTTGAATTTGGAGACAGGACTAGATTAAAATCCTGACTCTGTTATGTACTGTCTGTGTGACCTTGGGCAAAGACAGTTAGCTTCCTTGGGCTCAATTTAAATGCTTTACTTGTTTTACTCAGTTTAAAGTTTACTCCTTCACTCAATTTACAGATTAGGAGGCTAGACCAAATCATCTATAAAGTTCTTTTGTTTCTAGATCCTATGAGTTTCCTACCCAATAGCTGGCCTACTCCTACCTCCTGCTTCTTTTATCACTGTTGCTGTCTGCTAAAGGAAAATTAATTTCCCCTTTCCAACTTATTATATATACTTTTTGGATTTACATATTGTAATAATACTGGGTGGAATTTTTATAATGCTTAATTTTATTTTTTTGTAAAATTAGTATTTTACTTGATCTTTACATTAATTCTCAGAGGTAGATATTTTTATTATTTTCATTTTATAGATGAAGAAATGAACCAAGAAAGTTTAAATGACTTCTCATAATTGGTGTCGGAGGCTGAATTTGAATTCAGATCTTCTTGATTCTAAGTACAGCATGCTTTTTACTTTGTCGCCAAATTGAGTCCCTGGATTTTGTCTCAATGCAATTCTGAGGGTGGTTTTCCATTGGTGCTAATTCAGTCCCTCCCAGGGACCTGTTTTCCCTATTACTTCCCAGATGCAAATTATGATCATTGGCTTTTTTTTTGTTATTTCCATCCACTGGCAACTCTTTATCCTTCTGATCTAAGTGTTATTAACAAATTGCTTAGACTTCCTACTACAAGTAAAAGAAAGTTATGATTTAAGGGAAATATATCATCAGTAAGCTCTTATACCTTTTAAAATACGCCATCTTCTCTCTTCTAACCCTTCTAGAGATTGAAGAGTAGGACTCCAGCCTGACCTTGCCTTTTAGTCTTCCCCTTTCCACATGGTCAAACTACCCACCCCAATTTGAATGTAGATTTGGAGGAGTGTAGCACCTTCAAAATAATGGGATTATAACTCACCACAGAAACACTGAAGAGTCTTCAGAGTGGGAAAGCCATTAGTGTTTGACATGGGAACTTGGCTCAATACCAGAACACTAATGAGATGGGCATGGTCTGCCCAGAGCTTAGAAGAGTATAGGTTATATTGAATCTTCACACTAGGCAAAACCAGACCGCCTGAGCTCTCCAAGTGTCACTTCAAGTGTGACTGTTTACCTGAGAGCTGGCTGTCTGGGACAGGAGCACTCTGGCTATCACATTGTTTCTTTCTCTTTCTCCTTTCCAGGTTCTAGTCTATTTAGCTATATACTTATCTCAAAACTCTCTTTGATCCTCATTTGAGAGAACAACCCAAAGCCATACTATTGAATCTTGCCTCCCAATTTATAGGCACAACTCCTTCTGAAATCTCATACCTATATTAATTGCTATTGTATATACCTATACAGTTCTAATTGCTTTCTGCTTTCTTTTGCTCTCATCCTTAAAATTAGTTGAATCTCCCCCTGGCTACTATAATTATAATTTCATAGATAAGTATCCATTTAGACCTAAATGGTCCTAGAGTACCTGGGATCATTGGTATGATCTCCCATCTCCTTTTTTGCTGAGTTATTTGGGAAACATTCCAATCCCATACTATTATCCCCTTTAACCTTTACTTTACTTAAAGATCCTGAAGAATAGAACTGGAAGTGATTAGAGAACAGGTAATACCTTGCTCCCTACCAGTCAACATCTTAGGACCCTCTAAAGGGAGAAAAATTCCTAAACACATCATAGAGAAAACTTTTCCTATACAAAAGGGGAAAGATAGGAAGCCATCTTTGAAAGCTGCCATGTCACTGCCCAAATTTGAATGTAGCCGTGGAAAATTGTAGCACCTTCCTCCCACCTTTAACTGACCATAAAGAATAGACACAAAGGCCTTGTGTTTGGGGTTTTTCCTTTTTTATTCTTTAGTTTGGACCCAGAGGTTACCTTGTTACCTCTTGTTTGAGAGGATTTTTGTTGCTGAAGGTAGAAATCTGAACAGGTAGGAGAAACTGATCTAGTTCTTTCTCAGTTTAAAACTCTTCCGACTCACACAGGGAACCCTCATTCAAACTTCTGCAGTGAATGCTCTTAACTTATAGTCCCAGAGCCCAAGAAGGTTATTTAACTTTAAACTTCCTTGCAGGCTTATACAATAAAAGATCTAAAGGTTTGACTTGGGTCAATGGAATGTAGTTTTGAGGACTTGTTCTTACTAACCACCTTAAAGGAGGTCACTGAAATAGAAGGGTGAACATAAACGCACAAAATTGTGGACCTTTGTAAGTTTCTGGGTCTGTCTTATACCAAGAAACAAGTCTGAGTAATCAGAGTAATCAGGTCATGTTTTGACCCAGGAAATAAGTTTGTTAGACTATTTTGTGGAATTACAATGTTTATAATTCCTGTGTCTAGGTTGGGCATTTATAAAGCCCGTAGAATCAAGCAAAATAGGCAGTCAGACCATGTAAGAGATACTTACTGGAGAGAAAAATTATCTTTGCTCACACTCCATAAGAATTGTCATTTCCAAATCTCCCAGGGAGGACTGTAGATTTAGAAGTGGAACTAAGGACTTTAAAGATCATTTAGTCCAACTCCTTCATTTTACAGAGGATGAAATTGAATCTCAGAGAGGTTAAGGGACTTATGTACACAGCTAATGAATAGCTGAGCTGGGATTTGATCCCAGGTCACTTGACTCCAAATTAGGTGCTTGTTCCACTGCAACATGCTGTGTGCTTCAGCTTTGTCATCTATATAGGCAATATTTGTCAGTTTTTTCATTTTATGGATATAGCCTCTTGGAAATTGTCTATTCGTTTCCCCCCTCTTTCTGAGACTGTCCCCTTAGGACTGAGTTTGGACACTGGCCAGTATACAGTGATGACTTACTTATGGAGCCAACAAATGAATAAAGGTGCTATTCTGGATATACATGCCCTATGCTTTCCTGCCTTTCATTATTGCTCACATAATTCCCTATCCCTGGAAAACTCTCTCCACTTTTCATTCTGATCCCAAATCTTTATCAATTGAAATATTACTCATCCTCCGAGATCCAGCATAAATTATTCCTTTTCCACAAATACTTCCCAGATACATTTCTGCTCCCTACCCCAAAGTAGAATGATTATTTCCCCCCAGGACCACATATAGAACTTTCTATCTCTCATCTACTCATATTTTTGGTGTGTTAGTGATTTGCCTATGGCATGTTCTTCTTATTAGAACATAAGTTCCATAAGATCAGGGTTCATGCCTCATTGATCTTTGATCTTTGTCCAGTTTCAAAACTCTGAGCTCTGCACACAGTAGATGCTTAATACTTAAAAAAATCAATTGAATCAAAATGTTCATTGAAGATACCTAAAGAGAAAGGCAAAACCAAATAGCAGAGTATTGATAGCATTTTAGCTGAGATTTTTAGGAGAATTTTAAAGTGTCGTAACTAATAAAAGTTTGTGGTGAGACACTTTTCCATTCCAGAACAACTTAGGAAAATAGAAAGAGAGGTCTATGGCACTGGAGTGGGGTCTAGAATGGAATTTAGTGTGGTGATGAATCCAATTGTAAGCCTTAGAGGCAGTGATATTGGCAACAGCTGAACCTGGAAGCATCCACCACCCAGAGATAGTAAGGGGTTTGAACACTTAATCAGAAAGAAATTACAAGAGTCCTCTACACTATCACTGGATGCAGTACCAGGCACCATTGCCCATTACTCAGTTATGAGTAGTAGTTCCAGAGAGGAGAATTGTGGTTTTGAGGGAGTAGGGACCCCACCTGACTAAGGGCCAGAGCACAGACCAAGAGAGTGGTGTCTATATCTCACTTTGGAGGCACCAAAAACTTACTGACCCCAAGAATTAGCTGTAAAAACAGCAGCTTATAAAAGCCAAAAGTTCCTCCCACCCACCTAGATAACCAGAGCCCAAATCAAACATAAAATTCAAAGTCAAGAAACAGGTTGGAAAAAATGAGCAAACAACAACAAAAAGAAACCGATCGTAAAATGCTACTATGGTGACAGGGAAGATCAAGATACAAATTCAGAAAAAAATGATGACAAAAAGAAAATGACTACAGAAGAAAACATTTACAAACAAAGTCTCAAATAAAAATGTAGATTGGACACAGACCCAGCAATAATTCCTAGGAGAGACAAAGAAGCAGATAAGAAACAGCAAAAATAATTTTTAAAATCAATTAAGAGTGGTAGAGGAAAAATTGGGAAAGGGAATGAGAATAATACAAGAAAATTATGAAAAGAGAATTAATAGCTTGATAAAAGAGGTGCAAGAACACTGAAGAAAATAACTCCTTAAAAACAGAACCAGTCAATGGCAAAAGGTACAAAACCTCATTGAATTCCTTAAAAACTGGAACTGGCCAAGTGGAAACTAAATATTCCATGAGACATCAAAACTATAAAACAAAGCTCAAAAGAATGAAAAACTAGAAGATACTTAAAGAAACCTCACAATGTTTCTTAAATTTTAATTGTGGCACTACAGCTCCCAAAATTATCTTGGGCATATTTAACTCCTCTTACTTTAATCTGTCACAAGGTATGACAATGAGGGCAAAAGGATGATGATTCAAAAGTTCAAAAACCCAGAGAATTGGATAGATCCTTTGGTACTCATCCAGGGTATCCTTGGGAAAATATCTGATTAAGTCAGGTAGGTAAAAGCATTTGAGAATTAAGCCTGAGGCAGCATGACCTAATGGATACAGGGACAACTTTGGAGTCAGGAAGACCTGAGATTAAATCCTTTTACATATATTGACGATGTGACCTTGGACAAATCACCCAAGACAGCTATCTAAGACTGTAAATTGCAGACCTGTTATGGATTTGCATAGGTAGGAATTTCCAAATTTGAAGTTCCCTAAACCACTGAAGTAATAACCAGGCAAAAATTAAAAGCAAAAGTTCAGGAAATGTATGCCTACCTTGGACAGGCACTGTAAAGTGAATAAGAAGCTAGACTTAGCATTGAATAGGATAAGAAGATCTAGAGATAGAAGAGATCTTAGAAAATATCTAGGACAACTTCCTCATTTTACAGGTTAGACTGAGGACAAGAGAAGGATAGTGATATTCTTGAGAGCATACAAGGAATAAAGTGGCAGAGTTATAATTCTTAATTGTTTTTAAAATCTTGTCTTAGAAACAAACAAAAAATAGCATGTTCATATCTACAGCCAAATATGGAATATGTATTCTATGTGAAATCCTGAATATCCCTCTCATTCTTCTTCGTTTTAAACAAATATGATAAATTCAGCATTTTTTCAAAACTAACCTGTTTGTCTATGCTTCATTCTATGCTTTTTAATGCTCTTCTCTGCATTAGCAATATTGTAATCTCTCTCTCACTATTGTTACTTTCTGCATCCATATTTTTCCCCACTCCCAAAAAAACTGAGGGGGGGAAAAGGAAAATCTTTGTAAAATATAAGCATAGTCAAGTAAGATTAATCCCTCAGTTGTCTGACTTAAATGGGTATCATCTCATTGTAGGTCCTCTGAAGACATAGCTGGTCATTGCTTTGATTAGAATTCTTCAATCTTTCAAAGTTGTTTACCATTACTATGATGCTGTTCTTTCATAAATTGTTCCCCTGATTCTACTTAATTCACTGTGTCAATTCATACTACTCAGGGTTCTCTGAAATAATCTCTTTTGTCATGTCTTACAGTATAATTATATTCTATTACATTCATATGCCACAATTTGTCTAGCCTTTCCTCTATCGTATGAGAGTTAATTTAAGGCATTCTTTTAGATCCTATTTATTTTTACCTTTCCCCTTTTAATCAAAGAATTTGTTTCACTTGGAACTCTTCCCTCTTGGGTATTTTCCTTCCTCTTACCCCAGCTCACCCTAATTCCTGTTGGTTAAGTATATATATTCAACCTTCCTTTGTTTCAAATAAGTAAGGTTCATCTGATGTTAACTCCCTCCACTTCTGTTTGTACAGGTATCCCTTCCACACTGATACTTTCCTCATCATTTTTTCAGTATATCATGAGTTGGCATAAGAAATTAAATAGGTATTTTTTAAAAAATTTGCAGAAGCTGCAGATGACATGTGAAGGCCATTAGATGACAGAGGAAAAGTTTAGAAACTCAGAAATGCATAAAATATATGTGTAGTAATAAATAATATCAACATATTTTAACTTTTAATACCATAAATACACACAATGTCTTTTATTGTAAATTTCAGACTCTTCTCAGTTATGGAGAGAGGACCAAAAAAATTTATGTGGATTTTCCAGATTGGGGGGTTGCCATTCTCCTAACTCCTGACATGTGGAAGGGATTCCTGTTTATTGTTTGAATGTTGTTTGTATTTTCTTCTCACATATTTCAATGATAAGATATAGTATGCTCCACTCCTTCCTTCTTCCTTTCTACAATATTCCTCTTTTTGTCTTCTCTCCTATTTCCCCCTTCAATCCACAGAAATTAATCAAACTACCCCAGGACATGTTTCTTCTCCCTTTGCTAAAATATTATCAATGCATCATTATACAGCTTCTTCCAATTGCTCTAATAAACTTACTTTTCTAGATTTCTGTAGACTGTTGTTTTTGTATTTTGAAGTTCCTGCCCACCTGTAGTCTTTCTTAACAGAAATACTTGAAAGTCCTCTACTCCATTAAAGAATTTTACTTATCCTTTTGGGATTATACTCAACATTGTAGGTTAAGTTATTCTCAGTGGTTAGTCTGTATCTTTTGCCTTTTGAAATATTATATTCTAAGATACCCTGTGGTTTTTAGTAAAAGCTTCTAGATCTTGTGTCAGCCTTACTGATTCCTTAGTATTTTAACTATTTCTCTCTGGATGTTTTTTGTATTTTTTCTTTGATGTGAGAGCTCTGGATTTTGATTATGATATTCTTTCAGAGTTCCTATCATGAGGTCATCAAAGGATTAATTCTATCTTTACTTTTCCTTATGATTTTAATAGATCTGAGTAGTTTTACTATTTTTGGAAATATGTTTGGGATTTTTTCTTAAATCAAGGTTTTCAGGGAATCCATTGATTCTTCTTCTTTTTTTTAAACTCTTACCTTTCATCTTAAAATCAGTACTGTGTATTGGTTCTAAGGCAGAAGAGTAATAAGGGCTAGGCAATGGGGGTTAAGTGACTTGTCTGGGGTTCTACAGCTAGAAAGTATCTGGGACTAGATTTGAACACAGGACCTCCCATCTTTAGTCCTGTCTCTCAATCCATTCAGCCTCTTTGCTGCCCCTGAGTCAATTGATTCTCAGAATATCTTTCTGGGAGAACAAAAAGTCAAGGACATTTAGAGAATCAATTTTTAAAATGGAAGAAAAAGAACCTAGCAGTCTCAGACCTCAAGCTATATTACAAAGATGTAATCAGCAAAACAGCTTGGTATTGGGTGCTGGGGGCCATCATACCCTGACTGGCTGACAAGGTCACAGTCTGAGGAAATGAGGTCTGCAAAGCAGCCCCCAGAAATTGAGGCCCCCACTGATCTCTGTGACTTCTTTCCTCAACTTCTCTCACTAATGAATTTGCTATGATTATTATTCTCTTCCCAACACAGGAGAAATAATATGAGAGCAAACACTGATAGGATCAATAAATATATACCTCATTTAATCCCCCTGGATTTGTACCCCCAAAAGATTGCAATTACAGAATCAAAGCCCAAAGATTATTGCACATAATCCTTCCTTTCTCAAGCACAAGACACACTTCAAGGCCTTACAATAAACACTGACCAAAAGCTTGAGTACTATAATGAATCTTTCCCTACAGTTATTACACTCCAATGAATTTGTTGATGAACAGAAGTCAAGCAGCATTGCTAGACACTTCAAAGTAACACTTTGAAGTCTGCTTTAAGTCCTTACACCTAGATACAAAGATGTTTTGTTGTTAATTTCCTAAGAAATTATGATTGATAGTTAAAGCTGACCAAAAGCACAATGATCCTTTCAGCAGGTCAAGGGGGGTACTAACCGACAAATGGTTTTATTCACATTAATCATATCTATCACAGTGTTGAAGAAACCTAGTAAATGATCACAGAATTTTTTGTTGTAGTAACATCAGAAAAATGTTGTTTAGGTGATTTGATAATATTCAATCAAAATGTAGAATGTCACATATGTAGAAGATTGATTGTGTGTCAAAGAAGCATGTACCAAAAATCCTATATAATAAATGAACCACGGGACTATGGCAGAACACTGTGTGTCATGCCTGCATGTGTGTGTTGAATGCACAGTGTGTCTCATCTTCTTTACTTGACTGTGACATCATATCTGGGCAGAGAGACCCCTAGGACCTTAGAAAGATCGCTGGACAGATCTCTGTAATTGGGTAAGAAATGGAGAAGTTGATCAGAAGAACAGATTAGGTATACAATATCCCGAAGCAAATGAAATTATCTAGTGTTTCATAGACCTCAGGGTCCCTGATAATGGGTTAATAATTCATTATTTGACAAAAACTGTCAGAAAAACTGGAAAGCAATTTGGCAGAAACTAGACAAAGATCAACATCTCACATTAGGTAGCAAGATAAGCTCAAAATGGGCACATGATTTATACAGAAAGGATGATATTATAAGCAAATTAGTGATACGTGGAAGAAATTACTTGCCAGTTGTATGGATGAGTTCCTGACCAAATAAAAAATACACAGGAGGTAAAATGGACAATTTTTATTATATAAAATTTAAAATGTTTTTGTACAAACAAAAACAAATATAGCTAAATTTAGAAGAAGGTTAGGAAACAGGGGAAATAGTCTTTGCAACAAGTTTCTCTGATAAATATCTAAATTTTAACATTCAGAGAACAGTTAATCCCAATACTATACAAACTATTTGACATAATAAGCAAAGAGGGAGTTCTACCAAACTCCTTTTATGACACAAACATGGTACTGATTCCAAAACCAGGCAGGTCAAAAACAGAGAAAGAAAACTATAGACCAATCTCCCTAATGAATATAGATGCAAAAATCTTAAATAGGATACTAGCAAAAAGACTCCAGCAAGTGATCAGAAGGATCATTCACCATGATAAAGTAGGATTTATACCAGGGATGCAGGGCTGGTTCAATATTAGGAAAACCATCCACATAATTGACCACATCAACAAGCAAACCAGCAAGAACCACATGATTATCTCAATAGACACAGAAAAAGCATTTGATAAAATACAACACCCATTCCTATTAAAAACACTAGAAAGCATAGGAATAGAAGGGTCATTCCTAAAAATAATAAACAGTATATATCTAAAACCATCAGCTAATATCATCTGCAATGGGGATATACTAGATGCATTCCCAATAAGATCAGGAGTGAAACAAGGATGCCCATTATCACCTCTACTATTTGACATTGTACTAGAAACACTAGCAATAGCAATTAGAGAAGAAAAAGAAATTGAAGGCATCAAAATAGGCAAGGAGGAGACCAAGTTATCACTTTTTGCAGATGACATGATGGTCTACTTAAAGAATCCTAGAGATTCAACCAAAAAGCTAATTGAAATAATCAACAACTTTAGCAAAGTTGCAGGATACAAAATAAACCCACATAAATCATCAGCTTTTCTATATATCTCCAACACAGCTCAGCAGCAAGAACTAGAAAGAGAAATCCCATTCAAAATCACCTTAGACAAAATAAAATACCTAGGAATCTACCTCCCAAGACAAACACAGGAACTATATGAACACAACTACAAAACACTCGCCACACAACTAAAACTAGACTTGAACAATTGGAAAAAACATTAACTGCTCATGGATAGGACGAGCCAATATAATAAAAATGACCATCCTACCCAAACTTATTTATCTATTTAGTGCCATACCCATTGAACTACCAAAATACTTCTTCACTGATTTAGAAAAAACCATAACAAAGTTCATTTGGAAGAACAAAAGATCAAGGATATCCAGGGAAAGAATGAAAAAAAAAACACATATGATGGGGGCCTTGCAGTCCCTGACCTTAAACTATATTACAAAGCAGCAGTCATCAAAACAATTTGGTACTGGCTAAGAAACAGAAAGGAAGATCAGTGGAATAGACTGGGGGAAAGCGACCTCAGCAAGACAGTATATGATAAACCCAAAGATCCCAGCTTTTGGGACAAAAATCCACTATTCGATAAAAACTGTTGGGAAAATTGGAAGACAGTGTGGGAGAGACTAGGAATAGATCAACACCTCACACCCTACACCAAGATAAATTCAAAATGGGTGAGTGACTTAAACATAAAGAAGGAAACCATAAGTAAATTAGGTAAACACAGAATAGTATACATGTCAGACCATTGGGAGGGGAAAGACTTTAAAACCAAGCAAGACATAGAAAGAATCACAAAATGTAAAATAAATAATTTTGACTACATCAAATTAAAAAGCTTTTGCACAAACAAAACCAATGTAACTAAAATCAGAAGGAAAACAACAAACTGGGAAAAAATCTTCATAGAAACCTCTGACAAAGGTTTAATTACTCAAATTTATAAAGAGCTAAATCAACTGTACAAAAAATCAAGCCATTCTCCAATTGATAAATGGGCAAGGGACATGGATAGGCAGTTCTCAGATAAAGAAATCAAAACTATTAATAAGCACATGAAGAAGTGTTCTAAATCTCTCATAATCAGAGAGACGCAAATCAAAACAACTCTGAGGTATCACCTCACACCTAGCAGATTGGCTAACATAACAGCAAAGGAAAGTAATGAATGCTGGAGGGGATGTGGCAAAGTAGGGACATTGATTCATTGCTGGTGGAGTTGTGAACTGATTCAACCATTCTGGAGGGCAATTTGGAACTATGCCCAAAGAGCGACAAAAGAATATCTACCCTTTGATCCAGCCATAGCACTGCTGGGTCTGTACCCCAAAGAGATAATGGACAAAAAGGCTTGTACAAAAATATTCATAGCTGTGCTCTTTGTGGTGACCAAAAACTGGAAAACGAGGGGATGCCCATCAATTGGGGAATGGCTGAGCAAATTGTGGGATATGTTGGTGATGGAATACTATTGTGCTAAAAGGAATAATAAAGTGGAGGAGTTCCATGGAGACTGGAACAACCTCCAGGAAGTGATGCAGAGCGAGAGGAGCAGAACCAGGAGAACATTGTACACAGAGACTAATACACTGTGGTATAATCGAACGTAATGGACTTCTCCATTAGTGGCGGTGTAATGTCCCTGAACAATTTGCAGGGACCCAGGAGAAAAAAACACCATTCATAAGCAAAGGATAAACTATGGGAGTGGAAACACCGAGGAAAAGCAACTGCCTGAATACAGCGGTTGAGGGGACATGACAGAGGAGAGACTCTAAATGAACACTCTAATGCAAATATTATCAACATAGCAATGGGTTCTAATCAAGAAAACATGTAATGCCCAGTGGATTTACGCATCGGCTATGGGGGGTGGGGGGAGGAAAAGAAAATGATCTATGTCTTTAATGAATAATGCTTGGAAATGATCAAATAAAATATATTAAAAAAAGATCTAAATTTTAAAATATATAGAGGAGTAAGTCAAATTTATAAGAATAGGAGTCATTTCCCAATTGAAGCCCAAGACTATGAAGAGGTAGTTTTCAGAGGAAGGAATCAAAACTATCGATAATCATATAAAATTACTAATAATTAGAGAATGCAAATTAAATCAACTCTAAGTCACCAATAATGAGAAAATTGTAAATTAAAGCAACTCTGAGGTGCCACCTAGCAGCAATCATATTGGCTAACTTGACAAAAAAAAGAAAATTATGGGTGTTGGAGGACATAATGGAGAAGATATATATATATACTAATGGGTACTAGTTAAAATATTTTGGAAAGCAATTTGAAGGTATGTCCAAAAAACTAATAAGATGTACATATTTTTAAACCATCAATATTGTTACTGGATCTATGCCCAAAGAGATAAAAAAGAGGAAAAGTTTTCTTATGTACAAAAATATTTGTAGGAACTCTTTTTTGTGGTAGCAAAGAATTGGTAGCTGAGAGGATGGGGATAGGTGAACAAATAAATGGTATATGAATATAATTGAATACTATTGAGCTATAAGCAACGATTCAGGGATGGTTTCAGAAAATCTTTTGAAGACTTGTTTGAACTCTTGCAGAATGAAGTGAGCAGGACCAAGAGAATAATAATCTATACAGTAAAAGAAATAGTGTAAAGTTAATCAACTTTGAAAGTAATTCCATCAGCACAATGATCAGTCACAGTTTCAAGGACTCATGATGAAAAGCTCTCAATTTTCAAATAGAGGACTGGTGGAAACAAAGTATAGATTGAAGAATATTTCCTTAAAATGTTTCTTGCTTTTTAGTAGGGGGTGGTGAGGGGGAGCATGATTAATGTGGACATTTATTTTGTATTACTATACATTTTTTAATGGATTCTGTTTTTCTTGCTTTTTCAAATGAGTAGAACAGCAGGTAGGGAGGGAGAGAATTCAGAACTGAAAATAAAATAAAATTGAATTAAAACAATACAGGATAAAATAAACTTTTTGAATCCAACAAAAAGGATATAATAAATTCAACATATTTTCAAAGCTGTCCTGCTTGCCTTTGTTTCCTACTGATCTGCCTTCTGTTCTCTTTGGTGCATTTTTGACATACTTCAATGGTTTTCTTTTTTTGTTTCTTGTCTTAAATTTTTTAGGAACATTTGGGGAACACTATTGCTACCTTAGCTTCCAAACTGAAAGAAAAACAAAACGATTGCATAATTGTGCAAAATAAAGTCCATGTTGGCCATGTCTGAAAATATATGGCTCTCCCTGTACCTTGAATTTAAAAAATGATATCTTTTGTTTTTATATCACCAATTTTGCACAATATTCCCCCTGCACCTCCCAGAGAGACATTCCTTAAAAGAAGTTTAAAAAGGAAAGCACATTTCAGCCATACTAAGCAACATGTGAACCAAATCTGAATTGCATGCAATGCACCATGCCCAGAGTCTCCCATCTCTCAGAGGAAAAGGAAAGATGTGCATTTTCCTTCATGTCTCTTTGAAGTCATAATTTAATAGCATTCAACATTAATTGATTTGTGATTGTTCTTCCTATTTATATTGTTACAATCATCTACATTGTTTTCTTGGTTCTGTTTATTTCACTTTGCCTTAATTCATATTAGTTTAAATTAATTTCTGGTCCTAGTGTCAAAACACAACATCTGAGCATTATCCTATCTTTTGAATGTCCCAAGCTATTAGACTTTTTTTTTAATCAAAGATTTAATTCAAGGTACAAATGACTTATCTGTATGACTTATCTGGCCAGAGTTACAGCTGACCCAAAGATGGGAATCAAGTCAAGAAGCATTGTTAAGTAATCACTATTCTAAGCACTGAAGATACAAAGAGGTAAAAAATAGTCCTTGCCCTCAAGATGCTTACAGTCTAATGGAATGAGAGACACACACAAACAAATATGTACAAAGACGATATAGAAATCTCAGAAAGAAGGCACGGCCATTGAGGAAGACTGGGGAAAAGCTTCTGACAGGTTTATTCAGAAGGTGAGATTTTAGCTAAGAGGAAGCCAGGGAATCTGAGGCAGAAATGAGGAATAGCTAATGCTGAAGTCAGAATTCAAAAAGATCATGACAGACCAGAATATTCAACTAAACAATTAAAATTCAATAAGGAAAAATGCAATGTCTTATACTTGGGTTTAAAAATGGATTCCCCCTATTAAAGATATGGGAACCCTAGGTACACAGAAGTTTACCAGAAAAAGAATTGGGTGTTTTAGTGGACTTGCAAACTCAATATGAGTCAGTAGCCTTATATAATAGCTAAGAAAGCTAAACCAATTTTTGACTCCATTGAGAAGCATAGTGTCCAGGTCTCAGAAAATAGCAATCACTCCCAGAGACTCATGTTCAGTTTGGGGCATCATGTCAGAAAAGACATCAGTAAACTGAAGAGTTTCCAAAGGAGGGCAGTTAGTATAGTGAAGGCTGTAGGTACAATTGAAGGAATTCTAGATGTCTAGTCTGGAAAAGAGAAAACTCCAAGTTCTTGAAGTTGCCCCCAACTGCATGCCCCAAAGTAAGGAG
The DNA here is from genome assembly GCF_027887165.1 of Monodelphis domestica. Lineage (NCBI taxonomy): Eukaryota > Metazoa > Chordata > Mammalia > Didelphimorphia > Didelphidae > Monodelphis > Monodelphis domestica. Next base: position 141,877,128 of record NC_077233.1, on the reverse strand, counting down.
TATGATCACTGTCTCCAAATATTCAAAAGACTGTCCCTTGGAAGAGACATCAGTTAATGTACTTAGTCCAGGGGACAGAATCAGGAGAAATGGGTGGAAACTCCAAAGAAGCAAACTCCTGGTTTATGTAAAGAACTTGCTTACAGTTAGAGCTCTCTCAAAGGTAGGGCCTCTCTTTTCTTTGGAGAGCAGTAGATAGAGGGTAGTTGACCACTTGTCTAGGTTTGTTGTTGAAAGAGTTCCCTTTTGGCTGCAGGCCTTTGAGGCCTCTTCCAACACTGGAACTCTGAAACTTTAAACTCCATGTGGCATGGAATTAGAGATTTCCTTAATCTGGGGAGAAGTTCCGCTGGGGGAGGGTGTGTGGTTGCAGTGAAGACTTTCTAAAGGAGACTGCATAGTCACTCTCAGGTGTAGCTTTACTGGGATGAGGGCAGGACATTATCCTTTAAAGGGTCCTGCTCCTGCCCCTGCCCCTGTCAAGGTTATAGAGAAAAATAGGTCAAAGGATGAAGAGGAAAGGAGGAGAGAAAGGAGGTGTGGGGACAGTTGTTATGAAGAGGAAGCTTCCTCCCCTACCCCATCTCTGGATGTTGGCACCCTGAGGCAAAATCCTTTTTGCTTCTTGGCTCTGAGATTTAGGGGGAAATAGAATTAAGGGACTGGAGAACATCAGTGCTGGAGGAGGACTTCAGAAGACGTCTAACTCAACTTCTTATTTTATGGGAATGAAATAGAAATCTAGAGAGGAGAGGGGAAACACGCAAGGTCATATGACAAACAACAGAAGTAGGGTTAGAATCTTGACTCCCAGGCCATAGCTTTCCATCACATTAACCATACATTGACTGTTACATGCCTGGGCTTTGGAATAGGTACTGAATGTCCTCTTACTTGTAGATATGACTTAATATTTTCTTGTGGCTATATGGCCCTGGGTGTGTATCTGCTTAGTTTATCCATTTTAGAATGCAATTATCACAGGATCATAGATTTAAAGTCAGAGGGCAATCTAGGGGTTCTGAAATCTAAACATTATCATCTATAAAATAAGGAAACTGAGAGCTATGGTGGGGATTAAATGACCTGTCTATGGTAATACAAGTAGTAAGTGCCAGATGCAGGATCTGAATGCAGATATCCCTGACTCAAATTCTAGTCCACTCTTTACTTTGCCCCTTACATGCTTTTACAGAAAAGACAAATCTATTTATTTACCTTAGGTCTTGTATTTAGATATCTAGTGCATACGGAATACTCAGAAACGTTTGGTGATAAGGAGTGAGTTGAAAAATTAGACATCTTCAGCCTATTTGTGTCTGATTTGTTTTTCTTTTGGGGGGATGAGAGGTCCATTTCTTGATTTTGTGGTGTGTTATTCAAGAGCACGTGTCCCTGAAGAGCATTAACTAGATGAGGAGTGAGTACCATATGAAATAGTCTCTGTAGGGGCAGCTACGTAACACAGTGGTTAGAGTGCCAGGCTTGGAGTTGGAAGGATCTGACTTCAGACATTTCCTAGCTGTATGACCCTGAACAAGTCACTCAACGCTGATTGCCTAGCCTATGCCACTCTTCTGTCTTAGAAATGATACTAAGATAGAAGGTAAAGGTTTTTTTTTTTTTTTTTAAAGAGAAACATCTACTATATGTCAATCTCTACCTGTTGAAATTCTCTCTATCCTTCAGTTTACATGCTACCTCTTAGACGTCTTTCCAGATTCTCATGGCTGGAATGAGCACACCGTCTTCATTCTTTATGCCTTATTTATCTACCTTTACTAGATGTCCCTACTAAACTGAGACCAGGGACTGCCTCACATTGATCATTATATATGTTCCAGTCTGGAACACAAATAAATCTTAGAAATTAATAGAGCCATATCTATTTGTCTTGAAAATTAACAGATCTTGAAAATTAATAGATCTGTATCTATATATATCTATAAAATATGTATTATATATACAGACACAAAATATTTATACATATATAACATGCACACATACTATATATACATACACATATATATATAACATAAACATATACAACACATACAGGATATAGGGACAGCTAGGTGGCACAGTGGATAGAGTGCCAGGTATGAAGTCAGGAAAGCTCATCTTCCTGAGTTAAAATCTGGTCTCAGATATTTACTAGCTCTATAACCCTAGGGAAAATCATTTAATCCTGTTTGCCTCAGTTTCCTCCTGTGTAAAATGAGCTAGAGAAGAAAATGGCAAACCACTCTAGTATCTTTGCCAAAAAACCCAAATGTGGTCAACAAGAGTCAGACATGCTTGAAATGACTAAACAACAAAAATACAATGTATATGTGTGTGTGTATATATATATATATATAGTGTACAGCATATACACATATATTTTATATACACATGCATATATGTATGCACACATATACTCACATAAATGTATACATGTTTTATTTGTATAATGCATCATATAGAATATATCTCTATAATATACAGAATATAGAATACATTACAAACATAACATAAAAATAATGTAATACCGCATAAAATAAAATTTAAACCTGGGATATTTGTCTTAGTTTTCTGACTCTAGCCATGGCTGAATGGATAGCTAAAGTCGGATTATTTAGGCAGCAAAAAAGGAGAAAGAATATATTACACAGGGCTAGCAACACATTTTTAAAAAACCTTTTTCTACAGATAAAATCTTATACTCCACTGCTAAGACCCTTCACTGATTCTTCATTGCTTATTGAATTCAAATTCTTTATCCTGGCATTCAAGGTTTTCAACAAACTGATTCCAATCAATACCTTTCTAGCCACAACTTTGACTATTTCCTCACACATAGTCTGTTGTTTAGCTATACTAAATTATTTATTGTCCTTTTAATAGGTCCAGCATTCCTCATCATTGCCTCATTTATTCAAGTGCTTTGCTATTACTGTATATGAACCTTGGGATATTGGCCTCAGTTTTCTTAACTGTAAAATGAGAGAAGTTAAACTGGGTTATCTCGAAAGCCCCTTCCAGTTCTAGATCCTATGGGATTTGGTCTGGGACTTAAAATATGCAAGAGTAGAGCCCTTCACCCATCAGCCTAGTGGGACAAAGAATCCTTGAAATAGATGTGTCATAACCCAAAAGCACCCCAATATTATGATTTTTCTCTTCTTTCTTAAAGCTCTTGCTGCCTGAGCTCAGGCATAAGCTATAAAGTAGAGAGACCATAGCATGCCCTGGGAAGCACATGGGGTAATTAATTTTGACTTACAGAAGCTGTATTAAATTGGATAGAAACTGGTGAAAATAGGATTAGGAATGGAGTTTAGCCAAGAGCAAACAGAATTAAAACTCCCAAAGTGTGGGGCGGCAAAGCTCCGATCCCTGGCTCAATGAAAGCAGACAGCATTGGACACATTTCTGAGGGATGCTGTAATATCGGCAAGTACAACCTTCCTGGTACCAGACCAGAGGAGGGGGCGGAAAGTTCTTTCTTTGAAAGATGTCTAGGTTATTTTTTTTCTCCTTCCTTGTGACTGCCTTATCTGTTCTGAGCTCATACAGTTCTGGGGATTAATTATGAAACAATTAAAATTATGTGCAGAGCAAGCCATGATTTCCCCTGGCCCTTTCATCACCCCCACAGAAATCTAATTAGTGTGGGATTAACTCTGCCACAAATCACCAAGAATGGAACTGCCTCTTAGGAAAAGAAAATGAAATCCCAGAACCAGAGAAGTTCAGGGCCAACTGTCTGACAATACAAGTGTTAAAGCATAGTGTTCGCTCAGGATACCAGGCTGGACTCTGACAGAGGCAGCACATATGGTTGGAAAACGTCCCTCCAAGGCATCATTCTCATTTCCCTTTGCTTCTCTGGTTCTCCCTTGACGCCCTCTCCACTCCCACCTCACCCAGACTTACTTCCACCTTTACACTTTAATAAATGGTGAATTAATTCAAGGTCAGATGACCCAGGATGGTGAAAATGTAGAGGGGTCACCTAAGACTGAGCTTCATGTTGGAATCTGATTTTTGCAGCTGTGGTCTGGAACAGAGAAACATGCAGAGCTCCTTCCTTTAAAAAAGGAAAAGAAAAGGAAAAGAAAAGTTTCAGGATTCCTGGCAATCCTGTGGGTCTTAGTTGGACAGCTGAGCTCTAAATGTTTTTGCTTTGTCTGAAGAAATTCAGAATATATGACAAAAGAAATTTCAAAAGCTGTACCAGGTGATCTCATGGAAAAGCTGAGTCAAAGGGAAGACCCTGTCCTTAATTACATCTACTGAAAAGGAAATGTCCTCAAGGGCTATGGCTATATCCCATAGAGGTTGGAACCACTTACTCAGGATTGATTAGACTTTTCCTAGGGGTGTGCCCCATGGGATTCAAGAGAATAACTCCTTTTTCTTGATGCTCCAGACCCATGTCCTCAGCTAACTGCCTGATCGATATTTCCAGCTGGTTGTTCCACAGGCATCTGAAACTCAACATGTCCAAAACTGAATTCATTATCTCTTACCCTAAATCTCCTTTTTCAGCCTTCTCTATTTCTTTAAATGGCACCATCATTCTTCTAGACACTCCGATTGGGAACTTTAATGTTATCCTGGACTCATTGGTATTCTTCACTTCCCCATATTCAAGAAGTGATGGACTCTTGTCAATTAATTCGACCTCCACAACATGTCTCAAAACTACCTCCTTTTCTTTTAATCACATCCTAGTTTAGGATCTCATCATTTCTCCCCTGGTCTATTTGCCTCTTAATTGGTCTCTCTTCATCAAGTGTCTCTTCTCTCTCATTTGTCTTCCACCCAACTGTTGAAGTGATTTTCCTGAAGCACAGATCTGATGATTTCTCTTCTCTATCAAATGAATTCCAACTGGGTTGCAATTACCTCTAGGATCAAAAATAAATTCCTGTGTTACTTAACAACCTGCCCCAATTTCCCTTTTCAGCCTTCAAGTATTAGATAGCCTGGCCAAAATGACCTTCGCTGTCCCATGACCATGGCATTCTATCTTCTAACTCTGCCTTTATACTGGCTGTCCCCCATGCTTGGAATGCATTAACTGTGACTCTTATTATACCTGGTATCATCTCAAAATTCAGTTGGAACCCTACCTCATACATGAAGCTTTTCCTGATTCCCTCTAGCCAGTAGTCCCCTTTCTTCTAAAAAATGAGCTTTTATTTACCGTGTGTATGTACACATAGGCACACAGTTTTTTTCCCCTGATAATTGTTCTCAAGGTATGGGTGAGGGCCCCCAAGGGATCCTGGTTATCATTATGTTAATACCAGGATGCTCAAATTTCCAATACAGAATATATCAATAGATGTAACTCACATAAACAGCCGCTCTTCAGGGGGAGTCAATAATTTTTAAGAATTTAAAGGGGTCCAGAGACCAAAACATTTGAGAATCACAGCATACTAATAAAGTCACATATCCAGCCTCTATCTTTATAAAATATAAGTCCCTTAAAGGTAGGGGCCATTCCCCTCCACCCCTTTTTGTTATCCCTAGTATCTGCCACATAGTAGGAATTTAAATCCTTATTGAATGTTATTGAATTATTATTCATGTTATTCCTTCCCATATGATCCTGGTCAATAATTCACCATTAATTTCTCACTATTTCTAGGCCAGATGTTTGAAAAGCTATATATCCTTTCTCTTCTGTGAGATATGGATTGCTGGTATAGTTTATCTTTAAAAAAAATGTCCTGGAATCACTAGGGTTAAGGAAAAAAATCCAGCCCAGTTTTCTCTGCTTTTTCCATCAGCAGTGATTATAAAAACCTACCAGTGAGACCTGTGCAGATGTGATTCTGTTGATAAAGGGAGAGGAGATGTGATTCTGACTTGGCAATGATTCTGGCCAGGCTAAGAGAGATTGTGTGTGCTTAGGACGCTCAAGGGAGCAGGTGTGACTCAAAGGCTAGCCTCATGAATAGCCTTTAAGTAAATACAACCTTATCTGACAAGTTTCTCTGTCCTGCAGGATAGTGGGCAGATGGGGAATTGGTCTTGGAGTGATGGATTTAAATCCCACCTTATATACGTACTAACTGGCCAATGGTTCTAGGCTACTAGGATACAAGGAAACTTGATGGTAGTTAATATTGATGATTATTGTATTTGCTCTTTTGTGTCATGGTGTTTGTGTTTATATTTAAGCTCTCTTAGTTGCATTGGTGACATGTAAAACTTTCTTCTCAAGCCTGCTTTGTGTAATTCTGATTATGAATACAATATATGGAAAAACCTTATAAATCTGGCTTTTAAATAAGTGATTCATAGTGAAAGTGGGTCGCCCACTCCCACTATGAATCACAAGGGGAAACTGAGCAATTGAGGGGATTAGGATGGCAAGAGGTTAAATATGGGAATTGAGTAAACTATACTGACTCCATTTTGTGAAATGATTCTGGAACGAGCTCAGTTCTCTTTCTTTTCTTTTTTTTATACTAAAGTCATTTTTTTAACTAATAGAATTTATTTCCAGATATCTCAGCCTCCTCTTCTCACACCATAGAAGACATTATTTGGCAAACTGGTATGTATATAGAGAGCATATCTTTTGTATTTCCACTTCTCAGTTCATTCTCTGAAGGTGAACATTGAAAATTTATTCTTCAAATATTAAATTTGTAGTTGTATGTAATGTTCTCTTGGTTCTGCTCATTTTACTCTTCATTTTCTCATGTATTTCTTTCTCATGTATTTAAAAAAAATTAGTCTGCTCATTATTTCTAATGGCATAGTAGTGTTTCATCATCAGTTCCCTATCTTTTCAAAATTTATCATTTATTTATTTATTTTTAACATGCTTTTCTTTTTAACTTTTCAGTTCCAAATTCTCTCTTTCCATTCCCCTTCCCCACCCACTGAGAAGGCAAACAATATGATATCAGTTATACATGTGAAATCATGCAAAACATTTCCATATTAGCCATATTATTTTTAAAAGCAAGAAAAATAAAGAAAGTGAGAAAATTATATTTCAGTTTGTACTCAAAGTTCAGCATTTCTTTCTCTGGAAGTGGATAGCATTTTTTCATTATGAGCCCTTTGAAATTGTCTTGGATTATTGTAATGTTCAGAGTAGCCAACTCTTTCATAGTAGATCATTATTACAACATTGCTAATACTCTGCACAATGATCTTGACCTCACTTTACTTTGAACAAGTTCATATAGGTTTTGCCATATTTTTCTGAAACCAGTCCCATTTCTTATAGCTCTATAGCCACATTGGTGAAGATGTGGCATATGTGCCCCAGCATGCTAGAAGGGTCTACTACATTTTCCCTTTCTACAGTGCCTGAGGAGAATTTTCACAGTGCCCCTCTGCCCAGCAGCCCAATGTGAGCACTTTCACTCTCCACTGTCTAGGGTACTCTGTGTGTGTGTGTGTCACAGGAATCTTGAAGGTGCAGTTTGGGCATGTGATCTCTAAAATGTTCGCCAGTGCTACTCTATAGTATTCCATTATAATCAGATGCCATAACTTGTTTAGCCTATTCCCCTATTGATGAACATCCCTTCAATTTCCAGTTTTTTGCAACCACAAAAAGAACTGTTATAGATATGTTTGTATGTATAGGACCTTTTCCTTTTTCTTTGATCTCTTTGGGATACAGACTTAATAGTGGTATTGCTAGGTCAAAGGGTATACATAGTTTTATAGCCCTTTGAACAGAGTTGCAAATTGTTTTCCAGAATGATTGGACCAGTTCATAATTCTACCAACAGTTCATTAGTGTAGCTGTTTTCATCTTATCCCCTCCAACATTTGTCATTTCTGATAGGTGTGAGGTGGAACCTGAGAGTTGTTTTAAATTGCATTTCTCTAATCAATAGTGGTTTAGAGTATTTTTTTTTTTGGCATGACCACAGATAGCTTTAATTTCTTCTTCCAAAAACTGCCTATTCAAATCCTTTGGCCATTCGTCAATTGGGGAATGGCTCTTATTTAAAAACAAAACAAAACAAAACAAAACAACTTTTACAAACTCTGTATTAGTGCCAATTCTAAGAACAGTGGCATGGGCTAGGTAAAATCAGGGTTAAGTGATTTGTCCAGGGGCACATGACTAGGAAGTGTCTGAGGCTAGATGTGAACTCAGAACCTTCCAATTTTGATCCTAGCACTCTGTCTATTGTGTTACATAGCTGGCCCAGTTCTTATTTTTATAAATTTGAATCAGTTTATATTTGATAAATTAAGTATTGGGGAAATTTGCTGTAAATTTTTTGATATTACTTTATTTTCTATGGTACCTTTTAGCAAAATGTAGTTTCCCTGATCATGTCTTTTAATTAGGTCAATTTTGACTTTTGCTTTGGGTGAGATCATGATTGCTCTCTCTGCCTTTTTTTTTACTTCAGCCAAAGCATATTAAATTCTGTTCCAGCTCTTTATTTTAAATCTGTATATATTTTTCTATTTCAAGTGTATCTTCTAAACAACAAATTGTTGGCTGCTATTTTCTAATCTATTCTCCTACTTGCTTCCATTTTCTGGGTGTGCTCATCCCAATCACATTCATAATTATGATGACTAACTGCATATTTCCCATTATTCCATTATCTTCCATTTCTTCCTCTCTCTCTCTTTTTATCCCATCCCTCTTCAAAAGTATATTTTGCTTCTAACCCCTACTTGCTTTAATCTGCTTTTGCTTTTATCATTACACCTTTCCCTGTCTTTCTTCTATCCCTGTCCTCTCCTCTTTCCATAAAGGGTAAATTACATTTTTACACAAAAATGATTATGTGCGCATGTGTATCTCCTTCCTTATTTGGACCAATTATGATGAGAATGAGGTTCAAGAATTGTCTGCCACATCCCCTCCCCCATTTCACCTTCCATTGTTAAAACTCTTCCTTGTGTGCATCTTTTATATGAGAAAAATTTCCTCATTTTACCTTTCCATTTCCCTCCTTCTAGTGCATTTCTCCATCTTATCCCTTCATTTATTGGGAGAATATTCCAACATAACCAACTCACTCATACCTTCTGTCTATATAAACTCCTCTTCATTGCCTTAATAATGCTAAAATTCTTAGGTTACATGCTTCATCTTTCCATATAGGAAAATAAACAGTTTAACTTTATTGAGTCTCATGATTATTCTTTCCTGTTTCCCTTTTTATGCTTCTCTTGAGTCTTGCATTTGAAAGTCAAACTTTCTATTTAACTCTGGTCTTTTCATCAGAAATATTGAAATTTTTTTTATTTTTTGGAATTTATTTGAATATCCATTTATATTTATTTGAATATTCATTTTTCCCCTGAAAGATACTCAGATAGCCAGATAGATAATTGTTGGCTGTAATCCTAACTCCTTTGCCCTCTGGAACACCATATTCTGGGTCCTCTGATTCTTTAATACAGAAGCTGTTAAATCTTGTGAAGTCCTAATGGTGGTTCGATGATATTTGAATTGTTTCTTTCTGGATGCTTGAAATATTTTCTGTTTTATCTGTGAGCCCTAGAATTTGGTTAAAATATTCTGAGGAATTTGGAGATTTCTTTCAGATGGTAATTGGGAGGTTCTTCCAATTTCTTTTTTTCCTTTGGGATCTAAGATATTGGGACACTTTTCCTTGTTAATGTCTAGAAATATATCTAAGCTCTTTCTTTGATCATGGTTTTCAGGTAGTCCAATAATTCTTTTTTTTTAAACCCTTAGCTTCCATCTTAGAGTCAATATTGTCTATTGGTTCCAAGGGAGAAGAGTGGTAAGGGCTAGGCAATGGGGGTCAAGTGACTTTCCCAGGGTCACACAGCTGAGAAGTGTTTGAAGCCAGATTTGAACCTAGGACCTCCAGTCTCTAGGCCTAGCTCTTAATCCACTGAGCTACCCAGCTACCCCCAGTCCAATAATTCTTAAATGATCTTTCTTGGATCTATTTTCCATGTCAATTCTTTTTCCAATGAGATTTTCCAGATGAGGAAACTGAGGTAAACAGGGAGAAGTAATTTTCGCAGGGTCACACAACTAGTAAGTGTTTGAGGTTGGATTTGAACTTAGAAAGATGAGTCTTCCTGACTGTAGGCCAGGTTATGTCTTGTGGAATCATTAGCTTCCATTTGTCCAATTCTATTTTTTAAGGAATTATTTTCTTACATAATATTTTTGACCTATTCTGCTTTTTAAAATATTCTTTTCCTTGGTGATTTTTTTGTGCCTCTTTTATCATTAGGCCAGTTCTATTTTTTAAGGTATTATTTTCACCACTTTGTTATCTAATTATTTCCCCTGGTATAAAGCCCTCTAATCTGTTTTTTTTTTATGTTCCTTTTTCCTCTTGTACAACCCATCTTCTACATAAGCTGCCAACGTTCTACATCTCAATCTTTAGTGGCTCCCTATTCTTTCTAGGATCAAATATAAGCTCCTCTGTTTGGCATTTAAAGAACCTGACATCCATTTTCTTTCAGGTTCATTATATATTTCTCCTCTTCATAAACTCTTGGTTCTGCCTGATCTAGTCCAAACAGCCTCCTTGCTCTTCATTACACAATTCTTGATAACTGTCCAGGCTTCCTTTATACCTGGAATGCATTCTCTACTAGTTTCTAGGACACCTTTGTTGTTCTTTAGTCATTTTGAGTCATGTACAACTCTTTGTGACCCCATTTGGGGTTTTCTTGGTAAAGATACTAACGTTCTTTGTCATTTCCTTCTCCAGCTCATTTTCCAGATGAGGAAACTGAGGGAAACAGGGGCAAGTGGTTTTCTCAGGGTCTTACAACTAGTAAGTGTTTGAAGCTGGATTTGAACTTAGGAAGATGAGTCTTCCTGACTCTAGGTCAGGTATTCTATCTATGGCATCATCTAGCTGAACTAAAAATTGTTGAGAAGTCCAAAGATTATTTATTTATACAAGTTAGGGCTATCAATATTTAGATGCCTTGGTATTATCATGAAAAGAATTCTGACCTCATAGACCTCACCATAGTCTACCAGGGAGTAGGGAATGACAGTTCCTGAACCACACCCTGAGAACCACTAACTTTAAAGTTAACTAGCACCAATTTTCAGGGGTAAAGACAAGGAAGAAAGGGCTCACATAATATCAGAAGGAAAGTTGAAACAATGAACAAAAAGCTGGAGGGCTACAGGAGAAAATATTGAGGAAGAACCAATTCTGGTTTCCTTCTTGGTAGTCCACCCATAATGGGTCTGTGAGTCACTCTACAGACTTCTTGGTGGTAGTGGTGATGGTGGGGTGGTGGGGTGGTGGGAAGGATGGTAGTTCATAATCAGATACTGTACAACAAAGATGTCAAACTTGATGATCAATGGCCAATACTGACAAGTGGGGTCTGAAACAAGTTAAAAAGTGATTGGGAAATGTTTAGCAAATAAAAATACAATACAACACAGGTGATGTCAATGTGTGATTTTTTAAGTCAATATATGGCATGCAGGGATCCATTTCTATTTGAATTTAACTCCCCTGTTTTTAGTCCTTTTCTGTGTGAAACCTTTCCTATGCCTCTACCTAAAACCTTTTCTTGGAAGCTTTTTGAGTGCTTAAAAGCAAAACTCCAGATTAAGGGTTCTTAATTTATGATCTTTGAACTTATTTTAAACATATTTTGATAATTTTAAATTGAGTTAATTTTTAAATAATATTCACTATTTAATACATTTAAAAATATTATTGTGAGAAAGGCCCCAGACTACCAAAGAGGTACACAATACAGAAAAGTTTGAGAATCTCTACTCTAGATATTAAAATACTCAGGTTTCATCTGGGTGGAAGGAAATGATCTAAAGTGAGAGGTCGCAGAAGTAGACCTTGTTCCCTGAGGAATTTTCTCCTGCAAGTGCTTTAAGGTACTACATGGAAGAGCTAGTACTTCAACCTGGATCTCCTAACAAGTGTAATGGAAAGAGACTACTAATGACCCTGAGTTGCAGGTCTCCCTACGATTTCTCTCTGAGAAGGCTAAAAGCATACCCAACATACATGGCTTGCATACTTTGACCAGGAGCCCTTTTGTGACTCATTCTTCATTCATTTATCATCAGATTAAATTTACACAGCAGCTATTGGCAGCTGTTGGTGTAGTAGATAGAACCTTGGGTTTGGGGTCAGGAAGACACATCTTCATGTGTAACCCTGAGCAAGTCACTTAACCCTATTTGTCTTAGTTTTTTCATCTGTAAAATGAATTAGAGAAGGAAATGGCAAATGACTCCAGTATCTTTTCCAAGAAAACCCTAATATGGGTCATAAAAAGTCAGACACAATTAAAACAAGAAACAATAACAACCAATTAATAATAGTTAACATTTATTGAACATATTCTGATTTGAATCTCCCAACAATGATTTAGGTGCATTTTCAGATAAAGTTGTATAATAAATTCATGAGAACATAACTGGTAAATACCAGAGTCAAGATTTGAACATTGGGTTCAGTATTATAATAAACTATGATGCTTCACATGTATATAGGATACCTCTGACCTTGGTGTGGGTCTTTCTACCCCTTTTGAAATAGGAGTCATGAGAACCAAGACCCTAGATTTCTTATAATACAAGGATTATTAAACTTGTGCCTCTGAAGTTATTTAAAATATGTTGATAACTACATTTTAATAAAGTTGGTTTTCTTTTAATACTATATATTTTATTTTATTCACTTAAAAGCATATTACTCTACTGGATCTGTATCCTAAAGAGATCAGAGATAAAGGAAAAAGACCTCCCTGTGCCAAAATGTCTTTAGCAGCTCTTTTTTGTAGTGGCAAAGAATTGGAAACTGAGGGAATGTCTATCACCTGGGTAATGGATGAATAAGTCATGGTATATGATGGTAATAGAATATCATTACACCATAAGAAATGATGAACTGGATGAATTCAGAGAAACTTGGAAAGACTTATATGAACTGATGCAAAGCGAAGTGAGCAAAGGCAGGAGAACAATGTATACAGTAACAGAAATATATACAATGGTCAGCTGTGAAGGACTAAACCATCATCAGTGAAGCAAGTTTCCAAGATAACTACAAGGAATTCATGATGAAAAATACTATTTACAGCCGAAGAAGAGATTGTTGGAGTCTGATTGCAGATTAAATCATGCCATCCTGCACTTTATTTCTTTCATAGTTGTGTTTATTGCATGTGCGATATGTGTCTTCTATCACAATGAACAATATGGAAATATGTATTGCATGAAAGCAGTGGTATAATCTATATCAGACTATTTACTGTCTCAGAAACAGTGTGGTGAAGGGAAGGAGAGAGAAACTCTAAATCCTAAAATGTCAGGAAACTGTCAAAAATTGTTTCTATATGTAGCTGAAAAATAAAAATTAAAAAAGCATATCATTATAAGAAATGATCCATAGGCTTCAGCAGACTACCAAAGGAGTCTGTTACCCAGAAAAGGTTACGATTTCCTGTCTTAAGATGCCAGTGTACCCTGCTGAGTGAGGCTGTGACCTTCTTTACCATGACTTATCTCAACTCTAGCTACTCTGTTTATGTCCTATAAACCTCGGCTTTCTAAGAGGAAGAAGAGAAGAATCCATTATCTGTTAGCTGGGACTGTGGGAAGGAGGAGGAAAGCAAAGCTGGCTGATCTCTTAATTGTGAGGAAGATCATTTTCATTTGTTACTGTATAATTCTACAGGTGTTAAATCAGCTCTTGGACTGCAGAGATCAAAGCAGCCTTGCTGGCCCGCTCAACTAAACACACATTCTTTGCTTGTTCCAACCCACTGGACCAATCAGGCGTGTTGAATGCTTAGAGCCTCAGTCAGCCAGCGGTAACATCATAGGTCTTTTCCTGAAAGGAGAGTCATCAGGAGAAGAAAGGTCTGGAAAGAAGGGTGTCAGGAAGAAGAAACTTTCCGAAAGGTAACTTCAGGGTACTCTGAGACTTAATCAAAGAAAGACATCATTAAAAAAACAAAATAAAATAAAACACAAGCACACATCCCTTTCTTTACCCCCAAGCAAATCCCCCTATTTGAGGATGCAAACAGAGTATCTCATTGTTTATATGAAATGGAGATTCACCAGATGAATCTTTCAGGCTGGAGACAAGGAGAAGCAATTTAAGCTTCCTAGACCTATGCCTTTGTAAGCCAGGCAAGAGAATGGGGGCAAAGAAATAGACCCAGTAGGAAAATGTGAGTGTGGGGCAGCACAGTGGATAGAGCATCAGGACTGGACTCAGGAAGACCTGAGTTCAAATTTGACCTGGGACACTTCTTAGCTGTGTGACCCTGGGCAAGTTACTTAATCCTGATTGCCCAGCCCTTGCCACTCTCCTATCTTAGAACTGATATTAAGACAGCAGGAAGGGGTTTTAAATAAAATTTAAAAAAGCGACTTCAGAGAATAAAATAAACAGGAGCAGGAACAGTGTGAGGGAAGAGGCTCAGGAAAAGGACAACAGAGAAATGAAAGATCATTTTGTTTGGCTGCTGAGAAAAAGCTCATAAGTGGTATTTATGATTGTTGTATTTCTCCTTTTCTCAGTGGTGAAATATATGACACATAGTTGGTGCTTGCTAAATGCCCACTGACTGACTGAACTGGAATCCTCTCATCATGGTGTCTTCAGTAGTTCTCAGACCCCAGATTCCTTCCAATTACCCCTTTGTGAGATGGGAGCTGATATCCTTTAGGTGGTATGGAAGGGGGACTCCTGAGCAAATTCTGAGAAGACCCTCAGGGGGATGAGGCTGTATTGCAGCCAGTTCTTCCTTGTTCATATGGTTGGCTATTAGCAAAAACTAGAATTATCAATGCAGTGAGATGCCTGGCTCATCTCCCTTATCCCAGGCTACTCACAGGACAGGTTTTCAAAGTTGGTAAGGGGTCTTTGTGCTTCGTGGTCTATTCCTCTATTGGGAAGTGGTAGAATATGTGTGTGTGTGTGTGTGTGTGTGTGTGTGTGTGTGTGTGTGTGTGTATGTAAAATAAGATCCTAAGTCTAGAACTTTTCAGAGGTTAGTTAGTTCAATTGCCATGTTTTACAAATAGAAATGAATTTTGAATCAAGGCTCTCTGACTTCAGGGTTCTTATTCTTTCTATTATTCCTTTCTGGGAAGAAAACTGGATTTGGAGTTGAAGGGTACTGAAGGTGGTACTAATTTCTTGCTTAATTTTGACCAAGTCAATTCTCTTGGGGTCATGTGGAAGGAAAGGTTTGGACCAAAGGATCTCTATGTTCTTCTACCCTTTGAAATCTTATGATTCTAATGATCTTGATCCAAGACTAAGTTCCATCACTAACCATGTGAACTTGGGTCTCTTCCTTACTCTCAGCCTCATTTTCAAAAATAAAATGAGGTAAGTAGACAATTCAATCCTCCAAGTGTAGTCTATGGATCTCTGGAGGTCCCCATTATTCTTTCAAGGGATCCATAAGGTCAAAATTATTTTCATAATTATATTAAGATCCTATTATCAAATAAAATATCCCTTCCTTTTCCAATTATCTATGTAGGGCTGGATATTCTGCATATATTTTAACTAAAACAACATATTGCCACAGAAATAGATGTGAGAATCAAGCTATTTTCTATTATCAGATATTAAAGAAATTTGCAAAAAAATGTGTAAAACAATGCCATTTTTCTCACTAATTTTTTTATTTAAAATATAGTTTAAAAAATAAAAGTGTTACTTGTGTTAACATGTAATGGATTTAATATTATTTTTAAATGAACTAGTAAGTGAATATTTGAAAATTTTATCAGTTTAAATTTCTAAGATGATACAAAAATGAGAGAGATAACTCACATAAAAAAGTTCTTTGGGAACTTCAATAAAACTTAAGAATGTAAAGGGGTCCTGAGGCCAGGTTTGTGAGAACCACTGGATCTTCACTGAGAATCACTGAAGATCTAAAAGTCTTTCTGAGTCTTTCTATCTAAGTTGGATTGTGGGAGCTCCAGGCTGAGGGGGTCAGGGCTTCATTCTCTAATCTAGGAACAAAAACACAGAATATCATAATTGGAAGAGCATTCTTCCTGTCCTGGAAGGTCGTACCTGTATCTGAACAAACATTGCCTTTCAGGCAGGCCCACAGATGGTATTGCTTAGACTGGAGTCATTGAGTCATGAGTAGGCATGCCAGTATGACAATTTTGAGATGGAGTCTAGATATAGCCCTCGTTACAATGATATTTCCCAATTTGGATCTTGTAGTCTATTTTCCAGATTCACCTTATTTCTGTTTTCTGATTAGGTCAAGGATTCTTAATCTGGGATCCACAGAATTCGTGAATAGATTGCAGGGCATCTTTGAACTTTAATGGGAAAAAAGAATTGCATCTTTATCTGCACTGACATCTTATTGAAATTTAGCATTTTAAAATCTAATTATGAATTTTTAAAAACCCAATTTATCCTGAGAGTGTATCCTATTTCATAGAATTTGACAGATTTCCAAGGGGATCTAGGAAACAAACAACAACAAGAAGAAGAATAATCTCTGATCCAAGTAGCCATCTGTAGCATACCTTGATGGTAATATAGTTTTTATTTATTCTCCTCCTTGCCTTCATCCAAATCTTTTCACTATATTTTGATACTCTGGTTCCTGGATTTATTTTGTTGTTTCTGTTGTTAAGTCATTTCATCATGTCTGATTCTATGTGACCCCACCAACTTTGTCCATGGGGTTTTCTTGGCAAAGATACTCGAGTGGTTTGCTATTTCCTTCTCCAATTAATCCTTATTTTATAGATGAAGAACTGGATTTTTACGTATCAGTTTATTTTTTCAGTATACAATGCTACTTCACCTTCCATTAAACTTAACCTCCCTTTTAAATAAGATTGATATACTCTTCTAGATTTATATACCCTTCTGTAACCAGGGGCTCAAGGGTTATTTGCATGAGACTCTCCTTATCGGGAGGAATTAATTTGAGTCCAGATTCAACCGTGGATGAGTTCTATCATCTTTTAGGAATTCTTTCCACCTTTGCTTATTATTATTGATAACTCCTTGGTGACTTATGAAATCTTAGAAAGTAAAGCTGCTTGAAGCCCCAGAGAAGTTAAGTGATTTGGGGCAACTAGGTAGCATGGTAGATAGACTACCATACCTGCAGTTGGGAGGACCTGGGCTCAAATCTGACCTCAAATACTTCCTGGATGTGTGACTCTGGATAAATCATTTAATCCCAGTTGTCTAGCTCTGGCCACTCTTCTCTCAGAATTGATACTTAGAAAGAAAATAAGGGTTAAAAAAAACGTTAAGTGATTTTCCTGGGGCTGTACAACTGCTAAGGATCAGAGGCAGGAACTGAACTCAGATCTTTATTTAGTAGGAAACTAAGATTTAACATGGTACAGAGAGGGAAGAATCTTGATTTCTCCACCAATTGTTGGCTATATTGACTGTGGTCAAATCACTTCATCTTTGAACCTCAGTTTTTTCATCTGTAAAAACAGAGAAAAAATCTACAATTTTCAGGGCTGCTATGAGGTTCAAGTAAAATAATTTATATTAAATGCTTTATAACTCATTGTATTCCATGTAATTATCTGCTGATTTTAATTGAATGACTGTATATGATGGGTTGAGAGTCATCTGCCTCTGATATATTAATTAATTATAGTCCGGTGATCATTTATATCCATTCTAAAGGCATGCTATAGACCATAAGACATTTAGCTCTTTCTCTAGACTTGCTGAGCATAGAAAAAGCCTGATGCTGGAGGAGTGGCTTTTTTGTTTGCCTTTTAATTTGATCTAAACTGTTGCTGTTCAGGAACTGAGCTATAACAGTCTTAGAGGTTGGCCTGGGTTGAATATCTTGCCCAGTCAGCCAACAGCCATCCATTGCCCACTCTGTGCTAGGCACTGGGCTGAACTCGGGGTATACAAAGAAAAAAAAAGGTATTCTTTGCTCCCAATAGCTCACAGCCTAATGGGGGAGACAACAAGTAAACAGCTGTATATTAACCAAATATGTTCAGGAAATATTGAAGATAATCAACAAAGGGAAGGCACTAGAATGAAAGGGGAACTGCGAAAGGCTTCTTGTAGGGCTGCGATTTTAGCTAGGCTTAAAAAAGACAGGCAGAAACGGAGAGGCAGAATTCAGCTTAAAAATGAAGTTTGCAGCAGGGAACCGAGGACTTACACAGATTTATTATGCAACATTTGCGTCTCCAGGTCTCAGTTTCTTCATTTATAATGAGGAAGTTGGTCTAGATCAGGAGTTTTTAAAGGTTTTTTTTTTTTTTTAGAATGGTCCCTTTTGGCAACCTGGCGAAGCTATGGCCCCCTTCTCAGACAGAAATGCTGAATTTCAGTGAGAGGCCAGTGAAAACAGAGATTCGTTTTTCTTCCCCCATCCAAATTCCCAGAGACCTCACCCCACCCCTGAAATCTGGTCGTAGATCCTCAAGGCTTCGGTCTGTGGAGCCTCCTTTAAGAGCCTCTGTACTACTTAGACTTCTAAGGGCCCTTTCAAGCTTCTGAGTGCCTTCTTCTCAACTTCAGCCTGCTGGGAAAGGGTTAACCCTGGGACCCTTGCAGTAATCTATTAGTTCCTGGTGTTGGTTGGGATCCGGGTGCCAGCCTCCTTGCCCTCTTCACAGCTGGGTTATGTCATGATACCAAGAAGCAAAAGGACCAATTAATAATCAAACAGAGCTTTCAGGAAGGCAGATAACTGGGCCTCTTCCCAGGCAAATTCCCCCAGTATGGAATAGAAGTTATGTAAATCAAGGGAGGGGGAAGGTCGCAGTTCAAACTCATTAGCACATTCTGAATGAGAGCTAATCACAAGGGAAGTACTGATGTCACAACCCCACTCACACTGACCGCTTGTCATTTTTTCGTTCCTATTATAAAAAAGGGCGAAAATAAAAGGGCCGAGGCAATCCAATACAGCATGTCACGACTGGTGACATCATTCACAAGCCAGATCATTCCTGGCCTTGCTTTTTGTCTTTCTTCCCCATCTGGGTTGTTGTGCAGGTGTGAAGAGGATAGATGCTCAATGTTCTGAAGAGGAGAAGGAGGCACGTAACAAAGCCAGGGAAGTTGGCGCCTTTGCTTTTCTCATCAATTCAGAGAATGTCAGAGCAGGGAGGGACCTAAGAGACCAGCAGCTGGTCCAGGGGTCCTTAACTCTCCCTTCTTCCCTCCCTCCCTCCCTCCCTCTCTCTCTCTCTCTCTCTCTCTCTCTCTCTCTCTCTCTCTCTCTCTCTCTCTCTCTCTCTCTCTCTCCTCCTCCTCCTCCTCCTCCTCCTCCTCCTCCTCTCCCCCCCCCGTCTATCTGTCTGTCTGTCTGTCTGTCTGTCTCTGTCTCTCTCCCTCTCCTTCCCTCCTCCCTCCCTCCCTTCTTCCCTCCATCTCTCTCTCTCTCTTTCTCTCTCTCTTTTTCTTCCTTCTTTCCTTCCTTCTTTCCTTCCTTCCTTCCTTCCTTCCTTCCTTCCTTCCTTCCTTCCTTCCTTCCTTCCTTCCTTCCTTCCTTCCTTCCTTCCTTCCTTCCTTCCTTCCTTCCTTCCTTCCTTCCTTCCTTCCTTCCTTTCTTTCTTTCTTTCTTTCTTTCTTTCTTTCTTTCTTTCTTTCTTTCTTTCTTTCTTTCTTTCTTTCTTTCTTTCTTTCTTTCTTTCTTTCTTTCTTTCTTTCTTTCTTTCTTTCTTTCTTTCTTTCTTTCTTTCTTTCTTTCTTTCTTTCTTTCTTTCTTTCTTTCTTTCTTTCTTTCTTTCTTTCTTTCTTTCTTTCTTTCTTTCTTTCTTTCTCTTGCTTCTCCCTCTCCATTCTTTTCTCTCTCTCTTTCCATCATGGTCCCCTTTGGCAATCTGATGAAGCCTACAGATTCCTCAGAATAATTTTTATATGCATTCAATAAAATACATAGGATGACAAAGGAAATCAATTATACTGAAATATTGTTATAAATATATATATATATATTTAAAAATACAAGATCACAGATTTGGTTTAAGAACCCTTGACTAAGTCTAACTTCTTCATTTTACAGATGGTACCAAATGAGGGGCCAGATAAGAAGTTTTGAGCTTCCCAACATCACATTTTGTAAATAGTAAAGCCTGGACCCAGGGCTATTGTGCCTATATTAGGGAAATTTCTACTCAAATCACATTGAAACCTTCATGAGACCAGATCAGGAAGTTGCAAAATGGAAAGTACCTTACCTACCAGCTTTAGGGCAGGAAAGATTCTGGGAGAGGTCTGGGAGAGACTATTTAAGCATATGCCTGGGAAGGATCAATCAATCAGCAAACATTTAGTAAACATCTACTGTGTGCCAAGTATGCTAAGCTTTGGGGAGACAATGTAAGACAACAAGAAGTTTTGACAAATTTTCTAGCAGGTTAGGGTGGTGTTATGGGACATGCTGGAGGAAGGAGCCTTTAGGTTGATTGATTTATCCTCCCAGAACTTCCATTTTAAGAAGGACGCCCAGACCAGGCATTCCTCTTCTGGCTATACTTCTGATTCTACTGGACTTTCTCTATAATACTCTCACTCTAGGTACCTTCATCCCCCCATCTTCACTTCCCACAGCAATTCATCTTCTTTTTTCATGATTTCCCCCTCCAATAGACTGTAAGTTCCTTGAGGACAGGAACTGTCTTTCTGTTTGTATTTGTACAGTCATTTCTATTATAACATATGTTTTGAAAACTGAACTTTGTACCAATCTAATTGACACATTAAGGAACATTTTGAATAATACTCATTCAAAAAATATTTATTAAGTGTCCTACTATGTGTAAAGTACCGAGATAAGCACTGGAGATTCAGAAAGAGGCAAAAAGTCCCTGCTCTCAAGAAGCATATTCTGCTTCCTTAAGATCTTCAAGCTTGCTTCCTTAAGATTTCTTCAATGGAAACCTGGAGAGGACTCAGAAAACTACCTTTACTTCCCAGAATTCAGAACTCTTCTGATGTTCATTTCCAAAAGCAAACTTTAGGTCTTGGCCAAAGTGCCATATTTAATGTATATCTTCTGTTACAGTGGTGTTTGGTTGTGTCTAATTCTTTTTGAGCCCTTTTGGGTTTTCTTGGCAAAGATACTGGAGTGGTTTGCCATTTCATCCTTTAGCTCATTTTACAGATGAGGAAACTGAGGAGAACAGAGTTAAATGACTTGCCTAGGGTCATACAGCTAGTCAGTATCTAAGGCTAGATTTGAAGTCATAAAGATGAGTGTATCTGTCTCCAGACTCAGTACTCTGTCCACTGTGCCATCTGGCTGCTCTTAGGAGCTAGGAAAAGAGAAAGGTTAGTCCACATCATTCCCATCCCCACCTCCTTTGTCATAACCTTCCAGGAAAGACAGAGTTGCAGCCATGCTTGGTTCAGCTTGCTCAGGGTGCCCAAGGGCTCACATATCTGCCACCATTTATTGTAGTATTGATGTATTTCTTAGTAGTGTGTAACACTTATAAAGCTGTGCTGCCATTTTTATCAGGTTCCAATCTTTTTTTTAGTGTGTCACTGACAAGTGACACTGAAAATATGTAAGTGGTGTGTCCCATTTGCCACAAAAGCTTTGTCGTTTTTATTGTTTGACTTTTCATACAGAGTGTTCTTTGGGATCATATATTGGTGAGTTAAAACAGAAGTGATCATATTATCAGCACCTAGAACAGTGCCTTGTGCTTAGTAGGCACTAAAATGCATTTGAGATGGAGGGAAGGTGGTGCTAGAAGACTGGGGGAAAGCCACAATGGATAGAATGCCAGCCCTGGAGACTGGAGGACCTGGGTTCAAATCAGTCCTCAGACACTGACTTGCTGTGTGACCCTGGGCAAGTCTCTTAACCCCATTTGCCTATCTGTTCCTGCTCTTCTGTTTTTTAGGATGGTTACTAAAACAGAAAGTAAGTTGTTGTTTTTATTAAAAGAAGACTCTCAAAGAGATGGAAGTCAGACCAGGACAGGTCACCTAGCTTCTCTCTCATCCTGACATTCTTCTTCCTTCCATAACTGCTTTGGCCTATACTAGAATAAAAAGGAGAGAGGGAGCCATCTTCCATTTAAGAAGAATAAGAGAAACAACATGACAGTGGGTTCGAATCAAGAACATATGTGATACCCAGTGGAATCACGCGTCAGCTATGGGGGGTGAGGGGGAGGAAAAGAAAATGATCTTTGTCTTTAATGAATAATGCTTGGAAATGATCAAATAAAATATTATTTAAAAGAAGAAGAAGAAGAGATATAGAAGCAGAACACTCATACCAAGAGCTTGCTCTGAAGTCTTATCATGGTAAGGAAGTGACCTGGAACTCTGGATGGGTTTTACTGAGCTTCCAAAGTCTCAGGTGTGGCCAGGTAGTGACACCAATACTTATGTCCTTGGAACAACCGAGGTAAGGCTCTAGAGACCCATTGCCAGGTTGGTTGTATGGTGATGACTTTCTTAGCCCTGGCTACTCTGGAAGAAAATGTTTTAAGTCATATAGGGGTGGTAGGCTCTATGCAGAACTTTGGAATTCTGAAGTGGGAGGACAAGGAAGCCAATCAATCAACAAGCATTTATGAAGCTCTTACTGAACATCAGGCACTGTCTTAGGTTTTTGAGAATATAAAACAAACAAGCAAACAAACAAAAAAATGAAACAATTCTTACCCTTAATGAATTTGTCTTCCCCAATTAGCTAATACGCTAAACACAAGGCCTGGCAAACATATCAAAATTTCAGTGACCACATGGAACCTTCATTGAAAAGAGAATTATTCCCCCCCCCCCCCCACCAGTGAGGTGTATGGAGTGTGCACTGAAGACTAGCACCTTTGGTGTGAGGACTTACTGAACCCTGCTCAGGGTTGCTCATTCATCTTTGATGTCCACCCATCACCCAAGTGTCACCTCTGTCTCCAAGAGGCTGTGCAGCATGTAGCAGTGGTACTGTTTCGGCAGATGGGTTAAACCAGGTTGGAGGCAATCAATGAGCCTCAAACTCTCCGGTGAATTAAGGTGGTATCTACACCAAGCGTGTGAAGGCTTCCCCTGGTGGAATGGGTGGATGGAATCATTTGTTCCAATGGCCATCTGTAAGAAATAAAAATATTTGGGCCATCATTCTAAGTTGGAGATCCAAACTTTAATTGTGGGAAATTCGAGCTGGAGGTCTCACCACACCCAGCCTGTGGCAAAGACCTTGTTTAGATATACAACAGACTGTTTTATGGGCTTTTGACAGTCAATTAACATGTGATTAACAAAACCAAATATACAGAATTTGACTAAAGGGTAGGAACTACTTGTAAGAGAGTTAGTTAATGCATTCCAAATAAAGCTTTAAGACAGGTAGCCCCCATTTGCCCACCCGGTGATTTGGCACCAATTAAGACTCCGTGTTTAGAAATCAGAAGGATTTACCAAGCTCAGGGCTTCTGTTAAATGTCCCAGTCTCTAGAATGTATGGTTCTTGGTATGTCACAAGCACTGTTCACCACTGCAGAGTGAAAGTAACAATAACGGAAAATATGGGAATGAATCTAATCAGGATACAATTTTCAGTCATCTCTAATTGATACTACAAATAAGGGGCTGATATAATCAGACTGAGCTCATTAGACAGATTCTGGGAGCAAACTTAAAGATAAACCAAAGACACCTAGTGAGCTATTAACTCAGAAGAACCTATAATGAATATCAATCCTTCACAAAAGCAAATCTTAGCTTGTCTTTGTAATGTGTTCCTAATTATCGTGACTGACTCGATGATTGTTTCTGCTCTCTTTATCAGGAATCAAGCTTCAGTGAAGCTGAACATTTAACATTCCAAAGTTGATAACAGAAGCTCTTGATTTTATTGGTAGCGATACTATTCTAATATTCCATGCAACGCCTATCTTTTGTGCTAATATGGTTAATAGCATATGATTAGAGTTGATATCTTATGAACAGTTAGTTTACGTAGTGGGTCAAACTCCTTCTAAAATCATAGTTGCAGTTTCCTACCTAAAGGATTATATGTGATTCTTTGTTTTATGATCACTGATATAAAAGTAATAAAGGTGATTTCCTTTTTCACTTGAAAGGGACTGAAGCAGATGCTTGGAGCTCTAAGAGCTTGGTCAGACATTGAAGACTCCAAGGTCATCCTCTATCCTAGGCCATTGTCAGTTGTCCTGGCTTTTGTCTTGCCACTGGACTTTGATGACTGGAAGACAGTAAAACTGACATTTTTGTGCAACTCTGCCTCACTTGTATCCTGTGATTATCATTGTTCTCTTTGAAAACAAAGAACAAACAATACTTTTCGCCTATGGTTTGAATTCCTCCATGCATAGTTGACCTTGGACAAGTCTCTTTCTTTTTAAAACAATTTTCTCTTACACAAAATAAGGCAATTAGATTAATAGATTTTTTCCCTTCTTTTTTTTCTTTCCATTTCTCTCCTCCTCCTCTTCTTCCCCCTCCCCCTCCTTCTTCTCCTCCTTCTTTCTTTTCCTAAAAAAAATCTTTACCTTCTGTCTTTTTGGAATCAATCAATATTGAAAGATAGAAGAGTAGTAAAGGCTAGGCAAACAAGGTTACATGGCTTACCCAGGATCACACAGTTAGCAAGTGTCTGAGGCCATACCTTGAACCTATGACTTCCCATCTCCAAGCCTGGCTCTCTATCCACTGAACCACCCAGCTGCCCTGACTAATGGACTTTTAATTCCTTTTATATCTACAAGACTCTGTGGTTCCCTTCTAGGACTTATTTTAAAAGCATCTTCCTGGGGAATGCCCTAGATTCATCATGGACCTGCCTAATTAGGGCTCTTGTGCTTGCTTCACTTTCAAATCTGGACATAGGATTTTGGTATCTTTCTTACTTGCTTGTTTTGTCATTTAAGTCAGTCAATTAGTATTTATTAAATGTCTACTGTATACCAGGCTCTATACTAAGCACTGAGCACACAAAGAAAGCCCAAACCAGTCTCTGCCCTCAAGGAACTCACAATCTACTTGGGAGAAGAGAGTTTGAGAAGATGGGGAACAGATATTGAAGGGCAGAGTCAAGAATCCACTAGTATCCAGGCAGCTAGGTGCCTCAGTGGATAGAAAACCAGGCTCAGGGGGGCAGCTGGGTAGCTCAGTGGATTGAGACCCAGTCCTAGAGATGGGAGGTCCTAGGTTCAAATCTGGCCTCAGACACTTCCTAGCTGTGTGACCCTGGCAAGTCACTTAACCCCATTGCCTAGCCCTTACCACTCTTCTGCCTTGGAGCCAATACACAGTATTGACTCTAAGACGGAAGGTAAGGGCTTAAAAAAGAAAAGAAAAGAAAACCAGGCTCAGATACGGGACAATCTGGGTTCAAATGTGGTTTCAGACACTTCATAGCTGTGTGACCCTGGACAAGTTACTTATCCCTAATTGCCTAGCTCTTATTGTTTTTTTTTGCCTTGGAATTGATATTTGTATCCATTCTAAGACAGCTG
The DNA here is from genome assembly GCF_027887165.1 of Monodelphis domestica. Classification (NCBI taxonomy): domain Eukaryota; kingdom Metazoa; phylum Chordata; class Mammalia; order Didelphimorphia; family Didelphidae; genus Monodelphis; species Monodelphis domestica. The sequence goes on along the minus strand of NC_077233.1, from coordinate 141,851,693 downwards.
GTAAAGGCTTTTAAAAAAAGAGAGAAAAGAAAGGAAAAAGGAAGAAAAAATTATTTAACCCTACTTGCCTCAGTTTCCTCATCTGTAAAATGAGCTGGAGAAGGAAATGGCAAATCACTCCAGTATCTCTGCCAAGAAAACCCCGAAAGGGGTCACAAAGAGTTGGACATGACTGAACAACAATACCTTATCTGAATTACTGGCTTAGCAAGCTTGGCTCCTGGTTCCTGTCCCCAAAGGAGAAAGCCTGGGGGTGCACCTGGCAATCTACCATCAAATCCTTCCTGTCCCTGACTTCTTATGTTCTGTGTTCTAAGATCCTTCCCAGTTCTGACCTTTAATATTCTCTGGGTGGGTGGCACCGTTAATGCTGGAAACAAGATGGGTAGGGAATTTCCAGTGGTGTGAGAAGGAGGGCAAATATGGGAGGTGCTTCAACTATGGGCTTCTCAGTGAATTTGGCACAGCACACTGAGAATCATAGGCACGTTATATGAAGGGGACAAATATGCTTAATTGTGGGTGCTTCTGACTTTTTCTGTGTTAATGATTATAAAGGGTGAAGTAGTTCCCTGTATATTCTTCTCTATCCTATTATAGGCATTGCAGAGTATGGTGGGGAATAATCATAGGATCATGGATTTAGGAATTAAGTGCAACTCATTCATTTTATACAAAAGAGAAAGCAAGACTCAGGTGAAGTGAAGGGGTAGCTGGGTGGCTAAATGGGTAGAGAGCCAGGCCTGGAGTTGGGAGACCCTGTGTTCAAATGTGGCCTCGGATACTTCGTAGCTGTGTGACCCTGGGCAAGTCACTTAACCCTCATTGCCTACCCCTTGCCATTCTTTTGCCTTAGGACCAACCAACACATAGTATTTTGATGGTACTATTTAATTATTATTTCATATAGTATCAATTCCAAGATGTAAAGTGAAGGTTTAAAAATAAAAATAAAGAAAGGTAAGGGGACTCCTTCAAGATTATGTAGCTAGTAAGTATATGAGGTGAGATGTGAATCTAGGTTTTCATGACACCAAGACCATTCTGCTTCTTCATGGGGAAAGGGCAGAGCATAGGAAGGAGGTCTGGAGATGAAGGTTGATCCTTGATCCCATGGAAAATGGACAGCTGGTTGGTATAGTGGATGGACCAATGGGCATGGATGATGCCATATCTTGGAGACATTATGGTTCCAGACCACCACAATAAGGTGAATATTGTAATAAAATGGATCACTGGAATTTTTCGGTTCCGGGTACTTATAGGAGTTATGGTTGCACCGTACCATAGTCCATAAATGCATTATATCTAAAAAAGAATGCACATACCTTGATTAAAATACTTTATTGCTAGAAGATGTTAATCACCTTCTGAACCGTTAGCCAGTCGTAATCTTTTTTTTTCCCTGATGGAGGGTCTTGCCTTGATGGTGACGATGGTGCCTGAGCAGGGGGGTGGTTGCTGAAGGTTGAGATGGCTGTGGCAGTTTCTTAAAACTGCAATGAAGTGTGCTTCTTCTTCCGCTGCCTCTTCTTTTCACTTGAACATTTAGAGATCACTGTAAAGTTATTAATTGGCCCAATTTCAATATTGTTGAGTCTTAGGGAAGAGGGAGACCCAAGGAGAGATGGGGAAGGGCTAATCTGTGGAGCACTCAAAACACACACAACATTGATTGATTAACTTAACTGCCTTATATGAGAATGGTACTTGGCGTCCCCAAACAATTACAATAATAACAGCAAAGGTCATTGATCACAGATCTCCATAAAAAGATATAAGAATGATGAAAAAGTTTGAAATAATTTGACAATTACCAGAATGTGACAGAGATGCAACACGAGCACAGTCAGAAAAATGGAACTGATAATTTGCTTGACTTTGCTCAACACAGGGTTGCCACAAACCTTTAATCTGTAAAAAAATAAAAATGCAATATCTGTGAAGCATAATAAAATGAGGAATGCCTGTATGTAAATGTTGGCAATGATTATTATTAGATAATAATTGTATTTTTTAAACCCTTACCTTCCATCTTAGAGTCAATACTAGGTATTGGTTTCAAGGCAGAAGAGTGGTAAAGGCTAGGCAATGGAGGTTAAGTGACTTGTCCAGGGTCACTCAGCTGGGAAGTGTCTGAGGCCAAATTTGATCCTAGGACCCCCTGTGGTCTCTAGACCAGGCTCTCAATCCACTGAGCTACCCAGCTACCCCCTTAGATAATATTTGTAAAGCACTTAGCATAATTCCTGGCACATGGTAAGCACTATATTAAAGTTATTATTAGCTGACCATTGTAAATCCAGCTGTGATTGTGAGGATTCTCGAATATCCCATGTTTGTCAAATATGTCAAGACAAGGGTTAAGAGCTCAAAATATTGCCCCAAATTTGGCTTTTGATGACCTTGGGTAATAATTGTTATTGTTCAGTTCTTTAATGTTTTCTGTGGCCAAGAGTCCAGGCTAGTCCAGCATATGAGCCAGTTCCAGAAACACCATTTCCCCCCACAAAAGAAAGCCATATAAGAATGCCATTTCCTATTTTTCCATAAAGAGTTTCACCTGGATCACTTGTGTATTGCCATATCAACACACAAACTTCTATTATTGTGATTAACAGACCATCCTAATCATCATCTCCAAAGGGTAATTTCTCTCTTCTGTACTGCCTACAGGGTCCCCCAGAATGAGAAAGAGCCTGGCGTCTGCTCCCTTTCCACTTCCATAGCCCACATGCCCCTATTCCTTGATTTCGGTAAAGATGCTAAGGTGGACTAGGCTTGCTCACTCTTTATTTGATTGAGAACAAAACTTGGAGGAAGTGATGAGCAGGCGTTGTAGCATGGGGCTTGCTTAGAGCTTCTAGACTAGCTTTGCTGATGAAGAACTGGGGCGAGATACCAAATTATCACACATATCTCCCTTCTACAGTTCAGGGGAGGACAAGGGATCAGTGAACTAGAACTTACCCTGGCATTTTGCTTTTCTTTTACTCCTTTTGTGTCTTTTCTGGATGCCCCCTCTGAAAATTTAGCTGTCGGACTACTAAAAGGATTGGGTGCTTGGATTCCTCTGAAAAATGCTCTGCAATGTCCTGTTAACACCTGATGCTCCATGGGTTTTCCAGGGCTTCCCTGACCTGTGAATCCTAAGGCTTGTTACCATCTCCTGGGGAAGGGAGTCCAGCACCTAGAAGAATCATAGCCTGATTTCTCTTTCAAGGCAATACCTGACGAAGAGATCCAGGTCTGAATTGCAGACTCATGGACTCACCCCTGGGAGGAATAAGAAGGGGGAAACATGGCTTGACTCATTCCTATTGGAGAGGGATCCAAAAGCAGATGATGTCATCCAGTGGTCACTTTCACTTCCTGATCTGCCAGGAAAACACCCATGGAATTCACTTGGCAAGGGAACTGTGCACCTTACCATTATCTTTATTTCCCCTTAAGGAGAGAGCAAACATAGCTGCAGAGGAACAGATTGGCTCCTGAACGGAAAATGGAATTCCCTGCAGTAACTAATGTGTACACAACCCCAAAAGGGGATGTTTCTCCTCCTGAGTACCCATGCTTAGCTCCAGTGAATTTAAAAATCATTGTTCTTATTTACCCACAAGCAAGGAAGCCTTTGTCCTAAATACAACATGGAGGGCTGAATAGCCCGGCTGATGACTCAGACGTCTGTTGGGTAATAGGAAGGTGAAGGAATTGAAATGACTAAACTGGGTGACATTACAGTTTCTGCATTCCAGTCCTTGCTTTGGGGGGTGATGTTAAGGGCAAAGACATAACTGTGGGAAAGAGCAATAGCCTGGCCTGTATTTCTCATCTGGCCCAAACAAGTCTTGGTTTACTAATTGTAGCTTGGGGTCATGGACAAAGCACAGAATGATGTTGTTACTCCCAAGAGGCCATGAACTCCATGCTGGTAGAAGCCTTATTTCTGGACTTTTCTGGATGAGGTTAGGAACAAGTCACCCGATCTTTCTTTTTTCTGTTTCCTAATCTGTTAATTGAGGATAAGTTATATAAACACAGTTCTCCCAAATGATCTGCCTTTTCCCAGCCACTGGCTAGGGGTGCTTTAGCTTGGTGGGCAGAATAACAGCAACCACAAGAAGATAGTAAGATAGATCAAGTATGAATTAAAAGCTTATTATGCATCAAGCACTGTGCTGAGTGGGATGGGGATACACAATATGAGGAAGCAAGGCCTTTGCCTTCAAAGAGATTACATTTTAATAGAGGAAGATGAAGCATAAAGATGGAATGGAGGAGGATCCCTGAAGGGAGGCATGAAAAGGATATTGCTGGGAAGTATTTGGGATCTTGGCTTCATCAAGTATAAAGCAAGTGTCCACCAATTAGAACTGGGGGACTTAGGGGAGAAGTCCAAGTTTCTGGAGGGTTGGAAATGGTCAGAGAGTAGGGACTTCCTTGGGAAGACTCACAATAGCCAATTTTAACACCAAAGCTTCATTCATTGTAGCCAAGAGGCAGTTTTCTCCTCTGGAAAATGCAGAAGGGCACAGGCAATAGTAGGGTAGAGTGACTGGGGTTCTGCCCCAGTGCACAGGATTTAGAGGTCATTGACAGCACTTTCAGTCCCTCATCCCCATCTACCAGAAAGATCTAGTAGAACAGGATGCTTCCAATGCTTTAGCTAGGCTCTTCCTTTGCCAGCTCTATACCTCTCTTCCTGGAAGCTTCCTCAGGAATGTCCTTGCACCAGTTTTCCTCCATGGAGTTTTGTGCTGCTCATCCTCTCAACTAATGACACATTTCATCTTGCCCTGAGTGTGACTTGTAGGGGTTGCCTTGCATTTAATAATCTTTCCTTCCTTCCTTCCTTCCTTCCTTCCTTCCTTCCTTCCTTCCTTCCTTCCTTCCTTCCTTCCTTCCTTCCTTCCTTCCTTCCTTCCTTCCTTCCTTCCATCTTATAATCAATACTGTATATTGGTTCCAAGACAGAAGAGTTATAAGGGGTAGACAGTGGGGGTTAAATGACTTGCCCAGGGTCAGATAGCTAGGATGTGTCTGAGGTCACATTGGAATCCAAGACCTACCATCTCTAGGCTTGGCTCACTACCCACTGAACTAGCTGCCCCCTCCTTACAATCCTTTTTTTAATGACTCCATAGGAGAGCATTGAATATGGGCAAGAGGATGGTGACTGTAACTTGGTGTCTTTCCTTAGACCAGTCCCTGGTGATGCCTCTTTGGGACCTACTCACATGCTGTATTCTCCTAAGTCTGCATTATGGCTGTTTATGGAATGTTAGGATCATACTTGGTGGGGCCCTAGACTAACCCAACACTCGTGTTTACAGATGGGAAAACTGAGGCCCACAAAATGTTAAATGACTTGTACAAAGTCACATCTAAGAAGTGGTAGATGGAAGATTTGAAGTCATTTCCTCTTATTCCAAATGGCCCACTCTTTCTAGATAGAATTTATTTAGTGTTTCTGTGTCAGGTATTGTGTTCAGTCCCAGAGATAAAAATACATACAAATACATGTAAACAACACAGTTGCTGCCCACAAGGAGCTTACATTTTTTTTGGTTAGAAGAGATGTATTAATGTCAAATTTTTGAATTTTTATTTATTTTATTTTGAATAAGACCCTTACCTTCCATTTTAGAATCAATATTATGTATTGGTTCTTTAAAGGTTATTTAAAATTAATCAATTTAGAATATTTTTCCATGGTTACATGATTCATGTCCTTTCCCACCCCTCCTCCCTCCCCACTCCTGGAGCCAATAAGCAATTCCATTGGGTTTTACATGTATCATTGATCAAAACCTATTTCCATATTATCAATATCTGCAATAGAGTGATTGCTTAGAGAGTACATCCCCAATTATATCCCCAGTCGAACCATGTGATCAAGCAGTTGTTTTTCTTCTATGTTCCTACTCCCACAGTTCTTTCTCTGGATGTGGATAGCATCTTTCTCATAAGTCCCTCAGAATTGTCGTGGATCATTGCATTGCTGCTAGTAGAGAAGTCCATTACATTCGTTTGTGCCACAGTGTATCAATGTACGATGTTCTCCTAGTTCTGCTCCTCTCACTCTGCATCAATTCCTGGAGGTTGTTCCAGTTCATGGGGAATTGAAGGAGCTTACATTCTAACAAAGAAAGTCAAAATATAAAGGGGATCTAGAAGACAGGACAGGACTATGAGTATTGTGGAAAAGGTAGAGAAGTCCAAAGATTGAACTGAGAAATGAACAGGGCTCAGGCTCTGTGACATGGCAGTAGAATCTAGAGAACCTATAAACAGAGAGCCTCTGAGTGGAGGTTTCTTGAGAATGGAAAGACCATTGGTGAGAAATGGTGTATCAGAATAAGCACCACATTGCCTTCTCAGGAGTATAGACTCAGATGGCTTTTCCCATCTAATCTGTATCTGAACAGGAATCTTCTGTACAATATCCCAAAAAGTGTTCATTCAGTCTTCATTTAAGGACCTTTATTAGGAAGGAACCCATTACATCCCAAGGCAACCTATTCCATTTTTGGACAGCTCTAATTATTGGGAAATTTCTCTTTATATCAAACTTAAGTCCATCCCTCTGTGTCTTTCATCCATTGCTCCTAGCTCTAATCTCTGAGACCAAGCAGAAGAAGAGAAGGGAAGAGATGTTTCTATAGCATCTACCACATGCCAGACACTGTGTGAAGTGTTTTATGAATATTAGCTCATCTGATCTTCACAAAACCCCTGGGTGATAGGTGCTATTATGATCCCCATTTTGCAATTCAGGAAACTGAGGCAGGCAGAAGTTAAGTAAGTTGTCCAGGGTCACACAACTAGTGAGTGTCTGAGGTCACTTGAACTCAAGTCTTCCTAACTCCAAGCCCAGCACCTTATCCACTGTGCCACCTAGCAGCGTCATGATGACAGCCCTTCAAATACTTAAAGAATGTAGCTACCATACCCTGCTCAATCTTCTCCATGCCAAATGTTCTGCATTAATTTCATGAGTTCTCCTTTGGTATCTAGTCTCTCCTGATCACCTTTCTCTCAATGCACTGCAATTTATCAATGCCCTTTCTAACATGTGGCATCCTGAAGAGAGCATAAAGCCAGGTCTATTCTGGCTGAGAGAGAATACAGCAGGATTATCAGTTCCCCAGTACTGGAAAATGTTACTTCAACCTAAATTCTGAATAACTCTTCTGGCTTCCTTGTCCACTAATGGCCCTGAATATTTTTTCAGCCAAGTATTGCCTAGCCATTCTTCCCTATCTTTGTGACATTTTTTTTATAATTCTGGGTATAGGACTTGATAATTATACAGGTTTTCCTTCAACATCATGATTTTTCCCATTCTGGTTTTGCTATATCTCAGGTCAGCATAAGAAATCAAATGGGAATTTTGGGGGAGTTTTGAGGAAGCTGCAGATCACAGGCAAAGGCCAGCAGATGACACAGAAAAAGTTTAGAAACTTAGAAATGCATAACGTATACGTATGCTTGTATAACATATTTTATCCTTTAATGCCATAGATCTCCACTATTCCTTTTATAAAGTTGAAATAAGTAAAAAATTAGTTTGTGAACAGAATACAAAAGCCAACACGAAGGCGAGAAATGTAGAGATATCTTAAAAAGCTTAGTAACTCAGAAATGCATAAAATGTATGTACTGTTATGTATAATATCACCTGTAGAGTATGGATTTTCCTGTTTAATAAAACAAACAACTCTGCAATTTTATTTTCTTCAAACTGAATTTGTAGTAAAAGAATAGCTGTTCTACACATTGGTTTGGGATGACAAGTGTTTTTATGGCAATCTCTAAAATGACATCTTGAAATAATCAATGAATAAAATTTTGGAGGATTTTCCAGATTGAGGGGACACCATCCCCTGAGACCCCTGAGATGTGGAAGGGATACCTGTACATAGATAAAACTTTTATTTAACCATTACGATGTGCCAGGTACTATTTGGGGCATTGGAGGTATAAATACAGGCAAGCTAGACAGTCCCTGCCCTCAAAGAGTTTACATTCTAATTAGAGAAGACAACATTTAAGGGGTATGAGAAAGTTGGAAGCTGGGGAAAGGGTGTTTAGAAGACTTTTGGAGCTGGGTGCAACTGAGGAAGTAGAGAAGCCCAAAGAGTTAGTTGAGCTGGGAGTGAAGTGACTGTGGCAGGGCCCTTCATAAAATGAAGGGGATTAAGGCTTAGGTTCATGAATCAAGAGACTCAGCCTCAGAGCAAGGTTATCTCCAGGATAGGAAGTTTCCAAAAAGGTGGAGTAGGTAGACTTAACTATTTCCTTTAAATTCCATCTTACAAGATTTGCTTCATCATCCTAGATGGTTGAGATATTTTGGGATCTTGATTCTTTTATACCTTACACTAGTTATCCTTGCCACCTTTGGACTACCAGTAGATTGGATAAGGATGCCATTTTTGCCTTTATCCAAGTCATTGCTAAAAATTTTCACTAGCACAGGATTCAGAGCACATGCTTGGGGTACTAGAGATTTTATTTCAGATTGGTTATCAACTCATTGATGAATACTCTTTAGGTCTAGTCACTCGAGCAGCTATCATCTACCATGCATTTCTTCATCCTGCCCTTAAGGACAACAGAGACTTTGTCAAAAGCTTTGTTAAAAGTCTAGGTGTACTACCTAGTTTTCTTAAACCCTTATCTTCCATCTTAGTATCAATATTGGGTATTGATTCTAAGGCAGAAGCCCGTGGAAGGGCTAGGCAACTAACTCTTTGGCTTTTCCACTTCCTCAACAGCTCCAAGCTCCAAAAGTCTCCTAAACACCCTTTTCTTCATGTTCAGTTTTTCCTTCTTTACCCCTTAAATGTTGTCTTCTCTACTTAGAACATAAACTCTTTGAGGGCAGAAAAGTTAAGTGACTTTCTCAGAGTCACACAGCTAGGAATTTTTGAGAACAGATCTGAACACAGGACCTACAATTTCTAGGCTTGGTTCTCAATCTACTGAGCTACCTAGCTGCTCCCATATATCAACTATTAATACAGCATTCCATTCAGTCTAATTACCCTATTAATAAGGGAAATGAAATTAATCTGGCATGACACATTCTTGAAAAAGATATGATCACTTCTGCCTTTCCTGAACACTAACACTCTTAAAACAATTAGTATTAAGTGCCTACTATGCTAGACACTGGTGTGCCAGAACCAAAGTTTTGGATGGAAGGCACTAGTTATTGGGGGAATCAAGGAAAAGCTTAATATAGAAAATGGTGTTTGAGGAAACTGAGGACAGGGGCTAAATGATTTGCCCAGGCTCACACGCCTAGCAAATGTCTATTGTAACACAATTGAATGTAATGAACTTCTCTACTACCAGCAGTGCAGTGATGCAGGACAATCCTGAGGGATTTATGAGAAGGGATGCTATCCACATCCGGAGGAAGAACTGTGGGAGTAGAAACACAGAAGAAAAACATATAATTGATCATGTGGATCGATGGGGATATGATTGGGGATTTTGACTTTAAATGATCACTATTGCAAATATTAATAACATGGAAATAGGTTTTGAACATGTATAACATAGTGGAATTGCTCATTAGCTCTGGGAGGGGGGAGAGAAGGAGGGAGGGAAAGAGCATGAATCGTGTAAGCATGGAAAAATATTCTAAATTAATTAATAATAAAAAAAATTATACATTAAAAAAAAGATTTGAATTCAGATCTCTTGACCCAGTGCTCTATTCATTGTGTCACAGCAATTGTGCAAAACTACCCAAGAATCAGACAATCTTACAGTATAGGCAATGTTCTCACTCTTTTCAGAGAAGAGAATGTTGTAGGTTCTCATCTCTTCTTCAAGGAAAACCTTGATCTTTATAATTACATAGCATTCAGTTTTGAGATGATTTTAATAATTTTATTTTGTTGTGATCTTTGTATATAGTTTTTTTGGTTTTACTTCATTCTGCATCAATTTATATAAGTCTTCTCAAATTTCTCCTTCTGGTGAGAAAATATGAGTCTGAGAGAGGTTATATCCTTTGCCTGTGGTTATACAGTTATTAAGGGTCAGAGACAGGATTAAAAAAACTATAAACTAAATGAAAAAGCTAAGAAGTTGGGGACAGGTAGGTGGCAAAGGAGATATAGTGCCAAACCTGGAGGCAGGAAGATCTGGGTTCAAATTTGACCATAGACATTTTCTAGCTGTGCAACCTGGGCAAGTAACTTAATCCAGTTTGCCTACAGTTCAAGACAGAAGGTAAGGATTTAAATAAACATAAAATAATATGAAATAAAAGCTAAAAAGTTGCCTCAAACTGTAGATAAATCTGATTGTCTACTTGACTGCAAACTTCTTGGAATTTTCCAACTTTTACTCCTTTGCTTTTGTTATTCCCTCTACCTAGAATGCTCTCTCTCTCTCTCTCCTCTCTGTGCCCCATTCTCTGCATGTTGACATGTTCTCTGTCAGGGGCCCAACCTGGGTGCCATCTCTTCCCTAAAGCCAGACCTGATCCTTGCTGGAGGTAGTTATCTCTCCCTCATATGATTTCATAGCACTTTGTACTTCTCTTTAGCATTGATCCCAATATGACTTGTTATATGTGCTTTATTGTTTATCTCTGGGCATGTTTATTCCCCACTATGGATTGTAAACTTCTTGAAGTCAGGGATTGCATCTTATTGATTGTCCCAAGCACTTAGTAAGGTGTATTACACATTCTGTAGTAAGTTCTTAGTAGTAGTAGTAGTAGTAGTAGTAGTAGTAGTAGTAGTAGTAGTAGTAGTAGTAGTAGTAGTAATACTAAGAACTCACCTTTACTTAAGGAAATAGTGTGGGAGAGTGGAAAGAGCACTCACTGATTGGATTTTAAATTTTTTGATAATTTTATTTATTGATCTATCTATCTATCTATCTATCTATCTATCTATCTATCTATCTATCTATCTATCTATCCATCTCTTTCCCCCCCCCTTTAGATCCTTACCTTTCATCTTAGAATCAATACTGATGTATTGGTTCCTAGGCAGAAGAGTGGTGAGGGCTAGGCAATGGGGGTTAAGTGACTTGCCCAAGGGCACACACCTGGGAAGTGTCTTTCCTCCACATACAGTTCCATGAGGGCAGAGACTTTGGGTTATCTAAAGTGGTCTCCCCCAGTGCCTAGAAGAAGTTTCTTCAAACAGTCAGCATTTAATAAATGTTTGTTGAATAAAAATGGATAACCCTGTGAGGCAGGCAGTATGAGAATTATTATAATATAATATATTATATTACTATATAACCATAACATATGATTAATATTATTATTAACCTCATGTCAAAAATGAGGAAACACAAGCATAGTCAGACCAAGTGGTTTGCCCAGTGATATCCAGCTCATTAATGGGCTTCAGTTTGTGTCGGATGAGAGGATGCCTAAGGGGTAAGGCATCATCTTCACAAAAGCCCTTGTTCAATGCATGTTTATTAGGCATGTGGGGATGTCCCATAATATATCAGCAAAGATAGAATTTATCAGATTAGTTAGCAATTGACTTGGAAAGCAAAGCTGAGCCTGAAGGGAAGAGAGCATAGAGTGGGTAGATTTTTGTGGGGAAGGGGACGGGGAGTGGGGAGTGTTGGATGAATTCCAAAGCCTGGGAAGGTTTCTTTAATAGGAAGCCAGAGTCACACGAGGGTACCAGGGGTCTTAGGGTTTGGGACTCCTAAAGACTTTGCTGACTTCCTAGTTTTATTGAAGGCTCACCCCGTGTCTGTCTCCATGGTCACAGAGGGTAAATTTTAGCTTTTGGAAACTGGCTCCATCCATTTAAATTTACAGGAAGTTTCATGTGTAGGTCTAGAGTTTGGTATTTTGTGAGTAATCACCACTAACCAAGCTGAGGCCTCTCTGTGTCTTTCTAATTCCCTCTCTGGTTAGGACACCAGACTATCTCTTGAGGAATTTTAGCTCATTTGGAAGGCTTCTCAGAGTGGTTCCAGCTTTCACCACTATGAGGCTGCCATCTTGGTTCCACTGCCCATTTGGATGAGGGAAGGTCAGGTCAAACAGGCTTATTGTGCTGAGCATTGGAAGGCTTAGAATCAGAGATCTTATCACTCAGGAGCCTTTATGTAAGTCCCTTCCCCTTCCTGGACCTCAGTTTCCTCCTCTGTAAAATTAGGGGGGTTGGATTGGGTGCCCATCCCAGCTATGGATACTCCATTCCCTTCGTGCTTTCCCAGCATCCATAGAATTCTGTTTGTGTTATAAAGTACCAGGCGCTCCCCAGCCTTCCTATATTGCTAGTGCTCAGTCATTATCGCTCTTGAAAACTGCCCTTGGGGGGAAAAAATCGAGTTTCTCTGACAGTTTCCTGTTTGGCAGCTGGCCTGTGTGGGCTCTTTGAACAGCAGGTTCTTTTAAGCCCAGTTGTCTGTTTAACAAGGCTTTAGTTGAGATTCCGGATGTATTTTATCAGGATGGAAGCAGCCAGGTGTATTCTTTGCCCATATTTATCCGTAGAACAGATATTTGTTAGCCGAGGCCCCGGTGCTCTGTTCATCCCTTTTCACCTCCCCTCCGATTAGGTTACCCCCCTCTCGAAATCCTATGAAAAAGGATACACTGTAACTTGTCTCATCAAGGGCTCTGAGCAGCTGACATTTCAGACTTTTTTTGTGGACTTGTATGAGGCCTCCCATATTTAAATCCTCTTAACCTGAAAGTTTTTCCTCCCTTGATCCTTGCCCTGAATGGGGCAGTATTGACAAATGCCAGACAGTCCAGCCATGGACTCACCCGTCTGCCTCAGGGCTAGTCACAACCCCAGGCCATGGATGCTGAGAGGAAGGACTGAAGCCCCGGGAGGCTCTGCTTCTGAGGCTCCATACAGAATGGGGTTGAACTGTTTCCTGGCGGCCTCTCTGGCCCTCTGCCCTTCCTTCCTCCCCCCCCCCCTTCTACCTTCTTCTTCTTCTTCTTCTTCTTTTTTTTGCATGGTGCTTGGTAATTTTAGGCTGCTCCAAATATACTTAGTAATTCTACCATTGTCTCTTAAGAGGGCTGTGACAAAATTATCTGATCCATCATCACTGGAGAAGCTGGCTCTGGAGGCCCAAATCTCTCTACCACTGGGTCTCCCCTCCTCTCATTCTCTCTCTGTCTCCCTTTCTTTCTCTGCACGCCCCTCAGTCTCTGCCTCTCTCTGCCCCTCCTCTCTCTCCCTCTCTCTCTCTCTGTCTCACTGTCTGTGTCTCTGTCTCTCTCTCTCCCTCTCTTTGTCTCTCTGACTCTGTCTCTGTCTCTCTCTGTCTCTCTCTCTCTCTCTCCCCCTCTCTTCTCTCTCTCTCTCTCTCTCTCTCTCTGTCTCTGTCTCTGTCTCTCTCTCTCTCTTCTCTCTCTCTCTCTCTCTCTCTCTCTCTCTCTCTCTCTCTCTCTCTCTCTGTCTCTCTCTCTCTCTCTCTCCCTCCCTCCCTCCCTCCCTCCCTCCCTCCCTCTCTCTCTCTCTCTCTCTCTCTCCCTCTCTCTGTCTTCTCTTTTTCTCTGTCTCTGTCTCTCTTCTCCTCCCCCCATCCCATTTCCTGGCTCAGCATCAGGGGAAGAGATTATGTGATCCGATAGGTAAAATTATCCCATCAGAGGTGAGCGCTTTCATGAAAGGCTTTGGCAGCCCTTGTTGTATGATATCCCTGAGAAGGCTACATTCACTCGGAGGCCCTTATTGAAGGGAGCTGGGAGTCACCATGGAAACCCTCACAGGGCCAGAAGTACAAAAGGTCCACTTTCAGACTGGAGGGAAAAAAGTGTGTGTGTGTGTGTGTGTGTGTGTGTGTAGGGGGGAGAGGACAGACAGAGAGAGGAGGGGAGAGGGAGGGGCAGGTGGGGAGAGAGAGAGAAACGATGTGGAAGATGCAGAGCTCCCATGCTTGCTTGTTTGGGGACTCAGAACAAGAGGAAATTGGTCTGAAAACGAAGATGACTTCTACAGTCCTGGGCTTTCTTTTGAAAACCCAACATAATGGTGGTCAGTCTTTTTTTGTTTTGTCCAAAGAGGATTTGAAAGGTCTCTTCTCTCTTCTCTTCCCCTTCCCCCACCATATATCAGAGTTCATTGCATTTTGAAAATCAAATTAAACTAAATGGTTGGAAAACATCTTTGAAGAACCACCTGCCTGCCTGTCCCTTTAATTAGAGCTATTTATTCTTTCCCTCTACTCTCTACTCCTAGAAACTTTTAAAGGTAGCACTTTCCGCTCCCTTTGGAATTGTTTTGATAAGGATAAAGGGAGGATGAATAGGGCTACTTTGACAGCATGGGACTGGGGCTCCACCCCCTAACCCAGCTATGCAAATGAGCACCATTGGCCAGATGGGAAGAGATTAGACTTGAGCTAAGAGAAATTCAATGGGGAGGGTGCTGGGCTGGAAAGAAGTAGGATCAAAGGATTTCAAACTGGAAGGGATATTGGAGATCACCTAGTCTAATCCCTCTATCTTCCAGGTGAGGAATCTGAAGTCTAAAATGGGGATGTGACTTGCCCAAGATCACATAAGTAGTTGAGAGGAGAGCCAGGATTCGAAAGATAATAAAAATGGAAATCGGGATCCATAGTAACAGATGGCAACTTTCCAAGTTTCTGCTACTCACAGTCAATACAATGATGTGATTGCTGGTAGGATTTGGTGGTGGGAGGGAAGGTTGCAGAAAAGGCACTGGAAGGGACATTGCAAGATCTGGATTCTTGTTCCTTTCTTCTCTGTACCTCCATTTTTATGGAAAATGAGAGTCAGTGTGACAGAATGAATAATATGCTAAGTTTGAAATCAGGAAAGTGTGCATTCTAGTCTCATCTCATACCCTTACGATCCATATGACCCATGGCAAATCACAATTCTCTGAGCCTCAGTTTCCTCATCTGTGAAATGGAGGCTCATCATCATCAGAATTGTTGTAAAAATCAAATGAGTCAATATGTGTAAACAGCTTAGCAAACCTTAAAACATATGTGCCCTTAAATTGCTATACACAGGTGGAATTATTAAAATAAGGGAATGGTGTTTGATAGAATCTATGGTCCCTTCTAGTTCCCAGGTTTTATAGTTCTCTGATTTGGTTGTTGAGTATGTTCAGTTGTGTTTGACTCCATATGGCTATCCATGGGGTTTTCTTGGTGTGAAAGAGAATTCTTTACTCTATTGTCTATCCTGAGTTAACACTAACTTAAGTACTCCTACTTGGTACCTCACTAGACAGAAGACAAGATTAACTCCCCCTTATCTACTTTTTAAAAAATTTCTTTTTTTAAACCCTTACCTTCCATCTTGGAGTCAATACTGTGTATTGGCTCCAAGGCAGAAGAATGGTAAGGGCTAGGTAATGGGGATTAAAGTGACTTGCCCAGGGTCACACAGCTGGGAAGTGTCTGAGTCCAGATTTGAACCTAGAACCTCCTGTCTCTAGGCCTTGCTCTCAATCCACTGAGCCACCCAGCTGCCGCTGCCCCCCCCCCTCTACTTTTGAATTGAATCAACAAAAGATTAAACACCCTACTTAATACTAGGTGAGAAGCAAGCATAGTACTTAGAGAATTCACACTCTTAGAAATTCAATAAGCTGGAATCTGTGAATCTTTTTGATGAGACTTAACCTTCAGAGGTGAGAAGTATTACCTACAGATATTGCCTCCTGGGCAGTACTAGACAATTTGGAAACTGTGATTGGCCCCTGTAAAGAGGGGAAAGGACAAGAAGTCACCATAAAAAGGAAGCCCTGAACTCCTTCAGGGCAGTTTGTCTTTGAGAAGATAGTCTGAAAGATTGTCTTCTGGAGATAGTCTTAGATAGTCCTTTGAGGGAGCTTTGTTGGAGACTAAGACTTGGATCATGGGCTTGGAGCTGGGCTTCTACTTGGACTCTGACTCTTGGATTACTTTGTTGGGTGAGTAAAAAGACTGACCCCTTTCCAAACTTCTGGAGAGACTAGCTTCCATCTTGGAGGAGGCCCTGTGGTTACTTACTATCAGCCTTTCTGGTTGAGAGCTAATTAATCTCTGCCTGGATTAAGCAGACCTGGAGCAAAACATTCAGATTGATAGGAAAGATAACTTCTCTACCCCTCTCACATTTCTCTTATTGTTTCCTCTCTATTTATAAATAAATTTCTGACTCAAGATATAATAAATATGGTGACCACATATAATCATCACCCAACCATTAATTTTAACCTTTACATTGGCAAGGATATTGGAGTGGTTTGCCACTTTCTTCTCCAGTGGGTCCTTTTGTCAGACAGAGTGTCTACCCAGGAGCACACAGCTAGGAGGTGTCTGAGACTAGGTCTGAACTCATGTCTTCTTTACCTTAGATCCAGCACTCGATCCACTGAACCACCTACTTGCTTCTTAGACATGCAGAGATTTGCCCAAGTCACATAGCTAGGAGGTATCTGATGCCAGCTGGATTTGAACTCAGATCTTCTTGACTCCAGACCCAGTGCTCTTAACCATTGAGTTACAGTGGGTCAAACTTGGAAAACTTTCCAGGTTGGCATATTTTTGAGCCCTTCTGCTAAGTATCATTTGCTAATCCTAAATGAAACCTAAACTAATCCTAAATGAAAATGAGTTTGGTACTTTTTCTCCCTCATACCAGAAAGATCATGACAATCATTTATTGAGAATCTATGACAGTATCAGTACCAGAATGGGGCCTATGATTTGGTAGAATGATTAAAACAGTTTTCTTATCATTAAAAATACTTGTGCTCTTGACTCAGAGAATGGCTGCTACCTTTATAATTTGACTTTTTCTCATTAATTGTCCTATAGATTGTGAGCTCCTCCCATCTGATGAGGGCCACATGTATGTAGAAGGTATATTTTTGGAGTCTATTTTCCATTGTTCTTGAAGTTAAGACTCTCTCAATGGGGGGAATTCTTTGTACTACAATTTCCAGAAGGCTGTATAACAGACTTAATTAACTTCAGCTCTGTCATGCCACCTATCTTGAAATATGATTGGATAAGGGCACTGTGCAGGGCTAGAGAGTTTTTAAAAAAATGCTGCTGTAGTCTAGTGTGGGTGGGATAGAAGCATGGGACACTGGAGATGTGGGTGGCAAAGATAGGATTAGAGAAAAGGTCAGTGGCATGGGGGAAAAGCAATAAATATGTCCCGAGCCCTAGCATTCTGAATTCCTGTATCTTCCCTGGTCCATGCTGAGGCAGCTGAAAAAGATGTATTGAGAATTTAGGGTTCACCTGACTCTGGCCCCAATGAAATAGTGCTCTCTGACTCACCATGCTGGGATGGTGAGTAGCTTTGGATTGAAAGCTTCAACCCTGGGTGGCATCAGGTTGGTTTGACTATGTTCCTCTCATTTCATATTGGGAACACAAATGGATTAAATGATGATTTGACTAGAGCTCTCCTGGATGCAAGGAAAAGAGGAGCTACTTGTGTATAAGTACTGCAGACATTTACTCAATTGTTCCTTTTAGTTAACTTGCTATTCTATTCTAATTAAATTTTTTACCTTTGGAAGGTATGTGCTGTTTGGTGTGACCTAGAATAGAGTTCTCTCTGTGGGGTTTCAAGTTTTGAATACATGATGATTCAAACAGTACTGTGAATGTAGGTGTAGATACTTTGGCAATGAGATAGCATAATGGATGTTTTCAAATGATTGGGAAAGATATGCCCCCCAATTCATGGATGGATTTGAGTCCTGTCAGTTATCTTCAATCTGGTTTCTGTGGTGTGGTCTAGAATTGTACACCTTCTTAGAGCCACAGGTGAGGATTGTGTGAATGGTGATGCCCAAAGTGGACAAACGGTCTTGAAACGCTATCCACAAGCCCTCACAGCAACTCCCCCCCCTTAGGAATGGGCAGATAAGAGCAATTTGTTCCAGTGGTCATGAAGGTGGCTCAAAGAGGCACTTCAGAGTGCTTGGAGCTTGATCAGACATGGAAAATGCCAAGGTCATCCACTGCATCCTGGGCCACTGCCGGTCATCCTACTTTTTGCCTTGCCACTGGACTTTGACATTTCTGGAAGAGAGAGTGAGGCTGACAGCTTGGTGTAACTCTTTCTCACCTAAATCCAATTCATGGAAAAGTATTCCACGATGTCATTGATCTTCAAAAAATGAAGGATCAACAACGTTGAATACAATAGCAGCATGATGGATAGAATGCTAGGCTTGTAGTCAGGAAGACCTGAGTTCAAATATGGCTTTAGACACTTGGGCAAATCATTTAACTTTAGTATGCCTCAAGTTTCCTCATCTGTAAAATGAGGATAATAATAGCAGCTACCTCACGGCGTTGTTGCCAACATCAAATGACATGATAATGGTAAAGCCCTTAGCACATAATAAGTACTATATAAATATTAGTTATTATTATTATTACTTTTTATAGTACCTTCTACACATTTGCCAGCTTGTATAAATCTAATAAATATTTTTCATTTGTAGCCTTCAGCTGGTTCTGACAACTAAGCTCCATCTGAGCTTAACATCTAGTAGAGTTAAGACATATCCCAAAGTAACTATAATACAATGAAAAACATGATAAAAGATGGTGCTCTTGGGGTTCAGAGGAGGAAGGATTTTATCTGGTTGAGGAGAGAAGGGAACATTTTATACATCATTTGATCTAGACCTTAGGAAATGGGGGGGGGACTTTTTCATAGATTGAGATGTAAATGTCTCCAGTTTGGGGGATGATATATGAAAAGGGTCAAGGAAATGCCCATTTTATGCTGGAATATAGTGTATATACTAGCATAGTGGGAGGCAAGTAAGAGATTTAGTCCTATTATGGAATGTCTATAATGCCAGGACCAGGAGTTCCAATTTCATTCTGTAGATAACAAATATAAAAGGGTTCTGAGCAAAGGAGCAACAAGATTAAATCTGTGCTTAAGGGATATTAATCTGATACTCTATGCTGGAGGAATTGGAAGGGGAGAGTGGAGTCATGAAGACTTGGGAAGAGGTCGGAATAGGTGGTAATGAGGACCTATAGTAACAGGAATGGCGGTGAAGAAGAGGGCACAGATCTGAGAGATGTTGTAGAGAAATGAGCAGTAATATGTGGCACCAGATAGGTTGTGAGGGATGAGGGAGAAGGAGGAGAAAATTTAACTTGCATATTCCAAGCTTGGGAAATTGGGAGAATGGGGGATGCTAAGGAATGTTCAAATGCCTAGAAGTGCCCCAAGGCCCCTCTTCTTTGTCTTGAGTGCCCTGATCTGGTCTGAATTGGGATCTCTGAAACTTACTGAGATACAGCTTGGAAAAAATCCAACAATTCTTCCCAGGCACACCTAAGCTCAATTTCAGGAGGTCCTGAGGTTCCTCTTAGGTCCTTGGCCAAAGCTTTGCAAATGTTTCATGCAGCTCACAGAGAAGGCTCTTACAGAAGCCAATTTTGGTGGTTGGGTTGTTTTTCTCAATAAACTGAATTCTGGACATTTAAAACGGATCTATTCCGAGTCCTCTGAAAATGCCCTGAGGATTTCTCACCTCATTGTCCACCTCTTTGATCACAAGGCTTCCTAAGACTAAATTGTTCTGCCTTCCTGTCTTAACTGGAATTTGTTTTTGTTCAGATGTGTCCCACTCTTTCTGACTCTATTTGTTATTTTTTTGTGTGTGCAAAAATAGTGGAATGGTTTGCCATGTTTTCTGGCAACTTATTTTATAGATGAGGAGCCTGAGGCAAACAGGGCTAAATGACTTGCCCAGGGTCACAAAATTAGTAAGTGTCTGAGATTGGATTTGAACTCAAGAAAATGTGTCTTCCTGGCTTCAGGCCTAGCACTGTATCCACTGCAGCCTTTTGAATTTTTATCTGTCCTTAACAGCCCAACTTAGATACCACCTCCATCATAGAAAGCGTGCCCTGGTCCCTCTTGTCTGTATTGACCTTTCTTTTTTATTTTTTAAAAAACCTTTACCTTTCATATTAGAATCATTATTCTATATTAGTTCCAAGCTTGGGGTAGGCAATGGGGGGTAAGTGACTCACCCAGGGTCACATAGCTAGGAAGTATCTGAGGTCAGATTTGAACCCAGGACCTCTTGTCTCTAGGCTTGACATTCAATACATTGAGCTACCTAGCTGCCTCTGATTTTTCCTTTAATAAAAAATTCAGAATATTTTATTATACATCCTGCTAAAATGTTCTCTGTATGCTAATTTTTATTGTCATCAACTATGTATAGGTATCTTCCCCCTAGATGATCAAATGCCTAGAGTCCATGGATCAAGGACTTTGAGACAATAGTGCATAATCATGTATAAAGTATATAAAGTATAAAGTGCATAAAGCATGGTATAGGGGATCTGGCTCTAGATTTGGAGTCAAGATATCTGGGTTCAAATCTTGCCTCAGAAATTCACTAGTTGTATAAGCAACCTCTCTGGACCTCAGTTTCTTCACATATAAAATGAGAGGAAGAGGAATTGATAATCTTTTAGGTCCTTCCAACTCTAAATATATGATTCCATTATCCAGGATAATGCTGTCCTTCCCTTATAAGAGTAATATTGAAGTTTAATTTGTCCCCAATAAATCCAGAATGTTTTAGGGAGCTATTTTCCCACATGCTCTCCTTTGTCCTGGTTTCAGGTTCCAACCTTTGGGAGTTTGTGTGTTTATGTGCATGTATATTTGTGCAAGTGCATCAATTATAATTCTGGTCTATAACTATAGTGTTGGCTTTATAGTGGTGACAACCTGATGAGTTATGGTATCATTGTTTCTCCATGTGGCATGGAGAAATTGCCAATATTCCAAACTGCCAACCCCCCACCTCCTCTAAATAGACATTCTGGGATCCTTTGCTTTTAAGAGAGTCTGTTTCTTCATGCATAGGAGAGGCCAGGAGGCATCATAAAATTAAGAAGAAAGAGACTTGGGTCTAGTAGATGGAATGTAGGGCAAAAATCATCAGCTCCATTATTGCTAAGTGCCTTCTTGAGGTTTGTTGGAACCTCAGGGTAATTTGCCTGGTTTGGGCCCTACCTGCCAGGGATATGATGGGAGAGAAAAAGAATTTGCTCACCTTAACCCAGTGGTGTATGGTGTCAAATGTTTAACAACTGCTCCTCCAAATGTATATAGGTCACACTTTTAAATTAAATTTGTATCATAAACATTCTCTTTATGTTTTTAAAATGTATTTTCTTTATTCTATTATAAATAATCATCACTTCCTTAAGTCTAGACAATCAACAAAACAATAAATCAAACCTTAATTTGAAGTGTTTTCCGATTTCTGAGGCATAAATACACTGAAAGTTTAGCAATTGACCCTTTTAAAAAAATCCTTATCTTCGTATAGGATGTGGGATTTTTGTTTTTAAAAGATTACTCTATTAAAAATGAATAATATGGAAAAAAACCTCTACCTTCCATCTCAGAACTGATACTAAGTATTGGTTCCAAGGTAGAAGAATGGTAAGAACTAGTCAACTGGTGTTAAGTGACTTGCCCAGGATCACACATCTAGGAAGTGTCTGAGGCCAGATTTGAACATTGAACTTCTCATCTGTAGACCTGGCTCTTAATTTACTGAGTCACCCAGTTGCCCCTGTAATTGGCCTCTTCTGAGCCATTTGAGCCAGGTCTAGTACACCCCTGTCCTAACCTAAATATCAAGTGAATCTGGAAGAACTCTTGAAGAGGGAGAGCAAGACTGTTAAGTAGAAAGACTACGATCTGAGGATCTTTTGCTATACCTGTCTAGCAAGAGCTGAAAATGTGCTGATGGACACTTAGACTTGTTCTGGCCCAGGCAGTCTGACCAAGACATAATATTCCCATTGAAGAAATTCTAGAAACTGAAGACAACTCCAACAGATGGTAGTAGCTTACAGGAGCAGAGAAAGCCCAGCAGTAGATGATGGCAGGAGCTCAGAAGAAAACTAGCAAGTGGTAGTGGTAGGGTTAGAGAAGAATGACCACCTCAGAGGCAGAGTGGGGCAGCACTAAGTTACAGTGGGTTGCTAGAAGACAGATGTGCATTGAGCAATGAGACAAGTTCCTGCCAGGATGAAATCCTAGGAATGGGAGCTGTCCAGGGAGTATTTTCTTTAAAATTGGCAGCGCTGAAATCTGAAGAAGAGGAAGCCCCTTTGCATATTTACCTTGCTCTTTTAATCAATATTCATTTTCTTTGAACTAATGTGCTATTTGGTCTGATCTGCCAATCTGTCATAGAAATTCTCTGGAATAGGGGCTTGGGGCTATGGATTGGAATAGAGACTAACCCAAACAACACACTGAGCTGAAGAAGTATTAAGGGGTTCCAGAGTGTGGTTTAGACACCAAAGGGTGCCTATGCTATAGAAGAATCATAGTAGATTTTAAAGTCATATAATCCATACAACCTCTTCATTTTATAAAGACATTGAAACCCAGAGAAGGTCAAACACATGCCCAAAGTCACACAGCTAGAAAGTGGTAGAGATCAAATTTAGTCCAGGACCCCTGACCTCAAACCCTTGGTTCTCACTACATTGTATTGCCTGCCACTTCTGAATGATGAGAAGATTAAAGCGGAACAAGGAGGAGATGTTGCAGAATCCTGAGATATTGTTTTTTTTCTGAGTTTGGAGTCAAAGTTCAGAGGCTGTGAGATATAGGTTGGTGGTGGTGTTTGAGGGAAGTTGGGGAGACACGTATTCTTCTCTGTAAATTGATTTAAAAAAAAAACATTGAAAGATAATCCCGTGACAAAGTATTTGGCCAAAATATTTGAGTATTGGGATCCTAGGCTTGCATTTGAGAAGTAACAGACAGGGTGTCCATTTGACAGTAGGCAGATGGTTCCTGTTGGTATTAAACATGAGGAGTCCAGGAACCCTAGGGACATCTCAGAGATGATCTGGACAGGCCTGGAAACCCATCCTGCTTTAAAAAACTCAGGACTGCTTCTCTTCATCACCTGAGCATTTCTCCTGTATATCATATTCAGGAAGGAAGCTTCTGGCTGATCACAGCATCTCTCCCTCTGTATAGTGGATGATAAACCAGACATAACATTGTTGTGTGCCTCTTTGCCCCCCAAACTACAATTCCTTTTCAAACAGATCTTCCATGAATTTTTGTCCACAAACTCCATCCTCTCTCTGTAAACACACGTGTGTATTTCAGTAAAACAGCTGCTTCTTGAGTCTTTGCACTTCCTGGATGGAATTTGGCTGGAAAGATATACTTAAGAAAAGTACTTCTGCAATTAAGCCTGAATCCACCCAATCCAGAAAGTACCAGAAATTTTGAGCAGAAGTTTCCTTAGTGAGCTTTAATCTGTTTTAGAGAGTTGGTTTCAAAAAGCAACATGGATTAGTGGATAGAAGGCCAATCTTAGGGTCATGAAGATCCATGATTCTAGCTGGATTTCATGGTAGAGGGAGGTGAGATGGAAACCATATGGCATAGTAGAAAGAGAGTTGGACTTGGAGTCAGATGATCTGGATTCAAATCCCAGATCTGCCATTTTCTTTGTCTATAAACTTGGGCAAGTCACATAGATTCCTTGAGGCTTGGTTTCCTCACCTAAAAAATGAGGGAGTTAGATTAGATGTAGAACTGCCAGTTCTGCATCTATGATGCCATGTTCCCATAATCACTTATTTTCCTGGTGCTCCAAGTAATGTTCTGAGACACTAAATTAGAGATGAGTTGTTGGTCTTCATCAGTGGAAGGAGTTTCCAAACTGGGAATTCTATATATGATATGAAGTCACAGGTTCAGACTATACTCCCCCTACCACCACCAAAGATGCAATCATATCCTAGTTTGGGAAGGAATCTCAAAATAATATTTTATCTTAGACATACTGTAGCCCAGCTCTCCCAGAAAGGCTTGCCTTTCTTTCATTCCCTGCTTCTCCTACCTCCAATACCTGTCTAAATAATTTCCTCCTTTGGTCTTCCTTATTTCTGCTAATGATATTTGGTTTTAGGAGGTTGGGGTGTTGCTGGGCTGAGGGGTGGTGGGAAAAACATGTAAGGTGTTGTCTCTTTCTGGGGAAGATTGTGTCCTCACCTTGTGCAAGAAGTTTCTCTCAGCTCCTCTTCGTTCTAGTGCCTTTCTTCTGAGATTTTCTCTTTTATCTGGTATATATCTTGTTTGTTCATAGTTGCTTGTAGGTTGCCTTCCCATTGGGTATTAAGCCCCTTGAGGGAATGTTTTGCTTTTCTTAGTTTCCCCAGAATGTAATATAATGCCCTGTACATATTAAGCATGGAATCTGGCACATATATAATAAATAGTTGTTGACTTGACTTGGTCTCCCTTCAAGAGGAAGTGAACTGGATGTGTCATGAGGATATTTAAAAGGGTCTGGAAGTAGGGAAAGTGCCGATGGGCATGAAAAAGTGATTTTGAAGAGTGGAAATCAGGTCTAGGCACTATAAGCATGATGGGGCAGGAAAATCAGTAGTTGTGATGAGTATTTTTGGGATGTATGTAAAGGTGTATCCTGGATGACATTTGTTTAGTGTGGAACTTGTCAAAGGTGGAGGGTCCCAGATTTGGGGGTGGGGGGGGAGAGACAGACAGAGATAGAGACAGAGAATATATAGAGAGAAACAGAGAGAGATGGAGGGAGAGGGAGAGAGAAGTTAGTGGGATCTTTGGGCTTAAAGTCCCCAAGGACAGATTTCACAGTGGTCTGACAGGTGCAAATTAGAGTGGAGGAATAATCCCTCAGTACTAAAGGCTTTGCTTGCTTTGCCTCCCACATTGGATTCTACCCCAAATTCTATGGATTTTTCCTTAGAAATGCCTCCAACCATGCATTCCTTTCCATTTCAATTGCATTTCAATTTCAACCATACAATAAATACTATACTATATTAGTTGGATCGTGTGATTTCTAGAAAAACCAAGATTTCTGGTCCTGACTCTACTGATGATCATCCAAGTGACCTTGGGAAAGTTGTTTCTGCTCTCCGATCTTCAATTTCCCTATACAGCGTGGGACCTCTTTATATATGCTGATTCAATATCTACTGATTTGGTTGCTCATGGTTAACTATAGAGAAAAAATGCAAAAATGGGAAAATTTAGAAAATTCCAGAAAATAAAAAAATAGTTTCTACATTTCAAACCTTTTACTAAGAGAGCACATAATAAATACACCGTCCCAGTATATGACTCATCTCCCTTACACACATACACACACACACACAAAACACACACACACACACACTCTTACAGAGAGACAGAGACAGAGTTAGAAGGGAGAGAGGGCGGGGTTCTAAGGTCCCTTTTCACCTCTGAGATTGATTCTATGCTATGATTCTAGCACAGGACCCTGTCATCTGTTGATTGTCCAGATTGTGGTAATAGTTTCTTAAATGGTCTCTGTGTTTCTAGTCCCGCCTCTGCAAAGATGCTAAAACACCACATAGTATCATTGCCACACCTGGAAATCTTCAGTGGCCCATAGTGAAGGACAGTATTATCTATCTATGTGTTATCTAACGTTATCCAAGGCTAGGATGATAAAGACAGTCAGTCAATTAACACTGCAGTGAAGCCATCATTAAACAGGACTAAAGGAGAGGTGAATAATTACATGAATTTGCTCAGAAGAAACTTCAACTAGGTCATCTGAGAGGAAGCCTGGTGTTGTTAGAGATAATGCTGTACCTGTGGGCAGAAAATGTAGAGTCTCTGCTCCAAAGGTTTCTAGCCATGTCACTGGGGGTCATTGGCCACATGCTTCTGAGCCTCAATTTTCCCATCTGTTAAATAGGAACAATACTACCTGCACTACATAACTTGAGGGATTGTGTTGAGAAAAACAGTGGTATAGTCAACAAACACTGGGTTTGGAATTAGAAGACCAAGGCTTGGATCTTTGCTTCGTTATTTCTCATTTGTGTGACCTTAGCTAAATCACTTCTTCTCTGTCAGATATGGGAGTTGCACCAGATAGTTCCTAAAGCTCCTTTTAAACTCTGAATCCTATGATCTTATGAAGGTGTTTTTAAAATTCTGCATAAATACTAGTCCTTATTGAAATAAAACCAAGCATCCAGCTTTCTTCTTCCCAGGGGGTTTGCTGAACTCTTATCTGGGTCTTTGGCTCTGTCATAGGTTTTTGTTTTTATTTTTAAAAACATCTTTTATTTATTAATGTAATATATCAACTAGTGTTTCAGCCCCTCCCCACCCTTCCCCCATCACAGAAGGTATTGTCTGGGAGGCAGACACATTCATATAGATTGTCTTTCAGGTTTCCACCTTTCAGTTCACTTTCTGGAGGTAACATTCACAATTTTTTCTTCCAGTGATCATTCTGTAGCCATGATGATGTTCTCTTGGTTCTATTAATTTTACTGTTCACTATTCCATATAGATCTTTCCAAATTTTAAAAATATTAGCCTGCTCATCACTTCTTATGGCGCAGTAGTATTCTATCATACTCACATACCACAATTTATTTAGACATTCCCCAATTGATTGGCATCCCCTACATTTCTAGTTTTTTGCCACCACAGAGAGGGCTGCTATAAATATTTTAGAATGTGTAGGCTCTTCTCCTTTTTCTTTGATCTTCTTGGGAAACTAACCCAGCAATGGGTATTCACAGTTTTATAACTCTCTGGGAGTAATTCCAAATCAGCAGGGTTTTGTGCTAAGAATATTTCTCTTCCATTTGGGGCTATTCTGTAAGATTGTCACCTGATTTTCCAAGATCATGATGTAGAAACCATTTCAGGGTCTAGTCCAGAGGTTTTTTAGCTAAGGTTACCTGGGACACCTTCAGTGAATATGGATTTCATAGATCCTATGAACATGGTTGGGGAAACAAAATCACATCTTTATTTTCACTAGCCTCTATCTGAAATAGGACATTTCTTTCCATTCAGATAAAAAAAGATATTCTTCTGAGAGAAGCTTCTCCAGATTTCCAAAGGAGTCTAAAACAGACAAAAAAGGCAAAGAACCTCAATTCCAAGTTTAATAGAAGAGAAAACTGAGGTCCTGGCAGGAAGTGAATTACTTAAAATCATGTAGGGAATCAGTGATGGGGGCCAGGATTGAAACCCAGTCCTTCTGACTCCAAATCCAGTGCTTTCCCCACTTTGCTCCTTTGTCTCTTTTGTCAGCTTGGCTAAGCCCAGGGCAGTGGAGATGGCCCTAGTGGGGGGAGGGAGAGAAAGAGAGACAGACAGACAGACAGACAGAGACAGAGAGACAGAGACAGAGAGAGACAGAGAGAGAGACAGAGAGAGACAGACAGACAGAGAGAGAGAGAGAGAGAGAGAGAGAGAGAGAGAGAGAGAGAGAGAGAGAGAGAGAGAGAGAACAAATCAAAGGAGGCCACTTTCTTAAACCCAACTCAGACCAAACTGCTGTTGGTGTTGGCTTTCCAAAGTATCTCAGAGCTCCATCTGCTTGTGCTTCAGTTGCTTTTTATGATCCATATTGCTCAAATCTGAAAGTCAACCCTTTGAGAGAGGAGGAGGATGAGGATAAGGAGGAGGAGGAGGAGGAAGGGGAAGGGGAAGAAGGATGGAAAAAAATTTCCAACCACATCCCAGTTTAACTTGATCTCCCAGGGGAATAAAAGAATACCACATGCAGAGATCTTTGATTCAACAATGTGATGTTTCATCTTGCCCAGTCAGCAGTTTTTGAACATATTCCAGGAAAGCTTTTAAGCTGGATAAAGCCAAAGGCTTTCACATTTTCAAGTGATACTCTAGCTACAAATGACAAGCTCTACTTACATTGTCATTTGGTCTGAAGAGAAGGTAATTAAAATCTTCCTCAGAGTGTAGTTACATAGTCAGAGAAAAAACTGGCCCAGCAAGGGAGACTTCAGAGAGAACCTTGGAGAGTAGGAGACAGAAGGAGGAAATATATAAGGATGAAGAGGAGGAGCAAAAGGGGGATGAGAAACAAGGAGGAGAAAAAGGAGGAGGAAGAGGGAAAAGAGGAAGAAGACACAAAGGATGGGGGGGGGAGGATCATAGAAAGATGCTGGATCAAATCCTCACTAAGTTTGTCTGATTAATGCAGGATGGAGTTTCCCAGGGTTCCTAGAGATTGCAGAGTTCAGGAGGGAGCCATTCCAAACATTTCCAAGGGGTCTGGTAATACTGGATTTTCCCTGAAGCAGCTGGCCCTTTATCTCCCTGCCATATCTGACCCTGGGTTTTCAGTTTTAGTTAGGATTTCAGGTTTACCCTGTCCTGGCCCTCACATCTTCTTTTTGGTCCCATTATTCTGGTTGGGAGTAGGGAGGCTGGGGTGAGGTGCCCTGATGATACATGACCCAGATTTTCAGAAACAGTCCTTGTTTCCAGAAATGGCTGTATCTTTTTAAATAAAGCTTTGAAAAAGGAATAGTTATTGCCAGACTTCTTCTTCTTCTTCTTCTTCTTCTTCTTCTTCTTCTTCTTCTTCTTCTTCTTCTTCTTCTTCTTCTTCTTCTTCTTCTTCTTCTTCTTCTTCTTCTTCTTCTTCTTCTTCTTCTTCTTCTTCTTCTTCTTCTTCTTCTTCTTCTTCTTCTTCTTCTTCTTCTTCTTCTTCTTCTTCTTCTTCTTCTTCTTCTTCTTCTTCTTCTTCTTCTTCTCTCTCCCTCCCTCTCTCTCTCTCTCCTCTCTCTCTCTCTCTCTCTCTCTCTCTCTCTCTCTCTCTCTCTCTCTCTCTCTCTCTCTCTCTCTCTCTCTCTCTCTCTCTCTCTCTCTCTCTCTCTCTCTCTCTCTCTCTCTCTCTCTCTCTCTCTCTTTGTCCAGACAATAGGGCTATCAGAGGACTGAGGATATGGGGTTAGAGCTGGACCCTTTAGGAAGTTTGTAAAGTTTTTCTTCCATTTGTGAAATAATTGTTTCATTCAACAAACATGTATTAATGGGCAAAGTCTTGCTCTGGGTTCTTGGAGGTGTGTGGTCATGGTGGTTAAGAAAGACTAGGATAAACAGAGAAACACAGGGGAACAAAATTCAGATTTTAAATTGAAAATACCTAGATATGGGAGGCAGCTAGATGGCTTGGTGGATAGAGAGCCAGGCTGAGATTTGGGAGATCCAGGGTTTAAAACTAACATCAGATGCTTCCTAGCTGTGTGATCCAAGGCAAGTCACTTAACTCATATTGTCTAGCTCTTACCTCTCTTCTGCCTTGGAACCAAATACACAGTATGGATTCTAAGACAGAAGGTAAGGGTTTATTTTTTTAAATAACATAATTATGAGGCTTCACGGTTTGTGTGGCATCTTCAGGCAATATGAAAAGGAGTTTACATTTCTCCTAATCCTGGAAAATCTTAGTAATAGACAATGAATTATCTTAGCCCCTCAGAAAAGCAATAATAGGAACATTTCCTTTACTAGAAAGTCCTGGGTCCAACTTCCTTCTCTGAACACTAAATACCTGTATGACTTTGATGTGTCTTACCTGGATCTCAGTTTTTTCATCTGTGAACTGCAAACCCTCATCTCCACTTGTGGAAATAGGTCAAATTCTTCAAGGTTCAGCTAAAATGCTACTTTCTTAAGAGAACCTTCCCTGAGCTAAGGCGGCTTCCTTAGGACTGCTAGGTGTTTGTTTGTACTTCTCTTAAACATGTAAGCATTCTAATTAATATTAAAGTGATTTATGTATTTCTTGTTCCTTACTGGTTTGCCAGTTGCTAAGAGCATAAGGGCTGGGTTTTATCCATCTCTTCTCCCCCTCAGCACTGAGCAAAGGTTTGTTGAACTTTGAGTGAGTATTAGTCACTTTGGACTCCCCAAAAGGAGCGCCCCCAAATTTGAGGACTCCACAGAGTTTCCAGTTTGTTAAAGGCTGTTTATGTAGGCCACTGAGGGAGTTCTGAGGGCCTGTGTCCCCATTTCTGAATGGTGGCTCAATTTACATGACAATGGGATTATGTTGCCTTTTGTCCCTTATTGCCATTGGTTACTGGGGCAAAGACCTGGACTCTGGTGCCCAGCCCAGGGTTAGGACACCAGGGCCCGAGTTGTCAATAGGGATTGAGGGCTAGTGACCTGGACAAATTTGGGAGAAGAGTGGGAGGGACTGTCCTACACCTACGGCATTAGCTTGTGATTTTCTGGACATTGTACAAGCCTGTGGTGCTAGGAAGGAGCCTCAGGGTGCTGTCCTGTAGCTTACTGAGAATCCCACCTACAACATAACACACAAGTCCAAGACTCTTGAGAGGTGGGAATAATGGGGATGGAGGGAGGGTCTTCCCATTTTTGGTGTCTTCTGACCATTGGGAAGTTTTCCTTTAGGTCAAGCCTAAATTTCAGATCTTGAAAGATGGGTTCAACAGGCACCGCTCAAGTTTACTTGCCAAGGGCAGGGCATTCTGAGGCTCTTTCAATCATTTTGATGAGGATGTTTTTTCTTTTTGGACAAAGGAATCCCAGGGCTCAATGAAATGATTAGAATATGCTCTCACTCCTATTGAGTCATCACTCTATGGGACCCCATCAGCCCCCTCTGAGGCTGTCTGAATGAAATTTCACACCAAATACGGCAGTGTGAGAGAGTAGAAAGGGTAGGGTACTTGGGGTTCAAAAGTCTGGATTGGAGTCATAGCTTCTCTAGGCATGTTAGAACTTAGTGTCCTCGTCTGTAAAGAGAAGGGGCCTGGACTGCCACAGGGAGTTTTAACCTTTTTGGTGTCATTTTGGGCTCCCCCTGGCAATATCTCTAAAACCTAAGGATCACCTCCTTATAACTGTGAAATACAGGAAGACAACTTTTAGGGAGGAAAATGAAAATATGCATTATTCATAGTTTCTCTTTCTTTGCAAATAAAAATATTTCTAAAAATAATAACTAATCTATTATTTTAGAAAGATCATGTATCTTTCAGAGAGATCTGATATATCCTTCCGAATTGATGTCACTGCATAATGAGTCACAAGATTCTTAAGTGGGAACTGAGGATGTTTATTCTGGAGACTAGAAGAATAGAGTGGGAGGGATATGGTCACTGTTTTCAAATATTTGAAAGGCTATCTTGTGGAAGAAGAGGATTTTTTTTTCTGTGTGGCTTTAGAAGAGTAATGATAGCTAGCATGTACGCAGTGCTTTACGATTTACAAAGCACTTTTTGTCTATTGCCTCATTGGAGTCTCATGATAATCCTTCCAGGTGGGTGTTATTATTTTACAATAATTACAATAATACAATCTATTTTACAAATGAGGAAAAGGAACAAAGTCTCAGGTCACATAACTAATAAATGGCTTAGAATCTGAACTCTGGTCTTCCCAACTCCAAATCCAATTCTCTAACCACTACAACACTCAGTTGCCCAGAGAACTAGGACCTTTAGGAATTATAAGAGAACAAATCTCAGTTCAATGCAAGGAAGAACTTTCTAAGTTTCTAAATAGAGTTTGTCTAGCTGTCTTTTTGACTATCTGTCCCATATACTGTAGGGAAGAGTCACACTGGGTGGGAGTTTGGCCGTAGATCACTTATAAGGTTTCTTCCAGCTTCAGTATTCTGTGATCTTTATGGGTTGATGAATCTAAGGAGATGGGCAGGGCTCTGGTTGCTAGGATAATTGAGAGTTAACTTGACTCTGTTGTTCATCACTTTCCATACTTGTTTCATTTTCTTTGCCTTAATAATATTTAGAATCCGAGTAGATTTTTGGCTAGTCTAGTCCATTAGGGAAAAGCAGGCATTGTTTTAAGCTAGGAATTTACCTATTCACATGATTTTCTTCCATTTTAAGTAAGAGCTATTTTTAAAAGTAAAAGTATAATAATGATAAACACAATAGAAACTCAATAAAACTATTTTATGTGTTGTTTCATATGAAATATGTCATTTAGCTAATTTCCATAAAGAATGAACAGATTAGAAAATTACATAAAATATTTTCTCTCTCTTTCTATATATGTATATAAAGAAATTGCTCAAATATATAGAGAACTGAGTTAAATTTATGAGAATATGTCATGCCCCAATTGCTAAACGGTTAAAGGATATGAACAGGCAGTGTTTAGATGAAATGATCTATAGTCATTTGAAAAAATGCTCTAAATTACTATTGATTTGAGAAATGCAAAATAAAATATGAGTGTATATGTTTTCTTTTCCATTATATTGTGAGATCTTTGAAGGTAAGGACTGTCTTTTACTTTTGTTTGTATCCTCAATAATTAGCATAGTGTCTGGGTACAGAGCAGGCACTTAATAAATGTTTATTAAATTTTTTTGGTAATTTTTTATATCAATGATCTGAATTATCTCCTTTCCTCTTTCCTCCTCCCTACTCCCAGAGCTGTCAAACAATTTGATTTGGATTATACATGTATTGTCATGCAAAATATATTTTATATTGATCGTTTTTGTAAGTGAATAATCATATAAAAACAAAAACTCAAATAAACAAGTGAAAAATCATATGCTTTCACCTCATTCCGACTCCAACAGTTCTTTTTCTGGAGATCGATAGCATTTTTTCTCATAAGCCTTTTAGAATTGTCCTGGATCATTGAATTGCTGAGAGTAGCCAGGGCTATCACAGTTGATTATTACACAATACTGCTATTACTGTGCAGTGTTCTCCTGGTTCTCTTTATATCACTCTGCATCCATTTATGTAGATCTTTCCAGCTCTTTCTGAAATCAATCTGTTCATCATTTCTTACCATACAATAGTATTCCTTCACCATCATATACCATAATTTGTTCAGCCACTCCTCAACTGATGGACATTCCTTTAATTTCCAATTCTTTGTCACCACAAAAAGAGCAGTTATAAATATTTTTATACAAGTAGGTCCTATCCCCTTTTTAATTATCTCTTTAGGATACAGACCTAGTAATGATATTACTGGATCAAAGGGTATGCATTGTTTTATAGCCCTTTGGACATAGTTCCAAATTGCTTTCCAGAATGGTAATAAATGTTTATTGATTGACTGACTATTGGTTCTTAGGTCCAGACTGAATCCTAGGATTCCTTAATCCCAAGGTTGGAAGAGAATTTAAAGATTGTTTATTTCAATACCGGGGCTCTCTACATACTGGTGTAGCCTGTTCCATTTTTGGTATCCCTGATTGTTAGAAAGTTCTTCCCTAACTTTTTTTTAAAGAGAGTATCACAGACAGAGGCCTCTTTTCTCAAATATATAGAGAACTGAATCAAATTTATAAAAATACAAGTCATGAGGGAAAAAAGAATACAAGTCATGTCCCAAATGATAAATGGTCAAAAGATATAAACAAGCAGTTTTCAGATGAAATGAGAGCTATCTGTAGACCTATGGAAAAATGCTTCAAATCACTATTAATTAGAGAAATGCAAATTAAAACAAACCCTTAGATGATACCTCATATTTATCCGTACGGCTAATATGACAGAAAAAGAAAAATGACAAATGTTGGAAGGGATGTGGGAAAACTGGAATGCTAATGCACTGGTGGAGTTGTGAATGATCCAACCATTCTGGAGAGTAATTTGGAACCGTGCTCAAAGGTCTATAAAACTGTGAATACCTTTTGATCCAGTAATATCATTGCTAGGTCCATATCCTAAAGAGATAACAAAAAAGCGGAAAAGAACTTATTTGTGCAAAAAAATATTTATAGCAGTTCTTTTTGTGGTGGCAAAGAAATGGCAATCAAAGGAATGCTTATCAATGATGAGCAGGAGGATTCAGAAAAAAACTGGAAAGACTTATATGAACTAATGCAAAGTGAAGTGAGCAGAACCATGAGAACATTGTCTATAGTATCAGCAATATTATACAATGATTAACTGTGAATGATTTAGCTATTGTTAGCAAAACAGTGATCCAAGACAACTCTAAAGAATTCATGATGAAAAATGCCATATTCCACCAGAAAAAGAACTGATAGGGTCTGAATACAGATAAAAATATATAATTTTTCACTTTATTTTTTTCTTGAGTTTTTTTTTTAGAGTCTTCTTTTAGTCTTCTTCCACAACATGATGATGAATGTGGAAATGATTGTTGCATGATAGCATATCTAGAACCTATATATGTAAAAATTAAAATTAATGCATAATAACTTAAGTATTATATTTTATAAGATTTATTAATGATCACTAGAAGAAACAAAATAAAAAGGTAACAAAATAAAATCAAGTGCCCATGGCTAATCCACTTATTCAAACAGCTAGCTCCATCAATGTCTCCACTCAGGAAGAAAAGAGAGAGAGACCAGGAACCCCACCCAATTTGTTCCCTGTCAATGTCAGCATATAATGACAGGAAGTTAGTGGGCTCCTGGGAAATGTAGCTCAAAGGCACAAGATTTCCAATTACACATATAATAATATATATGTATATATATTGGAACTCCAAATATGAGAAAACAAATGTTAAAAATTATTTCTACATATAATGGAGAAAAATACAATATTACTAAAAAAAAGTTCTTCCTTGAGATGTAAATTTCTCTTATCAGTCTGAGGTCTGACCTCTGGAACCTTGTAGACCAAGTTTCATCTCTTTCCTATAAGATAGTTCTTTAGTCACTTGAAGACAATAACCACTTTTTCTCAGGGTCTCATCATTTTCTTTTATCCATAACTTTAATTTTTATCAAATAGTCAATGTATATGAAGGACCAGTAACTATAAAGTAATATATAAAAACAATGGGGGGAGATTACCAAAACAGTCCTCATTAGTTGATTTCTCTGAAGTCGAGTTGATAAAATTGTAGAAAGTCTATAGTAGACATAATAGAAGATAATAGAAATAATGAATTGTTACAGTCTTTTAAAAAGTGTCACAAAGTGTCTATACTCTATTGCCCCTTTGTAAATTGTGATGGTCTTCAGTCAAGTCTGGTGGAATTAGAGGAAAGCTGGCTATTGGAATGCCAAAGGGTTGACCAATCCCCTAATGACCCTTGAAAAATGAAGGCAATCTCTAAGGAATAGTTAGAAGAGAATTGCTCTGTGTAGTTTGATTTCTGGTGTAGAGAGATGGTTACAGAGGAGAATCCAGCTCTTGAGAAGGAATCTTTCTGCAGGGGATGGAGTGGGGGGAATAGTATTTCTCTTTTTTTCCATTCTTACTATAGATCATAGAGTCTTGCAGCAGAGCTAGTAGTCCAGTAGGAGAGACCATATCTAACAGGAAGCAGGATCAGGGAATCACACTATAAGATAGGAGTAGCTCTGTGATTAGTGAAAGAGTTGACATTTAGTATTGGTTCTAATAAAGAAGTTTAGGGTAAAAAAAAAAAGTCAAATTCATCCACAGCAACCAGAGGCAGTGGCAGTCATCCTGACTTTTGTCTTGCTACTGGATTTTGTTGACTCTGGAAGAGAATGAAGCTGACAATTTTGAGCAACTCTGCTTCAATTGAATCCAGTTTATGTGCAAATCAAAAGAAATCAACAGTGATGTCGTTTTGGTCCTCTTCTAGTACAACCAATCAGAATCAATTTAAGCCTTTATTAAATGTCTACTATTTCCCAGGCAGTGTTCTAAGGACCAAGAATACAAACACATACACACGAAATAGTTCTGCCCTAAGGAAGCTTACAGTCTATTGGAATCTTCCTGACTAGGCAGGTAGATTTGTAAATACAATCTGCTACTGAACTGCTACTGGGTCCCAGTGGGTAAAAGGCTGGAGCAAAGGTGGTGGGAATTGTGGCTGCTGTACATGTTAGTGTCCTGGCTTACACCAAGTATGAGACTAACCAGGGAAGTCTTGTGACTCTTCCTGAACCAGCCAAATTCAGGAACTGCTGGAGAGAATATAAGAAAGTTTGTTGCCATGAGAGTTTTGCTTGCATTTCTGGACCAAATAGTTTTGGATAACTGTCTTAGAGAAGCATTCCAACTCACACATTATTATTTTTTCTTTCCAAGAAAAAAAAATTGGAAGATATGAAAGCAGAATATTAAAATGAAGGGAAAGAAGTTTAGTAGAACTGAGAATCATGGACCAAGGGTTGAAAGAGATCTTAGAGGTCATCTAAAGAGGAAGGGAAAGAAGAAAGGGAGGGAGGAGGAAGGGAAGAGAAGAAGTAAAGAAAGAAGGAAAAGAAACCATGTATTAAGCATATATTATATACTAAGCATTTTACAAATATTTCATTTGACCCCTATAATAACCCTGAGAGGTAGGTGTTATTATTATCCCCATTTTATAGATGAGGAAACTCAACTTGTCAAACATTATTTTATTATTTGATTAGAATAAATCAGAAACTGACATTGCCCAGGTAGATAAGCTAATCACTTTTTGCAGTTGTGCAAATGTGTTAGATTTAAACTTTGTAATCTCCATAGACTTACTGTAAGTATCCTTGGTACAACTCCAGTAATACAGAACAATTGTGATGATATCTACCTTGTTTGTTCCCACCCAATTTTGATCTCCTCTGCACAGCATACTCTATATTTTGAAAACTGTTCGTTGTATGTACTTAGGAAATTATGAATATTTCCATGTCGATGTTTAAGATTATATTACGAACACATTATTAACAAATAGCATATTATACATATAAATATTAATAACAATAATTATTACTAATACTATATTATTATTATCTAGTATAACTGTAAGTGCATCCTCTAGTTTGAGAATCAATCAAGTTAAGTAAAATCAACTATTGTTGAAGCAGCTAGGTGGTGCAGTGGATTGGGGACTGGGCCTCTAGTCAGGAAGACTTGAGTTCTATTTCATCATAAAACACCTACTAGTTATGTGACCTTTGGAAAATCAGTTCATCTCTGCCTCAGTTGCCTCATCTGTAAAAGGGGGATAATAATAGCACCTACTTCTCAAGTTGTTGTGAAAATTAAATAAGATAATAATTGTAAAGCACTCAGCATAGTCTGGCACATAGTAAGCACCATCTATAAATGTTAGCTATTATTATTATATTGAATATTATGTATTGTGATTTTTTTCTTACATGCTAATTTAATAGTTTTCCTTGAAGACTAGCTGCTTGCGGTTTTATAAAATTTCTTGTCAAAAGTGAAATAAGTTTCTTTTTCTTTTCTTCCAATATTAATAAAAGGCTTTGACCAAATACTCTGAAGATAATAGTAGCTTCCATCAAGGTGTTTTTTTTCAGGGTATTTATTATTATTCAAGCTAAGCAGACTTCCCATCTGGAGATAGCCACCATCTCCCAATGTCATTTACCATAATGATTATCCTTAGACATCCAATGATGGGAACCAGTCAGTCATAGTTTTCCCCACAGGTAACAGACATTTATTTAACTGATGCTGATGAGGCTCAAAGGCCAATGATAAATGTGGAAGACTGTCCATGAGACCAGTGGCTAAGTGGCTCAGTGAATAAAATACTATGCCTGGAACAGAAAGACTTGAGTTCAAATTTAGACACATTATCTGTGTGACCCTGGGCAAATCATTTAACATGTCTGCCCCAATTTCTTAATCTTTAAAATGGGGAAGACAATAGTACCCACTGCTCAGAATTATGAGGATCAAATGTGATAAAATTTGTAAGGTGCTTCACAAAAAAAGCTTAAAGCTCTATATGAGTGCACTAGCTAGCTATTAGGTCAATTAGCACCCAGAAAAAAAACAACTGTTCCAATATGTGCCAACTGACCAATTAGTGCTCTTGAATTTTTAAGAACACTCAAATAATGGTGATTTTGTGATAAGGACTGTCAGAAGCACAAATTTTCTTCCATATAAGCAGGAGCAATCAATTTTCAAATCATACTGCTTTAATATTGCAAGTAAAGGCTCTGAGGTACCTCCTCATAAATGTTGGAGGGGATGCAATCAATGCATTGTTGGTGGAGTTGTGAACTGATTCAAACATTCTGGATCCTAAAACACCACTATTGCATCTGTATCCCAAAGAGATAATAAAAAAAGGGAACAGGATCTACTTGTATCAAAATATTTATAGCAGCTCTTTTTGTAGTGGCAAAGAATTGGAAATTGAGGGAATGTCCATCAGCTAGGGAATGACTGAACAAATTGTGGTACATGTTGGTGATGTGCTATTGTGCTATAAGAAATGAAGATGATTTCAGAAAAAGCTAGAAAGATTTGCATGAACTGATGCAGAGGGAAATAAGCAGAACTGGGAGAACATTGCATACAGTAACAGCAATAGTATGTGATGATCAACTGTAAAACTTGGCTATTCTCAGCAATACAATGATCTGGGACAGTTCTGAAAGACTTATGATGGGGAATGCTATCCACATCCTGAGAAAGCACTGCTGGAGTCTGATGAATGCAAACCAAATACATTATCTTTCACATTAATGTATTTGTGGTTTTTATTTTGGGGTTTTGGTTGTTATTGAGTGTGCTCTAACAATGACCAATAATATGGAAATGTGTTTTGCATGATAATAAAAAATAAAAAAAATGTTGCAACTGAAGACCAACCTTTCGATTTTCCCAGGAAAAAATGGCATATGTATTGACATGGAGAAAGTTAACTCAGGACCAGAAAAAACTATGGATCTAGAGTAGTAAACTCTTCATTTGTACACATCTGATACTGAATGCTTTCATACTCTGAATTCATCATATATCTGAGATCTGACTGGCTGTGATTCAATTTTGTAATAAATCATTTCCTTCAATAAATCTAAACAGAATATTTGTGAGATGTACATTATTTTCATTTTACTTTTTAGGGGTGCAGAAGCAATGGTTTCTGCATAACTTCATTTAGAGCCAAAGATCTTAATCATGGGCAATCTGACAAAGCCGGTGGACCCCATCTTTTAGAATAATGTTTTAAAATGCTAAATATAGAGGTTAGTAAACTAAACAGAGGTTAGTAAAAAATAAAGCTATATTTTCTCCCTCCAAGTTCATGGAACTCCTCAAATCTGTCCATTAATGCTTGGTCCACTGACCCAACTTAAACCATGACTTTGAGGGCACTAGCTAAAAATTTTGGGAAGAGAGCCTGATCACATCTCTAGTCCTTGGAATTAGCCCCTCAAAACTCAAGTAGCATCTTTACCTAGTGACCCATAGGTGTCCTAAACTCAACTCACCTAGAAAGACAATGCTCTCCTAGTATACTACTGCCTTATTTAAGCCACATTTGAAGGATTGTACTCAGTTCTGGGCACCACCAGTCCATTCTATTGACACAATATTGCTTGTGTCTATCCCCTTCTCTCTACTAATATGGCTACCACCCTAGTTCAGGACCATATGACCTCAAGATATTGTTCAAAAGTTTACTGCCTCTGTTTCCTCATCTGTAAAATGAACTGGAGTAGTAGTAGTCTCTCGGTAACCGAGGATGATGATTGTCTTTGTGCGCTTTCATCTGTGATGTAGATGAGTGTGCACAAAAACACTTGTGCGTGAAGGAGATTTAAGTGGAAAAGTCGATGCACAGAGATAGTCCCATTCTCTCGGTGTTGGAAGCCTGGGTCTACTGGCACAAAAAGTCGTTACACCTGGAGACTTCCTCAGCTGCATTGGATGGCCGTGTTGTCCTTTGTTCTCCAACACACCCTAAGCACTCCACAGTGCTTTGCTGTGTCGCCCTCTCAGCCGTTGAACCTTCTTATTGGTTTCTTCCGTCTGTTCGACCAAAGCAGTCTTCACATGGTGGGTGAGCAAAGTCTTGGTTCACCAGGGGTCCATGACCCGATGGCTACCCTTACAAGGTTTGGCTGGTCTAAGCTGTTGCTTGGGGTGTGGCCGCTGCCACATGCTAGCAGCTACTAGGAGCCACAAGTGAGAGCTGGGTGTCAGGTGAGGGTCAGAGGCTGGAGAGCTGCCCTAGGAGGGCACGACAAGCCCTCCATACCAGAGATACTACCCCTCCCTGAGCACCTCATACACCCTGAACTGGAGTAGGAAATGGTAAATCATTCATTCTAGTATCCTTGCTAAGAAACCTCCAAATGGGGTCACATTGTCAGATAGGACTGAAACAACTGAAAAAAAACACCAAAAGAATGTAAGCTCCTTGAGGGCAAGGGTTTTTTTGTTTTTGTTTTAGTCTTGGTATTTCTAACTCATTTCTGAGACTCAGAAAGGGATCGTCTGGGTAATCTCTAAGGTCTTTTCTAGCTCATATCATCTATGAATTTCTATGGCATCAGAAAAAAAAAAAAACCTTCCTGGACCAGAGATATTATTAATTCCTGAGAACTCTTTTCACATGATGACCTGATTTGCCTGTTACCATACTTCCTGGTGCAACAAGAAAGGCGCAACAATGAAGGAAACACATTAACAATTACAAAGTAGGTTTGGTGAGGATGAGAAGCAGGCAAGGGATAGAGGGATGTGATATTCAGCCACGCAGGTGGGAGATGTCCTGATTACTTTTTGCTGACACGTACAAATGTGATACTAGCCATTAACTTTAATGACCTGACATTATGTGATGGGGAAAA
The DNA here is from genome assembly GCF_027887165.1 of Monodelphis domestica. Taxonomy (NCBI): domain Eukaryota; kingdom Metazoa; phylum Chordata; class Mammalia; order Didelphimorphia; family Didelphidae; genus Monodelphis; species Monodelphis domestica. The sequence goes on along the minus strand of NC_077233.1, from coordinate 141,811,323 downwards.
AAATCTAATTTATTGTAATTATCTTAATTGTAACCCTGTGGTCTCCTTTGATGCTGCTGGCTTTCCAGACAGGTGAACAAAACATAACTGAGGATTTATTGGGTTTTTTGTTATGTAAAATTCCCGGCATCTGATTAAATCTACTTCCAAGGATAACAGCTGGTTTAAAAGTGAGATCGGTTATTCAACAAGGATTCCAAATAGATGATCTATAGGTAAGAAGGAAGAGAACGTGATTCATTTTAATTTCTTAGGGAGAGAGGCAGCCTGGAATAGTGGATAGAGAGCTAAACTTGCAGTTAGGAAGACTTGAGTTTGAATTCTCCCACTGACATACGCTGACCTTATGTGAGCCATTGCAAGTCGTACAACCTGTAAATGTTACTGCATGTCACATTTCCTTATTGCAGAGATCCTGATCCTTATTGTGGAAGGAATTACTCACTGGAAGCTTTGTACATTTATTAAATCATAAATGTGATCTATAAAAAAAGGGTAGGCTAAGAATGCTGGTATAGTATAGTTGAAAGAATGCTGGATTTAGAATTGGGATGGGAGTCTAGATTTGAGTCTTGGATCTGCTGTGTATTATCCATGTGACCTTGGACAATTTATTTAATTTCTCTGGACCTCAGTTTCCTCATCTGTATAATAAGGAGGAAAGACCACATAGCCTTTAAGGCCCCTTCCATCTCTTAGCTTATGATCCTCTGATGCTGTGCCTACAGCTATAAGCTATAAACTGTTGTATTGTCAAGAGTCTCCACCAGGGAAGACAGATTTTGTATCTTAGCATCCATTATCTCAGCGATGGAAGAGACCTAATCCAACCTCTCTCTGAAACAGGAATATCATCTGCTGTGTCCTGTGAGAGACAGTCATCTAGCCTGGGACTAAACAACTCCAGGAACAGTTCTTTACCTCTCAAGACAACTCATTGCTTTGGAATGGCTCTGTTGTTTAGAACTCCTTTCATCTTTAGCCCAAAGTTACCTCTTTCTAACTCACTTCCATTGGTCCTACTTCTTTCTTCTGGGGGTACATGAGGAAAGCCCTTAAAATATCCACTGCTCCAGCCTAGAGATAGGAGGTCCTGGGTTCAAATCTGGCCTCAGACACTTCCCAGCTATGTGACCCTGGGCAAGTCACTTGACCCTCATTGCCTAGTCCTTACCACTCTTCTGCCTTGGAACCACAGTATTGATTCCAAGATGGAAGGAAAGGGTTTAAATTTCTAAAAAATCCACTGCTCCATTCTGATCTTAGAACAAATGTCTTTTTTGCAGAGAAAATATGCTTTATTTTCTCTTTCATGTGTCTTATAAAAACTCAACTCAACATGACAGGTTGTTGTCTTTTTTATGTCTATATACAAAGTGCAAGACAAAATGGTACAGGATGTACCATTGTTATATCAGTAACATTGTTATAAATAAAAAAAAAATCAGAGAGTCTTCAATAGCTCCAGCGTGAACTGCATCTTCGTAACTCCCTTCTATCATCTTATCATATTTTATCATTTTTTAAATCATCTTAACTTAATGAGGCCAACCTTTTGAAGAATGGTAATTGCAGCTTCTGTTGCAAATGTCAAACTCTTGATTTTAACCATGGTAGGTTCAAACACACCAGCCTTCCTCTTACCTCTTGTCACATGACAAATCCATTTTAAGTTGTTTTTTTTTTTTAATGAAAAGCTCTTAACTTGACAACCAAATCAGTAGAGTCTTGGACAGCATTAACTGCCAATGTGTTGGGCATAATGAGAAGAGATCCAGCAAATTCTGTAATAGTCTGGTGAGCCTATGAACCTCTTTTCAGTATAATGTTTTTAAATGCATAAAATAAAATACACAGGATTATGTAGAAAACCATGTTGAAACATAGTTGTCAACATTTAAAAACTTATCAAAATATTTAAAATGTAAGTTTGTGTTCTATAACCAAGCCTTATGCAACTCTGCTCTAATGAAGTCAAGGGTTGGGCCAGGCTGGGTAATGAAGAAAGCAATCTCTCTAATGATATGGATTTTTTTTTTTCTTAGCGTTGCCTGATTCCTTCACTGGCTGCTGGATAATAATTTTGATCCTAGATAGAGATGAGAGCCAGATTCAGAGCTGTCAATAAAATAGAGATTAACTAGGAAACAAAACCCAGCATAAGTGAGGTAGTAAGAGAATAGCCAGCTGTCCTCAATGAATTTAGGTCCCTAAACTCAGCCAGGCTTACTGAAATAGGAGTAAGTTTGCATGCTAAAATCTTTTCTTTGTAGAATCTCTGTACATTTAAAAAAAATAAAATCTTTGTGAACAGAAGAGGTGGACCAGGACTAGAGATGGACTAATCTCAAAGAAGAAAAAGGAGGGCATTTCATACAAGGGGCAAATCGGTTCCACACGAGAATGCTATTTAAAGGGGAAACATGGACATGCAAAAATAGAAACAATGATCACCATGACCTAGTCAGCCAGAGACAGTTTTGGCAGACTGACTTCATCTACTTTTTAAAAAAAATGAATAAAATTTATTTCCAGGTATCTTAGCTCTTCTCTCCCCTTCCCACCAAATAGAAGGCATCATCATCTGGCAAGTAGTTATGTATGTGTGTATATACACAAATAGATACATTTTGTGTCTTTTCGTGTTTCCGCTTCTCAGGTCTTTTTCTAGAGATGTAAATTCATAAGTTATTCTTCAAATATTCAATCTGTAATTGTATATAATGTTCTCTTAGCTTTACTTATTTCGCTCTTCCTTATCCCATGTAGTTTTTTCCAAGATTTAAAAGAAGGAATCTACTTATTGTTTCTTATGGCACAGTAGTATTCCATCAGAATCACATGCCACAATTTATTTAGCCATTCCTCAATTGAATGGCATCCCTTCAATTTCCAATTCTTTGTCACCACAAAGAGAGCTGCTATAAGTATTTTGGAATGTATAAATTCTTTTCCTTTTTCCCTGATCTCCTTGGGAAATAGTCGCAGCGATTGCATTGCTTGGTCTGAGGATATAGACAGTTTTATAGCTCTTTGGGTGTAATTCCAAAATGGTTGAATTAGTTCACAGTTCAACCAACAGTATTAGTGTTTTCACTTTTCCACATCCCCTCCAACATTTGTCATTTTGCCCTTTTGTCATTTTAGCCAATCTGACAGGTGTGAGATGATACTTCAGAATTCTTTTGGTTTGCATTTCTCAAATCATGAGTGACTTAGAATATTTTTTCATGTGCCTATATATGGTTTTGATTTCTTCATCCAAAAACTGCCTGGTCTTATCTTTTGTCCATTTATCAATTGGAGGATGGCTCCTATTCCCATAAATTTGGCAAAGTCCTCTATATGTTTTAGATGAGACCACTATCTGAGAGTATGAAAATTCTCCCCCAATTTTCTACTTTCCTTTTAATGTAACATTTGCTTTATTTGCACAAAACTTTTTCAATTTAATGTACTCAAAATTATCCATGTTATATTTCACAAAGCTCTCTATCTCTTGTTTACTCATAAATTCCTCTCTTATTCATAAATCTGATAGGTAATATATTCCTTGTTCTGATTTGCTTATATCTCCTTTTATGTCTAGATCATGTCCATTTTGATTTTAGTACCTCATCTACTTAAAAAAAACCCTTATCTTCCATCTTAGATCCAAAATTGTGTATTGGGTCTAAGGCAGATGAGGGGTAAGGTTAAACAATAGGGGTTATGTGACTTGCCCAAGGTCACACAGCTAGGACAGATTTGAATGCAAGAATTCCCATCCCCAAGGCCTGACTCTCAAACTATTGAGCCACCCAGCTGCCCCCACCTCAACTACTTTTAAAAGCAGAGTTAAAAGGCTAAAAGATGAAAAGAGGCTGTGATCATAATATACCTCTATTTTGGCAAGACCTTCGACAAAATCTCTTGAGATAGCCTGATTGAGAAGAGAGCAATGTGGCCAGAAGAACTGTACAGTTTGGTAGCTGGGGACCTTGTTGACAAGTCAGATTTAAAAGTGGTTGATTCATTGATGAATGTCCGTCTAGAGAAAAGCTGCTAGTGGTGTGTTATAGGATTCTCTTTTGTCCTCTTCTCTCTGTTTATTAGCACTGTTATCAATTACTTGGATGAAGACATAGATAGAAAGCTTACCAAATTTTTAGCCGACAAGAAGCTGGAAGAGATGGGACTAGCTAAGATGTGGGATGACAGAACTGGGATTACAAGAGATCGTCAGTAGGAATGATGGGGCTGAATCTAATAAAAATGAAATTTAAGAGGGATGAATTTAAAGTCCTATTCTTAAGCTTAAAAATAATCAGTTGCACAAGTACAAGACTGGGGACATATCAACTAGAACTAGACAAGAGTTCATGTGCAAAATACCTAGGGGTTTTAGTGGGTTTTAGTTCAATATGAGTTAACAGCCAAAAAGCTATTGCTATCTTAGGTTGCAGTAATAGAAGCAATGTTGTCCAGGACAAGGAAAGTGATAGCCCCATTGTGCTTTGTGCTGCTCAGACTACATCTGGAGTACTGTGCCCAGCTGTGGGTGCCATATTTTAGGAAGGAAGCTGACAGGCTGGAGAGTATTCAGATTAGCATAAGCAGGATGGTGAGGGGACTAGAAACAATGTCGTCTGAGGAACAGTTAGAGAAATTGGGCATGTTTATCTTGGAAGAGAAAAGATTGGAGAAGGGGAGGAGAATGACTGCTGTCTTCAAATACGAGAAGGGCAAAGGGATTGGTCTTGCTTTGCTTGGCCCCAGAGGACGGAATTACACACAATGTGTGGAAGTTATAGGAAAATATATTTTCACTAAAAATGAAGAAAATCCTTCTAGAAATTGGAGCTGGCCAACCATGCGGTGGGCTGCCTCTGGGGGTGTACTGTTAAATGTTCAACAGTTGGCATTCTGAGAGTGTGCAGAATGTATGTAGCTATACATGACATACTTTAAAGTTTGTCTCTAATAATCTGCATTGTGAACATTTTCTCCATCACTTTTTAAAATCAATACAATAATTCATCAAGCCCTGATTTGCAGCGTTTGCTGATTTCCAAAGGGTACCCATCCACAATGAAAATGTAACAATGCACTCTCATGAGCTAGTATAAACCGGCTTCAGCTTACATCTGGCTGCCTCATTTCCACATCACTGGAGGGATTCGGGCAGAGGCCAGAAGATTCCCAGTTAGGGGTCCCGTTGAAGGGATCCTTGATTCAGATGATAGAATCTTGGAAGCTGAGTCAAAGGCCATCTCTTCCAATCGGTAACTGCCTGACAGTCTCTTCTACGAAGGCTCCACAAATGGGTGTCCAACCTCTGCTTGAGTAGTGATAATAATAAGAGCACATTTACATAATGCTTTCTGGTTTCTAAAGAGCTTAACAAATATTATATCATTTTATCCTAATAATCACCTGGGAGGTAAGGAGCTATTATTATTCTCATTTTACAGATGGAGAAACTGAGGCGGACATCCTGCTCATATTGTGAGATTATTGTACATCTTCCTATAAGCTTGTCACAGGGGTCCACCCAACATATTGAGGACCTTTCTCAATTTTTTTGATATTGGGGGCAGCTATGTGGCTCAGTGGATAGAGAGCCAGGCCCAGAAATGGGAGATCCTGGGCTCATGTATGGTTTCAGATACTTTCTAGCTGTGTGACCCTGGCAAGTCACTTAACCCCCATTGCCTAGCCCTTACCACTCTTCTGCTTTAGAACCAATACACAGTATTGATTCTAAGATGGAAGGTAACGGTTTAATTAAAAACAAGTTTTCTTGATATTGCAAGGATACCAGTGGAGCATGTGGGCTAGCCTTAGGTTTTTGCTTGCTCTAATCATATGGCCAGCCCGATGTTTTTTCCCCTCATATATTTCTTTGATGATGCCCTTTATGACATTTTCCCTTCATAATTCCTAGTTGGTATAATGTTATAAGCCTGCTTACGCCTGTCTTTTGCCCCTCCATTGCCCTTTGGGAGCCCCCCAGCTTAAATTCTTCAGTCTGTAGAGTGTTCAATGATACACAGACCTATGATATCATTGGAAGAATCTGAAATATTAAGCATATTGCAACATGGCCCCAGACATTGAAAGCATCCTAAATAAGATCCATAATCATTCAGAAGAGTTTGGCTTAAGTATCCCATACAGGAAAAACCACAAGTGCCATTTGTCCTGACGATGAGATGCAATTGTATAGAACTTGTCCATCTCTCTCTCTTCCTCTCCCTTTCTCTATCTATACATATGAACTAAGCACACATAGGTATATGTAAATACACATACCTAGTATTCTAAATATCTTAGTGTTATTTTAAGCATGTAAGCATGTATGTGTGTGTGTATGCGTGTGCAGTTAGATGGACCAGTAGATAGATTTAAAGGCCTGGAATCAAGAAGAACTGAGTTAAAATCTGGCCTCAGACATTTACTTGCTGTGTGACCTTGGGCAAGTCACTTAATTCCATTTGCCTCAGTTTCCATATTTGTAAAATGAACCAGAGAAGTAAGTAACAAACCACTCCAGCATCCTGGCCAAAAAAATCCCCAAAAGGGGGTTACAAAGAGTCAGACAAGACAGAACCCCCCCCCCACATATACATATGTGTATATACATATGTAAGTATACACAGTATTGAAACATATATATAACATACACATATGTATTATATATTGTGAAGATGGGATTAACTCTTTCCTTGCCTACTTTTTAAATTTAATTCACAAAAGCAAATACAACCCTAGTTAGTCCTAAAATAGGGGAAGTCCACAAATTACTTACTAAAGGGGTTTGGACCTCCAAGAAGCAACTGACTGCCCTCTGAGCAGTCCTAAGCAAATTTAAAGACTACAATTGGTCCCCTAAAGTGGAGTAAGGAACAGAAAGTGACATAAAAAAGGGTCTTTAAAAGTGACTGAAACTTCCTTTCATGAGGTCTTGGAGTTCTTTTGAGGCTTTGGAGCTTGATGGAGGACCTTCTTCAGCATGGATCTGGGACTGTAGCATTTGGTAAGATTGCTCTTAGATCTTTCCCTTTGGACTATAACATGGGTGAATGAAAAGCTGACTCCTTTCCTGGCTTCTGGAGAGATTAGTTTCCAGAGGAGGCCTCATGGTTATTCACCACTGGGACCTCTGGCTAAATGGTCTTCTGGCTGAGGGTCCTCCTCAACAAGCCCTGCCTGGTTTGAGCCGGACCAGAGAAAATATCTAGTGTGATAAACTAGACTTTTTACTCGACCCTCTTTCACATTTCTTTACTTTTCTCTTTCCCTCTATTTTGTAAATAAAGCTACTAAATAAAAAGTCATTTTGATTTGAGTTATAATATTGGCAACCACATTCTCTTATATTTAGTCAAACTGTATTAATTTTAATCCCTACAATATGGAGAAGGGGAGAGAGACACACAAAAATAGAGACAGAGACAGAGAAACCTTTGGTGCCACTCAACTGAGCACTCAAACTTGGGTTGGCAGTCCCTAAAGGTTGGTTGACTGCTATTATTTTACTGATATGTAATAATAATAATAATGATAATAATTACAAAAATATTCTTCTAAAAGTCTGGGCTCATTTTCCCCTTAAACACATGAAGTCCATAGGGAGAATGGCTCTGACTTAGGCTACCATGGTACAGAGAGTCATTTAGAGACAAAAAGGATGACAAGTGTGACCTCCTGACTCCTAACACCAGAAGGGAGGTCCTTTTTGTCTTTTGTGGAGTCTCATTAAGTTTACTTCAGGATGTGGCACTGGTGATGGATGTCTCTTCACTGTTCAGGTGGGCTGCTTCCCCTGAAGAAACAGATCTCTGTTAGACTGAGCTAATCTGCTGCTGGCCCAGACTGATCAGCCACAGGACTCTCCTCTCTGGGCTGAGTCAGTTTTCCTCTGGGTTGGACAAATCTGTTTCTGGTAGTACCTTCTTCTTCCCTCTCTGCTCAGGTGCTTATGAGAGGGAAAGATACAAGCTATTACTCTATAATCTCTCCAGACCTTACAGAATTTAGGGCATTGCTTGGGAGCATCATTTAGAGTTGGATGCTCACTTACCTCCCAACTTCTTTGGCTATTGCTGTTGGTTCCAGTTTCTAATGGGGCTGCTGATGCAACCTCTGCAATTTCTGAACTCATCAGGTCAACTGGGCACCCCCATCTCAGAATATTCATTCAGATAATACATATTAGGAAAGAATAAACAGAAAAGTGATAGAGAAGGTGATATGGTCAGAGATATAAATCAACTGGGTCAGGGAATGAGGCCAGTTCTTCCTTCCTGACCTGGCAGCTCAAAGTAGTGTGATCTCACTTGCTGCCAGGAAGGAAAAAGAGTGACAAAGGGGCAGGTCATCTTTTCTGTGTGCCCACATAGTTCCAGCTCAGCAGCTCCTGAATCATCAGTTCTTCCAATTCCTCATCCAGTTAGAAGACTTCTCTGAACCCCACAATGCAAAGTTTTGAATCATCTACTAGTCTGTTGTGCTGAAATCAGGCAGGGGATATTTGATGAATGCTTTAGGAACTGATTCCCTGTTGGCTAGTTCACCCCCATTACATAGATCTTAGGTGGAGGGTGCAAATATTTAATGAATTGGGCACAGAAGTAAATATATAGCTCACATATTACCTTTGAGAAATCATAAACTTCTTGTAATGAAGGCAAGCTTCTTCTTGGAAAAAAGCCTATATTTTAATATTAATATTCTTCTATTGATGTTTCTGAGTACTCTGTTAAAAAGAGAAAATTAAGTTAAAATCTGGCATCACCTGTTTTTTTAATTTAAAACTTTTAATTAACTAATTTTGAATATTTTTCTATGATTCCATGATTCATGTTCTTTCCCTCCCCTCCCCCTGTAGCCAAAGAGCATTTCCACTGGGTTTTACATGTGTCATTGATCAAGACCTATTTCTAATATTATTGATAATTGCACTGGGGTGATCATTTAGAGTCTACATCCCCAATCATATCCCCATCAACCCATGTGATCAAGCAAATGTTTTTCTTCTGTGTTTCTACTTCCACAGTTTTTTCTCTAGATGGCATCACCTGTTTTTAACAAAGTGAACAATTTAATTTAAAAGGCCTTGAATTAACAAAGGAGGAAGAGGGAGAAAATGGCATGTGAAAAATCTGATAGCAGAATAATAGGTACAACATAGGAAAAACTGCAGAAAAAAATGACCAGTGATATACTTGGGTTTTGATATATTTAGGAACAAATGGACAAAATATAGATAATATAATGAGCATGTTAGATTCTTATAAAGAAGGAAAATTTGGTGTTACAAGTATCATTTAGACTAGTTGAGATGGAATTCACAATGAAAATATTTCTCTAGAACAATATCTCTTCCAAAGTGGGGAAAAAGAAATCAACATAGATAAAATGTTGAGGAAAGGAATTAGAGATTATGGAGTAGCATAGTATGTTAAAAAGACGTACTCATGTGAGGAGTTAAAGGAAGGGCTGGTGGTAGAAATATGGTGCAGAGCATTTAGAGTAAGGGTCAACAATGGGAGAAAGAGAAGCAATGTTGTTGGGTAGGTAAACTATAAACCACCTTGACAGAAGGAGGAATTAGATGAGGAGTTTGGGAAACATCACAAATCTGGTATGGAAAAATGATATTAGAATTATGAGGGATTTTAACTATCTAGATAGCTGCTAGAGCTCTCTAATAAAGCATAGCAATTGATAAATGTGTAATTTGTCTTCATGATAATTTTATTCTTCAAAAAGTATGGGAATGGAGGGACAAGGAACTGTTAACCTGAGCTTGAATATCATCATCATTGAATAACATTGCTAAAATGAAAATGATAGAAACTTTAGAGGTAAGTCACCATATCATTTTAGACTTTGTGACAAAGGAAGAGATTTAACTTGAGTATAATGTGACATGTGCCTTAGAATCTGGGAGCTCAGATTTCACAAGTCATTCATGACCCTTTTTCTGTGATCTTACTGATGGAAATGCTTTGATCTTTGAACACAGACAACAAAATATCAGGTCTGGAAGAAGCTTCTGAGATCATCCAACCCCCTATTTTTACCAAGGAAACAGGCCCAGAGAATGGAAGTAATTTAACCAATGCTATCTAGAGAGTTAGTGGCAAGGCTGGGATATGATACTCGGATTCCAGACTCCTGGCATAGGAATATTTTGACTACATCCTGCTGTCTTGTGAATTTCTTTTAGATTCCGTTCCCCAGTCAAATCGGCTACTGGATATTAAAGGGGAATCTCATCTTGTGGATGTTCCTCCATCCTTAGATTAGTTTTTTTTCAATCCACAAGATTTCCTGTTGTAATTCCAAGGACAACTGAGGGCTAAAAGTTCTGAGTCCTAGAAACTCAGTTTGCCCCCCCTAGGATTTTGGAATTATAATGTTAGCATTTGAATCCTCGGAGGGAATTTAGACTTTGTCTGTCCAATGTTCTCATTTTAAAGAAATGAAATGGGAGCTTTAGAGAGGTAGATGACTTAACCTGAGACCATAGTCTTTTGATTCCATATTTCTTGATTAGTAATCTATTGTTCTTTTCACTATAAGACATTATCTCTCTCATAATTCCTGGAAACACACTTCAGGAGCCTGAAGTACCCCATTAAAAATACATTTCCTCGTGATCAGTGTCACGTAGGAAGTTTCCTTGATTAATTTAGCTGCTAATGGAGCCCAGGCTCCAGGTTGGTTCTTATATAGCCTGCTAAGCTTTGCATGGCAAAAATACCAATAAGTGGGGCAGCTGGGTAGCTCAGTGGATTGGGAGCCAGGCCTAGAGACGGGAGGTCCTAGGTTCAAATCTGACCTCAGATACTTCCCAGCTGTGTGACCCTGGGCAAGTCACTTGACCCCCATTGCCTAGCCCTTACCACTCTTCTGCCTTGGAGCCAATACACAGTATTGACTCCAAGATGGAAGGTGAGGGTTTAAAAAAAATACCAATAAGTTTGGACTGTAGGCCCAGCCCTGCTTAGCTCTCTTACAAATATGAGTCCTCATCCATAAGAGGATTGGCTAGGAGACTGTGGATCATTTTGATGCATTATTTCTCTCCTAATAAAGACAGAGCTCAGAGCACAAAACCAGAACGGGATATGCCAATCCCTTGCAGCTATGGGCTTCTGTAGGATTCCGGCACACAATGCTAGTGACAGTAGGTTTGGCTCATCATCTTTGTCTAGGTAAGATTTTCCAGAGATAAGGCTTTAGGAATCGAAAAAGCCTGCTTCCTCCTTGGAGCAGGGGTCAGCAACCTTTGACCTAGCAAGGTTCATTTTTAATTTGGGGGAATGGATGAGTGATTGGAGGCCAGGAAGGATGGAGGAAAGGGAAATTAACCAGTAGCCAGGAGATTTGGGCTTTAGTCACAGCTCTAACTGGCTATCATTGTGCCTGGGGCAAATTCAAAGGGAGGGAGGGGACCAGGTGTGCTAGTGCTAAGGCAGAAGATGAGCCAGTTGTAGATGCAATCATGATGAGAGAGCAGAGTTGGCCTTTCTCTCCCAGAGTCTGGCCTTTGCCCTTTGGGGCTGGGTGGGAAGGTGGTCCCTGGGAGCAGGGCATCATGGAACCAAGACACTCTGGGAGTCTACAGTAAAATCGTAAGGCAAGACGGTGACTATCCCTCTTCTCTTTATATATATATATATATATATATGTATATATATATATATATGTATATATATATATATATGTGTGTGTGTGTGTGTGTGTGTGTATGTGTATATACATATATATGTGTGTGTGTATTGCGTAACCCTTTATTTTAATTTTTTGTCAATCTTTAGGTTTCAAGTTTGTTTCTAATAATCAGCATATTGTCAGAACTTTCCTGTTTCTGTTGCCAGATTTTTACTGTCCTCTTATTTTTCCTTTTTAATTCCCCTTCACTCTCCCTACTCTAATAACTCAGAAAAACCATCTTCTGACCACTGTGGGGAAGAAGGACCTCCTCTCTCCCAAACTGCCCTTTATGTTAGTGCATCAGAGTGAAGCCTCTTTGGTGTTATGCTAATTACAGCTGTAATTCAATGCTAACTGTCCCAAACTTGCTTTGAGATCTCATTCTAAAGAGGGTACGTTTCCCTAGGCATCAGTTTTCCCCTCTGGAATATGGGCAGAATAATCTCTACCCAGCCTGCTTCCTTCCAAGCATCATGTAGATCGAATGAGAGGATTGGACAGGAAAACACTGAAAAGTTAGCTGAAGCATGATGGAGTCCAAGATGTCTGAGGTATGTGAGTACAGTGACGTTTGTTTGACATCCCAGGGACATGGCAGTGGAGAACATGGAAATGATGGGAATCTCTTGCTCCCTCCCACCTTCTCCAACCCTGGAAACTTCCTGAATGACTCTAGGGCTCCGGGAGAGGAAAAATACTACGGAAAATCTGCTAGGACACCCCAGGAGGTCACCTTTCCATGGGCTGTCCTTGTGGATGGTCCTAAGAGCCTGACCCTATTTGAGATTGAGAGAGAGGCTAGTTTAGAAACAGACTCTTGTTTACTTGTATATCTGGGCATTTGCTTCCAAGTTTGCCTCCCAGGATATGCATTTAACTTCACCCTCTGAGAAAAATTATAAAGCAACTCTTGAGACAACTTCATGATCCCCAATTCTAATTAGAATCATAGACTATCAGAGCTAGCGACAGACCTTAAAGACTTCAGTCAACTTTCTCATTTTACAAATAGGGAAACTGAGGCCAGGGGTAGTGAAGAGACTTGACACAGAGCAGAAGAGAATTGGCTGATCTCTTTAAGACATATTTCTGCTTTGTAAAGGAGTCCAAATCCTTCTTTAGTTTTGATTCTGGAAATCCCATAGCATTTGGATAAAAATGTCTTTTTTTCTTGTAATATTGGCTTATATTTCATTTTGCATGTGTGAGGAATTTTACCAAAAAAAAAAGGCATGGAGAAAGCCAATAGTTCTCCATGCCGAGGCATGAGCCCGGATGCCAGAAATCCTTTTGCCAGACAACTGTTCGGACATGGTGCCATGCTCTAGGCCAATTAAATGATTCAGTTTCCCTCGAGGGGGTATGTTACAACTTGATCTGGCCTCTCCCAGAACAAATGGTCCAATTTAAAGTTTTGCAGCTCTTTTGGGGATCAAGGCACCAAAAATACTGCACTAAACCAGACATTAGAGAGTGCCACCTTCCCTCCAATTCTCTGTAAATGCGCACTTTGTGGAGCTCTCAGCCCTCTCCCCTATCAGTGATGCTGGTATTGACATATATTCATTTATTCATTCATTCATTCATTCATTCATTCATTCATTCAGTTATTCATCAAACAAACTAGTGTCAGGCATGAAAACAAATAAGACCCAGGCTCTGCCCTTAGAAAACTTACCTTCTAGTAAGACTAGCAAAGACAATAGCCATTTCCCAAGCACTTTTTAAGCTTCATAAAACACTGTCTTCAAAACATCCCTATAAAGTATAAAGTGAAGATATTATTATTCCCATTTATGAGTGAGGAGCCTGAGACTCATCGGAGCTATAGTGGCTTGGCTGGCGCTTCTCTCATGGTAACATATGGCCTCCATGGTCTGTGTATGGTGGTGGTAGGGGGAAGTCAGAGGCCAACTATAATAAAAGAATTATGTAAAGGAATATATTTGGGAGGAGAGTAAGAATTCCTAGGAGATCAGGTAAGAAAAAGATCTCCTTTGGTTAGGGGAATGGCTGAAATGAACATCCTTTTCTGCTTTTCATAGACAGATAAAACTCTGAGCTTGAAGACTCCTGGCTTGTCCATTTCTTTCTCCTTTGCCATGCCTAGTGGAGGACACTGTTCCTAATCCCTGTGGGAGTGTGGGATTTTTAGCCAGGAATCTTAAATGCTACCTCTTTATTTTACAGATAAGGAAACTGAGGCCAAGAGAGATTAACGGATTTATCTAATGTAGTAAGGTAGTAAATCAATTGGAGCTCATTCCCTCTGACTCCAGATCTGAGTTCTTTTTACTTTATTCTAATATCTTACTCAGTAATTATATATGGAATGCATGGATATTTCCAAGGTCAAAGTATTGTAGAGACATAGCTGCCAAATTTTCCTAAAGTGCAGTCCATGTCATTCTCCTACTCAACAAACTCTAGTGGTTCCCTATTGCCTCTAGGATCAAATAGAAACTTGGCTTTTAAAGGCTTTCATAACCTGGCTCCAACTTACCTTTCCAACTTTATTATATGTGATTTCCTTTCATGAGCTCTGTTATTGTTCAGTCTTTTTTTCAATTGTGTCTGACTCTCCATGACTCCATTTGGGGTTTTCTTGGCAGAGATACTGGAATTGTTTGCCATTTTCGTCTCCAGCTCATTTTACAGATGAAGAAACTGAGGCAAACAGGGCTAAATGACTTGCCCAGGGTCATACAGCCAGTAAGTATCTAAAGCCAGATTTGAACTCAGAAAGATGAGTCTGCCTGACTTCAGGCTCAGTCCTCTATCTACTGTATCATCTAGTTTTCCCCTCTATCAACTGTGAAGTTCAGGAAATCATTCCTACTTTTCCTCCAAATGCTTTTGGATAAAATAAGCACCCTTAGACATATTAATGAATCTCTTTCTAAATAGAAATGAATCCAAAGGGAATGGAATATAGTGAAAAGGGTCCTAGTTTGGTAGCTAGGCTATCTGGGCTCAAGGTTCAGTTCTTCTATTAACTGACAATGTGCTTTGGGGTAAATAATTTCCTTTCTCTGAGCCTAGATTTGCCCAACTGCCAAATGGATGGATGTTTAGTTTTGAGAGGAGGGGACATGAGCTCCTTCTTTAAGATTTGAAGAATCATCATGTGAAATGATTCATTTCAACTCAACAAAACCTTTATCAGTGTTGATTATGTGCCAAGCACTGGCAAAATAGTGTCCTGCCCTCAAGGAGGTTACATTCATTCTACTGGAAGAAAATGACCTATCGGTGCACATTTAAGTATAGAATCGATACAAATAAAATTAAGGTTAAATTATGCTGCTTAGCCCCATAGGACAAAACTAGAGGATGCAGAGACACAGAAGGGAAAAGTTCCTAATGATCAGAGTCATGCCAGTGGGCAATGCTGTAGGGAATTAAGGTTTCCTCATCCTAGGAAGGGTTCAAGCTCAGGCTGGATGACTGCTTTTGGGGGATGTTGAACAGAGCATTCCTGCTTGTTTCTGGGCTGGACTACACTAGATGACCTCTGAGGCCCCTTTCTTGCTCTGCAGATCTGTGATTTGGCAACTGGAGTTTCAAGAGTTCCTTCTAGTTCTTACATTCTATGGTTCTAACTCAGAAAAAAAGCAAAATTAAATTTGAGTGGAATAGCTCTAAGGAGTGGCGGTCTTATGAGTTCCTAACGTGATAGTGGGTTCCACTTAGTAAGACTTTTAAGTCAAATGGATGTCATTTTCCCCCAACTCACCTTCATCCAAAGTACCCCAAAAGTCAAGTTGGAATGGAACCAGTTGGGCTGACTTCATACAGAGGGACATTAGTGGTGTGACTGTAGGGACTAGGAATCTCCTGCTGGCCACTGTCTGAATTGCCTTTCCAAGATGCCCCAAACTCCCTCCCTATTAGAGAATAGCCCCATGGAGCAAAAACTCCAAAGAGGAACCACCCAGGAGTGAGTTAAATTCACATTGAAATATCAAGACTGATCTCAGAGCTTTTTCTGAAAGTTGGGTTTGAATGGAAAAGGAGGAGAGTCAGCCAGTCAGTCAGTGAATCTGTGGGTGCTGAGTTGGACTGTGATGAACCATTTTAATGTGTGGCACAAAATGTAACCAGAGTAAGAACATGGAATTTGCCTTCAAGTCAACTTTCTAATTCATAATTAGAAAATAATGCAAAGAGTATGTAGGACAAGTTTAGTTGGACAGGAGGAGGGGCATTTAATTACTACATTGGCTTCTGAGCTATTAAAGGAATTAATGTTTGTGCCTGTAAAATTTTAGCCTTCTTAAGCAAAGCCCTGGTCGCACTCTGGTGCAAAAATCCTAAAATGATAGAAGTGTCTGATGCAGAGGTGGAAAAAAGGGAGAAGAAAGAGAAGACCAGGAACCCTGAATTCTGTGTGCCTTGTAGAATTGAAAGCACACTTAAAGATTGTCTCATCCAAACCTCTCATTTTCTGGAGAGGAAAATAAAGGTTGAGATTTGAAGCAAGTTCCCCAAAATTATACAGACTCAGTGGGACAATTGGGTCTAGAATCCAGTTCTGGAGGCAGTTGGTGGTACAGTAGTCAGGAAGACCTGAGTTCAAATCTAGCCTTAGTCACTTACTAGTTGTGTGGCTCTGGGTATGTCACTTTGCCTCTATTTGCCTCAATCTCCTCATATGCACAATAGGGATAATAATAGCACCTTCCTCCCAGGGTTCTGAGGGTGAAATGAGAAGATAGTTGTAAAGTTTTTAGGATAGTGCCTGGTACACAGTAGGTGCTATATAAATGTTAGCTATTATTATTATTCTCCTGATTCTCAGACCAGGGTTCTTTCTCCATTGTTTTTCCCTTAGTTTATTTCAGTGTTGATGAGGCCTGGCTTTACAGACTAGAATAACTCTAGAAATTGTGTAATTATTCTATAATCCACCCAGTAAAGGTGTTGCCAAAGGTATGACCCACCAAGGCAAATGGGTGAGTTAAATCTTTCTCTCATTCTATATACAAAGAAGACTCAAATTATCAATGTTGGTCATACATGTGAGTTTTCATAAATGTGTAGCAAGTCTTATACAATTGGTTGAATTGTAAGATAGAAGTTTGCATCTAATCAAAACTTTATAATTTCAGGATATTTAGGAGGGCATGGCAGAGGACGGGGTGGGAACTGTCCCCCAGTTTTGTCTCCCAAGGCAAATAGGGAAAGTCTGAGAAGGAAGAGGAAATGGACTGGAGTCTGGGATCTTACCACTAGCTGAGGCAAAAGACCTGGCTTTCTTAAAACCAGTAACACCCCTTGGGCAATCATTATTTCTGGGTAGGATAGTTTTTGTAATTCCTGACAGCCTGGATGGAGATTTTTCTATTAAAAAAAGACCAAATACCCAGAATAACTCCCCCAAACAAAACACCTTTCCTAGAAAATATTTCCATCAGCCTTGTTTCAAACCAAGTTGTCACAAAGGCGTCTTGCCCTGAATACAAGACGATTGTCTGACCTTTTAAAATTTAACAAGTTGCTCATTCTCTGCTCGCTGGTCATTAAAAACAAATTTCAGATTTGACTCCCAACATGTACACAATAACACAAGTGTCTGAAAACTGGAGGAACTAATTTCTAACCATTAATTGACATTTAGCTAATAAAAGTCAATAGCTCACCCATTAAATTCAACTGGCTGACATCTAGCATACTTAAATCATTTGTTTTTAATCATCCGTTTGCGATACTTTGGGGGTAGAAGAAAGGCCATACCTCTGGTGAGAATGTTTGGATATAGTCAGGGGAATAAAATAGTGCACCTAGGAGGAGAGACTCAATGGCAGACTTGTAACTAGCATGGGACTTTCCACCATGTCATTGGCATCTGGGGGTAGCTTCAAATTTCTTCTCTATGGTGACTACGATTCCCACAACTTGCCTCATTGGTCAGTCCATGGGGCTCTTGGGCTATCATGCCCAAGGGTCCATTGCCTTGGAATCTTCTTTCCAAGGCTTTCACCCAACTGCCCTCAGATTGTTGGATGGATTCTCTTAGACCCCCTCTCCTGTTGGGACTGAACCTTCAATCAGACCATCTTTGGTGCTCCCCCTACTTGTAGCATTTATTCAGCATCCACAATATGGCAGGGATTCTGTTGACTTCTGGGGATACAAAAAAGAAGTAAAAGATAGCCTTTACCCTCAAGGAGCTCACAATTCAGTGGGGGAAACAATTAGCAAATAAATATGTACAAACAAGCTACAAAAAGATAAATAGGAAAATAATGATGAGAGGGAAGGCACTAGAATTAAGAGTTAGGAAAGACTTCCTATGGAAGATGGGATTTTATTTGGAACTTAAAGGAAGCCAAGGAAGCCAATAGGCAGAGATAAGGAGGGAGAGCATTCCAGCCATGAAGGACTACCAGAGAAAATACCTTGAGTGCTGAGAGATGGAATGTTTTGTTCATGGAACAGATGGGAGGTTAGTATCACTTGGTCAAAGGGTCTGTGGTGGGGAGTACTTTTGGCTTCCAAAGTGGTTTCCCTGAAACAAATCTGTGAAGCTAATAATGTAAATATAAGATTCATTTTACAGAAGTTGAGAAAAATAAAATGATTCTTTTATAGTCACACAATCTGCAAATGTCAGAGTTGGGATTCAAATCTAGGTCTACTGATTCCCAAATCCAGTGCATTTTATCTTAAACTTTGAAACCTTTTGGACAGCTAGATGGCACTGTGGATAGAGTACCTGCCCTGGAATCAGGAAGCCTGAGTTCTAATCTAGTCTTAGACATTTACTAGCTGTGTGATCATGAGCATGTCAGTGTTTGCCTCAGTTTCCTCATTTGTAAAAAATGAGCTGGAGAAGGAAATGGCAAACTACTCCAGTAACTCTGCCAAGAAGAGTTGGACATGACTGAAACCAATGAACAATAACTGATATCTCTTGTGTAGAGAATATTAGATTGGTTTCAGCAGATGTGGGTTTCAATTCTGGCACTGATACTGACCTTGGACAAGTGACCTCCTCTTTGGGTCTCAGTTTCTTCCACTGTAAAGGAGGGAGTTGGACTCAATGACATCTGAAGACCCATCTAGTTTTTTTTTTAACCCTTACTTTCTTAGAATCTTAGAATCAATACTGTGTATTGGTTCCAAGGTAGAAAAGTGATAAAGGCTAGGCAATGGGGGTTAAATGACTTGCCCAGGGTCACACAGCTAGAAAGAATCTGAGGCCAAATTTGAACACAGAACTTCCAGAGTCCCTCTAGTTTTGACATTCTGAGATCCTGTGATTCCCTGGCCATCCATCTCTTATGTGCCTCTAGCCTTGTGCTAGATTGGGTGCATTAGAGGACAGGATCCATCCTCTGGGCTCAGTGGAGGGAGGAGACACAGAAATGCAATTGTTCTTTGGAAATGATTTGGCAGTTGTGCAAGATCGCCTACCATCAAGCAGCAACTAGAATGTAATATTCCTTCCTAATTAAGCACCATTGAATTGGGTTCAGTTTAGATAATTCAGACACTGGATTATCAGGGAAGGGAGAAATCAGTATTGGCTGGAGTTATCCAGGAAGGTGCTATCAATCAATCAACATTTATTAGGTACCTACTATATGCCATATTTCACCGAGGGGAGATGGGACTTGATCTGGGAAATCACCAATAGATCCAGACCTAATACCATCTTCCAGAGGCATGGGCCCAGTCCTGATGCTGACCAGAAATGGAGGTGGGAAGAGCTCCTGGCAGTCATGGGGAAGACCAGTGAGAGGGAGAAGAGCCAGCCTGGGGTTTTACTACTGGGCTAAAGGAAGCTCATTATCTAGATTAGAGCTGGTGGAGACAGAAGACTTCTTCAGCAGCCAAGGTAGCAACCTCCCCTCCATCTTCCACCTTCCTCAGGAATTTGGCGGACAGGGGCAGCAACAGATTTTCCATCCCAGCTCCTGTGTGTTGGATAGGCATGGCTGTCCTCTGTGTGCCTTGGATGCTAATCTAGGTTGGGAGAAGGGAGATGAAAGAGAAAACTCACAAGTCAGATGAGAAACATGATGTCTCCTACTATAGACTTCTTTTTCCAAAAACTATCTTTCACCTCTCCCTCCTGTTTTCTTCCCCTTCACTTTTTGCTCGGCCTTCTCTCCCCCCCCCCCTTCCCCATTCTCTGCTTCTAGAATCATATATGATCAGAGCTAGAAGGGACCTCAGAGAACATCTCAGAGAGTCAAGAATACCTGCTGCCTCACACATTCACTAGATCCGTGTCCTTGAGCAAGTCACTTAACCTGTGTTTGCCTCAGTTTTCATAATTTAAAATGGGGATAATAACAGCACCTATCTCCCAGGATTGCTTTGAAGATCAAATGAAGTTCAAATAGATGTAGGGCTCTTAGGCACAGTGCTGGGAACATAGTAGGAGCTATATAAATGCTAGTTATTATTATTATATAGTCTAACTGCTTCATTGTAAAAAGGTCTAGAGAGGGAAAAGGACTGACCGGATTTCACTGAATGAGTCAGGCATCTTAAACATAACAAATCCTCAACAGAACTCATTAACTTTCTTCCTCAAACCACTCCTCTTTGTAATGGCTCCTGTTTCTGTTAAGACCTCAACCATCCTGCCAGTCACTGAGTTTTGCAATCTCTGAGTCATCCTTGACTCTTCCCTCACCCTCATCCTCCACTTCTAATTAGCCAAGAAATGCCATTTATCTGATCTTTGTGACTCTTACATTCAGACCCTTCTCCCCATCCATGCCTCTACTCCACCAGCCCTCATCACCTATTCCCTGGACTCTTGCAGTCTCTCTCCTTGCCTCTCCAATCCATCTTCCATGCAGTTTTATTTTCATTTTAAAATTCTCTTACTCCACTTATATACTATATATGTGTATATATACATCATATATGTATACAATTCCCAAATCGATCTTGCTAAAGCTCAGTTCTAACCATATTATTCCCTTGTTCACAAACTTCTAGTGGCTCACTATTGCCCCAACTCCTTGGGCATTTAAGCCTCCTTAATCTTAGGTAAATCTGAAGGTCTAGGTTCTGATGCTGGTTCTGATACTGACTTGCTGTGTGTCCTTGGGTGAGTAAACCTTTCTCTGCCTCCAAGTTACCCTTCCAGGCTCATCACCTGCTACTCTCATCTGGAGCTTCTCTATGTTCCAATCAAACTGGCCTGCTTGCTATTAATGACTCATACCATCCCATCTCCCACCTCTGTATCTTTGTGCAAGCTATACCTCCTGCCTGGAATGAACTCCATACTTAACTCTTAGAATCTCAGCTCAGGCTCTGGCTACCTCCTACATGATCCCCTAAACAGTGAGTCTACTTTTCTCATTATTTTGGATTTATTTTTCATCTATTTTTGCTTAGTTATATGTGTACATCCTGATTCCACCAAACAAATGTAAGTTTTTGAGAACAGGGGTCTGAATAGCACTGGGCACTTAGTAACTTGGAATTGATAAATGGTTGTTGATTGACAGGCTCCAGGTGTCTAACTTTTCAGATTAGGGATCTTTCTTTTATTCTATAAGATACTCCCTTCTCTTCTCTCCCCTCTCCCTCTTTCCTCCATCTCCCCTTGACTTTACTTCCTTTCTCACTTCCTTTTTCTTTCCTTTCTCTTCCCCTTCCTCTTTTTCATCTCCACACTTTTCCTTTCCTTTCCTTTCCTTTCCTTTCCTTTCCTTTCCTTTCCTTTCCTTTCCTTTCCTTTCCTTTCCTTTCCTTTCCTTTCCTTTCCTTTCCTTTCCTTTCCTTTCCTTTCCTCTCCTTTCCCCTTTCATGCCATCTCTTTGTTTACTCCATCTGTGTCTCCTCTGGCCTTTCTCATGTTGGACTTGTGACCCAGATGCCTATGGCTTGTCCTAGGCTCTCAGCAGTCATTCTGCCCCTGAGGGCCCCTAGGGAGGGGGCATAGCTTCTGGTTTGTTGTGATTCCTTCTTTGTTTCTCTCTTTCACTTGGCTGAGTTCTTGCCTCCACAATCCCACCAGACTTGGGAGAGGAAACTCTGCCCTTCCACGGCTTGGTTTCACCTCCAACCTGAAGCCCTTTCTTGATTCTCTTTGGGCTGGTCTGGTTTGGTCCTGGATGGGTTGTGTAATAGATTAGATCCACTCCATTTGGAGTAAGGGTTGAGCATGAACATCCTGTAGAACTAGATGGGATCCTAGAACACAATCAAGTTGTCTATAAGTCTTAAGCATTTACTATGTACTAGGCTTGGGACTAAGGCTGGAAAATGCAAAAAGAAAGCCCATTGTCATAAGGCTGTGTGTGTGTATGGATATAGGATGGAGACTCAGGACCACAGAAGAATGAAAAAGTGAATGTGGCTGTCTTGGACCATTCCTTAAAATGGAGGTTCAGGAGGGAGTAGTCTAGGGGGCAGTTAGGTGGCTCAGTGGATTGAGAGCCAGACTTTGAGTCAGGAGGTCCATGGTTCAAATCTGGCCTCAGACAAGCCACTTAACCCCTAGCCCTTACCATCCTTCTGCCTTGGAACCAGTACATCATACTGATTCTAAGTCCCAAGGTAAGAGGTTTTTTTTTTTTTAAAAGAGTGACTAGGCTCTTGGCGACCCATGGTGAAGGCATCTTCCAGGATGAGGAGGCTGTGGGATATGGTGAAGAAAGAAGTCTGGAGACAGTACACAAGCGGCCACACACACTGAGACTGGAGCGGCCGCATGACCACAGTGGCTAAAACAGAAATACTGCTTAAATGTGCATTTCTAGCAAACCCATCTGCGAACACTTCAGACAGAGCTTCTCCTCTGCAATGACGACAATGGGCCACAGTGTGCATTTACACTGAGGCTTCCACTGCTGCTTTGGACCCATTTGCATGTCTAGTTGAGGAGCAGACCCAGAACAGGCAAAGCCAAAGACCAAAGTCTCTCTCCTTTTACTCTGTAAGCCTAGAGGGGCAGAGTGAGGCCCAGGCAGGGGAAGAGGCTCCTTGGGGGACGTGGCATCTGGGGTCTTCATTTGTGAATTTCATGATGAAAAGGATCGTTTGGCTCAGGGTACAGGTGGGGACTTGGGTTCAAACCCATCTCTCTTGTTTACTACCTGTGGGACCTTGAGGAAGTGGCCTCACTCCTCTGCGCCTTTGTTTCCTCATCTGTAAATTGAGGGGCTTGAGCTATATGGCCTCTGAGGTTCCTTCCAGCTATGGATCCAGCCTGTGACATTAAATAGAGGATGACTGATGGTCCAATTTGAGTAGAGTGTAGATACAGCATGTATTCTTGTATAATGTGAAGGAAAACTGTAATGTTGGACAGTTCTAGATTATGGAGCCTTGGATTGGCAGGCTGAGGAGTTTGGATTTTATTCAATAAGCAATAGGGAAGGAAGGCAGCTAGGTGGCTCAGTGGATTGAGAGCTATCTAGAGATAGAAAGTCCTGGGTTTGAATCTGGTCTCAGACATTTCCTAGCTGTGTGACGCCGGGCAAGTCACTTATCTTCCCATTGCCTATTTCTTAGTGCTCCTCTGACTTGGAACCAATACACAGTATTGATTCTAAGACAGAATTCTGGTAAGGGTTAAACATAAAAAAAAAAAAAACCAAATAGGCAATAGGGAACTTCAGAAGGATTTTAAGCCGAGGAGTGACATGAGAAAATCTGTGCAAAAGGAAGATGACTGAGGCATGAAAAAATTAAGACAAGAAGACAAGATAGAAGGTGACTACCTTCTACCAGCTCAGGAAGAGCTTCCCTAGCCTCAGTGTATCCCTCCATGGAATGGACTAATAGTTTTAATGACTTGCCCTTTCAGGGACTCATTCATTGCACAGCGCATTGGATAAAGGACAAAAAGTGAACTGTTGTTGAATTCCTCCCTATTCTGTCTCTGCCTGATTCAAGCATCCATGACAGCTTGCTTCCCTTGGCTGTTGATAAGATCGACTCCTGTTTTAAATTTCTTCTTGGTCTAATTCCCTCCTCTCCCACAGAGACAGCTCCCTTTCAATTTCTCCATTAACCAAAACTTTGGCTACTTAGAGGAAAATGACCTCTGGCTCTCTTTTTAGGTGTTCCTGGTGGCTTTTTCCAAGGGGTGTGGGCCACACAGAGATTACCAGAGTGGAAAAATGACTTCAGAGGGGTGGGGTGGCTGGGAAGGCCAGGGGGAGTGAGCTGAATGATGTATCCCAGGATGACAGGATGCCTTCCCATACAACTCGAAGGCTGTTTGGAGCAAGGATGCAAAAAGTAAATGTTGTTCCCCTTGAGGATGGAGAGGAGAAGCCTCCGGAAGTCCTTGTCACCATGGCAGAGGGGATGAACCAATGCTCCAAAACGTCTGGTCTCTGAATTGACTTCTCCATTAGAGTACAATTATGCAACTCTTGCATTTAACCTGGCCCTGAACAACTAATTTCAGACCCTTTGAGTCTGAACTCCTTGTTGAAGGAGGCATGTCTGGGAAAAGAGCCAAACCAAATGCTCGCTAAGTTTCAGCGTGGGGAATGAAAGATGGCTCAGGAGATGTGTTCCCACATTGTAATGTACCTGAGCCATCAGCCCGGGCCAGAGGCATTGTATGGGATGGGTCTGCCCCCAAGCCTGGGTCACTGCAGGGCAGTAAAAGGTGGGCATTCAAGGGCTGTCCCCAATATTCCCCTGATGTGTTGACTATGTCTGTGGCCACTTTCCAGTTATGGCTCTGTCACCATTCCACCAAATTTAGCAAAAGGATAATCATGAATTTGGGGTCCATCTTCAAGTCTGATTACTCAAGAACAACTATGGCATGAGGGCAGCTGGGTGGCTCAGTGGATTGAGAGCCAAATCTAGAGGCAGGAGGTCCTAGGTTCAAATCTGGCCTCAGACACTTCCTAGCTGGGTAACCCTGGGCAAGTCACTTGACCCCCATTGCCTAGCCCTTACCACTCTTCTGTCTTGGAACCAATATACCTAATTGATTCTAAAATGGAAGATAAGGATTAAAAAGTGGCCATGGCTAAGAGGAAATCAGATATCCTTTTATTACAGGATCCTCACTCTAGTGATCATCCAGGCCAGTTCAAATCTGGCCTCAGACACTTGCTACCTGTATGAACCTGGGCAGGTCACTTAATCTCTGTTTAACCCAGTTTTCTCATCTGTAAAATGGGGATAATAATGGTACCTACCTCCAGGGTTGTTGTGAGGACTATAAAAACTGTAAAGCACTGGCACATCATTGTTATTTGTCCTTTGTTTTCCAAGAGGATCATTGGTATCAAAGGGTGATGTCTGGACTTGTGCATAAATTGGAATTTAAGTGAGGCAGAGGTGCACAAAGTTGTCAGTCTCATTCTCTCTTTCAGAGTCATTACAAGTTCAGTAGCCAGACAAAAGTCAGGACATGATGGCTTGGGATGCAGAGGATGGCCTTGGTTTCTTTGATGTCTGACCAAGTTCTAAGCACTCCAAAGAACCTGTTTCAGTCATCTTCATGGACATCAGAACAAATTGTTCTCATTTGCCTTTTCTGCCAGGGAAAGTCTTCACATGCTCGGGGTAGTCACCCCTCTAACTCATCGATGAGTTTGTGGCCCATCAGTTACCCTTGACTTGGTTTAACTCATCTGCCAGGATCGTTTACCAGGGTATGGCCACTGTGCAAGCTATAGCTTCTTGGAGCCACGGGTGAGAGTGGGACACCAAAGATGGATGAACAGCCCTAAAAAGGGCCAGGCAAGCCTTCATACCAGAGGTGTTAGCCCTCCTCGAGCACCCACGTACCCCACATTGCACACGATAAGTGCTATATGTACATAAGTTCGCTAGGATTAACTGTTATTAATCCATTCTCAGCCTAGGAATGCTCAGCATTTGCTACCTGGCATACACCTGGGTTCCCTCAAACTCATTTTAATATTAGCCAGAGTCCAAAATAATTAGGAAGGAATAATCCACTGAAAAAAGAAACCAGTGGATGATTCCAGAGGAAAGAAAAAGAAAGACTGATCAGTTGCTGTCAGAGAATTTTTCCTATCAGACCTCGCCTTCTGTGCAGATAATTGAAAAGTCACATTTATGTCTGGTTCCTTATTCAATTTGGCCAGTGTAGCTTCCTTAGGTAGTCCCTCCCTTTGTATTAAACACCACATCTGGAATTTATATAGTACCTTGTTCTGAGGAGTTCAAGGCTCTTCACAGATAACATCTCATTTATCCTTAGGACATCCTTGAGAAACAGGTCTAGGACAGCCCAGATAATCTCCGTTTTTGAGATAAGGAACACTGAGGCCCAGAGCAGTGAAGCAGTGGTTTGAGGCTTTGAGCTAAGCCTGTGGTAGAGCTGGTAATTGGACCCAGACCCTTCCATGACCAGGTCAGCACCTTCTGAACCTAGAACACTTTGCTACCTATCAAGATTCCTTTTTAGTTTTGATCTGGAGGGACAGCCCTGTAAGGCCAATATTCCTGACAGGGGACAAGGAATGCTGGAGAATAAAACAGATGTCACATAGAATTAGTAATAGCTGATTCTCCTGTGAGGGGTGGTGGCATGGTGAACTCACCTTTGAGTATGTCTATTAGCTCTTTCAGAGCCCTGGGTCCTCAACAAAGAGCTATCAGAATTGGATAGAAGAGGAGGCAGCTAGGTGGCTCAGTGGATTGAGAGCCAAGCCTAGTGACAGGAGGTCCTGGGTTCAAATTTGAATGCAGACACTTCCTAGCTGTGCCACTCTGGGCAAGTCACTTAACCCCATAGCCTAGCCCCTATTGTTCTTCTGCCTTGGAACCAATACTTAATATTGATTTGAATATAGAAGATAAGGGTTAAAAAATTCTAATGTGAATTTCAGAGCATTCATAAACATTGTTTCTAGTTTGATTATCACATGAAGAAGAAGAACCATTGGATTAAAATGGAGAATGCTTATAAAAGGCACTAACTTGCCTTTTAATCCAGTCCTTTATCTTGACTGGTTGTAGTTAAGGAAGAAAGTAAGAACTGCTGTAAGCCTCTAGGTTGGGAGAAAAAGCTAGTACCAGGGGTCTATTCTTCCCAACTCAGTCAACATAAAACTATAAGCACATGATTCTGTTGTTACTTCTATTCTGGTTAAGTTACTTCTTTGCTCTCCTTCAACTAGATGAGTCTGTGATCTTATAAACTATAATAGTTTTTTTTAATAGTTATTTGTTTAAAAAAATTGAGTTTCACAACTGCTTGATCACATGGGTTGATGGGGATATGATTGGGGATATAGACTCTAAACAATCACCCTAGTGCAATTATTATCAATAATATGGAAATGGATCTTGATCAACGACACATGTAAAACCCAGTAGAATTGTGCATTGGCTATGGAAGGGTGAGGGGAGGGGAGGGAATGAACATGAATCTTGTGAGTATAGAAAAATATTCTAAATTAATTAATTAAATAAAATGAAATATTTTAAAAATGTTAAGCTTCAAATTCTTTTCCTCCCTCCAGTTCCTTTCCCATCCATTAAGAAGGCAAGCAATGGATCAATTATCTATGCAAAATCATGTCACATATTTCTATTTTAGCTATGTTGCAAAAGAAAAGCAAGAAAATATACTTCGATTTGTAATTAGAGTTCATCAGTTCTCTGGAGGTAGATAGCCTTTTCTATCATGAATCCTTTGGAATTGTCCTGGATCACTGTATTAATCAAAATAGCTGTCTTTCACAGTTGATCATCAGTACAATATTGCTGTTACTAGGTATAGTTCTCCTGGTTCTGCTCACTTTACTTTTCATCTGTTCATATAAGTCTTCCCAGATTTTTCTGAAATCATCCTGCTCATCATTTCTTATACCACAGTAATATTCCATCACAACCATATAGCAAAACTTGTTCATCCATTTCCCAATTGACATGCACTCCCTCAATTTCTAATTCTTTGCTACCATGAAAAGAGCTGCTATAAATATTTTTGTACATATAGGTCCTTTTTCATTTCCTTGGATCTCTTTGGGATACAGTCTTAATGGTAGTATTAGTGGGTCAAAAGGCATATATAGCCCTTTGGGCATAATTCTAATTCACATCATTCTCCAGAATGGTTGAACCAGGTGAATTTTGAAATTTTGGGAGAAGAAACCACTAGAGGTCTGGGAGTCAGAGTTCATGCCAGATTTTTCAGACATATCAACCTGGTGAAGAGTGAAGTCCCTGTTGGCCTGCTGTATCCAGGATAGAAATGGATCAAAGGCAGTCAAGAGGGAGCTACAACAGTCAGGCTAAATTCAGAAATAAACTTGATGGGAGCAAATGCTATTCTCCCCAGAGATTGAAGCAGTATAGGGGAAAGTGTGCCCTCAAGGTATGAAGAAGAAATGTTTGTACTTCTATTCTTGTGAGACCTTCTCAGTAAATACTTTCATTCAAAATTTAATTGATATGAACCAGTTAAATAATATAGAGTCACTAATCATTAATAACTGCTAGTGGGGAGAATACACAAGCTGATAGCATTGGGTAAGAATCACCCCAACCCCTCAGGTATACCCCCTGGAACCTTGAGGTGGAGCTATAGCCTTGCTTTAGCACCCAACTCATCTAGGAGAGAGGGAATTAGAATAGGGATCCTTAGATCTTATAAAGGGCTACAAATTAAATAAATAAATAAAAAACACCTTGATTAAATAACTATTGGGTTCAAAGTATTCACCTGAGTGCCTGGGGGTGGGAGAGGTACAAGTAAAATAAGATATAATTGCTGTTCTTAAGGAATTTATGTTTCATGGGGGGAGGTAAGATAGGAGCATACTGACAAAGGAGGAATGGGACACATAAACAGTTTTCTGACTCTGACTTTTAGTTTACTGGACCCCAGTCAGCTTTTAAAACTGGAGCTGGAGATTTAATGGACTCTACTGGCAATTTACCATTTGATCCAGGATGCATCTGAGCTAAAAAGCCCACTTTCCCATGAATACATTTGTTATGCTTGCTCTTGGAAATGCTAAAGGAGCATGTGGGCTCCCAGGCACTACTGGATACTATGTACTTTTGTTATGGATCTCTCTAATATACTCATCAAGTCCTATTTTGTATCATAGTTTTCTCATTGTTTCTCTACTAGACTGTAAACTCCATGAAAGTAAAATTTTAACTATGGGGACTCAGGCTTGGAATTCTGTCTCTGGTCCTAATCAGACCTTGGACAAATAGCTTCACTTTGGGGGCCATAATTTCCTTATCTGAAAAATGAGTTTCTCAGGCTTTTTAACTTAAAAAAATTTTTTTTTTTAGTTCCAGATCTTCTCCCTCCCACCACCCCTCCCCTACTCATTGAAAACAAGATAGCTATTACACACATGAAATCATGCAAAACACATTTCCATATTCACTAGGTCATTTCTTTTCTAAATTTTGTATGTCCCGAACCACCTATCACTGTGTTCTGTACCTAGTAGGGGCTTGATAAACATTTGTCACATGAATTGTTGGACTTAAAGAGTTGCAAGGCTATTTCCCTTTTGCCTTTACACTTGAAAAGAGATCATCTGATACGTGACCCTGGGCAAGTCACTTAACCCCCATTGCCTAGAACTCACCGCTCTTCTCCCTTGGAACCAATAAGCAGCATTGATTCTAAGTGATTCTAAAACGGAAGGGTTAAAAAAAAAAGGAAAGAAGAGATCATCTGATTATCCAAGCAGATACAACAATGCCATAGTTTATTTATGTAATGCTTTCAGGTTTACAAAGCTCTTTGGTTACAACCACTTCTTAAGGTAGCTAGTACAAGTGTGTTATTAGGTCCTTTTTCTGGACAGATAAATTGAGATTCAGAGAGGTTAACTGATCTGGGTAAGGCCACCCAGCTCGCAGGCATGTAAGGTAGGCTCACAATTTGATCTCTCTGACTTTTAAGTCCAATGATCTTTCCATTGATGCTATATGCATGACCACAGACCAGAAAATCTACTCCTGGTTGAATAAAAGGACCTCTAAGATGTCCTATGACTCTAACTCATAAAATCTCTGAGTTGGAAAGAATTTCAAAGTTCCCTTAGTCTAACCCCTATGGGAAGCATGAAAACCCTCTATCTGACAGCTCTGACAATGAATCGTCCAGTTTTGCTTGAACAGTTTAAGTGATACGGAAATCTCTGGAAGCTTTGTATATGGAAAAGCATTCTATAACGGGTAGCTGCCTTATTATTATTATTATTAATTACTATTATTATTATCTCCCAAGGCAGACTACTTCACTGCTTAGAGCCTCTAATGGTTAGTAAAGTCTTCTTTATTCAACCACCTAATAATGCCTTGTGGAGCAGATTTGGATTCAATTCAATACACAGAATGAAACTTCATTGCTCTTCCATGTCATGACCTTTTAAATATCTGGACACATATATTACCTTCTTCACACTCCTCAAAAAAAAGGCCTTCTCTTTTTCAAATAAAACACTCCCAGATTGATTCAAAGAATCGTCCAATGTCACTAACATTGTATTTGTTGTTGTTCAGTCCGTTTAACTATTTGTGTTTAACTCTCCCTGAGCATGTTTGGAGTTTTCTTGGTAATATTGGAGTGATTTGCCATTTCTTTCTGTAGCTCATTTTTACAGATGAGGAAACTGAGGCAAACAGGGTTAAGTGACTTCCTCAGGGTCACACAGCTAGTAAGTATCTGAGGCCAGATTTGGACTCAGGAAGATGAGTTCTTCTGAATCCAGGCTCAGCATTCTATCCACTTCATTACCTTGCTACCCATTTATCACCTAGCTCCAATATCACAAACCCTTAGTAAATTCTTGATTTACATGGGATGGAATTTATGTTGACTTTTCAAACAACCGAATTCCCCTTCATCCCTACCTCAAACAACGAATGGGTAATTTTAGAGACCTGTGATTTCATTAGTTTTTGAACTTACCCTACTCTCTACCAATGTAGACCATATCTCCACTCAACCAACTCCAAGGGCTATCCATTGCCTCTAGGATCAAATATAAATTCCTCTTTTTGGCTTTTAATGTCCTTCATAACCTGGCCCCAATCTATATTTCTGCCTTTGTTGAACATTTCTCTCCTTTCTAAACTCTTTGGTCCAACAAAACGAGTCTTTTCTTTGATCATCACACACACATACAACTCTTTCCATTGGTCATCCCACGTTCCTGGAGTTCATTCCTTCTCTACACCAACCTTCTGGTCCCCCATACTTTTAAGATGCTACTCACACACCCATTTTTTGCATGAAAACTTTCCCAATTCTTATACCTTTCCCCTCACCAACTGCTAATGTCCTTTCCAAACTACCTTATATTTAACCACTTCATATTTAGATTTATTAACTTTATATTTAGATCATAAAATAGATAATTTTAAAAATATACGAGTTGCCTTTCCCAGTAGAATGCAAGTTCTTTGGGAGTAGGGATTTTTTCCTTCTTTGTACATTTATCTCCAGGGCCTACCAGAATGCCAGGAACTTGGTGGTGGTTGTTTTTGTTGATTTTTTTTTTTCACTCATGGTCCATTCTTTATGACTCTACTTGGGGTTTTCTTAGCAGAGATACTGAAGTGGAATGATATTTCCTTGTTTAGCTCATTTTACAGAGGAGGAAACTAAGGCAAACAGGATTAAGTGACTTACCCAGGGTCATATATCTAGTAAGTATGTGAGGATAGATTTGAACTCAGGAAGATGAGTCTTCAACTTAGTAGTCATTTATTATGTTAGCTTTTTAAATTTTTAAAAAAATTTTATTGAATTAGATGATTTAGAATAATTTTCCATGGTTACAAGACTCATGTTCCTTTCCTCCCCTTCCCCCACCCCTCTCCCATATCTGACATGCAATTCCACTGGGTTTAACATGTGCCATGGATCAAGACCTATTTCCTTATTATTAATATTTGCACTAGGATGATCTTTTAGAGTTTAGTAGTCATTTAGTAAAGGGGAAGGGAATAAGTATTTGCATAGCTCCTGCTAGTGCCAGGTACTATGCTAAGTGCTTTACAAATATTATTTAATTTGATCTTCACAAAGACTCTGGGGGATAGGTGGTATCATTATCCCCATTTTACAGTTGAGGAAATTAAAGCAAACAGTGTGACTTGCCCAGGGCCACGTAGCTAGTAAGTGTCTTTTCCTGACTCCAGACCTGCCATTTTACAAAGGAAATCAATTATACTGAAATATAGTTGTCAAGGTGTTTTTTAAAGCTATAAGATCTCCAGCCCCAGATTAAGAACCTTTGGACTAGGTGGTTTCTGAGAGGCAGTAGAAGAATAGAATGGAGTTTCCATTCAGAATACTGGTAGTTACTAGCCAAGATTATCCTTTCTGAGTTGGAAATTATGTTTCCCTGGAATTTTTCAAGCACTATGCTCTTACCTCTCAGATCTCTAATTATCTTCTGCTTTATGTTGAAGTTATGTGTGTCTTTGCCACTAGACTATGAGCTCTGTGAGGGTAGGGACAATAGTTTATTTGTCCATCTTTCCCACATTTGGGAGCACAGGGCTCTGGGTCTAATACATGCCCAACAAATGATTGAACCAAATGGAATAGATCATATAAATGATTAACCAGTGTTCCAAATGGGAAAATCAGACAGAATGGAAACTAAAATTTTGATCCAGTCATTACAGGTTGTTGGGCATTGTATTTAGGGAGGCAAAGGGCAGTCATTCATTCATTCATTTGCAACTTTTTTAGTCAAAGACCAAATTTATTAAAGAAATAAAATTAATTTGAAAATTACAGTCTCAGTTAAACATATAAACACATTGCTAAAGCAGTTATCCATGACAAAGAAAAGACAAAAAGAATTCCATGTTGGTGCAGTTATGGAAAAGAAACAAATTGTTTATACAAAATAAATGTCTTTTGTGCAACAGTAGCATTGCATCTATCAACTATGTTGAAAATGGGAACTTGTGACAGGAGTTACTCAGATGGATACCTCAGTGCACACAGAAAGGCCTTATCTGTCATTCATTCCAAGGACAGTTATTAAGGTACCCCTATAATCAAAGGTCTTCATTGACTACTTGATAACACACAGAGCTTGCTCCCAGGATATAAAATCTTCTTGTAAGGGGGCAATAATTAGGAGTAGACTTGCATGAAGAATAGTCACTGGCCCCATTCTCTCAGAGCCAGGCTTGTTGCCATTTCTGACCCACCCTCATTCTCCACGATCCTAGTGGACTTGGGGAGACTCTTTTCTGCCACTGGATTGTACCCTCATAAATTGCATTCCTCCCATTTTAGGTGTAAAAATGGAGATTTGAACCCCAGACTTCAATCCCCAGAAATCCTTGGTACTTCCCAGAATTCTCTATAATCTACCTTAGTCTCCACTTGGGTGAGATCACAATTTAGTATTTTAACGGGCTCTCTGCCTCCCAAGAGCCTCTTCCTCTACTCGGACATGGCAAGATGTAGTGAGTAAGATGTGAATGGGCTAATCAGCCCATGGTTTATTATTTAGTACCCTTGATTTCTAATAATCCTAATAAACCTCATAAAATATAACTTTTCATTACTAGAAACTAATTTAACTGTTACCTAGGGACATGGCAACTGGGATCCCAGTTTGATTTAACCACTTAATGGCAAATTAGTTTTTACAAAGGGATTTTTATTTCAAAGCTATATCAAGAACAAATATAAAAAAACATTTCCACCAATGAGTCAGAAGCCTAATTCCCCTCATCAGCCTCACAACATAACTCAGTTCCCACATAGCATTAGTCCCACCAAGTTCAAGGCCAAAGCCTTACTGGGCTAGAACCTAGGATCTTCAATTCTGATGCTAGTGTGGCTGTAATATCTGGTCTGATTCTCTGGACTCCCAGATTTCTGTGGTTTGAGCTCTTAGGTCAGAGACTCCATTTCCTTAATCTAGAATTGAAAATAGCAAAGGAAAAGGCCAAAAGTCCAATCCTGTTTCTCGTGGCCTTAAAGAGAAGAGGGAGGAGGTGCTGTTCAAGTCCTCTTCACTGTAACCAGCTATAATATAATGAAAAAACCTTTCATCCTCAAACCTGAATGCTGGAAAAGCCCCAGTGCACTGAGTTAGCTCATTTTGAGAAGTCTAACAAACTCAGCTCATTTTAAGGAGGCTACACAGCCAATGGGAAAAGGCCATTATGAACCTCAGGTAGGTCAAGTCAGGATGTCCACATGCTCCAGTCCTTCAGTCTCCCTAAAGCAGATTGCCTAGCAATTTCCATATTCTTTTGGGTGGTCTAAGTCTAAAAGTGTAAAAAGATGGATTGGTGAGGGAGAAATCATTTCCATCTTGAGGGAGGGGTATCAGAGACAAGTTTCATGGACTTTGTCCAGAAGGGAATGTCTAAGCTATTTTCTTCTAGCATTTTGAATGGAAATTCCATTGGAGTCCTCTTCTAATGAGTCATAGGATCATATATGTAAAGGTGAAAGTGACCTCAGAGAATATCTAGTCCAAAGCTGGCATTTTGACTGAACCTTGAGGGAAGGATGCAAAGATTGAGATTGAATAGAGGTCATTCTGGGTATAATAAACAGCATGAGCAAATGCAATAAAGGTAGGGAAATATTAGATGGGTTTGAGGGAGCAGGAAGTAATTTTCCTAAATCATAAAAGTGTATGGAAGGGAAAAATAGAACACCAAGCTGAAAAGGTCAGTGGAAGTCAAATTGTGGTCGGCCTTGAAACCAGTCTGAGTAGTTTTTGAGTAAGGGGGTGAAATATTCAGAGCTAGACATTATGAGGATGATACTGGGAGCATTTAAAGGCTAGATTGGAGCAGGATAGACAAGAAGCAGAAAGATCAGAGAGGAGGTTATTCTAATAGTCCATATGAGGTAATGAGGATCTGAAGCAGGGAATATAGATAGTAAGACTGTGATATCCATATTAAAGATAATGTGGAAGTAATTGATGACCTGGAACTCCAGACAATTGGATCGACAGAGCCTGGGTTCAGTTTGGGAGATGCCAACTAAATCATGTCTCTTTGGCTCTTTGGGTAGGAATCCTGGCCTATATAGCTCATGTCTGGGTCCCCAGGACTCCTTCATACACTTAGGGTAGAAATACATATTAAATATAAGAATAGTCTTTATTTTACCCCACAGAAATCACAAAACTACAAATAGCTAATGCAATCCACTTAATTTTTCTAGGGAGTCTCATCCTCTATCCCAGAGGCCTCTTCAGGTTTCTAGCCTCATAGCACTATCCTTTACCCTAAGACTTTCTCCTTTTCTCATCCTCATCATCTTCCCAGTCACTGAAGGTTATAATCTCATTGTTATCTTTCAAGTCTTACTCTCATTTACCACATATGTCCAATCTGCTGCTAAATCTCGTTTCCAACTCCACAGTATCTTTTGTAAAAATAGGAAGGATTTTGGAAAGATGGACTTGAGTGACTTCAGACCCTTATTATTTCTTGGACTAT
This sequence comes from Monodelphis domestica, assembly GCF_027887165.1. Classification (NCBI taxonomy): domain Eukaryota; kingdom Metazoa; phylum Chordata; class Mammalia; order Didelphimorphia; family Didelphidae; genus Monodelphis; species Monodelphis domestica. Next base: position 141,776,211 of record NC_077233.1, on the reverse strand, counting down.
TGCAATAGTCTAAAAAATCTCAAATCTCTCCCTATTCTGATCCATCTTCCACTCAGCTGCCAAGGTAATTTTTTAAAGAGTAGATTTGAAGGGCAGCTAGGTGCCTCACTTCTTAGCTAAGTGGCCTTGGGCAAGTCACTTAACCTCAATTACCTAGCCTTACAGTTCTGTCTTAATTCTAGGATAGAAGGTAAGGGGTTGGTTTTTTTTTTTTTTTTGGTTTTTGTTTTGTTTTGTTTTTTAGAATAGTTCTGATTATGTAACTCCTGTACTCAGTGAATTCCCTTGTCTCTCCATGACATCTAGGATTAAATAGAAACTCTTCTACAGTATTTGGCATTTGAAGTTCTTCATAATCTGGCCCCTTTCTACCTTTCCAGTCTTTTTATACTTTATTTCTCTTTCTTTGTACTTGATGATCTAACTACCCTAGCCTACTTGATGTTCCTTGTACACCACAAGCCCATTTCTTTGCATTCTTTGCATTTGTCTCTTGCATGCATGAGATATCTCTGCCCATTCATTTCCACCTTTTATCTTCCTCAAAATTCAGCTCAAATCCTACCTTCAGTAGGATGTCTTTCTCAGTTTCCTCAGTTTCCAGTGCCTTCTCTGAGATCACATTCTATTGACTGACTATCTGTCTCTCTCTATCTGCCTATGCATGTATGTATGTATATATCTCTGTCTGTCTGTCTTATCTTTCTATCTTATATCTACTCGTTTTCATGTTGCTCTATCTCTTCCCACTCTGTTCCATTAGAACATAAATTCTTTGAGGGCAGTAACTGTGTTAGCCTTTCTTTGGGTCCCCAGCCCTTAGCACAGTGTCTCAGACATAGAAGGTGCTTAATAAATACTTCTTGACTGTCAAGGGAAATGAATTTGGAATTGCTGGAATCAATCCATCATATTCTGGTGAATCCTACTTTCATGTCCAGTGATGTAGTCATGCAGTGGGAAAGAATGAGTAACGGTGCTTTTAACTGGTGCTATGAAATCCTCTTTTAACTAGGATTTTGAAATCCTTTTAAAAATGGTGCTTTTACATTCCCCAATTGACAAGTGGTCAAGGGCCATGAATAGGCAGTTTTCAGATGAAGAAATCAAAACTATCAATAGTCACATGAAAAAGTGTTCTAATTCCCTCCTGATTAGAGAAATGCAAATCAAAACAACTCTGAGGTATCACCTCACATCTAGCAGATTGACCAATATGGCAGTAAAGGAAAATAATGAATGTTGGAGGGGATGTGGCAAAATTGGGACACTAATACACTGCTGGTGGAGTTGTGAATTGATCCAACCATTCTGGAAGGCAAATTTGGAACTATGCCCAAAGGGTGCTAAAAGACTGTCTGCCCTTTGATCCAGCTATACCATTACTAGGTTTGCATCCCAAAGAGATTTTTAAAAATAGGGATGGACCTCTTTATACAAAGATATATATATATATATATATATATATATATATATATATATAGTTGGGCTTTTTTTGTGGTGGCAAAAAAATTGGAAAGTGAGGGGGTATTCCTTGATTGGGGAAAGGCTGAACAAATTGTGGTATATGATGGTGATGGAATACTATTGTGCTATATGTAATGATTAACTACTTTATTTCTATATGAACTGGGAAGACTTCCCTGAACTCATGCGGAGTGAAATGAGCAGAACCAAGAGAACATTGTTCACAGAAAGTGAAACATTGTGGAGCTATCCAATGTAATAGACTTTACTACTAATAGCAATGCAATGATCCAGGACAATTCCCAAGGGACTTATGAAAAAGAATACTATCCATATCAAGAGAAAGAACTGTGGGAGTAGAAACACAGAAGAAAAACATATGACAACACTTGTTTATATGGGAATATGATTTGGGGTTTTAGTTTTAAACGATTACTACAAAAATGACTAATATGGAAATAGGTATCAAGTGATAACACTTGTACAACCCAGTTGCACTTCTTGTCAGCTCTGGGAGGGGGAAGAAAAGAAGGGAAGGGAAATAAAATGAATCATGTAAACATGGAAAAATATTTTAAAAATAAAAAAGCTTAAAAAAGGCAAAAAATGGTGCTTTTAGGGGACAGCTTAGTAGTTCAGTGGGTTGAGAGCCAGGCCTAGAGGCGGGGGAGGTCCTAGGTTCAAATCTGGCCTCAGACACTTCCTAGCAGTATGACCCTGGGCAAGAAACTTAACCCCTATTGCCTAGTCCTTACCGCCTTTCTGCCTTGGAACCAATACTTAGTTTTGATTCTAAGGTGGAAGGCGAGGGTTTAAAAAAATGGAGCTTTTAGATCTTATGGTTTTTACTAGTTAGCAGATATTGTCAAATAGAATGTAGATTCCAACCCTGTGCCCTTCTCCCAATTGATAGCGGTTTACCTGACATTTGAACATGAAGTGAGGGGGAGAACACCCAAGCTAACTTGAAGGTCCATAGATGATGTTATGATTTTCTCAGTTGATAAGAGTTTGCAATGCTGAGAAAGAACACCCCAAAAACTTTGAAAGACACACATGCACACTCATGCACACTGGGGATCTTTGCAATTAAGAGAAGATCCTTAAAATTAGGAGAAATCCCTTAAGTCCTGTGCAACCACCCTTCCTTTTTTCATGCCCCTTCTCGACATCTTCTCTGACTTTCATCCTGGAACACCCAGGGGAGGAATAATCTGAGGAAAGGTAGAGAATTCCCAAAGATGAGAGGAAGGCAATTCCCAAGATCCTCAATAAATCCAGCAACCTGAATCCCCTGGAAGGGCTGCAATTCCATCCCTACAGTTGCCATTTCATCACCGAGGCCATTTCACTCCCCTGGCTACACTATCTATAACATACTTGAATAAACACTTTCAAGCCTTCAGATAAATGGGTCTGAGCTGCAGTTTTTGGTGTGAGAACCACCATTCTCTCTCCCTTCACAAACTCATTCTCCCACAACACTAGGGACCTATCTAGACAGGGTCGATAATCTTACAGTATTTCCCTCCATGGAGAGGATGCCTGTTCTTGAAGGTATTCATCTTGGTCCAATCTCTTGTTTCTTTTCTAGCTGTTGGTTTTTAGTTGGGAAGAACTTGACTTTCCTCCTGAAGGCTGGGACTCAGGAACCACTACCACTTGGTCATGTGCATTCTCCTTTCCATAGGTACCAGGCTGGAGATGAAAGCTTCCATTACCTTCACTTCATATTTAGGGCCAAGAACTCTGGCTTCCCTGGTTGCTACCATGACTTAGAGTAGAAATTTCTGCTACAGTCTCTCCTTTGCTACTGGTGATGGATGGGGCTAGGAATTGGGGGAGTGGTTGGTCCATGGGGGACACGGGCTGCAACCCACCCTCGCCTATGAGCCAAAATCTATTTTCAGGTCTTCTAGTCTCAGACTCTCTCTGGATCTCTCCCTAGAGCAATGGTGGTCTGCCTGCTCCTTTTTATAGATAAACAAAGGACTGGTTCTCTACTGGACAATCAAATCAACATGATGTCTCCCTTGCTCATGTTCATTGAGATATGGATGAGTTGACAAGTGGGAGGACCTCAGTACTTCCAGAGAGGTGTTAATGGGCATGTCTTTATCTTCCCAATCATTGTTCTAAACAAAGGCTCACCTCTCTGTAACCTCATCAGGATCCTTTGATCAACTCTGTACATAATATTCAGACCAGCACATGCACAGTGGGTTTGGTTTCTCCTGAGGGGCTGTCATTGTGGATTAGAAGCACAGAGTCATAATTAGAATCATAGAGCTGGAAAGGACCTCCAGGGATCATCTTTTCAAACCTTCTCATTTGTTCTATGGGTAAACTGAGGCCTAGAGGCGAATTGACTCAGCCCAGTATGTGTAGACACTTTACTACTAAAGTAGACACTTGATTCACTTTGCCTCATTTGTAAATGCAGTCTGAGATGCGGCTTCACCCGACTCTGTGCTCAGTGATATAAGCTTGCAATCCATCTCATCCCCCCAAATAGATGGATTTTGCCCTGCTTCTACATTGCCAAAGAAGGAACCTATCTGTGCAACATTTTGGGATTTCTGTTTCCAGGAGAAGCCCTCTGGAGAAATTCTGGGGTCTTGAAGTCAGCACTTTTCAGATCTGGGGCTTGGTTCAGTCCCTGATCCAAGCCTTCATTGGGTGAATTTCTTCTTAGCTGGCTGTCCCCCAGGAGTGAGTGAGCTTTATTTCCCCAGAGAAGTTGGCTGCCTATCAGAGGGCTCAAGAGAAGAGAAGGGGGCCCTGGTAATCTGGGCTCCCCAGAAGGAAACTTGGGAATGCTCTAAGATGGGCCCTTCCTGTTGAGCCATGCTCCCTCTCTGACTGGGTGCCCAGCAGCTGGCCATGAGGCTTTGTGGGAGTTTGGATTTCCCAGCTCTAGGAACTGTGGCTCAGGGCTCTTCCCAGTTCATAGAGACATAATTATTTATCCTTTTACAAGGAGGGGGGAAACCTCAGCAACAGAAAATGTGCCTGCCTATCCAAACTGATTCAGACCAATTAAAAACAAACAAACAGACAAACAAAAAGACAAAAAAAAAGCAAAGGATGGATTGGACCCAGGATTTAGGGAAGGTAGGAGGAGAAGGAGATAGTGTCTCCTTAAAGTGCTCAGGCTACTAACATACTCCAGGCTAAGCTTAAGCAGGGTTACAGACCATCAGAATCATGCAGCTGGAAGAGAGCAGACAGGTCATTTAGCCCTACCTCCTCATTCTGCAGAGGATGAAAAAGAGAACAAAACTGAGGCTCAGAGAGGGGAAGAAACTTGCCCAAAGACACACAGCAAGTTGGTCATAGGCCAGAAGACACATCTCTGTGCTAAAATGGTCTTTACTGATTATCTACTGGGGTCCAACACTGTGCTGGGGAAGGTGGAGAAAAAGAGGGTCTGGTCTCCATCCGGAAAGAGGCAGAGGAGTCAGGCATTACACTCAACAAATAGAGAACAACACAAGACTTTTTACATAGAAGGACCAAGATGTTCAGTACCATTGTTACAGTCTCTAGCATCGCAGACACTGTGGAGGTGGCCAGAGAGGGCTTTCTGGAAGTGATAAGTCTTGACCTGAGCCCTGAATTATGGGAAAGATTTGATTGGTGGGAAGAAAAAGGGGAAGCATTTTGGTGTGCAAAAAATCATGAATCAAAGTATGAAAATTAGATAAGAGGTTGTGAAGGACCTTAACTACAAAGTCTAGTGTATCATTCATTACCATCACCCTGTCATTCCCAAGGAGTCTAAGGTTGTACCCTTTTTCTGTGTCCTCTCTACTTGTTTACATTTTGCCCATCTTTCAAGGCACAGATCAAATCCCAGCCCTTCCGAGAAGCCTCCCCAAACCAAATGCCCGCACCATTCTCTTCTGACCCATCTGTTTATATTTTACCATATTTAGTACTTTGCCATTTGTTTGGTTATCTGTGATGATCTTGGGTTACTGGTGACCTTCATAACCCTGTGGGTCTTGTCTTTTCTACTAGACTCCAAGTCCCATGAGGTCAGGGGTCACCTGTGCCTTCTGCTTCCTCTGCACTCCTAACTGAATGTTTGGGGTCTTCCTAGAGGACTAGCACCTCCAGTGTGAAGGCTTACTGACCCCTTTTCAGAGCAGCTCATCCACCTTTGGTGTCCACCTTTCACTCAAGAAGCTGTAGCATGTACAGCAGCCACATTCCAGGAAAACTGCCTCATCAGGTAGCTAAACTGGGTTGAGGTTAGCCCGGAGATCTCCAACCCATTGGTGAGTTAAAGGGATGTCTACCAGAAGCATGGGAAGTCTTTCTCTGGTGGCATGAGTGGAGGAGAACAATTTTTTCCACAAGCCACGAAGGCACTGTGGAGTGCTTAGAGCTTAGTCAGACATCACAGTTGCCAATGCCATCACTGCATCCCTGATTTTTGTCTTGTCACTGGATTTCAATGATTCTGGAAGAGAAAGTGAGGCTCATGATTTTGTGCAACCCTGCCTCACTTAAATCCAATTCACTTGTAAGGCAAGACATGATCCCATGGTTATCATTGGGCTTCTTCAAAACAAAGGATGAAAATTGTACTCCAACCTAGGGGGATGCATAATTAGTGCTCAATAGATGCTAGTTAATTCTCAGGATTGTCCAGATTCATTTTGAGTAACTCCAATCTCAGGTGAGTCCTGAGGGATTCCTGAGAAGGTAGGGAACCAGCAATTCCCATCTCCTCCTTCCTAGGAACAAACATCACAACATGTAAGTGATTCTCCTCTGGGTCATGTAGAAAGTGGTTGCTCATTATGCTGAAGGCAATTTGGAACCACAGTTTCATAGAATTGGAAGAGACCTTATAGACTATTTACTCCAATCCTGTCACTTGGGGAAACTGAGGCTCAGGGATAGGATAAAAAAGGGAGGTTGGCTATGTCCTATAGTTGGTGAGGTCTTTAGGATTACTTGCCTTAGACCAATCCCATGGAAAGTCAATTCAATTCAAATCAATTCAACAACAATTTACAATATTTAAACACTTACCATAACAAAGGATCTTTTGGGGCCATTTAGAGTAGTTAAAAGTTTACTAGAACAACAACCAGAATTTTATAGAGCACTTTGGAATTTACAGAGCCATGACAATACTATGTAACAGTTTTTATACATACCATTATCTTCATGTTTATTAAACTTCTACCACACCCCTATCAACTCTTCAGTAACTTAGAGTCTTGACTGGGACTGAGAGGCTGTGACTTGTCCTAGGTCACACAGCTGGTGTGAGTCGGAGGTAAGACTTGAACTCAGGTCTTCTAGAATCTAAGGCTGGCCCTCTTGGACCTTCTTATCCTTTAGGTCCCACAGCTAGTAGACATCACAGATAGTTTTGGAGCTCAAGCTTTCTAGCTATATTATGCTCTCCCGGTTAACACAGCCCAATTCTTGCCCTCCTAGAACTTGGAGTCTGGTTCTCTCTGAAAGTGGGTGGTGCCCAGAGGGAGAAAGCTAAAGGCAGCAGCTTTGGTTCATCCTTTGCTGAGCCACAAGCCCTCATTCTTACCTTAAAACCTCCCCTATTTCCCATCTCCTCAGTGGAAAACTCCTTTTCCTGGGGTTCAGGAGGGCCAGTGTTGTCCCTCCTTGTAGGGCAGGGATATGGATTTCCAGACTGCAAACAAAGCTGCTGTTTTTCAGCCATGCCAGAGGCCTAGGAGACCCTGGCCCTTTGCCAGATGCCCCTATGTCTGTAATGCTGAAAAGCACAGCTCTTGACATTTCCTCTCCGAGGTGTGGGCGGGGACTGGGCACTGCCCACTGCACACCAACATTGGCATCAATGGGCTTCCCACAATGGACCATTGTCGCGAGCCAGGCCAGGGAGGGGGAAGAAGGGCACCTCCTTAAGACGCCACTGGGACATGTTGTGAAAGGAGACTTTGCCTGGGTGGAAACAGTTCTAGCAATTAACCCTTAAGGGTAATTTTTTCAGTTTTGGAGAAATGATGATGATAATGACTCCCATTTTTTATAGTATTTCAAGGTATTAAAAAAATTCTTCCCTCTCAACTCTGGTAGCTTTCCATTTAAAACCATGGAGTATCTCCTGTGTACAAGACACGGTATGCTGGGCACTGAGTACAAAATAGTCAGTCTTGGCACCTCTGCTCCAGTAGAAAACATGAAACAAGGGCATAGATAACAATAGAAATTGTTTTGGGGATTCGTACGATAAGTGGAGCAAAAACAGCGCTCAGAGGTTTTCAGAGGGGGGAAGAATTCACCTGACTAGAGGACCAAGAAGGGCTTCACAGAGAAGGTGGCATTCAAGCTGACCTTGAAAAGTCCACAGCATTTGACTAGGTAAAGATTAGGGGGAAAGTTCGGGACTGCCTTCACTCCTGACGACTATTTTCAAGAATTATGTGGCTAGGGGGCAGCAAGGTGGCTCAGTGGATTGAGGCTCAACGCCTAGAGATAGATGGTCCTGGGTTTCAATTTGACCTCAGATATTTCCAGCTTTGTGGACCTTAGGCAAATCATTTAACCTCCAATTGCCTGCCCCTTACCACTCTTCTGCTTTGGAACTAATACTTGGTCTTGATCCCAATATGGAAAATAAGGATTTAAAAATAAAAAGAAATAAAGAATTATATGGCTGAGGGTGTGGATTTATTTGCTTGGCTATGCTTATCTGTTACAAGGGAGGGGTCTTAAGACATTAGGAGGATTTGAAAGAGAAGGGGGACAAATGAGAGGGGTTTAAAAATTTTTTTAAAGAGTCCTGGTAGCATTTAAAAATTTTATCTTGTATTTTTAAAAATGGGTTTTTAGGATGTGTTTTGAAGAATGAACAGAAAAAGAACAAAATAAGGTTTTGAAATGACATGACAAGTAGGATAGCTTCAAGTAACATATTGAATTTATTATATTTTCTTATAAAAATTCAGGATGTCTATAATAGTAGAGATTGTGGCGTCATGCAAAATTGTCTTTTTTGTGCTTCTGTATATATGAAAAATGCTCATTTGATGATGTTTATCAAGTACAGAGTAATAAAAACAGTTTTGAGGCTGAGGCACAAATTCAATTCAAGTAATTATTTATTAAGTATGAACTGATTATTTGCCCATCCACCCTGTGCTAGGCACAATCTTTCTGGAGGTTCCATCAATTTAATGTGACATTGATCTCCCTTTCCTGAAGTGGGAATGCCTCCTCTGGAAGAAGACATCTTTCTTTTTCCTTTTTTTGTCAAGCAGAACCAAGTAATTTTGCAATTAGGCCCCCTGAGTTCATTTATCCTGTAACACCTTTTACTTGCCACTGTATTAAAATTCACTTTAGATTGGACTAGATTTCAAAGCAAATGCTTTACAGGCAGAGAAATGATTATTAATTCACAGTAGCAACTCAGTTATATAAGAATTGTTTTAAATGCAAAATCTAAAAGTAAATTAAATTGATGTAATTATAAGCAAAAACTACATATTTCAATTGCAAAATCTAGATTTGTATTGATAGAATTGATGAAGAAAATAAAAGAGACTGCCACCTTATTAAGAAATAGTAAAGAAACGAAAAAACCCAAACCAAGCAATTTAATAATTTGGTCTAAATTACCCTAGACTTAGCATTGGAGGAAATGTGGATCTCTAACTCAATATATAGCAGCAGAGAGCCTTGTGTACAATTTAGCAACTATTTCTATTTAAGTTAGATACCACTGTTCTAAGTATACAGCCCATATAGATAGGTTGGGGAAGGGGAGAAGATTGCTTATTGATAAACTTTGTTATCTTTTATGGGTTTAAATATGACTCCTATTGACTTGGAAATACAATTATTTATATTTTTGGTCTTATAAACACATGTGTTTGTAAGGGGAGCTGTAAATACTCTTGGAAGGGTATTAGAGACTGAAATTACCAGATCATTTAAGTGAAAGCAATGAGACAGACAGGTATGATGTATATTTTTTAAAAATTCAAATTAATTCAAAGATTTTTGAAATTCAAATATATTTTATTTTCCTAATAACATATAATAATTTTCAACATGTTTTCCAAAATTATAAGATCCAAATTGTCTCCCTCCCTCCCTTCTCCTCTCTCAGAGATAGCAAATAATTTGGTCTGGATTATAAATGTATTATCATGCAAAATCTACTTCTATATTGGTCATTGTTTCAAGAGAATACTCATAAAGCCCAAACCCCCAAATAAAACTGTAAATAACCTAACATGAAGACAGTATGTTTTGATTTGCATTCTGACTCCAACAATTCTTCCTCTGGAGGTGGCTAGCCTTCTTTGTCATAAGTCCCTCAGAATTGTCCAGGATCATTGTATTGCTGAGAACGACTAAGTCTTTCACAGTTGATCGTTGCACAATATTGTTGTTACTATATACAATGTTCTCCTAGTTCTGCATATTTCACTCTGCATCAGTTCATGAAGATCTTTCTAGTTCTTTCTGAAATCATCCTGCTTATCATTTCTTATAGTGCAATAGTATTCCATCATCAACATGTACCACAATTTGTTCAGCCATTCCCCAATGGATAGGTATTCCCTCAATTTCTAATTCTTTGTCACCACAAAAAGAGCTAATACAAATATTTTAGTACAAGCAGTTCTTTCCTCTTTTTTATGATCTCTTTGTTATACAAACTCATTAGTGGTACTACTGGATCAAAGGGTCTGCACAGTTTTATAGCCCTTTGTGAAGAGTAGCAAATGGCTGGATCAGTTCACAACTCCAGCAATAATGTATTTTTTTTTTTTGCCACATCCCCTCCAACATTTATCACTTTCCTTTCCTGTAATATTGGTCAATCTGAGAGGTGTGAGGTGGTACTTCAGCTGTGCTTTAATTTGCATTTCTCTAATCAAGAGTGATTTTAGAACAATTTTTCATATATTATTAGTAGTCTTGGTTTCTTCTGAAAATTTCTTGTCATATCCTTTGACCATCTGTCATCTGGGAAATTACTTGAGTTCTTTCTTGACAGGAAGGAGTCCCTGACGTAAGGGTCATATATACAAGAGAGTTAAATAGTATAACACAACATTAATCAGTTAATATTTCTTGAACATCTATTGTGTGCCAGGCTTGTAGGATGTGACAACATTAAATAAGTCGTTTCCATTCCCATTAGTTTTATTTAACTGAAAAATGAGGGGCTTGGAATGGATTAGAACTACAACTGAGCTCTCTATAGCCCTTAGTTTATAGGTTGGTATTCTTATAGTAACTCTTCTGTCCTTGGACAGGATAAGTAGCGCAGTCTCCATTTTATAGCTGTTGAATCCATTTGGATGATGTGTCCAGAGTCCACAGTTGACTAAGTGTTAGAACCAGGATTTGAATGTAGTTTTCCTGACTCCACATCCAGGGCCCCTTCCACTGTACCTCACTGCATCTCACAATGAGCTGATCTCCAAAGCTCGTTCTACAATTGAACTAGAACGACTTTTCAGCTATAACCCAGTACAACATCCAAAGCTTAATCACCAGTCAAGGGAAAGAAGTTTGAGAACATGGACACAATCTCTCTGTCAATGGACAAGTCCTTTTTAGGGACTGTCTTCTGTCTGCTCAGCCTTGTGCTGGGCTACTTAGAGGGAAACAAAGAAGAGTAGGATAAGGTCTTGTCTATGGGGCACTTAGAGTCTAGGTGAGGAGAGGCCATGGGAACGCAAAGATAGTGATGGTATAAGTGCTCAGTGCAGAAGCAGGATAGTAAGAGCTTTGGAACTCAGAGAAAGGAAGTATATGGTAGAGTATCCAAGGAAGGAAACAATCTTCCTAATGTACATGTCTGACCATACTATTCAGCATGAACTAAACATCATCTCACTGACTTAGAAAATTTCTGGATGGGGAAAATCTACCAAGGCACCCTGGTACATTTTCTGCGATTTATAACCTTAGAGAACTGCTTAGTTCTAGGCATTGAGAGGTCAAATGACTTACCTGGGTCACATAGTTAATGGGTGGCAGGTCTCCCTGGCTTAAAGGCCAGTTGTTTATTTCATATGCCATAGAACTATATTATTATCCTGCTCAGAAATCTTTAATAGGGGACAACTGGGTGGTTCAGTGGGTTGAGAGTCAGGCCCAGAGATGGGAGGACCTGGGTTCAAACCTTGCCTCAGACACTTCCTAGTTGTGTGACCCTGGTCAAGTCACTTAATACCCATTGCCTAGCCCTTACCACTCTTCTGCTTTAGAATCAATACCCAGTATTGATTCTAAGACAGAAGGTAAAGCTAGGTAATAGCTCCCTATTGTGTCCAAATTCTCAACCTAGCATTTAAGATGCCTACTTCCCCTCTAGCTTTACAGTCTACCCATAAACTATTCTCCTTCATGTATTCTGCATATGGAAGACAGCAGTCCTGACATATTTCATCAATAGAAATTCAAAACAATCTAGCCTCAGACACTTCCTAGCTGTGTGACCCTGGGCAAGTCACTTAACCTCCACTGCCTAGCCCTTACTGCTCTTCTACCTTGGAAGAATACTCAGTATTGTATTGACTCCAAGACAGAAGGTAAGGATTAAAAAAAAGAAGTGCAAGAAACATGCTCAATTTCCAAATTTCATATTTTGCTTAATGAAGTTCAGAGGAGACAATGATTCAAAATGAGCCTAGCTCATTTTTCCTTCCTCACTCTCCAGCATTCCCTTTCTTTTATTACGACCTCAATTATTTGTTCATTCATCCATTTATTTTAAGGGATACAAGTCTATCTGAGGAGACAAGACATGCATCGGTTCTTTCGTTCCTTCAATAAACATGCAATGATGACCTACTATGAGCAAAGCTCTATACTAGGTGTTGTAAGATTAAAATTAATATCCAATTACTTCAAGTATTATATTCTTGTAAGAATTTATTAATTAATAACTTGAAGAAAAAGGAAAATGAGAGCATTAGCAAAAAAAGTTGCCCAGACCACCAAAAGCAGGACAATAGCCAGCAAAAAGCAGGGTTACAGCAAATTTTTATGTTCAATACATAAGGATGCTATGTGGATGAAGGGAAAAGGATTCTGGGAGATGAAGTCCAAGGGTTCAAGATTTCTAATTATACAGTGCTATGGTGGGGTATAAAGGAAGTAGGAAAGATGCTCCCAGACAGTTGCTTATATGCATGAAACTACGAGAAAACAATTTAAGATAGCATATAGTTATACTTCCCAATGAGAAAAAGAATACTTGCTCTAGGAATACATACTTAGAAAATGGAAAAAAAAACCTTAGGCATTCTAGCTGTAGGTTTCATAGAATTTTACAGCTATAGAATGAGCTTTGCAAATCATTTCATTGTGAGATGCAATAATGAAGGGACCCTGGCTAGGGAGTCAAAAGTCATGGAAGGATATCTGAGGAGAAAGCTATGAGTGTGATTCTGTCCTAGAAATGGCTGAGTTGGATTTCTTCCTACCTCTAATTTTTTTCTTTTCTAACTCTTCTTCCTTCTCCTACTCTATTAGACAGGTGTATGTAAGTGTGTCTATACATGGAGGTACACAGTGCCAATTACATATACATATGTGTATATAAATGCTTTTATGTATGTCCCTGTTGCTGGCCCATGTCAGAGATGGTAGACAAGGGACTCATCCCTAATGACTTAGTTTTCAATAGTGCCCAGTCAAGTATCGTGTGGATAGAAATATTTATCAGGGCTGTTTGGGAGATTCTTCAAAGTGGATCATATTTTAGAGGCAGGAGACATGTCATGTCACTGAGTTACCAACAAGAGTTGGGAACTTTGGTCCTGGCCATGACTGCCAATGACTCCTTCCATGACTTCGGGCAACACTGTTGACTGCTCTGGACCTTCTCTGGAAAGTTGCTGGACTAAATCTTTCCAGCTCCAAATACTCTGATTCTAGCCTCTTGACCTTAGAGATAGGATTTAAAGCTGGGAGAGGCTTTGGAGATCGTGTAGTCTGGCCCTTTCATTGGGATCATCCAGTCCAGCCTCTCTGGAAACACCATCTATTTGGTGACATCATGGATACATCATGGGACTTGGAATTAGGAAGACGAGTTTGAACCCTGCCTCAGACACTTACTAGCTGTGTGACCCCTGTGCAATTCAGGTACCCTTTCAATGACTCATTCTCTTCATCTATAAAATGGGTATAATAATGCACCTACCTTTCAGGGTTGTGAAGATCCAAGATGATACATATTCAGGACTTTCCAAATCTTTAGTGTTTTGTAAATGCTAGTTATTATTATTATTATTATTATTAGTGATGATGCTACTGCTTCTGGAGAATACATTAATCACAAATGTCTGGCTGAAATCATTCCCAAGATCCTTTTGAATGGAGAATATCCTTAATTTGTAGTTATTTAGGTAAGAGATGGCTGCTAGGAAGGTTTCCCCAGAGGCCCAGCAGTCTACACCTGAGGCTTTTGCTCTCTGTGAATTGTCTGTGAAGGATTTGCATCCCAAGCCAGAACGAGCTGACCATACTTCCTCTGTGTCCCTGGGATGGTCTGTGGGACTAGAGTTCAGGAAAGCAGTCTGGGGCTCAGTCCTTTCCGGCATTTCATTCTTTGGTTCACAGTTCTCCTCCCTTGTGCCTGGAGAAGTAATTTCTATCACTCCCTGGGGGATTATCCTCTTCAAATACTTGTAGACTATTATCATGTCTCCTTCCCTATGACTTAGCTAAACCCTACCTACTTAGTTCTTTTAATCTTCCCCCATAAATCAGTCCCTCCCTAACTTTCATTCTTGTGGCTCTTCTCTGAACTCATTCCAGCTGCTGTGCTTCCCTCCAGGAAAGAGAATGGCCCATGCTGAGCTGCCTTTCCAGGTGTATTCTCACCCTAGGGGTTTGCAGCCTAACTCCTAGCTACAGCTGTTGGCTTCCTTGGCCAGAGAGGTTGGAATGTTCCACCCTTTCCTTCCCACCCCCAACTCCCTACCCTTTCCAAAAGGCAGAATGACATGAAATGAAAAGATAGAAAGGGAGAAAATCAAGATGCTCAAGGCTGGGAATCAAAAGCTCTGGTTTCTAGTCCCTATTTTGCCACTTTTCTGTGTGACCCTGAGCAAGTCACTTCTCTGGACTTCAATTTTTTTTCATTGTTACTCAATTTTCAGACCTGTCCAACTCTTCATAACCTCATTTAGGGTTTTCCTGGCAGAGATACTGGAGTGGTTTAGTATTTCCTTTTTCCAGCTTATTTTACAGATGACTTAGGTGACTTGTCCAGAGTCACTCAGTTAGTGTCTGAAGCTAGATTCAAACTTAGGAAGATGAGTCTTCCTGACTCAAGCCCAGCGCTCTACCTACTATACCATATTACTGTCCCATATAGGATTTCCGTTTCCTCCTCTGTTAATGAGGGGGTTGGATCATGAAGTCATCTCTAAGGTCTCTTTTAACTCTAGATAGTAGGTGTCTTTAGGACATTCATTGGCTCTAAGATAAGCAGTTCTTAAGACTGGCACTTAGACTAATTGAATGAGAAGATTCACAAGTATCATGGCGATAAGCAAGCCCAGGGCAGTGATGTTGAACCTTTTAGAGGGACAGGTGATGTGAGAAATGTACTCAGGCATGAATGGAGAGGAGTAGCTTGGTCCTGTGTCTAGTAATGAACTCTGAGCTGGGGTGATGGTACACGTGCTCACAGAAAGGGCTCTGAGTGCCCCCTCTGGCACACATGCCTTAGATTCACCACCACAAGCTTAGGACCTGAGTGGCTGTTTGGTGATGGCATTCGTGACATGGACTGGAAGCTTTTTCCATGTCAATCATATAGTGGGTGTCATGTTCCTCCCATGCCATACATGTCTGATTTCTCAAGGTGGAAGACTATGGGAATGGAACACTGCACATACTAATCAGACTGGTCAATTTGCTCAACTGCTTTTGTTTTTATCTTTTCTTTGTTATAGAAGATGAGCTGCTAGGGACATGAACAGGCAGTTCTCAGCCAAAGAAATCAAAACTATTCATAAGCACATGAAAAAGTGCTCTATATCTCTTATAATCAGAGAGATGCAAATCAAAACAACTCTGAGGTATCACCTCACACCTAGCAGATTGGCTAACATGACAGCTATGGAAAGTAATGAATGCTGGAGGGGATGTGGCAAAGTAGGGACATTAATTCATTGCTGGTGGAGTTGTGAATTGATCCAGCCATTCTCGAGGGCAATTTGGAACTATGCCCAAAGGGTGATAAAAGACTGACCCTTTGATCCAGCCATAGCATTGCTGGGTTTGTACCCCAAAGAGATAATAAGGAAAAGGGCATGTACAAGAATATTCATAGCTGCACTCTTTGTGGTGGCCAAAAATTGGAAAACAAGGGGATGCCCATCAATTGGGAAATGGCTGAACAAATTGTGGTATTTGTTGGTGATGGAATACTATTGTGCTAAAAGGAATAACAAAGTGGAGGAATTCCATGGAGTCTGGAACAACCTCCAGGAAGTGATGCAGAGCGAAAGGAGCAGAACCAGGAAATCATTGTACACAGAGACTAATACACTGTGGTACAATTGAAGGTAATGGACTTCTCCATTAGGGACAATGCAATGTCCCTGAACAATCTGCCGGGATCTAAAATACACAATCCACAAGCAGAGGATAAACTGAGAGTAAAAACACCGAAGAAAAGCAACTGTTTGACTACAGGGGTGGAGGGGTTATGACTGAGGAAAGACTAAATGAACACTCTAATGCAAATACCAACAACAGGGAAATGGGTTCGAGTCAAGAACACGTGATACCCAGTGGAATCATGCGTCAGCTATGGGAGAGGTGGTGGGAGGGGGAGGGGGGAGGAAAAGAAAATGATTTTTGTTTCCAATGAATAATGTTTGGAAATGACCAAATAAAATAATGTTTATTTAAAAAAAAGATGAGCTGCTAA
The DNA here is from genome assembly GCF_027887165.1 of Monodelphis domestica. Lineage (NCBI taxonomy): Eukaryota > Metazoa > Chordata > Mammalia > Didelphimorphia > Didelphidae > Monodelphis > Monodelphis domestica. The sequence continues at coordinate 141,759,818 of NC_077233.1, read as the reverse complement.
GTAGGAGAAAGTGAAGGAATATAATTAGAAACGGAGGTGATATAAAAACAAAAGACATCAATACAAATTTTTAAAAAAGGATTTTGGTAAGGTAAGGATATTCTGGGCATGAATGTTTCTTAGTTTAGTATCAATGTAGTTTAGTGGGAAGAATACTAGATTTGAAGTAGAAGTAGAAGATCTGGGTTTGATTCCTGGATCAGATATTTCCTCCATGTGTGATCTGAGGCAATTCATATACTTCTTTCAAGAAGCTTTCACGGGCTTAGAGACAAGCAACTTGCACACAAACAAGCTCCCTGAGGGAAGATACTTCTGTGTTTGGTTGTAATATAGAGTATATGGAGCGTATTGTGCAACAAATCTTTTTTTTTAAATAATATTTTATTTTATCATTTCCAAGCATTATTCATTAAAGACAAAGATAATTTTCCTTTCCTTCCCCCCCCCCCATAGCCGACACATGATTCCACTGGGTATCACATGTGTTCTTGATTCGAACCCATTGCCATGTGGAACAAGTCTTTAATGGCACACTGGAACAAAATTTTGAAGGGATTTTAATGGTAGGCAGGAGTTTGTATTTTTATTCTAGAGGCAGTAGGGAGCTACTGATACTTCTTGAGAAGAGAAGTGATATGTTCAGAGATATGCTTTTGGAATGTTAATTTGGTAACAGTGTGGGGAAATAGATTAGAGAATAGAGGGACTGGAGGAGAATAAATCCCAAAAAGAGGATATTGAAATAGTCCAAGAAAAGAATGATAAGGGTAGTAGCTATATGAGTACAGAGAAAGGGATTGATGAGAAATATTTTGGAGGTAGAATCAACAGATTTGGCAACTAACTGTTAGATGACAAAAAAAAAATTATATATGACTGAATCACCTGACTGGCTGATTGAATAGAAGACAGTAAGATAGAAATGTCTAAGGAAAAAGTCTTCATTTACACCCACCTTGATCTTCCTTTTTCAAAATTCCAAAGGGCCTCCTCTCCACTGGGTTCAAAGCATTGTCTTGACTTCTGACAATGCTATATGCCTATGGAAATCATAGAATGCCAAATTCTCCTAAGAATTAAAGTTGAGGGTTGCCCAAAAGGCAAAGGAGAGTCACACAGTGAGTATGATTAAACAAAACATTATCATCAAAGAATTCTTCAAAAGAAGGGGCATAATCAATGTCATCAGAGATAGATGAATGGAAAAGTCAGTGGGTCAGTCTCATGGTGTGAGCCAAATCTTGTGTTCTATTGAATGACCAACTCTTGTGTTCTATTGATATTAACATAATGTTAGGAGAACTAGAGGTAAGCCCTATATCCTGCAAAGCATTTTATGGGAGTCCTTGGCTGATGGTTTCACAGAATGAAAGGACATAGATGATCTGAGATCTGCATCTGTGGAAAGAATATTCACATTGAGATCACCGATCCACTGAGGCATTCACCTATTTTACAGAGAACTCAGGCTCAGAGAAAGGGAAATTGCTAAAGATGACTCGAGTAAGTGGCAGGTCCGGCACCCAAATTCAGGGATCCCTCCACTAAATCACAGGATCTGCCTAATACACTGTGTAAGGTGTATAAAGTAGGACATGCCCACTGTGATTATTCTCAGAAGAGGTTCTGAGCTTCCCGATAAACTGAGATGATAAGGAAGATAGATCCATTTTGGGATCCAAAGCCCATCCTCTGCACTCCAGACATTTTGAGAGGGAAGGACTCTAATTCTAATTAGGAAAAACATTTCACAGACCTTGAGTCCCATTTTCCCTTCTGTCATTCAGCACCTGAAGATCAAATTTCCAAGTCTGGAAATTGGGATTTAAACAATGTAGATTTCCAAGAAGTTTCCGGGTAGAGAGAAACTGAAATATCTGTTTTTTTCAAACACGTGTTGAAATTCATAGAGTTACCAGGCCCTTGTGGTGACTGAACACGATCTCTTCATTTAGAGTCTGGTAGTGATGCTTACAAATGAGATCATATTGCAACTGGATTTACTGTGCTCCCTCATTATGAAATCTCAAAAAAAATTTGTAGGGAAATAGGGATGCCTTCCTTCTTCCCACCTCCCTCTATCCTCTGCCCCAGATGAACTGAGAACAGTGTTTTTTCCATTTTTTTCCAGGTGAATAATAGGATTCCAGAATGTCAGAGCTGAAAAGAACCTTAAAATATAAAATTTGTAAAAGTGGGCTATAGAATGTTGGAGGTAGAAGGGATATTAGAACACAAAAGTTGGGATGTCAAAAAATAAAGAATGTTGGAACATAGTCTAAAGAGTGTTAACTTTAGAAGGGCACCAAGAAATTAGTCAATTCTGAAGCCTCATTTTACAGAGATGGAAACTGAGTCTCAGAGAGGGAAGTTGACCTAGAATCATAGAATATCAAAACTGGAAGGGATTTTAGAAAAACTAAGAAGAAACATTTGAGTAACCAAAGCCCCAGGGAGGACAGTAACTTGTCTAAGGTCCAGGCTAGTAAGCAGCAGAAATGAAAATGGAGTCCAGGTCTTCTGATAGCTGGTACACTGTTTATTTCACTGGAGAAGTAAGATGGCTTCCATTATCTTTAGTCAATAAATTAACCAACAAAGGAAGGATATTTCACATATGTATTAGGTATTCAATAAATGTCTATTGAATGAATTAATGAGTCAACATATTTTCATTAAATAGCCATTCCTGTCAATACTAAGGGAATGAAATAGCAGTTAGGAGAATACACAGTTAGTGCCTTTGAGTTGTCCAAAGATTCACTGAGGAGAAAAGATTAATGCACAGGGAATAATCACAGAATAGTTTGCTTATTGTTTGGTTGTTTCAGTCATTGTCTGACATGATGATTCTATTTGGGGTTTTCTTGGCAAAGATACTGCAGTGATTTGCCATTTTCTTTTCCAGCTCATTTTACAGATGAGGAAACTGAGACAAATGGGGTTAAGTGACCTGCCTAGGGTCAAACAGCTAGTAAGTATCTGAGCCTAGAGTTGACTTCAGGTCTTCCTGACTCCAGATCTGGTTCTCTTATCCATTGTTCTATCTGGCTATCTCAGAATAACTTAGTGTTAATCACTAGCTTGACTTCCTCTCACTAAAGGAACCCTTTTTAAGTTATTAAAGAATACTGTTATAACAGCTCAGCCCAAAGAACCATGCTCTCTATCCTTTTACATCCAGAAAAGTATGAATTTATCCCTATTCTATATTCTCTGTTTCTAAGTCTGTTATTTCTCATTTCCCCAATTTTATAGAAATTCCATTTTATTTAATGACAGTTTTTAGCATGAAACCTTGTTGGTCTTTGAAAGATTCGAGCCACCAGTCCTTATGTAGCTACATTCATATTCCTGTCCTCTGCTCCTAAGCCCTAAAATGATTTCCCTTGGTGCGAATGACACGATCCTCTATTTTTTATTACCAGCTTCAGAATTTGCTTGAGACTCGATGGCCTGCAATTTCCTAGAGACCCTTCTGGACCCCATTTCAGAAGAAGGGATCACCTCTTTGGTCAGATCCTCTGCCTCTGGCTATTTGTTTGGACAGGGTGAACATTCTGACCAAAGTCAATTTCGTCCTTGCCTTCTTTCAAAACCCCAGTGTGGACACTGATTTGGGCCAAGTCATCATACATGGTTTGACCTAGACCATTCTGAGTATTAGTCAGCTGGCCCGCCACTGCCGGAGCCACTACTGGGGTGACCTGGCCAGTAAACTTTCCCTTAAAGGCCTCCCACATTTCAAAGTGACTGGTCCTCTCAACCCCACCATGGCCAAGGTGGAAAGGAGCTTGACTTGGGAACACGAGAACTGTTTTCCCTCTTAACACATCATTTCCCTGTTCAATGGGGAATTTCCAAGTTATTCCTTCCATGGGCTGTGATTTGGAGTTCCCTGAGCAATTGTAAGGCAGGAAGGCTGAAGAAATAAGACAGGAACAATAAGGATTTCAAATGAAAATAGCTACAAGAGGGAAGTCTCTCTGCCTGGCTATAATTCATTTCAGATTGTATGTCTTGCAGCCATTTGCCAATTCTCTGAGCATGTAATCTTCCTATTTCCTAGAGTCAAGGGTTTTTTTTTTTTTTGCACACTTATAATTAGGAAAGGTTTTTTCCCAGCCACCCCCCTCCTCCTCCCCTCTCTCTCTCACTAACCTCAGGCTCCAGCCTTACAACTTCCGAAAGTAGCGCTTGTCCTTCCCAGGGCTTGGGAGAGATTAGCCGACCAGGCTGGGGGAAATGTTTTGGCTTCCTGCAGGAGAGCCGCAGAAGCCCGGGGTCTCTGTGAAACGAAAAGGGAGCCAAGAATTAATAAGAGGGAGCGAGAAAGCGGGGGAGGGAGGATGAGGCTGGTTGTCTCTGCACACACACACACAGCGGGCTCGGGTGGTATTTGCCTCTTGGGGGGCCCGTGGGGGTCGGGGTGCGGCTCTGGGAATCCCAAGCGCTGAAAGACGCGGATCTGCATGGAGCCGGTACAGCTAACCACGCGCCTTGAGCCTTAAACCCTTTCTGCAGGGGCGGTTTGCCTGTTTACTGCTTTGGGGATTGGACATGATTATATACATTAACTTGTGGCTTTTCTTGTGTAATTGCTGGTTACAGCCCATGAATGCGAAGGGGAGGGGGGCCTGCGGGAGGACCAAGCAGAGGAAGGAGAACTACAGCCCACATTGGTTGCGCCATGAGGGTTTTTCCATGAGTTCTTTCCCCGGACTCCTGGCTGGGGTGGCAGTTGTTCCAGGTGGAGACAAGCCACTCTCACTGTTGGACTGCATTTGGGAGCTGGTCAAAAAGAATGGCTGATATTTCCATGGCAATTCACAATTTGCAAAGCATTTTTCTCTCAAATGCCGTCCGATGGAGTATCGTAAGCTTTAGAGTCGGAAAGGTACCATTTAATCCAACCCCTCATGTCACCCATCTGGAAACTGAGGTTCAGAGAAGTGACTTGACCAAGGTCACAGCGAAAGTAAGTTGAACTCAAGTCCTTTTATTCCAATGAACCTCTGCCTCTCTGTCTCTTTCATCATTTTCATTTGTGAATATAGCCATCTCTTTACCGACCAGTGAGCCATTTCTCTCATCTTTCTTGTAAAAAGATTAAGAAAAAAAAGCCGAGTTCAACAAAACCAACTATCCCATAAGCCATAGTTCACCGTGTATATAGTATTCCACGTTCATAGTTCTCAAGCTCTATAAAAGAGGGAGGAAGGTATATGATCTTAACTTTTCTCTAGGGGTCAAGTTTGGTCATTGTAATCACCGGGTGTTCAGGTTTTTTGGGAAGAGTTATTTTGGGGCTGTATTAGGGTAAGTAGGTAGCACAGTGAATAGAGTCAAGGGCCTGGAGTCAGGAAGACTCATCTACCTTGAGTTCAAATCCAGCCTCGGACACTTATTAGCTGTGTGACCCTGGGCAAGACATTTAATCATTTTGCCTCAGTTTCCTCATTTGCAGAAGGAAATGGCAAGCCACTCCAGTATCTTTGCCAAGAAAACTCTAAATGGGGTATCCGAATTTGTATATAGCTGAAACAACTGAAAGGCAACAAAGGTGTCTGTATTATTAGATCCATTTGACAGATAAGGAAATGCAGAAGGTAATAGCCAGCCCAAACTCATCCGGCTGATAATTATTGAAATAATATATGTGATATGTAAAGTAAATATGAAATATAATAAATAATAAGAGCCAGAACTCTAAACCCAGTCTGTGGACTCCAAGGCTATTGAGTGAAATTCCAACTTTGATAATAATTCTGTGACCTCAACAGGCCCCTTAGACTATTCAGACCTCGATTTCTTCATCTGTAAAATGAGGGGGTTAGCCTTTGAGGCCTTTGAGGTCTCTTTCAGCTTTGAATCTTTAATGTTCTGATCCAATGGCTTTATTCTGATGGAATGACATTTCTCCATTGTGTCTGGGAAGGGAGAATGATTTTCCTTTTTGTACTGAGCTAGGCTATTAGTAGATAGGAGAGAGGCAACTACATAGTAGAAAGATTCCAGAGTTAGAAGTTGGGGAGATGTGAGTACTTGCTCTAATGTTGTCTTCAACTTACTGTGTGACCTTGGAAAAGTCATTTCCTTTCCTCTGAGCCTCTTGTTTTTTCTCCTTTTTAATGAGGTTTTAATAGATTATGATCTTTGCCTTTCCTTCTCTAAACTGGAGAGTTGCTGTAATCTTTAACCAATCCTATCCCTCCAGTCATTCTAGTTGTCCTCAGGATCATCTCTAGTTAACATCATAGAATTTAGAGAGGGAAATGAGCTTAATAATCATCCGATCCAAGCTTCTCATTTTTCAGATAAGGAAATTAGAGACTTCGGAGGTTCATTGACTTGTTTATGTTCATCTAGGCAATAAGCAGCCAACAAGGAGCTGAAACCAGGTTTCCTCATTCCCAATTCAAGACTCTTTCTACTGAACCACGATTAGATCCTTATTGGGATCAAGACCACCAGAACTGTGCCCATGCTGTACAGGCTTGGATACATCATATCGCCATTCAGTTGTTTTGGTCACATTATGACCCCATTTAGGGTTTTCTTGGCAAAGATACTGGAGTGTTTGGACATTTTCGTCTGTAGCTTGTTTTATAGATGAGGAAACTGAGGCAAGCAGGGTTAAATGACTTGTCTAAGGTCACATAACTAATAAGTATCTGAGGCCAAATTTGAATTTAGAAAGATGATTCATCCTGAATCCAAGCTTAGAAATCTATCCACTATGTCACCCAGGGGAGCAACAAAGTTCTAGCAGTTGACTGCTGGATGACTCTATAAATGGGTAGTTGTATTAAGATTCTCAGAGCATTTTCTAACCATTTCCCTCTCTTATTCAGGAAACTGTGGTGGCTCCCTCTTGGCCTTAGGATATAATACACATCCCCTTGCCTAGCATTTAAAGCCTTCCACCATGTAGCTTCATTCTACCTTTCCAGTCTGACTGTACGCTATTCTTATATTCCAACATTCCAGTCAAGCTGTTCTACTTTCTGCTCCCTGTGTAATACCCTGTTACAATAATTAGTTAATTTTCAGCCCAGGAAATGACATGATGGCCCCTAAGGGTCTACTTGGTTCCCTCCTGTTTAGCTTTAGGGAGTTTTATTTGAGATGGAAAGTTCTGAGTGTAGTCACACATGCTCTGGGATCCCCATTAGGAGGTTGGGCTCTCTGCCTAACCTTACATTTAGATCTATCTCTAGTTAACCCCTAGCCTCTTTGTAGATGAGTCTAAATTCAATTTACTGGAAACATTTGGGTAATGCAACAGCCAACCGGAGGACAGTGTCTATGGAGAGACAGGTATTGGGAGGGAACTGGGGAAAGAGCCACCCTTTCCATCTCACATCTGGATCCTTCACTGTGACATTCCTGAAAAGCGAATTATCATCTCTCTTCTCGGCCACAGCTCGGTCTTCTCTTTGGTCCTCAGAGGTAACCTGGAAATAGGTTCCCCGTTCAAACGTTCTAACTTCTGGAACACAGACTCTCGGAATCTCTTTCCTGATTCCGAGATAGCCTCCTTTTATTTATACAATTTATATTTTTATTACATATATCATTTATACAAATTGCTTATGGCAGTGACCTATTCCCTTATAAAATGACTGATTAATTTAGGGAGGTATACAAATGCTGGTCACTCAACTCTGATTGATGCAGTCAAAAAGTATTTTTACCTAGTCAAGGCACCAGAGCCAAAATGGGTCCAGCCGTCTCCTCTTCACGTCTTTGCACTAATTGTCTGTCTCTCATGTCTGGGCATACTCACTTCTCACCTTTATCTGCCTTATAAATCACTCACTATCTCCTTTCTAGGCTGAGCTCAAGGGCTGCTTTCTATATAAGACCTTTACTGATTTCTCCTTTTTGCTTGTTATTTTGTATTTATTTGTGTATATCTTTTATTTGATGATCTGTATATATATATTGCTTTGTGCCATTAGATTGCAAGAGCCTTGAGGTCAGGGTAGGGGCTATTTTATTTTTGTACTCCAGCTTACTAGCTCAGTGCCTGGCACATAGATATTTAATAAATTCATGTTGAATGAAGTATAAAGACAAGGAGTGGCCAGAATTTAGTACGTACCTAATAGAAGGCTTTCCTTGTAATGATTAATCTGGGGGGGGGCGGGGATCAGCTGGGTAGCTCAGTGGATTGAGAGCCAGGCCTAGAGACAGGAGGTTCTAGGTTCAAATCTGGCCTCAGACACTTCCTAGCTGTGTGACCCTGAACAAGTCACTTAACCCCCATTGCCTAGTCCTTACCACTCTTCTGCCTTGGAACCAATACATAGTATTGATTTTAAGACAGAAGGTAAGGGTTTAAAAAATTATTAATCTGGGAAGCAATGCCATGGTGGGGAATACAGAGGAATGCAGGGCCAGTCAAGTGTGTAAGGGAGAGAGACAGTTACCAACAATGACATTCTGTGCCTCTTTTGTGGCATGAAGGTAGAAGGTAAAAACCTGGCTAAAGAACAGTCAGTGTGACTTGAAAGAAGAAAAGTGAGAAAGCATTCACTCAGCCTCTTTGCAGAGGCAAGAGGTTCTCGTACGTTGTGAAATTCGCACATATTTTCATATATTTGCATATATATTTAGAATTTTTCAATCTACAAATTGGCTACACTGACTGTTCTGTTCCTTTCTTTTTTTGTCTTAAAAATACTATTTATTATATAGGATGACTGAAAGGAAAGGAGAGCCAAAGGGATACTGGAGGAAACCATGGTGATATAAAAGAACAAAAGACATCAATAAAACATAATAACAACCAAAAACGTAGTTTGGGTAAGGAAGAAAATGGAGTCATTTGAAGGGGGATGCTGAGAAGAATAAGTAGTCTTATCCTTGACTCCCTCCTATCTTCCCTTTTTATGCCCCCTTGCTGGCTTTTCCTCCAGGAATTTTTTTCTTGTATCGCTTTCCCACTCCTAAACTACTCATTCTTGGTCTCAGTGGACTAGGATCGTGGGTTTGAGAGCTGAAAGAGAACTTCAGAATTGTTCAGATCAGTCCCTGATTTTAAGAGTATTAAAACAAAGAGGTGGTTGAATTAGCCTAATGGAGATTCACATTCAGGTCTTGGGACTCTGAGCTCCAACTAGAAATCCTGTGCCTCAGGCACAAGTCATATTCCAGGGGAGTGGGTGTCTCTATAGCAGCAAGATAGTTGCTTTTGGGGAACACAGGGAACCAATTTCCTACCCAAATACTCAAAATAATCTAGCTGAATTTGAGAGCTTGAAGAGACTTTAGGGATTATGTAGGCCAGTGGCTTCAAACTCAAATAGAAAATAATGCCCACTAAACCATGAAGAAGGGTCCTTCCTGGCTGAATATATTGACCTAGAAAACCACATATTAACATCATCTTTGTGGTGCAATGAATAGAATACCAGACCTGGAGTCAGGAAGACTCCCCTTCCCAAGTTCAAATCAAACTTCACACACTTCCTAGCTGTGTGACCCTGGGCAAGTCACTTAACCCTGTTTGTCTCCGTTTCCTCACCTGGAAAAACGATCCAGAGAAGGAAATGTCAAACCACTTCAATATCTTTTCAAAGAAAACCCCATTGAGCATTGAGGTCAGGAAGAACCTGATGCGACCAAGAATAACAACAACAATGTTCTATTGTATTTGGATTTATTTTATTAAATATTTCCCTATTACATTTTACTCTGAAAGAGACTGAGGACCCAGAGAGGGGAGATGACTGACCCAAGATCACAGAGGAAGAAGGCTTTTCTGAAACTAAGGCTAAACTCAGGTGGAGTCAGAAGAAGGCCAAATACGTCCCTTGGACTCCCAGACTATTAGAGATAGGAGGTAACTTAGAGACTAACTCTAAGGGGGCAAAAGACTTCATTTAGAGAAATAAGTAATTTACTTCTACAAAATGAATGTAAATAGAATAAAAACTCAGATTTGCTTACAACTTGTCATTTTTCATTGTGGACATTAGCTAGGGGTAGGTCTTTGGCTATGACATAGGTATGAAATTTAGTTTTGTTCATCCAGAATGGTTATATTTCCATACTTAACTAGTGGATCATCTTTCTGGGCTAGTGAGAACAGCAGAAAGACTCCCTTTTGCCTCTCAGTTACATTTCAACTCTACAGTAGTAGCTACATTATTTTCCCTGGTCCTGAATAGTTCTAAAAAAAAAAAAAACAAAACATTTATAAAACCGTATCCACTGTCTAATCTGCATATCCTGTTGTTTTTCTGTGGTCTAGGTAATGGAGACCAAGACTTTTCCCCCATTACCTTGAATTCTCAAAAGTGGACTGGAAGCCAAACTTGGCCTTTATTCCGTTCCCTAATTCTCTTTTCCTGATGTTAGGATAAAAATACTTTCTTTTTTTTTAAAAACAGATTTATATCAATTTATTTTGTTTTTTATGATATCTAGATTTTTCTTTACATCCCTCCTTCCTCCAAGAAAATCATCCCTAAAACAAAAATCTTTTTTATAAGCACAAAGATCAAAACAATTGAACAAAACTGGTTAAGACATCTAAAAAAATCTGATGTGATATGTTAAATGCATTTTTCATTTTCAACTCTGTTTTCTTTTTCCATAGACTGTTAGCTCCCTAGAGATAAGAGCCATGTCATCTTTGTGGAGTATATATTATTATTCATCCAAATGCTTAATGGGTCCAAACCTCCCTTCTGATCTTCTACCGTTCTCTTGGAAACAAAAACCATTGAGCTACTCTTAAGCAATATTTGTCATTCTAAGAATCACTTGACCTCCATAGTCCCACTAGGAACCTAGCCCTCAAAGGGTATATGTCCTGGGGAAAGAGAATAGAGGGATCAGCCTATTGGAAAGGCAATCAAGAATTTAGATAACTTGACCGCCAACTTTTCTTATTCCAGTGGAATGGGTATTATCAATATCATCTCCCAGGAGTCTGGGCTCCAGAAATTCCACCTTTGGCTTAGCCAGAAATTGGTTGGAGGAGAGAATTAGAAAGGTCTGGAAGAAAGGTTAGAATTCTCCAATCCTTTCATTCAAATTGAATTTGTATTTATCGTATGACAAGATATCTTATTAATTCATTCACTGAATCATAGAATGTATGTCATAGATGGAAAGAGTCTCAACTCATCTAGTGAATTAATGTCTTTATTAAAAAAAAAACAGAAACAAAAACTCCAGAATCAATACTGTGTATTGGTTCCAAGGCAGAAGAACAGTAAGGGCTAGGCAATGAGGTTAAGTGACTTGCCCAGGGTCACAGTGAGAAAGTCTCTGAGATCAGATTTGAAACCAGGACCTCCTGTCTTTAGGCCTGGGTCTCAATCCACTGAACTACCTAGTTACTCCCTAGTGAATGAATTTTAGTAAGTTAAACATTTACTAAATTCATTGTACTGTGTAATACACTAGAGATAAAAGAACAAATACTCAATCTTTTCCCTCAAAGAATATATTTAAAAAGTTTGATCAGAGTAAAAGACTAGCTAGGAAAAGGGTTATAAGAAATATGAGCAAATATCATTTCAGCTGGAGAGTGTAGCATGCAAACTGGACCTTGGAGGAAGAAAAGGATTACAACAGGCAGGGACCTGGAGGGAATGTGCTCCAGACAGGGAGATTGTGTGCTCACATCCAGAGGTGGAAGAGCTCTAGGAACAGAGTAAGAGCTGGTGCAGTTTGGTCAGAACTTTGAGTCCTTAAAGAACAACAGTGAGAAATGAAGTCAAAAGATAAGGAGGGAATCAGAAAACAGCTTAAATATCAAGCTAAAGAGTTTGCATTTTATTCTAGAGGCAACAGAAGCTATTGAAGGTTTTGAGAAGAGGATGGCATAGCTAGACCCATGTATCATTAAATTATTGTGGCAGCTGTATGAGGGATAAGAAGTGGAGAGACTAGAGGCAGAGAGTGGTAGTAGCAAAAGGAAAGATATTGGGGGTGGGAGGATCAGCAAAATCTGGCACATCGAATGTGGGCAATGAGGGAGAAAGAAGAGTAGAGTGATTCTAAAGGTCCGAGTCTGGGAAACTGGAGAATGATGTTATCTTCACCAGAAATAGGAAAGTGAGGAAGAAGGACAAGTTTTAGGTGTAAGATGAAGAGTTCAGTTTTGATGTGTTGAGTTTGAAGTGCTGCCAGGACACCCATGTAGAGATGTCCAGCAGGCAATTAGAAATGTGGGAATAGAGTTCAGGGCTAGACAGATTTTTTAAAATGTTATTATTTATTTTTAACATTCTTTTCTTTATAATAGTGAGTTCCAAATTCTCCCCCTCCCTCCCACCTCCTCCCCTACCCACTGAGAAGGCAAGCAATATGATATCAATTATACATGTGAAATCATGCAAAACATTTCCTTATTAGCCATATTGCAACAAAAAAGCAAAAAAAAATAAAGTGGGAAAATAATACTTCAGTTGCACTCAGTTCATTAGTTTTCTCTCTGGAGGTGGATAGCATTTTTTCATTATGATTCCTTTGGAATTGTCTTAGATCCTTGTATTGATCAGAATTGCCATTACGTTATTCATGACAATATTGCTGTTATTGCACATAATGATTTCCTGGTTCTTCTCACTTTACTTGCATCAGTTCATATAGGTCTTGCCGCATTCTTCTATAACCACTCCTCTTGTCATTTCTTTTAGCAAAATAATATTCCATCATAATCATATACCACAACTTATTCAGTCAGTCCTCTACTGCTGAGCATCCCCTTGATTTCTGATTCCTTGCCCCCATGGAAAGTGCTGATATAAATATTTTGGGACTTTTGTGATATAGTGTGGATAAAGTTCTGGCTTGGAAGCTGGAAGACTCATCAACCTGAATTCAAGTTTGGCTTCAAGAGCTTACTAGCTGTGTGAACTTGGGCAAATCGCTTAACCCTGTTTATCTCACTTTCCTTTTCTTTAAAATGAGCCAGAGAAGAAAATGTCAAACTAGTATCTTTGCCCAGGAAATCCCAAATAGAGTCACAAAATAAGACCAATACCATGCTGGAGAAGTTATATTTTTCCTAAAGGCAATGGCTGGGGAAGTGGAGGCTACTGGAAATTTTTGAGCAAATAACATAAGCTAGATCTATAGATTTATTTTGGCAGCTGTTTGAAGAATGGATTGGAGTAGGAAGAGAATGGCCGTGGGGAGGTGAAATATGAACTTATTATACTAGCAAAAGGCAATGAGGGTATGAACTATGGTGGTCGCCATGTGGGTGGACAGAAGAGGATGGCTCAGAGATATTGTAGAGGTAGAATCCAGCTGACCTGTCTGTCACCCATTGGATTTAGGGAGTACGACTCATGGCCTGGATTTTCTCAGTAAAGCAGGTGAAGTCATCTTCAAAGATAGAGAAGGATGTGTGTGTGTGTGGGGGGGTAGGGTATTTGTTTTGAGAAGAGAGGAGGAGGTTTGGAACAGTAGTTAAAGAGCAATTAGATAACGTTAACTTGACAGAGGGGGGATTTGACAGGGTCAGATACTTCGGAAAGGTCAAAGAAGATGAGGAATAAGAACAATTAGATTTGGTTTTTAAGAGGTCATTGGAGACTTTGGAGAAAGGTATTTCAGTAGAGTGAGAGGGAGAGAAGCCAGAATACAAGAAGATGATGAGTGTGTGGGTTGTGAGGAAGTTTACAACGTGATTGTAAATTATTCTTTCTATAGATTAAGCGAAGAAGTCAATAGGAAATATAGGAAGGATGATAGAAGGCTTTAGAGAGGACATGGTAAAAAGAAGCATTAAGGAATTAGAATAAGGGACGCAGGCATATTTTTTAGGCTAAGGGGGAGAGGGGGAGAGAGAAGGGTAAGAAGAGGGAGAGAGAGAACAAGGGACATTGGTTTATAGGATCCAGGATATAAGCAAGATGGCATTTTGGATAAGAGAGACTACCTGATCCTCATACCTTGAGAGGTGATTAAAGATATGAATTCTAAGAGGTGGAGGAGAGATGAAGAAGCTCCTGATGGGTGGTTTAAAGTTTAGGAAAATGGAAAGCAAGGCTTTTTGCAGAGAGGTGATCATTGAAACTGTGGAACTGGATGACATCATTAAAGGGAAGAGTATATAAGTTAGGGGCCTGAGGAGAAAGGAAAAATCAACTCCGACACAAAAGGGAATGTCAAATCAGGAAGGGGTGATAGAATACACAATGTGAAAGTTTGAAGGGACATGAGAACATAAAATGGTACCCTGTGAAGCACAGACTGTCAGAGGTAGAACAGAATTCAGTCACCTAGTGTAAACATCTCCAGGGGGCTAAGACTGGGGCTCAGAGAGACCAAGAAATTAGTTCAAAATCAATCAGGAAATCAAGACCAGAGAGCAAAATTCCAAATTGCTATCCAGCACAATTTACACGGTGTGTGTGTGTGTGTGTGTGTGTGTGTGTGTGTGTGTGTGTATGTGTCCTTCCCTGGGGGGGGGGGTTATGAGGTCCTTTTCTCAGGCTCTATATACTCTTTTACATGCTACATCCATTAGAATGAAGGTGAGCTTCTTGAACACAGAGACTGTTGTTACCTTTCTTTCTCTAGTACTTCGTCTAGTGCCTAACACATAGTAAATACAAATTCTGGTTGGCTATAGGCTCAAGTCCTCATTTGGGCATTTTCTCCCTTAATATCTATAAACCAACAGTTATAATTAGTATCTCCCTTATATAACTAATATCCAGAATTTATATAGTGCTTGCTATGTGCCAGCACTGTGCTAAGGGCGTCACAAATATTATCTTGTTTGATCCTGACCAATAACTCTGAGGGAAAGATGCTGTTGTTATTATGCCCATTTTACATCTAAGGCAACAGAGGCAAACAGAAGTTAAGTGACTTCCTCAGGGTCACACAGTGAGTAAGTATCTTAGGTTAGTTTGGAATTCAGGTCTTCCAAACTCCAGGCTTGAGGCTCTAGCCAATTTGGATTACTCTTTTTTTTTTTTAATTTTAAACATTATTTTATTTGGTCATTTCCAAACATTATTCATTGGAAACAAAGATCATTTTCTTTTCCTCCCTGCCCCCCTTCCCACCACCTTTCCCTCTCCCATAGCCGACACATGATTCCACTGGTTATCACATGTGTTCTTGACTCAAACCCATTTCCCTGTTGTTGGTATTTGCATTAGAGTGTTCATTTAGAGTCTCTCCTCAGTCATATCCCCTCAACCCCTGTAGTCAAGCAGTTGCTTTTCTTCGGTGTTTTTACTCCCACAGTTTATCCTCTGCTTGTGGATAGTATTTTTTAGATCCAGGCAGATTGTTTAGGGACATTGCATTGACACTAATGGAGAAATCCATCACCTTCGATTGTACCACAATGTATCAGTCTCTGTGTACAATGTTTTCCTGGTTCTGCTCCTCTCACTCTGCATCACTTCCTGGAGGTTGTTCCAGTCTCCATGGAATTCCTCCACTTTATTATTCCTTTTAGCACAATAGTATTCCATCACCAACATATACCACAATTTGTTCAGCCATTCCCCAATTGATGGGCATCCCCTTGTTTTCCAATTTTTGGCCACCACAAAGAGTGCAGCTATGAATATTCTTGTACAAGTCTTTTTCCTTATTATCTCTTTGGGGTACAAACCCAGCAGTGCTATAGCTTGATCAAAGGGCAGACAGTCTTTTATCACCCTTTGGGCATAGTTCCAAATTGCCCTCGAGAATGGCTGGATCAAGTCACAACTCCACCAGCAATGAATTAGTGACCCCACTTTGCCACATCCCCTCCAGCATTCATTACTTTCCATAGCTGTCATGTTAGCCAATCTGCTAGTTTTGAGGTGATACCTAAGAGTTGTTTTGATTTGCATCTCTCTGATTATAAGAGATGTAGAGCACTTTTTCATGTGCTTATTAATAGTTTTGATTTCTTTGTCTGAGAACTGCCTATTCATGTACCTTACCCATTTATCAATTGGAGAATGGCTTGATTTTTTGTACAATTGATTTAGTTCTTTGTAAATTTGAGTAATTAAACCTTTGTCAGAGGTTTTTATGAAGATTGTTTCCCAATTTTTTGCTACCCTTCTGATTTTGGTTACATTAGTTTTGTTTGTACAAAAACTTTTTAATTTGATGTATTCCAGATTATTTATTTTGCATTTTGTATCTCTTTCTAAGTCTTGCTTGGTTGTGAAGTCTTTCCCTTCCCAAAGGTCTGACATGTATACTATTCTGTGTTCGCCTAATTTTCTTATAGTTTCCTTCTTTATGTTCAAGTCATTCATCCATTTTGAATGGTGTAGGGTGTGAGATGTTGATCTAAACTTAATCCTTCCCATACTGTCCTCCAATTTTCCCAGCAGTTTTTATGAAATAGTGGATTTTTGTCCCAAAAGCTGGGATCTTTGGGTTTGTCATATACTGTCTTGCTGAGGTCGCTTGCCCCCAGTCTATTCCACTTATCCTCCTTTCTGTCTCTTAGCCAGTACCAAATTGTTTTGATGACTGCTGCTTTATAATATAGTCCGAGATCTGGGACTGCAAGTCCCCCTTCCTTTGTATTTTTTTTTTCATTATTTCCCTGGATATCCTTGATCTTTTGTTCTTCCAAATGAACTTGTGTTATGGTTTTTTCTAAATCAGTAAAAAAATTTTTGGAAGTTCCATGGGTATGGCACTAAATAGATGAGTTTGGGTACGATGGTCATTTTTATTATATTGGCTCGTCCTACCCATGAGCAGTTAATGTTCTTCCAGTTGTTCAAGTCTAGTTTTAGCTGTGTGGAAAGTTTTGTAGTTGTGTTCATATAGTTCCTGTGTTTGTCTTGGGAGATAGATTCCTAAGTAATTTATTTTGTCTAAGGTGATTTTGAATGGGATTTCTCTTTCTAGTTCTTGCTGCTGAGCTGTGTTGGAATTATATAGAAATGCTGATGACTTATGTGGGTTTATTTTGTATCCTGCTACTTTGCTGAAGTTGTTGATTATTTTGATTAGCTTTTTGGTTGAATCTCTAGGATTCTTTAAGTAGACCATCATGTCGTCTGCAAAGAGCGATAATTTGGTCTCCTCCTTGCCTATTTTAATGCCTTCAATTTCTTTTTCTTCTCTAATTGCTACTGCTAGTGTTTCTAATACAATGTCAAATAATAGAGGTGATAATGGGCATCCTTGTTTCACTCCTGATCTTAATGGGAATGGATTTAGTTTATACCCATTGCACATATTAGTTGATGGTTTTAGATATATACTGTTTATTATTTTTAGGAACGACCCTTCTATTCCTATGCTTTCTAGTGTTTTTAGTAGGAATGAGTGTTGCATTTTATCAAAGGCTTTTTCTGCATCTATTGAGATAATCATGTGGTTCTTGTTGGTTTTCTTGTTGATGTGGTCAATTATGTGGATAGTTTTCCTAATATTGAACCAGCCCTGCATCCCTGGTATAAATCCTATTTGATCATGGTGGATGACCCTTCTGATCACTTGCTGGAGTCTTTTTGCTAGTATCCTATTTAAGATTTTTGCATCTATATTCATTAGGGGGATTGGTCTATAATTTTCTTTCTCTGTTTTTGGCCTGCCTGGCTTTGGAATTAGTACCATGTTTGTGTCATAAAAGGAGTTTGGTAGAACTCCCTCTTTGCTTATTATGTCAAATAGTTTGTATAGTATTGGAGTTAGCTGTTCTTTGAATGTTTCATAGAATTCACTGGTGAATCCGCCAGGCCCTGGGGATTTTTTCTTAGGAAGTTCTTTGATGGCCTGTTGGATTTCTTTTTCTGATATGGGATTATTTAAGAAATCTATTTCTTCTTCTGTTAGTCTAGGCAATTTATATTTTTGTAAATATTCATCCATATCACCTAAGTTGGTATATTTATTGCCATATAGTTGGGCAAAGTAGTTTTTAATGATTGCCTTAATTTCCTCTTCATTGGAGGTGAGATCCCCCTTTTCTTCCTTGATGCTGTTAATTTGCCTTTCTTCTTTCCTTTTTTTAATTAGATTGACCAGTACTTTGTCTATTTTGCCTGTTTTTTCAAAGTACCAGCTTCTAGTCTTGTTTATTAGCTCAATAGTTCTGTCACTTTCGATTTTATTCATTTCTCCCTTAATTTTTAGGATCTCTAGTTTGGTTTTCTTCTGGGGGTTTTTAATTTGTTCGTTCTCAAGTTTTTTGATTTGCATTTCCAAGTCCTTGATCTCTGTCCTCCCTAATTTGTTAATATATGCACTCAGGGATATGAATT
This sequence comes from Monodelphis domestica, assembly GCF_027887165.1. Lineage (NCBI taxonomy): Eukaryota > Metazoa > Chordata > Mammalia > Didelphimorphia > Didelphidae > Monodelphis > Monodelphis domestica. The sequence continues at coordinate 141,741,594 of NC_077233.1, read as the reverse complement.
TTCCTCTAAGTACTGCCTTGGCTGTATCCCATAAGGTTTGAAAGGATGTCTCACCATTGTCATTTTCCTCAATGAAATTATTGTTTCTATGATTTCTTCTCTATCTAACCGATTTTGGAGTATCATATTGTTTAATTTCCAATTAATTTTTGATTTGGCTCGCCATGTACCCTTACTGATCAATATTTTTATTGCCTTGTGATCTGAAAAGGCTGCATTTATTATTTCTGCTTTTCTGCATTTGAGTGCCATGTTTCTATGACCTAATGTATGATCTATTTTTGTGAATGTGCCATGTGGTGCTGAAAAGAAGGTGCATTCCTTTTTGTCCCTATTTATTTTTCTCCATATGTCTATTAACTCTATTTTTTCTAAGATTTCATTCACCTCTTTTACTTCTTTCTTGTATATTTTTTGGTTTGATTTATGTAAATTTGATAGTCGTTGGTTCAAGTCTCCCACTAATATGATTTTACTGTCTATTTCCTCCTTCAATTCTCCTAGTTTCTTTATTAAAAATTTGGATGATATACCATTTGGTGCATAAATGTTGATTAGTGATATTTCCTCATTGTCTATACTCCCTTTTAACAGAATATATTTACCTTCCCTATCCCTTTTGATCAGGTCTATTTTTGCTTTGGCTTTGTCAGATATCATAATTGTAACTCCTGCCTTCTTTCTATCAGTTGAGGCCCAAAAGGTCTTACTCCAACCTTTAAGTCTAACCTTGTGAGTGTCAACCTGCCTCATATGTGTTTCTTGAAGACAACAAATGGTAGGGTTTTGGGTTCTAATCCAATCTGCTATTTGTCTACGTTTTATGGGTGAGTTCATCCCATTCACGTTCAAAGTTATGATTGTCATTTGTGGATTCACTGGCATTTTGATATCTTTCCCTAGTTCAGACCTTTCTTCTTTAGCTATCTCCTTTGGAACTAGTGATTTACTTTAGGTAAGTCCCCCTAGTCCCCTCCCTTGAGATGCTTCCCTTTCTAGCCCCTCCCTTTTTATGCTCCCTTCCCCTCCCCCTTCTCCTTCCCTCCCTTTTTATACTCCCTCCCCTCTCCCCCTCCTTAATTTTCCTTTCTTTCTTGCCCTATTGGATAAGATAGAATTCAGGATCCCACTGGATCTAGATGTTCTTCCCTCTCAGATTTGATTTCACTGAGAGTAAGGTTTAAGTAATTCCACTTCAAGCTCTCTTCCTCTCCTTCTCATATGAGAGTTCTTCCCCTCCCCTTCCCATGTGTATCTTTATATGGGAAAGATTATTCTATTAAGTCCCCCCCTATTTCTTGAAGTAAATCTTAGTGTTATCGATGGTTCCCCCCTCCCTTTTCCTTTCTTTGCCCCCACTTTCCCCAAATCTTCTTAATGCCCCAATCTTTCCCTATGCATGTTATGATGCATACAATTTTTGAGAGTTACACAAAACATTTTCCCCACCTATTAATATATATAATTTGATGTAAATGTAGTCCTTATAGAAGAGAGTTTAACTTAAAGAAAAACATAAGATTTATCTTCTTTTCCCTTTCTTTCATATTTACCTTTTCATGTTTCTCTTGCTTTCTGTGCTTGGATATCAAATTTTCCACTAAGTTCTGGTCTTTTCTTAGCAAATGCTTGGAAATCTTCTATTTTGTTGAATGCCCATACTTTCCCCTGGAAGTATATAGTCATTTTTGCTGGGTAGTTGATTCTTGGTTAGAGACCCAGCTCTCTTGCCTTTCTAAATATCATGTTCCATGCTTTGCGGTCTCTTTAGTGTGTTAGCCTCTAAGTCCTGTGTGATCCTTATGGGAGCCCCCCTATATCTGAAGCTCCTCTTCTTGGCTTCTTGTAGGATTTTCTCCTTTTCTTGGAAGCTCTTGAATTTGGCAATTACATTCCTAGGGGTTGTCTTTTGTGGATTTAGTATAGAGGGTGTTCTATGAACCCTTTCTATTTCTATTTTGCCCCCTTGCTCCAGAACGTGTCGGCAATTTTCTTTTATAATCTCCTGTAGAATAATATCGAGTTTATTGTTTATCTCTGGTTTTTCTGGGAGACCAATAATTTGGAGGTTGTCTCTTCTTCCTCTGTTTTCCAAGTCTGTGACCTTTTTAGTGAGATATTTTATGTTTTCTTCTAATTCATTAATTTTTTGGGTTTGCTTTATTGATTCTTGATATTTTATGATCTCACTTTCTTCGAGTTGTTTAATTCTGGTCGTTAGGGACTCGTTTTGCTTTTCAGCTTTGTCTGTCCTTCTATTGGATGCTTTGAGCTCTTTTTCCAATTGAGCAGTCTTATCTGTCAGACTGCTGATCTCTTTCTCCCATTTTTCTTTCCAGGTTTCCATCTTTTGGGTAAGTTCCCATTTGAGATCTTCCAGAGCTTGTTGATAGTTTCCATTTTGGGAGGCATGTTCTGATTTTTTTTGGATTTCATCCTCTTTCTCTTCTTTTCCTTGGGTACTTCCACCATAAAAGTTTTCAATAGTCACCTTTTTCCCTTTCTTCCTGGAGGCTTGATTTTGGACCATGTGAGCCATCCCTTTGATGGTTTTATTCCCCTTTCCTTTTTTGGTCTGGGGTCTGGGTGATATGGGCGGGTTTTCTATGAATTTAGGTTGCCTCAGACTAGGTCTTCCCAGCCTCGGGGGTTTCTTAGAGCGCTGGGCTCCTGATCACAGCCAAAGTGCCCAGGTGTTCAGCTCCGCCCAGATAATCAGTGCGTGGTCCGCCCCTGGTGTTTAGCTCCGCCCAGATGCTCAGAGCAACCGCCCCTAGAAAGGCTCCTCAGCTCGTGCTCAGGGCAGGATTCTCCCGTGAAACCGCCCTGAGATGTTTTTTCCTGGCAGTCCCCAGATCCCAAGGACCCTGGAGTGTCCCCCCAGACAGAGACGTTCCCCCACTCACTCGCTGTCCCAGTGAGTGCTTCGGTAGCTCACTCTGGTTTGGTGGGGGAGGTGGGGGGGGAAGGGTGGCTCAGTTCACTTTTCTGTGCAAGCTTTTCCTCCTTCTTATTGTAATGTGGAAATGTTCAAACCCCACGTACCTTCGCCTCTGTAGGGTACTGGGGAGTACTGGGGAGTTCTTCTGATCCTCCAAAGGTGATTTTTATGCTCCTTTGATGTAGTCTATTTCATTCGGTGCCGGGGAGAGGAAGCGTGTGGCGTCTAGATTGCAGCCATGATTACCCAGAAGTCCTTGGATTACTCTTTAGTGCTGTCTTTTAGGTTATGGTCATTTTGTTTATTGTTCTCTTAGTTGTACTTTCTTAGCCTGAATCACTTCACTCTGGGATTAGACTTGGGTGGCTTCTAATCATTGAACTCTTTATGACTAATTTGGGATATGTCCAGGATTTAGTATTTTTCTTGTCTTGTCCTTTTCCTTCGACGGAGAATGTTGCTATGGAGCTGAGGAATGCTTGTGATCATGCTGTTTGTTGCTTATGATTCTACACACTAGATTGTCTAGGGTTGAAGAACATTGTTACTGCCTCTATATTACCAAACTGTGACACCGTGAAGTTTGCAAATTATTTTACATGGGTGACTTCCTTGGATCCTCACCATGACTCCTTGTGCCTATTTTACAGATGAGGAAACTGAGACTGAATATAGAATCACAGCTAGTGTCTGAGAGGATTAAAACTCAGATCTTTCTGACTTGAAGCCTAGCACTTTATCTACCCTGCTGGAATACAATTCTCTCCATGTAAGGTAACTAGGTACTTGAAAAGTGCCTTTGGCATCATCGATACTTTTAAAAATATCTATCATTTCATCAGACATTGAAAGAGAACATTGGAAAGAATGTAAGAGATAATCTCATCAGAGACTCATAGAATCAGACAATGATCTAATCCTGTCTCCTCATTTTAAATATGAACAAATGGAAGCCCAGAGGAGGAAAGTGATTTGCCCAAAGTCATGCAATGAGATGTCCTGGCTCCAAGTTTGACTCCAATATTCTTTTCAGCATATCACAATATATCAGTAATAAAGATTTCTTATGCCCATTGAACCAAGAATGTGTCTGACAGCTGTTTGGGTTAATAATATTAATAATGTTGATAATGATGACAGCTGACAGTTATATAATGCTTTAAAGTTTTCAAAGGATTTTTAAAAATATTATTGCCATCAATCTTCACAACAACCCATTCTCATTTTACAGATGAAGAAACTGAGACAGGCAACAGTTCAGTGAGTTGGCAGAGTCCCAGAGATAGTAAATAGCAGAGGCAGGATTTGAACTTAGAACTTCCCGACTTCCATAGCTTGTGTTCTGTACAACTGAATAAGAATGGGACCATGAGGTAGAATGTAAGGTGAAGAGGAAAGAGAAGTTCAGTTTTGGAGGATATGTAACATGAATAACTTGGGGATATTGGAAGACACCCAAGAAAAGGTAACTAATTGAATTTGTGCCAGTCACTCCAACTAGAAAAAGTAGATTTTAGGAGAACCAGAGCAGAGAAATATCCAGGGAAGTACCAAGATCTGAAACTGCTTTGGAGAGAAGGGAGGTTCTAGATTTAGAACCAATTTGGAATGACTAGGAAGCCAGGAAATCTGGGGAAAGTTATGGTTGTCCTAAACTAGTGAAGGAGGCAGTGGGAAGGGGCCAGTAGCCCAATACTAACTACACCTAAAAATACGAGGCCCCATTATGGAATACTATTGTGCTGAAAGGAATAATGAATTGGAGGAATTCCATGTGAACTGGAACAACCTCCAGGAATTGATGCAGTGAAAGGAACAGAACCAGGAGAACATCATACACAGAGACTGATACACTGTGGCACAGTCAAATGTAATGGATTTCTCTACTAGCCACAATGCAACGATCCAGGACAACTCTGAGGGACTTATGAGAAAGATCACTATCCACATCCAGAGAAAGAACTGTGGGAGCGGAAACACAAAAGAAAAACAACTGCTTGATCACATAGGTAGATGGGAATAACATTGGGGATGTAGATTCTAAATTATCACGCCAGTGCAATTATTAATAATATAGAAATAGGTCTTGATCAATGACACATGTAAAACCCAGTGGAATTGTGTGTTGGCTATGGCTACGGGGGCAGGGAGGAGGGGAGGGAAAGAACATGAATTATGTAAACATGGAAAAATATTCTAAATTAATTTAAAATTTTCAATTAAAAAATAAAATGAAGGGGGAAAATAGTATTATGATAAAAAAAATACAAGCCCCCAAACTGCACATCTAGGCAATTTAGCAAGAAGCCTGCCTAGTATTAGACCACATGAAGTTTGTAAGTTTAATAGTATTTTTTAATTTAAAAAATTAACTTTTTAATGTACAAAAATTATTTTCTTTCCCTCTTATCTCTCCTCCTCCTCTGGGAAAAGACAAAAACAAAAAACAAAACCCTTGTAATAAACATGCATAGTCAAACAAACATCTTCCCATGTTGGCCATGTCCAAAAACATGTTTCATTTTGCACCTTGAGCCCACCACCCTTCCTGTCAAGAAGCGACTTATAAGATTTGAAGCTGAAAGGAAGGAGGGAACCTTAGAGTTCAATCTCTTAATAGCAGAGGAAATCAAAGTCTAGAGAGGGAAGGTCACACAGGAAGCAAGTCATAGAACTAGGGCTTGAACTGATGCCCAATTCAGCCCTCTTTCCAATATATTATATAGTCTTCTTCCATGCCTTATCCTGTGTCTTTGGCCTCGTGCTTGGAAGGGGAGCCAGTTACCTCATATGCAGGGAAAGCAAAGCAGGTCTGTTTTTTGAAGGTGGGGAGAGCCGAGTGCCAGGATGAGGGACGGGGGCCACCAGTGGGCTGTCTGAGAGGCTGAACTCTTCCCTGCTGGCCCATGGCTGAGGGCAAGTGAGAATGCCAGGGTTTGGAACAGATTCCTGTTGCCACTGATCCATGTGCATTCCCTGGCTCTGGAGGAGCTGAGGTTTATTCACCAAAGGGCTGAGGCTTGGGAAAAAGCACAGCAAATACATTATCGATCTGGCAGGCACAGCAGGTCTGAGGGAGAGAGTCTGATAGAAAAGGAGATTATCAGCTGGGGAGGGTGCACCAGGGAGTCTTTCAGAATGTTCAAGTTTCATCTGCTTAGAGGAAGGGGAAGAAGGAGAAAACGGAAAACATAAAAGGGAAATAAAGGGGGCAGCCAGGCTGGGCTGAATGAAAACCCACACGCATCCCAGCTTAAGCTGTCACATGGTTGCCTCCTTCCTGCTTGGGCAGGGAGGGTGCCTTTGGCTGGAGACCCTGCTCTGGCTCTGACAATTCTACCCAGGCTGCCATTCACTGAGCCCTGTGGATTAGGCTCTGAGCTGCTCAGAGAAGCCTGTGCAGGAAGATTGGAATCCATTGAAACTCAGCATGGTGTTCTAAGGATGTTTTGTTTTTTCGCCCCCTTTCCCCCATCTTCTTTTTCTATTCTTTCTCCCTCCCTCTTTGTCTCCACTCCTTTTGCTCAAACCAGGGCTCCGAGGAGCCATTAGGCTGAGAGTGGGGGCTCGTGAGGTCCCCCTCGCCATTTTAGCCAACTCACGTTTACAAAGCTAGTTTAGATTTATAAAGCACCTTCACAGAATTCTAGAATCGCAGAGAATTTGCATCTACAGTTTCTCATAATGGCATGGTCCTAGGTGTCGGCGGCTTATTGGAAGAGAGCAGAAAGGCTCGGGGAGGGGCGTCCATGATGCCTAGATCGCTGGCAGCCAAAGGCTAAAATGATAGTTGACCCAGGAACAGATATTGATAATATGCTGTCGAGTGTCCAGAGAAAAGAGCAATCTGCCTGGTGAAGGGAGGGGAGGATAAGCCAGAGGCAGATTGAGCTGGAGAAAAGTAAACAGTAGGGTGGAACTAGAGCCTTGAATACTAGAGGCAAGCCAGAAACGGTAAGAATTGAAATGATGAGTGGCGAGCTGATATACAGAGCAAGTGGGACAGACATGGAGATGGAGGCAGAAAAGGACTGGGACAAGCAGTCTGGGACTGGGGGGGAAGCGGGCTTGTGGTCAAAATTCTCAGCTCTACTTCTATTGCTAAGACATCCCCTGTTTGCATGGTAATTTTTATCCCTTGCTAATGGGACCCAGAAGGGAGTTCCATTTGTGTGTTGCAATGAATGCTTCATGTTCATATCTTTATTAGAAATTTGTTGGTCCCAGAGGAACTGAATATTTCTTGGGGGAGAAGAGCTGGAAATGAGTTGCCTCATCCAGATGTTCTCAGAGACAGACATCTCAGTGGGTACAAATAGGAATACTAGTGTTATTAGAAATAACTTTCTTCAAGATTGAATCCAAGCAGAGCCAGGAGTACATTGTACAGAGATGGAAACATTATGGCGCAATTGAATACAATAGACTTTTCTAACAGCAGCAATGCAATGACCCAGGGCGATCCAGAGGGACTTGTAAAAAAGAATGCTATTCACATCTAGAGAAAGAACTATGGAAATGGAAATGCATTAGAAAAATATGTGATCCATCACATAGTGAGATGGGGATATGATTGGGATTTTGATGTTAAAGGATCACTCTACTGCAGATAAGAACAATCCAGAAATAGGTTTTGAACAATGATACATGTATAACCCAGTGGAATTGCTTGTGGGGTTCAGGAGGGGGGAGACAAGAGTGAGGATGGGGGGAATCATGAATCATGTAACCATGGAAAAATATTCTAAATAAAAAAGGAATTAATTAATTGATGGATTAATTTTTTAAAAAAGATTGAATCCAAGAGGAGAGAGGACCAGGAACACCTATGAATAGATAGATGACATCTGAATCAGAGGGGGGGTCACACAAGTCACATGGTCTAAGCATCTCCTCTACAACAAATGGCTATCTAACCTTTCTTTAAAAACTATTAGTATGGGCTACACCACAAGTCCTTGTAGCATATTAAATTCCAAAGTGGTTAAAATTGTTGGGGAGTTTTTTTCTTACATCAAGTCTAAAAATTTGCTTCTTTGCAACTTTCACCCATTCCTTTTAGTTCTGCACTCTTGGGTCCTTCTTCCATGTGGCAATACTTCAGACACTTGAAGATGGACTATAGAATAGACTGCCAAGTCTTCTATTCTCCAGGCTAAGTATCCTGGTTACCTTCAACTAATCATCATATTACATTCTTTTGAGATCCTTTACTGTCCTGGACACTTGCCCTTTTTTCTGAACATTTTCCAGAGTAACAACATTCTTCTGAAAATATTGCATCCAAAAGTGAAAGAAATGCTCCAGCGATGTTTTGCCTGGAGTATAGAACTGCAGGACAACTATCTGTTCCCTAGTTCTGGACACTTCTCTCTCTTCAACTAAATATTCTCCACTGGACTTTCCTTCTATGTTTCTTGGATTTCTTCATTTGGGTTTATCTTCATAATAGATGATAGATTCCCTACCCTTTTTATTTGGAATCAAATGTATCCTTCTACCATCATTAAGATCTATTTTGCTCCTGTGTTTCTCCAGCTTTTCCCTTTCAGAACCTACCAAAGTTTCTTAGGGTATGATTAAACCCCTACACAGTTCATTCATAACTAGCTTGACTCATGTTTGCCCTCATCACATTGGATCTTGTTCTCTTTCCTAGTCAGCATAATCCCAGAAGAACTACTCACTCAGTAGAGATCATCTATTACTGATGTGAAATTAAATAGAATAACAGTCCTGGAATGTGACATCCTGTCTTATGCTCTCTTCTTGACTCTTACTGTTAGCATAGCTTCAGGTACACATAAATGTCTTCTGTTTGTTTGGTTTCAGAGTTCCAAGGTGTGGGAAGGGAAAGCTTGTCTCACTAAGTTCAAGATTCTCCTTTCCTCACTCCCATGTCTTACACTGATCTCTACCTCCTGTCTAGAAGGAAAGGCAAATCCTCTTTTTCTCAATGGCAACACATGCAGGTGGATGTCTTCATGGACTGGTGCTAGAGTGAGTGTGTGAGTGTGTGAGTGTGAGTGTGTGTGTGTGTGTGTGTGTGTGTGTGTGTGTGTGTATTGGGTGGGGTGGGAGAATCATCTCCTTCTTAGCTCAGTGATTGGTCATTCTCTCTCCTCTTACATCTATGTCTTGTTCCATGCCTTAAAAAAATGCCCCACTTCTGGGGTGACATTAAAGTGACTGCAAGCAAATTGATTTACTTTAGATCAACAGATTCTGCCCCAGCACTACATTCCGTTTACTTTTTGGTGCCTAAAAGACCCAGAAAGTTGTAAAAGAAAGAGGGAAAAATTGCTTCCCCTACGAGTTACATAACAATCACTCACCTTTCTGGGATGTTTTACAGTTGTCAAAGGATTTTCCAAAACAACCCAGGGAAGCAGGTATTATAAGTATTACTACTCTCATTTTACAAATGAAGAAATGGAGGCCTGGAGGAGTTATGTTCTTTGCCTAAGGTCAAACAGCTAGTAAGTACCAGATCCAGGACTTGAACTTAGATAATTCGATTCTACATTCTTTTCACAAGAGCACAGTCTACTAAAATTTTTTATCTAATATTATATCTATATCTATGTGCTACATACACACACACTATATATATATACACCCACATGTATATATATATATATATATATATATATATATATATATATATAATTCTTGCACTGCTATTTATCTTTTCACATATGTGAAAGCCTTGTCATCCCATTCTGATTGCTTCTAATACGTAGGAACAACAGCATGTCTTGCAAGGAATAGGTGTTCAATAATTACTTATGGATTATAAGAGTGGTAGAAGAACCACCTAACTTAGCAGATAGAGATGGGAATCTTATCTCTGCTCCTTGCTGCTGTGGGCTGGTTTCTTCAACAATTCATTTAAGTGCCTAGGAGATAGGGGGTACGAGCTAAGCACTGACATGCAAAGCCACCAATAAAACATTCCCTGTCCTCAAAGAGCTTACATTCTCCTAGCAATGATAATCAAAATTTACATCATGTTTTGAAGCTTGAAAACCTTTTGCTTATGGATTCTCAAATATATATTTATTTGTTACATTAAAATTCCCATTTGCTCAATGACCTACTGAGATAAATTAGATGTATGAATATCATCATTATTCACATCTCATAGAAAGATAAACTGAAGCTTAGAGAGGTTAAGTGATTTGTCCATGTCATTTGGTTCCAAGGTGGAAGAGTGGTAAGGGCTGAGCATTTCAAATGCTCAGGTTAAGTAACTTGCCCAGGGTCACATGGCTAGGAAGTTTCTGAAGCCAGACTTGAACATAAGACCTCTTATCTCCAGACCTGGCATTCTATCTACTGAGCTACCTAGTTGCCCCACTTAGTTTTCAAGCCAAATTTTAAGCCCTTTTCTGGACCCCAGACTCATTTTCTGGAAAGTAGTACCTGGTGACATGCCCCAGTTTACTTGTGAGCCCTCCATATGTTCTTTGGGGGAGAGATGAGAGCCAGTATTTGATAGGCGAGTCAAACCACTATCACATGGACCACCATTTCCCCACAGCTTAGGATTTTTAATTCAAGAGTTTGAGAAATAATAGTGTCCCCCAGGTCACCAGACCTACTTCTAGCCTAGTCTTTCTAGTCATTATTGAGGAGAAAAGTCATTGTGGAGAAAGGGTCCACTAGCAGCAATTGGTGATCAACTCTTGCCAATAACCAGATACACACAAGAGCCCAGTGAGTGACTCTTTCCTGCTCTCAGCCCAGCCTTCACAGTCATCATTTGAGAACTCAGCTTCTATGGAGAAAGGGCTAGCCATTCCTATCAACTGCCGACTAGCTACCATTAGGAGGCAAGCCAGCCTAGATGAGAAAGCAAGGCAGGCAGGGGTGGAGAGGAGACAGAAGACAGCATGTGTCAGATAAGTCAAAAATGTCACTCTTGTCCTGACCATTTTCTCCTCAGACCCTGATGGAGACAGTCCAGGATCCTGAATCCAAGAGTACTGGGGACAGCAGTGCTCCTAGCACAGTGTCAAATGATTCAATATCAGAAAGTAAGAGAATTTTAACAGTGTAAATAACATTAAAGAAGAAGCATTACTATCTCCTTTGCTGCTGTTCCCTAAGGACCATAAGACTGTTCCATCTGACTCGTAGCTAAAATCTTCCATATGTGTTATCTCCCTTTTTAGAATGTGAGTTTCTTGAAAGCAGGGACATAATTTTCTAATTTTCCAGGGCTTTGCTCATATTAAGTGCTTACTGCATGTTTTATTTATTCATTCACTCATAAGGCTATCCCCAGGTTTGAAATGCTCTGTGGATACAGAGCTACTTGAAAACATAGATCACAAGCCCACATCAATGCATTTCTGTTGTTGATCAGTCATTTCAGTCATCTCTGACTCTTTGTGACCCCCTTTGGGCTTTTCTTGCCAAAGATACTGGAGTAGTTTGCCATTTCCTTCTCTAGGTCATTCTTCAGATGAGGAAACTGTGGCAAACAGGGTTAAATGACTTTTCCATTCAACTAATATGTATCTGAGACCAGATTTGAACTCAAAGAAGTGTTTTCTCAACTCTAAGCCTGCTACTCTATCTTGACACTCTATCCACTGGGTCATCAAGCTACAATGTATTTACTGTTAACCTTTATTAGGCAGAAAACACAATTAACTCAAAAGAAAACTATTTATCCTAATATGATATATTAGAATATACTCTTCTACCATCACACACATACGTAGGGATAATGGACATATGGAAGGAAAACACATGACCATGGCTCCCATACACAAAAAAGAAATTTAATACAAGGTGCTCATGTGGAAGGGGTGACTTGTCCTTCCAACTCTTCAGAGCTGCTAATATCATTGTGCTACTCCTGCCAGATCCATTTCCCTTTGGCTTCACGTGGCACATTTTCTACGTCAGATGTACCATCTTTGCTGCCCATTGCCTCCTTGCTAGTCTTGCATGGCTATTTCTTGGTATTGTTTTACTGGTCCTATGATTGCTGCTGGCTGTTTACAGTATCAACTCTGGTGGGTAAATGGTTGAGAGTTTCTCTCAGCTCATGGCATCTAGCTTCAGATGGAGTCCTTAATTGGGGTGCTCTCTTTTCTTTATTGAAGAAGAATGGGCTCTGCCATGCCCTTTTAGTTTGAAATGCTGAGGTTTTACCTGGGCCTGCTTTTATAAAACAGACTTAATTGGACTGGGGTGATAGTAAGGAACTTTCATAGGAAAATGTTGAGTTTTTTCCAGAGCCTTGTCTAGAAAAGGCTTTTACCTCCAGAAAGATTCTTTGCCCCAGGAGGCAAGTTCTTTGGAACATAGATTAGGGGAACCCCCAGTGTTTAGTGTCCTCACATTTAACTTTTTTTAACTATATTTTTGAGACACTGAATTCTCCTTTCTCTTCCCCTGAATCTATCTTAGGGCTAGAAAAATCTATGTGACTCCCTGTTTAATTTCCATTTGGAGATCCTATATTCAAATGGCTTTGCCACCAACAACCCAAATAACTACATGGGTTTGACTCTTTGCCATATCTTTAAAGACCTCCCCCCTGCCACCATATTTAATGCCAGCTATTAGACAAAATGAATCTAAGCAAGCTCAATAGCTAAGCCCTAGGGGAAATCTTTGACTTATCTAATCACATTCTTGGTCTTTTACATATATTTGTTCCAACAAAACTTCATCAGTCCTTGAGTCCCTTTTACATGTAAAATTAAGGTTTATAATTATTCTTAAGGTTCTTTTCAGCTCTAACATAGATAAACTAGTTTTCTAAGAGCTGATGCAGTTATGGAAAATGATATTTCAGTTTTACTGAAGAAATTATATGTAGGAAGGACTATTTGTCACTGAACATTTCTTGATCAAGTAGGGGTAGATAAGTGTAGAGTTGGAATAGCTTATGTTTAATATCAACACATTTAGGTTTACAAAGCACTTTCCTCACAGTAGTCCTATGGGGTGGGCAGTATATGTATTATTGTACCCACAAAATTTATTTCCTGCCTCTGTACCTTTAGACTGGCTGTCTCTTGTGTCTGGCATGTATTTTCTCTTCACCTTTGCCTCCTTGTCTTTCTTCTAGATGTAGCTCAAGCATAACCTTCTCTAAGACTCCCTCTCCCCCAAGCTAGTACCCTCCAGATTACCTTTTCTTTCTTCTCTGTTGTTATTGTTTATCCTTCCTTTTCTAAAGGGACCAGTAACACCACAGATGGATGTCTTGACTTGTGCATAAATTGGATTTAAGTGAAGCAGAGTTGTCCAAAGTCCTCAGCCTCATTCTCTCTTCCAGAATCATCAAAGTCCAGTGGCAAGACAAAAGCCAGGATGACTGATGATGGCCCCAAATGCACCGAATGACCTTGGTGTCTGATATCTGACCAAGCTCTAAGAATTCCACAGCTCCTACTTCAGCTGCCTTCATGGCTATTGGAACAAATTGTCCTCATCCATCCATTCCACCAGAGAAATCTTCACGTCTTGGGTAGACACCCACCCTTAACTCACCAATGATTCTGAGGGCTGCCAGTTATCTGCAACCCAGTTTACTGGGGTGTGGTTACTTTGCATGTTATATATACCTTCTTGGAATTGCAAGTTAGAATTGAGTACCAGGTGGATGAGCAGCCTTGTAAAGGGCTTGGTAAGCCCTCACACCAGAGATTCTCATCTTCCTTGAACATTCACATACTCCATTATTTTTTATATACACCTATAGATGGACATGTTCTCTCCCCCTCTTCAAGACAAGGGTTATTTCCTTGCATTTGTGTCCCCAGCATCTATTGGCACCTAGTAAGCACTCTATAAATGCTAGTTAATTGAGAAAACTAATTCTCAGAAAAAGTGACATAAGTAGTCTCATTCTGTTAAGTGTTAGGGCTGAGACTTGAGCCTCAGGACACTGATTTGTTGTTGCCTTTTCTATCATGCTGCCTCCTTCCCTTGATCTCCAAAGTTCCTTCCAGCTCCCTCTCTTTCTCATGGTGTTCCCCAAACCTTTAACACTATGCCAAGACTTTGGGGACACCTTGTATTTAAGCTTTAATAGCCTAAAATGCACTGAAACTCTTGGGACACTCTGGATTATGTTCTGTGATTCTAAAAGAGATCTAAAACAGTTGTTTGTGTTTAAGTGCTTGGACATCAACAGGAGACTTTCAGGATAATCTGGTTAGAGAAGTATAATTAAATCAATTTGTAGGGCATTGCCTGGGCAGCCAGAAGTGTCTTTGTCATTGCAGCTTTATTCCCACTTGTCTTTGCTTCATTCCAACATGTGGTAGGTACTGGGAAGCTACATGAGCAGATGTGCTTGGTGACAGCTAAGATCAGCTTTAAGTTCTGCATAAATACTTTATGAAGATCAGAGTTTCCTATTCTAGCAAGGATTCCCTGGAAAGAAAGACATTTGTAGGCAAGAGGTAATGTAGTCCAGTGGAAAGGGCACTATCTCTAGAGGCAAAGGACTTATGTTCAGATTCTGCCTTTGATATTTACAGCCAATATGACCTGTGGCAAGTCACTTAAATACCTTGACATCCCTTTGAGTTTTTTTTTTTAACCCATACCTTCCATCTTAGAATCAATACTGTTTATTAGTTCTAAGGCAGAAGAGCAGTAAGGGCTAGGTAATAGGGGTTAAAAGACTTGCTCAGGGTCACATATCTAGGAAGTATCTGAGATCACATTTGAACCCAGGACCTCCTGTCTTTGGGTCTGGTTGTCAATCCACTGAGCCACCCAGCTGCTGCCCCCATCCCCACCCCGCTTTGAGTTTTAAATCTCTGGTCTGTTTGCAGGCTTGACTGTCACTGAATGACTAGTGATTTGCACCAAGACCGGTGTAGCTTAGAGAACCGAGGGTAGCATCATCCATGTAATGAATGAGTAGCGAGTTCTCTGTTGGGAGGTATTTAAATAGAGTCTTTTTGTTGCCAGTTGACAAGGATGTGAGAAATTTCTTGGTTATCTCCTCTGTAGAGTTTTTTTTTAGATAATCTCTAATCATCCTCTAAGTCTAATATTTTATGATAATTCATTTCCTGACCTATATAGGAAGTTGGAAGTTGCCTCTAATGTACTTCCCTTGTGTCTCCCACCCATCAGTAATATTTTATTGTATTTTCCCCAATTACATTTAGAAACAATTTTTAACATTTGTTTTCTGACAATCTGCAAGCCAAATTCACTCTCCCTCCTTACCTGAGATAGCAAGTAATCTGATATATTTCCTTATGTCTTTATGAAAGAACTTTACATGCCACGGAGGTTGAAGATAGAAATAAAGGTACCATCTACATAAGAACAGCTATAGCGACAGTAGATTAATGAATGGCTAATGAAATAACATTGTTTCATAAGAAAATGGTGAATATAATGGGTTCAGGAAATTTTTGGAAGACTTATATGAACTGATTTAAAATGAAGAAGGCAGAATCAGGAAAACAAAAAACCCAGTATAACACTTACAATATAAATGGATAGAATAACAGCAATAACTGCAACAAAATGGAATTTTATGTGGCTTAATGACCAAGCTTGGTCCTAAAGAGATAGGATAATACATTTCTGTCTTCTCTTCACAGAGCAGAGGGTCTGTGGATCTGGAACATTGTTGAACCAAGTCAATGTATGGGTTAGTTTAGTGAACTGCCTTTTCCACTTTTATTTTCTAAAATCAGGGATTTTAGATTTAGATTTAGATTTCTGAGTAAGGGACATATTAGAAAATGAATGGGATGTAAACATAAAAGAAAAAATAATCTAAATAAAATTGAAAAATAATAAAAATAAAGAAAAAATGACTTTGCTTTCTTGATCTCACTCTAAGTGGTATGAGAGGAAGCTCTGAAGTCTTCCATAAGATGAGGTACTAGCCTGGGAGTCAGTCCACTTTTTTGGTGGCGCGTCTCACTCAGACATTGAGACATGTCTATGGGTATGAGAATTGCAAGGAGCTGCTGCTGTCCTGTCTATGCCTGGTTGCCCTCGACATCTCAGATGAAGGAAAAAGTCCATTCACTGAGGCTGAGTCCCTTATGCTTGGTCCTTGGGCAAGAAATGGGCTTATATTGCAGCAAGAGGGGACTTTGGGGTAGTAAGGCTGTAGAATCCTCCTACCTAGGAAACTCTAAAAATTGAATGGACACTGTCGAGTTGCGGCATCTTTGTGGTTGAAAGGACTTTATGAGCAGTAGAAATTTGTTTCTACTTAGTTTCAATACAACAAATTATGTTTTAATGATCAGAGAAGCAATTTATTTCAAGGCTAATTGATTAACGTGGTACCTTGGACACAGGCCAAAAGATGATACAGAATAATCCTGGAGGGACCCTCTGGAGAGAGACCATCTGGTCCAGGCCCCAGCCTGGGGCAGCTCAACCCGGGATGTTTAATGGCCTTGTTGTAAAAGGCCTCCCTGCAATGGAAACAAATGGGGTTTCTCATTATGTGCATTAATTAAACACAGAAATTAGCCAGATAGCTAAGCAACGGCATTCTCCGAGCCCTGCTGACATGGAGAGGGCAGGTCTAGGCAATGATTCCAGACGCCAAGCCCAGAGCAGCAGGGGGCTAGCCCCCATCTAATAAAAGGAAATTCAGTGATTGGCCCCAGCTGAGGTTGGCCAAGAACCAGCTCTAGCCACCATTGCTTCTTAACTCTGCAGGCTTCCTGGGCTGGGGGCGGGAGGAAGAGAGGAGAATCGTGGGCAAGAATTGCCTGAGTATTGAACTCCAGGGAGAGAAACAGAGTGGTTTTCTGGGATGTGGGCAAAGAGATTCAGCAGGCCCTTGTTAGAGGTTGGATGGGCATCTAGTACTAGGGTAGGTGCTGGGGACGATGAGAGTGTAGTTAAGGCAGTGCCTCCATCCTCATGGAATTTGCAGTTTTGTAGGAAGAGAAAACCCAAACCCAGTGATCATACACAATTTTGAGGAGAAGTGACCAGCATGCACTCTACAGCATGCTGAATTTGCAATCAAGGAGAGCTGGGTTTGAATCCTCACTAGTTACACAGCCCTGAACAATTCACTTAGTTTCACTAAACTTGAGTTTCCACATCTATAATATAATTAGAGGAACCCATGCTTCTATCCATTGGGCTAGGGTACTCTATAAAGTGCCAGTGTGGAGGGACTATGGCAAATGGAAGCTTGAACTTGAAATCTCAAAGTCCAGAGTTCAAATCCCACCTCAGACACTTAGTAACTGCAAATGTAGACAAATCATTTAGCCTTCCTCAGATCTAGTTTCCTCGCTTGAAAAATGGGCAGAATAACAGGGTTAATCATAGATTTAGAACTGGAGGGGACCACGGAAGCCAGCTAGTCCAATGTCTTCATTTGACAGATGAAGAAACTGAGGCCACGGGAAGAAAAGTGACTTGCCTAAGGTCACATAGGAAGTTGGAGGTAGAAAAGTAGAATTTGAACTTTAGAGCTAGTTGCTCTTTCCACTTGTTGTGGGCTCAAATGAAGTAGCAAACGGTCAACTACTTTGCAAACTCTGACAAGTTCTGTAAATGTGAACTATTATTATCATAGATAGCAACTCTCTGAGGGTTGTTTGTGAAGACTAAATGAGATATTATATTGAAAAGGATTACAAACTTAAAACACTATATAAGTACAAGCAATAACAAGCGGATCTAAAAGGTGTAAGAAAGTATTTTGTGAATTCCCCCTAGCCTGGGAGAGAGAGAAAACTTTAAGGTGAATATAGCATTATTGCCATGATCTAGATCCTTGTAGTGGCTAACTCCTGCCATGGATCAAATGGTTCTAATCTGAGTTGAAGCCTCTTCCAAAATGGGGGCCTGCAGATACAGCTCATTCTAGACATTCTGAATTTAGAGACTGTAGAGATATTTTAGCTCACTGAATTTTTTAGATATTTTATTTAGCTTAAGAATATCTGAAGCAAATAATGCTCGTCTTCTCTCTCTCTTTTGTTTTATTTTAAGGACACCTGGAGCCCCATTTGCAAAGTGTTGCTTGGATGTTAGCCACAGTTTACATATGCCCTGACTCCATGCCTCAGCATGGTTGCATTCTCATCTTTACCAGCTCTACCCCTTTCCTGTGTCTTTTCTTCCACTCACTTATCTCTCTATAAAACTACCTGGAATTTGTAGTCAATTAGTTTGTGTTAAACTATAGACTAGAGGTTCCCTGGAAGGGACCCACATGGATCTAGTTTAGACATTTAGAGACCATCAGACCATGTTTTGACTTTTGATTATGTAAGGTATAGTTGGGAGATAAACACACACACACACACACACACACACACACACACACACACACACACACACACACAGCAGCCAGGTGGCACACAGTGGAATAGAGTTGCAAGCCTGGAGTCAAAAGATTCCAAATTCAAATCTGGTCTCAGACCCTTCCCAGCTGTGTGACCCTGGGCAAGTCACTTAACTCCCATTGCCTAGCCCTTACTGCTCTTCTGCCTTAGAACCAATATACAGTATTGATTCTATGATGGAAAGTAAGGATTTTTTCTTAAAAGAAACTTATAAGTACATGGTAGAAGTACAAAGTGTTATACAAAGGCCAGAGAAAGAAAAGATGATCTTCATCTGAACAGGTTGGGATAGGCAGGATGTTACACTGGAAAAGACACAGGATTTGGAATCAGAGGATATAAGTTGAAATCTTGATTCAGTTTTCTAGAATCCATATAATGTTGGATAAGTCCCTAAATCTCTTTAGATTCACAACTATCAGATTTTAAAAGGGTCTCTTGGGTTAAATATGTCATTTTAAAGATAGAGAAGCTGAGGAATGGGAGAAGGGAAGGGTACTGCAACCCTTCCATACCTTAGTAAATCATTTCATGAGTTGTGTCCAAAAAAAGCCTCTGAGAATCAACATTCTGATACAGAGATAACGTTCAACTGTCATAGGTTTGCTATTTACTACCTGTGTGCTCTGGGGCAAGTGACTCAAACTTCTGTGGGTTTCAGAAAAAGAAGGGGTTGGTCTAGATGACCTCTAGAATCCTAGGAGGCTTCTGAGATGAACCCTGAAGAATAAATATGTCAACAGACTGAGATGGTTTCCCCTCTAGGACTGTTTCCATGCTGCTTCCTCATAGATCCCACTCCAATTGGACCCAAGAACATTATCTGAACAAATTCTTACAATGCCAAAGCATCAGGCAGAGTATCTAAAGATGGTAACATCCATTTGTTCTTGCTTTTTCCAAACGTGCTCCTTACAGAAGGCTAAGTTCTCCCCTTAGAGTCTTCTAGGAGATACATGTTAGAACTGTGGAATCCTATAGAAATCACCACCACTTAACTTTGTAAAGTACTCTCTCAAAAAAATCTAATTCCTGTCTGTCTAGAGTTTTGAGTCTAAGAGGGATACCAACCCAGATCTAGACATACATACAACAAAAATAAATGCAAGAAGTGATAATGATTGTCATTTTAATGATATTGGCTCTGCCTACCCATGAACAATTAGTATTTCTCCATTACTTAAATCTAACTTTATCTGTATAAAAAGTATTTTATGTTTATATAGTTCCTGGGTTTATTTTGGCAGGTATATTCTAGAAAGGGGGGGGGAGGAGATATCTGGAATTTTTAATGTAACAAATAAATGAATAATTTTTTTAAAACGTGAAAATGATTTCTGCATGGAACATATAAGTTCATTCGATAAACATTTATTAAGCACCTGACCCAGGCACTGGACTAAATGCTGGGGATACAAAAAGGAGATGAAAACAGTCCCTGCCCTCCAGAAGCTTATAATTTATAATCTTACAAAATGAGATGGAGATGCTTTCTAGCAAGAGTATGACCAAATTGAAGAGAGGGGAATGTCATTGATGGAATGCCATTCCCTCATTGAGTAGGCTGAAAAGAGGCAGTCAGCAATATAGTCTGAGGGGGGGCTTCATGGAGAGGAGAATTTGAATGTGGTTTAGTTGATGGTGATGGAATAATGATAATTAGCATTTATTTAGTGCCTTAAGGTTTGCAAAATCTTACATATATTTTCTCACTTGATCCTCACAATAACTTCCTGAAGAAGGTGCTGTTATCTTTGTTTTATAGATAGGGAAACTGAGATAAAGAAGTTGTTACTTGCCCAGTAAAACAGTTAATAAGTGTTTGAGTAGATTTGAAACCACCACCACAATCTGGAATAGTATTTCAATAGACCACTGGAATTGGGCCCAAGAAGACCTGGGTTCAAAACCCACTGGATACTTACTGGCATTGAATTTCTCTCTTCCTCAATTTCTTCCTCTCTAAAATAAGAGTGTTGTACTCAGTGCTCCCTAAAGTCCCTTCCATGATATTATGATTTTTTTCCCCCACAAAGCTTCTCCTTCTAACATTTCTATTTCTGTCAAAGGCTTTGCTGTTCTTCCAGTTTCCCTGGAAACTTGGAGTCATTTCGTCTTATACCCCATATGCAATCAGTGGCTAAGTTTAAAAAAAAAATCTTTACATTCTGAATTAGAAATTATACTGAGTATGAGTTCTAAGACAGAAAAGTGTTAAGGGCTGGACAGTTAGGGCTAAGTGACTTGCCCAGGGTCATATAACAAGAAGTGGCTGAGTCAAATTTGAACTTAGGACCTCCTATTTCCAGGCCTGGCCCTGTATTCACCTAGCTGTCTCTGACCAAGTCTTTTTAGTTTTTTCCCCTAACACCAGTCTCTCTCATCAATTTTGTCTACAGGATCAGCTACAACGTGCTTTGAGAGCAGCTTCACTTTTCAGATTCATCTCACACTGACTCTCTTGGCCATCACTTGCCCCAGCTCACTGTGAACTATTCACCAAACACTTTCTAGCTTTTAAAGTCTTCATCTTTATTTTGATATCCTTGCTGTTATTTAGTCATGTCTGGCTCTTCATGACCACATTTGGGATTTTCTTGGCAGAGATATTGGAATGGTTTGTCATTGTCTTCTTCGGCTCCTTTTATAGGTGGGGAAACTGAAGCAAATAAAGTTAAGTTATTTGTCCAGGATCATACTGATAGTAAATGTCCAAGACTGGATTTGAACGCTTGAAGATGAGTCTTCCTGACTTCAGACCCAGAACTCTATCCATTGTGTCACCTAGCTGTTGTAAGGAAGGGTGCAAGAGGGAAAGATGGAATTTTGCAAGAGGGGCTTGAATGACAGTGATGTCATTTGGAGAGCAAAGCATCCTGGGAGAAGAGGAGAGATCTGGGAAAGATCCAGATGGAATTCCTGGCTTTTGAGGTGGGACCTCAACCTAGCAGGATGTAAGTTCCTCACTGACGACCTTACCAAGAGCCATAAGGAGACCTATTGGTTCAATGCTCAAAGCTTCTTCTGTCTACTGATACCACCAATCTGATACCACCAATCTGATACCTGGAGGAAGATCACAAAAGAGGATCAGATCCCTCAAAGCAAGGGGGCCATGGACTAACTGTCAAGGAGAGCCCAGCTCCCCCCTTGCACCTGGTTCTACCATTTCCTAGGTTAAATAGATAATAGATAGATTGGGAAACTTTAGTTGGGTCTGGGATGGTGAAACCCAAGCAGGCTATACAGCTACTTGGGTGAGAGACCTTGGTTAGGAAATAAATGAAGGACACCGAGTCCTTCTTTCCATCTCCCCTACCTGCCCTTTATCTAGTCATTAAACCTTTCACTTGCACTCAGATTTTCTATCAAGTGATTTGATTTGAGAGTGTAGAGGAGATATCTGAAACCAGGTTTAACAGGGAGCCGTCCTAACCCTCCCCCACTGAGGCAAGGTCAAGGTGGGGGCTCATCTTTGGATCCTCTCGGGGCTGGGGAGTCTGGGATTATCCTCGGGTCTATATGATAAGAGAGAGATCCTTTCAATTCTCCATCACCCTTTCCTTAATACCTGTGCAGCACCTCTCAGCAGCCTCACCCAGGAGAGGTGAAAGGAGAGTAGGAGTCAATACATCTATCTAGGTTTCTATCTTCTCCACCCTGGGTTTCTTCTCTACAAGCTCCCTTTTGACTCCACTAAAGTATCATCCAATATAGTTGGAAAGAAGCATTCTTACACTGTCTTTTTTGGCTTACTTGTTTGCTTAAACATTCTACCTATCCTGTAAGGCTCCATTCAAATGCTACTACTTTGTACCTCTGGAAAAGTGCTCAGCTGGAAATGCCCCCCATCCCCTAACACTGGCAAGTCCTTTAATGTATTTATTGTTTGCTATTTTGTCTTGTATTTAGTGGCATACGCCTTATGTCTTCCTGCTAGATTGTAAGCTCCATGACTGTAACTTATCTATCTTTCAGTGCCAAACACATGGCTGCTACTGGGTTAAATATTTAAAGTTCAGGGAAATAGTGAATGAATGAAAGAATGAATGAATGAATGAATGAAGAGCCTTCCAGATGTGCTTTGGGAATGACTTAAGGTTAGGAGCACGCAGCAGGGTAGGGATATTTAAGATAAGCAAAGGGGGATGGGGAAAGGGAATAGCGAGTGAAGGACAGAGAAAGACTTACAATAATGATAATTTACACTTCCAGAGCTCTTCAGTATAGACAGAGCCTTTTCTTCACAACTACTCCATAAGGTAGGCAGTTCATGTATTATTATTATTACCCCCATTTTACAGCTGAGGAAACTGAGGTTCAAAGCAGTGAAGAGACTGGTCCACAGGGTTGCACTGCTGGCAGTTCTCAGTAAGGATGCTCGCTCCTATTATCCCTAGGCTTGAAGGTTTATAAAAAGCTTTCTTTACAACAACTACAATGAAAGTACTGCAGACAATGTTTTTTTTTTCTTTCATTTCATGGATGGGGAAATAGAGGTCAAGGAAGGGTGACCAATTTGCCCTTGTCCACCCAAATAGAAAATGGCAGAAGTTGGACTCCTGACTCCAGGGCCAGGTCCCATGTGCTTTCTATGGCTTCTCTTTGGCCACTGGAAGACCACTGTCATGACCTGCCCACGTGGGTCCCAGAGGAACTAGTCTGTTTGTAGTTGATAGGACCGCCTGTGATTGAAGGGACAGCCTTGCAATTCCTTGCAGACACAGAGACAGAGTCTGGGGGAACCTGGCTGCCTTTACAAGGTCTTCTAGAAAGCAGGAAGCCTTCCTCCTTGGGAGCTTCCTGATCCTCCTGAGCAGTTACAGTGGAACATTTTGAGGAGTTCAGTGCAAGGGAGCTGGGAACATATGGAATACATTTTGCTTGCCATGCACTGGGGTTTTAAACCAAAGCGGAAAGGGCTTCGTGTAATATGCACTGGGGGCTCATCAGGCTCCAGAGGTTTAAGACATTGTTTTGAGGCTCTGCCCAAATACCAGATTGCTGCTGGGTTGTCCCATCCTCGGCTCCAACATGCAGTTCTGGAAATGGCACTCTGGGTCTTTTAAAAGTTAGCATCACTTATACATACGAAGCCAGGCTGGAGAGCCAGCTCCAGGTCTTTGAAGTAATCAACTGCGAATCACGATGATAAATGTTCTGGCAGCCAGCACCCTAGAACTGAAGAGTGCTAGGATGTTTAAGTCATGGAACCCTCCTGATTCTCTCAGAATCTCAGCCCTGGGAGAGATTTGATTCAATTTAATAAACATCAAGTGCTCATTACTGGGCAGCATGTTGGAGTGGAAAGGACAAAAGACATGTTGGACTTAGTTTGGGTCTTGATTCAAGACATTACTAGATGGGCAATGCTTCTGAACCTCAATTTTCTTATTTGTAAAATGGAGATGATAATACTTGCATTACTGAGCTCATAGGATTGTTGGGAGGAAAATGCTTTTTTCTTTTTCTTTTTTAAAAGCTTACCTTCCATCTTAGAATAAATACTAAGTATTGGTTTCAAGGCAGAAGAGCAGTAAGGGCTAGATAACTGGGCTTAAGTGACTTGCCCAAGGTCACACAGTGAGGAAGTGTCTGAGGTCAGATTTGAGCCCAAGATCTCCCTTCTCTTGTCCTGGCTCTCAATCCTCTGAGTCACCTAGCTGCCCCAGGAAAATGCCTTGTAAGCCTTTAAAAAAATCTCATAAGCACTAGGATTATTTTTCTTCCTGTTTTGTACCTGTTACTCTCCAGATTTGTCAGATTTAAGTTTTCCCCACTCCTCCTTCCCTTCAGATTCACAAGGTTATGAGGACATGAAATCACATTGAGTGAAATGAGCAGAACCAAGTAAATGTTGTATACAGTAACAGCAATACTGTTCAAAGAGTAAATGTGAATCCCTAAGCTATCCTAAGTAATAATATTCAAATCAACTACAAAAGGACTTAAGAAGGAAAATGATGCACCTCCAGAGAAAGAACTGATATATGATTGTATTGTAGTGTTCTATATTTTTAGATATAGAAAATATTGACCTTCTTTAATACCAGGCTGAGAAGGAAGGAGGGAGGGAGGGAGAGATCTTGGAACTCAAAAATAACCCCCAAAATGTAATTAAATAAATATATATTTAAAATGCCAAGGAAAATAAATTCTTGCCACCCCTTATTAGGTCAATCATCTCTAATTAAAAGCTAATCAGTCCTATATTTTAGGCCAAGGTCCAGAAATTTAAGGCCTGTTTTTAGATACCATCTTTCTAAACAGCTATTCACTTCCTAGGTCTCCCCACCTCTTTGGATTCCCTACCTTCAATGGGCAGCAGTGATGTAAATATCCCCCGCGACAAAGATCTTACAGTCCTTTCTTAGGACTTCATACTTCCTATAAATGTTTTCTAGGTTCTTCCTAATGGTATCACTTTATCTCCATGAGGAAGATAGGAAACAAGCATTTATTAACCACAGGGAGATCCCTTACATGGGAAAAGTCATAGTAACTCCTTTTCATGATTATAGAGAATTGGAAACAGAGTAGATGCTATTGTTTGGGTAATGGCTAGACACATTGTGGAACCTGCTTGGAGGGAATGAGCATTTATATAGTGCCTATTATACTCCTGACATTTTATAAATATTATCCAAATTGAGTTTCACAACAACCTGGGAGGTAGGTGCTATTATTTAACACTCATTTTACAGATAAGAAAATGGTGGTAAATAAAAAAAATAACTTGCTCAGGGTCACCTAGTTAGTAAGTTTCTGAAGTCACATTTGAACTTGGGTCCTCCTGGTGCTCTATTCATTCTGCCACCTAGCTGGGGAAAAGTCATCAGTCCTCAGGAGACTTTTTGTCACATCTCAGGTATGTGCCTCCGGAAGATAGAAGACCTATGTGTTGGGTTGACAAATACTTCTGTAGCCCTTAGGGAGGAGTCACCAGTCATCACTGCTTGTCTTTTCTGCAACTATTATTGGATAACCTGATGGCAGTCATAAAATTACATCTTAATTCCTCAGAGTATAATGTTTTATATTGAAAAGGAACAGCTCCTACTTCCTTCAGGTGAGCTTTTTATCTATCATTTAGCCTCATCTGCCTCTTCAGACCTTTTGTCCTAAATTTTCTCCCTAAAACATTTCTTCCATCTTTGTTTCAAGGAAAACTTCATTCTCTTTCATTCTCTACTCTGGAGAGTAGAGATGCTCCACTAATCCTTTCACCTTTTTTAGTAGAGAAACAAACCTGTATTTCCATGCATATGTATAGCAGTTATTCACCAAACCAGAAAACAATCTCTGAAGGTGCAGGGGTCATTTAAAAAATTCCTCTTGTCTTCCATACTTGCTCAGATAGCTTGATTTAGCTCTTTGCTGTTCCTGTTGGTAACTCTTATGCTAACTGTTTTAATAACAGTCTGCTTACTCCACTGGGGGCACTGCCCAAGGCTTAATTTATTTATCATGGGCTTCCTACCCTTTTTCCAAATGGGAAGGTAGTTTGCTCAGCTGCCTTTGATTAGCAATTAGCAGATTCCTGCCATGCCTTAATTCAAACAGAAATTGTTCTCAGCTGTTCTCTGTGTCAGAGTCTCAGGCAGGAATCTGATAATTAGTTGCTCTTTACTGAATTAAACTCTACTACCTAACTTCTCTCCTCTTCACACTGATAGATATTGTACACCTCTCTTTGCACCTCTTTGGTTCTATCTTAAGGAAATATTCCCCCCAGGACATAGGTTAGTAAGTGTATTGCTTTAGAGATGAAGTGGACTCTTGGATTTTCTCAAGAGAAATGTTTTTTGAGCCTTGTGAGGCTTTAGAAACCAACAGTACTAGATTGAAAGAAAGAATAGGGAGTCCTTCTTTATAGAAATTGGACAAGAGGGCTGGATTCTATCCTTTGCCCCTGGGAAGTGTCTCACTGGCAACCTCAGACATGTGGGATAGTGGAAAGAACCTGGGATGGAGAGTGAGGAGTAGAATCCTAAGTAACAATTCAGGTACCTGGGGCATATTCAGTTGAGGAGGGGAAGGGGCAGCAGTATAGAGAAGAAACCAAGGGAGACAGCTGAGATATCAGGGCCAACACAAGACCCTATGGGGAGAGAGATGCTGACATACTGGGGGTCAGTGGTGATCAGAAGTCCAGAGAATATTAACTCCATTGCTCAGAAATGAAGGGATTTCTAGTTAGAAAGAATTGAGTAGTCTGGAGAGATTACTTCTGTGAAGTGGGCAGAATAAGTGAACCATCATTAGCTCCTTATTTAGCTAATTATTTTTGCTAATTAAGTGCTAAGCTGTTTCTACAGAGGAAATACGAATGTAGCCTGATGCAAAGTCCCAGTGTTTGGTCAGGTTAGGAGATTGAGCTTCTGGTTCCTGCTTTGGCACCTAGGGGTGATCTTGCCAAGCCTGTCTCCTCCTCCACAGGGGGAATGGATGATCTCTGGAGTCTCTTGGAGTTCCAGTTTTCTACAACTTTATGGTTCTGTGCCTGGCTAAGGCAGTGTCTCCTTCTGCCAGTTTCACAGTTCTATCTGTTAACAGGATGGGATTATATGTCATGTCAATTTCTCTGAGGAGGGAGGGAGGGAGACCTTCAGAGAGGAAAAACTCATTCAGTGTGCCCTATTCTTTCCTAGGGCATCAATGCCAGGCACCTGATCTCTAGCGGGGACTGAAAGTCTATCCATTCCCGTGACACCAATTCCCAAGAGGAATGGCAAGCTGAGGTGTTGGGGGTGGGGAAGGGGGGAAAAACATCATTAAGGGAAGAAAATGAAAAAGATGGCAGCTTCTCATTATCATATGCCTGAGCCACTGTCCCCAAACACCAAATCCCAGCCCATCTTGTCATTAGTGTGCTTCACTGACAGAGCTGTCAATTCCCCCAGAAGCCCCCTGGAGGCTTGGGAGAGAGTCATAAATTCAAACGACTCGCCTGGGAGCTCCCACACTCCTTTTGGAATCATCTCTGAGCTCAGAGCCTTCTTGCAATATATCGGCTAAGGGACAGACAGGTGACAAGGAAAGAAATGTGGCATTTTGGAAAGGTGGGATCACTTGGTTTTGGGGGTGAGTGTATGTGCATATGGGCACACTTATGTCTTGTCAAAAATGCCTCCCCGCTTTTTTTTCCTCTCTTTGGGCATTAGCCTTAAAATTTTCAGCTTACTTGTTTCAAAT
Source organism: Monodelphis domestica (assembly GCF_027887165.1). Taxonomy (NCBI): domain Eukaryota; kingdom Metazoa; phylum Chordata; class Mammalia; order Didelphimorphia; family Didelphidae; genus Monodelphis; species Monodelphis domestica. The sequence continues at coordinate 141,714,123 of NC_077233.1, read as the reverse complement.
TTGGCCAGAAGGGTCAGAGAAAGTGGTTCAAAATATGTGTGGAGATTATGGCCATCTGTGGGAAAAGGCATTTACAATTTTTAAATGGATATTTTTTTAAGCCCTTACCTTCCATCTTGGCAATACTGTGTATTGGCTCCAAGGCAGAAGAGTGGTGAGGGCTAGGCAACGGGTTAAGTGGCTTTCCCAGGGTCACACAGCTGAGAAGTGTCTGAGGCCAGATTTCATCCTAGGACCTCCAGTCTCTAGGCCTGGCTCTCAATCCACTGAGCTACCCAGTTGCCCCCTTATATAGGTATTTTACATCACTTCAATTTCCAATATATTTTCCTCTTCCCTCTCTACCTTGCAGGCTATTTCTTGAGACAAAGAAGAAAGAAGAAAGCAGAGGAAAAAAAAGTAGTTCTGTAAAACTTACCTAGCTACCCGCTGAGTCTGGATTCATTTGTAATATTCCACACATCTTTAGTCCTCTAGTTCTGCAAAGAAGAAAAGGAGATGCATTTTCTTCTCTTCTCTGGGACCAAGCATGATCATTATTGCCTTACTCTGCATTAATTCATACAAATCTTCCCATACTTTTTGGAATTCTTCAGTTACTTCAGTCATGCCCAACTTTTTGTGACCCCATTTGGGCTTTTCTTGGTAAAGATACTGGAGTGGTTTCCTATTTCCTTCTCCAGCTTATTTTACAGATGAGAAAACTGAGGCAAACAGGGTTAAATGATTTGCCCAAGGTCACAAAGCTAGTAAGTATCCGAAGTCATATTTGAACTCAGGTCTTCCTGACTTCAAGCCTACTGCTTTATTCACTCTGCGTAATTCTTTTTATGGCATAATAATATTCCATTGAGGCAGCTAGGTGATAGAGTGGATAGAGTATTGGACCTGGAGTCCAGAAGATAAGAGTTTAAATCCACTTAACCTTTGTTTGCCTCAGTTTCTTCCACTATAAAATGGAGATAATAACAGTATCTACTTCACAGAGTTGTGAGGATCAAATAAGATAATATTTCTAAAGTATTTAACATAATGTCTGGTGCATAATATGTGCTATATAAATGTTCTCCCTTCCTTCCCTTCCACTTACCACAATATGTCTAAACATCCCTCAATCATTGGACATTTTCTCTGTTTTGAGTTCTTTATTATTAAAAAGGTTTACTTTGAATATTTTGGTATATAAGGAACTTTTCTTTTAGCCTTTAATCTCCTTGGGATATATAGACATCTAAATCACTTTTTTTTCTGTATAATCCAAATTCCTTTCCAGAATGATTTGACCAATATGCTAGTACACCTATCTTTCTGAAGTAGCCCATCCAACATTGACTAGGAAATGTGTGTCTTTAAGGAAGATAGTTCCCACATCTGTAATGCCTTATGGATAATAAGAGGCTTTCCTCAAAATTATCATGTGAGCAAGGCGGTATGGGTATTATTATTATCTTCATTTGCCAGGTGAGGAAGTCGAGGTTCAAAGAATAGAGGACTTATCCCTGCTCACACAACTAATAAGGAAGATGAAAAGGCTGGACTAGGTGATCACTACAATCTCTTCTAGGGCGAAGGGTCTCTGAGTTCCTGAGAAAGAGGATTTCAACTGAAATCAATTAACTAAAAGTCTGGTGTTCTTTCCTCTACAATGTGCTGTCTCCTTATGTGCACTTAAATTTCTCTTTCCCTAAAAGGCATTGCCTATTTTTAACATAAACCTTTAAGCCAAATTCTCCCATGAAATATTCCATTAAATTCTTCCAGATGATGTAAAAAAACCCAGCACATTCTCACCCTGTGTGCAATAATCATAATGATACTTATTTATTAGAATGAAGGACTTACATTTCTACAGACTCTTTTCCTTTCCTAGGAAAAGTTCTGTTTTTCTTTTGGGAGCCATCTTTCCCTCTTCATAAATATCTGTGGCAATAAACATTGTTGTTGTTCAGTTGTGTCTGACTCTGTGGCTCCATTCAGAGTTTTCTTGGCAAAGATACTGAAGTGCTTTGCCATCTTCCTTCTTGAACTCATTTTACAGATGAGGAAACTGAGGCAGAATTAAGTGACTTGTCCAGTGTCACATAGCTAGTAAGTGTCTGAGGTAGGATTTGAACTCAGGCCCTCTTGACCTGGCTTGTTGCTCTATCCACTGCACCACTTTGATGCCCCTTTCCTTCTTGGTTTGGTTCCTCAGGCTCTCAGCAGTCTTCTGTATCCATTCCAAGGTGTTATGCTCTGAGTACATCAGTCTGTCTCTTTCACTTTTTCCTTTTTATCTTAACTTCAGTGCCTTCTTATTGGGGCCTTCTATAGTTTGGAATTAGGGTCCAAACCAAAATATCAATTCTCATAATTTCAATATAGCATAGTGGAGGTGGAGAGGTTGCTGTATTTGGAATTAGGAAAATCTGGGTTCAAATTCAATTTATAAACTATGTGACCTTTTTCAAGTTTTTTAACCTATCTCAACCTCATCTGTAAAATGGGAATACCTGCTATATCTACCTCACAGGGTTATTGTCAGGAGATAATGAGATAGAGTCCTTCACAAACTTTTGAGCATTAAACTGAAAGTCCCAAAAGTCTTGGGAAGTTTTAAAACTAAAACCCATACAAAGGAAACAATCCTAGTCATTGTTTTGGGCTCTATTCTTTGGTGTGTGACCAGGGACTAGTCATTTCACTTCTTGAGCATTGATTTCCCCATCCAATGAGGATTTCCTAGCCCATACTTTTAGATTGGAGAGAGCACTTAGAAAATCTTATGCAAATTCATGATCTGAGGGTAGAAACTGGAACTGGTTCATTGGGCTGGGTCAACATTTCAGCTTTTTCTTGCCCTTTTATTGGGGATGGGAATGGATTGATGGTGTTAATCCTTTCACTAGGAGTGAACAAATGACATCTCAGCTTACTCTCCTACCCTCAATTCTGGGCTGGAAATCAAAAGTATCTTGGTGTTGAACTGAAGCTAAAGAGGAAAATTTATCAAACAAGTCCTTTTCAGTTCTCCTTTACTTCTTCCTTTCCTACTAAGTCCCCTCCTCCCTCTCCCCCATTAATTACTGTCATTGGAATAAGAGAGGTGGATAGAAAAATGATTCTTTGCTGAAACCACTAGAAGCAAACTTCAGTCTTGGGTTCAGATAAGATCTGGGGCCACAGCAAAATTAAAGTTTTGTTAATTCCATATTCTCCCTGTCAGCAGGCTAGTACCCAACGTCTTGCTATAGTTACTTGAGCACAGATGTGTGAACCAAGGAAGGATGTAAGGATATATTGTTCTAGGGTTAAGTTGCTTAATGATTCAATCTAATATCTGAAAATTGCCCCACATGGACAAAAGGAGAGGAAGCCCCCCCCCCCCAGGAGTCTAGTGTTGCTGACCCATTTTGAGGCTTTCTCCAAGGGTTGGATGACTAGTTTTTAGGGCGCTAAGTGAGAGAGGAAAAAGGACAGGATCTTTCCCTTTCATGGGAAGAGCCAGTTTTCTCAGGTAAGTAGAAATTTCCTCACTCTAAAAGAAAGGGAATAGAAACAGTGGAGTGGAGAGATGGTCTGCCCCTAATAAAGTAGCAAAGATACTTTGGAAAGGATTACTATGTTTCAAAGAGCTATAGATTCTCAGGATTGGAAGGGCTGTCAGATCATTGTTTCATTGGATCACAGCTTTAGAGATGGAAGGAACCTTTAAAGACATCTAATGCAATCCTTTCCTCCTACAGAAGAGAAATTCACATAGTCCTCTTCAAACCTGAACTCTTTGGATGAGGGGTTATGAATCAAGCTTGACTGAGCCTTTATTTTAGGGGAAAATACTGCTGTTGGTATCCCATCCCGAATATGTGTATACTGCATCTTCAAAGCAAACCTTTGTTGCTTAGGTCTAGTGGAAGCAATGTGACATGGCAGGAAAGCACAGACTCTAACATCAGAGGATATCAGTTCAAATCCCAGCCCTGCTATTTATAACCTTGAACAAGTCACTCTTTGGGACTCAGGTTTCCTTGTTTGTAAAATAAGGGTCTTTCAATTGGAACCCTCATTTTACAGATAAGGGGGGAAACAGAACAGTGGATAAAATGCTAGGTCTGGAGACCAGAAGATTCATTCTTCCTGAGTTCAAATCGGGCTTCAGACACAACAGCTGTGTGACCCTGGGCAAGTTACTTAACTCTGATTGCCTTAGTTTCCTCATCTGAAAATGAGCTGGAGAAGGAAATGGCAAATCATTCTAGTTAATCTTTGCCTAGAAAATCCCAAATTGGATTATGACGAGTCAGACACAAATGAAAAAAGACTGAACAACATTTCTATCTATGCCCGTCTTCAAACAAAACAAAATGGGGACATCAGTCAAGCTCTTCCAAGGCACTAACCACTTCCTTGTATATGATATTTCAAAGGGCAGGTATGGATGGGGTGAACTACTTTCCTCTGTAAAATGAGTTTGGACTGGAAGACTTCTAAAGCCCCTTCCAGTTTTAAAATCTCTGATCTCTAAAGTCTCTTTCAGCTTTAATTCCTTTAATCCTAGGTTTCTGTTGACTTTACTTTCCTCAGCAGCCCTGAGGAAGGTATGCTTTCCTATCAATCTACCAACAAGCATTTATTAAGCAGCTACTATATGCCAGGTACTAGGTTAGGATCTGGTAAGGACAAAGAATGAACCCTTCTCTACTTGTAAAGAGGTTTATGGAGTCACAGAATGTTGGTGCCTGAAGGGGAATTCTACTCTATGACAGGTTGTCATAGTGGATAGAGGGCTGAATTCAAGTCCTGCCAATGACAAATACTGGAGGCATGAACATTTCAGGATTAGATGAGATGTTTTTAAATGTCCCTTCCATCTCTAAAGCTGTGATCCCATGAAACAATGATCTCTGACATCCCTTCCAATCCTGAAATTCCATGGTTCTTTGAAATATAGTAATCCTTTCCAAAGTATCTATGCTACTCTTTTAGGCAGACCCTCTCTCAACTCTATTGTTTTCTATCCACCTTTATTTTAGAGTGAGGAAATTTCTACTTACCTAAGAAAACTGGCTCTTCCCATGAAGATCCTGTCTTTTTTCCTCTCTCATTTTGCTCTCTAAAAACTAGTCCTCCACTCTCTCTGTATAGGTTGTTTGGAAACATAGAGGGAGTTTTCTCATCAGGGAGTTCCCTCTAATCAGTGAAATCATGGATCCTTTCCCAATCCCTAACCTAAGAGAAAGGAATCGACTTGCCCAAGGTCATACAAAGAGTTAATAGAGAAAGGACTAGCACTCCACTCTCCTCAATTTCCAGCCTGGGGCTGCTTTCCATTAAGCTACATTGTTCTGTCCCAAGGAATTAATTTAATTTTATATATTTGAGATCAGGGTTTGGAAATGGCCAAATTATGCAGAAATAACATGGAGTAGGTGTCCCCAGAATACCTGAGGGAATATCCTGTAGCCTCACAGTTTTAAAAAATAAAGAAGCCTATTTAAAATTGAGCTCCCTGTTGACAGAAAAATACCTCGATTATGCATCCCAATCCAAAATTTAGAAAGACAAAGGTGGAGGAGGTGAGACTAGAAAAGCAATATTAATTCAGGGGAAGAAACTGGGGAAGAGGAAATATCTCAGGAACATTTCAGAAAGTTATAGCTTTTCCCAGGCAGGCTCAGTTGGCTTTTAATTACTCCAGTGAGAAACCCATTTTCTGCTTGAGAGTTGAATAGTGAAGAAAGGACTGGAGGGATGGATTTCTCTCTGGAATATTTTCTCTGCCCTCCTCTTCTTGGCAGCAAAGGGACAGCCTAGGGGCAGCTTAAATGTGCATATGAAAGACAGACTAGCAGTGATCTCCTAGAGCCTGGAGTGTAGGGGATTTATTAGAGCACACATGCATTCCCCAAGCCTTGCTGAGCTTTCTGTTCCGGGTGGTGGAGGGAAATAAAACAATATGAGGCACAGGTCCTGACTTCAAGGAGTTTACAATCACCAAGATGGGGGTGAGGGGAAGGAGGAAAGGAACATGGCCTGCATGAAGATAAAGTATTCTATATATTATAGCATCAGAAGAGTGAAAAATGCTAAGAGATCAGAGGAGGGAGAAGCTTATAGCTGTGGGGTTCTGGGGAAACTCCGTGGAAGAGATGATCTTTGGGCTCCGTCTGGAAGGATGTCAGTAGTTAGAAATGAGAGGCAAAGCACTGTAGGTATTGGAGACGGTGTGAACAAATGTGTAGAGGTTAGAAAATGAGGAATGTGTCATTCATCTATTATTGAGAATTGTGTGTAATGGCACTGGCGCTGTGGTCAAGATGCCAGATGCCACTCCCAGATCCTTCCTCTCCCAGGTGTCTGGGGAGCTGACTTTCTGATGACATATAATAGAAGCTCCTTGGGGAGAGACTCGGGGGCATGCATAAACACTCTATGGTGGTGGTTTGTTAACTATGTGGTAAGCAGAAGGTTATTTGGCAGAGGAGGCATTCAAAAGGGTATCAATCTGGCCCTGTGCTTGTCTCTTTCTTGGGTCTCTTCCCTTGGTTTGAGTTCTTTACTAGGAGTATCTTTCAGATAAGAGTCTATGGTTAAAGGGGAGATGCCTCTGGTTCTCTTCTCTCCAAAGCCAAAGATGATCCCATGAACAGGCCTCTGTCCTTTCCTAGGTTTTAAACTATTGTTGCTGGGGGAACTGTATCCCCCAGTATCCCCCAGAGTGCCCCAGAGGTCCCTCCTTCCTATTTATGATGTGGGATTGATCTTGAATTGGACTAATCCTGTGCTAGGGAGGGACCACGCCCCTACTTCCTGGGTTGGTCTTAAATCGGACCAATCCTGTGCTAGGGAGGGACCACGCCTCCCTACTTCCAGGACCAATCCTGATAGACCAATCCTGTGCCAAGGAGGGAATTTTGAATCTGAGAAGATTGGGGGGTGGAGGTGTTCCTTAATTTCAGCTAGGGAACTCCACTGGTTATTTTTCTTCTTTTAATAAAGTTTTTAAAAGATTAAAAAGATAGTTTTCTTTCAGCTCTTTGCTTTGGTGTTGTTTTCCTGTTTCCAGTGAAGGAGATTAATTTGGAGGCTCTTAACTTTGTGAGTTTTGAAAGGTCAGGAGAGCAAGTTGTTTAAGCATCTGGGAGTTGAATCCAACCCAATTTTGCTGCCTGGATCAGAGAAAGGAAACTTCTGGAATCCTTTCTAGTAGTAGTTGAGATGAAGACTTACTTTGTAGCAATTTGGCAGTGGGATATAAACTTGAAATAAATGTTGTGCTAAGTCTGAGCCCACTCTACCCAGAGACCCAGATGGTATAGAGGAGAGTATGGCCTCCCAAGTGCTTCGGGGAGAGAGAAATGTTTGTACTTTTGTTCTTGGTATATCCCTTTTTAAAAGCTAATTGATATTAATTAGGTAAATGGAACTGGGGCAGCTAGTCAGTCACTGGTGTCTACCAGTTGGAACTCAAGCCAATGTCGTTGGTGAACTGATAGCCCAACTTCTTGTGGTACTACTAGGATCCTGAAGGGGAAATATAGCATCCTGATTCTGGGATGGTGGAGGAGCACATCATTGTTGCAAATACAGCAGGAAGTGTTTAGGGTATGTATTTCTAAATTTCTGTCTTTATGTGTGTGTATGACACAGAGAGAGGTAAATGGTGGGAATGTATTGGGAAGGGATTAAAGGGATCCATTGTAGATGTAGGAGTTTGTCACTTCAGGGTCCCAGGGACTGTCCCCAACCTCAGATTTGGAAAATAGCAGAGCCCTAACAAGGGATGTTTTCACCTGGGTGAAAACAATTAGGGACAAAGAGGGTAGCTCACAGAGTTTAAAACTTTTCAATCCTTGTCTTTCCAGTCTCCTCCTCTATGCCTTTTACCCTCTAGCTATACTGTCCTCTGCTGCTCCTCCTACACAATGCTCCATCCCTGTTCCTTTGAGTCCCTACTGAAATTATTCTCCCTTCTCACCTTTGCCAGAGATTCCTGGCTTCCTTTAAGATGTAAGAGCTAAAACAGCACCCTCTGCCAGAGGCCGCTCTGGCTTTTAGCTTACCTTCTATCTACTCTGTTTCTTTTAAGTCTATTTATGGATCTGCTGAGTTCTCCATTAAAACTTAAGTTCCTGGAGGTCAGGTACTGATTTAGTTTTTTCTTTATATTCCTAGGGTCTAGCACTGTGTCTGGTTGCAACATAGTCCATCCTTAATAAGTATTTGTTTCCTTCTTTCCTTCCAAATATGAACACAATACAAGAAAGAACACAAGGAAAGTTGTCAAAGGTCCCTGGGGCAGGAGTGATTCCTCTATTATAGGTGGTCTTCCAACAGAGGACAGATATCATTAATCAGGAACACCACACACGCCATTCCTATCTTGGGTGGGAGGTTGATACAGTCAACATTTAAATCAAGGACTTCTGTGTTCTCTTTCAACTCTAAGATCCCTCATCTATAAGTTACTTGGAGTAAAATTAGCCTCTCTAGGCCTTCTTTACACCTAAATCTGCTCTGTCTACATAGCCATAATTTGTCAGATTCATTCTCATTCTGTTGCCTGATTTCCATTTAGGCGAATTATTTAGGTCCATCAGGCTCCAGTGTGGATTCTCTCATTAATCAGCTCTGGAGGCTGCTAAGTGATCTCTTTCCCCTTCCATTCATTGCTTTATCCCTGCTCTCATAACCTCATCTTAGTTGGTCCCAGTTCTTATATTTTAGTGGGATTTGGAACACGTTCTGAGTCATGAATAAAAATGGCTTTGGCAGATTCCAACCTTGGCCCTTCCCTGTGTCTAGGCTGGGGGTAAGTTAAGGTAACTTAGGAGGACATCCATCATTCAGTCACTAGTGGACACAAAAGCCAGCGTGGCTGATCAAACAGAGGTGCCAGAACTCAGAATGGATGGTCTCCAGGGTCAGAGCACCTGCCTGGTGTCACTGGGGAGAGACAGATTGATGATGTCTTTGACCCCTACCTTCTGAGCGGCTATCTTCTTCTTGCTTTTCCTGAGCTGTCTGAAACAGAAAGGGCAGCAGCCAGTTACTTATTCATTCTATTGCCTGGACACTAGAGCTTGGTGGTGCTTGTTGGTAGTGGGCTTCTGTATATGCATATTTTACTTTTTTTTTTCTTTCCCCAAATGGCTTAGAGGCAAAATGAAGATGTTTATTTTGAAGCTGTAACTGTGGTTCTTGTAGGAAATGTTTTCAGTGGAAACTTGAAGTGATGTCTTCTGCAGCCTCATGGGCTCCCACGGCTGTGTCTACATACTGCTGAGGGAAACTGTTCTCTGTCCAGTTCCTGAGCTCTGTGTAGAGCCAAACCAGATACCTCAGGCCAAACCACTGCCTCCCCCAGACACACACACCTGGGGGTCTAGATTTTTTGGCTCTGGGTGTCTGCACGTTTTTTCTTCCTGGGGTAAATGTGACATCTCTGTGTGACTTGAGGTCATTTAGAAACTGCTTGTTAGTGATGGGTACAGGGGTGGAGGAGGACAGCTAGGGCCACACACCAGAACTGACCTTTTAAGTCTGACCCTCCACAGGGTAGGGGAAAGTGGGAAAGGGGACAACAACTAAGACTTCCATATTGTTACAGAAGTTCCAGCTTCTCCTTAGTAGTGTTAAGTGTGGCCCTGGCTGCTGGACCTTTGGGGAAGTTAGTTAGAAAACCATATGGCATGCTGGAGACCTCACTGGTGCCTCCAGTATGTCCATGGTTAGGCTCTATTGCTCTAGATTAACCAGGAGTCAGAGAACACCTAAAAGGAGATCTGAATAGGTGATGGAATTTCTTTTGTGTATTTGTGTGGGGTAGAAGGGTTGGAGGGAGAGCATGCCAATGAGAAACCCTCTTAGTGATGGGGGTGGCCCAAGGAAAATCACTTGCTTCATGTCAACCAATCAATATTGATTAAGCATCTGCTTTGGGCTAAGCACTGTGCTAAACTCTGGGGATCCCTCCCCTCAAGGAGCTTACAATCTAGTGTGGTTTCTCTAGTTTCATCTGAAAAGACTCTTAGCTCTTTACAATTCTCCTTTGTTTCCTAGAGCAAGACATGATGATAGAATCATGTGGCCAATGAACCACAATATCTGACATATCCAAATAAGTATTTTCCATCATAGAAGACCCTGTGGAAAGCTCTACTGCATACGCCATATAATGATGCTCCAACCAATGTTGTTTCACCATCACATCTATGAGACATTATAATCACAGTCTATTATGATATCCTAATCCTTGATGTGATGGTTTTTATTGGGGTCCTATGACCTTTGATACAGGCATGCCTGAGATAAGAGGAAGTCTGAGGATGTATCTATAAGGAAGCAGCTGTTACTGATCTTCTTATAACAAACTCATCACCGTTTAACCCTTTAGTGTTTTCTGTGCCTTAGACCTCAGGAAGCCCATTGTACAGCCTAATACATGAGACTTTCCTCAAGGACACAAGTAACAAAGGGAAAACTAAATATTAATGCACAGAGAAAGCCATCCAGGTAACTAAAGTCCCCACAGCCCCATTGCTCTGTCCCACAGAAGGCTTATCTGTTTCCCATACTCTTCCTGCTTTTATCTCTTACTTTTGAGCAGTTTTAGACTAAAAAAGTCTTCTTTAGGATTATTGCCAGAAACTTCTGCCTTACTTTTCCCCCACTGAGTTACCTCCCTGATTGTAGTAATACTCCTTGTAATTCCTACCTGGAAGCTCTAGATTTTACTTTTTACTATCTCAGGATATGCTTTTTTTCTCTGCTTGACTCTGATCCTGGGAACCAACAATGAATGCCAAGACCTATATTTTAGGCTTAACACTGTAATTTACTGTATGACTTTGTTAAGGTCAATTCCCCTCTCTGAGCCTGGGCTTCCTCACATATAGAAGGAAAGTGACAGTACTTGTACTACATAGATCGTCCCCAAGGTTGCTTTGATGAGTATTTTGCAAACCATAAAAATAGAATAGAAATAAACTGTAGAAATATGAGCTGTAGAAGTTCTGTTTTTATGGAAATCATTAACAACATTAGGCAGGATATGCTTACCTACTTATCCTAGTGATAAACCATCTCTGCTCAGAATATTGCTGCTCAGAACATACCCTTTGGGAATGATCTTCAGGGACAGTTTAAGGGCTGCTGAATAAAACTAGGCTCATTACTTATATCTCATCTTGTTCTTCATGAGGCTCCATCTTCTTCACCAAGCTTGGCTCCCAGTTAATTTAAGCTATTTTCTAAAAGTCATATCCTCCTCTAAAGATCGAGATTGACTACCTCTGAAGCTTTTGAAGGGGGCTGTTGCAGATGTATCTTCTTCTCTGGAAGTCTGGGTACTGTGGGGCCAGGAGATGGAGAAATATCAAGGTGCCACCATTCATGGATCACAGCTCTTGTGGCTGATACATCTGGCATTTTCATAGGAATTCTTAGGAGGGTTAGGCAAAAAGAAGGTGCAGTGGTTGCTAGATATAGTCATTGGCCCCTATGGTAAGTGAATGTAGTGTGGATGGTGTATTCGTTGAGAGCCAGCCGATGCTATAGTGTGAGTTGGAGAGGGAAGAAGCTGAGAGGTATGGGATGGTGACTCCAAAAAAGAGATAATTGGCAAAGCAAGAGAGAAGAGACCCATATATACAAAAATATTTAGAGCAGCTCTTTTTTGAAATAGCAAAGGCCTGGAGATAAAGGGAGTTTTCAACAACTGGGGAATGGCCAAATAAATTATGCTATGTGAATATGATGAGATATTAATTGTCCTATAAAACTTGCAAAAGGGATGATCTCAAAGAAATCTTAGAATGACTTCGATGAACTGATGCAGTAAATTGAACAGAACCAGGAAAATAGCCAAGCACAATTGATAGAATGTTTGACTTTTAAGTTAGGAGAGACCTAAATTTGAATTCTGCCTCGGATGATTATTAGCTCTGGGTGAGCCTCTCTCTCCTCATTTGTAAAGCAGGGAGAATAGCACCTACCACACAAGGTTGTTGTGAAGATCAAATGAGATCATAACTGTAAAGTTCATTGTAAATCTTAGTGTACTATGTAAATATTGACTATTAATAATAAATGAAAATGACCACATAGGGTTGATCAGTTGCTCTTGCTTATTGGTTAACATGATCTGAGATAAACTCAATTGAACAGGATCTGTGTTTACACACAGGCTGAAAAAAAAAAAGAGAGAGTTGAGTGATTATCCAAAGAGAATAATCAGTGTAGCCAATCATAGAGCTAAAGAGTTGGGGGAAAAATGCTGGAAAGGACCCTTGTGATCCAAACCTTTAATTTTAGAGATGGGAAAAATGACAGCTCTAGGGGGGGGGGAAATGAACTGAGGAAAATCACAGAAAGTAAGTAGCTGAATTGGTTGATGTTGATGTTAGGAATTTCTCCATCTTCAAACTCCACCCTTTTTATTCTTTGGGCTGGAATAAATTATTCCTCTTGAAAGTATACTAAACTCCCAAAAAGGCTTTGGGGAAGGGGAGGTCCAAGAGAGGGTGATGAACATTTTGCATAATGGGAGAAAATAGTGCATCCTAGGTCTCTGACTATTCCTGTCCCCTTTCCAAGCTAAAGCTGCAGGGGCCATTCTTTTTTTTGGGGGGGAGGGAGAAGGGGAGGAGGAGATGTTTTTTTAAAATGTTGTATTGATGGTCTTTTTGAGATATCCCTGCCATTTCCTAATGTTCTCCAAGCTCCAAAGAACCTTCTTGTAATAAGTAAGCATAGTAAAAAAAAAATAAATGAACACAAAAAGAGTGTTGGAAAGTGCATTTTTGGAGAAATGGGAGGCATGCTTCATTTGTCAGAAATAATACTATATTGCTCAAAGTTCTCAAATCTTTCAGCAATGTTTCCTATTATGTCATTGTATAAACGTTCTCCTGGTTGTGCCTACTTTATGCTTACATCTGTTCATATAAGTCTTCCGCAATTTCTGTGAAGCCTTCATATTTATCATTTCTTTTGACCCAATAACCCTTCATGACATTCATGCACGACCACTTACATGTTTACTTGTTCTTTAATTGGGGGAAATCCACTTTAAAAATTAAAATATCACTATTTATATGCAGGAGGGACTTAACCCTGTTTTCAACCTGCTTGAGGTCTGTGTCTTGTGTCAAAGAACGCGTAACGTCCGGCGCTTTTTTTTAGTGTGGTAATTTTCTTTTTACAGCGTTCTAATGCCCTCATTTGAGCCTGCGTTTCTATCTAGATTTGCTCCTTTCTTGGAGAAAGCAGTTTGGATGCTCCCTCGCTGAGGACTGAGCTCACTCTCAGAATGCTGCTGCCCCCTAAAGAGAAAAAGTGAACAGAGCAGCACTGTTTCCCTCCCAAACACTGGCAGGCAGGGACTGAGACTGAGAGGAAGCAGAAGTGGGAGGGAGGACCAGAGAAATCCTTTCTAATCCAGCCCCCTCATTTTGCAGATAAGGGAACAGAGACACCCAGAAGCAAGGCGATTTGCTTAAAGTCACACTGATGATAAAAGAACTGGGATTCAAACGGATCCACTGACTCCTGAGCCAGAATGTTATGCTGACCATTCCCTGTCCTTGACCAACAGTCTATTTCCCTGAGCCTCACAGCTGGGGAAGACCCTGATAGCCTTTGATAAAGCCTGGACAAACTGACCTCACTGCCTCTGAGTTTTGTAGCCTCCATCCTTTCTCTCATCCCATTTATATTTAAAAAGACAAGATCTAATCCTGCTTCTGGCACAACCCTGGGATCCAGATTTTAAACTCAACCAGGAGCTGACTGTGCTAAAGATGACTCAGAGCCCAGATGTCACCATGGCAACTTGGAACCCAGTTCTTACACTAGATTCAATGTTCTTTCCCCTACCTCATGTATCATCTCATATTTACATCCTGGCATTACCCACAGCCAAGCCCAACACAGACCCTGCAAGATAATTAATAGTACTTGATAAATGTGAGGTTTTTTAATTTTTAAATTTTATTGATATATTTTGTGACAGGCAGCACAGAGTAGTGAATTTTTCAGCTGGTCTCTGAGTTAGGAAAATGAGTTCAGCCCTCCCTCTGAATCACATGCCATATGACCCTACATAAATCTTGCAACCCCTCAGTGCTCTGGACAGTTCTAAGACTTAAATTACTTAGAAGATGCCCACCTACATTAGTAGATAAAATTCTCTTATATTAAGAATACAGGTACCCCTATCACAAATTTCCCCATCACAGTTTCTACACATTGTGGATTGGCATAAGAAATAAAATGCAGATTTTTGGGGAGTTTTGCAGAAATCACTGGTGACATGTGAAGGCCAGCAGACACAGAAAACGTTTAGAAACTCAGAAATGCATATAAGGTGCTGTAAATACCCCATGAAAGAAAAAGAAAAAAATTCAGATTTCTTCTTTAGTACAAAAGGATGGTCAAAAAAATTTTACTGGATTTTTCAAATTGCAGGGTCATTGTGCTCTTAACCCTGAGATATGGATGCATGGAACTTTTATAGCAGCTCCTTATAGTAATAATAATAAAATTATAGGTCTGATTCTGAGCTTTTGTTTTGATACCATCTTCCTTTATGAATATATCCCTCCCTGTGCCCTCTCTGGAGAACTATCTCATATAATAAAGACTTAGAAAGAGAGAGGAAAAAGTAATTTATTAAAATGAAACCACATACCAACAACAACCCCCCCCCCAACCTCTTCAAAGAAGGGAGGGAAATAACTATCACCTGACTTTCAGTTTTATTTTTTTCTCCTTTTTACAGTATTTATAGCTGTTGAATTTTCCTGAACTAATTCCCCTGCATCAGTTCACATAAATCTTCCTATGCTTCTTTTTGTATTCATCATTTCTTAGATGTGTATTCTGGCATGCCATTGCAGTTATGCACCATGTTGGTTCAATATTCTCCAATTGATGGGCACTTGCTTTGTTTCTGATTTTTTGCTACTACAAAAAGTGTCATCAGCAAATGTGTATTTGAATAAATTTCTCCCTGACAAGAAGTTTGTAAGTAGGGAACTCAAGGCTTCCCAAAACACCAAGGTTTAAGGCTATGAACAGGTCCTTAGGAGGCAAGTAGATTTCAGTGGGAAATTCCAAGTCTGACCTTGAAAGGATATTTGCCCATCGTTTTACATCTCAGGCTCAAAGATTATTTGTTGAGTGAATCATTCCTGGCATTTATGAAGACTCTCCACTGAGTGTGAAAGTGACCAGTGGCATGGTTTTTTGGGTAGAACATATTCCTTGGAATCCTTTTCAACTCTCCCTTCTCCCTCAACCCTCATAATCAATTAGTCATTAACTTGTCAATCCTCCCACCATTTCTTGAATCTTTTCCACTCAAATATCTACAGATGCCCTTATCACTTCTGATCTAGACCATCATAATAGTCTTTTAATTGATCTCCCTGTTTCTATTCACTCTCCCTCCTCCTGTAGCAGCCAAAAAAGGTCTGTCACAGATTTGCTAAATATCATGAAGGACTTCCTATTGATGTTGTTGTTTAGATATTTTGGTTGGATATTAGAGTGGTTTGCCATTTTCTTTTCCAACTTGTTTTATAGTTAAGGGAACTGAGACAGACAGAGGTTGAGTGGTTCATGGTTACCCAGCTAGTAAGTGTTTGAGACTGGATTTGAACTCAGGTCTTCTGGACTGGTCTAGTTCTCTTTCCACTATGCCACCTAGCTGCCCTATCATTCCAATTTGCTAGGTGGTACAGTGGGCAAGTCACTTAATCTTTGTTTGCCTCAGTTTCCTCAACTATAAAATGGGAATAATAATAATATCCTCTATCTCTCAGGATTGCTGTGAAGATCAAATGAGATAATATTTATAAGTGCTTAGTACAGTTCCTGGCACATGGTAGGCACAATATAAATGCTATTATTTTTTAATGGATAAGGAAACTGAGTCAGAGAGGTTCAATGACTTATCCAGGGTGACACTGCTACTAAGATCTGAGTCAGAATTTGAATGTGTGTTCTTCTGTTCTACCTAGCTGGTACAAATCTCTGTAGAAATTCAGAGATCAATAAGGCACCTGCCTTAAAGGGACTTATTGTAGTTCATAGATAAAAATAAAATCATTTCAGGTCAGGATAAGTACCTAAGAGGAGATCATAATGGTAGAGATCAAAGGAAAGAAGGATTACTTGTCAGCTGAGGGGATTCATGGAAAACTTTAGGTAGCATTTGAACTAGGCCTAGAAGAAATGCATATAAATGTCAGCAGGCAGAATTAGGGAGGAAGACATTCCAGGTACCAGCACTGCCTGAATGTCTACACTAACCAAAGATATTTCCATTTGCCCTACAACCCCTGAAACTCTTGGACCTGGGACCACCTCTGAGGCCATCTCGACAACTGATCCCCAATTTAAAGAAGAGAAAAACTTTCCTCTAACTCTAATAAATTCTTGATTATCTGGGAGAAAAGAATCATTAAAGAGTTGTTGTGGCTTAATAGATTCCTGAATTTGGTGATGAGGATCTGGGATTGGCAATCCATATTTTTAGGTGGATAGAGGAGGAATCTATAATTTTATCAACCATAGAGATTGTTTGGTGTTGTTGAATCCTTTTCAGTTGGGTCAGACCCTTTGTGACCCCATTTGAGGTTTTCTTGGTAAAGATACTGGAGAGGCTTGCCCTTTCCTTTTCTAGCTCATATTATGGATGAGGAAACTGAGGCAAACAGGTGAAGTAACTTGCTCAGTTAGTAAGTGTCTGAGGCAAGATTTAAACTCATGAAGATTAATCTTCCTGGCATTCTATCCACTGTACCATGGAGCTGCCCAGAATCCTTTTAGTGTAGGAATATGGAAAATCCTTCCAACAGTGAAGATTGCTGCCTAGTTATGGCTCAATAGATAAACCCTAAGGAATTGCTAGAAGCATATAGAGGTTGAGGGATTTGCTCAGGATCACACAGAATAAATGGCAGAGGCAGGATTTAAAAGCAGGTTTTCTTGATTCCAAGGCCAGTGTCCTATCACATTGCTCTTGAGTTAATAAAAAATATTACCTGTAAGTGATGTATAATAATTAAAATTTTTTAAAAAATAAGAAAAGTTAAGCTTGGGAGCTGCTGACTCAGAAGTTGTGCTACATTTTGTATATTTCCCAAAGGATTTCTTCCCTCTGTCATTACCTAAGTGGTAGTATTTTCTCCAAGCTAGTTGTTTCCTCCTCTGAAAAGAAATAGGGCACTGACGATACGGGGAGGGCAAGATCCTCTCCATGGCCACACAGCATGTCTATGGTATACACTGGAGCTTTGGTCAGGGTTCCTGGTTTCCTACCTGGCGCTTTGCCCACCAAGAAGCCCTGAGGAGAATCCCCCGGGGTCAGCTTCCCAGAGAGCTCCTGGAGGGAAGGATGTTGGGTTGTGTCTGGGATTCTCCCTCTGGCTGGCTGCCTTGCCTTCCTGCTTTTCCAGGGTGTTTGGGATGCTGAAGAAGGTGGGAGGGAGAATGGATGACTCCCAAGGGTCAGATAAGAGAGCCAGAGCTGGGAGGCATTCATGAGGCAGAGGAGTAAAGGATTATGTCAGCGTCAGCTGGGAGCTCCAGGGCACCTCGGATGGCCCCTTCGCCCATGACTCAGAGCTGGTGGGGCCCTTTCCCAGGGCCATGTGGGACGAACTGCCGGCCAGTCAGGCAGCCATTCCCAGGCTTTCCAGAATTTGCTATTGGAAAACTGGCCTCACTGACAAGGAAAACTCAAATCCTCTCCCCGAGTGTCCTCATTGGACAGTTAGCTGGAGGAGGGTGCCAGAGGCTGAGGCTGTCTGGTGATTAATTGGGTTAATTGTTACAAGCAACCCCTGCCACAATGAGGGGATGGAATGCTGGTTTTCAATGCAGATTTAAAACAGCCACAGAATACTGGAGCTAGAAGGAACTGGATAGCGATCTAATCCAAACCTTTCATTTTTTAGTTTTAAAAGATGTTGTTGCCATCTTTAATCCTTCCTCTTCCCTATCTGGGCAGCTAGGTGGCAGAGTGATAGAGTGCTGGACCTGGAATCAGGAATTCTCTTCTCCCCAAGTTCAAATCTGGCTACAGACACTTACTAGCTGTGGGACACTGGATAAATCACTTAATCCTGCTTGCCTCAGTCTCCTCATCTGTAAAATAAACTGGAGAAGAAAATGACAGACTACTCTAGTATCTTTGCCAAGAAAAGCCCCCGAATGACAAAAAGTCAGACATGACTGAAACAACTGAACAGATTCTCCCCATCTATCAAGTCAAAGAATAAAAAAGAAAGAGAAAAAAAGCAGTTCAGCAAAATTATCCAACACATTCACTGAGTCTGACGGTATACACAATGTTCCAAACCCATAGTCCCCCACTCCTGCAGAGAAGGGTGGGGGATGTGTCCAGCAATTTCTCAAATCTGTTCTGAGGCCACATTTAGTCAACATGATCACATAGCTTTGAGTTTCATTCTTTCCCCTTTAACATTGTTGTAGTCACCCTTTGTCAATCTTTATCCTTTTTGACCTTTGACCTTATAAATTACCATCTTCTTGATATTCTCTGATCTCTAGGTTTATGGGATATTCTTCTCTCTTGGTACTCCTCCCACTATCTGACCACTCTTACTAATTGTTCTTTGCTGGATCTCCATTTAGGTCATACACACTCTCCTAGAGTATCTCCCAAGGCTCTGTCCTGGGTCCTTTTCTATCTCCTTCAGTCTTTAATTCTTAATGATCTCATTAGCTCCCATGGATTCAGTTATCAGCTCTGTGCTTATGATCCTCAGATCTTTTATATATAGCTCTAACCAATCTGTCCAATTGCCTATTAGATATTTTCAGCTGGATATTTCATAGACATCTTTTTTTTTTTAAACCCTTACCTTCCATCTTGGAGTCAATACTGTGTATTGGCTCCAAGGCAGAAGAGTGGTAAGGGCTAGGCAATGGGGCTTAAGTGACTTGCCCAGGGTCACACAGCTGGGAAGTGTCTGAGGCTAGATTTGAACCTAGGACCTCCCATCTCTAGGCCTGGCTCTCAATCCACTGAGCCAGTCAGTTTTCCCTTTCCATAGACATCTTAACCTCAACATGTCCAAAATTGAACTTATTGGCTTTCTCCTCACCCCCAAACTTTTTTCTAATCTTTCTACTTCTATTTCCATTGTCCTCCCAGGTGCTCAGGCTTGCACTGAGGGTGTTATCTTTCCTTGATTCCTCTTTCTCTGTTACCTTCTAAATCCAATCTGTTGCCAACTCTTGTTGATTTTACCTTCATAATATCTCTTCTGTATGCCTCCTTCTCTCTAATACTGCTACCATCTTGGTGCAGGGCCTTACCATCTCAGACCTGACCTATTTCAATAGCCTTCTGGTTGTTCTCTGTGCCTCAAGTCTCTCTCCATTCCAATCCATCTTTACTCAGTCATCAAATTGCTATTTTTCACTGTGGGAGTAGAAATACAGAAGAAAAACAACTGCCTGATCACATGGGTTGATGGGGATATGATCAGGGATGTAGACTCTAAACCATCACCCTAGTGCAAACATCAATAATATGGAAATAGGTCTTGATCAGTGACACATGTAAAACCCAGTGGAATTGCTTGTTGGCTATGGGAGGGGAGAGGGAAGAGGGGAGGGAAAGAATGTGAATCATATAACCATGAAAAATATTCTTAATTAATAAGATAAAAATTTTCAAATTAAAAAATTGTTTTTCAAGCACAAGTCTGGCCATATCAGCTCGCCACTCAATAAATTCCGTGAATCCCTGTTATCTCTAGGATCAAATATAAAATCCTGTGTGCTTTCAGAGCTCTTTACAACCTGATCCCCATATACTTCTCTGGTCTTTTTATACATTACTCTTTCCACATTTTCTGCAAACCAGTGACTACCTTTCATTTTTCTCCCTACATAGAATTCTCAACCCTCACTGTGGATATTTTCAAAGGTTTTCTCCCATGCCAAGAAATCTCTCCACCCTCATTGTTGCCTCCATATCCAGATAGCTCTCTTGATTTTATAAATATGGATGTATAAGCATATAGAGTATATATAATATATAACTAACATTATATATAATTATATAATTGTATATTTGTTATATATAGTTATATAAATACAATATATAAGTTAACATAGTAATATATGATATAATATAGGCATTTAGATATAAATATAACCAAAAGCCATTTGTCAATAAAAATGTGGTCAAAGAATATGAACAAATAGTTCTCAAAAGAAAATTATAAACTATTACTATAAAACTATAAACTATTAAGAAACTATGAAAGAATGTTTCAAATAACTAATAATAAGAGACAGCAAACCAAAATATATCATCTTTATCTAGATATAGACATATACACACATATATGTATAATTAATATACATTATATACATGTATAATTTTCTTGACAAAATTGGTATCCAAGATATAGAAACAACATATATATTTATGTATGACATATATGCACATAGGTATATGTGAAATATATATGCATGTAGTACTCATATACATGTATATATAAAAACACACATATGTCTTAATTGTTTCTATATCTTGGATGCCAAATTTATCAGCAAATTCTCCTACAAATATTTTTTCCCAAACAGTTAAATGCCAGTGCAGAGGCTAATCAGTTTCATATAATCAAAGTAATCTATTTTACATTTTGTAATTGCTTTTATCCTGTGTTTGGCCACAAAGACATCTTCTCTCATAGCTATGAGAGATAGAGGATTTGCTTCTCTTCAAATAGTTTCGTACTATTATCTTTAATATTAAAGATTCCATTCCTCCTTCTGTTTGGATGCCTACCAATCAATTGGTCAATGAGACTTATTGACTGGATCCCTGAAACCTCTCGCCCCTCTGCTCTTTCCCCAATGTGCACTGGTGCCATCCTAGCCCTCAATCTCATCACTTCTCCCTTGAATTGCTACTATGGGCTCCTCAGTGCCTTTTCCAGATGGTCTTTCTCCAGTGTATTCTGCATCATAAGCCAGTTTGTCTTCCCATTGCACAACTCTGATCATGCCACCGCTCTACATAGATATCTTCAGTGGAAACTTCCTGCTTGGAGCATAAAAAACAAACAGCCCCTCAGGTAAGATGCCCTTTTAGTAGGAACTCCTATTCTCCTGTCTTGGGTCAGAGGGAGATGTACTGGACCTGTCATTTCATTGGTATAAGGAACTCTCTTAACCACTGCAGGCTGACACCTTCTATACAATCTAGGGGGTTTCCTACAACCCTGAGAGATTCATGTAATTGTGTGACTTATCCAGGGTCACAGGTGTAGTATATGTTATGGGAAGAACTTAGACCTGGGGTTTCTGGCTCCAAGACCACCGCAACTGACTATCTGCCCATATTCTCCAATAAAATTTCTTCTCTCCAGAAAAATTCATCTCTTTTATGCCCCCTAATTGTGCTTTTCTGTCTCTTTGTCTTGGAACTTGCCATTGTCTTCTCCTAGATTCCCTGTCCCATGCTCTCCATCGACTTGAAGGCTGGTTTACCAAAATCAGATTCATTATTCAAAGTCCAGCTCAAATCTCACTTCCTCTAAGAAGACTTCCTTAGTCACCCAAGTTTGAAGTGACTGCCCCCTCTTTTGCATTCTTATAGCACTTATTGTTTGGCACTTTTGGCAAATGGCATTTGTATTTACCAGTTAAGGCTATGGTGAGGCAGATTTTAGTTCACCACAAGAATACTTTGTGTATAACCTTATGTTAGGACTTCCTTTGAAATCAAGATGACCTGGATTCAAGTGTTCCCTATATCCAGTGCTTAATGCAGTGCATACATTGTAGGCCCTTAATAAATATTGATTGATTGATTGATTGGTTGACAGTGCCCCAGGATACTCCAAGAATATCATTTAGGGACACATAGTCTTGGTGTTTTTTATTTGTTGGTGTTCAGTTGTTTCAATCATCTGACTCTTCCGGACCCCATTTAGGGTTTTCTAGGCAAAGATATTGGAGTGGTTGACTATTTCTTTTTCCAGTTCATTTTGTAAATGAAGAAACTGGGGCAAATATGGTTAAGTGACTTGCTCAGGATCACACCGCCTGTTTATGTTATTAAATGACTGGATATGTCCTGGGCCAGCATCTAGTAAAGAGATGGACTTTCCCTGCTCCATTGTTGCTCAGAATAGTGGGTTTTATTTCATAATCTCTCTCCCACCCTGCTTCTTTCTTGGTCCTTCATGATGAAATAGCTAAATCTGTTGACCCCCAGCCCTCAAACCAAATTTTGTAGGCACACCCAGGGAAGAACCCATCAGGGCTGATGCTGCTTACATGGTGACAGAGATAGATTGCATGACAAACTGAGACAGAGATAATTATGTTCTAATAATGATCATGATTAAAAAAAATAACAACATACAAGCATAAAACACCAACCACCCCAGAGCCTGATAGAAAATGTATGGAAACCATTGCTGCTGGAGCCAGGAGAGAGAGTTGGTTTGTTCTGGATTAAGCTGCTGGCTCCACTCCTGCTGACTGTGGATTTCCCTGTTTGATCTGGGTCCAGGATTGGCCCGAGAAGAAATTGAGAGGGAATTGATTTGTACCATGTTATGGGCAGCAAATCCCTTATTGACAGACACAAGGCAGCTGTTGGAGCCAGCTTGTCCTGCCTTGAAGGACAGAACCCACCCCTTTTATCTCCCTCCCCATTCCATCGTGTATCCTGCTGTCTTCAAGACTCTCACCAGCCTCTCATCCTGGGAGTTGTCCCTATGCTCATCTAACTGCCCCTTGGCAATGCCTCTGTCTGCTCAAAGAATATGGCCTTTTCTCACTTTCTGGCCTCATCTCCTGCTCATCTTCCCAGGACCCTCCCCACAGTATCCTGGCCTCCTCCATCCACAGCGACATCCCATTTTTGCTGGAGGGTTATTGGCTCATGAGCTTCACATATGGTGTGCAGTAATTGATAAAAGGACTAATTCTATCATATCCTCTTCTCTTTATGTTTCTAGAAGTATTACTCTTAGACAGAATTTGAGAAGAGATAAACCTATCCCTCTTGCTTTCTTTTTATTCCTTCTAGTACCTCCTTGCTCACCTTATATCCCTCCTTTTTTGACCAGAACCTTCCCCATGGCATCTAGTCATATCTCTGACATTTCTTCTAGGGCAAGGGTTCTAAATAAAAAAAAATACAACACTTTTTTTGGGGGGGTAGACTTTTTAAAAAATTGATTTCACTTTTCATCCTGTGCACTTTATTTTATGTATTTAGAAACATTATCTGGGATTGGCATAGGCATCATCAAATTAATAAAGGGGTCCAGGACACACAAACAAAAAAAGTTAAAAACGTTTGCTCTGGGGGCAGCTACAAGGCTCAGAAGATAGAAAGCCAGACTTGGAGATGGGAAGTCCTGAGTTCAAATCTGGACCCAGATATTTCCTAGCTGTGTGGCCCTGGGCAAGTCACTTAACCCTTAACCATTAAACCCTCTAACCCTTACTGCTCTTCTGCCTTGGAGCAAATACTTAGTATTGATTCTAAAATGGAAGGTAAGGGTTAAAAAAAACCCTAACAACTTCTGCTCTAGGGCATTGTTCTCTACTCTACTAGATTTATTTCCCTCTCCCCACCCCAACTCCTCTCCCTAAACATCCCACTCAGTAAGTGTGTGTGAGAAATGTTAGTTGAATTAAATTTTTGTGTGTTACTCACTTTTGGGTATTTACATCGTTAGGACAGATATTGCAAGGCTAGAGTATGTCCAGAAGAGGATACCTGTGCTAGTGACATGGTTCAAAGCCATGCCATGAATGAACAAGTGAAATTGCATTTATTAAGCACTTACTTAGCCAGGTTCTGGCCTAGATGGTGGTGTTACAGGTTCCAGCAAGATATTCTTCACTCTCCAGAGCCTTACATTCAAATGTAGGGGCAGGGGAAAGTCAACAAATAGAGGGGAAATGGTGGTTAACTGGGGCATCCAAAAGATGGTGAATGGAACCATAGAACAGTCAATTGTCACATATATTTCAAAAGCAGTGGCAGAATTATTTTGATTACATTTCATAGGACAAACAGTGGATCATGGTCTGTGTTTATTAATGGTGGGGAAAAATGCTGTGGCAGGGTGAATGGCAAGGGTATGGAGGATAACTGATAGATGAATAGGATATGCAGCATGGCCTGGGACTTCCTAGATTTTTGAACATACACATTCACTTTCAATTCAATCTCAAAGTGGAGTACCAAAATGGATTGAATTATATTTCCTTGGGGATTAAGAAAGGTAGTCACTGGAGGTATGACCTGGATGGTACCATTCTAGGTAAGAGGATTTGGGGTATAGTTGATGGAATATGACAAGATGTCTGAGGAGAAGAATGGTGGTTGGATGAGATGATGCTGTACAAGGATGAGTTGAAGTGACTGGAGCTTTTCACCTGGACGATAGAAGTGGATTCAATGTGGTCTTCAAATATTTGAAGGCATATAGACAAGGGATTAGATGTATTCCATGTGACTTTTGAAGGCAAAACTAGGATCAGTGCGTAGAAGTCCTAGAGAGGCCATTTTTAGCTTAAAGTAAAAAAAATTAACAACTTTAGGCTCTTGCTCCCAGTTGCCTTAGAACTTTGACTGTGATTAATACAAGAAAAATTTTCATAGGAAGTATTAATTACCAATGATAGCTTTATTTCTTTTTAAAAATATTATTTTACCTATTTTAACATTTTCTTTAAAAAATGTTGAGTCCAAAATTCTCTCCCTCCTTCCCCATATCCCACTCACTGAGGAGGCAAGCAATATGATATTAATTATATATGTGAAACCATGCAAAACACATTTCCATATTAGCCAAATTGCAAAATAAGTAAGAAAAATAAAGTGTGAAAATTATTCTTCAATTTGTACTCAGGGATCATCAGTTCTCTTTCTGGGGGTGGATAGCATTTTTATCCATCCTGAGCCCTTTGGAATTATTTTAGATCATTACATTGATCAGAGTAGTGAAGTTGCTCACAGTTGTTCATCATTATAACATTGTTGGGTCTGCACAATGATCTCCTGGTTCTTTTCATTTCACTTTGCATCAGTTCATATAGGTCTTATCACATTTTTTTCTGAAACCACTTTCCCATACCCATCATAATCATATGTCACAACTTGTTCAGCCATTCCCTAGTTGATGAGCATCCCAATAATTTCCAATTCTTTGCCACCACAAAAAGAGCTGCTATAAATATTTTTATACATATAGGTCTTTTCCTTTTCCTTTGCTCTTTATGAAGTATAGATGTAGTGGTGGTATTGATGGGCTAAAGTTTTATAGTCCTTTGGGTATAGTTCTGAGTTGTTCTCCAGAGTGGTTGGACAAGTTCACTACTTCACCAGCACTTCATTAATGTACCTATTTTTCCTTCACCTCCCCTAGCCTTTTGTCATTTCTGATAAGTGTGAGATGCTACCTCAGAATTGTTTTAGTTTTCATTTCTCTAATTAATATTAGTTAGAGCATTTTTCATATGGTGATAAATAATTTTGATTTCTTCTTCTGAAAACTGCCTGTTTGTGTTCTTTTTTATGTTCCATTTATCAATTGGGAAATGGTTCTTATAAATTTGACTCAATTATATACACCATGCATATTTGAGAAATGAGGCCTTTAACAGAGAAATTTGCTATAAATTTTTGTTTTAATTCTTTGTCTTTTGTACCTTTTTATCAAAATGTAATTTCTCTGATTATCTTTTTAAATTAGGTCTGTTTTTACTTTTGCTTTGTCAGAGATCATCATCATTATTCCTGCCTTTTTTACTTTAACTTAAGCATCCTAGATTCTGATCCATTGCCTTATTTTAACTCTGTGTGTGTTTTTCTGTTTGAAGTGTTTTTTTTATAAACAACATATTACTGAATTCTTTTTCCTAATCTATTCTGCTAGCTGCTTCCATTTTATGGGTGAACTCATCCCATTCACTTTCACAGTTATAATTACAAACTGCATGTTTCCCTCCATCCTATTTTTGTCCATTTATACATTTCTCTCTTTATCTTATCCCTCCTCAAATGTCTTTCTTGCTCTGAGCACTACCTCCCTAATCTACTTTCCCTTTTATTACTCTTATCTTGCTGGGCTTGTGTCCAGTTAGTATTTTTCTTTGAGGCTTTTTTGGGTAGCTGTTTTCACATTGTTGTTGTTTGAATTTATGTCTTGATCTTCCCTTCTACTTTAATAGCTTTTTATGGCCAAATTCTTTTTTGCTCATATTTCTTGTCTTTGAACTTTATGGTAGAGTTTGGCTCTGCTCCCATGGGGGTGATGAGTCACTGTCCCAAGCTTTAGGCTTTTTGTGCTGCTATTCTCAGAGCTATTTCTGGGGTTCTGAAAGTTTTTGATTCTTCCAAGTTTGTGTGATGCTGGGAGGGGTGTGCTCACTCCTGGACCATACTTTGGTCTTTACACAGAAAGGCTCCCTGGTCCTCTGCTGCTACACACACTACTAGTCTTCTTTGCCTTGGAACTTCTATATGACTGACCTAGCCAATCCTCTCCACCCTGAAACTGTGACTCAGAAATGCATATGGGCAATAGAATTGCCAGTTAGTGCTAATTATACCCATTGCCAGCAAAGGATCCCCTGTAATGTCTTTCTGACCAGATGTCTGACCTCCTTACTGTCTCTAAGGTGAGAACTCTATAGCTGTTGCTACTATTGCCAAGGCAGTAAGGTTGAGTCAATAGCTTCATTTCTTAAATCCTTTGAGAGTTTGGCATTTAAAAAAATTCTTTTGGAGAGACCTTAACTTAGAAGGCGGCCAGGAATTGTGGAAATAATTGGAATCAGAAGTCATGAGTTTTAGTCGTATATGCAATGCATATATAAGTCGCAATGTGTATACAAGATTAAAATTAATATCCAATAATTCCATGTATTATATTTTATAAGATTTATTAATAATCACTTGAAGTAGAGGAAATAGAAAGAACCTGAGTGAAGAGAAGTTTTCCCAACCCCAATAGCAGGAGAAGAGCTTGGAGGGGGTCAGGGTTACAGAAACTTTACCTCCAAAACAGAAGGACTTAACATGAGGACAAAAGTGGAATTCTGGGAAATGGAGTTCTGGGGTACAAAATTCTAATTACACATATAGAAGGGTGGGCTGAGAACCTACCAGTAATGGTTTTATAGGCATATATTACCTTCTGCCTTAGAATCAATACTAGAATGGAAAGGCTAAGCAATTGGGATTAAGTGCCTTGCCCAGGGTCACACAGATAGGAAATGTCTGAGGCCAGATTTGAACCCTGGACTTCTTGTCTCCAGACCTTGCTCTTTATCCACTGGGCCATCTAACTGCCCCCAACATTAGTTAAAGTATGATGATGTAAAACTGTACTTAGAACATGGGGGAATATTATTTCTGTGCATCTTAGGAATGATGACATGGGATCAGTCGAGGGGCTCAACTGTGAGACCAATTTGCATCTTAGAATCTTAGTGTTGGGAACAGGGATGTATTGAAACCATCTAGAGCAGGTTTAGGAGAGCTGGTTGTTAAAGTTTCAGTGTGAGCATTTACACCTCAGAAATCAGCAAATGAATGCTACACATTAAAGCTTGCTTTATTGTTTTGTTGAGTCAATACAAAAAATGTTAGTAATGCAGAGTAAACTTAAAAGTGTGTTGGGGGTACATTTTTTGAAGAACTACCTTTAAACAGTTATCAACATACCTCTGGTTGGGAAAGACTGCAGGGGTTATTTAGACCAGTGGGGTCAAACTCAAGTAAAAAATTGGGAGGGATGGTGGAGATCTAACCCAGATGTAAGGATCTCTGCTGGTCTCATTGACTTAGAAAACCACAAATAACACAAATAACTTATTTTGTTCAACATTTCTCAATTACATTTTAACTTGGTTCTGGCCTTGCTCTGGAGGGTGGGTTTGGTGGTTGTATTTGATGCTTTTGATCTGGACTAAGCCATGGATCTGAGAATATATCTACCTTGTAGGGAAGATGAAAGAAACAGCTGGAAATTCCAAGATGGGTGGATCACTTGGTCAGATAATTGGGCAGACTAGATGACCTGTGGTTTTCTTTCAACTCTTAAGATTCCCTGAATCCTCCCCTAGAATATCCCCAACATGTAGTCAACTAGCCTCTGCAGGAGACCCTCTAGTGAGCAGGACACAGTAGTACTGGAGATGGCATGTTCAACTTTTGTACAGCTCTAATTGTTAGGAAGTTGTTGTTTTTCCATATGTCAAATCTAAATTTATCTCTATAATTTCCATTCATTGTTTCTACTGCCCTCTAGGACCAAGAAAAGCACGTCCAATCTTCTTTCTTTATGACAGACCCTCAGATACACATGAAGGTAACCCTAATTTTTCACAAGCCTTTCTTCTTTGAAATTCCTTCAAATGATCCTAAAATACACCATTTAGAGCTGACTGAACCTAGAACTCCAGCTAGTGCTTAACTAGATTAGTGTTCAGCAATGACTTCATATCCCTAGTTCTGCTTGCTATGCTGC
This sequence comes from Monodelphis domestica, assembly GCF_027887165.1. Classification (NCBI taxonomy): domain Eukaryota; kingdom Metazoa; phylum Chordata; class Mammalia; order Didelphimorphia; family Didelphidae; genus Monodelphis; species Monodelphis domestica. The sequence continues at coordinate 141,685,585 of NC_077233.1, read as the reverse complement.
TCTTAATGCAGCCTTTGGTGGTATTCCTTCCCCTGCACCCTCCCCCATTTTCTACCAAATAACACTCTTAACTCATATTGAGTGCAGTTCACTAAAACTCCTGAATTCCTCCAGGAAAGCTATTATTTAGCTAAACTTCCCATATCCTATACTTATCTAGCTTTTTTTTTTTTTTTGCAACCAATTATAGAACTCTACATTTGTTCTTAGGTTATTGTGAAAGGGTTTAGAAATCTTAGATCACTAAATATAGGTTATAATTATTTTCCTCTTTCCATGTGATTATTATTACCTTGTTCTCATCTTTTTCCAATGAGTTTCAAATAGAAATGATCCTGAGACAAGGTGCTCTCCTGCTATTATTCCTTTATAGTCAATGTTCTGGGAAGTATTTCACAAGTAGATAAAGTAATTGCCTTTTGTAGTTGAATTAATTTGTTGGGATGTAAGTGCGTCCTTAGCAGGCTTACTGAAAGATGCCTTGGTACAACACCACTAGCAAGAAGGACAATTGTGATCATCTGTACCTCATCCTGTTCCCCCTTGATTTTGTTCTCCTAGACAAGTTCTTACTTCAAAAACTTTTTGTTCCATCTGTCTGAGAGGTTCTGAGTATTTGGAATGGAATCATCTATTAAGGATATTAAGTTCAATGTTATATCCTGGCAATTGGAGACAACAATTTGGTTGGTGATAGTGGTCTAGTTCCAGTACAGTTTATCAGTTAACCCTCCATCTTATATTGGGATTTTATTATTAATAACTGAATACCATCATCATATTTGCCAATTATTTTAGTCTACTGTCATCTTTTAATTATTATTAATATTATAATATAATTATTAAAATTATTAAATATTTTAGTTAACATAACAGTTTTAGCTTCATGTCATCTGCAATTTTGAGAAACACTACTGTTCTTTCATCTACATCATTATTTAATGACATAGACCAAGAACAAATTCCTAGTCATTTCATTAGAGACCTGACATCCATTTGGTGATGACAGCAAATCATTAATGAATTTGAGTCCAGTCAGTCATTCTGTTTAGAATCCATTTAATTCTACTGTCATTTAGCCAACATCTCTTCATCTTATGCACAAGTTTAGCACAAGGCACTTGGTCAAAAGTGTTACTGTAAATCCAAGTATTATAGTTCTACCAATGTTCTTTTTTAAACTTTTTTATGAGCTGTATGACTCTATGAAATTTAAATTATAGGGGATTTAGCCTTATCTTTTTATAGGTTAGGGAGATAAGGTGTCTCTTGCAAACTCTTTCTCTCTCTTCCTTCCTTCCTCCCTCCCTCCCTCCCTTTCTTCCTTCCTTCCTTCCTTCCTTCCTTCCTTCCTTCCTTCCTTCCTTCCTTCCTTCCTTCCTTCCTTCCTTCCTTCCTTCCTTCCTTCCTTCCTTCCCTCTCTCCCTTCCTTCTCTTCCTCCTCTTCCTCTTCTTCCTCCTCCTCCTTCTCTTTCCTCTTCTCTTCCTTTTCTTCTTCTTCTTTCTTTCTGGAGTGCTTGGTACATAGTAGGGATTGAAGAATACTTATTAATTGATTTATTTGAGACTAAGAGAACCAGAGGAATTCTCTGGAAGAGGTGGCATTTAGGATAGGCTTTCAAAGATGGTTAAGATTTGAGAGACTAGAATAGGGCATTACCGAAAAGGGGGCATGAGCTAAGATAGAGAAGATAAGTGTGGGTTATGTTTGGCAAATATCATGGAGCCCAGTTTGACTGGACCAGAGCTTATGTGGATGGGAGAAGTTTAAAATGAGATTGGAAAGGTGAGGGGACACCAAATTGTAGAGGCCCTTGAATGAGGAAACAGGGAGTCATTGGAGATAACTAAGAGGCAGCTTGGTGGAGTCACCAGAGCATGAGACTAAGAGTCTGGAAGAGCTGCATCCTGCCTCAGTACTCACTGTGTCAAGGCATCACCCTGTGATATCATTGGTCCTTTGGGAAAATGAAGGACAAACAAAAACAACTCGCTGTATGAATCAGAGCAAGTTTTGAAACTTCTGTACGCCCATTGCTTCACTGAAAAATGAAAGATGTTAGACTCAGTTACCCACTAAAATCCCTTCCAGGTCTTCATCTTTGATCATAGGAGTTTTAAGCAGAAGATTAATATAAGGAGATCTAATAAATAAGGATCAGAAAAAGGACAGCATGTGCAGAATGAGTTGGCAGAAAGAGAAAGCAGAGGTGTGAAATTCTGTTAGGGAGCAGTTTCCCCATCTGTAAAATGGGGGTTAGACTCGATGACCTCAATGGTTGCTCCCAACTCTAATCTATAAGGCTGTTGCATTGGTCCAGGTGGGTGGTAATGAGGGCTTCTACTTTGGTGGTGACAAGAAAGATGAAGACAGATTAGAGAGAGATGACGGAGGCAAGGAAACAGGGCTGGAGCAGCCCTGGCATACAAACCAGGTTCTAGTTTAAATAAATCACACAGGCTTCTCCAAACAATAGATGTTGATGGGAAGGTCAGAACCAGAAGGTGGCTTTTATTCCATTTCATGCTTGGTTAGGTAGCCTAAATTGTGTGGAACAGTCACCCACTTTGACACCCAAACTTCCGCCTGCTCTGTGTGAGGAGGGTCATCTGAACAAGAAGGCATTGTACCGCAGGCATGCTGGGAGGCACTAGCCTGCACAGCCCAGTCCCCTGGAGCTGTCTCCTCCAGGGCCGCCTGGCTCCACTCCATGCACAGGATGGAGCCAGGGAGGGAAGGAGAGAGAAGCAGAGACTGGTGTTGCACAACTGGGGTTAGAAAATATCTAATGTCTGATTTACTCAGGAGGAGAAAAGAGAAGGAGGAGAAAGAGGATTTTAAGTTTTCAGACAGATGAATGAATAGCTAGCTTTTTAGATCAATATCTGCCACTAAAAAATTCGCCTCTATGATTCTGATCACAGTGTAGAAGTTACCCAAGGGTCTAAAAGGCTCTGTGCTTAGGACCCAAGCTTTGGCTTGTCTTAACAACCTAGGAAATAAAGCTCTAGGTAGGGGCTGAGAGCCTCAATGTCTGTCCATCTCTTAATACGGTGTAAGAAGCTTCTCACCAGGGAGAGCATCTGTCACCAGGCAATAACTTTCTTGAACTATGACAATTCACAAAGAGTAGCTTTTAAAGCATGAAAGGGCTCTGAGCTGTAATGACAAGGGGGGGGCACCCCTATGATGAAATCATTGTGATAGGGAATGAGAGATAATTGTCTTTCTATCCATAATTACTCACATATTGCAATTTTAAAATTTTCGAGTCACTTTTCTTTCAAGGCTTGTTTGAAGTTTCATAATTCTCATTTTACAAATGTGGAAACTGAGGTTCAGGGAGTTTTAAGTAGTTTGTGCAATAGTGATCCAGCTATGTCAACCAGCTGGAGAGAGAGAGAGAGACAGAGACAGAGACAAAGATACAGAGAGAGAGAGAGAAAGAGAGAGAGAGAGACAGAGACAGAGAGAGAGACAGAGACAGAGAGACAGAGACAAAGACAGAGAGAGAAAGAGAGAGAGAGAGAGAGAGAGAGAGAGAGAGAGAGAGAGACAGAGAGAGAGACAGAGAGACAGAGAGAGAGACAGAGAGAGAGAGATGAAGGGAGAGAGACAGAGACAGAGAGATGGAGGGAGACAGAGAGACAGAGAGAGATGGAAGGAGACAGAGAGACAGAGAGAAAGACACAGAGAGAGAGAGACAGAGAGAGAGGGGAGGAGAGGGGGCGAGAGAGGGAGGGATAGAGTTTTGAACCCATTTTGTTTTTTTTTTCTTTTTTTGCCAGCATAGTTTGTTTGTATTGAGCCTCACTGAGCAAGCTGTTATGTCTTTATCTGGTGATCAGTACAGCTTTAATAGGACCATTGAAGATGGCTGAGGCAGCAGGCGCTGGAGCCACGAGAGGCTGGAGCCATCGTCTGATTGAGGGTCTAATTGCTGTATGACTTAATGTTCACACCCCTCTTGGGCATCCCAGAGGAACTGGGTAGGCTGAGGGCCAAATTTTATTTTGACTCAAATCCTGCTGTTCAAGCCAACTGTTTCTGCATCTCATTTCTGTCATATCCTGTACATTAAAACACCATTAATTCAAACCTTTTGTTTCAAAGAACAACTGGGCTGCCACACAGCAGTTAAAAACACACACGTACATGCGACACACCACTACCGCAGTCCACTTAAACACACTGTAATCACACGAGTCTTCCTTGGTCTCTCCCCTTCCCTTTTCGGTTAAGGCTGGGTGGTCAGCTAATGTCTGGACTAGGCAGGAGTTTCCCTTTGCCCCAAGGCCTGTGGGAGTAGCTTTAGGGTTGTCAGTTCTACAGGGAATATTCTCTTTCTGGCCACAGTATTGGAAAGAAGTTTGTGTGGGGGGAATCCCACGTGCATCCCTCCCCCTCGTAAAGGCAGCAGGAGGATTTGGATGAGCCGCAGTGAAGTAGATTAACCTCGTCTTTGTCAAAGGAGAAGCGATTTGTTGTGCCTTGGGTTGGCCCCACTCTGGTGACTCAAAACCCCTCACACACAGATGTCCTTAGCCAGCTGTGGCTGCTGCTTGCTGTTAACTGGAGCAAAGAGTAGGAGTTGGTTTAAGGCTAGGCTTGTGTTCATTAGATCCATGAAAACATGAGGCTGGGGGACCAGCCAGGGTTGATGGGAAGAATTGGACCAAAGACAAGGGAGCTCTGTAGAGGTAACTCAGCTTTCCTCCTCTTCTGACAGCTTCAGTTCAGAGAGATTGTATTCTACCTAAAGGATCACAAAGCTTGGTACTAAGCAAGGTACCTTTGGCAGAACCTTCCTACAGATTTGCAGTCCAGTTTATGCTAGGTTCTGGGGAGATGTGCCCATCCTATGGGCCCCAAGGCAAAAGGAGAGAGCAGGATGTCAAAGGCAGCCCAGAATCTGTCCCGCAATGGTTTGGTCCCTGCCAACTGGGAGAAGGCATCAGCTACAGCCATGTGCAGCAGGGAGGTCATAAACTTGAGTAGCTTTGGGTAGGGAGAAAGGGAGTTTCAAAGGCAATGGGGGCCTCTGTGGGAGGAGCTGGTCTGCTTTGGGTCTCCTCCTCCCCTTGATGGGTCCAAGCCCAAAGCAAGGAGCCAAGTACCACTTCCTGTGTTAGCAATCAGGGATGAGGGGCCACAAAAGGGAGCTCATGATGATCTAGTTCTAGTACCTTTCACGATCCCAGAGATTACACCTAGGAGAGGGAGTGCAACCATCCTAGCCAATTTTAATGGAGTTCCCATGTTTTAGACTCCCTTCCCTGTTCATATCCTTAATTATGAGGAAGTGGGAGCCACAGTCACTCTTGGGTAGACCCTTAGCCAGTAAGTAGATCCTGGGGCCAGGTACCATCAAAGGCTGATTCTAGGATGCTGCAACTAGATCAAACCAGCTTCTATTGAGCTGATTGTTAAATTTTCAGGGTGAGTATTTGTACTTTGGAGATCTCTGACTGCTACAAATCATGACTTGATTTATTATTTTATTGACTCTCTAGAATTAAGAAAGTGATAGAGAAAATAATAATAATGCATATTAAACTTAGAAGTGGATCATCTGTACCTTTTTTATTTTTTGAGAGCTGGTTGCTAAACATCTGCCAGCATACCCTTGACTGATAATCCTATGTGAATATGACCATCAAGGTTGTGCTCCTGGCTTGATCCCATTAATCATAGCTATTCAGAAGTCAGGGCATCTAGAGATTGATTTTCTCCAGAAAATACAAAGAATGGGTCAGTTCTCTACATTTTTAATCCCATGAATAGAAACTCCAGGGAAACAGATATATAATCTCAAACAACTGGAAATGTAGCATCAGGTAGCCCAAACCACTGAGAGCTCAGCTATTTTCTAGGTATCCTCAAAGGCAACCTAATGTGCTGCTTATAGAAAGCACCCCAAAGATTCAACAAAAGCTCGGGCTCTCCAGGAATCAATCGGCTTGTCTTTACTGATCACCCAACTGTTTTCAGTGACTCCCTCCATGGTAGTGAGTGGGAATAGCAGGCTTCCCCCTGTCCCCTGGCAAGTTTGTACACTTGCTTCTACACTGACAATTCTCTGTTGTGGATTTGTCCCTGTTTCTAAGCTACTTCACCATATCAATAAACAATTCATTTCTGTTTGACTTTGGAAGATTCTAGCAGATGATATTTTCACAAAGACGAAGATCTTTCTGATCAATGCATTTTAAGTGGGGCTGCTGAACCCCTGAGTACGAGGTGACTTTATGGTATGGGGAGGTTGTCCGGAGGCATGTTGTGTGGTAAGGGGAGCCAGTCTGGTGTCTGGTATTGAACATTTGTTGTGGATAAATTACAAATTGAATAGCGTGGGGCAACTAGGTGGCCCAGGGCATAGAGAACAGGAGTTGGAGTCAGGAAGCCTTGGGTTCATATCTTGCCTCAGATATTCACTAGCTCTATGACACTGGGCAAATTCTTAGCCTTCTCCAGCCTCAGTTTCCTCATCTGTAAAATGGGCATCATACTAGCCCCTACCTCACAAAGGTATTGGAAGAATAAAATTAGATAACATATATGAAGGACTCCACAAACTTGCAAGTTATCTAATGCTACTTGCCGTCTTTGTTGTGTTGGCCTGAAAGGAATGGATTTTTTTGTGTTTGTTTTGGTCACAGAAACTCCCCCAAAGCTTGGATACCACTGTGATCTGGGCCAATGGACAAAGATATTCCTTTGAATTAAATCATGTCTTTGAAGTATTGAAGAAGTGAGCCCTGTTTTCTGATAATTTCATTTGTCATCATCGTGTATCTCTGGCTAGAAGCCCTGTTAATGGCAGGAGCTCTATCTTCCTCTTCCTTCTAGCTGGTATGATGAAGGATTGAGCATACCCAGAGCCTGGCACATAAAGGTGCTTAATAAATGCTTACTGATTTATCAGTGGATTGATAGCCTAGAGGGATTATGGTATCATGGAAAGATGACTGTTGGTCTTGGAATCAGGAGACTTTGATTTGAATCTTGCCACTGATAGATACCAGCTGTGAGACGGTGATTGGAGCTCTTTAAGCCCTATTTTGTCATCTGTAAAATGGGGATAGTGTTGCCTGTACTCTCTTCCGTATGGGGTTCCTGGTGAGAAAGCTATAGGAATGGATGAGTTGTTATTATAAAGATCTCTAGGCAAAGATCTGGCAATTAGTTCTTGTGTCTTTGGAAACCAGCCCCTCCTTTCCTCCCTGAATTCTTTAACCACCCCCACCCCCTCCCACTGCCTAAGCCTTGCAGGATCCATCACACACACTGCTGGCACCTGCTTCAGTCTGGCATGCAGCTGTAGCATTGAGTACGGCAGGGCCAGATGTTGGCCATAGTCCCCCTGACAGTTGCTGGGCTAGGCTTGGGGGGGAGGCTGGTGATGGGGAGAATAATCTTCTTTCATTCCGTCATCTCTGTGCCCGAGCCAGGGTCCTGTCTCCCTCTCCCCCACCTCCTTTCCCTCCCTGGGATGCCATGCTAACTCTTTAGCCCTTGTCTCCTCTTCTACCCAGCATGGTGGGCAGCACAGGCTTTAACTCAACAGGCAGAGGCAGGCCACCTGCCGCACTGGCTGTCAGCTTGGCCCGGGCTACAATGGTGTCTGTGTGTGCTGGATTTTCTTAGGCGGGAGAAGGGTGCCCAGTGCTGAGTTCTCCTTTATTCTTGGGGATTTCCTGCACAATGTTTGCTCACACAAGCTCTCTCCCAGGGCTGTTCCCTGGGGACAGTGCCCTTCTGGGGATGCAATCTTCTCATTGGGGAAAGATGGCAGAATTTGGAGAAAGAAGACGTCGGGTCGTGTCCTGCCTCTGCTCAGTACTAGGCTCGTGACCTTAAACAAAGTGCTTTCCCTCTTGAGACCTCAGTTTCTTCATCTGGATATGACTCGTGGCTCTGGGTTTCTGTTCAAGCTTGAGAGACGTCAGGTTTTTGTTCCTGGTCCCTCACTACTCCTATAGTTCCAGAACCCCAGAGCTTGATCCTGGGTCCAAACTCTTGCTATGTCTCCAAAAGGCCAGGCGACCGACAGCTGTCTCTGTGGCTGCCTCCCCATTCCTCTGCCAATCCTCAAGCTTCCGCCATCTCTGGGTGGGTGGATATTTTGGGGGATGGGCATCTGTCCCCAAGGGGCTGCACTTTGACCTCTGATGGTTTCTCAGCTCTCTCTGGGACTTCCCAAGGCCTTTTGTAGTCCTCCTACAAAGGTGTGTCTGATCCACGGCAGTTTGCGTCACCCCAGATGCAGAAACTTAATCTCTCATCCTCCATGGAGGGTGAATGACAGACAAGCACAAGGGAAGGAGCCCTGGTTCTCAGGACCTCAGTTCCAGTCCCGATTCTGTTACTCGGTCCTCTCTGTGTTCTCTGAGACGTCGTTTCCCTCAGCTTTAAAATGAGGTCGTTGGCCTGGGTGATCTCTAAGGTCTTTCCTCGCTGAGTCTAGGCTCCTAAGTACCCGGTCCTGGAGGATGTCCTCCACCTTCCCGGAGAGGTGCCAGTGGGTTCACAATTGAAGTTCTGAACACAGCCTCATCTTTGCCAGACAAGAAACATTTGTTAAGCACCCACTTTGTGGCAGGAACCCTACTAAACCCTAAGAAAGCAAAACATGGTGCTTGCCCTCAACCAACATATATTCTAATGGAGGAGACAATGTGGCCCCCAAAGGGCATACAAAGTGTATACCAAGAAGATGAAAGGCATTATCCAATAGAAGGCACTGTACAAGGGATGTGGGGGAGTACGTAGAAAGTGGGATTGGAGCTAAGTCTGGAAGAAAGTCAGGAGGCAGACGTGAGGAAGGAGAGCATTCTCAAACATTCCATCAGTCAGGGGGCAGCTGCGTGGCTCAGTGGAGGAGATCCTGGGCTCAAATGTGACCTCAGACACGTCCCAGCTGTGTGACCCTAGGCAAGTCACTTAACCCCATTCCCTAGCCCTTGCCACTCTTACATCTTGGAATCCATACATACAATGGATTCTAAGTTGGAAGGTAAGCGTGCAGATGGGAAATTTACAACACCTGAGCTACATTCCCAGCATCCTACATAAGGAAAGGTTTAAAACAGCAGCAACCAAACTTTATCTGCCTTCCCTGATTTACCTTCTACTTAAAAAAAAAAAAGGAACGATACTCTTTTCCCTGAACAATGACACTCTTCCCCATAAGAGAGCCAGAGGATGAGGGGAGAGTGCGACATCTCTAGTTCTTGTTTAAATTTCCTCTTGTACTGCTCATGCTTTTTTGGTCCCTTTATCCTCCTCTCTGTGATTGGACTAAGCTTGCTAAAGCTTCCTTCCAGTTCTGACAGTCAGTGATTTTATGATTCTAAGTCTCTGAGTGGTGACAGCCAAAGGAGGGAGTCTTTGTATTTTGCAGCACAGCTGGATGGCTAGCTGCCCCTGCCCCTGCCCCTGCAGATGATTGGAGCACTGGGCCTGGGAGTTGGGGGGCCTGGGTGTGACATCCCAGCTGGGACACGTACTAGCTGTATGACTCTGGGGGATGGGGGGAAGTGGGCACAAATAATTTAATCTCTCTTGGCCTCAGTTTCCTCATTACTAAAATGAGGACCAGAGAAGCACGTTGCAAACCTAACAAGGCTTCTTTCTCCTTCCTTGTTTTACTTTCCACCTAGGAGTGGGACGGGGAGTCTGGCTGGGAAGGCTCTTAGCAGCTGATCCTTATACTTGAGTTTACAACATAGCCAAACTCTAGGAAAATTGGAACGGCAGAGATCTAAATGAATTAAGGCATCCGGGGTCCCCGGAGGGAGGGTGGGAGTTGTCTCCGATAATTCTGTTAAGATCTTCTCCATTGGGTTGGTGTGCTGAGTCTTCTCAAGCAAAAAAAAGGCTTCCCTGTTAAACCAGAGAACTCTCAACCTTGTTCCACCCAGAGAGAAAATGACAGAAGGAATAAAGAAATATCCCTATTGGCTTATAGAGTCTGAGTTTATTCAAATGCTTAATTTTGAAAAGAAACAGCAGCAGACTGTCTGGTCGCTGTTGGCAAAGGCTGCTGCCGATACCTTTACAGAACAGATGTGGGTAGTTTCTCAGATGATTAAGTGTGGACTATGTTTCCCCTCCAGGGACAGTGGCTGCAGAATAAATTTGCAGGTTGGGCTTGGAGCAATCCGCAGACCTTTCTCTGGCCCTTTTTACAACACTTAATAATCATAATCATAATAGCAATAATAGCTCACATTTCTATAGTGCTTTAAGATTTACAGAGTGTTTTCCTTGCAGCACCTCTGTAAGTTAGGTAGGACAAGCATTGTTATCCCATTTTACAGATGACGAAATTGAGGCCAGGTGAATAGAGAGCTGGGCTCAACATCTGGAAAACCTGAGTTCAAATGTGATTTCAGACACTTAATAGCTCTGTGACCCTGGGCAAGTCACTAACTGCTGCTTGCCTCAGTTTCCTCATCTGTAAAATGAGCTAGAGAAGAAAATGGCAACTCATTCCAGTATCTTTGCCAAGAAAACACCAATTGGGGGTCATGAAGAGTAGGACACAACTGAAACAACTGAATAACAATAAAATTGAGGCCAGGAGAAATGACTTATATTCAGTCTTACAGCTGCTAAAGATCAGAGTTCAACTCTTAACATAGGTCTTGATGCGAGATTCAGTCCTCTTCCCACAACTCCATGCTACCTTTGTAAAAAAATAATAATTCTAGGGCAAGTATTATTATTTTGCTAGAGTGGATGAGGAAACTGAGGTTTGGAGAGGGGGCAGTGACTTCCCTGTGGTTACACAGTCAGTGAGTGCCAGATTTGGGACTTGACTCCAAGACACCATGATACTATCTTGGGCTAGTCAGGACAGAGGTGATGACCAAGGAGCCATATTCTGAGAAGTGGCTGGTCACACAGGAGCCTCCTTGCTCCTCCAAGATAGTGCTTGTTCATGGGCTAAATCTCAACAAAAGCTGACCAAGTACCTTTTCTGCGCAGAGCACTGTGCTGGGTCTTGAGGAAGATACAAAACTTGGATAACACACAGGTGGTATTTGAGCTGAGCTTTAAAAGATGGAAAAAGGTTTATTTTTATTTTTTAATTCGAACACTTTTTTTAATTAGTAGAGACAGTGAAGGGCAGGGAGCTACTGAAAGAATTAGCATGACATATTGAATGGAGAGTTGGCTTCAACGCCAGGAAAAACTGAGGTCAAGTCCAGTCTTTGACACATACTGACTGTGTGTCCCCTCTATAAGTCACTTAATGTGTCAGTGCTGTAGACAACTCTCTACGACTACAAATTACAGAGAAGGAATGACAGAGGGAATTCCCTCATCTAGGAAAATCTTATGCCAATGAAATCAAAGGTTCAGCCCATATCCTAATAGTGATTTCCTTATTAAAATAAATTTGTGATTTCCTGAAGGCAATTCCTTTTTCAATTCTGGGTCCAACTTAATTATTTGTAGATATATACTGTGTACATATTGATGGATTAAACTTGTTAGGTTATCCATCCAATTGGATATCAGGATGGTTGGCATTCTTCATCCATTTAGTTTTTCTTATGTGGATGCTTAGACTAAACTCTTGAATTTCTTATGAGCTGGGAAGTATCTGAGGCCTGGTTTTGAACCCAGCACTTCCTGTTTCTGGGCCTAGTTTTCAGTCCACTGAGTGACTTAACTGCCCCCAGAGCTTTTCTTTTTAAGACCAATATTCTTCAGACATTATTCCAAGGCTGTACAATATGGGACTCTAACTTTTGAAAAACTAAAATTCTAGATTATTTGAAAGGTTATAGAAAAGTACATGGTGAATATGAATGTGGTTGGTATAAGAAGGCTGCAAACGAGATTCTGAAGGAGTGACACAGGAAAAAAAAATTAAGAAATGTATGGGAGGCAGCTAGGTGGTTTAGTGCACAGAAAGCCATAAATTTGCCTAGGAGGCCAGCCTTCTATCCATTGCACTGCATTGCTTTCCATATTGCTATTGTTAATATTATTATTTGCTTTAGGACTAGAAGAGACCCTTCCTTCCTTCCTTCCTTCCTTCCTTCCTTCCTTCCTTCCTTCCTTCCTTCCTTCCTTCCTTCCTTCCTTCCTTCCTTCCTTCCTTCCTTCCTTCCTTCCTTCCCTCTCTCCCTCCTTTTTGTGTGTGGAAGCAATGGGACTAGGGAGGAAGGAACAGAGGTGCTAAGAGAATTGTCCCAAGAGAACTATTAGTCAGTCTACCTCCTTGAGAATGTAGGCAGCCTGCTATATGTCCAGCTCTTCCAAATCCTGCCAGAATACAGCATTCATGGCAGAACAGGGCAAATGGCAGGCCACAATGGGAGGTGGAGTGGGGGTGGGGGTGACTTAGTCATGATGCTGGAGTAGAAGAAGCTTAAAAGGAGGGATGGTGTTTTTGACCTCCCTGCCCCTTGTAGGCATTTGTAGGAAGGGGAGGGGAGTCTTGGCCCCTTTACTGCTGAGGCTGGAGACCTGGGCCTCTCTGGTGGTGGGAGGAGGAATGTGAGCGGGAGTAGGCATCTGGGATGTGTGCCAACTCTGCAGCCCAGACAATGCCTGTGCCCAATCCTGGCAGCATCAACTCATGTGATGAAAACTGAACAAAAGAGGGAGAATAGGGTTTGGGGACACTTAGGAATAGTGCAAGTAGCAAACAAATCTAGCACAACTGGGCCTGGGGGAATCAGGGATTGGATTACTATGTGAACTTCTGGGCAGCCCTCATGACTGTCTCTCTCCCAGAGTGCCTTTGGACTTGTCTGGCTAATATTAGTCATCTAGAATTTCTCATGGTCACAGCTTGATTAAGATGAGATTTTATTCTACTTAGTAACCACACCAGAAGGCTTAAGAAAGTGGTTTGAGAGACTTCGCCAAACCCTGCGCTGAAGTCACTGGGGAAAGCGGAGGGCATGTTTCAGACTGTGGGCCACATGCTGGAGGTATTGAGAAGCTCTGCTTTCCTGGCTTCCTTCTATGCCCTGGATGTGGGTATTTACAAATAAGGGTAGCAGGAATGCTGGGTTAATGTGGGTTAAATGTCCAAACTAAGTCATCCAGATTTCAGGCCCTGCTATTTAATTTCCTTTCCTAAGTATTCTGATGTGGGGATACAGAATGATGAAAGATGTTACCATGGCCCTCCAGTTGCTTACCATCTGTTTGAGAAAGACCAGCAGGGGAAGAAATCACAGCCCATGGGATGTCAGAGCTGGCGGGGAGCATAGAACATAGCATTCAGGATATCAGCATCTCCTTATTTCACCAGCACCTAGAACACAGGATTTCAGAACAGGAAAAGACTGGAGAACAGAGAACCTAGATTGTCAGAATTGAAAGAGATGATAGAAGACATCTAAGTTCAAATCCGATGGTATAATGGTGCAAGCAGTGGACTTGGAATCAGAAAAACAGGTTTTGAGCATCAACGTTATGAGTTAGTAGCTACTTCTCTATTACATTCTCTGCAGTGGCTGTTCCAAATCTACACCAAACCACCAGAGGACTTTGCTTTATACTTTGCTAAAAATCAAGGCCGTATGTCACAAACTTCATCTAGTCCCAAGTTCTATTCCTTGAACCATCTCTATATCATCTGTTCTCCATTCCTCATCTGCTTCGGGATCGGAGGAAGAAGTAACTCTTTTTGCCAACAGAATCTCTCAACTTGTGCTCTTGATTCTTTTTATTTCCTATTTCCTTCTGTATCTTACCCATTTGATGAATTCTTTCTCCCTAATGTACAAACTGTCTTTATGCATGAGTTTCTTCCCTGTTGTCTTCAAACATGCCCAAATCTCCCCCCAAACAAACTCCCAAACTTAAATACACACACATTTGACCCTATTATCCCCTTAAGCTATCACCTAATATCCCCATGCAAAACTTTACTTGACTACCATCCCCTCAAGATATCATCCAATATCTAATTGTCCCTTTCCCTGCAAACCTGTGTCCATTGTCTCCATTTTCTCTCTTTCTGCTTTTTTGCTACTGCTTTCCATTTTCACCACTTGATGGAAATGGTATTTTGCAAGATGATCTCTATATTGCTAAATCTAGTGGTCTTTTCCCAGTCTTCATCTTTATTCTCCCCATTTGACACAGTTGACCTACCCTTCCCCCCCCTCACCCCCCCCCCCACTCCTGTATACTTTTTCCTCACTTGGTGGTTATGGCAATACTCTATTCTGATTCTCTTCATATTTGTTCAACCAATATTTCTCTCAGAATTGTATTAACATCCCACCTTCTCAGTGTAAGTAGATCGTAGAGCTCTGAATTAGAGCTTTTTCTCTTCTCTCTCTTAGTGATCTGAACTCCCATAGATTCAGCTATAATTTCTATGCAGATGATTCTCAAATATACATATTTATCCCTCATTTCCCTCCTAAGATTGAGTCCTGGATTTCCGCCTGACTGTTGTTGTGCCATAGGCATCTCAAGTTCATTAAATCCAGAAAAGGATTCAATCTTTTCCCCTAAGTCTACTTTGTACAATGACCTTAATTCTGTAGTGAGCACTCATCCAGGTTTACAATCTGGCAGTCATTTTCAACTTCATTCTCATTATATTCTTCACTGTATCCAATCAGTTACCAAATGTGGTCACTTTCTTATTTTCATTATCCCTTAAATTCATCCCCTTTTCTCTGTTTACATGGCCATATGCCCTACTAGGGGTGCACATCACTTATCACTTGGACCACTGCAACAATTTTCTAATTGGTCTTCTTGGACTCAGGCTTTCCCCATGCTAATCTATTCTTTATGCAGCTGCCATATTGATATTCTTAAAGAGAAGGTCTGGCCATGTCATTCCTCTGTTCAAAAGTACTGCTGTTGCCCTTTGCTGTTAGGATAAAATATCAACTCCTTTGACATTGAAAGCTCTTTCCGATCTAGCTCTAGCCTACCTTTTTGACCGATTATACATTACTTGCTTGCCTACGTGCTATTGTCAATATACAAAATGTCATCTCCTTCCTTGGTTTGGCCAAGGTGGTATCTTCATTTCTGGAATCTATCTCCTGGAACCCATTAGCTCCCTTCATAGTTGATTTAAAATGAAGCCTCATTCAAGAAACCTTTCCTGATTGTTCCAGTTATTAGTCACTCATTCTCCACCATCACTGTGGGTTTTTTAAAAGCATCCTGTATTTATTTATCTATTCACATGTTGTATAGTAATATAAGCTCTCTGGAGTGAACGATTATTTCACTTTTGTAGCCTCACTTCCCAGAAGAGTGTTTTCCACATAGTTGTAATTGTTCAGTCCTTTTAGTCATTTCAGACTCTTTGTGACTCCATTTGGGAATTTCTTGGCAAAGATACTGGAATGGTTTGCCATTTCCTTCTCTACTCATTTTAGATAAGAAAACCAAGGCAAATAGGATTGAATGTCTTGTCCAGCATCACATAGCAAGTGTCTGAGGATGGATTTGAATTCAGGTCTTCCTGGTACTCTATCCATTCTATTACCTAACTGCCCATAATAGTTTTTTTTTTAAATCCTTACCTTCTATTTTAGAATCAGTACTAATTCTTGGTTCTAAGACAGAAGAGTGGTAAGGGCTAGTCAAATGGGATTAAGTGACTTTCCCAGGGTCACACAGTTAAGAAGTATCTGAGGTCACATTTGAGCCCAAGTCCTTCTAATTCCAGACCTGGTTCTCTATTCACTGAGCCACCTAGCTGTAGTTAAAATTTTTTTTGATCATTTGTTCTATAAAGTGGGAATGATGAGGTTCATCCTATCTACTTGAGGATTATTCTGAGGATTCTATGAGAATGGGGAATACAATTTAAATGTAGCCTTATTTTGGCAATACTTCTTCTAGGTATCCCCAAGAAGACAGATGCTTCTTTGTTTCAGGCAGAAATCTCCCACTTCTCTCATTTTTGATTCACTGAGTAGTTTTTCCCTGATCTTGGGTCTGGCAGAGGGCGTTTGACTTGGGCTGATAAGTTCATCTTGTCTAACATTTTGGATTGGAGTGAGGAAAAGTCTGTGGCCATAAAATCTTTAGAGATGGAGACTCCACTCCAGATCCCAGGAATGTGGGCAAATCCTATATTGTTGCAGTAAGTTAGGGCTGCAGGAGAAGAAGGTGATGCTTCAGCCTCTCCTCCCCTTCCTTTCCCACCCTCTCTTTCAAAAAGGTAAGCATTAGCCTGACATTTCCCTAGAGCACTAGAGGCTTAGTTTTGTTTCAAAAAGTTTGCTCACCTCTTTGTGTTTAAAGTTTATTTTGTCTATTAAATGGACATCATTTGATAAAGCTATTCGCTAACCATCCTGCTCAACTATTTATGTTTTTGTTAGACTGTAGAGAAGGGTTAGTGGAAGTAATGGATGAAGAGACAGAGGGGTAGAGAAGAAGTGAGAGAAGTGTAAAAGGGCTAAGAGAGAAAGACAGAGATAGCTGAGACAGAGAGAGATAGAAGCAGAGAGACAGAGACAAAAAGAGAGATATAGTGGAGAGGATCCATAACTTTGGATGGAAAAACAAATTATATCTTTATTTCAGTATAAATGCTTTATTTGGCAAACTTATGCATTTAAAACATTATTCTGAAAAGGGACTCATAGATTTCCCTAGATGGCTAAAGGGGTCCATAAAGAAAAAAGGTTAAGAATCCCTGATCCCGAGGGATAGAGGTAGAATTAGGAACTATCTGTCTCAGCGAAGAGCCTGAGTTATATTACATTCTGCCTTGGGACCTCCCTGCAGCACTCTCATTTCTTTGTTTATAGGTCCTTAATCATGAGACTGTAGGACATAATAGAAATAACACTAACCCCTGAGTAAGAAAATCTGCATTTTAGCCCTGAAACTGACACTTAATAGATGAGAATGAGGGTAGCTAAGTGGCTCAGTTAGATAGAGACAGGGAAGGCCTGGGTTCAAATGTGGTTTCAGATACTTCCTAGCTGTGTGACCCTGGGCAAGTCACTTAGCCCTGATTGCCTATCCCTCACAACTCTTCTGACTTGGAACCAATATTTAGTGTTGATTCTAAAATGGAAGGTCAGGGTTTAAAAAATAGATATGTGTGGTATCATGGACAAGTTTATTTAACCTTAGCTCAGTTGTCTCATCAGTAAAATGGACATAAATCATATTTCTGGGACCTCCTTCCTAAGATTGTCATGAAGGAAGAAGTTTTCATGTCTTGAAGGTAGCTTGGTGTCGAAGAAGAGTACTGGATATGGAGTTAGAGGGCTCGAGTTTGACTCCCAGCTCAATTATTTTTTAACTTGTATGTGCCTGGATAAGGTGCACTACTTTCTGGGTCTCAATTTTTCTCATTTGTAAAATGAGGGGCCTGGACTCTGATCTCCCTGATTCTTCTTGCTCTAAGCTGTATGATGCTATAAATGCTATGAAAATGTGTTATTATTTTTGTGACGTTCTCCACCTCCCTTAGGCTTGAGATCTTTGGAAAAGGCCACACTGAGAGTTATCAAAGCAGGGACAGCTGGGTGGCTCAAAGGATTGAGAGCCAGGTGTGGAGATGGGAGGTCCTGGGTTCAAATCTGGCCTCAGACACTTCTTAGCCATGAGACCTTGGACAAGTCATTTAACCCCCATTGCCTAGCCCTTACCACTCTTCTGCCTTGGAACCAATACATGGTATTGATTCTAAGATGGAAGGCATTTCATTTAAAAAAAAGTTATCAAAATGCTAACAGAAGGAAGACCTGGAGAAAGCCTCAGAAGGAAAAAGATTGCTGAAGGGGAGGACAAGAGGAAAGTCTCGATGTTTTTTGCCCAATTTTCCAAAATGCTTTTTCATATATCTATTTACCACCTCCCTCAGGTGATGGTCTGAACCATCAGTTTTGGGGAAACCACTCAGAACCCCAGATCAAAGGGGTGGGAGAAGGGAGAAGCTGTGTACACTCTACAGGCAACAGCAGGTTTTAATCGCCTGCTCCCCCGTCTCCCCCTTCTCCCCTTTAGCATGTTTCTAGTCTGCTACATGAGTGTTATCTGTCCACTTTCCAGGTTTCCCTAATCTGCTGGGGCTTGTGCAAAGCTCAGGATTTCCTCTGCAGACTCAGCTCATGTTGCACAGCTGTGCTTGCCCACATGTGGGAGGAAATTAGAAATGAAATCAGCTGAGTCGCTGCAGATTAGGCGGGAGAGTTGGGGCCAGTTCCTCCCCGATCTCTCCTTTCCCCCTTCCCCTCATGGGCCGGGGCAGCTGGGACCATGGCAACTGGTCATAAGGATGCTGATGAGGATCCAGCCAACGTGAATTATGGTTCAGAAAACCTTAGCATCTTAGGATTTAGAGATGAAATCGGGGACCTCAGAGACCATGGAGTCTAGCCCTTCTTTTGCAGACGAAGAAACTGAGACTCAGAGTATGCCCAAAGCCACAGGGCTAAGAAGTCTAAATGCTTTCACATCTCAGAGCTGGAAGGGCCAGTAAAGGTTATCTAGTCCAGCTCCCTGCTCATTGCATGAAACCTCTCTGCAATCACTGAGAGCTACATTTAGACTCCGTTGGAAGACTTCTAATAATGGGGAGATAATTCCCTCCCAAGACAGTTCTTTCCAGGTTTGGGTAGCTCTAATTTTTGGGAAGATGTTTTGTAGCTGGCAAATGCATCTTTCTGCAGGTGACCCAATGATGAGGCTTCTAAAGGACATGCTTTCTGTTTCCAGAGTTGTACTCAGTCTTTCCCATTGGAAGAACCTGTTAGAGTGTCCGTTCTTTTTCATAACCCTCAAAAAGTCAAGATCATTTCCCCATGTCTGGGGTCAAAGGCTGGGAGGATAACACACAGCCTAAAAGTCATTCAAGAAAAAGAATTTGTCTAGAAATATCTTGAAGAGAAAGCCTTGTGTTTGTAATCAGCAGTTCTGAGTTCAGATCAGAGTTCTGCTACCTGTGTGAACTTAGCAAAGTCATTTCCTTCTCTGGGCCTCAGTTTCCTCATATTTAACAAAAAAAGAGACTGGGGTGGCTTGGGATTGGAAGCATGTTATGAAAAAACTAATTTTTTCCCTTAGGGTAATAGCAAAAATGTGTTTAGAAAAAAATTGTTGTTAGTGTAATTCTAATACAAAACAAGTATATCAGTTACAAGAGAGGTAAAGACAGTGCTTTGTGAATTTAGATAAAGGTGAGATCACTTCTGATCAAGAAGCAGGAAAAACTTCCTGAAGATAGTGACACATCACTGTTGATAATTCAAAGACTGCCATCATCGTTTGGGAATCTATGAGAAATGAGACAAGGAGGGGAAAGAAGCCAAGGGGTTGATCATTGGGTCATTTTAAAATATGGCCATCTTTTCACCAAGTTGACTTGATTTAGCATAATAGGGCAAGGTGGGGGGACCACTCTGAGGATGGCCAAACAAATCTTCAATCATAGAACCTGACCTCCTAGAAGGAACAATAAAAGAGCCCTAATATAATCTGTATCTGAATAGCAGTTCCTTCAACAATATTCTGGATGAGTTGCCAAGTGTATATTTGATCACTGAGTAAAATGGTCATGTCTAAATGTTAGTTAATTTCCTTTTCTTATCTAAAAACATTGTGCCATTCCTTTTGGGCTGATACAAAACTTGAACTGGAAGGTTATAGGTTGAACCCTAGAGTAGTGACTACCTTATATTTAAGATATTCTGTATTTCGGTACCCCAAAAGTATAGCTCATGAGCCCCTACTAGCAGGCATACCTTAAGTAGTCACTAAATAAATATAATTAGCTCATCATAAAGGTGTTTACTGTGATGGCAACTTTAAGACCAAAAGTAAGAAAACCTTTCCTCCATAAATCTGGGGTTCTCTCTCCCAGAACTACACAGTGTCAGTGGGAAGAGTGAATATATACATAAAAGAGGCAAGCATGTTCTTAGGGAATACATGTCATAAAAACAACTACATCTCTGGCACTGCTTTGTCCCATGCCCTTTCTTTTCTTGTAGCATACTTATAATGATCCCCTGGGCTCAGTTTTTCCTCTGTTGCTCAAAGAGACTCCCAAGCACTGTTTCTTTCTAGCTAAATCCCAATGGCTAGGGGTGACTCACTTTTCAATTCACAAAGGTTGTACTCCTCAGACCTGTCTCCTGTCTTGATCCTTGACTTTTTGGACCTCTTCCCTACAGTGTCTCCTAATTGTACTGTGAGATATTAAGGTCAATGGTGGTAGGGGAAGAGGAGAGAGAAAATCCCTCCACCTAGAGTTGAGGAACAATTCTGCCTCAAGGACTAGGTTCTTCCTCCATAGCTGGTTTTATTCTCGTATACCTGAGGTCATGCTCCTTAGAGACATATTGATATCTACTTTGACTAATTTTAGGAAGGGTGATTTGATTTTTTAAAAGAGTTTTAAAGGGTTTTAAAGGGTTGGGGATGTGACTGCCTTTTGTCAACCAGTGCTTAGCTTCCAATTCCATCTACTTTGACCAAAGAACTTCTTTATATCTCATAAAATGGTTACAGGGCATACATGCTTCTATACATTTCTTTATTATCTTGATGTCTCATTTTCTTTATTACTGTTTTCATAAATTCTGTGTTATTTTTCCAATAGTTAGGAAATAATGGTGATGGATTAAATTAGATTAGAAGTGTCCTGATCAGTTCTCCCATCACCACTATATTAGTAACAAATATATTAAACAAAACACAATTAAAAAAGAGGGGAATGGAAAGAAATTCTAAGGATAAAATCATAGGATCACAGATTTCAAGGTAGAAGGGATCTCAGAAGTCATTTAATACAATCCCCTCATTTTGCAAGTGAGAAAACTGAGGCCAAAAGAGGAAGAATGACTTGCCCAACTTGTGGAGATAGTGAAGTGGCAGGGCTGGGATCCAAATATAGGTCCTTTGATTCTAATATAGCAATATTTACTGTGTGCCACAATGCCCCTTTTTATGCTATAGATAGAGACCGAGTACAATGTGAGCCCCCAGCCTTACACCATACAGGGGACAAAGGAAGTACTTCTCTTGGGCTGCTGGGCAGAGGGGAGGGTGATATAAGAAATGTCCTCAGGCATGGGTGGAGAGGGGAAAGGAACAGCATCCTTTAGCACTCACCAATACATGCTGGCAAGCACTCCATAGGCTTGCCAACATAGCTATAGATAAAAGAAAAGAGAGACTGAAAAATAAGTAAGCAAGAAAAAAGACCCTTAAGAAAATAATGCTTATTATGGTGAAAAAGAAAGTGAGGAGAATCTCTAGGAGGAAAGAATATATTATAATAATGGAGACTTCCAGAAGCAAAACTGGATCAACCATAAAAAGGTTCAGAGTGGTAAAGAAGCTCAATAAATGAAATGGAGGAATGTTTGTCATCTATAAAAATCAATATAAAATCAGTGCAAGAAGAATAAAAACATTATGTGAAATGCAGCTTGAAACAGTTAGTAGAGAATCTTAATAAATTAGTGGCTTCTCTGAGTATGAGAATGGTCTAGATCCATGTTGGTGAACCTAAGGCACATGTGCTGGTACATGCTGGAGGGGGCTACTTCCTTCCCCCTCTCCATGTGTGCCTGAGGACATTTCTTACATCACCCTTCTCTCTGCCTAGTAGCCCAAGGGGAACACTTCCTCCCTCCTCTATTTGGGGTAAAGGAAGTGGTTCACCCGTGGCATGGAAGGTGTTAGAACAAATCATAACAAAAATAATTACACCACACAACTCAGTCAATGAATGAATATTTATTAAGCACCTACTATGTGCCAGGCCAAGCACTAGGAAAGGATTTGAGAGTCCTGCAAATGAAGATAATGGAGCTAGAGAAAAGAGTGGCAAGAAAACTTGAGAATTATTGGTTTCTATCTAAACCATTGAAAAAACCCCCAAAGAATGCAAACATCTTATGTTAGAAAATTATGCAAGAAGCTTTTGTGGAAGTGCTGAAAACACAGTCTGGTAAAGCATTATACTGATTGAATCTGATGGGCCCTATCAGAGAGGCACCCCACATTTGACTCAACTCGAAAGAGTTATCAAACCACAGAGCTTTAATAACAGAGAAGTTCTTCTGAGAAGGTAGGAAAAAACAAAAATCATATAAAATAACACCAATATGAATCACGCAGCATTTCTTGTCAAGAAAGAAAAAGGAGGAATTATTGAACAAGTTGTAATATATGACTGATGGAACACTATTGCGCTGTAAGAAATGACAAACAGGATGTTTTCAAAAAAACCTGTGAAGACTTACCTGAACTTGAAACATAGTGAAGTGAGAACTAGAACATTGTACACAGTAATAGCAATATTGTAATAATGAGCAACTGTGAAAGATTTAGTTATTCTTAGCAATTTAATGATTGAAGACAATTTTGAAGGATGGATGATGAAGAATGCTATTCTGCTATCCTCTCCCCCACAGTAAAAGGTCCCTATCCCTTAATACTATGAGTTAGGGTGAATAAATTCCATTCTCTTAACTTTCAGGGTATGGACAACATGTTTCCTGTCTTCTTCCATGGTTAAAACCTTCCCCTAATATTTCCAAGTTTGGGGATGAACATGCTCAC
This sequence comes from Monodelphis domestica, assembly GCF_027887165.1. Taxonomy (NCBI): domain Eukaryota; kingdom Metazoa; phylum Chordata; class Mammalia; order Didelphimorphia; family Didelphidae; genus Monodelphis; species Monodelphis domestica. Next base: position 141,663,036 of record NC_077233.1, on the reverse strand, counting down.
CTCTTTTACTTTGTCCCTTCCATTTCCATCATGTCTCCTTGTCCTTGTCCAGTTTCCATAGTTTGAAGAGAATACTAGGAACAAGGGAGGAAAATGACATAAACTGGTGTCTGCCAATATTTCTGCTATCGTGGCGAAGCCCTTGTCTCCTTTAAGCAAGGAATGGCTAAGTGAGAGTTGACAGTGTTTTCATATACCATAAGAAGAAAGCCTATTTTCTCCTCAAAGTCCCAACTTGCACCACAGTCACTGAGGAAATATCACTAGGAACTGAAGGGAATTCTCACAGAAGGGAAACAGAGTGAAGTAGATTTTGATTAAGAAGGGGGAGAGACTATGCCTGAATTTGGGTGACACTGATGGATAACAAACTTCTAGAGGTGGGGCCACTAAACCACATTTTGATCTGGAACTAGTTGCAAGATGGGGAAGTTTAGAGAAGATAGTTATCAGTGAAAGTAGAATCATATGTTATCTATGTTTGGTGTAGTGGGAAAATGTGCATGTGTGTGTCTGTCTGTGTGTGCAAGTGCACACACGGTCTTGAATTGAAATGACATAAGCAAAACAATCTTGTGGTACTAAGACAGAACATAAGGAGATATGATGGAGGAAAAACCAAATTTGAGCTTTAAAAAGCCTATAAAAAGCATATAGTACAGCACTGCTGTACAGTTTAATAAACCCCAGAACAAATACAGGGGAAGGAACTTACTCCATCAAAAACCTCCAAGAAAGCTAGATAGCAGTTTGCAAAGAGAAATGGGATTAGACCAAGATTTCATACCATATACAACAATAAATTCTCGTTATAAAGTATCTACATATAACTGGTCATACAATGAACTATTTAGAGGAAGATGGAAGGTTTCCTTTTTTTAAATAATACAACCAAGGACAAGGGAAAATTTTAAATTGGCTGGCTATAAGATAGAAGACAAAAACCCAAAGTATTATTGATGACATAAAATAAAAGAAAATGGTTCAAATTCTAAAAATAGAGATGAAAGAGGACCATTGGGGAAAAAACTAAATTAAAATTTTAATGAAAATTTTAACATCATAAAATCTATAGATAAATGAAGCAAATTCATTGATAAAGAGCCATTTCCACAAAGATGAATGGTCAAAAGGACATATCAACATCCATCTGAAATATTCAAAATAGCTAATAACCAGAGAATTAATGTAACTTCTGAGGTATCAAATTAAGTACATATGAAAAAAATTCAGAGTTTGTAAGAAGTGGTAAAATAGCATTGTGAGAACTGACTGTTGATTAAATCATGAATTGATCCAACCAATTTGGAGAGCAATATAGATTTGTGCTATTGTTCAGAGCCAATGATCCAGCTACTATGCCTATTCTGCATGGAAGTTATTGACAGGGAAAAAAGAGCTGGGTATACAAATTGGAAGCAAATTATGCATTCACTGGTTGGTGAATGTTCTAATAAATTGCATTATGTGAAAGTAATGTGATATTATAGAGCCATAGGGAATGTGAAATATGAGGAATTTAAAGAAATGCAGGAAAGTTTAAATAAAGTTCCACAGTGTGAAGGAAGCAGACCCAAAAGGGCAACACGAGCATCACACACACACACACACACACACACACACACACACACACACACACACACACACAGATAACAAATTTGTAAGTGAAGAAGCATAAAATGGCAACACATTTTTTCAGGTCAAATACAAATATTGTAAAATTGTAAGATTTTCTGATTTGCAAAAATTTGAAAGCTGCAAAAATGAAGAACATTTTTTTCTTTTTAACAAATGCTGAATTACAATTTATATATAGGTGTGATTGCATGTATAATAATTCACAATTATTGGAGTTTTTTGTTCAGTGTTTTGTTTAAGAAGAGGTTATGTGGTCTGAAGTGACAGAGACATGGCTTTGAAACCAGCAAGACCTTAGAACATAGACACTCAATAAACTCCAGTGGCTCTCTTCCCACCTCTAACATATATTGGCTACCCAACTCTCAGCATGTCACTTCACCTCTCAAATACTTTAGACAACTCTTGGAAATATGACCTTTTTCAGAGAAACTTGCAACAATTTTCTCCAAGTTAATTCCTTCCCTTTCATCTTAGCTTCATTAGATTTGTTTGTGCAAACTTTTTAACATTTTACATGATCAAATTTAACAGTTTTACATTCTATAATCCTTTTTATTCTTTTGTAATTCTCTCAAAGCTATGATTTTGCAGGAAAGATGCTGATCCGAATTAGTAGAGGGATTTTTTTTTAACTGGGGAATCTTTTCTTTTTCCCTTAAGCCTCCCATGGTCCCATTTTACCTCACCTTAATCAACTTCTCATTTTCCCAGACACCTTGAGGGCATTTGCTAGGCGTTCCCTCTTCTCCTTTTCTGCTCATCTCATGTCAATCAGATGTCATCTTTCACTATCTCTGTTACCCTTGTTTCACAGAAAGGGTGGCCCTTCTCTTTGTCATGGGTGGTCAGCCTTTCTACATGCACTTTAGTCCAGTCTATCCTCTTCTCCAAGAGTAGGTTCTCTCTGTCATCCTTACTCTCTTACTAATTTTCAGTCTTCCCTTCTTTGGGCTACACACCCATGCCCCCTTCATCCTTAAAAACAAATCAAAACCCCTCTCACTAGAATTGACCATCCCTCAGTGATAGTCCCATGCTTTTCCTCCATTTTGTTGCTAAATTCCTTGAGAAAGTCATCTAAACTAGGTGCTTCTACTTCCTTTCCAATCACTTTTGACTCTAAATCTTCTGTATATTTACTGGCTTTCAAACTCACCATTCAACTGAAATTGATCTCTCCAAAGTTACCAGTTATCTCAGTTACAAACTTAATGGCCTTAATCCTCAACTTTAATGATCTCTCTGCAGATTTTGTCATTGTTGATCACCTTCTGAATGTTTTCTTTTCTCTAGGTTTTTGCAACCCCTTTCTCTCCTGGCTCTTCTCCTATTTGTATAACTGTTCTTTCTCAGTCTTTTTTTTTTTGCTGCATTTTTATCCAGGTCACACTCACCAATCTGTTGCCAAGTCTTGCCATTTCTTCACAGCATATCTCTCATATCATTTCTTCTCTCCATTCATCCACTATCCAGTCCGGTACAGGTCATCACCTCATTCCTGGACCATTCCAATACATTTCTGGAAGTTTTCCCTGCTCCAATTTATCTTCCACTCAACTATGAAAAAGATTTCTAAAGCTCAAGTCTGAGCATGTTCTTCACCCCATCCCAACTTCAATAAACTCCAGCAGCTCCCTCTGGATCAAATATAAAATCCTGGTTTTGCTTTTTAAAAGCCTTCCCAACCTGGCCCCTTCTACCTTTCTAGTATTCCCTTCTCTCTTCCTTTTTATGTACTTTACAACCAATCACTATTCTTGTTCTTCCTTGTGGAGAACATTCCATTTCTGACTCCAGGACTTTTCATCTGCTTGGATTGTTGTGCCTCCTCACTTCCACCTTCTGGTTGCCCTGATTTCCTTCAATACTTGACTTAAGTTCTACATTTTGGAGGAGCCTTTCCCAGTCCTCTCCTTTCTCATTCCTATCCACTCCCCAAAACACAGTTACTCCTTTCCATCTGAAATTTCATATATATATACACACACACATATAAAATTCCTAAAATATACATACACATACAAATATATAATGTGTAGACATGTCATATGTACACATGTGATATTTATACGAATATATGCATGTTTTTGAATGTTGTCTCCCTCATCAATATGGCCTCCTTGAGAGCAGAAACGATGTTTTTACCTGTTTTTGTATTCCCAGCCCTTAGTATAAAGTACCTGGCACATAGTAGGCATTTAACAAATGTTTATTAACCTGACCGATTTGGACTTTTCCTATTTCCCAATGAAATCATGGGCTCATTCTCTATCCTTTGCTTGACAATTTTCAAGGATTGTGCTTTGGTTTGGTTTCTGTTCCTAAATATCTGCTATATTAAAACAAAAGTTGCCAGTAAAAAAAAAAGGCTTCCAGTGAAGGAACAAACTATTCCAATTTTGGACAACTCTAATTATTTGGAAATTTTTCCTTCTATCAAGCCTCCATTTGCTTTTTTGGCAATTTCTGCTCATTGCTTCTAGTTCTTCCCTCTGGGGCCTAACAGAACAAGTCTAATCCTTCTTTCCCAGGATGGGCCTTCGGACATTTGAAGACAATTACTGTCACTTCATGTCTTTTGCTCTCTGGGCTAAATATCCCCAGTTTTTTCAACTAATCCTCATATGGCAAGGTCTTCAGGCCCATAGCCATCCTGGTTGGCCTCATCTGGTTGTGATCTAGTTCATCAATAGACAAGTATTTTCATGCTGGTCTGTTCTAACTCTGGTTCATGGCATTTTTCTTTCCATACTCATTTGGATTCTACAAATTGTCTTGGGGCTCTGTTGCTCCATCCTACTTGGGAAATGTACAAACAGTGCAAATTTCCCAGGTGGCTCAGTGGAGAAGATTTAGACTTAAGAGCCAAGAGACATGGTTGTGGTCTTCTACTGCTAATTCACTCTGTAGCCTTGAGCAAATCACTTCCCTTTTATAGACTTTAGTTTTTCAAGTGTAAAATATAGAATTTGGACTAGATGTCCTTATGACCTCAAATACTCAAGTTAAAAAAATTCAACTAAATAAACATTTATTAATGCCTACTATGTGCTAAACACTGTGCACTTTCTTTGATTTCCCTCTTAAGACCAATAGACAAATATCTAATGAATCTCTATAAAAGCAGTGACTTCAGAGAAAGACCAGATACCCACAGGACTTCTTTGGAGAAAGGAATTTAGGAATTTGAAGAAGATACTGTGTTATCTGGGGAAGATCTTATGTTAATTGGAGGTGATCAGTGCTGGGGGCCCAATATGTAAAAAAAAAGTATATAGTGACAGATCCAAAATATAGAAAACAAAATTAGTTTTGAAGCCCTTTTCCTTTCATTTTGAGACTGTGCAGTTTTCAGTCCACACTTGGCACTGTTGGTCACACTAAAAAGTACTTTTGTTTACCACACAGTTGTACTTGGTTAATGGACTCAATCTTTGTAAGCCATAGATACGTGGAGAAGTCTGGTTGTATCTAGGGAATCAGTTTGATACAATGGAAAGGACTAGGTTCTCTTCCATCCCTAAATCTGTGATCCTATGCTATTAGATCCAGCCCATTTTATGGTTGGCTCTTCTACTCTACTCAGTATGCCCAATAGGATTTTGGCAGAGGAGAAGAAGTTGGGCTGGGGAGGACAGAAGGGTATAGAGGTGGGAGGAACAAACCAAGGACCTATCCTTGGAGGAGAGGAGACAAGAAAATGGCAGCTAAGTGTTCAAGGGATAGAGTGTCAACCTGGAGTCAGGAAGACCTGAATTCAAATATGACCTCTGACATTAGCTACATGACCCTGGACAAGTAACAAAACCCTGTTTGCCCCTATTTCCATATCTGTAAAATGAGCTGGAGAAGGAAATGGCAAATCACTCCAGTATCTTTACCACAAAAACTCCAAATGAGATGATGAAGAGTTAGACAAGACTGAAATGACTGAAGAACCACAACAGACAAAAGGAAAGAAACTGAGGAAGGATAGATCTGAACTCTACTTTTAGGAAACTCACAGTCTAAAGGACGTGGGGAAAGAATGGAGCAGGATCATACCTTTGGGGAACTCACAATCAGAAAGAGAGAGAGAGAGAGATAGACAGACAGACAGAGACAGACAGAGACAGAGAGAGACAGAGAGAGACAGAGACAGAGAGAGAGAGAGACAGAGAGAGGACAAGCAGACTCAGACCTGCCCTCAGGAAGTTTATCCTCTGGAGGGAGAGATAATAAGAGCAGACTTTATTTTCCTTCTGGGGGAAGCTTATAGACTGAGGGAGACAAAGAAAGAGGGAATTTGAATCTTGTTCTTGTGGGGGTCATAGCCTTTCAGAGGATGTGATGGACACATGTAAACACTGTAAAGGAGAATATGATTAATGAACAAAATAGGATTGCAAAGGGAAAGGTATCATAGAGTAAAAGTGCCTGCAGTGTGGGATAAGGTTTTATAGGTTTCCTCTAATCAAGGGCTCTGAGCAGCCTGATGCCTTCTTAAGTGCTGGCTTAAGCCTTCTAGATAAGGATGGGGAGACTGTTGACACTATAAATAGGTTCTGCCTTTGGGAAAGTTAAGCTTTCTGTCAATACCTGTTTCACTTTTGGATGTCCTTTTTCTCCATGTGTGGCATCAATAATCACAATGTATTCTTTGACTGAAATAAAACTTTAAAAAATTTCAGTGGACTGGAATGATGGATTAAATCTAATAATGTGAAAATTAAGAGGGATCAAAATCACAGAGGGTATTATGTGTGGTGACATACATGTGAAAAGAAGTCTGAGGGTCTTAGTGAATGCCAAGTTCAAAATGAGCTGATAGTGAGACATGAAGGCTACAGAAGTTAATGTGATCATAGGCTGCTTTAAGAGAGACATAGGGTCCAGAGCAAGGGTGATCATAGATGGTTTGTCTATAGTCTGCTGTGCTCAGGACTAATCTAAGAAACTACATGGTGTAATAGGAAGGGCATTGGATTTTAGAGGAGATCTGGGTTCAAATTCTGTCTCTGACATTCATTATCTATATGCCTATGAACAACATATATGCTCTCTGAACTGAGATTCTGCATTGTAAAGGTATAGGGATAGGCACTATGAAGTTATTGGAATAGGGAACTCCCAGTTGGTGAAATTCTCTCTACCAAGTCAGTTTTTCACCTTTCAAATGATCGTATTAAAGACTTAAATCTAGAACATTGAGAGATTCCGTGACTTGCCCGACATCACAAAGCTGGTAGGTGCAGGTCTTACTGACTTTAAGGCCAGGCTCTATGCACTACCTTTCCTCATTGTAAAATCCAGGAAATAATACTTGCTATATTACCTTGCAAGACTGTTGGGAGACAAGGACTTTATTATCTTGAAGTTTCTATGGAAACATAGTTTTATTGTTATTATTGTGTTAAATTCTGGACTCCGTACTTTAGGAAAAATATGATAAGCCAGAGTAATTCCAAAGAAGAGCCACTGGAATGGTTAGGAAACCATGCAATAAAGAAGATCTGTTGAAGGAATTAGAGATATTTAGTCAGAAGAAAAGAAGTCTTGTTGGGTGGGAGACATCATTATTGTCTTTGAATATTTCTGAGGTTGTCACTTCGGAGGGAAATTGGTTTTATTTGGTCTCAGATGACAGAACTAAGATTGTTGGATGGAAGTTACAGAGAAGCCTCCTTTTTTCCAAATAGAGAGAGGCTTTTTGATAGAGTTGTCCAGTTCTAGCATGAACCACCTCAGGGGATAATGAGCTCCCCATCACTAGAAGATGCCAGTCAGAGGAAAGGAATCCTGCTTAGTATGGGCTGAAATAGGTGACCTCTGAAATTCCATCTAGCTATGAAAGTTGACATGAAATGCTTGGTCCTTTACTGTCTTGACGATTGGTGGAGATTCTATGACCTTGTAGGGTAGAGCCTGTTCTGGACACATAGCAGTTTTCCTTAGTGATGTATTTCCTTTTACCTCTAGCATCCTGGAACCAAGCTCTGTCAATTTCCTTTCTGCTATCTGTCTCTACTTCTCCATTTTCATCACCACTCTTATGCCCATTCTCCAAACTGCTGTTAATGACCCTCCTGCTTCTAGTATTATTCTAGACTTATCTCTCTCAGCCAAAACAGACTATTCACTCTCTCCAGTTCTAGACTTTTCTCTCACTCAGTCAAAACACACTCTTCACCCTCTCCAGTTCTAGACTTTTCTCTCACTCAGCCAAAACAGACTCTTCACACTCTCCAGTTCTAGACTTTTCTCTCTCTCAGCCAAAACACACTCTTTACCCTCTCCAGTTCTAGACTGTTCTCTTAATCAGTCAAAACAGACTATTCATTCTTTCTGGTTCTAGACTTTTCTCTCACTCAGCCAAAACACACTCTTCACCCTCTCCAGTTCTAGACTTGTCTCTCACTCAGTCAAAACACACTCTTCACCCTCTCCAGTTCTAGACTTGTCTCTCACTCAGTCAAAACACACTCTTCACCCTCTCCAGTTCTAGACTTTTCTCTCACTCAGCCAAAAGACTCTTCACCTTCTCATGTTCTAGACTTTTCTCTCAATCAGTCAAAACAGACTATTCATTCTCTCAAGTTCTAGGCTTTTCTCTCACTCAGTCAAAACAGACTATTCACTCTCCAGTTCTAGACTTTTCTCTCTCTCAGCCAAAATACGCTCTTCACCCTCTCCAGTTCTAGACTTGTCTCTCACTCAGTCAAAACACACTCTTAACTCTCTCCCAGTTCTAGACTCTTCTCTCACTCAGTCAAAACACACTCTTCACCCTCTCCAGTTCTAGACTTTTCTCTCAATTAGTCAAAACAGACTATTCATTCTCTCATGTTCTAGACTTTTCTCTCACTTAGTCAAAACACACTCTTCACCCTCTCATGTTCTAGACTTTTCTCTCTCTCAGCCAAAACACACTCTTCACCCTCTCCAGTTCTAGACTTTTTTCTCACTCAGTCAAAACATACTATTCATTATCTCCAGTTCTAGACTTTTCTCTCAGCCAAAGCAGACTCTTCACCCTCTCCAGTTCTAGACTTTTCTCTCACTCAGCCAAAAGACTCTTCACCCTCTCCACTTCTAGACTTTTCTCTCAGTCAAAACAGACTATTCATTCTCTCCAGTTCTAGACTTTTCTCTCTCTCTTAGCCAAAATATGCTCTTCACCCTCTCCAGTTCTAGACTTTTCTCTCACTCAGTCAAAACACACTCTTCACCCTCTCCAGTTCTAGACTTGTCTCTCGCTCAGTCAAAACACACTCTTCACCCTCTCCAGTTCTAGACTTGTCTCTCACTCAGTCAAAACACACTCTTCACCCTCTCCACTTCTAGACTTTTCTCTCACTCAGCCAAAAGACTCTTCACCCTCTCATGTTCTAGACTTTTCTCTCAATTAGTCAAAACAGACTATTCATTCTCTCAAGTTCTAGACTTTTCTCTCTCTCAGCCAAAACACACTCTTCACCCTCTCCAGTTCTAGACTTTTCTCTCACTCAGTCAAAACATACTATTCATTCTCTCCAGTTCTAGACTTTTCTCTCAGCCAAAACAGACTCTTCACCCTCTCCAGTTCGCACTTGGCACTTTCCCCACCCTGTGCCTTTTCCCTTTACTAATCACCCTGCCCAGAATGGACTCCCCTTTATCATCTCCACATTTTGGAATCCTACTTACCCATTGAGGTCTATCCCAAATATCACATTCTTTAGGGTGTCCTTTCTGGTCATCCTGGTTAAATGTGCTATTTCTTCCTTCTGACCTCATGGCATACATACTTTGTGCTCCAAGGTTTTCTTATTCGATTCATCCTTTCAATGACATTTGGACTCTCCCTCTGTTCTTGCCATTGAGCAAATCATCATATTTGTAGCCATCATATTGGTAGGAGCCCCTCCTCCATTCCATATGTGGGTCATGACCCCCACCCTCTCCCACCCTGGTAGGAGCCCCATATGTGCAGTGTGTTACTTATTCAGGCTTTGGCAGAGTTATAGAGGGTTCAGGGGAACTGAAAAAAGCAAAGCCCACCCTGGAGGGGGATGGGAGGGAAGAAAGCCGAGTGAGCTCAGAAAAGCAGGGACTAGGGGATGGTCTGAATAAAGATCTTGTTTCCTCTGAAGCAGCTCCCTGGCTGTGGCAGCCGTTACTAATATGGATGTTAACAGGACTTTACACCTTGTATCTGAGAGCCTCCAAACCCCTTTGAAATAAATGAGTATCAGCTTGACAAAGCTGGGAGAGCGTCTCTAAGGTCTGTTGGAAGTCTAGACACAGTCAATGTACCACATAGCTTAGAGTGAAGAAGGATGTTTGTGGTACAAACTTAATTGCTAATCATTCCCTCTATTAGCTGCTGTGGGAGATTAGACAAAATGAAAAGGCTCATTCTAGTCTTTGATAGGCTTATAGTCAGGTGGGGAAGACAAAGCTAACATGTGTGAAAAATATAGACCCCTAGAATTCAGCGGCTGCTTTTAGCTCAGCATAGAGAATACTTTGGATTCATTTGTTCATCCATCCATCCATCCATCCATCCATCCATCCATCCATCCATCCATCCATTGGGAATGTGGTAGAGTAGAAAGCTCTGGTCCAGGAATTAGGAAAAAGCTGAGGCTACAATCTGACTCTGACCCTCACTAGGCTATGTGAATATGAGCAGGCCATTTAGACTCTATGAAGCTCACTTTCCCCAACTGTAAAATGAAGATAATAGTGTGTATATATAATATATAATAGTATGTATATATATATATATATATATGTATGTATATACACCCTTACCTTCCGTCTTAGAATCAATACTGTGTATTGGTTCTAAAGCAGAAGAGTGGTAAGGGCTAGGCAATGGAGGTCAAGTGACTTGCCTAGGGTCACACAGCTGGGAAGTGTCTTCGCATCACAAGTGCCAGGGGACTTATATTTTCTACCCATTGTGATTATCTTAAAGAAAGCATTTTGCAACTTTAGGGAATTAGGTAAATGTTGAATGCTCCATTTGACAAACATTTATTAAATACTCTTTGCAAGGTATTGTTTCTTTCTTTAATGAATGGAGCATTAGGCAGGAAAGAAACATGCATGTATTAACTATCTCCTATGTTTCAGGCTCTCTGCTAAACACTTTACAAATATCTCTTTTAATCTTTATACAACCTTGGGATGTTAAGTACTTATTATTTTCTCCATTTTACAGTTGAAGAAACTGAGGCAGAGACAGAGGTTAAGTAACTTGTCCAGAGTCAAATAGCCAGTAAGCATCTGAGGCTTGGTTTAAAGCTAAGCCTTCCTAATTCTAAATGCAGTACTTTATCTTCTATATCACCTAGCTAACTTTGAGTAGTGAGTTCTCCATCACTGGATGCATTCCCAAAGAGGCTAGAGGACATCCTTTCAGGGATCCCACAGAGAAGAGTCATGCAGTGGGGGAGAGAAGAGTCATGCAGTGGGCGGATCAGACAAAGTTTCAGGTTCCTTCCAATATTGAGGGTCCACGATCCCTCATCTCCTCCAGGCAGAGCAGTACTTGGCACCATGCAAAGGTGCTGGCAGATGAGTCCCATTCTCTCATTATCTTAATGAGCAGAGAAACCAACTAAGTTATGAGGAAGGGCGAGGGAGTGTGAATGCACGTGTCAGGACAGTCAGCCTCTGATTGCACCACGTTTTAATCATGTCATCCTGATAAACCCTTTGCCACATACTTTCCAACTTTTGAGGAACTGCTGGTGCTTCTCAAAGTGTCATTCTTGGTGATAGAAGAGAGACCCTGATCTAGGATATTTTTCTGGATTGTACACTGGGACTCTTTGCTCAATCTATGGTTGTTCTCTACTGCAGCCAGCTGGAAATCCAGGACAGAATTAGCGTGGCTAAATTAGAGTACCTGTTAGTGGTCCAGTGGATAGAGAACTGCCCTTGAATTAGGAAGACCTCGATTCAAGTACATCCATCCTAGTGTTATGGCCCAGCCAGTCTGCATGAAGAGAGGAATTTTCTTACTAGTAGTTACCTATCCCAATGAAATCACAGATTTTGTGCAAAAAAATGTAAGTGCATGAATGTTAAAATTCGACAAAAGTTGACAAAAATGTTTTGTGATGTGGAAGTGACCTTGGGTTCATACAATCACTGAGTGGGAGAGAATTTCAAAGCTTAAGTCCAGCCCTTTCATTTTGCAAATGAGAAAAGGGGATGTCTAGAGAGGTTAAGATTTGTTAGTGATGGAGACTGAGGCTCAAACACAGACCTTCCTGATTCTAAGTCCAACCCTTTATCCACTCCACTGCCACTTTTTAAAAAACCCTGATCTTTGATCTTAGAATCAGCATTAAGTATCACTTCCAAGGCAGAAGAGCCAGAAGGACTTGACAACTGGGACTGAGTGACTTGCCCAGGGTCATATAGCTAGGAAGGGTCTGAGGCTAGATTTGAATCCAGGACTCCCTATCTCCAGCCTGGGTTCTCTATCTACTGAGCCATTTAGCTACCCCACATTGCCACTCATGTTAAAAGCTATGCCAGTCAGGTCAAACTGAGCTAGATCCTACTACAGAATCATTTAGGCATGGACAGGCTCAGGAACCAGCCTAGCTAAGATGGGAGAAGATTATCATAGATCTAAAAGAATTGATGAATTAATCTCACCCTCTCTATCTCTCCCCCTGTCTCTTTAGTTTATCTCTGTGCCTCTTTCTCTGTCTCTGTCTCTGACTTCTTGGTCTCTCTCTATGTGTTTGTTGTCTGTCTTATCTGTCTAACCACAATTCACAAAACCATCCACTAAAGGGATCTGATGGAGAGATCATGACCTGTGGCATTGTAGCGAGCCCCCGCAGCACACAGTGCATGACTTCACCATTGAATCCATGCTGGCAGATGCTCAAGATGCAGTTTCTTTCCTTCTTAAAGACTCCCTATTGGTATTCCAAGAGGATTCTTATTAAATACAACAGAATTGACTTTCCCAGGCTGAAAGTGGTCTTGCCTTCCTTCAAATCTCCTATTTTGTGTTAAAGGAATGAGCATATCCTGGGCTTGGAGGTAGAAGGCTTGCGTTATGTCTGGTCCTGGCTCTAGCTCACTGTGGGACCTTGGACTCCTCATCTGAAAAATGGGAAGAAATAATCCTTGTACCACCCACTGCACAGACCTGGGAATAGACTTTTTTTTAACCCTTACATTCTGCCTTAGAATCAATACTCTGTATTATGTATTATGAGTGGTAAGGGCTAGGCAGTGGAGGTTAAGTGACCCGCCCTTTGGTGTCTGTCTTTCATCCAATGTTCATCTATAGCTCCAAGAAGCATGTGCACTGGCCATACCTGTTGGTAAGTCAGCTGGAGAGTAGCAGCCAGACCTCAGACCCACTGATGAATTAGGGGGGTGTCTATCTGAGACATGTGACGATTTCCCCTGGTGAAATAGTCAGATGAGAACATTTGTTCCAATGAAGGCAGTTGAAGCAGGTGCTTTGGAGTGCTTAGGGCTTAGACAGACATTAAAGGAGCCAAAGTTATCCACTGTCTCCCAAGCCATTGCTAGTCATCCTGACTTTTGTTTTGCCACTAGACTTTGATGACTTTCTGGAAGCGAGTTAAAGCTGATAACTTTGTTCAACTCCACCTACTTAAATCCAACTCATAAGTGAATCAAGACATCATTCACACGATGCCACTTGTCTAAAAAGAAGGATGAACAACAAAAGAAGTATTTAGAAACGCTTTTTAAATGGAATTGACTATTGATTGATATGTGTGTATCTCTGTATACTTGTGGGCATCCATAGATTGCTGTCTAGTAGGGCTACCATGTAGGTCTTCACATCTTTGCCTCTCACTCTAGGGGAACAGATTAGGCTTATATCTCTACAATGAGAAGCAAAGATGTGATGACCTACATGGTAGCCATAAAGAACACAGAATGTCAGAACTGGAAGGGAACTTGGAGATCCTCCAGTGCCTAGGAAATGGAGTGACTCGTCTAAAGTTATATGCTGAAACTTCAGGAAAATCTGAAGATAGTTGGGGACAAATAAGTGACAGAGCTATGCATGCATTAAGGAGTGAGGGTTTGGAAGCCATTCCTCTTATACCACCTTGCTGCTTGGCCTGCTTCCTCATTGTCCCCAAACTCTGTCATTATTTGGGTTGGAGAATATGCTATGGAACCAGCAAGTTAGTAACAGGTTGGTGAGTAGAACCCAGATCTCCTACCTCCTCTTGGTCAAGTGCTCCTCCTATTACACTGAAATCTAAGTCTTAGCTCTGACTTTTTATGTGTTACTTTGGGTAAGTCATGTTTACTCTTTGGATCTCATGTTCATTACCTTAAAAATGAAGGAGTTAGTGGATTCCACTATCGTAGAATTAGAGCTGAAAGTGATCATAAAGGCCATGTGGACCAGCCCCCTGCTTTTACTGGGGAGGAAACAGAGATTCAGAGAAGGTTACATAACTTGCCCATGGCTTCTCTGGTGGGAAATGGAGCCATACCATGTATTTACCAAGGTGTAAAAGGGTCACAAACCCCTTTCATTTTCTGAGCCTCCCTTATTTTTCCCTGAAGAATAAGCGTCTTGACCAGGATGGTTTTCTCTTTTAGATCAGATGAACCTGTGGGAATTGACACGAAGGAGGGCCAGCTTCAGAGCAGTAATTTTAAGAAGCAATAAATACAATAACTCCCATGTTTACTTGGCTCTGTGGTAACACAGCTCTATAGGAAATGGTTTTCAGATAAAAGTCTTTCCTTGCTCTGGGATTCATGCAGATTTATTGACTCTTCGAGAATAGAATGATACAGTTAAAAGAGCTACTCTGTTTATCTAGGCCAACCTCTTTCTTTTCTAGCTGGAGATAGCTGAGGTCCAGAGAGAGACGCAGATGCCTCCAAATGCAGATACCTCTACTCCCAACCATGTTCTTTGTTACTTTAGAGATCAGAGTTGTTTTTCAGTCATGTCTGACTTTACATGATCCCTTTGGGAGGTCTCTTTTTAAATTTTTATAATATTTTTCCATATATATATATATTTCATTTTCTTTCCTTCCCTTCTTCCTTTCCCTCTCCTGGATCCAATAAGCACTTCCACTGGGTTATACAAATGTTATCACTTATACCTATTTCCATATTATTCACTTTTTCAATAGAGCAATCTTTTAAAACCAAAACCCCTGGGGGGCAGCTGGGTAACTCAGTGGAATGAGAGTCAGGCCTAAAAATGGGAGGTCCTGGGTTCAAATCTGGCCTCAGACACTTCCCAGCTGTGTGACCCTGGGCAAGTCACTTAACCCACATTGCCTAGCCCTTACCACTCTTCTACCTTGGAATCAATGCCCAGTATTGATTCCAAGATAGAAGGTAAAGATTGAAAAAAAAAAAAGAACTACTGGATTTACTGGATTACCTGAAAGTCGTGACCAAAGAAACCTAGACATCATATTACAAGAAGTTATCAAAGAAAACTGCCCTGTTATTATTGAACATGAGGATAAAATAGAGATTGAAAAAAATCCACAGTTTGCCTTCTACAATAAATAATAGAAGAAAACTATTAAAGAA
This sequence comes from Monodelphis domestica, assembly GCF_027887165.1. Classification (NCBI taxonomy): domain Eukaryota; kingdom Metazoa; phylum Chordata; class Mammalia; order Didelphimorphia; family Didelphidae; genus Monodelphis; species Monodelphis domestica. The sequence goes on along the minus strand of NC_077233.1, from coordinate 141,647,841 downwards.
GAAACAGTTAGAGCCAAAGCCACTACAAATCAGTTTTCAGGATGCAACAAGAGATTTGAGGAGGCAATGAGGTAGTTCAGTAGTTACAACATTGAACTTGGAGTTAGGAAGACCTGAGTTCAAAAACTGGTCTCAGAAACTTACTAGCTGTGAGATTCTGGGCAAGTCATTTAACCATGTTTGCTTCAGTTTCCTTATCTATAAAATGAGTTGCAGATAGAAAAGATGAACCACTCCAATATCTTGGCCAAGAAAGCCCCAAACACGATCATAAAAAGTTAGGGATGACTGAAAACAACTGAATATTATATACTAACCTCTATGGGTTTATATCAGCTTGTCTGTAAATTGAGGAAATTAAACTGGATGTCCCCTTCCATCTATAAGCCTCTGTGAGCCTATCATCCATAGTGAAGGAAAATCTAAAAGTTATTGTTCCCTTTCATCCTCTGTCCCTTAGACTACATAATTAACAAATAGTTTCTACCTTGATTAGGCTTGTTAGCCCTGAACAGTATGTGTTAAGCCTCGCTCTACCTCGGGATGAATTCTAATGATTAAGACATTTGAACACAGTTGCAAAGTGAAACCATGCATTCATTAAGTCCATAAAACTACAAAAAGAGCCCTGGGAATAAAAGTACGGCTAACAAATGTGTGAACTGATTTTTCCTTTCTGCAAACATTGGCAAAAGATTAGTCCTTAGAGATGGAGAGTGCGATGAGAATGGAGTAGTTACTTGGCTATTAATCTGTGTTGCTACCAATATGATCATTTTCATTCAGAAAAGGAGCACTCGGTTCAAGAAACCCAAATTTTCTCATTGCTTTGACTTTCCCAGAACCACCATTTGGGTGAAGAGCCCAGAGCAGCTATCCTTTATTCTGTAGACCAGTGTTGGTGAACCTTTTAGAGACCAAGCACCCAAACTGCAACCTTCATGCTGCATGTGAGCCTCCCCACCTTACCCCAGACAGAGGAGGGAGGAAGTGCTCCCACTGGGCTGCTGGGCAGAGGGGCAGGTGATGAGAGAAATGTCCTCAGGCTCTTTGGAGAGGGGGAACAGAGCAGTCCCCTTTGGCACACATTGGCACACATGCCATAGGTTTGCCAACCCATCTCTAGACTTTGCAATTATACTTCCTATATGAGTACCCCCCCCCAAAACCCAAACTGCTTTTCACCTCTATTTTTATGTATTATTTTCTGCCATTAGAATGTCAGGTCAAAGCATACCATTCTTCTCTTTATTTCCTCCAGGAATTTTCCCTATTATAAATGATATGGGTCTTCTTTCACAATATGCAAACATGGAAATATGTATTATATGATAATCTATATCATATTATCTACCTTCTAAGAAGGGAGAAGGGTGAGAGGGAGTGAATATGGATCTCAAAATGTCAGAAAATGATTATTAAAAATCGTATCATGTAATTTGGAAAAAAATTAAAAACTTAAAAAAATATAAGGTCCTCAAAGGCAAAGACTATCTTTTTATTTCTTTCCTTGTATTTGTATCCTCAGGAGTTAATACAGTGCCTAGACCATAATAAGCATTTTAAAAAAGCTTAATGATTGATTGACTAATTTTGACTATGCTGCTGAATTGCTGAGTGAGTTTATTTACCTAAGGCAGCTTGATGTGGAGGAAAGTACGTTGGACTTTGGGTTCAAATCCCGATGTTTATGCTTTACTATCTGTGTGACCCTGCCTGGGCAAGTAATAATATCTATGGACCTCAGTTTTTGCATCTATGAAATAAGGGTGTTGGACTAGATGGCATTAAAAAGTCTCTTTTAGCTCTAGATTTATGGGCTTATGCTATCTCCATACGAAGAGGGATTCCCTGTGTGATCTTGGGCAAATGAGAATTTTCTTTAGGTCTTTAGGTCTAAGTTTCTCTCATGGGCAAAATGAAGGGGTCAGATTGGATAACCTTTAATATTTTTTTCTAGCTCTATAAGCCTATCTATGAACATTCTCTGGCATCAGTTTCCTTCTCTGTGAAATGGGCAAAATTAATTGTTGTTGTCCATACTGGAAGAGAACCAAAATGGCATCATTGGGTGTCTTTTGACTTGTACATGAATTGGATTTAGGTGAAGCAGAATTGCACAAAATTGTCAGCCTCGTTCTCTCTTCTAAAGTCATTAAAGACCAGAGGCAGGACAAAAGTCAGGATAACATGTGACGGCTTGGGATGCAGTGGATAACTCTGGTGTCTTTGATGTCTGATCACATTGAATGCTCTGTTCCATAACATTTGCTTTGGCTACATTCATGGCCACCATCACCTATTTTGCTGGGGAAGTCTTCACATGCTTGGGGCAGACGTCCCCCTAAACTGACCTGTGGGTTTGCAGCCTGTCAATTCCCTTAAGATGGATTTAGCCCATCTGCCAAGATGGCTTTATTGGACTGTGGTTGCTGCTCATGCTACAGCTTCCTGGAGCCACAGGAGAGAGTTAAGGCAGACAACAAAGATCGATGAGGAGCCTTGAAAAGGGCTCTGCAAGCCCTCATGCCAGAGGAGCTAGTTAGTCCTCCCCAAATCACCCCGTACATTTTTCCCCTGCAGAGCAATCCTTGTATTGCTTATGCCACAGGACAATTGTGAGGTGAGGACTTTAAAAATTGTAAATGTTAATGGAAAAGTGAGCTCTGGCTAGTCTTCTTATCTCTGGGTGATGGATGGTGTCAACTCTTCCATTTATCTCATGGGAATGTTAAACTGACCTCAACTACATGAGTGACCCTTTTGGAATGTACGTTTTCTAATATTCTCTGCAGCTAGAAGCCAGGCAGAACAGCTGGAAACACTGTCGACTTGCAGAATATTAGAGATGAGAGGAACCTTAGAAATCATCTTGTCAAATTCCCTAGTTTGATAGATGAGAAACCTTAAGCCCAGAGAGGTAAAAGGACTTATGAGCCAATAAACAGCAAATTCACGGGACCACAGGATTGTAGATTTTGACCTTTAAGAAGTCTCAGAACTCTTCTAGTCCAACCCCTATATTGTATAGTTAAGGAAAATGAGATCCAGATAGGTTGTCACTTGCCCAAAGGCACTTGCCAAGGTAAATGGCAGAACTAGAATTCAGAACCCGTTCTCCACTATGATTGAAAGCTGGAAAAGAAATAAAAAAAGCATCTGATCTATGCCTTTCCTTTTACTCTGAACCTCAGCTTAGAAAGATTTATCCATAACCAACAAATTGGTGAGTGGGAAATCCAATGTTTATTATAGCATCTAGGTGAGGGATTCCCTGATAATGACCCCCACGAACTCTGTGATCCAGTGGCACTGGCCTCTTGGCTGTTCCTTACTCAGGACATCCTGTCTTCTGACACTAGGAATTTTCACTGAATTTCCTTCTATGCCTGCAATGTTCTCCCTCTTCATCGCTGTCCCCTGGCTTGCCTGGCTTCCTTCAAGTCTCATTTAAAATCTTTCTAAAGAAGTTTTTTCTCATTTCCCTTCATTCTAGTGCTTTCTCTCTGTTTATTATTTCCATTTTATCTGGTATATAGCTTGTATGTGCATTTTGTTGTTCATTTTGTTGGCGACCTCATTTGGGGTTTTCTTGACAAATACTTGGAGTGGTTTGCCATTTCCTTCTCCAACTCATTTTACAGATGAGGAAACTGAGGCAAATAAGGTTAAGTGAATTGCCCAGGAATACACAGCTAGTAAATGTCTGAGGCTGGGTTTGTACTCAAGGAGATAAATCTTCCTGATGTCAGGCGGAGCACTATATTCACTTTGCCACCTACGTTCCCCTTTTATCCATAAATATTTGCAAGTTGTCTTTGTCCTTTGACTGTGAGCTCTTTGAGGGCAGGAATTATTTTTTGCCTTTCTTTGTTCCTCCCAGCACTTAGCAGGTTTGGGGTAAACAGAAGATGCTTAATAAATGCTTATTAACTAACTGATCTAAGGCCAATGTACTTTCTACTGTCCCGTGCTGTAAGGGGAAGGCAAAAAGGGCTTGGGAATGGGGTGGCAAACATCTGAAACATTTCTGGGAACTAATAGTCAGTGAGCTACTGTGAGCCCCATGGCAGTGGCAGATGGAAAGTGGTCTAGCAGTGGAGGTGGTGGGATGGTAGAGTCATCGCTAACAAAATCAGGGTTTTAATAGCAAAACCAATTCTTTTAAGGGAGAATATGATACATGACAGGCCAAACTCATACATGAGGATCTAGGGGAAAAACCATTTGAGATCACCAATGGCTCTACGAGGGGCTGTTTTAAATCCACTGCTAAATTATTAAACTCTTGTGCTGGAGCAAAGTGATAAAATAAACATCCACCACTTCCTTCTTTTTCAGAAACCAGGGATGCCTGGAGAGTGGAAAAGCAGGTGGGATATGGCAAAGCACTCAATCGAAATAAAATCATCAAATGCTCGAAGACTCTGGGAAGATGAAAATGCTGGGATAAATCAGGAGGTTAAAACCATTCTAGGCAATCAGCCCAGCTTGGGGCTGGGCCTGCAGGCCCTCCTTCCTCCCTGCTACAGGGTTATGTCTGCTGCTTGAGGAATGGGCTTCTGATCTATTTGGTGTAGGAGGGGAGGAATGTCAATGTGTCTGGGAGAGAGGATGATGGGAAGGAAGTGAGAAGAAAGTGATATGGGATGACGTCACATTGCAAGCTATTGGGTTGGGGGAGGATGTCTGTGGATTCACTCATGGGGAGACAGTAGCAAAGTAGGGAACAGAAATTATGCTTTTATTTTTTAATAAAAAATTTAAAATTAGAATTTTAATTAAATTATTATTAATTTAAAAAAAGCACCGGGCTTTCCTTTATGTTCACCTGGCCTGACATGCTGTCTTCTGTCTCCTCTGTCTACACATTCCCATTGGATATCTCTTAAGCCTGGAATACACTCCCTCCCCATCTCTATCTCTTAGAATCCCTTATTTGCTTCCACACTCAGATCAAATGCTTCATCCTCTCGGGGGCCTTTCCTGATCTTTCTAGCTGCTAGTGTTCAGGCAATCAGATTATTTTTTATGTACTTATACGTGTGCATGTTATCTCCTCTGATAGAATGTAAGATCCTTGAGGGCAGAGACCATTTAATTTTTGGTCCCCACGAAGGCCACTCTTAAGGGAGGAACAAGAAAACAATTTTAGAAGGCGTTTAGCAGGTGTTTTCTGGATTGCTTGAAAGAGGGTGCCAGGAAAAGGCCAGAGAGAAGGAAATCTCCTCTCAATGGAAGCGGGGTCCTGGGATTCCCCATGGCCTCTCACTGCAAATGGAGGGTGCTTCATTACCCCGTGCTGCACCCCCCCCCCTCGTGTGGCTATTGGGAGGGCTGCCACCAGACTGGTGTGCAAACGTGATCTTTAGGACAAGGCGAATGGCTGCCTTCTGCCCTCTGCCCAGCTCTGACTTTGAGAGCCACACTGGAGGTCAGAGCAGAGCCATGGAGAGAGTGAAGGGACTGGCAATCCTGCTCTGCTTGGATCAGTTGAAGAAAAGGAGACTGTTTAGTCTGGAGAAGAAAAGACTGAAGGGTGTCGTGATTGCTGTCTGCAAATATTCTACGGGCTGCTGTGTGAAAGAGAGATTAAACTGATGCTGTTTGGTCCAGAAGGCAAGAAAGAGGTAGGACCAAGGGGTGCAAGTTTAGGGGAATTTGACTTGCCATCATTAAAAAAAATTCCTAATAATTTGAGCTACCGGGTTAATTGTTTATGAAGCTAGAAAGGACCTTTGAGATCGCATATTCATTTCAACTCAACATTCATTTATTAAGTGAACACTATAGTCCAGGCACTGTACAACCCATCCTTTGTTTTTAAAATATTTTTACAGATGAAGGAAAGGGTAGCAAGGTGGCATAGTGAATAGAGCGCCAGAGTACCAGACCGAGAGTCAGGAAGACTCATCTTTGTGAGTTCAAATCTGGCCTCAGACACTTCTGAGCTGTGTGACCTTGGGCAAGTCACCTAACCTTATTTGCCTCAGTTTCCTTTTTGTTCTGCTGTCAGTGTCTATGGAGAAAAAAGGGCTGATATGAATACATAGCATGAAACAATCAGAGTCTAGTTCAACTCCCTTGTTTGACATATTAGAAAACTGGACCTCAAAGACTGACTTGTTCAAAGTTATATAGGTATAAGTGGTTTAAGTAAGTGGTCAAGCTGGGCAGCTAGCTGGCACAGTAGATAGAGTGCAGGGCTAGAGGCTGGAAAGACTCATCTTCCTGAGTTCAAATTCAGGCTCAGACACTTATTAGCTGTGTGACCCTAGGCAAATCACTTAACCTTTTTTGCCTCAGTTTCTTCATCTGTAAAATGATCAGGAGAAGGAATGCAAACCACTCCAGTGTCTTGAAAACCCCAGAGGCCATGATAAAGAGTTGGGCATGACTGAACAACAACAACAAAAAGTGGCAGAACTAGGATTCAAACACAGAGTTCAGAGTTCAAAAACTTGGAGTCAGAGCATCTGGGTCCAAATTTTAATCCTATCTTCTATCCTCATTTGTAAATGGAACGATTGGACTAAATTGCCTCTAAAGTCCACTTCTGGGGCATCTGAAAGGCTCAGGGGATTGAGAGCCAGGCCTGGAGATGGAAGACCCTGGGATCAAATCTGGATTCAGATACTTCCTAGCTGTGTGACCCTGGGCAAGTCATTTCATCCGAAAAGCACAGCTCTTAACAGCTCTTCTGCCTTGGAACTAATATATAGTATTGATTTTAAAATGGAAGTTAAGGGTTAAAAAAAAAGTTAAGTCTCCTCTATTATGCTTTGAATCCAGTCTCTGACTCGAAATCCAGTGTTCTTTCTACTATATGGCACTTCCTTTCAAAGACAGATTATTTCAGTGATGCGTTTATGCCTGAAAATAATCACTGTCTGAGGCACAATCTTCTGCAGACGAGCTTCTTTAAACTTGGCTACGGTGGCCCTTGGAGGATAGACATCCGTTCATCATCACACATTCTATACTTTAGGCCTTTCCAGTGTGATAGGACCTTCTAGAACAGGATTCTTAAACCTTTTTTTTTTTGTGTCATGTATCCTTTTAGACAGACCTCCTTCTCAGAATAATGTTTTTAAACACATATAATAAAACACATCAAATTACATAGGAAACCAATTATCCTGAAATAAAGATATACTTTTTTTTCCTCAACCAATTTCATTGATCCCTGGAAATCTATCCTTCAGCCTCTCCTCTGTCACCTTTGGTTAAAAACTTGTGTCTAGTTTGTTATATGTCAATTTTGTTCCAAAAGAGATACACTTCTATTTCTTGGCCACAAACAAACATTTTCATAATTCCTGCTTTATGATACAATTTGAAATTTATTGCTGCTAGATTTAATTCCTTATTTTTTACATTTCCTTTTATATTATTGACTTTTTGTTTTTCCAAATGAATTATGTTTTCTTGTTCAATAAATTAATTTTTTTGATAATTTAATTGGAATGACATTGAATAAGTCTATTGTTTTAGATAGGTCTGTTGTTTGAATTAAGCTGGCTTTGCATAACCATAAATGATTAATACTTTCTTAAATAATAATTGTTTAAATCTGGCTTTATTTGAATAAATATGTTTTATGATCACAAAAAACCCCAAACAAAAAACTCGTGTCTACTAGGCAGTTTAGTGGATCAAGAGCCAGGTCTAGAGATGAGAGGTCCTGGGTTCAAATGTGACCTCAGATATTTGTAGCTGTGTGACACTTAATCCCCGTTGCTCAGCCCTTACTGCCTTGATAGCAGTACACAATATTGATGGAAGGTAAGGGTTAAAAAAAAAAGAATTTGTGGCTAGAGCTTTCTCATCACCCACAAGGTCTTGTAAAACCACAATTATCCTGCCTTGACAATGAGACACCAGAGCAGGGCTAGTGGGCGGGGTGGTCACGTCTGTGTAATTGAACAAGGCGAATCCCTTGAATATTTTTTAGAATCAACCTTTGGTGTGCTATTAAGGAGCTTTTGTTCAAAAGGCTGCAGTCGTTTCTAGCCTCTGAGAAGCATCAAGTCAGGAAGAGTCTGAAAAACTGCTCAGGAAGACATGCGCGTTCCGTGTCCCTTCGCTGTCTCTGGCTGTGCCTTTGCTTTCCTTTCTGCTACACCCACAGAACCTGGCTCATTGATTGAGCCGGTTCAACAAATACATAATGGGTTAATTCATTGGCGATTCATTGGCCAAAGCAGTTTTAAGCGCTGACCCAGGAAGGAGGTTCTGGTGTGCCCAGTTTGTGGGGCTCCCTGATAATCTTTCTCATTTTGGCTCCTGCTCCCATCTGTGGTGTCCCCTGGGAGCACCAGAAATTGGTTCATTTTGCTCTTATTCGGGGGCCAACTTCAAGTTAATACAGTATGGGATAGGGACGAAGTTGATTACACACAGCAGATAATAAAAAAGGATTTATAGTTTTGAAGTTAAACTCATAGACAGTCAAAGAAACTTCCCCTCTCTGGAGATCCCCGCCTTTCTAGGGTCCCAACAGTGGCTCCAGGCTTTGAGCAACACCCTGGGTTGAAGCCCCTCGGCTGCAAAGTGGAGAAAAAGCGGGGGGTTGCTAGGAATTCGAGATACCCATTTCCGGAGGAGTCCTACCTTCCCGGGGTCCACGTGGTTGCTCTGGACACCAACGGATCCCCTCTTGTTAAGCCTTTCCTCCCACCCTGCCCATCCCCCTCCGCCCACCGCCCACCCAAGCAGAAGGAAAAACACAGGGTTGCCAGAGAACACAACGATTCTCCCCTCTTGTAGGTTTGGGACCTACAGAGTCTACATGAGTCATAGCACCAATGAAGGGTGAGGTTCAGGTTTGCTTTTCCACACTGTGGCTCTGTGCCTCACTGCTCTTTGGCTCCGGCTCCTGTAACTCCTCATCATGGTCCAGGAACTCCCTAGCAGCTCTGCCTGGCTCCGGCTCCTCTTGTGGCTTGGAAGCTCCCATGGTATGCTGCTCTTGCTACTGCACTCCATCTTCATAGCTGCTGTCTGCTTCCCACAGCCGAATTCCTCACCTTTCCGTCCGGCCCAGATGACGATTCCTTTGGATTAATCAATACATTTCCAGCACCATCGTCAGTAGGTAGACCCGCGGCCCCCTCCCCAGAGATAAAGGAAGGTTACTCACACAGCGCCGACTTTGAGAGTCTTTCTTCTGTCTGAAAGTCTTTACTCCAAGCTGAGGGAGGGTGACCTCTTCTCTTCTACAGGGTTCAGGCACTGCATCTCATATACAGCCAATATGCCAGCTCAGCCTTTCTGGGACTTCTTTCTATTTGCCTTTCCAGCTAGCATCATCTTCCCCCATGGCTAGCATCAGGTCATTCCAACTATTTCGAGTTTCTTATACGTTTCAGGAGGGTACTTAGAGGTCCCAGGGACCAACAATATGGCAGACACTCAACCCAGTTCCCAATATCGCCTAAAAGGGAAACTGTGCCAGATCTACAATTGTAGTCTAGTCCACAAAAACAAAAAAACAACAAAAAAAGAGACAGGCAGCAAGGTAAAACCCTTCAGAATTAATAGGAGAATGTAATGCTCATTTTACCAAATTCATTCAGAACACCTTCCCTACCTACTTCAGATTTCCAAAAGGGATGAACAAAGGGATCTGTGGCCTTGTCCTTAGGACCTGTATTGGCATCCCAAATTGCAGAGCCTTTGTTGGTACTCCTCACTACCTACCTCAAAGAAAGAGAATGACTTCTGGATTTGAAAAAGATGATGGATAATCAAGAGCTTTTCTGAAAGTTGGAGAAGTGAGGAGAAATTAAAGAAGTGGGAGAAATCACCACCGGTAAGCAGAACAGAGCCACCTTCAATGAACAATACAATTTTACTATAAATGGATCAATGTATTTTGTGGGAGAAAATTACAAAATCTTAGATCACAAAAATGGGGAAAGGAGAAGTTGAGGACAGAAGAAATGGGTCATGTACATTTATCAAGTTCAGGGGCAACAGTAAAGGGATAACAACACCTGCTAGGTGTTGACAATATATAACCTAAGGGCTAAATACAGCTCTTGGTATTTTTTGTGCAATAAATACAATTAAAATAGTTTTTACATTATAAAACACAGCACAACTTTATTTTTAAATGTGAAAAAAAAAATCCCCAAACTTGTTCTTAGATCGTGGGCCAGATTTGGACTACCAGCTATATTTTGTCAACCCCCAAGTATAGTCAGTATGCAAGAAAAGAAGGTACAGGGGAATGAGAAAGGGGACCAAGGGGAGTGATTGAAACCCCAGGGAATGAATAGGAGACTTAAGACCATCGCTAGGGAGATGGTTCCACTGAAGAAGACTCCCAGGGAAGAATATACTCCTGTGATAGGAAATGGGAACTTTGAGAGGGGTTTAATTTCCAGGGAGTTGTTACATTGAGAAGGTACCTCCTCAAAGAGTATTATGGTTTAAAACAACAACAACAACAACTCTTATCTTAGAATCCAAAGTAGCCATGCTAAGGCAGAGCAATGGTAAAGACTAAGCAACTGGACTTAAGTGACTTGCCCAGAGTCACATAGCTAGAAAGTGTCTGAGGCCAGAGTTGAACTCAAGTCCTCCTGACCCCAGGCCTGGCACGCTTTTGACTATGCTGTCTCAATTTTCCTGAGTATTATGTCTTGAAGGATAACAGTTTTTTTTTCCAGAAGAAGGGAAATATAAGCTTTGTGGGGTAGCTGACACTCAGAAGGCTGAAGGATAGTATGGACAACAAAGATAATCTGGTAGAGCCAATGGGAAAGAGAATGATCATGAGGAGGTCAGCTGTAAAACTGTACAGCATGATTTGGAATTCATATCATTAAGCCTTGTTCCTGTCCATATTATTTCTTTAATGATTAGCATGTCTTAAGAGCATAAAACAATAGAAAAAATGAATAATAATTTGGTTTGGAGAGGAAGCTCAAACTTGGCACTTCAGAAGATTTAATTCAATGAGAAAAAGAAAGAGATTAAAGAAAGAATAAGGAGAAAGGGGAAAAAATCTGTTAAGCACTTACTACTTTGTGCCAGGTGTTCTGCTAAGTGATTTCCAAGTATTGTCTTATTTGGTCCTCACAACAACTCTGGGAGGCAGATGCTATTATTATCCCCCATTTTAAAGTTGAAGAAATTGAGGCAAACAGAAGTTAAGTGACTTACTCAGGGTTATAAACTAGTAAGAGTCTGATGCTAGACTTGAACTCATATCTTCTTGATTTTAGGTTCAGTATTCCATCTTATTCTATCTGGTTGCCTACCTGTTTATGAATATATAGACCACGAATCAGGGAATAAAAATGCACAATGGAACAAGAAGAGAATTAATGAAGAAAGAGTAAAGAAGTTCAATTTGGAAAAAAAGTGAAAAATGATCCCAGCAAAGAAATTGGAGGGAAACAGATGGAAGGAAGATGTGGTTTTGAACCTAAGAGGGGAAAAAGAAGAGAAAATGATAGAGAAAATAGATAACTAGCAACAAAAGAAAATAAATAAAATCCCCATACTAGAAAAAGAGTTGATAAATGGGGATAACAGAAGAGAGCCTGTAGGAATATGGTTATTTTAAATGAATTTAAGCAAAACACTTATGTGAATAAAATATTGATTGAAAAGAGTAAGAGAGCAACAATGACTAATATGGAAGTATGTTTTACATGATAATACATGTATAACCCAGACCAAATTGCTTACCATCTTCAAGAGGGGAAAGGAAAGGAAGGAGGGAGACAATTTGGGTTTTATAATCTCAGAAAATCTGTTGGAAAGTTTTATTACATGTAATTGGGAAAACAAAAAATCTTTGAATAAAGAAAAAAAAGAAAAGAATAAGAGTCAGTCCTGGAGACAGAAGGTCTTGAGTTCAAATCAGGCCTCACTTACTTCCTAGCTATGTGACTCTTAGCAAGTCACTTAACCCCAATTGCCTAGCCCTTACCATTCTTCTGCCTTGGAACCAATACTTAGTGTTAATGTTAAGACAAAAGGTAAAGTTTTTTTTTTAAAGAAAAGAAAAGAGTAAGAGGAAAAGATATTAACCTACCTCCTCCATACTTGAACATAAATGGAGTAAAGTATAAACTAAACTCTAATGAGTTTAAATGTCAATGGACAAGACAATCCAACAAAATGAAAGAGTAGAATAAAGGAAAGACTCTTCCCCTTACTCAAATCTGTTGTTAAAGTGAAATCTTATGAGCAAAGAAGTACATAGAATTAAAATGAGTGACTTTAACAATATTTATTTTGCAGGTGATTCCACTACAACTCATGAAGACCATCTACTAAAGGTCTTGTGTCAATATACAATATAGGGAGTATTGAAAGTATGTGACTTGTTAATTGAGGCCTTGGTGGCAGATCTTCAAGGTTCAGTTTACATTTCATCTCTATTTTGAAGCCTACCCATAGGTATTCATATGGTATTTATTAAATTGAATGGAATTCCAAATGTAGAAAAGTTGAAATATTAAATGAATACTTTTCAGGTCATAATGCAATAACAATTATACTCAAAGAAGGAAGCAGAAAGAAAGACTAAAAATTAATTGGTAACTAGATCTTATATAATATTAAAAAAATCTTATTTGAATGAATAGGTTGAAGAAAAAAAACCAATCAACAATTTCATTAAATAAAATGGCAATGAGGAAACCATACATCAAAATGTATGGAATGCAGACAAAGCAGCACTTAGGAGGAAATTCATATCTCTAAATGTTTACATCAATAAATTAGAGAAAAAGCAGATCAGCGAATTGAGCATGCAACAAAAAAGCTAGAAAAAGAATAAATTACCACCTCCCAAAATTGAACACCAAATTAGAAATCTTGAAAATCAAGGGAGAGATGAATAAAATTAAAAGTAAGAAAATCATTGAACTAACAAATAAGACAAGGAGTTGATTTTGTGAAAAATAAATAAACAAGACAAACCATTGCCTAACTTATTAAAAAAAAGAAGAAAATCAAATTTCCAGAATCAAAAAATTAAAAGGTGAAATCACAAACAATGAAGAAGAAATTGAAACAGTTATTGGAAGTTATTTTGCCCAATTAAATGCTGATAAACCTAATAATATAAGTGAAATAAATACTTACAAAAATATAAACTATCTAGATTAACAGAAGAGGAAATAGAATACTTAAACAACCCCATCATAGAAAAAGTAATTGAACAAATCATCAAAGAACTCCCTATGAAAAAAGTCCTAGGGCCATTTGGATTTACATACCAAACATTCAAAGAAAAACTAACTCCAACACTGCACAAAATATTTAGAAGAATTGGGGAAGAGGGAATCCTTCCAAACTCTTTTTATGATGTAAATATGGTATTGATATCTATACCAGGAAGAGCGAAAACAGAGAAAGTTATAGACCAATTTCCCTAATGAATATTTAATCAAAAATTGTAAATAAAGTACTAGCAAGGAGATTGCAACACAGTATCACAAGATTCATACACCATGATCAGGTGGGTTTATAGGGAGAATGCAGGGATGGTTCAATATTAGGAAAACCATCAGTATAATTGACCACATCAATAACAAAACCAACAGAAACCACATTATTGTTTCAATAGATACAGAAAAAGTAGTTGACAAAATACAAGATCCATTCCTTATAAAAACATTGGAATAAATGGAACTTTCCTTAAAGTGATAAATGGCACTTATTTGAAACCTTCAGCAAGCATTATCTGTAGTGAATATGAACTAAAACCAATCCCAATGGGATCATGGATAAAGCAAGGATGTCCATTATCACCACTTTGATTTAATATTATACTAGGGCTGCTTGCAATAAGAGCAGAAAAAGAAATGGAAAGAATTAGAATAGGCAATGAAGAAATAAAGTTATCACTTTTCAGATGATATGATGGTATACAATTAGAGAACCCTAGAGAATCAACCAAAAAATTAATAGAAATAGTTAACAACTTTGGCAAAATCATAGGATATAAAATAAACCCACATGATATAATAAGCATTTCTATTTACCATTAGTAGAATTCAACAGCAAGAGATTGAAAAGGAAATTTTGTTCAAAATAACTCTAGACAATATAAAATACCTTAGGATAGTATACCTACCAACCTCCCCCCCCCCCAGCACTTCTTTGAACACACATTACAAAACCCTCCACACAAGTAAATATAAATCTAGACAACTGGAAAAAAATTAATTCCTCATGGATAGACTGAACTAAGATAGTCAAAATGACAATCCTACCTAAATTAATTTACCTACTTAGTGCCATACCAATCAAACTTCCCAAAAATTATTTCATGGAACTAGAAAAAATAACAACAAAGTTCACCTGGAAGAATAAAAGGTCAAGAATATCAAGGGAACTAAGGGGAAAAATATGGAAGGAGACCTGACCATGTCAGATCTCAAACTATTCTATAAAGGGATAATAATAAAAACATTCTGGCACTGGCTAAGAAATGGAATGATGGGTCAGTGGAGTAGATTAGGCAATCAACACAAAGCTCCATAGAAGCTTAGCATTTGATAAACCCAAAGATCCAAGCTTAGAGAACGCATTATTTGACAAAACCTTCTGGGAAAACTAGAAAGCAAGATGACAGAGACTAAACATGGACCTACATCTAATACCACACATCAGGATAAAATCAAAATAGATACTTGATCTAGAAATAAAGGGTGATACCATAACCAAATTAGAAAAACATGGAAAGGTTGCCTATCAGACTTTTGGATGAGGGAAGATTGTATGGCCAAACAAGACAGAAATCATTATGAAAAACGAAATAGATAATTTGGATTACATTACATTAAACTTTTTTTTAACAAGTAAAACCAATGTAATCAAGGTTAGGAAGGAAATACAAATTTGGAAAAAAAAATTTAGAGCAAGTATAGCAAGTATCTCTGACAAAAGACTCATCTCTCAAATATATAGCAAATGACCTCAAATTTATAAAATTACAAAGCATTCCCCAATTGAAAAATGGTCAAAGGATATGAACAGGCAGTTCTCAGAGGAAGAAATTAAAATTATCCATATCCATATGAAACATTGTTTCAAGTCATTATTGATTAAAGCAACTATGAGATACATCTCACACCTACCGGAATGACCAACATGACCAAAAAATGGGAAAACTGGTAGAGTGATATATTGCTGGCAGAATTGTGAAATGATACAACCATTCTGGACAGTAACATGGAAGAAGACTCAAAGGACCACAAAACTATACATGTGCTTTGACCCAGCAATACCACCACTAAGCCCATATCCCAGAGAGATCAGAGATAAGGGAAACCAAAATATTTTTAGTGGCTCTCTTTGTAATGACAAAGAATTAGAAACTGAGGGGTTATCCATCACTTGGGGGAATGGATGAACAAGTTGTGGTATACGGTTGTAATGGAATTCTACTGCACCATAAGGAATGATGATCAAGATGAGTTCAGAAAAACCTGGAAAGACTTAGGTGTACAGTAACAGAAATATTATATGATGAAGAGTTGTGAAGGACTAAACTATTATCAGCAAAGCAGGATAACCACAAGAGACTCAGGATGAAAATGCTATCCACAGCCAAAGAAAGAATTTGGAGTCTGAAAGCAGATCAAAGTGTTTCATCTTCCATTATAATTTCTTCATGAAATTTCTTTTCTCTGTGTGATATGTGACTTCTATCATGACATGAACAATATGGAAATATGTATCATCGGAAAGTATGGATATAACTTATGTCAGACTATTCATTACCTTGAGGAGGGTGGGAGCATAGGGATGAAGAAAACTTGAACTCTAAAATATCAAAAAACAATTATCCAAAAATTGTTTCCACACGTAACTGAAAATTTTTTTAAAAATTTAACAAATAAATAAACAACTTCTATTCATTCATTTAAAAAAATGGAATTGCATCCCTCCAGCTAAAGGTGATCTTGTCTTTGAATTCTCTTATAGCACTTGGCATTTCTCTTATGGTCCTTATGATATCCTCTTCTGTGCTCCAGTTAATCTGTGGTGTAGGAGAATGAGAATGCATGAGTTCCTTCAGGTCCTAGATCTACCATGATTTAGCCATGTGACCTTGGTCAAGTCAAATAACCTCTGTACCTCTGCTTCTAAATCTACAAAATGAGGGTAATAATACCTAATTTTGTCTTTGTGTCCCCAAAATACAGTAATGGTAGTGAAGATTTTGCAAATGGTTGTTGAATTGAAATAAAGTAAATCCCTTCCAGACCCTTTCCCCCTGCCATACCCACCTCCACAAACAATATGCATATGATAGATTGTGAGTTCCCTGAGCTTAAGAAAGGGATTTGCATAGTATTTCATTTTTTGTCTTCCAAGGCAGCATAACCCAAGGGCTTTCAATGTAATAGGCATGCAAGTGTTTGATTGGATTAAAGGAGAAATGAAGAAAAATGAGTTCCACTGAATGCTTGGTTGGTTATTACTGTTCTTGGAAATAGCAAACACATCCTTTATATTATTGTTGTTCTGTCTTGACTCTTTGTTACCCCATTTGGGGATTTCTTGGCAAAGATATTGTAGTGGCTTGCTATCTCTTTTTCCAGCTCATTTTACAGATGAAGAACAGAGGCCAACAGGATTAAGTGACTTGTCCAGGGTCACACAGCTACTAAATATCTATGGGGAGATTTGAAACCAAGTCTATCTGATTTTTACCATTCTACTGCCTCTCAAAGGCAACATTTTCTATCAAAATAAAGGACATGAATTTTGGATCCTCAGATTAAATGTCTGATGCTCTATCAGCTGAATTACCTTCAATGGATATAAATGCAGACACAAGAATTTTTAATTTACATGGAAATGGAGACTATTCTAGTGTTTTATTTATAGTTCACAGAAAAACTTAAGGAAAATATGAAAATATGCCTGACCACTTTGAAGCCTTAACCCAGGAAGTATGGAATCAGTATGGCTGTCCAAATGAGTGCTGATTCCTTCCAACCTTATCTTTTACTCTAGCCAAGTTTTGACTTGTCATCAAAAGTCAGACAATAAGGAGAAAATACAGGGCCCTTCAATCTGTACTACTGTCTTTAGAGGTCATCTTCTTTAACCTTCCACCCAAAGCAGAAATTCTTTCTGCTGCTTTCCTGATAGCAGTCAGTAAAAAAAAAAATCTATAGGGTATTTTTTTGTCAATCAGTAGACAAGTATGCGTTGGGTACTTGTGATGAGCTAAATTCTAGAGATAAAAAGGCAAAAGAAAACAAAATTTAGGACTTTCCCTCAATATTCTTACATCTTACTAGAGTGAAATAGCCCTTTAGGTACATTAAATATACATTTTTAGATATGAGGGTGATCTGGGAGAAATTATTACTAACTGGAAGGCAGGGCAGGAAGAGCAAGGGGGCCAGGAAAATCCACTTGCAGAAGGTAGGTCTTGATTTGAGTCTTGAAGGAAGCCAGGGATGCTTCCTTCCTTGAGTATATGAACCACAGCATTCTAGGCAGGGAAATTCCCATGACAAAGTATAGAGACTCATTCTATTTTTGGAGAAGGATTTTCAGAAAATTGTCATTTCATTGAGTGAAATCCAAATTCTTTGTGGCTTCTTCTGTCTTGTCTCCCTTCTATCCTCTGGATTTATACTGACCAAGTCTATTCCCTCTCCCCAAATGACAACCCTTCAGATATTTGAAAACAGTGACTATGTGTTTGTTTCTTCTTCATCCTAAATATTTCTCTAATAAGTTCTTACTGTTCTTATCCTCTATCAAGACTCTCACTTCTGCCCCACAAATGGGTCCTATCCCCTAATATTCCACCTATAGAGTGCCAGTTGTACAATGGCGACCTCCCCCTTTGCCTCTTTCTCCTAATTTATAAGTAACTCCTTATGAGGAAGGTAGGCATCTGGAGGTGATTGTAAACTCTATTAAGAGCAGGGACCATATTTTATTTAATCTCGATATCTTTCCCATGAGACACGGTATAGCATAATGGATAGGATGCAAAGCTTGGAGTCAGGAAGCCCTTGCAGAACCTCGGGCAATTCTAAGATTTCTCTGCTAACTCAGAGACAGATTGTGATCTGTGTTCTTGGAGGGAATTATCTCACCATGACTAAATCACAGATTATTGATGCATCTCTCTCATACTCCTGAGCACAGGGTTCTTTAAGTAGTCGGCCCAATCCAATAAGTGTTTTTTAAGCTCTGGGGATGTAGTGACAAAACAAAACCATCGTTCCTCTCAAAGAGCTCATATTCTTTTGGGGGAGGGCAAGAGGGAAAATAAAGAACATACATAGGTAAGTATATACATAGAAGTTTGAGGATGAGAGTGTTAGCACTAATTTTCCAGTAGGAAATGGTGCATGAGTCAAGTCTTGACCAAAGCTAGGTTTTAAGTAAATATTATTTGAAATGTTGACTTGTACTATTTTAGGCCACTAGGGTCTTTATTTTTTTAAGCTGAACAGTTTTCACAGGGCTCCCAAAGAAAGATCTTTTGATGACCTAAAAGAGCTAACACTGATTCCTGGGGGATTGTCTGTGCAATGAAAACTCCAGGTAAGGAATTAGTCAGTCCAGTGTTCTTGACTCTTCATCTTTCTGGCCAATGGGGATCATCACATGGGCAGTCTGACTGAATGTGTAGCAGCCAGTGGCTTAAGATAGCCGATTACCCCAAATCAACTATATGTAGTCTGTTCAAGGGCTAGAAGTAGACACAGACTTATTCTTGGGGAATAATTTATGCCCTGGGAGAATCTGGCTGATTAGAAACACACACATTCTGCTCATTTTATGGAAAACATTCCAAATGTGGTTTTATTCCATAAAAACAAGGTCTCATCCACAGAGTGTTGGACTGGAGAGTCAAATTTCTCTCCTGCCCCCAATCCTTTTTCTACTCAGACACATTTGTATTTTGTTCTCCTCACTTCCATTTGGACCATTCTCAGTTAATGGTTTTGCTGTTACCTCCTTTGCTCCCTGTGAGCTTTCCTTCTGGGAAATATACTTCAGAATGGAAGGAGAGACTTTTTGATAAGCAAGTTGGATGAAAAAGATTACCCCTAAAACACTTAGCTCTTCACTTTCCCTTGGACCCTAAATCAAGTTGACTAGTGCATTCAAGAAACTTGGGTGGAGTTCCTATTCGTATTATTAGTCTTCAAGGACCTGTTTGGTCTCCCCACATACCAGAATGGGTCTTGGATGGAGAGAGCTAAGATTTCCATCTTTTCTCAGGGGGAAAAGCTTCGCTTGTTGTTCAATCATATGGTAATGTCAATGCTGTGTTTTGAAAAGAGGGTAGACCTAGCATTCCACTGCTAAAAAAAGAAGTCTATCTTGGCTAGGAAAGCATTATGAGAATCTTTTCATATTTGGTGCTATGATTGTTGACTGACAATGGTGACTCATGCAATATGGGGTTGGATTTGTTTGCTCCCATATCAATTCAGACTAGGTCTCTTTTTTTCTGACAAGAAAGTTTCTAGTTCAGGCCCTGTTGATTTCTGCCAATCAGTAACAACGCCATAGTGGGTGTTTAGGTCTCATGACCTCTAATTATTTCTGGACCCTCTGATCCAAGAACATCTGAAACAATAGAGGAAGCCTCAAAAAAAAATCTGTCAGTTCTACAATGGTTGCTGACCTTTTGAGATAGACTTCATTGTTCAGTAATGCCCATCCCTTGGGGTTCTCTGTGCCCAAGAACTTGGGCCAATTACAGTATAGACTGATATATGGTACTCTTACCCAAGTACACACAGAACACAAGCAAACCCAAACACAGACAGAGGAGGAAAGTGACCTAGATAATCAAACTTCTCCTTGCTGGACTCCTGCTAAATAGGGACCTCACAAGCCTATTTGATTTCCCTTCCACCAAAATCATCAGTTCTGCTTTGGAAATGACTCCTTTGCTGCTATTTCCAATAAGATATAGTCAATTTCACTTTATGTGATCTTGGTCAGTCTTCAACATGTCCAACACCTTCCAATACTCACTATAAAAAAAAGTATTCATGAGTTACCCACAAGCCTCTAGCCTCTTTTATTTCTTAGTTTTAAATCCATATTTTAACCTATATTTGGGCATGTAGGTGGGGCAGCGAATAGAATATCTATCTGGTCTGGAATCAGGAATACCTGAATTGAAATCCAGCCTCAGACATTTATTAATTAGCTTTGTGACCTTGGACAAATCATTTAACCCTGTTTGCCTCAGTTTTATCATCTGTAGAATGAACTGGAGAAAGAAATGGCAAACCACTCCAGTATCTTTGCCAAGAAAACCCTAAATGGCAGGCCCAAAGGATCTGACATGACTGAAATGACTGAACAACAACAATGAAATGTATATTTAGCTATCTGTATCCATATTCATATTCCTTGCAAATTAGTCATGGAGCATCCATATGTATATTGACTTGTTTTGGAGGATCTTACCAAATTCTTCAGAGAATTTTTGGTACTTCTTCTGCTTCTATAAAGGATGCTGGCACAAGGCCTATTATCATCTCCATGATAACCTTTGGTTTATGGCCATCAAGAGCCCACCAAGGCAAGATGAACAGTGATCACAAGAAATTGTAGTCTTTCTTAGGATTGGATGCAAGATAAAATAGAATATGCTAATTCCTTAATTGCTACTTCAAGACAGACTTGTAAGCCATTCTTCCATTTAGCTATAATTGCTTCATGCTTTATGCCCTAATTTATCACAAAGTACATAAATATTGTCATGATTAAGTTCTTTAGTAGTACCTCAACTCACTGGTTATTAGAGAAGGCTCCCAAATTTGGATGCAACCCATTGTCCCACCCCAACACTCTGGGTTCACATGGATGGGTAGGGTTCATCAGGGCTAACTAAAAGAGTTCCTGTCTCTTTGGGGCTCACTATACCCCCTTTTGGAATTTGAGGAAAATCTCCAATTATAGCTTAAGTACAACCAAATATGAGCAGGAGGACCTCAAGCTCTTCTATAACTACTGAAGGCAACACAATGAGTATGGGACAGTCTCTGTCCACAGAGAGGTAAGACACCCTATGGAAACTGCAGAAGATGGAAAGGAACCATATGAAGCCATAAACAGATATAGAAACCATGTAAGGCATTTATACTAGTTTCCCTTGGAAGGAACTCAACCTAGGATTGCTGTCAGGGCAGCCCTTTGAGAGTGATATTTCAGTTGATTCCCTATCTCTCTCTCCCTCTCTCCCTCCCTCCCTCCCTCCCTCTCTCCCTCCCTCCCTCCCTCCCTCTCTCCCTCCCTCCCTCCCTCTCTCTCTCTCTCCCTCCCTCCCTCTCTCCCTCCTTCCCTCCTTCTCTCTTTCTCTCTCTCTCTCTCTCTCTCTCTCTCTCTCTCTCTCTCTCTCTCTCTCTCTCTCTCTCTCTCTCTCTTCCTCCCTCCCCCTTTCTCTCTCTCCCTCCCTCTCTCTCTTTCTCTCTCTCTTTCCTTCCCTCCCTCCCTCCCTCTCTCTCTCTCTTTCTCTTTCCCTCTCTCTCCCTCCCTCCCCCCCCTCTGTTTCTCTTGCCATTCTTCCATTCTTCTTCTTCCCCCACAAGAAATATGAGGGATTGGGGAAGGCTTCCCCTAGAAGGTGGGATTTAAGTTGGGACTGAAAGGAAGCCAGGGAGGTCAGTAGTTAGATCAGTGGAGGGAGAGTGCTTCAGGCATGGGGGATAGCCAGAGAGATTGCCTGGAGCTAAGAGATGGGGTGTTTTGTTCATGGAGCAGTTCATGGAACAGTCACTGGATCAAAATACATGTGAGGGAGTAAGGTGTAAAAAGACTGGAAAGGAAGGAGGACGCTAGATTATGAAGAGCTTTGAATGCCAAACAGAACATTTTATATTTGCTCCTAGAAGCAATAGAGAGTCACTAGAGTCTTTCTATTTCTCCATATTACTTTCTTTCTTAGTCTTTCCTTTTGTATGTGCAAACCCTAATATTCTTTAATGATTCAGGCAGTTCTAGACTTGAAGGAAAAAGAAGAGAGCCTAACAAATAGAATTATACCAGGGTGAAATGGACTGCCTTAGTGGTGTGTGTGTGTGTGTGTGTGTGTGTGTGTGTGTGTGTGTGTGTGTGTGTGTGTGTAAGAGAGATGGACAGACAGAGAATTCTTTCTGAGGTCCCTTCCACCCACCAGGTTCTGATTTTTAAAAGATTCCGTAGGGATTAGCCATTCACACTGGGTCTTTTGACTATAGTGACTCCTTCAACTCAAGCTGAGTGCTTTTTGGCCTTTCCAAACACCATTAGCCAGGTTCCTCCCTGATCCCAGGTGCTGCTTCTAGGGAACATTCTGACCATTAGAGGAAAGGCTGGAAGCTGAATCTTGATCTGTTAATCTCAGGCAAAAGACCCCTTCACAGCCTGTGGCTCCTTGTTTCAAATGGCAGACAGACTCTAAATGCCTCTGTGCTCCCCCTACCCATTCCTCCCCGCCATGTCTCCTCACCAAGATTGGGGGAATGATGATGGGGTAGGAGGGTGAGGAATGGACTATTTAGAGTAGGAAAGGGTAAAAGACAGTGGGTCATTTGAGGTTTAGTTTGGAGTCATAACATATTTCCCCCCAAAGTCCTCATGGATTGGGCTCCAGCCTTGTATCAGCAAGGCCCCTGTGGTTAGCCTTGGGGTGGGGAGGCAGGAGGGACAAGTGATGAAGGGAAGAGACAGCTTGGGTTTTTCCTGGGGCCTGGCAGCTGTTCCCCAACAGCTGGGACTGCCCGACTTTGAATACCATCAGGTCACAGATAAGGAATTGTGTAACCCCCAGTCGGATCGGTTACAAGCGGCCCTACTTCCGTTTCATGGAAATAAACTGCATTGGATGGAGGGGGGATTGCAGAATTTGGGGGAAGACAGGAGGGAAGAAACAGATGGAGATGAGTTTGGTCTGCCAGAGAGATTTCTGTCTGGTTGCTTTGCCAATGTGTGTGTGTGCTGCAGGATGAGGAAGAAAGAAGGGGAGGATCCTACAGGGTCTTTTTGTCCACTAAGAAATAATAATAGCTAACATATAGAGTGAGCTCATTATGTGCCAGGCTCTGTGCTAATTGCTTTACAGTTATCATTTCATTTGACCCTCAAAACAACCCTGCAAATGAATGCTATTATTATGCCCATTTTATAGATGAGAAAACTGAGGCAAGCGGGGGTTAAGGAACTTGCCCATGGTTATACAACTAGGAAGTATCTGTATTTGGATTTGAATTCACATCTTCTTGACTCCAGGCCCAGTACTCTATCCATGGTACCACTTAGCTGCTCCTTATTTTCACCCATTGCCTCCAAAGGCAACTCTGTAGATCTGAATTGCTATTTCTTTCATACTCGGTGGGAAGCTCTGGGAGCCTATGATTTCTTAATTGCATGGGCTCCCTTCTTCTCTAAAGGAGTCTTTTCTTCATCAGCCACTTAAACTTTTTCCCCTTTGGTGGCCAGATAAGTATATGGCATGCGCCTCGGTGGGAATGGGGACCCCCCAAACCAGTCACTTTCACTGGTTCAAGAACTGGAAGGGACTTCAGAAGCCAGTTAGTTCAACCCCCACATTTTAGAGACCGGGAAACCGAGGTCCAGATTGAATAAAGAACTTGTCCCAAATCACCCAGCTAGGAAATATCAGATCAAGGATTTGAACTGAGGGCAGTGATTAAGTCTCAGCCTAAATGCTGCTGCCAAAGTCATGTTTCTTAAATGCAAAGCATTTGGCTAATTCTAATGACTTTCTATTGCCTCTATTTCCAATTGCCTGTAGGACAAAAAGAACTCCTCTTTAGTTTTTCAAGTCATGTACAACCTGTCCTCCACCCATCTTTCTAGCCTTATAGGACAATACTTTGCTTTGGGACCCTGGGGGAATAACTTGAGTTTCTTCATCTATAAAATGGGAGGATTGGGCTCAATGACCTCTAAGGTCTTTCCATGTTTAAATATATGATCCAATAAAAAAGTGGGGACAGCGATTGGAAGGCTCCAGAAATCCTGAAGATTCTACATTCCCTTACATATAAGCCTGGACCCCTTTTTATCTCCTATCACAGGTTTTCCTCAATTTGCATGGATTTGAATCCTCATGCTGCTCCTTACTAGCTGTGCAGTCTGAGCTTCTCTATTCCTCAGTTTCCTTATCTGTAAAAATGAAAGAGTCAGACACTTTGACCTCAAAATTCCTTTCCAGCTCTGAGGCTATGATTGATCCTGTGACCCTGACGTGAAGGGTCTGGGTACATTTTATGGAATTCATCCGTTCCCATCTAGATAATCTAGAAATTTTAGTTCCCTTCTAATATCGGAATTCTCCTTCTCATACCTCACTCTCTTCTTACCTGCCAGAGCTCATATTTCTCAGAGCTGCCTCCTTTTTGCCTCCATCCAGCTTCTGCCTTTTTTTTTTGTATATCCCATGAGCTAAGAATGGGCTGTATTTTTATTTTTAAAGATATAAAAACCATTCTTAATTCAGGGATCATACAAAAATAGGTAGCAGCCTCTGAGCCATAAGTTGTGAACCCCTGGTTTAGACTTAAGAAGATGATGGAGAAAATGTTTATAATGCAGCTTGAGTTTAAAACGTGTTGTATTTACATTTTTTTGAGAGTTGGTTGTTAAACATTTGCCAGAATATAATAAACAGTTTTCCTATCAAGGCTACCACCGCCTATTTTCTGGCTATATCCATATATATCACTCAGACCACAATTCCGGTGGCAGACGTGTTTATTCAACCTGCTTGCGGAGGTGAGTTTCAGCTTCTCTCAGCAGGACTCTCCCCACTGTTTAAAATACACACACACACACATATATATTTCAGTTCAATGTAGAAACAATTTTTTACATTTGTTTTCTGACATTTTAGGATTCAGATTTCCTCCCTTCCCCCATCCCAAGGCAGTAAATAGTCTGCTATAGGTTATACCAGTACTTTCAGGCAAAATTGCACATGTCATGATAGAAGATGCATATAATAAAAATAAGTCAGGAAAGAAATAGAGTGGAAGGTGGCCTACTTTGCTGCCTCTGACTCCAACAATTCCTTCTTTGGCTGTGGTTAGGTTTTCATCGTGAGGACGGGACTCCATCCACTCTTCTGACTCTATAGCCATCCAGTTACCTCTCCAACCCCTCAGCAAATAAAAAAGGGAAATGCTGCAGGAGTCTTGGGTTCTTTTTGAAGGCTCATGTCATACCGTGCATCAAGCACTGGCGTGGTGCTCACAAGAATCCAGCTTTAGTGGGGCAGCTGGGTGGCTCAGTGGATTGAGAACTAGTCTTAGAAATAAGAAGTCCAAGGTTCAAATCTGACCTCAGAAACTTCCCAGCTGTGTGACCCTGGGCAAGTCCTTAGTCCCCATTGCCTAGCCCTTATTGCTCTCCTGCCTTGGAACCAATATACAGTATTGATTTTAAGATGGAAGGTAAGGGTTTAAAAAAAGAAAGAGTGCAGCCTTAGGTTTTTTTTTTTCCATTTTCTGAGGATCTACCCACTTATCACTTCTCTAAGTGTGTTCAGTCCCCAAGGGTACCGTCTTTTCAACCTCATATTCAACAACCAGAGCACTCTTTCAGTGAATATAATAACTTTCTGCTCTCACCATTCCTTCCCCTCTCATAACTTCTCATGACCCTTCTCTTGGTTATGAGCCCTGGTGGAAAAGCTTGCCAAACCTGGACATCTTTCAAAAGATCTAGAGTAAGAACATTATAAATTTGGCTGGAAGAAGTTGAACTCCTCCTCGCCAAACAGTATAATAATAACAACAATGATGATAATGATAATTTCTGTGGGTTCCCAGAATTGGGTAGAATCTCAGAGAACATCTAGCCCGATCTAGTTGAGTAAGAGTTTCCTGTACCACCTACCAGACGAGTGTTCCTAAAGCCTTTGCTCATAGACTTTCAGGGAATGGAGAACCCATTACCTTCCCAAGGATCCATTCTATATTGAAGATAGCTTTACTGCAACATTTATCTAGAGAATCGATTCAGTTTCTGCCTCTGTGTGACCTTGGGCAAATTTTACAGATGAAGAGACTCAGTGCTCTTGGCAGCTCTCTAAGACTAGAAGTTGCTTGGAAGGTGCTGACCTGGATTGGAAAAGGGCATTTTCTCATCTAGGTCTTCCCTATAATCATAAAGTCCAGTGACTAACCCAGTGCCTTTGCATTTATATGGTGCTTTAGAGAGTACTTTCCTCATAATAATCCTCTAAGGGTAAGGAGGGCAAAGATCATCATTCCCATATGTGCTCAGAAAGGCAAAGTAGTTTGTCTACAGTCAGAACCAGAAAGTATCAGAGCTGGAACTTAGAAGCTGGCCATTTGATTTCAAAACCAATACTTTTTCTTTGATGCCATATCATCTTAGCACCTGTCTGAGGGCTACGTAAATAGAAAAAGCCATTTGCCTTTCTTCTTGTAGTCCCCAGTTAACCACTTGCTAGTGTCTTCCCTTTTAAGGTTGGTTACCTTCCATCAGGGGTCTTCTGGCAAATATTTAATGACCAGCTCTCTAGTTGACACATTTTTATGTTAATTTGCATTCTTAACATTTTCCCTAGCCCCTCCTTAAGTACCGACAACCAAGAGAACCATGAATAAATCCCTACTTTATGGCATTTGCCAATTTCTGTGGTCTAAATGCTCACACGAAATGCTCAAACTAAATGTTTGAACTAACTTGAACAGGGCCCTGTCG
Source organism: Monodelphis domestica (assembly GCF_027887165.1). NCBI lineage: Eukaryota > Metazoa > Chordata > Mammalia > Didelphimorphia > Didelphidae > Monodelphis > Monodelphis domestica. The sequence goes on along the minus strand of NC_077233.1, from coordinate 141,621,129 downwards.
CACCCCTGCTTTATATCCATTTGTATCTATATCTATATCTATATATCTATATATAATTTCCTTGAGGAAAAGGGGTAGTTTTGTTTTTCTTTGTATCTCTAGCACTTATCCCAGTGCCTGGAACACAGTAAACACTTAATAAGTGTATTTTTGATTGATTGATTGATCGTCTAACAGATGCTTTGAATTTTGCTGCAGTGGTCTCTAAAACCCACTTAAAATTCCACTACAGTCCTCTGGGATTTTCATGTGCTCTCTATCCCAAGCTTATAAAGTATTAGTCTGTCAAAGTAGGGGTGATGAAGATGGGGGGGGGTTTAGCAAAGGATACATTTCCCATTTGCAACCCAAATTCAGAAGCTCATCTGGAAAGTTATAAAGAATCTAATGATATTGTCTAATGGCTAGACAGATGATCATTAGTCTAATTCTAATAATGAGGGGATGGAGTGGAAGAGCCACTTCTTAGATTCTAGGGCTAGGCTTGTCCCTGGATTGCTGTGTGACCTTGAGTAAGTCACTGAGTTTTCCTGCTTTCTAAAATTTTGATTCTAGGATCACAGATTTTCAGAGTTATGTGAAAAGCTGTTTAGTCCATACTTGAATGAGCATTTCCTCTACAACATGGTGGACAAGTGGTCTAGCCATACACACATTTGCAGGCCATTCCTCTTGTAGCTAGCTTTTGTAGACAACTCTGTTTTTCTGACATAAAGCGTAACTCTTTCTTTGAAATTTCTACCTATTGTTCTTAGTTATTGCCTCTGAAGTCATGCATATCACACTTATTCCTCATTGACAAACCTTTAAATGTTTGAAGTTCGATATTTTTCCTAAAGCTTTCCTAAAGCTTCTCTTCTCCAGGCTAAATATCTCCATTTTCTTCAGTTTTCATATGGTGTGATCTCAAGGACCTTCAATCTCTTGACTGTCTTCCTTTCGATGCTCCCCAAGGTATTGATGTTTGTTTCTTCCCTTTTTAAACCCTTACTTTCCATTTTAGAGTTGATACTAAATTGACATTAAATCAATGCCAAGACAGAAGAGCATTAAGGAATAGTGTAACAGTTAAAATTTTAGGAAACTGAGGTAGGTAGAAATTAGTTTCTCTCTGTAAGGAGTATTATATTTTTTATGAGGTTTATTAAAGATTAAGGATTAAAGAAAATACAGGATAAGAAACACGTGCCTAGGCCAGAGAGGCCTAGACAAGATAATCTCACATCATGGAAGAGCCACGTCTGCTCCAAAACGGAAGTCCAAAAGAAGCCTCAGTAGGCTGAGAACTCCTTTAAATAATCATTTGTGTTCTCGCCCAGCCGAGAATTCAGTGTGATTACAAAACATTCTGGGGAAGTGGAGCAAAGGATTCTGGGGATTGGAGTCCTGAAGTCGAGTCTATTTTTACATTAGGCAGCTTTGGATTAAGTGACTTGCCCTGGGTCACACATGTAGGAAGTATCTGGGATCATATCTGAACCCAGGACCTTCTGACTCCAGGCTCTATAGCTGCTCCTTAATGGCTTTTCAAAATTTGGCACCCAGAACTGAATTTAAGATTCCAGATGATATCTGACTAGGACAAGAAATAGGAGGACTATCACCTCCCTAGAACTGACTCTTTTGTTGTTATTCAATTGTGTCTGACTCGTTGTGACTCCATTTTGGATTTTCTTTTTTTTTTTTTTAATTTAATTTTATTGATTACTTAAGAAAAATTTTCCAGGGTTACATGATTCATGTTCTTTCGGCCCCCTCCTCCCAACCCCTCCCATAGCCGATGTGCATTTCTACTGTTTTTTACATGTGTCATTAATCAAGACCTAGTTCCATATTATTGATATTTGCACTAGGATGATCATTTAGAGTCTACATTACATTTTGTGTTTTCTTGACAAAAATAATGAAGTGTTTTGTCCCATTTCCTTCTCCAGATTATTTTTACTGATGAGGAAATGGAGACAGTGTTAATTGACTTGCCCAAAGTCACACAGCTGGTATGTGTGTGTGTGGCCAGATTTGAACTCAGGAAGATGAAGAACTCACAAGCTTATTGAAGCCTGGCACTCTATACTTTATGCTACCTAACTGCACTAGCACTGGCTATTATAATTCTCTTTTTAAAAAAATTATTAAAAATAAAAAAATTGATATTTTATTTTCCCATTTACATTCAAGAATAAATTTCAACATATATTTTCCAATATTAGAAGATCCAAATTGTCTTCTTTCCTTCTTTTCCTTTCTTCTCCCAGCAATGATAAGTGATTTGATCTGGGTTTTCATATATTACCATGGAAAATTTATTTGCATAGTGGGCATTGTTGTAAGAGAATAATCATATAAAACTAAAATCCCAAAATAAGGACTCAAATAAACCAGAGTGAAAAATAGTAAGCATTGATCTATATTCCAATCCAACAGTTCTTTCTCTGGAGGTGAATAACATTCTTTGCTGCTCCTTTCCTCCAATCTTTTTCAGATATATTGTTTTCTAGCTGTTCCTTCTCAATCTTGTACTTGTGAAGTTGATTCTTTGGATCCAGGTAAAAGTATTTACATTCTTTCTTTGTGAGTGGTATTTTAAGGTTAAAAGGAATCAGTGAATGTGGAAGTCAATTAGTAAAAAACAAAATAAAACAAAAAAACCTTTATTAAGTGCTTATTAAAGTACCATAGTGCAGAGGAAGGCAAAAAATAATCCCTGCTCTCAAGGTACTCATATTCTAATTGTAGAAGCAACATATAAATGATTAGATATACCCAAGACATGTGCAGAGTGAATGGAAAGTAATCTCCAAAGGGAAAGAAATAGAAGCTGTGGAGTTAATGAAAGTATTGTAGTAGGTGAGAGTTGGTCTGAGAATGGAAGGAAGATAGGAAATAGAAGAAGTGGAGGAGAAGAGGAAGAGGCTTCCAGTGAGGGCTAAGACACAGAGATGGATGATGGGATGTCATAAAGAGTAGTGCAATTTGGAAGAAAAGAATTTACCTTCTGTCTCAGAATCAATACTAAGTAACAGTTCTAAGACCCAGGAGTGGCAAAAGCTAGGCATTTGGAAAAAGTGATTTATTTAGGGTCACACAACTAGGAAGTGTCTGAGTCTTCTTTTGAGATCTGGTGCTCTCTGGTTGTTTTCCTGATCAGATTATAAACTCCTTAGACAGGGACCATTTTTGCTTTTCTTTGTGTCCCCAGGTCTTAGGGGATATGACAGGTACTTTAAAAATGCTGTTAACTTATTTACTTGACATACCTTGACTGAGCTCAGCTCTAGGCCTCCTTTCACTTGCACTGCACCGTTTTCACAGACATTCCCTTCCACGTTATCTATTCTTTGTCTTGGTAGCCTTGCCAGTGGGAGCCAAACTGATGAAGAGCTATTCCCGATTCTGTTGTGCAATCTTTTTGCTATGCTGTGGGCTCCTTGGTGGGGGAGTTGCTGCCACATGAGAAACCCACCAGCTTATTTTGCCTGCTCCCACTGATGTGATAAAAGATAAACATTAACTCTCAAATGATTTAAGGTGAGATTTAATGTCTGACTATGTCTCAAACCTCCACAGATGCATGACTCCTCTGTGATTCATGGCACTTTTACTAGACCTACCCCACACCCAAGGTAGACATAGGGTCAGTTCCCAAAGAATCATTGGCTCCAGCATCTTTTAACCCTCTAGAAATAGGACACCACAGCATTTTGTGGTTTCTCTGGAAGTCTGCAGACTTACCAATGGCAGGCAACCAATAATCATTTCCAGGATGGCAGGCTTATGCTAAGCAAGAGGCAGCCTGGTGTATGGGAAAGAATGCTAGTTTTGAGTCAGAAGACAGTTCGAATCTAGTCTCTGATACTTAGTCGTGATGCAACTATGGGTAAATAATTTCACTTTTCTGATTCTCAGTTTTCTCATCAGCAAAATATAGATATTGATATTTATACTTCCTGCCTCATAGGATTGCTGTGAGGGAAATTCTTTGTAATCCTTAAAGCATTATATATGTATGAGATATAACAATAATAACCAATGTTTATAGAGTATTTTCAAGTTTGCAAAGGGCCATATGCATATTATCCCATTTCATCCTTCTGCTGACCTTTGAAGAAGGTGCTATTGTTATCCTTAATTGACAGAAGTAGAAACTGAGCCAAGAGTTTTGAGGAGAAACACTTCAGGCTAACTTTCAGAGTCCTCAACCATTTAACCCTTCCCTTCCTATCCACCCTACTGCCAACTCTTTTCCATCACCTATCCATTCCATCAACAGGTTCCAGTCTCCTCTTTACTACTTATAACCCTTGATTCCTTTTGACCTCTTGCTCAAACTATTCCCTCCTGCCTGAAGTGGTCTTCTTCACCAATTGCTATCCACTCTTCCAAAGCCCAGCTCAAACTCCCTATCCTCTGGGGACTCTTATTTGAATAGAATCATAATCAGTTCAAGTCAAGATGAACCTTGGAGGTCTTTTAATGCAGCTCCCTAATGTTAGAGTTGGAGGAGTGGAATCTCAAAGAACTTGAGTGGTTTCCCCAAGTTCACACTGTTCCCTGGAGTTATGCTCAAGAACAGAATCCCCTCCTCCTAGTTCTTGACCTCCTAAAACACTAATTATATACGATTGCTTATTGTTCTCTAATTGTTTTTAGTTATTAAGTATTAGCTTCCCAAGCAACCTTTGAGCTCCTTAAAGCATAGCTGATGGATCTTCCTTTTATTTTATTTTTGAAACTCTTTATGTCCAATTTAGTAACAACTCTAAGTCGGAAGGACAAAGGTAAGTAGTCCAGGTTCACACAGCTGGACTCTTTCTTTTACCTGTGAAGCTCACCATCAGTTAAGTGACACAATGGATAGAGTAGGGAGTCCTGATTTCAAATTCTGACTCAGATGCTTGATTGCTGTGTGGCCCTGTGTGAGTCAGACATTAGGAGGCTTGGGCTTTTTAGATCACACCTTGATCTGTGGCTGGGTGGCCAAGGTGGGGGCCATCCCCTAAAGGGCTATTTAGCTCTGGATTCACATAGAACTCAAATTCATCCTGGAATCTCAATGAGAGGGGTTCAGGTTTCACTTTCTGGATTATTATATCCCCATCCCAGAGCAGAACTTCATGGAAAAATTTTAAACAAAACTTTAAGGTATGACTCATGTCTAGGGTTTGCCCAAATGGGATTAACAGGGTCCCTTCTAGAGTAAGATATTTAATGTTCAAAATAGTTAGAAAGGATGATGGCTATTTATTTTCTCTGCCACAAAATAAATGCTTAAAGCACAGAACATTCATAATGGTATATTATTGTTAATACTTAAAGACTTGAGATAATAATAGAAAATGAGAGTCTGCTCTTATCATAGGGTTTATTTTCCTAATTTATATTCATAGTGGCTTTCTCTTTCTCAAGAAAGAATGTGAAAAAATGGATTTTCTCATTCTCTTTAACCTCTTGCCTAGTACTTCATCCTCTGAGGGTCTTGTTTAGAGTATAGTCCTCTCTGTACAAGTTGACACTTTCTTGGGGTCAAAATATAACAGAGATAAAAATGATTACACTCTGTTGGGTGTTCTGGAGCAGAGGTGGGACTCTGGATTGGTAGAGAGAACACCAACACAAGTCTGGGGATCAGTAGGAGTATAGAGTTGGTGAGAGAGCTTTAGAGGAGAGACATATATATTTCAGAAGTCACATAGTTTTAGGAATTCCTTGGGACTGACTCCAGACATAAGAGGAGAAAAAAGAGAAAGACTTTGGAAGTTGAAGACATGTAGAGGAAGCTGATTCCTCAATAAATCCTTAGTTTCCATCTTGTTTCTCTAGAGACATTGGGGAATTTCTCCCCAGGTAGAATGAGACCTTTCTCTTGGTTTGATCAGAGGCATCTCACTCACAAGCAGGAAGCCTTATTCACTCTATGAATTTTCTGGTAAAACTTATCTGATGTGATTTTGGTATGTTTTTGGAAAAGTGGGCTTACTCACTATTTACTATTCATGATGGTATGTTGTATAGTCAAAGTTTGATGGGAAAGAGACAAACGTGAATGTAATTTAACGGACCAGGGACCAGAGAATGGCTTTTGTTTTGAACCTAAAAGTCATGCCCCTAGATCAATAGCATTTGGGATTGAGAGGTAGACACATGTAACTCTAGTCTAGTACTTCTTCTCAGAAACTGAAAGGCAATTCAACCTCCTGGCCTTTCTCTGGCTCCCTTCAAGTCAGGAATCATAGGCTTCCTTGGAGAGGGACGGGCAAGGTTCTAGAGAAATCTATCAGTCCTTCTTATAAGCCACATTTAGGTAACCCATATCAACATTCAAATATTACATCTAATCCTACAAACTCATACTTCAAGGATTTCATTGGTATGGACTCTTGCTCCACTCATCCAGTTTATAATTCCTTAATGCCTTAGCAGTCAGTCTTTGAATTCTGTTTCTGAAAAATCCATCTGTCTGTGTCCTGCCTGGTGATAAACTTCTACATTAGTCCTGGGAGGGCAGATACAGTCCATGACTAAGACCATACCAAAGTCTTCATGGTGAACCTTCAAAGGCCAGGCACCATTGGTCCATGGATGTCTTCATGTCACAGTGAGACATTGGAGGAATATATGGGTAAAACCTTTGTAGAAGTCATTCTCCTTTCATCTTGAACTATGAAGATGAGTGTGGATTGGATGAGTTGACAACCAGGAAGACAAAAGAAACTAATCAGGCTAAGTATATTGTTACCATTCTTACTTTTACATCAACTTTGCCTGGGAACTTCCAAGGTTTTGTTTAAACTTGTAGAAACTGAAGATGCCAGAAACAAAAGGAACCTAAAAGAATTTTAAGGCTGGAAGGGACCATTAAGATCATCTAGTCCAACTACTTCATTTTACAGATGAAGAAATAGAGTCCCATAAACGTGAAGTAATAAAATTCACCTGTTGATTGGATTCCTCTCAGGGTCTTCCCTCTTTAGCTCCAACCTTATCTTGCTTGTTTTTCAGTTCTCCCTCAGGAGTGCCAGGATTCCTAGGGAGTTGATTAATTTTTCCAGTTGGGAAAATGTCAGAACTAGAAGGCCCTTGAAGAAATATCTATTCCAGTCCCTTTATTTGCAGATGCAAACTTGGCAGAGTTTTCCTTCTATTGAATAAAATATAGAACTGACATTTTTATATCACTTTAAAGTTTGTAATGCACTTCATGGAATCACAGAGTTGCTGATTTGGAAGGGACTGTAACAGTTGTCTAGTCCGACTCATACCAAGGAAAGAATCTCTACGGACATATGGTGAGTGGCCATTCAGTATCCACTTCAAAACCTTCAGTGTAGGGGAACACATTAGGTTCTGAGGTACCTCATACTACTTTGGGATAGCACCAATTGTTAGGAAATCTTTTCCTGATATGAAATTTGAATTTATCTCCTGATAACTTCCACCAATTGTTTTTACTTCTGCCCTTTGAGGTCAAATAGAACAAATCTTTTTTTTTTTTTTCAAATGACAACCACCTTCAGATACCTAAAGAAAACTATAAGGACTCCTTGGAATCTATAATATCATATTCCTGATGAACTATTTCTTCAGCCAGAACATTTCCAGTTCTTTTAACTACTACCTGTATGAAACGATTTCAAGGCCGTTTGCTATGCTGGTTGCCCTATTCTGGACATTCTTCAATTTATCAACATTCTTACTTAAATATGTTGCCCAGAACTAACACAATACTCCAAATATTATCTAATCTGGGCATAGTAAGAGGGTCTTGTTCAGTATTTTTAGTCATATCCAACCTTTTGTGATCCCATTTTGGGGTTTCCTTGGCTAAGATAGTGATGTTGTTTGCCATTTCCTTCTACAGCTCATTTTACAGATAAGAAAAATGGAGGCAAACAGTGTTAAGTGACTTGCTTAGGGTCACACAACTATTAAGTGTCTGAGGCCAGATTTGAACTTAGGAAGAAGAGTCTTCCTGATTCTAGGCCTAGAACACTCTATCTACTATGTTACCTACTTGCCTAAGAGGGATTATCACCTCTTTATTTCTGTAAGTTATGCCTTTATTAATTCAGTCTAAGATTAAATTTGCTTTTTGGGTTGCTTCATCATACTGTTAACTCATATTGAGGTTGTAGTTCAATGAATTCCACAAGTTTGTTTCAGATGAACTGTGATCTAATTGGACCTTCCCCATTTTACATGTTTAAAATTGATTTTCTGATTCGATTCCAAGGGAGGAAACACAAAAGACTCATAAGGGCACATTAGTATTAATACTTAAAACATAGTAGCCTATCACCATCATTGTAATCTCCCTGAAAAGTAAAACCACTTTGTATATCAACTGAGCACATATACACTCCGAGCGACTCAGAAGATCCAGTTCTGTTGGACATTTGGTTAATGCTTTTTAGTCCTTTTACGATCAATTTTAGGCTGTGTTAAGAGAGTCATATCTTCCAGGATTAAGCAGGGGACAGTCCTTATTACTCTATCTTGGTTAGACAATATTTGGAGTATTGTATTAATGCTAGAGATCACAATTTATGTGTTTTTGTTTTTAAAATTAGGATCCTTATTAAATCTCATCTCAGATAAAGCTCAAGATCTGATGAGATCTTTTGGAATCCTGACTGTCATCCAATGCATTATTTATCTCTCCTAATTTTGCAGTTTTGATTATTCATCTAATAGGGTATTATGGGCATGGAAGTTCCTTGAGAATAGGAAAGTTTTCATTCTTTTGTATCCCTGGCATTTAGCACAGGGTCTGGCATGTAGTAGGTCCTTAAGAAATGCTTATTGATGGACTATTGATTGATTTATCCAGGCCATTGATAAAAAAAAAAAAGGTCAAACAGCACAAAACCAAAACTAAACATATATTCCCTGGTTCCTCTACTGGAGACTCTCTTCCAAACTGACATGGAACCATTAATGATGCCACTTTGAATCTGGCCATTCAACATATTCCATATCCATCTAGCCTACATATCTTCATTGTTTCCATAAGAATAGTATGAGATAGTCAAGGTACATGCTTAAAATATAGGCAATTTATCCACTGTATTCCCTTGATCTATCAATTTAATACCTATCTCCCCCCCCCCCAAAAAAAAGGAAATCTGGCATGACTTGTCCTTGATGAAACTATGCTGGCTCATTGTAGTCATCTCTTTTCTTAATTTTTTCTAACCATCTCAATGATAATTTCAAGAATTTTTCATTCACTCATTTTTAAGGAAATTCCAAATCTCTTTTGTCCTTACTGAGTAACATCAAGAGATTGTAAGATCTAAGTGATATTTTTACAAATGTATAAAATTGAGCCTGTCAAATTACAAAGATTTGCCCAAGACCACATAGAAAGTTGGTGCCAGAGCCAGGATTGGAATGCAGGTTTTCTAGCTCATTTTCTAGGGCTCTTATCTGCCTACTAGAAATATTTGGGTGACAGTAAGAGCACTAGAGCTTTCTCTGTATTTCTTTACAACTTCTCCAGTCAGAACGGGTTCTAGTTCAAATAGTCTCAGAGCAATCAGACAAGCCCATAGTCTGCTGGATGGAAAGGGCTGTCTCAAGTTTTCCCTCTCTGGGTCTTGTCAGGGGTGGCCCAGGGAGTTTCAAACCCTTGTGTGAACATCTCCATTACCCTTTATGTTGGAAAAGTGGTTTAGCAGGCATTTTATATTTAATGACTAAAGCACATGGCCAATATGCTCTCAAAATAATTGATTGCATCTGTCCAATGCTATCTATGCAGATCTAATACTATGAGATGTAAAATTTCTGTCTACATATTGTTGAACTGGTTTTCAGTTCAACAAACCTGTATTGTGCTTAAGTACTATTAAGTACTTACTATTATGATTACTTAAGTACTATTGGTTACTTAATATTAAGTATTTACTTAAATACTATTTGGCACTGAGGAGAAACAATAAAATGAGCTCTTTGTCTTCATAGAGTTTATATTTTGTTGTATGTCTATGGCACCCATAGATAGTTATGGTGTGAAATAATATCTATGGAACAATGGTGACTTAAAAATGGGAGATATAAATTTACCATGATGATAGTCTGCAAAAAGTGGTACAAGAGTTGTTATCCAAGACATATATGACTAGAGACAACAGATGGATAGCATGAGTACTGTATTGGTGTCTACAGAATGTCAAAAGAACTAGAGGAAGTCCTCTTGTCCATGTGGTGCATTCTTTGTGGAAGATTCATGAAATGTCAAGAATAAGAGTCTGGATGAATGAGAAAGTATGGGTGGGGTTATGGCTTGGACCATTGAAAAGTATAGCTGCAGAAATAAGATCAGAGATCTAAGGAAATATCAGGCAATCCAATGGGCTGGAGGACAAGGAAGAAATGAATGGAAGATAAGGTAGAAAATATAGGATGGTTTAGTGAATTTGATCAGTCCAAATCAATGGAAAATATACAAAAAATTCCATCAAAGACATGACTATTTGCATTATGACTACTGGTTTCTCTGATTTTTTTAAACCACCTTTTAACCAGTGGTTGAGCCACACTCAATCATTTATTCATGACCTTGGTCTGTGTTTGAACAACTGACTCAACCATTTTGATTGAATTGGCAGGTCACTATTTTCTGGTTGAATTGGCTAATGGCTCATTAGTGGCTGGTTAATTCAATTAAAATAGTTGAAATGCTTGTCTCTGTGTATAGACAGGTTGGTCTTCTTAGTGTTACCCAAAAGAGTCCTGTTCATTTCCGTCTCTGGTTCTTTGTTCCAGCTGTTTCCACTTCCTATAGTATTCATCTGGGTAACCTCTGCCCTCTCAGCCCCAAATGTTTTTGCTGCCTCTTTATGGCTTTACTGTCCTTTATCGTTCAGTTCAAATGCTGCCTTCTAAAAGAAGCCTTCTTAGCTATTTGAGCTCATACTGAGCTTTCCTTGAAAAGGGCAAGCACCTTTACCATGCCCACAATTCTCATCAAGCTTTGGCACAAAGAAAATGCTAAAGAAGGACTTCTGGGAGACTGTTTGACTAATTCACTGTTTTAAATTGCCAGATCCTTGAACAGAGATTCAAAGGATCATAGCATTCAGAACTAGAAGGTCCAGTCTAGTCCAGACCCTTGCATTTTCTAAAGGTGGAATTTGAGGTGACTCACATGAGGTTACCTGAACTCAGCTCTTTTGCCTCCTAATTCTATGCTCTTTCCAATAAACCACTTATCTGGCCTTACAAAAATCTTTTGAATGCATTCTTAATTTCACAGCTCCCCCAGTCCACCTGCTCCTTAAAGTGCAGAACATTAAAGGAAATGAAGATTAATTATGAAAATTTAATGATATACTCTAAGATAATTGGGGAAGACCAATTGTGTCACAAAAACCAGGACCAGAGGAGTTCAGAGACTATCTTTTCAACTTACTTGAATAACACTTAACCCAGTACCATTCACAAGAGCATAATGAATACAATTTTAAGATAATGATGATGATGAATAAATCTTTGGATAGGATATTATTGCATTTTATGGTCTGATTAGATGCACACTCTAGGTTATTCATCATTAAGAACATTGCAGAGGCTATTAACGAAGACAGCCCAATTAGATCTCCCATAAGATACTTGTCAGAGAGAGGAGAAATACAGATGATCTTTAATTCCATTTCAGAGGTTAGATTAAGTTTTTACAATTCTAAGATTTGATATTTAAAGCTTCTCATTCTATGAACTTAAGATTTTTATGTCAACAATTCCCGTGAATCTACAATCTCATGAGTGTACATACTCTTCCTAAAGGTACATATTGTGACTCAAACTTTCCTTGTCATTTTGTTATTTTTCTCCATTTCCTCTCCCAAAACCCTCCCCCAAAGGTCCACCCAATGAGAGCTTTTAATATTAAGCAAGGATCAGTGTACCATTAGGGCTGTCCATTAATCATATCTTGCTCTTGCTGCATCACAAACCTCTCTCATTTTGATGATTCAAAGATCCTTTAATTCTAGAATTCTAAAATAATTTTATTGTGTTCTAAATTCAGGTAAACTAAGATGATTTGCTACATGAAGCTTGGAATTTCTAAATTCAAATCTTTAACACAAGACAAATGAAGTAAAAAAAATTAAGTGGAAAAATATTTTTTCCCCTTACAATTAACCCCAGGGCAGGAAAAATCTTCCCCCACCCCCTGTTTGTTTAAAACTGAATTAAACTACTTTATACCGCTTGCCATGAAGTCTTTGTGAGTTGCAATAGTGACCTCTAGTGGTGAAATCCATTTGTTTCTTTAAGGGTTTGAATATAAGTAATTTTGCCATAGGATCATGATGGCATAAGATGAAGAGAAGACAGTTATCTAGGTCTGGGGGCTATGCAGATCCCTTCCTGGATCCAGAGGTTCGTCTCCACATTGGAATTACTTGGATGAGCTACCTAGAATGACCAGCTAAACACAATAATTTTAAGTGTCCCTCATGTGTTTGACTACAAACTTTGAATTCAATCCAGTTTACTTCAGTTCACCTTGGTACCATCCAATTCAATAATTTGCTGGCAAATATTTAACAACTGGATTTTCAAAAAATGTGTAGGACACATTTGTTCTGCACTATGATGTTTTCTCCATCACTTTCTCAAGTCTAGACATTCAACAAAATAATAAATGCTCTAAAATTTACAATATTTGCCAATTTTGGGTAAATGAACATGTTGAAAATTTAATAATCAGCTTTCTCCAGCCAGTAGGAACTAGTTCTAGTCCAATCCTGGTTCAATTCCATGCAAAAAATCATGATCTAGAGCTGGAAGAAGAGTCAGTAATTTAGTCCAACCCCTTCATTTTATGAGTTTAAGTGATTTGTTCAAGGTCTGTCACAGAGGAAGTAAACATCAGAGGTAGAATTTGAGGCAAAGGCCCCTGAATTGAGCCAGTGTAATTTCTACTGTCCTAATATTTATTAAGTACCTTCTATGTGTAGTTCAATATTATAGTCATTCTTTCTTGGATCAGGACTAGGAGCTTCTTATTTTGACTATCTCTTTATGATCTTGGGCAATTCTCTTCCCTTTGCTTGACACAATTCCCCTGCCTGAAAAATTAGTTTTTCAATCTTATGATCCATTTGAATGAGTAGGAAGATTGAATGTGGGATCTTCCATTCAGAAGAAATGAAATTTGGTGGTTAGCGTCCATTTTGGACAACAAGATCAAGTTATCAGATTTCTCTGAATATTCCTACATGTGTTCGGTGATTGATCATTCATAAATCAAGTAATAAATGCAGAAAGAATCATCAATATTAACCAGGTATAGGCAGATAGGCTTGATGAAAAGATGAACCCTGATTAAAGTCAAACTGGGTATTTAAATTATTCAGAGCTTCTTGTTTTACTCTGATGGAGCTAGTAATACTCTGAGGTACTCTTTAGGCTGAGGCATGCTTGATTTGTCCTTCCTCAATTTTGTCTTTGTATAAAATCAGATTTAGCTATTGCCCTCTCCTATCCTCCTCTTATACCTATTTGTTGTCATCCTTTAAGGCACATTTTAAATACCATCCCTTGGTTCTGGTTCTTTTTCTCTTGATTCTTTCAACCAGAAATGATTTTCTCTTCAGATAAATTCATAACATAACTCTTCCGACCCATTTATCATATCATGATCTATATAACATTTTTCTGTATACAGACCTTATTTCTCCTAACAGACTCTGAGTTCCCTGAGGGCTGGGACTGTATCCTATTAACTTTTGTTTATCTTTTTATTATTGTTTCTAGCTTTCTTTTATTTATTTCTAGATATCTCAACCCTTTCCCCCTCCCCATACCATTGAAGGAATTATCTGACAAACATATATATGTAAATACAAATACTATATATTTTGTGTTTTCACTATTCAGCAGCTTCAAAACACTTTATTCATGAAATTTTTTGGCCTCAACTTTATTTCACACAATCAAAATTACTCAATTTATTTTTATATTCACCTCTATGCTTCATTTGAATAATGATTCTTCCCTTAGACATATTGTGAAAGTTATCTAATATGATTCTCTTCTAATTTTTTATTATGTGATCTGTAATATTCAGGTCATTTTGAACTTATTGTGGTATGTAGTATAAGATATTGGTCTAAACTGAATTTTTGTCAGACTGTTTTTCAGTATTCCCAGGATTTGTGTGTGTGTGCCAAACAGAGAAATATTTTCTTTCCTCTAAAAAGAAATGAGAGAAGGGAAAAACTACTTGTCCAAGGTTATATAGCAAATTAGTCACAGAGACTTAAACATGAATCTAGGTATTAGAAAACATGGTTCCACTTCCGGTCAAGATGGCAGAGAAAGCTAAAGTTCGGAGCTCCAGAAACCCTTCCTTACCGATCTCAAACGGAATGCTCCTAGGGCATCGAAATTCAAAACGAATAGCAGAATAGACCCCGTAAACACTCCTCCTGGACCTGGATCAAAAGGTATGGCCCCCCAAGAGTCGGAGCCCGAGATCACTCGGATCTAAGGGGAAGGCAAAGGGAAGATCCCAGGACTTATCCCCCCCAACCCAGAGTGCTGAGTCTGAGGCAGCAGCAGGAACCTCAGGGCAGGCAGGGGGGCCTCGGGAGCTGGCTGTTCTGAGGGCTGCCCCCTGAAAACAACCTGAGCCAGTCGAGGGGGCACCCAGACAGCAGGGAGGCAGAGAGACGGGGGGAGCCTGTAGCCCCCTGACCAGAACTTTCCATCTGGGTCTCACTGAAGGTCAGTGCCTGAGGGCATACTCAGTCTGAGGTTAATCCTATCACTAGCCCTCAGAGCTCCAGGAAGCTACGGCACCTCCCCCCTCAGAGTGCAGGATCTTCTGAAACAACAGTAACCCTCAGGGCTGGCAAAAGGGCCTTAGAGCTGAAGGCCAAATCCTGAAAACAACCTGACCCAGTCGAGGGGGCACCCAGACAGCAGGGAAACAGAGAGAGACAGGAGGAACCTGTAGCCCCCTGACCAGATCCTTCCATCTGAGTTTCACTGAAGGTCCTTGCTTGAGGGCATACTCAGTCTGAGGTTAATCCTATCACTAGCCCTCAGAGATCCAGGAAGACGAGGCCCCTCCCCCCTCAGAGTGCTGGCTCTTCCAGTGGGCTTAGGCACAGAAACAAGGGCCAAGCCATAGAACAGACAATCTGCCTAGGGCTAAAACCTCTGAACACCAGACAGAGATAAGAAAAGCTAATCCTCCCCACTCAGATAGAGATGGCAAACTCCACAGAAGCACAAAAAACCCAAAATTCCAAAAAAAACAAGAAGGGGGGTGACTTTGGACACATTTTATGGAGCAAAAATACAAAACACAGAGGAGATAGAAGAGGAAACAAAAGCAAATGCTCTGAAACCTTCCAAAGAAATGGAAACTCTCCACAAACCCATGAAGAATATGAATCAGAAATGATAAAAAAGATGGAAGCCTTCTGGGAGGAAAAATGGGAAATAATGCAAAAGAAATTCACACATCTACAAAACCAGTTTGACCAAACTGAAAAGGAAAACCAGGCTTTAAAGCAAGAACTAATAAAGCAAAGCCAAAACACCAAGAAATTAGAAGAGAACATAAAATATCTCACTGACAAGGTGACAGATTTGGAAAACAGAGGGAGAAGAGATAATTTAAGAATAATTGGACTTCCAGAAAAGCCAGAAATAAACAGCAAACTCGACATCGTAATACAAGATATAATCAAAGAAAATTGCCCAGAGATTCTAGAACAAGGGGGCAATACAGCCACTGACAGAGCTCACAGAATACCCTCTACACTAAACCCCCAAAAGACAACTCCCAGGAATGTAATTTCCAAATCCCAAAGCTCTCAAACAAAAGAAAAAATCCTACAAGAAGCCAGAAAAAGACAATTTAGGTATAAAGGAATGCCAATCAGGGTCACACAAGACCTTGCAATTTCTACTCTGAATGATCATAAGGCATGGAACATGATCTTCAGAAAGGCAAGAGAGCTGGGTCTTCAAACCAAGAATCAGCTATCCAGCAAAACTGACTATATACTTCCAAGGGAAAGTATGGGCATTCAACAAAATAGAAGGTTTCCAAGTTTTTGCAATAAAAAGACCAGAGCTCTGTGGAAAGTTCGACACCGAAAAATAAAGAGCATGGAATACCTGAAAAGGTAAATATGAAGGAAAGGGAAAAGGAGAAGAATGTTATCTTCTTCTTTTACTCAAACTCTCTTCTATAAGGACTACATTTATATCAATCTATGTATACTAACATGTGGGGAAAATGTAATGTGTAAATAGGGTGAAAAGAAAGACCAAATAGAATAATCATTCTCACACAAAGATTCACATGGGAAGGGGAGGGGAAGGAAACTCCTATAAGAAGGAGAGGAAGAGAATTTTTACTTAAACCTTAATCTCAGGGAAATCAACTGTGAGAGGGGAAAACACCCAGATCCATTGGGATCTTGGATTCTATCTTACCCAACAAGGGTAGGGAGAAGGGAAAACCAAGGGGAGGAGGGGGGGAGGGAAAACAAAAGGGGAGGGAAAGAGAGGGGGGAGGGGGAGGGAACAAAAAGGGAGGGACTAAAAAAGGAAACATATCAAGGGAGGGGACAAGGGGGACCAATTTAAAGTAAATCACTGGACTAAAAGGTAGAGCTGAAGAAGAAAAGGTTAGAATTAGGGAAGGATAATATAATGCCAGGGAATCCACAAATGACAGTCATAACTTTGAACGTGAATGGGATGAACTCACCCATAAAATGTAGACAAATAGCAGAATGGATTAGAATCCCAAACCCTACCATATGTTGTCTTCAAGAAACACACATGAGGCGGGTTGATACCCACAAGGTCAGAATTAAATGATGGAGTAAGACCTTCTGGGCCTCAACTAACAGAAAGAAGGCAGGAGTGGTAATCATGATATCTGATAAAGCCAAAGCAAAAATAGACCTGATCAAAAGGGATAGGGAAGGTATTTATATTTTGTTAAAAGGGACTTTAGATAATGAAGAAATATCACTAATCAACATGTATGCACCAAATAATATAGCACCCAAATTTCTAATGGAGAAACTAGGAGAATTGAAGGAAGAAATAGACAGTAAAACCATATTAGTGGGAGACTTAAACCAACCATTATCAAATTTAGATAAATCAAATCAAAAAATAAATAAGAAAGAGGTAAAAGAAGTGAATGAAATCTTAGAAAAATTAGAATTAATAGACATATGGAGAAAAATAAATAGGGATAAAAAGGAATACACCTTCTTCTCAGCACCACATGGCACATTCACAAAGATTGACCATACATTAGGTCACAGAAATATGGCACACAAATGCAGAAAAGCAGAAATAATAAATGCAGCCTTTTCAGATCACAAGGCAATAAAAATAATGTTCAGTAATGGTACATGGAAAACCAAATAAAAAACTAATTGGAAATTAAACAATATGATACTCCAAAATCATTTAGTTAGAGAAGAAATCATAGAAACAATTAACAATTTCATTGAGGAAAATGACAATGGTGAGACATCCTTTCAAACCTTTTGGGATGCAGCCAAAGCGGTAATCAGAGGTAAATTCATATCCCTGAGTGCATATATCAACAAACTAGGGAGAGCAGAGATCAATCAGTTGGAAAGGCAAATAAAAAAACTCGAAAACAATCAAATTAAAACCCCCCAGCAGAAAACCAAACTAGAAATCCTAAAAATTAAGGGAGAAATTAATAAAATTGAAAGTGATAGAACTATTGATTTAACAAATAAGACAAGAAGCTGGTACTTTGAAAAAAAACAAACAAAATAGACAGAGTACTGGTCAATCTAATTTAAAAAAGGAAGGAAGAAAAGCAAATTAACAGCATCAAAAATGAAAAGGGGGACATCACCTCTGAGGAAGAGGAAATTAAGGCAATCATTAAAAATTACTTTGCCCAATTATATGGCAATAAATACACCAATTTAGATGATATGGATGAATATATACAATAATACAAACTGCCTAGACTAACAGAAGAGGAAATAGAATTCTTAAATAATCCCATATCAGAAAATGAAATCCAACAAGCCATCAAAGAACTTCCTAAGAAAAAATCCCCAGGGCCTGATGGATTCACCAGTGAATTCTATCAAACATTCAGAGAACAGTTAATCCCAATACTATACAAACTATTTGACATAATAAGCAAAGAGGGAGTTCTACCAAACTCCTTTTATGACACAAACATGGTACTGATTCCAAAACCAGGCAGGTCAAAAACAGAGAAAGAAAACTATAGACCAATCTCCCTAATGAATATAGATGCAAAAATCTTAAATAGGATACTAGCAAAAAAACTCCAGCAAGTGATCAGAAGGGTCATCCACCATGATCAAGTAGGATTTATACCAGGGATGCAGGGCTGGTTCAATATTAGGAAAACCATCCACATAATTGACCACATCAACAAGCAAACCAACAAGAACTACATGATTATCTCAATAGATGCAGAAAAAGCCTTTGACAAAATACAACACCCATTCCTACTAAAAACACTAGAAAGCATAGGAATAGAAGGATCATTCCTAAAAATAATAAACAGTATATATCTAAAACCATCAGCTAATATCATCTGCAAAGGGGATAAACTAGATGCATTCCCAATTAGATCAGGAGTGAAACAAGGATGCCCATTATCACCTCTACTATTTGACATTGTACTAGAAACACAAGCAGTAGCAATTAGAGAAGAAAAAGAAATTGAAGGCATCAAAATAGGCAAGGAGGAGACCAAGTTATCACTCTTTGCAGATGACATGATGGTCTACTTAAAGAATCCTAGAGATTCAACCAAAAAGCTAATTGAAATAATCAACAACTTTAGCAAAGTTGCAGGATACAAAACAAACCCACATAAGTCATCAGCTTTTCTATATATCTCCAACACAGCTCAGCAGCAAAAACTAGAAAGAGAAATCCCATTCAAAATTACCTTAGACAAAATAAAATACCTAGGAATCTATCTCCCGAGACAAACACAGGAACTATATGAACACAACTACAAAACACTCTCCACACAACTAAAACTAGACTTGAGCAATTGGAAAAACATTAACTGCTCATGGATAGGACGAGCCAATATAATAAAAATGACCATCCTACCCAAACTTATTTATCTATTTAGTGCCATACCCATTGAACTCCCAAAATATTTCTTTTACTGATTTAGAAAAAACCATAACAAAATTCATCTGGAATAACAAAAGATCAAGGATATCCAGGGAAATAATGAAAAAAAACCACATACGATGGGGGCCTTGCAGTCCCAGATCTTAAACTATATTACAAAGCAGCAGTCATCAAAACAATTTGGTACTGGCTAAGAGACAGAAAGGAGGATAAGTGGAATAGACTGGGGGAAAGAGACCTCAGCAAGACAGTATACTATAAACCCAAAGATCCCAGCTTTTGGGACAAAAATCCACTATTCGATAAAAACTGCTGGGAAAACTGGAAGACAGTGTGGGAGAGATTAAGTTTGGATCAACACCTCACATCCTACACCAAGATAAATTCAAAATGGGTGAATGAATTAAACATAAAGAAGGAAACCATAAGTAAATTGGGTAAACACAGAATAGTATACATGTCAGACCTTTGGGAGGGCAAAGACTTTAAAACCAAGCAAGACATAGAAAAATCACAAAATGTAAAATAAATAATTTTGACTACATCAATTTAAAAAGCTTTAGTACAAACAAAACCAATGTAACTAAAATCAGAAGGAAAACAACAAATTGGGAAAAAATCTTCATAGAAACCTCTGACAAAGGTTTAATTACTCAAATTTATAGAGCTAAATCAATTGTACAAAAAATCAAGCCATTCTCCAATTGATAAATGGGCAAGGGACATGGATAGGCGGTTCTCAGATAAAGAAATCAAAACTATTAATAAGCACATGAAGAAGTGTTCTAAATCTCTTATAATCAGAGAGATGCAAATCAAAACAACTCTGAGGTATCACCTCACATCAAGCAGACTGGCTAACATGACAGTTATGGAAAGTAATGAATGCTGGAGGGGATGTGGCAAAGTAGGGACATTAATTCATTGCTAGTGGAGTTATGAACTGATCCAACCATTCTGGAGGGCAATTTGGGACTATGCCCAAAGGGCGACAAAAGAATGTCTACCCTTTGATCCAGCCATAGCACTGCTGGGTCCGTACCCCAAAGAGATAATGGAGAAAAAGACTTGTACAATAATATTTATAGCTGCGCTCTTTGTGGTGGCCAAAAACTGGAATACGAGAGGATGCCCATCAATTGGGGAATGGCTGAGCAAATTGTGGTATATGTTGGTGATGGAATATTATTGTGCAAAAAGGAATAATAAAGTGGAGGAATTCCATGGAGACTGGAACAACCTCCAGGAAGTGATGCAGAGCGAGAGGAGCAGAACCAGGAGAACATTGTACACAGAGAATAATACACTGTGGTATAATCGAATGTAATGGACTTCTCCATTAGTGGCAGTGTAATGTCCCTGAACAATCTGCAGGGATCCAGCAGAAAAAACACCATTCATAAGCAGAGGATAAACTGTGGGAGTAGAAACACTGAGGAAAAGCAATTGCCTGACTGCAGCGGTTGAGGGGACATGACAGAGGAGAGACTCTAAAGGAGACCCTAATGCAAACATTAACAACATAGTGATGGGTTAGAATCAAGAACACATGTAATACTCAGTGGAATCACGCGTCGGCTACAGGGGGTGGGGGGAGGAAAAGAAAATGATCTTTGTCTTTAATGAATAATACGTGGAAATGATCAAATAAAATATTATAAAATTAAAAAAAAGAAAACATGGTTCCTTTATTTTTATTTTTAAAAAACCCTTACCTTCCATCTTAAAATCAATACTGGGTATTGGTTCTAAGGCAGAAAAGTAGTAAGGGATAGGCAATGGGGGTTAAGTGACTTGCCCAGGGTCACACAGCTTGGAAGTGTCTGAGGCCAGATTTGAACCCAGGACCTCCCTTCTCTAAGTTTGACTCTCAATTCCCTGAGCCACCTTGCTGCCCCAACATGCTTTCTTTAGATGCCTTCTGAGTTTTGAAGAATGGGAGTAGTGCTGGTTATCTGTAAGCAAGTGTTCAGTTAATCAGGAATCAAATATACTTTAAAGAGAATCAGCAGACTTAAAAGCCCTGAAAGCTATCTGACTCTCTTTCTGTTGGGGATGGATCAGGGATCAAAGGATGAAAATATTTGTTTCTATGTTTGCCAGGCCAGAGGTATTATCTGAGGATTAGTTTTGTACACTGGATATGCCTGTGCCTTCATCAGCCAATTTTCCTCTGTCCAATTGCTATTTGTGCTGCAGATATTTATTCCTTATTACTTTGTTCCTTCTATAGAAGTCCTTCACCCCTATATCTGGTGCTTATACTGGGAAGCATCCAGGCAAGAAACTTCTAATTTCCTAGCTGATTGACTTCTACCTCTTTGTGATCTTGGAAGGATAAAACCAATCAGATCAGCCTGAGTCAGATCCAATCCCTTCCTCTAAAGTCCTGAATTGGGAGTGAAAAGGTACTGAGGATCCCAGTCAGAGAACTTGGGTAGGACCAGTCCCTTTCTAGACTTTAGAGTCCTTCCTCCTGCCATGGCTTGAAGATCACAGTGGCCAAGGCTCCCTAATGGCTTTCCTGGTTGTATCTTTTCCCTTGATCTTTCAAGTTCTATTTTGGACATGCTGATCCTGGTTCCAATTTTATCCTTGTCTCCTCTTCCATTTTGCCTTCACTATCACTAGTTAAGCTCCATGGTCTTTTGTTAAACATGTCAGATTGACTCATCTCATTCTTCTGTAAAACTTCTTTAGTTTCAGCAAGCATCACCCCCCACCCCCCCAGCAAAAAATCAGTGTTGTTTTGTCTGGAAAAATTTTTTTTTGTCCAAGGTTGCACATAAATAAATAAAAAGAAAAAAGGAAAACTAAATTCCATGAAATATTATAGGTTTAGTGCATTTATGTGAAGCTAGCCCTTGGACAGGAAAAAGGTGAAGTATATATAGAGTTGGACTCTCCAAATACTTTCTTACATTTAGGTTATAGTGATCAATCGTGTTGGTGGAGAGGTTGTAATAGTTAATTTAAAAATTCCTTACCTTCAATCTTAGAATCAATACTGTGTATTAGTTCTAAGGCAGAAAAGTAGTAGGCAATGGGGGTTGAGTGACTTGCCCAGGGTAACACAGCTAGGAAGTGTGAGGTCATATTTGAACTCAGGACCTCCCTCCTGTTGGTCTGGCTCTCAATTCACTGAGCCACTTAGCTGCATCCCTGTGAGACTGCACTTTACAGGAAGAGCCAGTAATCAACTAAGTTTACTCCAAAGGACTGAAGTTCTATGATGGAAATTTCAGGTGCTGTGACAATTATATGGGGACATATTTTGGGGTAAAATGTCACATCAGCATACCTCACATTCTTCTCATAAGTTTCTTTTCC
The DNA here is from genome assembly GCF_027887165.1 of Monodelphis domestica. NCBI lineage: Eukaryota > Metazoa > Chordata > Mammalia > Didelphimorphia > Didelphidae > Monodelphis > Monodelphis domestica. The sequence goes on along the minus strand of NC_077233.1, from coordinate 141,598,632 downwards.
CTTTACTTTGTTCTTTTCCTTAAAGTATATTAATAATAGAAGAATAGGTAAAAAAGAAGGGAGGCTTTCCCTTCCTTATAATGAAGAGTGTTGGATGGTTTGTCTCACTGGTAGGATGTAAGTAACACTAGTGAAGAAGCTGAGTGGACTAGGTGGTGAGGGAGTATGGGGGTTGAGTTCGTGAACCCTGTTGATGGAGGGAACATGTCAGGATCTCTCCCTCACTAGGGTGACCTGGAGCAGGGGTTTGAGGTAACCTCCAGAGAGAAATGACTTTCTCTCTGTTTTCTCAATGGATATCTAACAGACTTTATCCCTTGAATTCCTATGAGAGCAAAAACTGAGAGGAAGACATGACAGTTCCCCTGTCAGCAACTTCTGAGGAAGATTTCCATTCTACCTTCCTCAATGGAGAATGTGTGGCAGACCCAGTCTGGTTCTGCCTCAGATACGAGCTGGACTCAAGCTTTGAGCCCTGTCTCCAATTACCCAACACCCTTCCTGTTGAAGAGATAGGCCAAACCCAAATCTGACTTAGAGCTAAGGATTTATTTGAAAGGAAGGGATAGAAACAAAGTTGAAGGAAAATGGGAGGAGGCTGCCCTGTCAAGGTAAACCCACAGCAGCTGGATCAAGGGCCAGTGCCCAAAGCCACAAATGCCTCAGCCCCTTTCCCAACTGACTGTTCTCTTTATGATCTCTAAGCTAGTATATCTTAACCTAAATCTAAATCAGTTCAGGGAAGGTTAGAAGAGATGAAGAAGAAGGAAGAAGCTTGGGCTCAGGCTTTGTGTGAGTCCTTTCCAGCTCCTCTTTAGGAACAGAGATCTTGATGGCAGCTTGAGAAAACAGTAGAATGGATTTCTTGAGAGAATACAGCTTCAGGAGTTAAAGGCAGGAAATCTGGGACCTCTCATGGCTTTGGGAGGGTCCTTCAGCCACTTAGAACTGAACTTCACCACTCTCAGCCTTAAATCAGAAGATCTAGGGCTCTCCAGAATCTCCCTCAGCCCTTGGTTCTCTTCTCACAATCCTTTGCTGTCCAAACCATCACCCCAGCTCCTGTCCATCAATTGTAGAATTCCAAAGGTCTCCCTTTCAAATCCCTACAGTATCTGTCAGATTTATGGATAAGAAAGGAATTTTTGAGTCAATAAGAGATGGAAAAATAAATGGGAATGTTTTTGTACAAATAAAATAAATGCTGCCAAGATTAGAAGGAAAGCAGAAAATTAGGAAATTTTTTTATACTTAGTCTCTGAGATAGAGATCTCATATCTAAAATATATAGAGGACCTTGTCAAATTTATAAGAATAAGAGCCATCCTCCAATTGATAAATGGGCAAAAGATATGACCAGCTATTTTTCAGATGAAGACATCAAAGCCATATTTAGATATATGAAAAAATGCTCTAAATCAATACTGATAAGAGAAATGCAAACCAAAACAAATCTGAGGTATTATCTCACATCCATCAGGTGGGATATAATGACAAAGGGACAAAACAACATATGTTTGAAGGGATATGAAAAAATGGGGATACTAATGCACTGGTGGTGGAATTATGAACAATCCAACCACTTAAAAAAAGCAATTTGGAATTATAACCAGAGCTATAAAACTGTGTATACCTTCAGATCCAGCAAGACCACTGCTCTATTTGTCTCCACAAAGAACTGGAAAACGAGAGGATGCCTATCATTTGGGGAATGGTTAAACAAATTGTGGTATTGTGATTTTGTTTTTCACATGAATTTTGATTCTGTATTCATTGTCTTTTGTATTTTGGAATTTAAATGTAGAAACATTCCGTAGATTTCACTTTAAAATTTTTCAGAATTGTATCTGATTATATTTTGTCAGTTGTAATCAAATAAAAATTTTTGTCTCTTTAAAAAAATTATGATGGATTGTGATGAAATACTACTACACCATAAGAAATGATGAGCAGGCTAATTAAAAAAAATAATTTAGAACTATATGGGATAACAAACAGTGAAATGAATAAAAACAAGGGAACAGAACATATATAGCTACAGATTTTATACTTGAAGAACAACTTGTGAATGCCTCCTCCAGAGAATGAACTGAAAAATGGAAACATGAAAGACACAATTTATATATACATATCTATCTCCTGGATGATGCTTTCTATGATATGGGGAAGGGAAGGGATGGGGGCAGAGACACTTGTAAGTAAATTCTATTAATAAAAAAGAATAGTAATAATAATTTACATTTAATATATTAATGTTTGAAATTACTTTCACACCTATTATTAGGGTAAAGTGGAAAGAGCCCTGGACTTGGAATTTGGTCTAGCTTTGTCACTTTTCTGCTTCAAAAACTCCTGTGGCTTCCTATTACCACGAGGATCAAGTAAAGATCTTTTCATTTGCCATTTAAATCCTTTATAATCTGGCACTACCAGGCCTTCTAAGGCTTTGTAGTCCTTGGTTCTCCCAGTTTGATGGGAACGTTTTTCCTCTGGCATAGACCTTTGTGTCCACCAGGTGGCACTAGGGAGACATCAACTCAGTGAGGGCTGATTAGCTGGATCACTTGGGAGAGATTGGGGGAAAAACCAAAAACAACAACCCGAGGGAGGATGAGAAAGATCCCCAAACAGAATGGGACACCTTGGCTGGTAATGGGTTCCTCCTCCATAGACCTTCACATAAGAATGGCCATCAGTCTCCATAGATTCAGAGCCTTCCTGCATCCATTACAGAGAAAGGGCTGGAAGAGCTTGATGGAGTGGGGCTGCGGCACTGGAAGGGGGTCCAAACCAAAGAATGGGGAACTCAGGTGTATACAGGGGTCTTCTGGCAAATGTCTAACAACCTGTTTTGCAGGAGGTGGGATGAGGAGGGAAATGCATTCGGGGTTTCCTTTAAAGTTTATGCATAGTTAACATTTTTTCATCACTTTCTTAAGTCTAGACACACACACAAATAATAAGTCAACCCCTGATTTGTAACCTTTGCTGATTTCTGAGGTGTAAATTTTCACACTGAAAAGTTAATCATTGGCTTGCACATAAGCCTATATGATCCTGCTACAACACACTCCTGGAACCATCCTTAGGGCATTTGGGGTCTGGGTTGTAGAACTTTGGTGGATCTGGATCCCCCCCACCCCCACCCCTTTTGGTGGAGGGAGGGAGATCTTGAAGGGCAAATTATATCATGTGCATCCTCCTCAGTCCAGTCTCACTTGCTTTCTTCAAAGAAGCTCTACTTTTATGACTCACTTCATTGAAATCATCCCCAAACTCCTGAAGGCTATGCCAGAGAGGCATAAAGTTTAGCAAGAGCTACCTGGTTGGAAAGGCTTCATATTCAGGCCTGTTGATAAGCCGTAGATCTTATACAGAGCAACCTGGCTCAGCTCTGAGAGAGTCATCATTTGAAGGCTAGTCCTTGGATGATCATTAAAAAAAAAAAAATTAAACTATCCTTGAAACACCAAAGTAGTCTTTGTCATTATTTTCACCTCTGGTCCATTGACTCATCCCTAACCTGTCACTCCATCAGTTGTACCCTGGCTCTACATCCCTGGCCTCACTGATGATTCACTAGGAGCTCTCTCAGAATCCTTTGGCTCTTGACCTTTTGCCATTCTAGAATGTAAATCTTATTCCACTGAGGTTTGCTGCTTGCTAGGCAAATCATTTATCCTCCATGAGTCTTGGTTTCCTCATGTATAACTATAGATGATATAAAATGAAGGAGTTGGATTAGATAGCCTTTGAGGTTGCTTCCAACTCCACGTCTATGACCCTTGGGAGGTCCTGGATAGCTGGTTTTTCCACTCCTGTTCCTTAACCCATAAAAGTCATGCTAATTTTACACATTCTAAATTCAGTTATTTATCTCCAAAATACTGCCTAAACTAATTTAGTTAGTATTGTAATCATTACTCTAGCTGGACCTATCCATGGACAATGAATATTTTTCCATTCATAGTCCATGATCCAAGCCAAGACCCTTGCTATTTATTCTTCATATGTAGAATCTGTGGGAAGTCCTTAATATTTGATTTCTCCATTCTTTTTCCAGAGTTCCTGAAAATCACTGGAAAAAGTCATGAAATGGAGCTTCATTTTCATGGTTCATAGTCTCAGTGGGGTTTTTGCTGCTTCTTGGGCATCCTCCTGCTTTACCCTTGTCAACTCATAGCACCAAAGATTTAAAGCTGGAAGAGAAATGAGAAGTTATCTAGTTCAACTCCCTCATTTCACATACAAGGAAATGTAGGCCAAACAAAATGAAATTATTCCAATTCCCTGAGGTCACACAGCATAGTATTCCACCTAAGGCAGGGCTAGCAGGCAACAGAATCAGAATTCTAAACCAAGACTTCTGATTCCAAATCCAGTCCTTTTCAATGTACAACCAAAGCAATGATTCCAAACCTTTTCTTCTTTCTTTTTGCTCCCACCCACAGCCCAATTCTCACATTCATAGAAAAACAAACAAACAAACAAAAACCTGCCCTGAAAGGCAGGTTTCTCATCTGTCAACAACCTGAAAGGTCAAATAACCAAGAGGGTGCATGAGGAATTCTACTCATGATCATATAGGAGCATTAGTACAGGGTGGAGGAAGAAAAGGCAAGAAATCAACATTTGAAAAACCCAAACAAACCATGAAACTTGGGAAAATATAGTAAATCAGAAAAATCATTAATATGTTATATTGCTGGCACATTTTGGGACTGACCTGCTTTCCTGAATCTTTCATCCTCCAGTCAGTTCACATATTCATCAACTTTGAATACTTTACTGCCGCCCTTTCCCGTTTAAAAAAAAAAAAATTTGTTTACCTCCTCATTGGGGCCATTTCACTTTTACTTCTAGGCAGCGATTGCCTTTCTCAAACTATGTCTGCTTTATTATCCACTTGCTTTTCCCTGTGTGGATGGCTAGCTTAATCACAGCTGAGGAACCATGGCCATCACTGAAAAGACTTTAATATTTCTGTGCTTGATGAAATTAATCTCTCCTGCCCCTATATCCAATCAGTTGCCAAGGATTGCTGATGTCACCTTTGTAATTTCTCTTGAAAATGCACTTCCTCTCTTCTAACCCTGCCACCCACTGGGGTACAAGCCCTTATCACCTCATGGCTAGACAATTGACTGGGGTACTGGTAGGTCTGCCTGCTGCAATTCTCTCTTTATTCCCATCTATCCTCCATCCCCTAAAGTGATTTCCTGATCATGTCACCTCCGCTATCCCCCACTCAATAAACTCCAGACTTTCACCTCTAGGATCAAAGTTCCCTTTGCCATTCAAAGTCCTTCATAACCTAAACCCCTCCTCTATTCCCAGTCTTCTTGCACTCTACTGTCCATGACTCAGACTCTTCAATCCCATGACACTAGTAACCTAGCTATGGAACAAGATGCTCCATTTCTCAGCTCTGGGCATTTTCACTACCTGCTTCTAATGTCTAGAGCGCCCACCTTCTTCCCTTCCAATTACTGACCTCCCTGGTTTCCTTTAAGTCCCAGCTAAAATTCTGCCTTCTATAGGAAGCCTTTCCCTACTTCTTTCAATTCCATTGCCTTCCTTTGTGAATAATTTCCAATTTATATTGCATATGACTTTCTTTGTGTATATTGGTTGCATTTTGTCTCCCCCATTATTTTATGATCTCTTTGAGGGCTGGGATTGTCTTTTACTTTTTTTTATATTCCCAACACTTAGCACACTAATAGTAACTGATTAACAAATGTTATTGGTTGGTTGAACATCTGTTCCTAATCTTTTTTTTTTTTAAACACTTACTTACCATCTTAGAATTAATATTGTGTATTGGTTCTAAGGCAGAAGAGTGGTAAGGGCTAGAGGTTAAGTGACTTGTCTAGGGTCACACAGCTAGGAAGTATCAGGTCAAATTTGAACCCAGGACCTCCCATCTCTTAAGTCTGGCTCTCAAGAGAGAATCATCTTGCTTCCCCCTCTGTTCCTACTCTTTGCACCAACTCAGACCCTTCTGTGTGTGGCTTTGTGACCTATTTTGCTGTAGGGCACAGCTATAAGTAGGACCTTATTCAGTCTCTGGGCTAGAAGGTTTTCCAAGATACATTCTGGGCTAGACCTTGTCCCTAGTGTCTGCAGAGCTCTTTGCCTGCCTCCCTGTTCTGGCTTGTTCTGGAAAATTGACTTCCCACTTGATTGATTGATTTCCCAATCAGGATTTGTTCTGGTGTATTTTCTAGATCTTTGTTTTGTGATTGTAGGGAGACTTTAGCTATGCTTCTTCCTACCCCTCCATCATTTTGGCTCTTCTCTCTCTGAAGTTACTTTTATGTATATTTAATAACAACAAGATCAGAAACAAAGCAAACTTTCTCAAGCCCAGCTCACATGTTCCCAGGAGAGCACAGACATGAGTAAAGGCTGCAGCATGCATCATCTGTAGTAGTACTAAATGACTGATGTAATTGAGAAAGATGTAATGATGGTTCAATCAGGCTAAATAATTACTTAACATTTTCTATGAGTTTCTTTCCAAACATTTATCTTGCTGTTTGGCTGTTTTGAGACTCTTTTCTTCCTGGCCATCTAGGTCATACTTGACTAATGAGTCAAATAAATTACAATCTAATTCCAGAAGCCAGAGCCAGGTCTGAGTAGTCATTTATTTATTTCTGTTTTCAAAGAAGGATAATAGTGCAAATCATTCATATGGTAGAATAACTGAGGCAGGGCAATCTGAGCTTTGTACTAGGGAACCAAAATGTTGAATACTTATGCTTCTTCAGCTAGGAGGAAAAAGCTAAGCTTATCAACTAATTAGCAAGAATGATTAATCAAAATAAGATGTATGAGATGGGATAATCCCTGTCTCTCATTTAGGAGAGCTTCTTTCTGTTCCCTGGGATCTCCCACCTTAGGTATCCTTAGTTTTTGGGTCACTGCAACAACTGTGTTTTTCTTTAAAAAAATTGATTTTAGAGCATTTCCTCTGACATATTTTGTAAAACGTATCCAGGGATGTGCTAGTAAATGTTTAACAACTCGATCTTTTAAAAATGTGCCAGGACACAATTTTGTTTAATCTACATGATTAATGTTTTGTCTATCATTTTTGTAAGTCTAAGTAATCAAAGGAATAATAAATCAACCCCTGATTGACAATATTTGCAAATATCCAAGGCATAAATGCTCACATTAAAAGTAAGACAATTTTCCGATTTGAGTTGGTTTGAACACACCCTTAAACTGTGGGAAAATGCTAGTTACTTCTTGTTTTTGATGTTTGATCACACTTTTGGAGAAATACAATTTCTTCCTGTGAAGTATAACTCTTCATCTTCTCCCTCCTCACCCCAAACCAGAGTTTGATTGATAGTAAAGATCCAGATTTTCATTTTACCTGTTCTCTCAATCTATAGACAAAGATCACTTCCTTTCTAGTCTAGAGGCGTGGTTGAGAATATGGGAGGGAGAGAGGCAAAGTCCTCATGACTCCTAACTTCTTTCCCAAGTTTTAGCCTCCTAACAGGTATCCTTGACTCCAGACTCTCTCTTACTGTAATATATCATTCTACTACCACCAAAATCATCATAAGACACAGATCTAGTTGGGTCATGCCTCAGCTCAAAATTTTCCAATTACTCCCTATTACTTCTAGGATAAAATATAAACTCTTCAGTTTAGCACTTAAGGTCACATAAATTATCTTTAATCTGTTTCCCCTTTATCTCTATATTTTCCTTTGAGACTCAGACTAGGTCTCATACCTTTCCCTGTTCTTCCTTAACTGAAAGCATGATCTTCTCCACTTTTCCTAGAATAGTTTATCCAAATCTAATTTTTATTACACATCACATCTTTCTTTTTGCTATATCGATGTGTGTGTGTGTATAATATTCCCTTAGAAGTCTGTAAATTACTTGGAGTCAGAATCAATGTCATTTTCATCTTTAAAAAACTCCAGGATCAAAAAGAGTCTGACATATAGTAAATACTTAATAAATGTTTGATGAATGAATGGATGAATGAATTAATGAATGAAAGTATAGCTCCGCATTTTCCCCAAAGTTGAGACATCTTGGGAAGTAGATATTTTGTAACATGGATGTAGAGTCCTTTAGACAGAGGGTCAGACTTTAAAGCCTTAATCTTTCCCTGCTGTAAAATGGGAATAATACATTTTGAACTACTTAGATCATGGGATGATTCGAGTCAATTCAACAAACATTAAACAACATTATGGTACAAGTGTAAAGGGAGATGCAAAGATTAGAAAAGACATAGCCCCTCTTGGAGCTCACAGCCTAGAGGGGAAAAGGAGAGGAGAAGAGATACGGTTTATACACAGATAATTATAATGTTTGTAAATAAATTTGTATTCCTTTAAAATTACCTTACTTTTACTCTGTATGTATCTTCTATAGGGACCCCCTAGTCTGCTCATGTGGTGTCCACTCAGTTACCCATTTAACTCAGGGGAAAAAATGAAAAAAAATTGGAAAAATTATAAAATTCCAGATAAAAAAAAAACCAAAATAGTTCATAAGTTTCCAACTGCTCACTAAGTGAATACAGACTATAACATAGTGAATGACTCATCTCCCTTTGTTCCCATACTCATGCTGCCATTGGAAACTTTCATCCTGTCTCCTTCTAGTATTTTCACTCTAACATTCAATGTAGCTATGTGGTAGCATCTTTCTTTTAAAAAGCCCTTATTTACTATAATAGTGACTTTAAAGAGCAAGAGTAATGGTGCTGGTAGTGTTTCCAAGTCTAGGAGAAGCCATGAAGTGCTTCTCATTTGTGAAAAAATAAAAATTGTCCTTTTGAAGAGGATCACTGACATCATAGAGTCATGCCATGTCTTGTGAGGCAGGGCGCACAAAATCATCAGCCTCACTCTCTCTTCTAGAGTCATCCAAGTCTGGTGTCAAAACAAAAGTCAAGACAACTGGAGTGCCGTGGATGATCTTGTCTTCTCTGGTGTTGGACCAAGCTCTAAGAACTCCAAAGCACCTGCTTCAGCCATCTTCATGGCTATTAGAACAAAGCTATCGTCCCCATTCTGCTGGGGGAAGTCTTCACATTCTTGGGGTAGAACCCCCCTAACTCATCTATGGGTTTACAGCCCATGCTGAGATGGCTTATTGGAGTGTGGCTGTTGCATGTGCTAAAGCTTCTTGGAACCACAGGTGAGAGAGACTGCCAGTTGGATACCAAAGGTGGATGAGCAGCCCTGGAAAGAGCTCATCAAGCACTCCCACCAGAGGTGCTAGTCCTCCTTGGACAATACACCCAACAGAGAATACAGCAGCATAAAATAATGAACAGTGCACTTATTATTACTAGATTTAATATTAATAATATCTTACTATGTTCTTAATTTTTAATTAAACTACTATGCCTACGTACGTAGAAGACAATTATATTATATATGGGGTCAGCAGGTGCTTGCTTCTATCTGTGGTTTCAGCCAGCCGTGGTAGGTCTCTATCCTCTGAGGATACAGGGATCCTCTTTCCCTATTTATTGTACTCATCCATTAGAATGTAAATGTTTTATGATCAGAAACTCTTTTTACTCTTCTTTGCACACTTAGCACAGTGCTTGGCACAGAGTGAATGATTAATACATGTTTGTTAATCTGACCAAAGAAATGTGGGTTGTTTATTACTGTTATTATTTTTTATAACCTATGAGGATTACATGAGGGTGAGCTTGACCCGGCATAATGGCAGAGGAAGGAGCTGATTTCCTATTTGATATTCTGTGTAAATCCATCCCAGATGATCTCCAGGGATGAGCATTTTGGTGTTGGCTCAGTTCCAGAAAGGGGGGGGGGTCTATCCTTACCTGGTACATTTGGCATTTTTGAGGGGCAATTGGTCTTTGCATCTCTTCCCTGAGAGTCCCATCCCTCCATCCTTTTGGTCCATTCTCTTTCTTTTGTTGTGCCTGGTGAAGCTTTGCCGGGGACATCTACGGAGTTGCAATAGGGGACAGTTTAGAACTGTTGGGGGACAGTTTAGAGCTGTCAGAGAAGTCTCAAGAAAGAAAGAGTGGAACATTATCAAAGAGGGATAATGAATGTTTATTGTAAGCAGAACACCAGATTTAAAGCTCTTCTCGAGAGACACAATCTATCCTCCCCAATCCTCCCCAGAGTGTGAACAGGGGAGTTAACCCGTTCCCAGGAGATCTTGGAACTGTTCCTGCAGCCTTGAACTGAGATTACTATGTTTTGGCATGCTCAGCAGGAATGGTAGGTCACAAACACCTGGGAAGAGGAACTCTATTCCATGAAGTCATGAATGGTTCACTGCGAAGCTTCATTGTTTGCTGCACCTTAGTTGCTCTATGGTTCCCCAAGGAAAGAGAACCTGTCATTGGAGGGTTGGGGTTACCTCTTCAGGAACCAGTTCTAGAGGAAGGAGGCCAGATTGTTTCAACACAGATTCTGGGAGAATCCACACCCATCTCTTTCCCATAAAGACACAGGGAATCCCAATCATAGACTTATCAGCCAAATAAGACAGAAGAGATCATAGTACATGCCCCTAATTGTATAAATAAAGAAACTGAAGCCCTAGAGCAGAAGTGATTTGCTCAGTACATGGGTTGCAGAGACAACAACAGTAATGCCATTTTCAGTTGTTTCAGACTCAAGACCCCATTTGATGTTTTGTCAAAGATCCTGGAGTGGTTTGCCATTTCCTTCTTCTGGTCATTTTTCAGCTGAGGAAACTGAGGCAAATAGGGTTAAGTGACTTGCTTGGAGTCACAAAGCTAGTAAATGTCTGAGACCAGATTTGAACTCATGCAGACAAATCTTTTGACTGCAGGCTTGGTGCTCTGTCCACCGCACCACTTTGCTGCTCCAACAAGAGCAATAGTAACTAACATTTATATAATGCTTGAAGTTTGTTATTATTTTTCCTATTTTACAGATGAGGAAAAAGGCTACAAAGAGTCAAATGATTTACCCAAAATCCCACAGCTGAGTCAGGATTTGAAATTTGGGTACCTGATTTCAATTTCAGCACCCTATGCACTGAACCACCCAGCTCCCCCCAGCCCAGGGCTCCCCCCCACCCCCCCACAACTCCATGTTGACTCATCAAACAAGCCAATCTCTTTGTCAATGTTAAGCCACTGCTTTCCTCACCCTTTAATTTGAGGGAAGATATCAGCATCCTGTGAATCTTTAGGGTATCCATGCCCAAGTCCATTAGATACCAGGCTGCATTTTCACACTCTGAACTTTCCCCATAGTGATGGATGATTGCAAAGCTTGAGTTGCACATACTATATTGGAGCACACAATCAGAGGTTCGGAGGTTTTTGAATAAGCAGCATCCTTTTCATTGGATTTGACACTTTACAACATTTTGAACCTGAACTAATCAAATGAACACTCCATGCTAAAACACAGAAAAACGCAAAGACATGGACATTGATACAGGGAGGTCAATAGAGCCCCCAGTATTTCTTGCTTAGTACTCAATTTCTTTGCCAAGTTGAGAGATAAGACAGTCCAGGGCAGCATGAATTTAGAATACTGCTCATCTGTAAAACTCTCTCATGTTTTACATGCAAGAACATGGTTGGCAATGATTAATAAAATCAGAAAGAGCAGTAAAGACAAAACCAAATCTATGTAAGGCTTGTTATGAGACCCAACTAAGTCATATTCTTCTAAGAGAATTCATAGGTGAAACTAGAGATAGGACAACAAGAGCCAAAAAAAAAAATAAGATAAGATGTGGCTGCATTTCTCTAATGCTGTGTTTTTGGATTCATTCTCTGCTAGGAAGTAGAGATGAGATTTAAGAAGTCAAAGTTGGCATGAATGTGTCTATTCTACAACAAGTACATGCAATAGATACATACTGGAGGCAATTTGAAAATGTTGAGTTTCCTCATCATAGTAAGAAAACCTGAGTTCAAATCTAGCTTCAGACACTTACTATCACTTTGGGTCAGTTATTTAACCTCTTTCTGCTTCATTTTCCTCAACTATGAAATGGGGATAATAATAGTACCATTATATGTCCCAAGACTATTGGGAAGATTAAATGATATATTTGTGAAGTGCTTAGCAAACCTTATATCACTATATAAATTCCAGTTAATATTATAATATACCTAAGGCAGGAGAAGAGATCACAAGAATGGAAAAAAATATAAACAATATTATTATTCCAATATAGCAATTGAGAGAATATCAATACTTAACACCCATTTAGAGGCAGCTAGATGGCTCAGTGGATAATAGATTTGGAATAAAGAAGACATGAGTTCAAAATCTGACCTCAGACACTTATTAGCTATGTGGCCCTGGGGAAGTCGCTTTACCTCTGTTTGCCTTAATCTACTGGAAGGGGAAATGGGAAACCACTCCAGTATCTTTGCAAGAAAACCCCATGGACAACATGGCCCATGGTGTCATGAATAGTTGGACATGACTGAACAGCATCTACTTATGCCAACTTTCTCATCTTTATAAAATTTTGATAGATTTAATATAAGAATTATATACACAAGTATTGAAAGTAGCTTTAAAGAAAGGAATAGGCAGGCTTGCATAAATGACTTTCCACAGAATAGTACACCTTAACATTGGCAGAGGTGAAAGATGCTGACAATATAAAATTCTGCCAAATTTACTTTGATTTTGAGGAGGAAAAAAAAAGCAAAAATGAATACTTCCCCACTCTCCCACATCTGACTTGGTGGAGCCTTCGGAGGCTTGGTCTCCTATGCATATGTTATTATCATGCAAGATTCCTTGATAATTCTAATTCTCATGTTAACTTCATGTAGCTTCTGGCCAAGATAACTTCCTGAACAGGAGGCAGATTGCCCAACCACTACATAAAAAACTCTAAAGCTCACATTTAATGTGATCAAGGAAATGATCAAGAAATCTAATGAGAAAATCTAGTAGGAACTTTCCCCACCTCAGAACTGCCCAAGAGGTCAGCATTCTGAAAACCCAAGAGTGTTAGGGCTGCTAGCAAAGCTAGAGTCACTGTAGACTAGTCTTACCTATGACCCCTACAGGAGAGAGTCAGCAAAAATGGAGGGCTACTGCCAGGAGGTTGCATAGTAGACAACTTGGAAATCCTAGGCAAAGTAAACCAGTAGAGAATAGTGTCGTGCCACATTATTCTGACTGGGATATCACAGGTTCAAGGACTTGGAAGTACCTAACACTCTATACTAAGATTCCAGAAAAGGTCCTGAAAATTCAGTGCTCTGAATTTTAAAGATCCAAGGAGGGGTCTAAATCTGGCAGAAGAAAGTCAATGCAAGAACCCAGTGACCAAGAGAGCAAGACTAATCAGGGCCAACCATTTCATCTAAAGTTCTTGATACATACAAAGCCTCAATTCTGGGACTAAAATAGAAGAGATGAATAAATCAAAGAAAGTAGAAATTGATATAAATTATTTGAAGTCCTGGAATTCCCCCCAAAGTGAGTAGCTCCATAACAATAGCAAGCAGAGAGAGTAAAAGATAAATTCTTTACAAGAATGTCTAGAATAAGTTAAGATAAAAGATGAAATAAAAACTTTAGAAAAAAAGAATTAGAAAGTGAATAATAGCTTGAAAAATTTTGTAGTAAAATTTATCCAAGTAGCAGATGCCCTAAAAATTAGAATAGACTAAACAGAAATTAATGACTTTGTGAGAAAATAAGAAATATTTAAATAAAACAAACAAACAAAAAAAACAAACCAGAAGAAAGTAGAAGAAAATGTAAAGGATCAGATTAAAAAAACTGACTTAGGAAACAGGTCAAGGAGAGGTAATTTAAGAATCACGGGACTCCCTGAAAATCATGAAAAACGAAAGCAGAGACATATTTCAAGAAATCATAAGTGAAAACTGTCTAGACCTATTAGAACTGGAGGGTAAAGAACAGATAGAAAGAATCCATAAATCACCTTCTGAAAGCAACCCCTAAAGTAAATTCATTAAGGACATTTTTTCCTAGGAATACTGTAGCCAAACCCCAAAGCTCTGGTAGTTCATTTACCAAGGATCTGCAGTCAGAATCACATATTACTTAGTAGCTGTTAGGAAAATTAGAGAAGATCTTGGAACAACATTCAAAAAAACCAAAAAAAAACTAGCTTTATAATAAAAAATTGCTTACCTTGCAAAGTTGAGTATAACCCTATAGGAGAAAATACAGAATCTTTAATGGAACTGAGAACTTGAAAGTGATTCTGATGAAAAGAGCAGAGCTGAGTAGGAACTTGGAAATTCAAACACAAGATTCCAGATAAACAGAGAAAGGTAAATGTATTCAAGGAATTGGAAAAGATCTGTATGATGATGCAATAGGAACATTCTAATAGAACAGTAAATAATTTTAAATAAATTTTAAAGATTAAATTTTTTGATGATAATGTATAAACATTCTAATAGGAGGGAAAAAAATCCAAATGTGCCCTTGTGAACCTTTATGTAGTCAATAGTTATTGGGGGTAGTTAAATAAGGAAAAAAGGAGATCTTAAGTCAGATTTATTCTATTCTGAGGGTTTGTAGAAGAGGAAAAACGGTAAAAGAAAAAATATATTTGCATGGAAAGTAGGAAGAAAAGGATAGATTGTACTGTTTTTTTTTTAAATTTAAAAATTTAACTTTTTTTGCTATTTTTCATAATTGGGAAAAAGAAGAAAGTATATTATATATATATATATATAAAGAGAATAAAGAGAAGTATATACAAAAGTGGAGGCAGGAATTAGAGAGAAGAGTTCAGATGGACCTCACTATGATCTGCAATGGACAAAGGAGAGTTGAATATGGCACATACACAGTATAGAAATGTATCAAAATCAATAGAAGAAAAAAAGCTGAGATATGGGTGGAGAGTGACTTAGAGGGAGTATAATACAGGATCAGAAAAAGTTGCAAGCAAAACAAATTTCATGATCCTCAAGTTGTGGAATAAAATTGAGGGAAAAGAAAATAAATGGGGAATGGTTGAACAAATTATAGTATATGAATGCAATGGAATATTGTTGAACCATAAGAAACCACAAAAGAGATTTCAGAGGACCTATGGTGTTATAAACTGATACAGAATAGATAAGCAGAAGTAGGAAAACAATTTATAAAAAGACAAGAAAATGTGAAAGAGTTAAAAACTGATCAAAGCAATGACAAACTATGTTTTCAGAGGACCTATGAAGAAGCATATTATCTACTCTAATAAAGAGCCAATAGATTTAGGGTGAAAAAAGAGACATACATTTTTGGACATGGTCATTGTGTGAATTCATTATATTTGACTTTACTTGTTATAAGACTTCTCTTTGTATCTCTCTTTTTTTTTAAGTGGGAGAAGCAATAAAAGAGGGTTTTTGAAATTGTCTCTAATACACAAAATAAAAGAAATTTTCTTTAAAATTCACAAAGGATGAAGCTTAGAAGGAGCACAAATAAGCAGGATAATTTTGAAAGGCACATGAAGGATTTATTATTTAATGGTTAAAAATTATAGTTTCATATAGAATCATTTCATGGTCTCTACATATGGAAATTCTTTTGGGGGCATTTACATTTGGAATAACTTTTTAAAGAAAGATAATTTCAAATGCACCCTTTTATTATTAATTTCAATCAAAGCAGGAAGCAGGAAGATGTAGTCTTTTTTCCCTTTCTTGAATCAATATTGAGTATCAGTCCAAGGCAGAAGAGGGGTAAGGGCCAGGAGCTTGATTACTGTGACAATAGGTTAAGTATCTTGCCCAGAGTTACACGACTAGGAATTGGCTGAGGTTGCATTTGAACCCAAGACATTTTGTCTCCAGGTCTGGCTCTCTATCTACTGAGCCACCTAGTTGCCCCAGAAGGATGGAGTTTTGCCAAAGGTAAACTCCATGGTCTATGAAGAATTCAAATAGAAGAGGAATCCTTATAGATGGGAAGGGTGCTTTTATTTGAGAATGATGTTCTGCTGATTACATTCAGCCTCCAGCATTACAGGGCCTCCTCAGGGATATTGATTTTCCCTAATGAAGAATTGGTCCACCAGAATGGAAAACTAGAGGAATTAATAAATGGGGAAAAGTGCCATTATTTAGATTATGAATGCAACTTAATGGGCAATTCCTTGAGCTAATTCCTCATTATATGAGTTCCAGACTTGTCCTGTAGATGTACTGTGAGATGACTTTGTACTGAATAGCTGTATTTGGAAAACTGTGTCATTCTTTCAACCATTATCCATTGTCCTCCACCTCACCCTTTAAACTTCTTATATTTTCTTTTTAAAAATTTAATTTAATTTCCATTTTGATCATTGCACCAAATAATCCCCCAAATATTCCTATATTCATTGTAGAAGTGAAGGCAAGGATTGTATATGGAAACTGTCAATCTTTATTGTGTAGAATTTACTTTTCTTTTTAAGTATATGCTAAGTCTAAAATGTACCTTTCAAATCTATCCTCTTTTTCTCTGTTTCCTTGTAGATATCCTTATGTTCTCTTCCCATTTTGAAGATGAGGAAGATGAGAGATAAGTGTGGCTCAGTAGAACTGAGTTATTTCAGTTGAAAAGAAAGAAAAAAAAACCCTTGGAAAAAATATACTGAATTAACCAATCAAATTCCCACAATAGCCATGTCCAAAAATGCATGTTTCATCTTGCTTCTTGAATCTATCACCTTTCTCAGGAGATGGTAGGATAGTTCATTGTGAGTATCATAGACATATATATATATATATGTATATATATATATATATATATATACAAAAAGTAGGCCATCACAGTTCTTAATTCTTTCAAAATTGTTTAGCTGCTGTCATATCAATTGCTTTCTTGTTTCTGCTCATGTCAGGCTGCCTTAGCTCAGGCAAGTTTTCCTATACTTCTTTGAAATAATTCCTTTCATTGTTATAATGCATTTTTTTTTCAAGGGCATCTAAGTGGTGTGGTTGATCGAGTGCTGGGCCTGGAATCAGGAAGACCCATCTTTGTGAGTTAAATTCAGCCTCATTCACACATTATCTGTATGACCCTGGGCAAGTCACTTAACTGTGTTTGCCTCAGTTATCTTCATCCATAAAATGAGTTGGGGAAGGAAATGGGAAACTACTCTAATGTCTCTGCCAAGAAAACCCCAAATGGGTCATGAAGAATCAGACATGTCTAAAATGATTGCACCACAAAATAATATTCCATTACATTCATATACCATAATTTGTTTAGCCCTTGTCCAAGTCATAAGCACCCCTTTAGTTTCCAGTTCCTTGTCATTACAAAAATAGCTACTATAAAATTTTTTGTCTATATGGATGAATTCTTTGCCTCTTTCTTTGATCTCTTCAGAGTATAGGCTTAGTCGTGGGACCATTAAAACCCCAACACTTCCCCAGTGGCGCTGCATGAAAATATTAGTGTTGTAGATCTTAGAATGGTACTAGATCTGAGGAATCAAAATTCAGGTAAACCAAAAGACAATGGAGAAATACATGATGGGGATAAATGGACTTTGAAGCACATTTCCCACCTTTATCTAGGCATATGATGCATCATAAGGGATGTGATGTAGGAAAATGGCATGAAGGAAAAAGGAAGGAGCAAGAAATAACAGATCAACAACATGGATACTATATTGGTACTTATAAAATACAAAAAAGCCCCACTAAGGTAGCAATTCTTAACCTTTTCTTGTATCATGGTCCCCTTTGATAGACTGGTGAAACCAATGCACCCCTGCTCAGAATTATGTTTTTAAAGGCATGAAATACAATGTATAGGATTACAAAAGAAATAAATTACCTTGAAATGGTTATCAAAATATATTTTTTTAAAGTTAAAAATATACATTTTTAAAAGACAGGCTTCTAGCATATTGGGTAGATTCTTTGTGAAGGACTAATGGCAGGATTTAGACAAGAATTTCACAGAATAAAATGACATGGATAGGTCATAGATTTAGAGTTAGAAAGAGTATTGGAGACCATCTAGTCAAACCCCTTATTTTACATTTGAGAAAATTAAGACCTGGGCCAATTAAAAAACTTGTCTAAAACTATATAGGGACAACTGGGTGGTGCAGTGGATAGAGTATTGGTCTTGGAATCAGGAAGACTCATCTTTATGATTTCAAATCGAGCCTCAGAAACTTACTTGCTGTATTGTCCTGGGCAAGTCACTTATCCCTGTTTGCTTCAGTTTCCTCAACTATAAAATGAGCTGGAGAAACAGATGGTGAATCACTCCAAAATCTTTGCCAGGAAAACCCCAAGTTTTTGCCGAAGGTTGGACACGGCTGAAAAATGACTAAACAATAACATGAGACATTTGAACAGTTTGCCAGCATTTGAACCTAAGTTTTCTGACTTCAGATTCCAGCTCTGTTTCCACTATACTATGATGTCTCTCTTGGGAGGGAATATTCTCATTGCCTGGAGCATAGGATCTGAGAAATGCTGATGTCAATGAAGTTAGGAAATTTTCATGAAATACTGGCTCTGCTTTGAGAGGGTCAAAGTATAATATATGTCAAGCACTTTGTTAATTGTTACTCATTAAATAAACACAAAGCATCATATCCTTGTCTACAAAGGAAGAGTGTGGAAGAGTAAAACACTGCCATTATCATACATGAGAGTATTGACAATCGAAGGGCATTTCCATTGGCACATGCCATGGTGCCAGTCTGATGCTCTGCCACTCAACTGTGGACACAGTTATCTTGCAAGATGCTGCCTGCTGCTCTTGTGAGCAGGGATGGCTGGTGAATCTCCATCTCCTTAATGAAGTTATAGACCTCTTTTTATTAAATGCCTTCAGGAAATTACCTTGGAGATGAAATACACACTGAGAGCTAATGTGGAAATAAATTGCTTATCATCACCAGTAACTCTTTCACTGCTTCAGAGCTTTTCTGGTGGCCCTCGGAGAGACTATTTGATATTGCAGTTATGAATATTGAGAACTGAGGATCATGAGACTGGTTCAGTTCACCTAGGAGACACTAAACCAGCGGTCCTCAGGGCTGCTTCCTTAGCTGGACTGGGGAGATCCTGGTGAGTCAGATTTAGAGAGAGGAAGGAAGGGAAAGGAACAAGCATTTATTAAGCTCCTACTAGGATACAAGACCACAAATATTTCATTTCTTCCTTATGACAACCTTGAACAGTAGATTTTATTATTTCCATCTCTCAGTAAAAAAAGCTGAGGCAGACAGAGGTGAAATGACTTGCCCCCCCCCCCATCCCATAGGTAATAAGTCTCTGAGATTGGATCTGAATTCAGATCTTCCCATCTTCTATCCTCTCTGTCCTTATTGTTTTAAGTGGTCAAGAATGTGTAGCTCTTTCTGGTGCTGTCATAAGTCACTTTCTCTGAAGAACCTTACAGTAAAACTAACTTCTATGTCCTTGGAGTCCAGTGAAAATATGACTTTAACCAAGGAGTGGAAGAATCAGCAGAGTTGGGTTCTAGTCTCATCTCTATTACTAACTTTGTGTGATTTTGAAAAAAGTCACTGCCACTCGACGGTCTTCAGTCTCTCCATTGGTAAAATGAACAATGTTGCTTCTCAAGTTTTGGGTCTGATGCTTGGTGATTTCATGCCCTCTATTTTCTCTCTTCTTCAGTTATTCACAGGGATGGTCTTATTTTTATTAACACTTAAAAACTGCTTTTACCCCTCTGATCCTAAAATGTGAAACACCCCTTTCTGATCATGACCTCCTATTTTTCGTCTCTCCCTTTGCTTCATTCTTCCTACTCTATTATTTTGTCCTCACTGTTATGCCCAGCATCATTTTCTCTTCCTGTTTCCTCACTCCTTAGGGGTATCAGCTTCCTTCATAATCACAGTATTATTATTGACTAGTTCATATATTGTCCTCGAAACCTTTGACCCTCTGTCTTTTCAGCATTCATACCTTTCCAAGGCATCCCAAGTTTTCTAGCCCTAGTCCTGGGTTAACTTCACATATACATCCCCTGGTCCCATGCTTTTATCATTGTTTGATAGCGGAGAGCACTGTATAGTCCACAACCATGCTGACCAGGTTCATTACAAATTTATATTATCTGAGCTCTTTGGGCTCTTACTGCTGCACAGCAGTTCTATTATTTTCCCTGCTGGACTTCTCTCAACAGTGACTGTACTTGCTCTTCTCCCCTCAAGCACATACACCATGCCCTTCATTTTCAGCAGAGAACCTTGCCGACTTCTTTATGGAGAAAATGGAAGCCAGAGGAACAGTTAGGTGGCTCAGTGGATAGAGAACCATGAGAACCTAGGTTTGAATCTGGCCTCAGAACTTACTTCCTGTGTGGTCCTGGACAAGTCTCTTAATCCCAATTGCCTAGCCCTTATTGCTCTTCTGCTTTGGAAACAATCCTTAGTATCTATTCTAAGACAAAAGGCATGGGCATTATCATACATGAGAGTATTGACAATCGAAAGGCATTTCCATTGGCACATGACATGGTGCCAGGCTGATGCTCTGCCACTCAGCTGTGGACACAGTTATCTTGCAAGATGCTGCCTAGTTTGGCTCTTGACTCCACCACTTGACTGACATTCTTCTCTCCAGATTAACTAACATTTTAACTGTTAAATTCAGTGGACTCTTCTTAGTCTCCATCTACCTGTGGTCTCCACAACTTTTGACACCATTAAATATCCTTTCCTTCTAACATTTTATTCTCTTTTAGCTTCTATTACACCATTCTCTTCTGGTTCTCTTCCTACCTGTTGGACCATTCCTCCTTAGCTTTCTTTTTTGGATCAAAATCCGTCTCTTAGTCCTAAACCTGGATATCCCCCAAGAATCCATTATAGGGTCTCTTCTTTAGCTACTGTTTCTTTCATGGTTATCCCATAGTTCCCAAGGACTTCATTATCATTTCTTTTCAGATGACTTTCAATCCTTGAAACCTTTCCACACCCATAATGTTTAGTCTAGTCATAGGCATAAATAAGACAAACAGGAACATAACCTATACACAAAGTAGGGTGGGATTAGTTTATAAGAAAAGAATCAATAAAATATAAAAGTCCCAATACCTCTTTTTGGGCTCCTACTTGCATATTTTGATGGTTCTAAGTGCAGAGTTACAAATGACAAATGAAGTTAGTCCAACCCCTTTAATATGCAAATGAAGAAACTGATCAAGATTAAGTTGCAAATAAGTAAATGAATACAGATTCAAGCCCAGGTTCTCTGAATCTAATCCAAGACTGTTTCCATTATATTATTTTATATCTAGGTTGTCCTACTAATTTTCTCCCTCCCCTCCATGCTAAAGAACTCCCCTCTAAAAAGGGGGTTTAGAAGTAGAGGGATATAAAGGAAAGAAGAGTGGACTTGAGTCAGAGGCCTTGGTTCAAATCTCATCTTTTTTTTCTATATAGCATTAACCTATGTGACCTCAGGCAAATTACTGAAATGTTTCTGGCCTCAGTTTCCTCATCTGTAAAATGTGAGGATAGGACTAGATGACTGGAAACTTCTTATTCATCTCTAACAGTCTATGATTCTACAGTTTGAACTTGATGGTAACATCACAGATCATACATGGGCAGTTTGCCTGTGGACACATAGACGAGAAGAACAGCCAATGGGTAAAGGAATTATGTGAACCCAAGGTGTTGTGCTTTTGCCCAAAGAAGATAAATCCAGCCCTCAGCCCAGCTTCCTGCCCAAGGGGCAATAATGCATAGATGGCCACTACAATGTCAGTTTCTTTCAAGACATTGTACCTCCCACAGACCTTCTGAGCAGTTTCCACTTCCACAGCTCCTGGAGCATAGGAATTAGGCCAGGCATCCTAAGGAGCATATCACAGATGAGCCATGGACCAGACAAGTCAGCATCTTGCCTTGGTATGAATCTCATCTCTGACCTAGTGAGGGGAGAAACAGTTGATGAGTAGGATCTAGACAGGGTAGCTGCTTACACTGCCATGGCATGCTGTGATTTCTTCCCTCAAACAAGAAGAGCAATCAAGATAGAAGAGAAAACAGTGTGATGTAAAGGGCTCCAATAACTTACTGGTCAGTTCTCTTGAACTCCATGGGCAACCAATCAGTAGGAGGTGGAATGTAGTGGGAAAAGGCTATTGTCTGTGAGAGTAAAATACTTATCTCATAGCAGTTGGGGGTGGCCAGTAAGAATGGGAAAAAGTCTTGAGACAAATCCCCCCTCCCTCAAATTCTGTAGCAAATGCAACTGAGTCCTTTTGATGCTCTATTCTACCATCTTGGAAAGTTAGCTTTATAAAAGGTATAGGCTAGCAGGTACCAATGTCCCAGACCTGGTCTATAGAAAAGGAGCCTGCCTATTGAATCATCCTAATCTCATAGCCACTCTTTAAAAATACTGCATCCTCAGTAAAATAAGGCTGAAAATAATGAACCAGGTGTCAGATGGTGGCACAAAGTTCAGTGACTTGTCAGAGATCACAACAGGTTAAAAGCCAGACTGTGGCATCCTTAATTACTTGGTTGGCTCATGGATGGAAGTAGATGTTGAGAGAAACTTTGGTTCATGTATTTTTCTGGTTTACTGTTCAGCCATGTCTCTGTCCCCAGGGCATAATGACTGTACTGTTTCCTCCAAACAGATATGATAAAATATCAACTCATTTGTTTAGTTTTTAAAGCCTTTCACAACCTTGTTCTAACTTATTCTTCTGGACTCACTGGAAATTTTTGCTCACTCTGCAATCCATCAAAAATGGCTTTGTGTAAGTTTTTCAAATAAGTCATTCCATCTCCTGTTTTTGTACTTTTGCACTGGCTGGCCACCCTGCTTCCCCGACTGGCTCCCTGGCCCCAAAACTAGAATGAATTCTCTCTTTACCTCTTCTGGATTGATTCACATTTCTTCCTTCAAGATACAGTTCAAGCATCACCTTCTAAAAAAAAACTTTCCCAATCTCCCCAATTGCTAGTGATCTCCCTCCCAAACTACTTTGTATTTAATTAAGCTTGTATTTATTTTCACTTAATCTTTCTATATATTTTTTTCCTGAATGTACTCCTGTATGTACTTCCTTTCTTCCTCATTAGATTTAAGTTCCTTGTGAGCAGGAGTTGTTTCATTTTTTTTTATTTGCATCCCTATTATCAGTATACAGTATCAATATACAGATAAATAAATGTTTGTTGACCAATTGATTCTCAAACAGAAGTTAATGTTTGTAGCTAGTTGTTGGTGGAACTGGATATACTCAGGCCACAGCAGTAGCAGGAGAGCCTGGATCAAACAAAACTCATGATTGACTTTTTGGGGGACTATCAGGAGTCAAAGTCTGAAATTTAGGCATGAAGGTCCTATACTTTCTCAGCTGGTGAGATTCCCTGATGTGGTTAAAAAGAGGAAGGGAGAAAACAATTGAATCCAATGAAGTATTAGCCTTTTAGGCAATTTGAACTTGAGGAGAGGTCAGCAGATATGGTACCTATTTTCCTTCTGTATGGAAGAGAAAGTCCATAGAAGCGAATTATTCATTCAGTTCTCATATTATTTTTAATTTAAAACTAAGGTTCTGATCAAGGACACAAGCAATACCCAATGAAATTGCGCATTGGTTGGGAGAAGAGTGGGTGGAGGGGAGGGAGGGAAATAATGTGATTATTATAACCAAGGAATAATGTTCTAAATTGACTAAATAAATTAATTCAAATGGGAAAAAAACAAAAAAACTAAGGCTCTGTGTAGAAAGGCAATGATTTTACTGCTGGGATGGGGAGAAAGTAGGACAAATATGAGCTGTTCTTTACATCTTCACTCAGTCTAGTCCTTGTAATTTGCATGAAGCAGCCTAGGCCCTTTGGGCCAAATGGCCTCCAAGCTAAGGATGATTTTTACCAGATCTAACCCAAAGGCCCAATTTGCCAGTCCCTGGACAGAATGTGATAGGTATGATAGAATAGAAAGGAAACTACTGATTATGACTAACCATCTCCTTTGCAGTTTTGCTAAGATGAAGACTGGGAATAATTTTCTGGAATATGAAAGATAGGAATTAAAAACAATCTCCTGATTATAAACTAGATACGAGTTAGATTACAAGAGACCAGAAAAGAGCAGAATATATAAGGTTTTCAAAAGGTTAAACTTAAATATCTTAAGGGTTTTACTGGGGTAATTTTTAGAACTGGTGTTCAAAGGCAGAAAAAACCTGTTGTCCTCTGTCCTAGTTAGACTATCTGCTTTGATGCTCAGTTCTTGGCATCAATTTAATGTTAATCCCCTCCCCCCCAAGACTTTATTATACGTTTTTTCCAGTTGCATCCAGGGACAATTTGAAATATTTGTTTTTCGACATTTTGCAATCCAAATTATTTCCCTCCCTTCTTCCCTTCTCTTTTCCTCAAGGTGTCAAGTAATATGATATAGGTTATACATATTCTATCATACAGTACATATCTCCATTATTTATCATATTGTGAAAGAGGATACATATCACACATATAAGAAAAATAATTATTAAAGAAATAAAGTGAAAAAATGGTATGACCTGATCTGCTTTCAGAATCCATTAGTTCCTTTTATGGCAGTGGATAGCATTTTTCATCATGAGTCCCTTGGAATTGTCTTGGATCTTCACATTGCTATTAATAGTTAAGTAATTCACAGTTGATCATCATACAATATGGTGGTGGTGGAGGAGGAGGAGGAGGAGGAGGAGGATAAGAAGGAGGAGAAGGAGAAGGAGAAGAACGAGAAGGAGGTGAAGGAGAAGAATGAAATATAGTGTCTTTCTATCTGTATTCAGACCCCAGTTCTTGGGGACAGATGGCATTTTCATCTTGAGTCTCTGGGATTGTTTTGGATCATTGCATGGCTGAACATAACTAGGTCATTCACAGTGGGTCATCAAAAATATTGATGTCACAATGTGCAATATTCTTCTGGTTCTGCTCATTTCACTTTGCATCAGTTAATTTAAGTCTTTTCAGATTTTTCCAAAATCATTCTGCTTGTCATTCTAATATGAGTATCATTTTTAAAGGAATTAACAAGTCAGGATGTTACATAAAAGACTAATGGACTCATAGATGTAGAATTGGAAGGGACTTCAGAAGTCATCTAATCTCATGCCCTTTTTTTTACAAGTGAAGAAATTATGGGTCAATACAGCTAAGTGACTTATCAAAGGTCAAACAAATTAGAAGCATCAGAAGCAATGTATTCATTAGCCTTCTGGTTGTAGAGCTAGGGATTTTTCCTACTTTTATAACAGCACACTATCTTTTAATCTAGTTTTTCTGTTATTTTGGTGACTCTTCGACAATTCATTTATTTATTTATTTAGAAGATTTTTCCATTATTACATGATTCATGATTTTTCTCACCAGTCTTTCCACCCTACTCCTGGAGCTGATATTCAATTCCACTGGGTTATACATGTATAATTGTTCAAAACCTATTTTCATATTATTCATATTTGTAATAGAGTGATCATTTAATGACAATAACCCAATCATATCCCCATTGAAACACGTGATCAATAATATGTTTTTCTTCTGCATTTCTACTCCCACAATTCTTTCTCTGGATGTGGATAGTGTTCTTTCTTATAAGTTCCTCTAGATTGTCCTGGATCACTGAATTGCTATTAGTAAAAAAGTCTATTATATTCGATTGTGCTTCAATATGTACAATATTCTCCTGGTTCTGCTCCTTTTATTATTTTATTATTTTAATATTTTTATTAAAATAAAATCCCCAGTGCCAGATGGATTTACAAGTGAGTTCTATCAAACATTTAAAGAACAACTAATTCTAATACTATACAAATTATTTGACAAAATAAGCAATCTGCTTCCATTTAATAGGTGAGTTAATCCCATTCACATTCAGTGTTAGGATTACTGTGTATTGCCCTTTAGATCCTGCTCTATTCCCTTTCATTCTATTCTTTCTCATCAGTATTTTGCTTCTTGTCACCCCCCCCCCACTTTCCCCTGCCTTCAATTACCTCCCCCTTTCCTTGTCTTATTCCTCTTCTACTTCTCTGTAGAGTAAGATTGAATTCTATACCCCACTGAGTAGGATAAGATAGAATTCTATACCCCACTGGATATACTTGTTTTTCCCTCTTTGAGAAGATTGTAAAGTTTAAGCATTGCCTGTCACCACCTTTATCCTCCCATTTCTATAAGGATTTTTCATGCCTCTTTATAGTATATAATGTACTCCATTCTATCTCTCCCTTCCCTTTTCTCTCAATGCAACTCTCTCTTTTATCCCTTGATTTTTTATATATCATTCATATGCATGCATATCATACATATATTATTTCATATCATCACATTTACATACACAGCATATTATCTTATATTTATCATATACATCATATCATCATAGTCAGATTACTTCCATACTCTCTTTCTGGGTAAATTCCTTCTATCTTCTCTGCTACTGAGAGTAATTTTTGAGAATTACAGAAATCCTCTTTCCATGTAGACATATAAACATTTTGACCTTAATGAGTCCCTTAAATTTCTCTTTCTTATTTACCTTTTTGGGCTTCTCTTGTGTCTTGTGTTTGGACTTCAAATTTTTTGTTTAGGTCTGCTTATTCCTTAGAAATGCTTGGAAACCTACTAGCTTATTGAATGTCCATCTCCTCCCCCCCTCCCCCCCAAAAGAATATACTCAGTTTTGCTGGATAGGTGACTCTGAGTTGTAAACTCAAATCTTTTACTTTCCTGAATATCACATTCATGCCTTTTGACCCTTTACTGTAGAAGCCACTAGGTCTTGTGTGATCCTGATTGTTGCTCCATGGTATTTGAATGGTTTATTTTGGGCTCTTGAAGTATTTTCTCCTTACCTTTGTGGCTCTTGAATTTAGCTATTATATTCTGGGAAGTTGTCATTTGAGGATTTATTGCTAGAGGTGATATGTGGATTCTTTCAATTTCATTTTTATTTTCTTGTTTGAGGATCATTGGGCAGTTTTGTTTGATAATTTTTTGTAATGTGATGTCCAAGATTTTTTCTTGATTATGGCTTTTAGGTAGTCCAAAAGTTCTTAAATTGTCTCTCCCAGACCTATTTTCTAGGTCAATTTTTTTTTTCTTCAGTAAGATGTTTCATGTTTTCCTATGTTTTTTTTATTCCTTTGATTCTATTTTATTGTTTCTTGATTTCTCATGAAGTCATTTGTTTCTAGATAGTCAATTCTGATTTTTAATATCTGATTTTCCTCTGCCAATTTTTAGTTCTCCTTTTTCAATTGACCCATTTCTTCTTGCATCACTTTCATTTCTGTTTCCAATTTTTCCTCCTTCTCTCTTAATTTGAAGTCTTTTTTGAGCTCTTCCAGAATTTGTGTCAAATCCATATTTTTCTTTTGGGTTTTGTATGTGTTTCCTTTGCTTTCACTGTCTGCTTCTGTGTTTGTACTTTTCTCTTTATGTCCATAAAAACTCTTTAGAGTTAGGTGATTTTTTTGTTGTTTGCTCATTTTTCCTATCTAATTATAGGTAGGATCTGTTTTCTGGGAAGTTGAGGTGCCCTCTTAAACTTTGGTTCTTGTTTTATGTTATTTACAGGTCATTTTGGGGGATCTGTGGGCTGAGAGCTCTGGGAGTCCATTTCCCCTGCTGATTCAAGTGATCCTTGAGATGCTGTTGGGTTAAGGACTTGCCTCTGGTTTGGTTATAACAGCTTTTGATTTCACTCTGACCTTGATCAGGTCAGGGACTGATCAAATTCTAGCCCTAGGCTTAGGCTCAAGTTTTTGGTCTTGCTATGTACTTGATCCAATCAGGCACACCCTTGATTGCCCTGTCTTAGAGCTCTACCCTGAGCTTTAGTCAGAAAGATCAGTACTTAATACTTATTATTATCAGACATCCCAAACTGTGTGGTATGTATCATTATACCAAGCCCAGACTAGAAATTCTGGCTTCACTCTGGGCCTACATGGATCAGCCCACTTCAGCCTCTGCTGCTCTGGGTTGGGATTCTGGACTTATCCGCAAGTTTGAAATTTCAAGTCATGTGGGTTGGCTTGTACCACTATTTGCCCAAGCAGGATCTCAGATTATGAGTGTTGTCTTGGGATTAGTTTCTGAACCTGGGACATCAGATGTGGGGTGGGGAAGAGGGGAATTACTCTTCCCACCTTGCTACAGCCTCTTGCTGGTTCTGTTTTCTTCTCACCCTAGTTCCCCAGATGGTCTCTGCTTACCTTTTGGGTTTTTCTTTTCTTGAAAATTGTTTCACTCTGTCTCCTTGTTGGTTCTTTCACTCCTGTATTCATTTTGTGATGATATTTTAATCTTGGTCAGAGAGGATTCTCATGGTGACACAGAGCAGCTCGGGTTCACTCCTTCATCTTGGCTCTCCACAGTTCTCAATAGTTAAAATTGCTCAAAGATAAAATGAACTGCCTGAGAAGAGAGTGAGCTGATGCTATTAAAGCAAAAGCTGGATGGCCTTTCATAAGTAATATTAAAGAGGAGATTCCATCTCAGGTAATTTTAATGTAGAATAGATAAGTCTCGCATGGTCATAAACCAAAAAGTCATGGTACAATTTGGAACAAAACCCTAGGTATCTTGAACCCGCATCTAATATCTTTTCCTTTATAATGCATTAAGCCTTTCATTATCCTTGTATAGCTAAGTGGTTTTATATCATACCAGTCAAAACCTCTTATTTCCCTCTCTTTTCCTCCCACACTGCCCTGAATTATATAGATTATTGCTTTAGCTAACCCTTCACTTGCTCATGTAGACACAGAAGTCCTAGGCTCAAATCTCAGCTCGCTCTGACATCCATTTTTTTTCTCATATGTAAAATAATAGGGGGTGGGAGCTATGGGTTTTCAAACTAGGTGACCTTTTAGGTCCTATATAAATCTATTATCTGCCTCCTTGGAGTGTATATGTGTAGAATTTCTACTAAATCATATTCACAAATTTTCCCTTTTGGCCTTTTGACTATTACTTCATCTGGAGACAGTGAAATCCTCAACAAATCCTCAGCCTCAACAGCTGAAGAGAAAATTCCAAATAGTCTCCTCCTTCCTTTCCCCAAACACATCCTGTGAATGCTGTAGTTTTTGTAAATGCTAATTTAAAAAGTTTTATTATGAGTTATTCATTTGTGCATGCTGCTCAGGTTTGGTCAAGGCAGAGAGAGAAAGAAGGGGACAGAGACAGAGATAGAGGCAGAGAAAGAGACAGAGACACACACAGACAGAGACACAGACACAGAGAAAGAGAGACAGAGAAGGAGAAATAGAGGAGAGACAGAGACAGGCAGAGAAAGGCAGAGATAGACAGAGACAAGAGACAGAGATAGACAGAGAGATCTTGTGAATATAAGCACTTTAGATGTGTTTGCCCAGGAAATGATGTTCAGAGCTGCTTCCTAATGAAGGAAGTGTTCAGTGCCTCATGCCATATTTCTGAACCTTTGTTTTCCTGATGTATAGCAGGCTCCCTTTACAGGCTAAAACAGCAGACAGAGAGAAAAACAAATACTGGGCAGATAATGATGCTGAAAAAATGGGAAGAGCAGGTCTCAACGGGCAGATCCTCTTCTCTCTGCTTAATTTATACTGGCCTACTGGAGCAGACTGGGCCCCAACTATACCATTGTTGGGCCTTTATATTACATTACATTACATCATGATGCATTTCTTCTCCAAAGAGATGACAGAAAAAATAAAAGGTCCTCGCTCTAGGTACAGAAATATTTATTGCAACTTTTTATGTGGCAGAACCCTCTCCCCCCAAATTAAGGAGATGCCCTTCAATTGGGGAATGGTTGAACAAACCGTGGTAGCAGAGCAATCACACACAGGACTTATACCTCATTCCTCACTATCACTCCATCCAGGGCAGTATTATGTTCTTGGAGTGAGTATGAACCAGTTGGGGTAGGATAGGGCAGGATTTGCCTGATTTTCTTAGGGACCCGAGTTCTTTCCCTCGCTGCTGGGACCCTGAGTAGACTTTTTAAATAGTCACTATTGATATATGAAGGGCAGCTAGGTAGCAAAGTGGACATTACACTGCACCTAGATGCGTATTAGCTGTGTGCCTGAGGGCAACTCACTTAATCTGGTCTGCCTCAATTTCCTCATGTGTGAAATGAGCTGCAAAGAAGAAATGGCAAACCACTCCAGTATCTTTTCCAAGAGACCCCCAAATGGAGACACAGAGTTGGACACGATTGAGAATGACTAAAAAACAAACTGGTATATAAAGCTCAGGAGGCAGAAGTACCTGAACACAGAATGAGGGTTGTATGTGTTTGGGGGAAGTTGCTATCTGACTTCCTAGTAACCCTGAGTTTGTTTCTCTTCTGGATTCTTCAAGTAGTGTTTTAAATATGGATGTCTTCAATGGTCCTTGGAGGAAGGCAGAAGCCACTGAAATAGGAGGTACTATTTTCTCTGTGTGATCTCTTATTAGCGTGAGTAGATAGCTTCTGTTTGGGGGAATATCAGACTGCCTAGGTACAATGGGGGAAGACAAGTAAAATTAATGAGATGAGTGAGTTAATGAACATTCTTTGAGGAGTGCCAAGTACTGATCATCCAAGATTTTACCTAGTTGGTAACAGATGAACTATAAAGAGAAGTGAAGGGAACGTATGTGCCCATTTCTTTGTCTCTGGGGGTATTCTCTAATATAAGGATTACATCATTAAATAAAATTCCAATGAGAATCTCTCAAATGTAGAAGCCTTAGGAATATCTGAATGGCCTTTTAAGGAGCGCGCTGGCATTTCAGATAGTTGAGGCACATGCTTGTCTCAAATAGAAACTGACTTATGTGATAAATTTTGGGGGTGGGAAGGACAGATGGCATCCCTAAAGCACTCTGGGATTTAACAGTCAATAACAAATGCCTACTGAGCACCTAGAGTGTGCCAGGCCCTCTGGTTGGCACAGAGATGGATAAGGCCTACTCTGTCATTAAAGAACTCATAGCCTTACAGGGGAAGCAAAAGACAGTCACAAATAATCATAATGCAAGGGAAAATAAAAATAATTCACCTTTCTATGTAGCTTTACCATTTATGACATACTTTTTTCCCCCACAGTAGCCTTTGACTTAGTACAAGTATAATTGTCCCCAGTTTATAAAACATGGACACAAAGGCTCAAATTCTTGAAATGATTTGCCCATGATCACTGATCTTAAAAGGAAAAGTTGAGATTAAGCCCTGATTTTCATATGATCATAGATCTAGAATTAAAAAAAACAACATGGAGGTCTTGGAATTCAACCCCCTTATTTTATAGATGGTAAAAATTAGTCCCAGAGAAGTTAAAGGCAGTTAGGTGGTACAGGGGATAGAATTCTAGGTTTAGAGTCAGGAAGACCTCAGTTCTAATTCTAACTATATGACCCTAGGCAAGTCATTTAACTCCATTTGCCTCAGTTTCTTTCATCTGTAAAATGAGTTAGTGAAGGAAATGGCAAACCATTCTAGTGTCTTTGCCACAAAAACCCTAAATGGGGTCACGGAGAATCAAGTATGAATGAATAACTGAACAACAATAACAAAGAAAGGGTCACAAGCTAGCAAGAGTTCGAGGCAAGACATTAAGAGATACCTTATAGATGTTGGGTTCAGGAAATACTATGATGGAGGCTATATTTGAACTGAGTCTTAAAGAATGGGTAAGGCTTTATCAGGTAGAATTGAGCAAAAGTTAAGAGTTGGAAAGCACTGAGTGTGGATCAGAGGCTTGTAGAGGCCTGATCCCCACTCCTCTCATTCCTTAATTGCTTGCATTAAATCTATAACTGATTATATCCTAAAGAGATCATCGAACCCTTTCTACCCTGTAAACTTTTAAATTAGAATCTTGAAACCTGTTATTTCTATAATTTTCAATTCCTCCTATTTAGTTTCCAATCTCCATTTCCCTTGTCTGCCACCTAGAATAAAGACTTTCTCTTGCTATCTTCTAAGTTGTTCTGTCCTTCTTAATCCATTTCAGATCTTATTACTATCATGCCCCCTGTCCTTGCTGATGCTTCCACATATTGGCTCTGCCAACATCACTCAGCAATGTCTCCTCTAGAGGCCAATGCCAAAGGGAGCCTACAAAACTCTTGAATTCAATAGGATATGCATCTTCTTCCTTACCTGCTCAACCCAGTGTAATAGAGGTGCCAAACCATTCTGGGGATTTCACTTTAGCCTGATAGGTGAGGCTAACCCAAGGTTGTTGTTGTTTAGACATTTAGTAGTGTCCAATTCTTTGTGACCCCATTTGGGTTTTTTTTGTTTGTTTGTTTTTGTTAAAGATCCTGGGGTGGTTTGCCATTTTCTTCTTCAGTGCATTTTCTAGTTGAGGAAAAGGAAGCAAACAGGGTTAAGTGATTTGTCCATGGTCACATAGCTAGGACGTGTCTGAGGCTAGATTTGAACTCAAGTCTTTCTGATTCCAGGCCTGTCACTCTCTCTAGTTGCCTTTATCTGGAATATAATGTTTAATATTGGAAGCCACATTTTAGGATGGACTTTGATAAAGCCAAAGAACCTCTCATTATAGACAAGATGAGAACAGGATTTAAAGCCATGCTATAAAAGGAACAATTGAAGAAATTGGGACAGGGATGGAGATGAGAGCTGTCTTCAAGTATTTGAAAGACATTCATCTAGAAGAGAGATTAGACATTTTGATTCAAAACTGAAAAACTAGAAGCCAAATAATAGAAATTGTAGGGAGAGATTTAAGCTTAATATAAGCAAATAACTTAATAGTATTTAAAAGGGGCACTAAAGTGGAATAGGCTACCTCATAGTGAGTTCCCTGGAAATGAAGTCTTCTAGTGGAACTGGAAACCATTTAGTGAGGATGTTGTAAAAGACATTCAAGCCAAATTAATAGATTGGACTAAAAACCCTCTCCTCTCCTCTCCTCTCCTCTCCTCTCCTCTCCTCTCCTCTCCTCTCCTCTCCTCTCCTCTCCTCTCCTCTCCCTCTCCCTCTCCCTCTCCCTCTCCCTCTCCCTCTCCCTCTCCCTCTCCCTCTCCCTCTCCCTCTCCCTCTCCCTCTCCCTCTCCCTCTCCCTCTCCCTCTCCCTCTCCCTCTCCCTCTCCCTCTCCCTCTCCCTCTCCCTCTCCCTCTCCCTCTCCCTCTCCCTCTCCCTCTCCCTCTCCCTCTCCCTCTCCCTCTCCCTCTCCCTCTCCCTCTCCCTCTCCCTCTCCCTCTCCCTCTCCCTCTCCCTCTCCCTCTCCCTCTCCCTCTCCCTCTCCCTCTCTCTCCCTCTCCCTCTCCCTCTCCCTCTCCCTCTCTCTCCCTCTCCCTCTCCCTCTCCCTCTCCCTCTCCCTCTCCCTCTCCCTCTCCCTCTCCCTCTCCCTCTCCCTCTCCCTCTCTCTCCCTCTCCCTCTCCCTCTCCCTCTCTCTCCCTCTCCCTCTCCCTCTCCCTCTCAAAATCAAGAACTATTTGAGGTCAGATTTAAAATCAGGACCATCCATCTCTAGGCCTGGTGCTCTCCATTGGCCACCTTCATGTTCCTGATTTTTTTTTCCAACCCTGAGGATCTAAGAAGGTACTTGATACCATTGCAGGTGTGTGAAATTATTATGAGCAGTCCCAATTTGTCAGCCATGAAGTTCACCCCAGTGGTGCTTCTCTGGGTTTTGGCTTGCCAAGGTACTGTGACCAGTCTTAAATGATCACCAAATCACAATAAAACTGGGGTTCTGTTATTTATATGTTGCTTATTATCACTTTCTGAAAGCTACAATTGAAGGTAATTGCCACTGGTCTGCATTTCCCTTAGGGTTGGTGTAATTGCTACTTACCATTTTCTTCCATTTTCTACCATCTTGGGATGAGAGTGGGGATTGCCATCCTCATCTCCAGGAAGCTCTGTTTACCTGAGTTTACTGACACAGACTAGCATGGGGAACCAGGGGAAGAGAAGTGCCCCCTGGCTATGGAGCCAGCTTCCTTAAGACAAAATGGCTCCCAAGCTTGGGAGAAAATGACCTGAGCTGGTCTTTCTAATCTCATTCTGCTTACAACTTCCAGCCTCCCTTTTAAAACAAAGAAACATGTAACTAGAGATGTACAGTGAGCATAGGAATCATGCCAGTAGCTTGCTATTTGTATTCAGAGCTGGGCACGGGAAGCTGGAGTGAAGACAGCAGGATGGGTTTCATGGGGTGAGAGAGGTGCTGAGGATAGAAAATTGCCTTTCCAAACTCCAGTGGGCAAACATGCCTTTGGGCAATTGGAGCTAGTCAGTACTTTCTTCCTCTCTAAGGGGCTGCTGGTTGGGGGTGGGCAGGGTTAGAGAATCTTTAAGACAGAAAGGAAAAAAAAAAGATTTGGACTTGGAAGATGAAAATATGAGAAGTTATGAGAGAGGGAAAAGGGGAGAGATATATAGAAAGAGACAGACACAGAAACAGATATAGACAAGAGAGAGAAGGAGAGAGGGAGAGGGAGAAAGAGAGAGAGAGACAGACAGACAGAGACAGAGAGAAGGAGAGAGAGAGAGAAGGAGAGAGGGAGAGGGAGAAAGAGAGAGAGAGAAGTAGAGGGAGAAAGGGAGAGCGAGAGGGAGAGGGAGAGAGATAATTGCTTTCTATCTGACTTTGATTTTCTCTTGGGTTTCATTAGAAGAATTTTCCTTCTGAGAAGTCCTATCCCTCTATCCTCTCCAATGACAAAGAGGCTTTGACATTTTAGGTGATCCGAGGGTCATCCTGGTAGAAGGAATAAAAAAGTCTTAGGATAAAGAGACTGAGCCTTTTTAGCTTCTCTGACTGTCAATGACATGAGTCATTCTAAACTTATTAAGTATTAGTCATTAAAGGGAACTTGGAGTGAAAGGGAACTTTAGTTCCATCTCTTCAGAGGGAGAAACTGAGACCTAATGAGGGGGAATAACTAACAGTTTTCCCCCTGAGGTTAAAGCACTATAAATATGCCTGGGGGGATACTGTTAGTTATTCCCCTTGTTATCAACTTGATTAACTTGCTAGTTATTCCATGTAATTCAATTATAAAACAACTTTTAGACATGGATTCAGTTGGTGGGGAAGGAGGGAGATCCCTCAGAGCATGATTTCCCACAGTATATAGTTTCCACAATTCAGAGATCTAGACCCTCGGATATGGTGGGTTTAAAGCAAAAGGAACATGGGCTGGAATGATCTTCACTGCCATCCTGTATTTAAAGGGCTTTTCTATGCAAGGGGGATTGGACCCATTTAGCTTGGCCACAGGACAAGACAAGGAATAAGGGGTAGGAATTGTGGAGATCTCCCACTGTCTTCTTGCTTTAAACTTGATGGGAGGAAAATCAGCTTAACATTTGGAACTGCCCCCAAATGGAACAGGCTAACTTGGGAGATATTAGGCTTTCATTCACTGAAGGTCTTAAAGCAAAGGTTGGCAAACCAATGGCCAGGGACATGGCAGAACACTGTTTGGGTATTATTGGATCAGATAGCCATGGAGGGAGGTCCCGTCCAAGTCTGGAATTCTGTGATTCTGTGGTAAAGAACCTTTTCCTTCCTTTTATATTCTGTAGTTCAGGTTCTGTAGTTTCTGCCTTATTAGACAGTAGAATTGTAAAATTAGAATGGCACCCTGTCCCTTCCAATCAATCATTCTATAAGCATTTCTTAGGAAATAATTGTAGCTAGCATGTGTATAGAACCTTAAGGATGGCAAAGTGCTTTGCAAGTATTCTCATTTTTTTAAATTTTATATTCATAACCAACCTAAGAGGTTGGTCATTTTCTGCTTCCATTTTACCATTAAAGAGACTGAGGAAGCTGAAAAAAATTTAAATGACCTGTTCAGCATCACGCAGTATCTGGGGTTAGATTTGAACTCAGGTCTTTTTAATTCTAGGTCCAGTGTTTAATCCACTTCTACTACATGGCTGCCTTCCAGGTTACATGCTAAGCTGAGGAGATAAAGAGAAAAGGAAAAGCCATCCTTGTCTTCAAGGGGCTAATGCTCTAATGGGGGAGATGACATGCACATAAATAGACATATCAGATGGGGTCAGTGTGGCAAAAGGAGGTGTTAGCTTAGCACATGTTAAGGGTGGACTGCAACGTGGCCTTCAGAGAAGTAACTTGGAACCTGGAGGGTGTTTGTGAATAGATGGAGTCATCCTTTGGGTGCATAGGCTCATTTAATTAAATTTGATCCTCCTCTATGTCAAGGTCTACCCATAAGTCTTAAGTTTAATGTGGTTTTTCTGGGTCATGTGGGCAGTTAACGTGGCACAGTGGCTAGAGGACCAGGCTTGAAGTTACAATGACTCAATTTCCTGGGTTCAATTCTGGTCTCAGACACTTACTAGCTTGGTGACCCTGGGCAAGTCACTTAACCCTGCTTGCCTCAGTTTCCTCTTCTGTAAAATGATCTGGACAGAGAAGCAATAAACCACTCCAGTATCTTTGCCAAGGAAACCCCAAATGGGGTCACAAAGAGTCAGAAAAGACTGAAACACCAACAAGGGTTTGTGTTCTATCTCAGGAGAGGAAGGGATATGAGAGGTTAACTAGGATAGCCACAAACAGTCAAGGGCCCTCTGAAGGGTCTTCTTGTTGGAAGGCAAGTTGTGAGCCCAATGGGAAACACCATCAAGGCCGAGGGTAGAATGAATGCTGGGATGTTGTATTGATCCAGTAGATATTCTTCAGGTACTAGGGCTGAGCCCAGGAAGATGCGACAACAATGGCCAAATTTGGCCTCCTAGCTGTGTGACCTTGAGCAGGTCCCCTAACCCTCTGCCTCAGTTTTCTCATCTTGAAATGGGGATAATAATAACACCTACCTCCCAGGACTTTGCAAAGGGCCTGGCACTTAGCAAGCACTACAAAATGCTACCTAGCAATAGCAATCATCATCATCATCATCTTTATGAGGACAGATCATGCTATTCTTTTTTAGAAATACGGTACAAGGGAGCCTGCCTCACCATCACGCCAAGGTTCTAGGATTTCTGAATTTCGGGTGGTATCCACAGTGGTATGAATGGCATTGGAGATTTTCTGCAAAGTGTGTGATGGAAGAGGTAAGCCCAGGGGGTAATTGTGGATGCAGGTTTTTTATATCATAAAACCTATAAAATGAACCACTTCCTTTCCCTTCAGTGAACTCCCGAGTCTCTCACCAACCACTGCACAGCACTGACCCATGGCCAGTTGGGGACCAAACACTGCAGAATGCTCCTCAGTGAGTGATGCTTAGCCAATCCAGTGGAAGATGAGAAAGCATCTGACACACGAGAGCCCAGGAAGAAATGATGCCTGACAAAGGGCAAGAATGTTTCCGAGACACAAAAGGCAGCCTCCTTGTCAGCTGGGCGAACAAAGGTCAGTGGACCCCTACAGCAGACACCAGCACAGCTCATGGCCAAGAGAAGCCAGTGAGTCATATCACTTGGGAAAACCAAGTAGATCCAGGTAGGGTGAGGGAAATACAGGTGAGAGCAGCTGTTTTCAAACTTTGGCATCTCAGGATCCCTTTTTTACTCTTAAAAAAACAAAACAAAACAAAAAAAAAACCCTTTCTCTTAAAATTAATTCTGAGTATCAGTTCCAAAGCAGAAGAGCAGTAAGGTCCAAGCAACTGGGGTTAAGTGACTTGACTAGAGTCACACAGCTAGGAAATGTCTGAGTCAAATTTGAACTCTAGACCTTCTGAATCCAGGCCTGGCCACTGAGCTCCCTAGCTGCCTCCATCCCTTTATACTCTTAAAAATTATTGAGGATCCCAAAGAGTTTTTGTTAATGTAGGTTACTTACCACATAAGTATTGATACTTACTCCATTAGATATTAAAACTAAAAAAATTACTTATTTTTAAATAATAATACATTTATTAAAACAAATAACATATTTACTTATTTTAAATAACAATAGTAAATCCATTGCATGTTAACATAAATGGCATATTTTAGGCAAAATTATTCTATTTTCCAAACAAAAAATGTAATGGGAAGAATAACATTGTTTTACATATTTTTGCAATCACATTAATTTGTTGCTAAATTAAAGACAGCTGGATTCTCATATCTGCTTCTGTATTCAATCTGTTGCAATCTGTTATTTCAGTTGATATTTTAAAAGAAAAACTGGTCTCACACAGATATATAGTTGGAAAAAGAAGTATTTTAATAAATATGAAAATAATATCTTTAGTATTAATATGAAATAGTTTGACTTTGCGGATCCTCTGAAAGGGTCTTAGGGACCACCCAGGGTCTTTGAATTA
The DNA here is from genome assembly GCF_027887165.1 of Monodelphis domestica. NCBI lineage: Eukaryota > Metazoa > Chordata > Mammalia > Didelphimorphia > Didelphidae > Monodelphis > Monodelphis domestica. The sequence goes on along the minus strand of NC_077233.1, from coordinate 141,560,394 downwards.
TATTTTGAGACCCACTGGTTTAGAGAAACAGATCACCAAAGGCCACTAAATTAGGTGAGAACAAAGAACCAGATAGGGAGAAGGGTTGGACCAGAAAGATCAGACAACTGAGAATGACAGGTCTTTTGCATCCCTCAGACCAAGCTGGACATCTCTACTGACCTCTCCTTTGTTTGACTTGTGCACTTAGAATTAAGTCAGATTGTGTCCAGTCTTTTTTTTTTACATAGATAATCATAATACAAAATAATACAATACATAATACATAATACAAAATAAGTGGCTATGGAAGGAACCAGCAAAATGTTTTGTAAAGGTTGCATGGGAAAGGCAGTATAGTGGATTGAATGCTAGGTCTAGAGAGGGAAGGACCTGGGTTCAAATATGATCTCAGACACTTCTTAGTTGTGTGACCCTGGGTGAGTTACTTAACCTTAATTGCCTAGTCTTTACACTCTTCTGCCTTGGAACCGATACTTAGTATCAATTCTAAGACAGAAAAGAAAGGTTTTAATTTTTATTTTTTAAAAATTATACACTTAATAATCATTACCATGAACAAAAAACATTTAACTAAATAAATACATTAAAATTATGTGCAAAACCATAAATTCCACATTGTTTATACTTTGTTTAAAAATAGATAAATCATACGTATGTGCTAATATAAACGTCCTCTGCTTTTGAGTTTCCTTTGAATTTGTTTTATTTGGATAATTTTTTCTCTAGTGACTGTTTTTTAATGTAATCATGATATGTATTACTCTTATTCTTTTTTCATCTCTTCCCTATTTTCCTTATATTTCCAATATTTGTCATTTCCAATAGTATAATCCATTACATTCAAATATCACAATCTATTCAGCCATTTCTCCCATTCATTGCATTTGTGTTATTCAGTTATTTTGTCACATCAAACAAAGGTTCCAAGAATATTTTTCATACATGCATAGCTTTTTACCCCCTCAAAAGTGCCCTTAGGCCTTAACCTTAGTAATAGGATCTCTAGGTCATTGAGCATGGGCAACTTTATATCTCTTAATGGATATTTCCATCCTATTTTCTAAAAAAAAAAAAGTCAAAGCTGCTCTAGCAATGTAATATTAGGCTTCTTTCTCCCTGTTCCTATCAGTCTTTAATTCAATCACTTTAACCTATCTGATTTTCAGTTAACCACATATTACCAGGCCCATATTTAGCTAGATTGATCCTTAGGCAGCAGACACAATCTGTTGCAAGTACCATACTCTTTTCAAAACAGTCTTTCCAGCTTGGTCATATACAACTTAGTTTCAGTGTCACTATCCCCCAGGGGTGCAAATTTGCCTCTATAATATGATGAGTGTTAAAGTAAGAGTTTTTCAGAATATTTATATTCTCTAAACCATCGTTGTCCCACCAGAAACTATTTTTGGAAAAGTAAAGTTTTTTTTTTTTTTTAAAGATTGAGTGAGGAAGGTCATTATCATGTAGGGGGATTAAGAAAGGATTCCTGGAAAAGGAAATATTTGACTTGATTTTTAAAGGATACATAGGAATTCAACAGACAGAGGAGATGGAGGATTTTTGAGGCATATTATTGTTCAGTTGTTTTTTCCATCAAATCTAACTCTTCATGAGCCTATTGGGTGATTTCCTGGCAAAGATACTGGAGCGATTTATTATTTACTTCTCCAGCTTATTTGGCAGATGAAGACACTGAAGTAAATAGGGTCACATGATTTACACAGGGTCACACAGCTAGTACCTGTCTCATTAGAAGTGTCATTTGTAAAGGGGACAAGGTAGAAGCCTTCCCAATAAGATCAGGAGTGAAACAAGGATGCCCATTATCACCTCTATTAATCGACATTGTACTAGAAAATCTAGCAGTAGCAATTAGAGAAGAAAAAGAAATTGAAGGGATTAAAGTAGGTAATGAGTAAAATAAACTATCACTCTTTGTAGATGATATACTTATGTATATGTATACGTAGATGGTCTACATAAAGAATCCTAGAAAATCAACTAAAAGACTAGTGGAAATAATTAACAACTCTAGCAAAGTTGCAGGGGTACAAAATAAACCCACATAAATCATCAGCATTTCTATATATTTACAACAAAATTTATCAGCAGAAGTTAGAAAGAGAAACTCCATTTAAAATCACTCTAGACAATATAAAATATTTTGGAATCTATTTGCCAAGACAAACACAGGAATTATATGAACATAACTACAAAACAATTAAAACTGGATCTAAATAATTGGAAAAACATTAATTATTTATGGTTAGGATGAGCTAATATAATAAAAAGATAATCCTACCCAAACTAATTTACTTATTTAGTGCCATACCTATCAAACTACCAAGAAACTTTTTATAGAACTAGAAAAAATTATAACAAAGTTCGTCTGGAAGAACAAACGATCAGAATATCAAGGGAAATAATAAAAAAAATGTGAAGGATGGTAGCCTAGCAGCAGCTTCCTGCAGCCACAAATTAATATCTTCTTGGGTGGACACCTGAGTAAGAAAGTTAGAAATCGAGGGAAACTAGGTGAAGGGGGACAGAGAGAGAGGGAACACAACAAAGCAAGAAAAACTCAGAGACAAAGAGTTCACTTACGTGGGCTCCAGTGTGAGTGCTCCTCTGATAGTGGAAAAGAGAGAGCTACATGTGTCCCCAATCTTTTATTGGAGAATCAAGGAATGGGGAATGGGAGGTAGCTAATGAACATGTGACATGACATATGACAATATTGCCTTAATTGACAACTGCAAGACCAAAGAGGAGGAGGTTAATCAAACATGTGACCTGGTAGGGAATTTGGTCTGTCAAGGCAGAAGCTAGGACCCTGTGGCAGCTAATGTCCTGCCCAGGAATTCTCCTGACCTTTGGACTGTAAGTTTGGAGAAGAGTCAGAATTACTAGAGTACCAGTTAAATACAATGATCAAGAAATAATATGACCATGAGTCTGGTACATGAGAACATAGGTTATAATATTAATACATCAAAAATACTTTTAAGATTAGAATATATCTGGGATGCCACACTAGTAGTATCAGATCTTAAACTGTACTATGAAGCAGTGGTCATCAAAACAATATGGTACTGGCTGAGAGACAAAAGGGTGGATCAACGGAATGGACTAGGGGTAAATGAACTCAGCAAACTAGTGTTCAATAAACCCAAAGATTGCAGCTTTTGAGAGAAGAACCCACTATTTGAAAAAAAATACTTCTGGGAAAATTGGAAAATAGTATGGGAAAAATTAGGTTTAGATCAACATCTTACACCTTATACTAAGATAAATTCAAAATGGGTAAATAAATGACTTAAAGAGTGAAATCATAAAAAAAAATTAGGTGAACATAGAATAGTATACCTGTCATATCTGTGGGAAAGGAAGGAATTTAAGACCAAGTAAGAGACAGAGAATATTACAAAATGTAAAATAATTACTTTGATTACATCAAATTAAAAATGTTTTATACAAATAAAACCAAAGCAACCAAAATTAGAAGGAAACCAACAGACTGGGGAAAATTTTTATAACAAAATTCTCTGACAAAGGTTTAATTTCCCAAATATATAAGGAACTAAGTTGAATTTACAAAGAATCAAAGCATTCCCAAATAATAAATGGTCAAGGAATATGAATAGACAGTTTTTAGATAAAGAAATAAAAATGATCAATAATCACATGAAAAAGTGTTCTAAATTCCTCTTGATTATAGAAATGCAAATTAAAACAACACTGAGGAACAACCATACATATAGAAGATTGGCCATATGACAGTAAAAGAAAATGATAAATGTTGGAGGGGATGTGGCAAAATTGGGACACTAATACATTGTTGGTAGAGTTGTGAATTGGTCCAACCATTCTGGAGGGCAATTTGGAATTATGCTCAAAGGGCTTTGAAAGAATGACCACCCTTTGATCCAGCCATGCCTCTACTGGATTTGTACCCTATAGAGATAATAAGGAAAAATACTTGTACAAAAATATTTATAGCCACGCTCTTTGTGGTGGCAAAAAATTGGAAAATGAGGGAATGTCCTCCAATTGGGGAATGGTTGAACAAATTGTTTGTTGTATCTGATGGTGATGGAATACTATTGTGCTTAAAGGAATAATGAACTGGAAGAATTGAACTGGAACAACCTCCAGGAATTGATGCAGAGTGAAAGGAGCAGAACCAGGAGAACATTGTACACAGAGACTGATACATTGCAGCACAATCCAATGTAATAGACTTTTCTACTAGTAGCAATACAATGATCTAGGACAATTCTGAGGGATCTGAGAAAGAAAGCTATTCACATTCAGAGAAAGAACTGTGGGAGTGGAACACAGAAGAAAACATATGATAGATCATATGGTTTGGTGGGGCTATAATTGGGGTTTCAGTGTTAAAAGATCATTCCATTGTAAATTTGAATAAAATGGAAATAGGTTTTGTACAATGATACATGTATAACCCAGTGGAATTGTTTGTCAGCTCCAGAGAGGGGGAGGAAAGACTGGTGGGAAAAATCATGAATTTTGTAACCATGGAAAAATATTCTAAATAAATAAATACATTTTTGAAAAAAGAAAAGTCATATAATTATTGTATAGATATATTGTTTTCCTATTAGACTGTAACCTCCATGAGGACAGAAACTGTGTCGCTCTTCCAGTACCTAGCTTAGTGCTCTGGAGACAGTAGGTACTTAAATATTTTTCAAATTGAATAGCAGGAGCTCTCTCATTGGAGGTCTTGGATGACTGGATCTCTAGCAAAGTTCTAGGGTTTATAGCTGATATTCTAAGAGTGGGCTTTGGGGGCTGACTTTTTCCCTGAGCCCCGTTTATGGAACTGGTTAAGTTCTGGGTAGGAACTGGAACTGGAACTCCAATATGCCTGTTGATATTTAATCAGTTAAACCAAATTCCTGACATAGAGAGGCATTTGCTCAAGTCAGTGCAACCTGATAGGAAGCCTCTCAGCTACCATAATTAAGGGCTATTGACTTTCATTCCTTGTGAGTTCCTGTAGCCTTGGGAAGTTTACAAACCTGGAGAAAACACAGGGTTAGCTAAATAGCAGGTCAATGAAACAAATACTCCCTTGTTGTTTCTTGTAATTAGAAGAGGAAGGGCAATGGTCTCTACACTTAACAGAGGCTACTAGGAGCAGAGGCTCCCATTGCTTAGGGGATTTGGGGTTGATTGTGATTGATTAATTGGTGAGAGGCCCCCATTGAGGCTCTGATCTCAATTAATAAATCCAGTAAACTGAATTAAGCATTTACTATATGCCATGCACTGGAGATACAAAGATAAAAAAAAAATTGTTCTACCCTCAAGGAGATCACACTTTATTAGGAGAAACAATATACATGTTGTTCAATCATTTCAGTTGTGTCTGACTCTTTGTGAGCCCATTTGGTGTTTTCTTAGTAAAAATCCTGGAGTGGTTTGCCATTTCCTTCTCCAGCTCTTTTTTACAGATTAGGAAACTGAAACCAACAAAATCATGTGACTTTCCTAGGGTTCACACAGCTAGGAAGTGTTTGGGGTCAAATTTGAACTCATGAAGATGAGTCTTCCTGACTTCTGTCCCTGGGCTCTATCCATTGTTCCATCTTATGAATACAAAATGTGGGGATAGGATTGAACTGATTCCATTGTTTCAGGAAACTCCCAGGTGGTGAAATTGCTTTTCCCAATACAGGTCAGAAGCTTTCTGCAACTTAGGAATTAGAGTTGCCTAGGGCTTTGAGGGATTCAGAGGAAGGACTTGAATTCAAGTCTTCTGGGTTCCAAGACCAGAAGCTCTCTATCCATTATTCCACATTGTTTTATGCAAAATACATACAAAGTAAATACATAGTAATTTTTGAGAGTCCTCAAATTAGAATTGTGTGTTTTAGAACCAGTGTGTAGAGAAGCTGATTTCAGCTCATTTTACGGATTAACTTTCTAATAATTAGAGTTCTCCTGAAGTTAGTGAGGTTGTCTAGAGAGATAATGAAGTACTCATGTTTGAAGGTTTTTAAGAAGAAATTAATTATTTTTCAGAGATATAGAAGAGATTCATGGTTTCAACTTGGAGTTAAATTAAAGGAGACAGCATGGTCAAAATAGCCCTGAACTTGGCAGTGAAGACATTAGGACCTAGTTCTGCCTCTGGCATTAATTCACTTTGTGACCTTGGGCAAGTCACTTTTCCTGTAAAGGTTCCACAAAGGAGGAAACTACACTATGTCTATAAGTATTAAGTTCTTATTGCAAAATATTACTGTGGAAAGAGCTCTGCATTTGAAGTCAAAAAGATTTGCATTTGATTCCTACTTCAGACACTTATAGCTTTATTGCCATGGGCAAGTCACCTGACTTCTGGAAGCATCAGCATTCCCATCTATAAAATGGGGATAGTGATAATCCTTATTGAACAGGGTTGTTGTGAAGATCAAATGAGATCACATATGCAAAGTACTTTTCAAATCTCAAAGCACTACAAAAATGTTAGGTGCTATTATCATGTAAAATTCTTTTCAAATCCTAATGTGTCATATAAATGTCAGCTATTATAATTGTTTGCCTTAGAGGCATCCATCCTTCCTTCTTGCCTTCCCTTCACCCATCCCCTGGATTTCCCAGCTGCCATGGGTGGGTGGGTGGGGTTGTAGAAGGGGAGGATGGGAAGGGTGGTATGGTTGCTCTCATGCCCCTTGGATGAGCCAGGAATCACAAACTCTGATTCTTCCATTGAGGTGGACATCCTCTGGGACTTAACATTTGTCCTACCCTGTGCCTTTCAGAAGCCTCCAGAACTATCATGTAACCTCCTCATGTACTCTATAGACCCCCTAGGTCTTGCCATTCTCCCTATTGATGATCCCTTGAGACTTTAGGACCTTTCCATTCACTGTTCAAATGAACTCATTTTTTTGTATTGCTTCTTCATATTAAAACGTGACTTCCTTGAGAGCTGGGACTAGCTTGCTTTTTCTGATTGTATCTCTGTCATTTAATACAGCACTTAATAAGTGTCTATTCATCCATTCTTTCAATCCCAAATTGAGGGCTATAAAGGAAGCTATCAGCCATTAAGCCCAAACTCCTTCATTTTATAAACCTAGAAAAGTTACATAATTTGCTAAGGGTCATACTGGTGGCAGATGGAGATATGAACTTCATCCCCCATTCTTTGCCTCCAAATCCATCACAATTGTCACCTTTTGACATTGCTGTATCTCTCCTTGAGTTTTGGACCTCACATGGGTTTGATGGATTATTTCTGCAAAGTTATGGATCTGTGATGCAGGTAGTGAAAGTATTAGTTTTAAAAAAAAATATTTTTATTTTGTTAAATATTTCCCAATTACAAGTAAAATTTTTAACATTAATTTAAAAATTTGAGTTCCAAATTCTCTCTCCCTCCTGTCTCTCCTCCTTCCTTGAGAATGCAAGTGATTTGATATTAAAACATATTTCTACACTAGCCATGTTGCAAAAGAATACACAGTAAAAAGTGGAGATAGTATGCTACAATCTGCTTTCAGAGTTCATCAGTTCTCTCTCTGGAGGTGTATGGCATTTTTCATCATGAGCCCTTTGGAACTGTGTTGGCTCTTGATCAGTGCAGCTAAGTGAAAGTTTTATTTATTGCTCCCCCTTTAGAGAAATGGTTACTGAAGAATAGAAAAAGGCAGGGACATAGAAGAAACGGAGTGGCTTCATCTTATATCTAATAAATGATGGAGTCAGGACTTGAACCCAGATCTTCATATTCCAGGAATGAAAACTCCTCCATTATGCCATGCAGTCTCTCAAAGCACTTTCCTATCTTGATGCGCTCTGAAGATACCTGGTCTCCCACTCCCCAACTCATAACAAATACAACTAACCTAAGAGGAAAGAAGGTAGTCTTTCTGTGCCAAAACCTTCTTCCAGTCCCTTCTTTCCCCTCCTTTCCTCTGCTGTATTATCTCCTTTTTTCTTCCCTTCTTCTCAGGGTTTAATAGAGCATTGGTAAGTCCCTAGCTGGCTCTCCTGGGCTGAACAGTGATTCTGGCCATGGCACACCATCATCCCCTGAATCTGACTGCTGTAGCCTCTCCTCTTAGCAGTATCAATTTTGATGAGGTCCAGAGAGCTAGCAGCGTGGGCTCGGCAGGGGACAGATAGTTAAAGTTCTCTGTGCAGATATAATTCTGTGATAGAGAAGTAGAAGGCTGGGAGGCAGGGGTAACTGGGGGGAGAAAATCATAAAACTAGAATGTGCCTATAATAGTCTTTTCTCTTTTAGACTCCTTTACTTCTTCTCAAAAAACATTTCTTCCTCCACAACCCAGATGAACTTTAAAGCCTTAATTTAAAGAATTCCTTGTGTTTGCACCATCTATTAGAACCTCTTGAGAACCTACATTGATGGAGAAGGCACGGGACTTAGGACTAGAGTGAAGGTTATTTCTACCACTTATTGCTAAGTGACCTAGGGGCAAGTCATTTCAGTTGGATGAGCTTCAGTTTCTTCATCTCTAAAATGGGGATAATGCCTGTAGTACTCACCTCAAAGGATTGTGAGAAAAGTAAAATTGAAATAGGAGCTATTTTATCATGACTTATGATGACTCTAATTGTGGTCATAAAGGGAAATTATTAGACTTATGATTGCATTGGGCTAGAGAACACTCACATCAAGAAGCTTCCTCTACCAATGCATGTTGGGACCTTTGAGACTCGTGGTAGCAGAGATTTGCCTAGAGGACTGTGTTGTCCAGAGTTACTATATTCCTATTTAATATATACATGATAAATATATATATGTATATATATATACTATATCACAGTTTCATGATTTCACTAGCAATTTGCTTTTTCTTTCTTAAATATTGAAATTCTTGTTTGTTGACTGTTAACTTCATAATAAAAAAGAAAATGTAAAAATCTATCCAATTATAACAACACAAGGTTTGTAGGGGGACATACTATCCTAACAACTATGCCAAATGTGAAGGGGCAAATCTATTTGGGGCTGATTGTGCCAATTATAGGGTGGCCTAACTGCTGAAAGATACTGAGATACTGAAGAAAGAAGGGTCCACGACAGATTAGCTATTAATAGGCTTTGTTAGGATTAATTAGGTTAATTGGGGTTGTTGACTCACAAAAGACCAGTCATTTTGGGTAGGAGCAGGACAAAGTAACAGAGCAGATCCCCACAGCAACCCTAGGCCAGATCAGGTATTATATAGAAACAGAAAAAAGAAAGTATAATGCCAGAAATGGCTCAACGTCAACTATAAGTTCTCCTATGGGATAGTAGGAGCTTTTTTTGCTATTAACATTTTCTTTTTATTTTTTAAAAGATATTTTATTAATCACATGTGATAACTTTCCACATAAATTTTCTGAAGTTATAAGATCCAAATTGTCTCCCACCCATCTTTCTCTTCCCAGAGTAAGCAATTTGATCTGGGATACACATGTATTGTCATAAATAGCATATTTCCACATTGTTTATTGCTGTAAGAGAATACTCAGAAAACCAAAATGCCCAAATAAAAACCCAACTAAACTAAAGTGAAAAACACTATGCTTTGATTTGCATTCAGACTCCAATGGTTCCTTTTCTGGTGGATAGCATTCCTTGTCCTTCAGAATCATCTTGGATCATTGTATTGCTGAGAAGAGATAGGTCTTTCACAGTTGATCACCTCACAACATTGCTGTTACTGTGTATAATGTTTTCCTGGTTCTACATATTTCACTGTATCATTTCCATGTAGGTCTTTCCAGCTCTTTCTGAAATCATCCTGCTCATCATTTCTTACACCACAATAGTTTCCATTTCCTATGGAGTCATAGGTCACATTCACACTCTGACTACACCACTGTATATCAACCAATCAGTTATTTTGTCCACTTAACACCCAACATTCAAATGTTTTGTCACAAAGGTACTGTGCTAAGTGGCCAGGTACTAGGCTAAGCCCTGGAGACAAGGGGAAAGGGTGTTCCCACCTCAAGGAGCTCACAATCTAATAGAGGACACAACAAGCATAAATCAAAGGTCTAGTATGATCATGGCTGTTTGGACTCTATCATGAGCAACCCTGTTTTGATTAAAGAACCAATATATTCAAGTATGCTTTGAGTTGTCAGTCTCTACTTGGGAAATCCAAGATACTTTCCATTTTGCATCTTTTGGGCTCTTAGTTATTATCATATATGAATGAATAAACCCATGATAATTATAATAAAAATAAGGATTGGACCTTGGAGTTTCCTATGCAGATAGTCAGTCAGTCAGTATTTATTAAGTTTCTAATGTTGGCCTGCTAGTGTATTAAGCTCTGGGGTTATAAAGAAAGATTAAAGGCAATCTCAGTCCTCAAGGAGCTCATAATCTAATGGGGCAGACAATCAGAACAAATTAACCACCCAACTCATGATTCCATTACAATGATTATGGTTCATTCATTCATATTCATCATTTATTTGGTGCCTACTGTGAGCAAAGCACTGAGCTAGACTTTGCAAAGGATTAAAAATTTAGATAAGACATGATTCTTAACTTCATAGGGTTTATAGTCTGATAAGGAAATGAGGCAAAACACAGATTACTGAAATATATAATATTTACTGAATGATAAGTACACAAGAGAGAATCAAAATATTTGTGATTTGTGAGGTTTAAGGGAAAAGATTGTTGCTGATTGAGGTGATTTTTAAAGGTCAGTTTTAAAGATTTAAGAAGCAGCATTAACATGTGAACAATCAATTTTTCAGGAATTTATTATGTGTGTCACCATTTGTGCTTTCCTAGAAAGGATCAGGAAAAGTAAGATCTTGGTTGCAACTTTAATGTCACCTTTTCTCTGAATCCCATTGACTTCTAGGATGCTTTTGCTTCTCTGAATCAACATAACCCCTTGCTCCTACTTCTCTCATGTTCTACTCTTTATTATCTTTTCTTTCTTTGATTCTTAAATATTTATGTGTATATTCTAACCTCTTGTTGATCCTTGAGGGAAGGAACTAAGTCTCAGACATTCATACAGACATGGCATAGGGCCATATAAACATCAGGGTCTTATTCATAGGACACATTAGTAAGTGACTGAGAATGAATGAATTGGATAAGCAAGGTGACTTCTCAAGGATTCCTCCAGCCCTAGCATGTTTTCATAAAATCTTAGAGTTGGAAGGGACCTCAGAAGTCATCTAAGGTATGTTACAAACCTTAAAACACAATATAAATATTATGTATACACATATTATATGAATACTTATGTATGTAAAATTATTATTATTATTATTAATTATTTAATACGCTTTCTTGTGAATAAACTTGCCAGCCAGGAACACTTCTGACATGAACTGGACCAAGTTGCTTAGCTTCTCATTGATATAGGCAACTCTTTAAGACTACATAAATGGAGTCCAGATTGGTAGAAAACATTTCCTCATCTTAGGAGTTCCTTATAGTAGTGAAATCACAGGTCGAGTCATTAATATTATTATTAATATTGTTTTTATCTATTCTAATCCTTACCTCATCATTAGCCTTTTTTTTTTTACAATTGGTCATCAGCCTTTGTTGAAAGACCTCCAGTGACAAGGAATCCCTCCCTTTCTCAACACTCCCAAATCTCCCAATATTACAATTCTTTGACTAGTATGGGCTTTGTTGTCCAGTGGTTTTTCAGTCATGTCTGTCTCAGTAACCCCATTTGGAGTTTTCCTGATAAAGATATTGGGCTGGTTTGCCATTTCCTTCTCCAGCCCATTTTTCAGATGAGAACATTGAGACAAACAGGGTTAAGTGACTTTCAGAGGTACATAGCTAGGAAGTATCTGAGACCCAATTTGCAGTCAGGAAGGTTAGTCTTCCTGACTTCAGGTCCATCACTCTATTCACTGTGCCACCTAACTGGGCCCTGGGCCATTATCTTCCTTAATTCTTTGGACAACATTCAAGTTAGAAGGTGAGACAGGAGAAGCGTTTGTCACATATGTGAATATTTGTTCCATTTAGTGACAGGCAAACCCCACATTTATTGCAGTTTAGAAGGAACCTCAGTGGTCTCAGAATAATTATATTTGCTTAATCAAATCAGTGTTCCATTAATGGAAGAACTTGGACAAATAACAATCAGCATCAGCTGTTGACTGAAATCAGATCTGAGAATAGGCAGCAAGCCTATTCCCTAAGAATAACTGGTCATCACCAATGGGTTTCTAGTTTCCCAGGCTCTAAACTGACTACAGTCTATTTATTTATAATTGGGAAGAGAATGGATTTGGAGTAAGAGGAACTGGATTCAAATTTCACCTCTGATGCTTTGATACTTATATGACCTTGGGTACATCACAGGTTCCCTGAGTTTCAGTTTTCTCATCTGAAAAATGAGTGGATTGGCTGGGTAGGATAGTGTCTGAGGTTCCTTCTGGTTCTGAAATCTTGAATGTTATTTGAATGTTGTACATTGTAAATAGATAATGATTATATGAATAAATATTGAAAGGCTGAAAGACAGGATTACAACCTAGGTCTCCAGACTGATTCCATGCATTTGATTTTAAATTTTTTATTTATTTTAAATTTTATTTTTTCAATATTGTTCATTTATGAGTAATCTTATGAAACCAAACCCCTAACATAAACCAAAATAAACAATTGAAAAATCATATGCTTTAATCTGTACTCTGACTCCATCAGTTCTTTCTTTGGAGGTGGGTAGCATTCTGTGTTCTAAATTCCTCAAATTGTCTTGGGTCTTTGTATTGCTGAGAGTAGCTAAGTCTGTAATATAGTTGACCATTCCACAATATTGCTTTTACTGGGTACAATGTTTTGCTGGTTCTGATTATTTTACTGTGCATCAGTTCATGAAGGTCTTTCCAGTTCTTTCTCAACTCATTCTGCTCATCCTTCCTTACAACACAACAGCACTCCATCACCATCAGATACCACAATTTATTCATCCATTCCCCAACTGATGGATATCCTTTCAATTCCCAGTCCTTTGCCACCAGAAAAAGAGCAACTTTAAATATTTTCATACAAGAAGGCCTTTTCCCTTTTGATTCCATGTATTTGAGACTATTTAGGAGAGTCCATCCAAGATGAGTCCCAGAAGGAGGACAAACCCTATTTGACTTCAATTGGAAATGAAAAAATAGAAGGTTCAATGCTAGTGTCTCTTAGGTACCTAAACAGTGCTCCTCAAGTGTCTTAGGAATTCATATCTAGTTTTAGAGAATTCCAGGGGATGGCACACTAAAGCCATCTCTGAATAGGGCCCTCTTGAGTTTAAGGAAAGTGAAGGTAGTCCTAGAGGTCCTCACTGAATGGTAAAATTGAAAGCATCTATAGAGATGTTTCAGCAATAGGTCTTAAATCTAGGCAGATCCTGAGAGAGTATCTAGTCTTCATTTTAGACAGAAGGATACTGAAACCTAAAGAAGGTAATGTAAGAAGTCCCTCAGACCAAAGGGACTTGTTCAAGGTTATGTTTGTGGCCATCATATTAGTGGCAGAATCAGGGCTATAACTAAGTCCCTTGACACTCAATCCGTCTCTTTTCTTATTGGGAATTAGAGCACATCTGTTCCCAGAATCACAGGATTATAGAATGTAGTTGAATCATACATGCCCACAGAATCACAGAGTTGTAGAAGCTCATGGAGAAGACCTCAAAGACCATTTGGCCCAATCTGTAATAAATAGCTATCTCCCTCTATAAGACCGTCTTTAAGTTTCTTCAACTATTAGACCATTCCTCATGGGGAACTCATTACTGTTGAAAAGCTCTAATTAAAAAAAAAATTTCCCCCCTCTAAAATTTATCCTAAATCTGCCTCTTTGCAAATTACATCCATTTCTCTTCATCCAACCCTCCAGGTCTAAAAAGAATAAAGCTAATCCCCCTTCTACAAGACAATCCTTCAACATCCATAGGGACTTTCTTCTCTTCTTTTTTTACTTAAAAAGAAAGTATCTCAGTGACACTTGTCTCTTTTCTTTCTTTTCCCTCCCTTTTCTCTCTTTTTTATTTCTTCCTTCCTTCTTTCCTCCCTTCCTCCCTTCTCTTTTCTTAATAACACTAACTGCCTAGTTGAGCTGGTGAATTTGTGGATTGGATCTGTAGTGTCTCAGCCCAGGGCTTCTAGATTTTCTATTCCAAATACTCATCTGAAGGAGGAAATAAAACACTTGGCTCCAGGGGTGATATCTCAACAGATAGTTCTGATTCTCTTCCTATGAAGGGAACTATTTCAATATGATTTGTTTCCTTGAAATCATATGTATTTTGTTTTATGTATTTAAAAACATTGCTCTGAGAAAGGTCTATAAGCTTCACCACAGTTCCAAAGAGGTCATGACACAAAAAAGGTAAAGAATCCCTTAACTAGATGTTCTCCAAGTTCCCTTCTAGCTCCAAATAGTATGTATGATCCAATTTCAAAGGATAACAAGAATAATTTGTTGCTGTTTCTTGATTGACGCCAGTTAGTGGGTTTGCCATCAAGAGGAGTAGAAATGGTGACATCATTTTTGTCTTCTCAGGGTTGAAGTCTGTCTACTCACTTCTAAGTTGGCACATTTAAAAAACTTTTAAATTAAATAATACCCCAAAAAGGAGTTAGGGGCACATAAACACCCCCACAGATTTAGCCAGTGGCAAGTTGGATGCCTCATCTACACACAGAGAGCCTCAACCACTCACTGAGCATGAGGCCAGTGCTCTTTCCAATACAAAGATGAGACCAGCCAGCTGTGCCTATTCTCTGATAGGCATTATACTAATCACAGAGGCATAAAATAGAAGAAAGTCTCTAAAGTTGTTGAGCTGATCTTAGATAGAGGATGAATAAAATGAGAAGGTATGGAGGGAGACAATCTGTATCATAGGGATGTTTGCCCACAGTAATGACATCCTAATTCCATCAAAATTTAAAACAAACAAAGCTCAAATCATCGACCAAACAACTTTCTGTGACAAAGACAGGAGTTCATAACCATTTTTTTGCATATGGAACCCTTTTTGTAGGCTTCTCAAAATAGTATTTTAACTGCACAAAAACTACATAAGATTACAAAAGAAAAATTATATGAAATGATCTAACTTTGTACATATATTTGCATATTTGTATAGAAGCATATTTTTGTGTATATCTGCATCTATCTATCTGCTGTCTGTTTTCTGTCCATGTATCTGTAAGTTCATAAATTCCAGGTTAAGAGCTTAGGACATCTGGTCCTTGGTCCACACCCATGCCTATTATTTGATTTTTCATGCTGATATTAATTATTCTTTAATATAAAGAGGATTTCTGCTTCTCAATCCCATTTGAATTTCAAATATAAGATGAAATGAAATGGATTGTTGAGTCATTAAATGTCCTACACACCATGAAAGGTAACTTTTCTTTCGTTTGCATTCAGTGAACAAAGACGATTTTTTATTGATTTAAAAATTTATGGTCATGAATGAATTTGAGACCAATGTGCTCTTTTTTATTTCCCTCTGAGTAGAAAATTAAATGACTTACATTTGAATGATTCAGTATCAGAGTCCTTATATCTGGAAACTTAGAAATGAAAAAGTTTATTCAATGAATGGGGCAAAGGAATACAAAAAGACCTGGCTTTATTCTTCTTCTTTAATTTTTTTTTTTTGCAAATGGTTCTTTACTAAATGGTAAGAGACTTGCTTGCCAAATATTGGAGGAAAATTATCTTTGACTGTAGGTATATAAAGAAGATTAGAGTGCAGAGGGTGTGAGGGAGGAAATAGTCCTGCTATGCTCTAATTTGTTTTGAATATCTATTTGGTTCTGGTTTTTGGAAAATAACAAGTGGCAACAAATTTGAAAGGGCAAAAAGGCTAAAGAGTAGATTGGAAACAATCTTATATAAGGATGCACTGAAGGAACTAGGAATGTTTTGCTTAGAGAAAAGCTTGTAGTAATGTGATAGCTATCATCAAAGGGTATGAAATTTGGGAATATAGTTTTTAAAGAAGTGAGAGACTTTTAGACATCATCTAGTCTCATCTCCTAATTTGAGACAAGGAAATTGAGACCCAAAGAGCTTTGGTGACTTACATTAGGTAAACAGATAGTAAGAACTAGCATTTGATCACAAGTTTGCAAACACTGAATTCAGTGCTCAATCCAAGGTATTATGGGACCATTTTGTTGTTAATGGTGGAGCTAGAAAAAATGAGTGGACTTCCCAGGGAGGCAGATTTTAGTTTAATATAAGGCAGGACCCTCCAACAAATGAAGCTCTTTTTAAAATCTTTTCCAGCTCTGGGATTCTAGTATTTTTTAGACATTTTTCTTTCCTCAACAAAAGAACATACATTCATGCATAAGCATGATTTTCTTCACTGATGCTTTTTTGCACTAGGGAATCAGTTTCAATAAAAACTTTTACTTACAAATCTAACACAAGGTATAAGTGACGTAATGGAGTGGACAGGGCACTGAACTGGGAGGGAGGAATACTGGATCTTAAATCATTTCAGACACATAACTATGTGGTCCGGCACTTCATCTCCATTTCCTTCTCTGTAAAACAAGAAGATGAACACAATGGCCTCTAAGATCCCTTTCAGTTCTCAATCTATGAATTTCTGATTTAATTGTTTAAGAACATCCAGACATCAGGCATTCTTTATTTTATTTGCTATTTCTGTCCCTTAAGAGGCAGGTGGGTGAGGCAAGATGGAAGAGTAGAAAAAGCACTCAGCAGATTTCTCCTATGATTCCTTTCCAGATAACTTTAAAATGATAACCTCAAACAGAATTTGTAGAGTGGCAGAGCCAATAAAAGTTCAGAATGGGACATTTTTTTCCATGTCAAGACAATGTAGGAGGTAGGAAAGAGAGATCTGTGACATGGGGATGTCAGACTGGCTCAGGACCCATGTGGATGAATCATCAGTGGTTGGACTTGGTGGTGGCAAAAGAAGTAGCAGCAATTTCTCAAGCCAGAGCTGGCAGACCTGACAACTGGTCAGAAAGAGGCTATAAGGGACTGCTATTGCTAGCACTGGAGTCAGGTCCAGATTCGGTTCAGTAAACCCATTGCCTATGCCCACTTCTGAGTCAAGGGAGGAAAGGAGCACTTTTGGCCAAGAGGAAGTGATACCCCTGAGGAGCAATATAGATTTTGGTAACAAGGGATCAGGGACTCTGAGGAATAGTATTATTTTTGGTCTCAAGGGAAAAGGTGCCCTAAGGAGTGGCATCAGTTATAATCCCAAGGGATCAGGGGCTCTTCCTTGGCAAGGAAAAGAGCATAGACCATGAGAACAGTGATTGCATCTCTCCCCAGATCCCACCACCACTTTGGAAAACTTCAAAACCTCCAAAACTAGTTCTCAAAACAAAAGAGCAAAAAAAGCCTGAAGCTCAAGACAGTGCCTTGCCCCACTTCATCCCTATGATGGGAATAGAGTGCAACTTTAATATAAAGTTCAAAACCAAGAAATAGGGTGGAAATGTGAGTAAACAACAACAAAGAACCTTACCACAAAAAACTACTGTGATGATGGGGAAGATAAAAAACATACTCAGAAGACAATGAAATTGAAGCTGTTGTGACTTCATTGTCTTCTGAGTTTGTTTCTTTTTTTTACTCTCATTTCTTTACCTAATTTTTCCTGTACCATTCCTTTTGATTTTGAAAGCCTCAAAGAAAAATGGCAATTGTGCGCAAGCACACCAGAATTCCTGAAGAGCTAAAAGTGATTCTCAGAAACAAACAAGAATGGTAGAAGAAAAATTAAGTAGAGAAATGAGAGCAAAGAAGGAATATCATGAAAAGAAAATTAATATCTTGGGAAAAGAAGCACAAAAATACTGAAAAAAAAAACCACTTAAAAACCAGAATTGGCCAAATGGAAAAAGAAATACAAAAGCTCATTGAAGAAAATAATAATAATAAATGGTAACAATAATAGCTAACATGTATATAGTACTTCAAGGTTTGCAAAGCACTGTATAAATATTAACTAATTTGGTCTTTAACAACACTATGAGTGAGGTGGTATTATTATCATTTTACAGATGAGAAAACCAAGAAACAGAGAACCTAAATGACTTGTCTAAGACCACATAGATGGTAAGGGAAGTAGAATTTGAACTCAGGTCTTTCTGACTCTAAAACCCTACTGTGTTCCAAGCATGGTGTTAAATGCTTTTCCAATAGTATTTCCTTTGTTTCACATAATAGCCCAGCTAAAGATCTCCCTGAGTATCTATTCTATATAGTATCCTTTATATATCTGACTTGTTGAGTCATTCCAGTCATGTCTGACTCTTTGTGACCTCATCTAAGGGTTTTCTTGGCAATGATATTGGGGTGGTTTGCCATTTCCTGCTCTAGCTCATATTTTAGAAGAGGAAGCTGGGGCAAACCAGGTGAAATGATTTGCCCAGGATTACATAGCTAGTATGTGTATGAGGCCACATTGGGATTCAAGAAATATTTTCCTCATTTCAGGTCCAACACTCTACACAATATACCACCTAGAAGCCCCAAAGTGCTGACTATATTCTCCTAATTCTCTGCTCAGATCATCCCAGACTTGTGCCTATAGAATTAAATGTAAACATTCTACGCAACATTTGAGATTCTCCACAATTAGTTATCAACTTATTCTTCTATCCTGATCTCTCCTGGCTCCTTAGAAACAGGGTTGGTGTTTCATCTGTCTTTCTATTCTCAAAGCTGAGCCCATGGCCTTACACTTAGTAGGTACTTAATATTTGCTGAATTCATGCTGACTAGAAAGAAGGCTTCTGGATGAAGCTACTGTAGCTGGCACCAGACAGGCAAGGAGGTTGCCAGGAAGGCTGGCAACAAACGTCCTGCTATTCAGAACATCTGGAGGCTTACTTTTCCCCTCTTGTTTGCATTGAACAGGTTTTTGGTCAAATTAAAATATTCTCAGAATTGATCTATTCTCTGGATCTTTTGAGTTATTTGGAAGAGAACAGTAGAAAGGGAAGTAGCAGAATAAAAAAACAAATCATGACATTAAGCCAAGGGACAGGAGAGGAAGCCAGAATCTAAGTAGACAGTGGAGGGGAGCAATTTGGTTAGGTTCCAGAATGGGAGATACAGGTAGAGGATAAAATCAGTTGAGTACCCATGAGAGGGACCAATTGCAGCTTCCCCTGAGGGAGCTACTTAGATCCAGGAACTTTGTGTCTAGCTAACTGGTCCTTGGCAAAATTTTGAAGCAGGCAAAATCTGTGCTTAGCCACTCACTGCCTTCAGTGCCTGTTCCCTTTTCTTTCTCCATTTTTTTGGGGGCCAGAAGGTGGTATGGAGTCAATACTTCCCTTTCATGTTCTTTGGATTCTTCTTATTGACTTTCTAAAACCTACTCCTAGACCTTTGTTTTACTCTATGGTGACAGTGACTGAAAGGGGGAAGAGTACTTGAGATTCCTCTACTCTTTGCCCCCAGGGATAATGGGAATCTTTATTTAGAGGGCTAAAGCTTTGGTGGGGGGATTCCACCATGTGACAATGGTTGGGGAAGATTTAACATTTATTAAGCACTTGCTTAATCATAGACACCATGCTAGGCACTAAGGTTAAAAAAGCTCAAAATTAAATCTCCCATCTGGAAAAAAACAAAACAAAACAACTTATATTCTATTGGGAATGGGGTGGTGGTGGTATATGGCATAATATATGCAAATGAGTCAAATACAAGGTAAGCATCTAGACAAAGTACTTCTGTAATTTTAAAAATTATTTATTCCTTAATTAAAAAAAAGAAAAAAATCTTTACTACCTGTCTTAGAATAGATACTAATTATTTCCAAGACAGAAGAGTGGTAATGGTGAGATAACTGGAGTTAAGGGACTTGTCCAGGGTCACATAGCTAGGAAGTATCTGAGTACAGTTCTGAACCCAGTTCCTCCTGTCTCCAGGTCTGGTTCTCTTTCCACTGAGCCTTCTAGCTGCCTCTGACTTTTCCTTCTTGACTTCAGGTCCAGCACTCTATCCACTGTGCCAGAGAACTAATTATGCCTAGATCTAGTCCCAAAGAGACAATGGCAGTGGTACGACCATACCACCATCCATGTGGCATTTCTATTTACCTTCAGTGTATCCAGTTAAATCATACTTCAATTTTGCTCAAGGCAAGCATTCATACAGAGGTAAGAAGAAGCAATACATGGATACTCTAAAGGTCTCTTTGATGAACTTTGGTATGGATTGTAAAATATGGGAGCCACTGTCACAGGACCATCCAGCATAGTAAACCCAAATCAAAGAAGGTTCTCGATTGGATGAGCAAAGCAAAGTTTCAGTAGCTCAAAAGACACACAAAATGGGCAAATTTAAAACTGTCTCCTTCTCAAGCTCATATAGGCTATTTGTGCCCAATCTGTGATGGAACCTTCTAAGCTCATTCTGGTCTGATCAGTCAGTTGGACACACTGTACACTGACCCTGACAGTGATGTCTTTTTAATCCTTTTTGAGTATGAAGGACAACAATCAACAAACCAAATTCAATTTTGCTTAAGGGTACTTTTCCAGGGCAAAGGAAATCCCCATATCTCCTTGTGTCAGGGGATGTCTGAAGGTTACTCCAGCCGGGTTTCTCTCCCAGACCCCTCCATTGAGAAGAGGCATCCATACTTCAAGTATGTTTGTGTTGTTTTATGGAAAAAAAATCATTTTCAAAACTTGTATACCATCTTACCAGATCAAAAGCGTGTAGTCAATGTTTATGAATAGAGATACTGGGGAGAGATACATGGGGACAGTTTGAAAATATTTTCAGATGTTTGGTATGGAGAGTCAAAAGAAACTTTATTTTGATTGCACAGGGTTCAAGGATATGGATTAGGCCTTTGATTTCATTGGCCTAGGAAACTCCCAGGGGAAGAAACTCCTTCTTGAAATGCAAATTCTCTGTACTTTTTATTCTTTTGACATTTTGCAATTCAGCCTTTACCTCTTTCTTTCCTTGACTCCCCAAGATGGCAAATAGGCTGACATAGGTTATATCAGTGCTTTCATGCAATATGTATTTCCATACTCCCCATGTTGTGACTGAAGACATATATTACATATACAATAGACAATTTATGAGGGAAATAAAGTAAAGGATGGCATGCTTTCATCTGTAATCATATTCCAATGTTTTCTTTTTTGGCTGCGGATAGCATTTTGTTTTATCATGAGTCCCTTGGGGTTATCTTGGAACCTTATTTTTTGTGAAAATGGGTCATTCACAGTTGATCATCATACAATACTTCTATTACTGCATATACTGTTCTCCTGGTTCTGTTCAATTCACTTTGTATCAGTTCATATAGGTCTTTACAGGTTTTCCTTTTAATTTCATATGGCATAATAATTTTCCATTAGAACCATGAAGCACAGCCCAATTGATGGGCACCGCCCCCCTCAGTTTCCAATTCTTTGCCACTACAAAGCACCCAAAAGAAGCTGCTAAATATTTTTTACAAGTATGTCCTTTTCCCTTATCTCTGATCTCTTTGGATACAGACCCAGTAGTTTTGCGCACAGTTTTATGAGCCTTTGGATACAGTTCCATATTGCTATCCAGAATGGTTGTTTTAATTGACAGTTCCACCAACAGTGCATGTGTTCCAATTTTTCCACATCCCCTCCAACATTAATAATTTTCCTTTTTGATCACATTAGCTACTCTGATATGTGTGAAGGGTATCTCAGAGTAGTTTTAATTTACATTTTTTTAATCAATAGTGATGTGGAGCATCTCCTTATATGATCATAGATAATTTTAATTTCTTTATCTGAGAACTGCCTGTTCATATCCTTTGACCATTTGTCTATTTGAGAATGCTTTGTTTTTGTTTTTTTTTTTTTATAAATTTTCCTCCTCTCCCCAATTTGCTGTTTCCCTTCTAATCTTGGTTGCATTGGCTTCATTTGCACAGAAACTTTTTAATTTAATGTAATCAAAATTGTTCATTTCATTATGTCTTATTTGGTGATAAATTATTTCCTTATTCACAAGTCTGACAGGTAACTTTTTCCATGTTCCCCTGATTTGTTTATGGCATCCCCCTTTATTTCTAAGTTAAGTATCCATTTAGATTTTATCTTGGTGTCTGCTGTGAGATGTTGGTCTACAATATGGTGTGAGATGTTGGTCTATACCGGTACCATACATTCTTAGAGAATTACATAGAACACAAGAAATTGAAGGATTGGTCCAGGGTTTTGCAGCCAGAAAATGTCAAGGGCAGAACTTGGGCCCAGGTCTTTTGGGTTTCAATGCTAGCTTTCTATCCACTATAGCCACTCTACCTCTCCTATTGACTTTCCTGCCACTTGAAATATAGTTGCTCTCCAATAACTTGCAAAAAGTGGATAAAATTCAAGGTCTTGGTTACTGAAATGGTAAAAATGATAATAACATAATTATATGTGGTCTGTTGCCAAAGATGCTTTCTGTGATTTTTCAGAAGTAGAAAGCATACTAATATTCATTTAGTTACAAAAAACCTATTATCTTATTTACCTGCAAAACAGTTTACTGTATACATAAAAATATGCTAGCAAGATATTGACTTGACCTAGGACTGTTTCCATCAGCGCACCAACAAATGTAAAGGTAAGAACAAAATAATAAATTGCATTTATTTAGTGACAGCATTTGAAGGCTTGCCAAGGATCATAATCTACCCAGCTTTCCCAAGTTGGGGCCCAGTGATCAGAATGAACAGATTAAAATGGCACTACCTCTCTATCTTTCCTTATTTCCTTAGCACTTGCAATCCAGTGTTTCTCTCCTGGGACAGAACTGCTTTCACACTTAGCAGTTTTAGTAAATACAATAAATATTTGTCAAGTTGAATTGAATCCATTCTACAAACTTCATCTCACATAGAGACACAGCTATGATTAATCACCTTTCCCCAATCTCCAATGGTGAGCTTCCTAACCTTTGCAGAATTTAGTCTTTTCTCTTGGTATGGGTTTTCTTAAAATATTGGAATAGACACTTTTTCATAGAAGCCATTAAAAGGGATTTTTTGATTAAAAAATTAAAAAGAAAGAAAGGAAGGAAGGAAGGAAGGAAGGAAGGAAGGAAGGAAGAAAGGAAAGAAGAAAAAAAGAAAGAAGGAAAGGAAGAAAGAAAACTCTGTGTAGAAAACACTTAACATCTTTGCCACAGCCTCTGGGGTGTTTTCTCACTAATTTCCCAATTGTCAGATTGAATTTTTCAGGTGCTTTTTAATAGATTTACTCTATATGACAGCCTTATTGATACTTTGTACCCCTGTCTCAGACCTCTTTTCTCTCTTCCCTGCAGAGATTGTTCCCCCTTCCCCTCTTTCCTCTCCCCTTCCTTCATATTTAACACATATTAAGGTGTAGCTAGGCGGAATAGCAGATAGATAGAATTCCAAGTCTGGAATTGAGAGATCCTGAATTAAAATCTGTCCTGAGACACTTCCTAGCTGTGTGACCTTGGCCAAAACACTTAATCCTGTTTCCCCAGCCCTTGCCTTTCTGTCTTAGAGCTGTTACTAAGACATAAAGAGTTTAAAAACAAATACATTAAATACCTATCTTGAAGAAGGTCCAGAGTTAGATTGTAGAGATTGTGGAGGGGAATTTAAAAAATTAACAAAATAGGGCCTGTCCTCAGCAAGCTCATAATCCAGTAGGGTATTTGTTCTTTTTTGTTTGTTTGTTTTTGGTTGTTTATATATTGTTGAGTTGTGTCAGACTCTCCATGACCCCATTTGGGATTTTCTTGGCAAAGATACTGGAGTGGTTTGCCATTTCCTCCTCCAGTTCCTTTTACAGATGAGAAAATGAGGTAAACAGGTGAAGTGACTTGCTCAGGGTCACACAGCTGGATTTGAACCCAGATCTTCCTGACTCCAGGCCTAGTGCTCTATCCTCTGTGCCACCAAGCTATATAGTAGGTATGATAGGAAACACACAAATAACCACAATACACATGACAGTATGATGAAATGACAAAACATGGAGATCAGGAGTGGAAAAGGTCATGTTTAGCTGAGGGTTGAGGGGACAGAAATCAGGGGAGTTTTCATGGAAATGGTTGTATTTGAACTGGGCTATGAACAGATCAAGTTGACTTTCAGCCAGAGCCATTTCTGAACCATTTATTTCTTTGCTTCTTCCTATGGGACTAGCCAAATCAGCTCCACCATCTGCATGATGCAGGCTGGGTAAGTGTCTGAGTTGCCAGGCTCAGGTGGGGATGGGGGGACCTGAGAGGGATTGGTGGGGGAGGGGAAGCATCTCTGAGAGGAGGCTGAGGTGGGTCCTCAGGGTTGGTCTCTAGACTCACCCCCAGGCCCAAGGAGATGCTATTTTCAGGGAAAGGGATGGGGTGAAGAGCAGGAAACCTGCTTTACAGTTCTGCTCTGCTATCTAGCCTGAATCCAGGCACTTTCCTGTTGATTTTTATGGAATGCAAAAAGGTTTTTTTTTTTTTAAATTTAATTTTGTTTTGTTTTGTAAAGCTTAAACTGAAAAAAAAAAATTAAAAAATAAATCCATATCTTAAAAAAAAGTTAAGAAATCGAGAAGTGATGGAACATTACCACCATCGCTTGCTCAGTTTCATATCGACTATCTGCCATGTTATAGGCTAGGAAATGGGGGAAATGCAAGGTTAAGATCAGATCCAGTGTTTGCCCTTCTGAAGCTCCCACAGTCTAGTAGGGAAGAAAAGGCAAAGCCATAGAACTAATATAGTTCCGTATGGCACGTGCACAGATAACTAGAATATAACTAAGAATGGGATGGGTACAAAAGTGGACCAAACGGTTCCATGAGACCTAATAAGGGGGGTCAGGAAAGGGAAAGTAGGGAATAACAATTTATGAATCCCCTCATATCTTCCAGGCACTGTGCCAAGTGTTTAACAAATATTATCTCATTGAATCCCATCTCCAGCTCATCCAGATTTCCTTCAGAGTTTGCATTCTAGAGAAGCTCTCTGGAGACAGAGGAGGAGGTCCTGGCAATGTTCAGAATTTCCCCTGCCTCTGCTCCCCACATTTTGCTTTGCCAATGACAGACATCTGTCTGCTTAAGCACGTAGCCTCTTTCTCACAGACCTTGTCAAATGTAGCTTAGCAGTTTCATCCAATTATTGCCTTTCCAATCTCCATAATGTTTTTTTTCCTAGCAATCAGTTGAGAGTCAATTAAATTACTGCTGCTTGCTAAAGGCTTATTAAATCTTCTGTGACTGAAAGTGTTACCAAGAATCTTATTGAGCATACTCCTGGAAAACCTGAATATGAATCAAAATATATTTGATGAACCAGACTTGACTCTTATACTTTTATTAAGAAGAAATCTATATGGATATAAGGAAATTAAAGATAGAGAGTGTGGAACAAGCCATTTACACGTTAGCAATGTATTGATCTTTTCAAGAACTACCTGAATGCCAGCTTCTCCAGAAGGCTTCTTTTCCCTGTTACCTCTCCTCACTCTCTCCCAAGTTCTCCAGGTTCCCAGTTATCTTTATCTCATGCCATTGGTCTACTTATACATGCTTGCTGTTCTGAATCACGCTTTAAGCTCCAGATTAGTTTACCACCCTTTATTTACTCAAACTCACTCATTCATGGCTTCTCGTCTCTCCTTTTGTGACATATTCATCCATCTAGGCACAATGCTAACTCTTCTTCCAAGACTGGTACTTCCCATACTTAGCATTCCTTACTCAATAACTGGCTCTACTGCCACACCAGAATGGTCTCCTGTATTAAGGGAACATGTTTAATCCTCACAGATAAGACAAGAGATCCTGGGTTCAAATCTGGCCTCAGATACTTCCTGTCTAACCCTGGGCAAGTCATTTAATCCCCATTGCTTAACTCTTGCTGCTTTTCTGCCTTGCAACCAACATGCAGTATTGATTCTAACATGGAAGATAAGGATTTTAAAAAAAGAAAAGAAAAATATCTTGACATTTCTTAATGGCCCTTGGAGAATTTACCAGTTATGGGCAGCTGCTAGCCTATTGTACTTTCCATGCACAGTTGTATGCCTTTTTATTTGCACATCTTCAGGAGATGATATTTCATAAGGCTTTTGGGATTTGGAGTTGAACAGGACCATAGCAATCACTGGTCCAATGGTTCTCAAACTTTGGTCTCAGATCCTTTTATATTCTGAAAAAATCATTGCAGAACCACAAAAGGGCTTTCATTTATGTGGCTTGTGTCTATTGATATTTACTGTATAAGAAATAAAACATCATATTATTACTTTAAAAATAATTTTTTACCTCATGGATCCCCAGAAAAGGTCTCAGGGTCTCCTCAAGGAGTTCTCAGACATAACTTTGAGAATTGCTTATTTAGTCCAAGACCATGATTTTACAATGAAGAATATGAAGTCTATAGAAGGAAAATCATTTACTGAAGATTACCCAGGCAGAGCTGGAATTATGTCCAAAGCTCATGCTTATATTGCCTCATTGGACATTGAGTAGCTCTTTGAACTTCTCCTTTATTCTGCTTTCACTTAAATGCTTAGGTGGATCAGTGATCATTTTGGTGAGGATAATCCTTTCACAGGTACAGATGAAAGCCTCTTTTGTCTTCCTTTTCTGTGAGATTTTCTATCAATCTTCCCATAGAATTATTATTCAATGTGTTAGAGATTTTTTTTTTACATCTCAGGGATACCAATCTAGTACTTGGGCCATCTATCTATTGTAAATCCTTCCTTAAAAAAAATAGCTCATCCTTGTACTACTAGTAGGTCTGTATCCCAAAGAGATTTTAAAAAATGAGGATGGACCTGTTTGTATGAAAATATTTATAGCTGTACTTTATGGGCTGCCAAAAATTGGAAGCTGAGGGGATATCCCTCAACTGAGAATGGCTGAACAAATTGTGGTATATGATGGTGATGGAATATTATTGTACTGTAAGAAATGAACTGAATGATTTAAGACCTGGAAAGATGTGCATGAACTAATGTGGACTGAAATAAGCAGAACCAGGAGAACATTATACCCAGAGATTAACATTGCAGGATGATCAAATGTAACAGATCTGCTATTAACAGCAATATAATGACCCAGGACAATTCTGAGGGACTTATGAAAAGAATGCTATCCACATCGAGAGAAAGAACTGATGGAGTAGAAGTGCAGAAGAAAACATGTGATTTATCACTTGTTTATAGGGGTATATGATTTGGGTTTTGGTTTTAAAATATTACTCTATTACAAAAATGAACAATATGGAAATAGATTTTGAGTGATAATACAGCAAAACCCAGTGGAGTTTCTTGTGAACTCTGGGAGATGGAAGGGAAAAGGGAAGGGAGACAACATGAATCCTATAACCTTGGAAAACTTATGTGTAAATTTGTTACTGGAATAAAATAAAGCAAATTAAAAAACCAAAACCAAAACCATGCTTTCTATCTTAGAATCAATACAAAGTATTGGTCCAAGGCAGAAGAGCAGTAAGGGTTAGGCAATGGGGGTTAAGTTACTTGCCTAGAGTCACATAGCTAAGAAGTGTGTGAAGTCACATTTGAATCCAGAACTTCTTGTTTCTAATCCTGGCTCTCAATCCACTGTGTCACCTAGATGTACCACCCTCCCCTCATCAGTCTTTTTTTTTTATAATACAAATTTGTTTATTTCACATCAATCTTTCTTAATGAATGACTACCAAATATTAATTTTTGGTCATATGTGTCCCCATTGATGTCTTTTATACTACTTTTTTGCAAGCAAATCATATTCTATTTTGAGCTATTAGTATATGGAATAATCCTCTACTTTTTTTTTTAATTCCTGGGAGCAGAGGCCTTTCTGGTTTTAATGTTATTTCTCTTCCAATCAATAGCAGCACAGGGCTCTGCCCATAGTAAGTGCAAAACAAATGCTTGACAAATTAAATCAGTCAATCAATAAGGCTATATTAAGTGTGTAGATGGTTCAGCTCAATGCTGAACCACTGGAGGATGGGCATGATCCACTATCAGACCTTTAGTTCTTAGATCTAAAATTTAAAATTCCTCCTTTGCATTATCCAATCAGTTGATTGTGAATCCCAGTGAGTTTGGATATCACATTGAATTCAACACCCCCTCCCTTAAGTCTTCCTTGTTCTCTCCAACTGGAAGTGACCTCTCTACTATCTGATTTCATGGGACTTTGAGTTTCTTTTATGGACTTATTATAATTTTCACTGTTTATCCCCCAGTGAGACTGACCATAAGCTCCTTGAAGGCAATAACCATGTTTTCTTGATCTGTGTATCCCTCCCAGAGCAGAGCACTGGGCTCTGCACATAGCTGATGCTTTGTACATATTGTACATATTGGTTGAGTTATTGACATATGTTGCATGTTGGCATTTGATATAAGCATTTGGAGGCAGAATACAGGCAAGGTCAGACTTTAAATTTTTGTATCTTAATGAAAAAGAGACAAGGTGATCATAGGGAATCAAATGCTGGTCATGGGGTCAGGAAGACCTGATTTCAAATTCCTGTCTCTGACATTTACTAGTTATGGGGCATTGGCTAAGTCACTTAACCTCTTTGAGACTCAGACAACTCAGACTCTAAGATGTCTACTACATCACAGATGGATGGTGACCTCTTGGAAGAGGAAATTTCCATCCTGGAGAAATCACAGATTCTTGGCATATTGGTATATCTTATTAAAATAAATTGGTTCAACCATGTATAAAATCAAAGTAAATGAAAAGCATATTTTCCTGATTATGAAAGGTGGTTTGTTGAACTATGCCTCAGCTTTCAAAATGATGAGCATAAAAATATAAAAACAACAACAAAATGATGAGCATTTGCCATAACTGGTCCAGACCAATGGTCTTACCACCCTCCTACTGCTGTGATACATAGCTCTCCAGTCATCTTCATGGCATACTTCAATCTTCTCAATTAGAGTCACCTAAAACATGTAAACATCTTGCTGGACTGGAAAAATATTCAAAATGAGGAGACAGTTGGCAGATGTTCTTCCTACAATCTCCTCATTTCCATATAAGATGAAACTAACTTTGTACTTGAATGGCATGACTATGATGAAACCTGTTGCTAGAAAGATCAAGGTTTGAATCACATTCTAGTTCTATAAACCTAATCAAGTCATAGGATTATAGATTTAGATCTGGAAGGGACCTCAGAGGCTATGAAGTCCAGCATCTTCATTTTAGAGACCAGGAAACTGAGGCAAACAGAGTTAAGTGACTTGCCTAAGATCACATAGTTAGCAACAAGAATGAGATTTGAACCCAAGTCCTCTAAATCCAGAGAAACTTGCTTAATCTTTTCTGCATTTTTGTTTTCTTATTTGCAAACAGGGGATTCTATGCATATTATTTGTACTCCTTCATCTCAGGACTTTTATGCTACATATGATAAAAGATTCCAAATTGAATTGCTTGTCAGCATGTAAATTTCGGATTAATCAACCATAGTTAACATCTCGGCAAATATGGGCTACTGATGAAAAAGCAGTAAGGGTGTCTGATGTATAGTGTATGGCTAGAAATAATCCTGTTAAAATTTGGATAATTAGGCAGATACCTAAAAGTGATCCAAAGTTTCATCAAGCTGAAATGTTAGATGGTGCTGGGAGGTCAATGAATGAATGAGAGGATGGGGAAGGGGCTGGGAAGAAGGGAGGGAGACAATATAGATCATATAAGTTTGGAAAACATGTGGAAATTTGTTATTAAAATAAAAATCCAAATAAAAATAAAAGTAAGGGTTCTTTATACTCCTTAAAATGAAACAGAAATAAGAATTATGATCATTGTGATATTTAGTCACTCATTAAGCATTTATTAAACATTTACAATATTCCAGGCACTGTACTGAGTTCTGGAGCTAGAAAAAAAGGCAAAAGAGAGTTCCTGACCTCAAGTCTCTCAGAGTCTAATGGGAGATTCAATATGAAAACAATTATGAACAGGCAAGTCTATACAGAACAAATTTTAAATAGTCAGCAGAAGGAAGACACAAGAATGAAGTTGGGAAACACTAATTTTGTTATTCTATTTGATTAAATTATGTTATCTATAATATATTTATATATTTATTATTATTCCTGGTTAGTGAAGAACACTCCCATTTGGTTCCCTTGATCATATGATTTTCTAATCTATGTGGGACCTCAGTCCAAATGATCTGGTTATTTTCCAGTTATAGTGGCACACTGTTTATCATTCTTGATTTACCAAAAAATCTGTGACGTGTAGTACAGGACAGATAGTCCCCAGCTGATGCAAAGGTCGAGAGGTCTGCATGGCTCCCTCATTGTCCTTCCAGCAGTGCTGGAATCTACTTTAATTAAATCAAGTAAGCATGGAACTAATAATTATGAGGATCACCCAAAAGGAATTTGGGAAAACAGAGAGTTGGCATGGAAGCCTGGGTGTTAAGACCATGAACCTTCATTTCATTACTTGCCTTGTTAGCTTTATTTATATCCTCTTCAGAACGAGCACATTTTAATCAGCTCTCAATTCATTAGGTCAGGCCTGCCAGGGGTGTTTTTCACAGAGAAGGCCAACAGGTCACTCTCATCTCCATCGAGGGGCCAATACACTGAAAACCTGCAAGATGAGGGAGGCAAAAAGAGGGGTGGTGGTGGTGGAAGCAATTGTCCTTGATATAGATTTGTGGGTTCTCTGAGGTGGCAGGAGAGTCAGAGGACACCCACTCTTATGTCCCTCATTGTGTAGGAAATCCACCCCCATGGCCAAATCTGGTCTCTGCTTGAATATTTACAGGACAAGGACTAGGAATTCACTTGTTGGGAGTCTGCCTGTTCAGCCATTGGTTGTAATAACATCATTAAAGCAAACAGAGGAAAACAAACTGAGGCCAAGTTACCTACTAGTTTCTTGAAACATGGGGTCAGGACAGGAGGCAGTGGTGGGCCAACACTTCAGCCTCCCATTGGACTCACACCAGAACAGTAGAGGGCCCCAATGATTTATGTTGCCTGAATGGGGGAAACAGATTTCTGTTTATTCATGTGCTAGGACTCCCTTGATTAAAAAATGATTTTCCCTTGAAAAAATGGGAAGAGCTCAACTGACCTCCTGATCCTAAAAATTCTGGAATGGAGAAGATCTGGTTTTGCTTCTAATTCTTAAGAGGGAAGAGATCAGTGTGCTGAAATTCTAGCATGTGGCCTCCTTGACCAGAAACATTGCTGTTAATTAGAAACTTTTTGTGAGAGGCAAGAAAGATGGGCTAAGTTAAGGAGTCAGGAAACATGGAAGTCCTGGAAGACTAGAATTGGGAGAAGTTCATCCCTGAGGATGATCTGATAGCTTCTAATCTATGGAGCAGTGGAAAAATTCCAGGTCTACCTATGCAGACTTGAGCTCAAATCTTGACCTCTGTCATATACTAGTTGTGTTGTTATTCATTTGTTTCTGATGTGTCTCATTTTTCATGGCCCTATTTGGGTTCAATTTGTGTTTAGATCAGTTTTATAGAGTCCTGGGGTTGAGGAAGGATCCTGGGTTCAAGTAGGCTTCAAATTCCTGGGAGGGGTATTAGGAGGGAGGGGTGGTTTAGGTGATCAAAGTGAATGCTGCTAGGTCTGAGGTTTGAGGGGATCCTCAATTGATTGGCAATTGAGCCAAGCTCTTTGTAGCTTGGTGGGGGCCCCTAGAGTGTCCCTCTGAAGTGTGCTGAGCTTCCATGTTGCTGCTGCTGGTGAATTTGGCTCCAATTCCAAGAGAGGACAAAGTCCCTAGGTTGTGGCCAATATGTGTGTATATCTGACAAAAACAGACCCTGTAAAGCACTGGCTTCTAAGTTTTTAAATCCAAGCCTAACCTTCTCTAAGGAAGTCCTTCCCATTCACATTCCCACGTACCTGGAAGGCTAAGAAGCCAGGAGAGTTGGCAATCCCTCTCTCCACTTTGCTTCCTTAGGGTCCAGCAAAGGTAGCAGAAGCATGTGGGGAATACTGATCTAGTTGTTTCAAATGTCAAAGCCCAAAGCCCCAAGGTAGCCAGGATATCTAGGGCCATCTTCTCTCTGCCACACTCTGGGGGCTGGGTTCCTGGCCAGGTTGAATTCCATGACCAAGTCTAACATCTTGAGTTGGTGGTGATGTCCCTGTGGGCAGAGCACTGAGAGACTGCAGAGCAAAGGGCAGATTCTTCCTCCAGGTCATGGAGTCTCCTAGAAGCTTCTCTGGTGGCATTCCCTTGTCCAAGGGGCAGAGGGACCAAGTGCAGGTGTCCTAATCACCAGGTAGAGTATTTTAATTTATTTTAAAATATTTTTCTCAATTGCATGTAAAAAATTTTAACATTCTTTTTCAAATTTTTGAGTTCCAAATTTTCTCTTCTTCCCTCACCTCCCTACGTTATTTGAGAAGCAAGTAAATTATACATGCATGGTCATGCAAAACATACTTCCATATTAGGCATGCCATGAGAGGGAAGATAGATCATCCCTCCCAAACACCAAGAAAAAGAAAGAAAGTTTAAAGAAAAGTATGCTTTAATCTTCATTCAGACTCCATCAGTTCTTTCTCTGAAGGTGGATAGTATTTTTCATGATGAGTCCTTTGGTATTCTTGGATCACTGTATTGTTGAGAATAGCGAAGCCATTCACTGTTGATTGTCATTACAATATTTTTATCACTGTGTATAAAATTTTCCTGCATCAAATTATACAAGTCTTTCCAGGTTTTTATGAAAGCATCCTGCTCATTGTTTCTTATATCACAATAGTATTATATCACAATCATAGTTCAGCCATTCTCCAGTTAAGGAACATTCCTTGAATTTCAAATTCTTTGCTACCACAAAAAGAGCTGTTATAAATATTTTTCACGTGTAGTTCCTTTTCCTTTTTTAAAAAAATCTCTTTGGAAAACAGAACTAATAGTAGTATTGTTAGATCAAAGACTATGCACATTTTTTTAGTCCTTCGGGCATAGTTCTAAATAGCTCTCTACCATATTTGGAGACTACAACTCCATGCATAGTGCATTAATGTACCAATTTTCCCACATTCCCTCCAGCATTTATCATTTTCCTTTTTGGTCATATTAGCCACTCTGATAGTTGTGAGGTGGTTTTATATCAATATTGATTGGAGCATTTCTTTGTACAACTATAGATATTTTTAATTTCCTCATCTGCGAATTGCTTGCTCATTTATCAATTGGGGGATACTTTATATTCTTATAAAATTGTTTGAATTCTCTACATATTTGAGAAATGAGGTCTTTTCAGAGAAACATTTTTCTGTTTTGCTTCTAATCTTGGCTATAATGAATTTATTTGTACAAAGCCATTTAAAAAATTAATGCCACAAAAATTAAGCATTTTACATCCTGTAATGGTCTCTAACTCTTATTTGGGCATAAATTCTTCCTTTATCCATTAATTAGAAAGGTAAGTTATTCCATGCTCCTCTAATTTGCTTATGGTATCACCTTTCACATCTAAATCATGTACCAAGTTTGACTGTGTCTTGCTATACATGTGAGATGTTGGTCATTTCTACCTAATTTCATACCTAGTTTCACCCAGACTGCTTTTCAGTTTTCCCAACAATTTTTACCAAATAGTGAATTCTTATTTCCAAATCTTGGATCTTTACTTTGTCAAACATAAAGTTATTATAATATTTTACAACTGTTTGTTTTATGTCTGTTCCACTGATCTACTTTTCTATTTCTTAGCCAGTACCAGGCAGTTTTGGTAATTCCTGTTTTTATAATACAGTTCAAAATCTGGTACTACTAGATTGCCTTCCTTTATATTTTTTCACTAATTCCTTTGCTATTCTTGACCTTTTGTTTTAAAAATGAATTTAATTATTTTTTAGTTCATTAAAATAATTGTTGGTAATTAAATTGGGGTGGCATTGAATAAGCAGATTAATTTAGGTAGGATTGCTACCTTAATTATATTGGCTTGGCCTACTCATGAAAAATTAATATTTATCTAATTATTTCAATCTGACTATTTAAAGTTTTGAACTTTATTAATTATTTGAACTTTATTTTTATTAATATCAATCATTTTATTTAATTGTTTAGTTATTTAAATGATTAATAATTATTAGACCTTTATTAATGAAGTTTTGATAATCATTTGAATAATGTTCATATAATTTCTGGGTTTGAGTTGGCAGATATATTCCTAGGTATTTTATTCTATCTATATCTTGTTTAAATAGGTTATGCCTTACTGGATCTTTTTGAAGGACATTTTTGATGATATATAGAAATGCTGATGATTTATTTAGGTGGGTTTATTTTATATCCTGCTACTTTGTTAAAATTATTGATAGTTTCTATTAATTTTTAGTTGAATTGCTAGAATTTTTTATGTCTATCATTATATCATTTTTGAAAAGAGATGGTTTTATTACCTCTTTGCTTGTTCTGATTCCTTTAATTTCTTTTTCTTTTTTTATTGCTAGTGCTAGCATTTCTAACATAATATTAGATGCTATTGGTGATAATGAGAATCCTTGTTTCTCTCCTATTTTAAAAGAAAGTTTCAGCCTTATCCCCATTATAGAGAGTGTTTGCTGGTGGTTTTAAGCATATTTCTTATTATTTTAATGAAAATCCATTTATATCCATGCTTTCTAGTGTTTTGAAAAGGAATGTGTATTGTATTTTATTAAATTTTTTTGTGCACTTTATACAATCCTATGGTTTTTGTTACATTTTTGTTGATGTAATCAGTTATGTCAACAGTTTTCCTTATGTTAAACCATCTCTTCATACCTGGTATGAATTTTATTTGGTCATGTACAATCTTTGTAATATATTGTTGTAGTTTCACAATTTGGTAAGATTACTATCCATCTAGTTCTGATGTTTTTTTCTTAGGAAGTTAATTTATAGCCTTTTCAATTTCTTTTTCTAAAATGGGTTTATTTAGATCAGGGGTGCCCAAACTACAGCTTGCGGACCACATGCAGCCCCCTAAGGCCATTTATCTGGCCCCCACCACACTTCAGGAAGGGGCACCTCTTTCATTGGTGGTCAGTGAGAGGAGCACAGGATGCATCCGCATCCTGACATCAGCGGTGGGCCTCTACTATGAGAAGCCCACTACTGCCACTTGGTGTTTTATAAGACACCCCCTGCTTTTTTTGGGTCAAATTAATATAAGACAGTGTCTTATTTTCAGGGAACATGGTAGTAAAATGGTCCCCATACTCCCCCAGGTGCACAACATAATGGCCCCTATAATAATAATAATAATAATATATATATATATAATATTGTAAAAATGGAGATTTTGAACCCTAGATTTCATTTCTCAGAAGTCCTTTGTATTTCCCAGAATTCCCTATAATCTCTCCTGTGTCTCCACATTGGTGAGATCACGTTATTGGTATTTAACTGGCAGTAAGGCCGCCCACATCCTCTCTTCCTTTGCAATGATGCAGCAAGTATGGTGGTAAGTTAAGCGCAGGGATTTTAAATGGGCTCATAAGCCATGGGCATGTGGTTTTTATTTTGTACCCTCTTTATTCCTTGATTTCTAATGATCCTTAATAAACCTCATAAATATAATATTTTATTATTAGAGATATAAATTTAATTTTAATAATATATAAATATAATATATGGTAATATATAATAATATTAAATATATACAATATATAATATATATACACATATATAATATATAATAATAGGGGCCATTATGTTGTGCACCTGGGGGAGTATGAAGGCCATTGTACTATGTGGGGGGAAGTGTTATGTGTTTTTCATATTATGGTCTATAATTACAGATCCATAAATACAGACTATAAGAGGACACACACTAGTGTCTTTTTTCCTGCTGTGGAATCCAATTGCATGGCCATGTGATCAGATTCCTGTTTGAGTTCACAGATCTCAGTGCAGTTCACACAGGGTAGTGTGAAATGGAAAGGTGGCGGAGGAACTGGCTCTGAATTCATGCTGGTTCATGCACTGCACCAGTGTGAGCCTGAGGTAAAAGTGGAGTTCCAACAATATGGCCACTGGTGAGGATGAAATGATATGGACTGGGAAGGCTACATTGATGGACACAGATCAGACTGCATTGATGGGCAGTGCAGTCTGTATGCCTCTGTGTGGGCAAAATTATTGTTGATATTTTGTTTTTGTAGGGCTATCTCTCTCTCTAGATATATATTGGTATTTTACCAATAGCAATTTTGAATCCCTAGGAAACAATGACATCAAGAAAGAGAAAAATTGACTCAGAGTATAGAATATTCAAAGAACAGTGGATTTATGATTACTTTTCATGCAGTACAAGGAAAGAACTGTGTATTTGATATGCCAGAATATAGTGTCTGTGTTCAAAGAATATTCATTGACACTATCAAACTCAACATAAAGATAGATATTATTGTTTTGTCAGAGATATGAGAAAAGAAAATATTAAAACTGAAAAATACATTGACAACTCAGCAAAATACTTTTGTGAAGCAGAAGCAGCTAAATATTTCATCACTGTGAGCAAGTTTTCAAATTGCCAAGCTAATAGCATGCACTGGCAGACCATTCGTAGAGGTAGAATTTGTTAAAGAATGCCTTCTTCCTGTTGCCAAAGAGATGTGTCCAGAAAAGGCAGACTTATATAGTACAGTTAGTCCTTCAGGATCTACAATTACATAGAGGATTGAAGAAATGGGAGACAATTCACATCAACATTTGCAAAACTCTGCAAGAAAGCTTTCCTATTTTTCCTTGGCACTCAACGAGAGCAATGATGTTCATGATTCTGCACAACTTCTAATTTTTATTTGTGGGATGAATGACAATTTCAAAGTCACAGAAGAGCTTGCTGCACTCCAAAGCATTGAAGGAACAACTACAGAAGAGGATATCTATGAAAAGTTTTCCCTAACTGTGAAGGATTTGGAGATGGACTGGGCTAAACTAGCCAGTGTGACAACTGATGATGCTCCTAGCATGGTGGAGTCTAAGAAAGGAGTAACTTCTTGCATTAACCAAGAGATGGACAAACGTAATCATTCTCATCTAAAAGCCATACACTGCCTCATCCACCAACAAGTGCTGCTATGTAGTAAATCCCAGAAGAGGGATTCTGTTATGAAAATTATGGTGTCTTGTGTTAACTACATTAGAACTAATACACTAAACCACAGACAATTACAGGAAATTCTGTGTGTGTTAAATGTTGCCTATGAAGATGTTCTGTGCCACACAGAAGTCTGTTGGCTGAGTGGAGGGAGAGTTTTGAGACATTTCTATGACTTACTTTCACAGATTGCAGCTTTTATGCTTTCAAAAAACAAAGAAGTACCAGAGCTCAATGATGCAGAACGGAAATGGCACCTTGCCTTTCTGACCGATGTAACAGAAAGGAAAAGGGAAGCTCATCTGTGATATTCAATCACATGTGAAAGCATTTGAAGTAAAATTAGGCCTCCTTATCAAACAAGTGAAGGAGGAAAATTTCTGCCATCTTAACTCAAAATCAGTTAGCAGAAAAACCCTTGATTGCATTCCCAAAAGAAACACGTGTGGATTTACTGGAAAAGTTGCAAAAGGAGTTCAAATTTAGATTTAAAGAACTTTATCTCCCTATGAATAGGACATACAGCTTTTCTGCAACCCATTTTCTATTGACATTGAAAATGTGGATACAATTTGCCAAATGGAACTGGCTGAATTGCAGAATTGTGACTCTCTGAAAGATGCATTCAAGTCAAGCAGCTTGCTTAATTTCTATGCATCTCTCCCTTCTGTGACGTATCCTAATCTCAGGAACCATGCTCTCAAAATGGCAACCATTTTTAGCAGCACTTATGTCTGTGAACAGACTTTTTCCAGAATGAAACATCTGAAATCTCCAACCAGATCTAGACTATATGATGCACACTTGCATCACTTGTTACAGATAGCAGTGACAAATATGGAACCAGACATTGACCTCTCATTAGTCAAAAGCAGGCCCATAGTTCCCATTGAAATATTGGTCAGTTTTTTAAATTTAAATTTACTTGTTCTTTATTTTAAATATTGTATTTGTTCCCATTTTTTTAAATAGTCTGATCCTCCAATAGTCTGAGGGACAGTGAACTGGTCCCCTGTGTAAAAAGTTTGGGGGACCGCTGATTTAGATATTCTTTTTAGATATCTTTCCTCTGTTAAGCTAGTCAATTTATATTTTTGTATGTATTCATCCATTTCACTTAAATTGCAAAATTTACTGGCATATAAATTGAGCAAAATAACTCCTAATAAATACTGTGATTTCATTTTCCTTAGCACCAAATTCATGTTTGTCATATTTTATGGTAGTGGTTTGGTTTTCTTCTCTTTTAAAAAATCTTTTAATTAATAGATTATTTTGTTGTTTTTTTCATAAATCCAACTCCTGTTTTATTTATCAATTCAATGTTTTTCTTACATTCAATTTTGTTAATCTAACCTTTAATTTTTAGGATTTCTAATTTAGTATTTAATTGGGAATTTTAATTTATTCTCTTTCTAGTTTTTTTTTAAATTATATACCCAATTCTGTTTATCTGTTCTTTTTAAATTTTACTAATATAAGTATTTAGAGATATAATTTCCCCCTAATTACTACTTTTGCTGTATCACATAGGTTTTGGGAGGTTCATTATTATCCTTTTCTTTAATAAAATTACATATTGTTTCAATGACTTGTTCCTTAACTCACTCATTCTTTAAGATTAAGTTATTTAATTGCCAATCAATTTTTATTCTATTTCCATGGTCCCTTATCAAATATAATTTTTAGTATGTTATGATCTGAAAAGGATGCATTTAATATTTCTGCTTTTTTGCATTTAACTGAAAAGTTTTTGTGTCCCAGCATATAGTCAATTTTTGTAAAGGTTCAATGCACCACTGAGAAAAGTATATATTCCTTTCAACTCTCATTCAGGTCTCTCCAGATAACTGTCATATCTAGATTATCTAATATTTTATTTATCTTCTTGATTTCTTTCTTATTTTTCATTAGTTTTATTCAGTTCTGAGAGGGGACTGTTAAAATTCTAAAAATAACATAGATTTGTTATCTATTTCTAAAAATTGGATGCTGTGAAATTTGGTGCATATAAGTTTAGTTTTGATAATGTTTCATTATCTTTTATACCTTTAACATAATGTAGTTTCTCTGTTTATCTCTTTCATAGTTTTGTTTCACAAATTTCTGTGTTTTCTTGCATTGCTTTTAAAGAAATTTTTTTTCTTCAACTTCTCTCATTTGGTTTTTAAAATCTTCTTAAAGTTTTTCTATCCTAGCCAATATAGAAGCAAAGGAAAGTTCTAAATGTTGGAGAGGATGTGGCAAAATTGAGACACTAATGCATTGCTGGTGGAGTTATGAATCAGTCCAACCATTCTGGAGGGCAATTTGCACTTATGCCCAAAAGGCTTTAAAAGAGGGCATGCCCACCCTACACCAAGATAAATTCAAAATGGGTGAGTGACTTAAACATAAAGAAGGAAACCATAAGTAAATTGGGTAAACACAGAATAGTATACATGTCAGACCTTTGGGAGGGGAAAGGCTTTAAAACCAAGCAAGATATAGAAAGAATCACAAAATGTAAAATAAATAATTTTGACTACATCAAACTAAAAAGCTTTTGTACAAACAAAACCAATATAACTAAAATCAGAAGGGAAACAACAAATTGGGAAAAAATCTTCATAGAAACCTCTGACAAAGGTTTAATTACTCATATTTATAATGAGCTAAATCAATTGTACAAAAAATCAAGCCATTCTCCAATTGATAAATGGGCAAGGGACATGGATAGGCAGTTCTCAGATAAAGAAATCAAAACTATTAACAAGCACATGAAGAAGTGTTCTACATCTCTTATAATCAGAGAGATGCAAATCAAAACAACTCTGAGGTATCACCTCACACCTAGCAGATTGGCTAACATAACAGCAAAGGAAAGTAATGAATGCTGGAGGGGATGTGGCAAAGTAGGGACATTAATTCATTGCTGGTGGAGTTGTGAACTGATCCAACCATTCTGGAGGGCAATTTGGAACTATGCCCAAAGGGCGACAAAAGAATATCTACCCTTTGACCCAGCCATAGCACTGCTGGGTCTGTACCCCAAAGAGATAATGGACACAAAGACTTGTACAAAAATATTCATAGCTGCGCTCTTTGTGGTGGCCCAAAACTGGAAAACGAGGGGATGCCCATCAATTGGGGAATGGCTGAACAAACTGTGGTATATGTTGGTGATGGAATACTATTGTGCTCAAAGGAATAATAAAGTGGAGAAGTTCCATGGAGACTGGAACAACCTCCAGGAAGTGATGCAGAGCGAGAGGAGCAGAACCAGGAGAACATTGTACACAGAGACTAATACACTGTGGTATAATCGAACGTAATGGACTTCTCCATTAGGGGCGGTGTAATGTCCCTGAACAACTTTCAGGGATCCAGGAGAAAAAAAACACCATTCATAAGCAAAGGATAAACTATGGGAGTGGAAACACCGAGAAAAAGCAACTGCCTGAATACAGAGGTTGAGGGGACATGACAGAGGATAGACTTTAAATGAACACTCTAATGCAAATACTATCAACAAAGCAATGGGTTCAAATCAAGAAAACATCTAATGCCCAGTGGACTTACGCGTCGGCTATGGGGGGTGGGGGGGGAGGAAAAGAAAATGATCTATGTCTTTAATGAATAATGCTTGGAAATGATCAAATAAAATATATTAAAAAAAAAAAAAAGAGGGCATGCCCTTTGATCCAG
This sequence comes from Monodelphis domestica, assembly GCF_027887165.1. Lineage (NCBI taxonomy): Eukaryota > Metazoa > Chordata > Mammalia > Didelphimorphia > Didelphidae > Monodelphis > Monodelphis domestica. The sequence continues at coordinate 141,519,575 of NC_077233.1, read as the reverse complement.
TCATATCACTGCTGGGTTTGTACCACAAAGAGTTAATAAGAAAAAATACATGTATAAAAATATTTATAGCTGCACTTTTTGTGGTGGCAACAATTTGGAAAATGAGGGGGTATCTAATTGGAGAATGGCTGAACAAATTGTGGTATCTGTTGGAGATGGAATACTATTGTGCTGAAAGGAATAATGAACTGGAGGAATTCCATGTGAACTGGAATGACCTCTAGGAATTGATGCAGAGTGAAAGGAGCAGAACCAGGAAAACATTATACACAGAGACTGATACACTGTGGCACAATTGAATGTAACTGACTTTTCTACTGGTAGTAATGCAATGATCCAGGACAATTCTGAGGGACTTAGGAGAAAGATGCTATCCACATCCAGAGAAAGAACTGTGGAAGCAGAAATGAAGAAGAAAAACATATGATCGATCCTGTGGTTCAATGAGGATATGTTTAGAATTTTGGCATTAAAAGATCACTCTATTACAAATATGAATAATATGGAAATAGATTTTAAACAATGATACCTGTATCATTTAATTAATTTAAATCAAATCAGTGGATTTGCTTATCGGCTTTGGGATTGGAGGAGGTAAGAGGGATGGGAAAAATCATGAATTATGCAACCATGGGAAAATATTCTGAATTAATGAATTAAAAAAATAAAGTTCTTTGAAGATCTCTTTTTGGACTTGTATCCATTACAGTGGATGCTTTAAATTTACTGTCTTATGAATTTGAACTGAGACCATCTTTATTTCCACAGAAGCATCTGTGATTTGGCTTTTTATTTCTTAATTGTAAATTTTGTGCAAGTGTCAGATTCTTCTCCCAGTATGTTAGGGATAATGTTTAATAATTTAGTTGTTATTTCCTCTGCTCTCAGGTGTTTTTGGCATCTTGGTTCTTTTAATTTTTTTATTGTACGGTCTCCAACAAAGCTATCACTTTTAACACTCTTAACCAATTCAGTTTCTTCAGAGGCTATCTCCTCTGTTCTAGAACTATAATCAGGACCTTTGTTCTCCCAGAGTTCTCACCTCCCTCCAACTGTACTCTCTTGTTTGTATTCTCTCCTCTTCTGTAACCACGAAATTATATAGTCCCTAGAGAGCAGCGCACAGAGGCCCTGAAGAGTTCTTTCAGGAAGTTGCCCACACAGTTGGTTGAACTGAGGCTGTCTTACACAGCTGCCTCCAGGTCCTGCCATCTGTTTATTTGGTTATTAGAACCTAGAGCCCTCCTGGTGTCTTTCCAAATTGTCTTACATTGAACAATTGTTTTTCTGACTCAACTATTTTTCCCCTTTAAAGTTCAATCAGAGGCACTATTTTTTAACTTCTGAGAGAGAATTTGGAGAATATAGTAATCTTCTTTCCTGTCCCACCATATTTCCAAATGATAATGCCTCAGTAAACCCTTGAATATTTGCTCTGATGGCATAGAAAATCTGGGATTACTTCTACAACTTCTACAACCTGTGGGATTAGAGCATGGCTTGATTGAAGAGTGTATGTGGTCAATCAGGACCATGGCCAAAAGAATACATAAATATAGTGTTACACAAAAATGAGGCTAAATTTAAAGGTAGATACTCTACTATGCACAATATTAATAGTAATAATAATAGTTAGCATTTATATAGCAATTTAAGATGTGCAAAGTATTTTACAAATATCTCATTTAACCCTCATAACAAATGAGGAATTTGAGGCAGAAAAAAAAGCTAAGTGATTTGCTCAGGGATTTAATGTTTTAAGCTTAGAATGAGCAGGTTGAATGCCCAACCCTTATTTAGTAAGCAGAACCAAATGCCAATTGAGGAGGATAAAAAAGACTGATGGAGGATGAGTAAACCTGATCTCAAGTTGTTTGCCTACTATTGGGCTCCTCTGATATAGGGAGCGATAGATAAGGACACTTCTGGAGAATGTTACAGTAAATTGACTAAGTCTATGCCCCCCATTCATAACACCATGAACTCTGGAAAGTTCCTAGGCTGGGAGGGAACTATAGGGTTGGTTTTTCACGAGAATATTGGCCCAATTTGGGTTTTCTGGTTGCCATGATGCCAAGAGGATATTGGCCTAATTTCAGTTTTTCAGTCACCATGATGGTTGAAGACTTGTAGTTAGGTGGTCAGAGAAGTAATTAAAAAAACAATTTCAATCAATTTGGGGGTAATTTCTAGACCACTGGACCACTTAACTGTATAAAAGGGCTGTTCTAATTCTGTCAGGGGTCTGGTTTCTGAAGGACCATTGAACTGTATTCCTGAAAACTGCTGGCCTTGCCAGTAAATAGCTTAAGCTCAGGCTTTTATGCCTTGGTTCCTTATTTTTTGCATTTTTTTAGAGAATAGTCATTAAGTGTCTGGGGCTATATTTTAACTTGGACTTTCCTGACTCCTGACCTAGTGCTTTGGCTGACTATACTAAAATAATTTTATTAATATCCATTAATTTCCAATCTCAACTAGTATAATTTTGGCTTATAGACAGCTCATTACTTAAGAATAGCATATATTAATAAATCAATAAACTATTAGTTTTCAACTAGTATGCTCCTCACAGATGAAAATCATCTAATTTTATCTTTAGTAAAAATACCTTAAAGCTCAGGTTGGGGCAGTTAATTAAATAAAAGGAACCGGCTAATGAAATATTGATAGAGTGACTTCTATGTGGTAAGTATTCATATGATGTATAAAATAAAGTCCTTATCCTCAAAAAAACATTTAGTTAAATTGTGGAGGTGAGGAGTATAGTCCATAAATTTATTAAGTGCCTACCATGTGCCAGGCACTGTGCTAAGTGACCATTGAAGAGATGGGAATGTTATTCTTTTGTTTCTACTTATTTATTTATTTGATGGTATCTCATTTTAAGAAGTTTTTAAAATTTTGTAATTTTTATTGATTAATTAGTTTAGAATATTTTTCCATGGTTACATGATTCATGGTCTTTCCCTCTTCTCCTCCTTCCCCTTTCTCAGAGCTGATGAGCAATTCCACTGTGTTATACATGTATCATTGTTCAAAACCTGTTTCCATGTCATTCATATTTGCAATAGAGTGATCATTAAAAAAAAAACCCTTACTTTCCATCTTGGAATCAATACTATTTATTGGTTCCAAGGCTGAAGAGTGTAAGGGCTATGCAATGGGCATCAAGTGATTTGCCCAGGGTCACACAACTGGGAAGTATCTGATGCCAGATTTGAACTCCAGACTTCCTGTATTTAGGCCTGGTTCTCAATCCACTGAGTCACCTAGCTGCCACCAATAGAGTGATCTTTTAAGGCCCAAACCCCAATCATATCCCCATCAACCCATGTGATAAAGCAGTTGTTTTTCTTCTGCATTTTTGTTCCCACAGTTCTTTCTCTGGATGAGGATAGCATTCTTTCTCATAAGTCCCTCAGAATTGTCCTGGATCATTCCATTGCTACTCGTAGAGAAGTCCATTACATTCGTTTGTACCACAGTATATCAGTCTCTGTGTACAATGTTCTCCTGGTTCTGCTCCTCTCACTCTGCATCAATTCCTGGAGGTTGTTCCAGTTCACATGGAATCCCTCCAGTTCATTATTCCTTTGAGCACAATAATATCCCATCACCAACAGATACCACAATTTGTTTAGTCATTCTCCAATTGATGGACACCCCCTCATTTTCCAAATTGTTGCCACCAACAGAAAAAGAACAAATTAAAAATCCCCAGTGAAACACCAAGTTGGAAATCCTGAAAATCAAGGGAAAGATTAATAAAATTGAAAGTAAGAAAACTATTGAAGTAATAAGGTGAAGACTTGGTTTTATGAAAGTGCTTTGCTTGGCATTCAAGGTCCTTTGAAATTGCTTCCTCTTACCTTTCGAGTTTAACACCTTACTCCTCAACATCCCTTCCAGTGACATGGCCTTCAGGATGTTCCATGAACAAGACACTCCATGTCTAAGCTCCCATCATTTTCTCTGGGTATCCTCCATGGCTGGATGCTCTCTTCTCATTTCCACCTAATGGCTTCCCTGAATTTCTTTAAATCCCAACCAAAATCTCTACAGGATGATCTCCTAACCCTTCAATTTAAGTACCTTCCCTCTGTTATTTACTTCCTATTTTTCCTGTATGTAGTTTGCTTGTATATACTTGTTTTCTTATTGTCTCATTTGATTTTAAACACCTTGAAGACAGGGAATGTCTTGACTGTTTTCATAGCCTTAGTCCCTGAAGCATGATAGACTTGTAATAAATGTTTATTGAAAAGCTTAGATGTTCTCTGTGTGAAAATCATCACACCAAGAATTCACTTGAAGTCCTGGTGCTTTTCACACACTAACTCTTCTAGGTAATACTTAGTGTAAGTACTATTAGCCACATTTTTACAAAGGCTCAGAGAAATGATTTGCGAAGCACAGAAAGTGGCAGAAGGAAGGCTCATGTGTAGGAGTTCTGACTCAATATCCAGGGCTTGCTTCCAGATCCACATATCTTGATCACTTTGTAAACTTGATTTCCCTAAGGAAGAGGAGCTGTTCTTAGGATTCTCTTGTTCCCCTTGCCATCTCTACCTAAGCCTCTGTCTTTCTGTGCGTGTCTGTTTGTCTTTGTTTCCTCTTCCCTGTCTAAATCTCAGCAGCTCTTTCTCTCCTTTCTTTAGTATTCATTTCACCATTTGAATGGCCAATTATTTGAGCACTGTCACCTTCTTCTTTGAACAGTTACTGCAGATGGTTTAGGTTTTAAATATGGCTTTGATCATCTAAATGTCATACCTGTAAAGGCAATCTTTCTGTTTAGATTGACTGTGGGCTAGGCCACTTATTACACTCAGTCCATGCTCTCTGTGAAGCTTGGTCTATACCAGAAAGTTCAAAATTCAAGCAAATTTACTTGGTGTTTCCCACCTCTTTGACCAGAATGTACTTAAAAAAAATCTAAAATATACAGATCATAGGATTAGAGGACTCAGAGGTGAGTACTTCAAAGAACATTCAGTCCAACTCAGGATAATTGGAATTGAAGCATTTGAGGGACTTTTGGGGAACTCCATAATTGCCTTCATCCATTCCTTAACTTTGTTGGTAGAGATCCAGCCTCTGACTGAGTCGACATGAGCAAAGCAAAATGGAAAGCAGAGTAAGGAGACCAGGGCATTTATGCCAAATAACTAGATCTCTATGGAGAAAAAAGAAGTTTTGTTCATTGGAACTCACCTGATTTCTTTTTGCCTTGCTCAAAAGATCCAAATAATTGCTTCACTCCAGCCTGTATTTGGCCTCACAGATGTTCTCTTTGTGAGATTCTGAGAGTAATCAGGCCATACTTGTTGGAAGGAAGTGTCATAAGTGGTTAGCAGGGTGAGGGAGAACCCATTACCAACCTATTTTTAAATTATGGAGAAGAAGTTGGCTTACTATGGAGTAAGACAGAGTCTATAGGGAAAGCCAAGTATTTCAAAGTGGTGGTTTACTAAAAGGTCTACATGGAGATCAGACCCAGCACCTTAAACAATGATAAACCTGAGAAGTAAGGAATGAACACCAAGACCAAAGTGTCCAAGGAACACTAGAATTCACATTCAGCATGGAGAAAAAGAATAATATTTGAACAGAACATTTATTTAGTGTGAACATTCCCTCCACTAATAGAGGTTTAAATCATGGAGACTGATAACAATATTGATAGTACCTCTACCACTACTACCATCACTACTACTACTACCACTACCACTACTACTATTACTAGTTCCTCTACTACTTCTTAATTGTAAAATGGGGATAATGACATCTGACTTACACAGTTGTTGTAAAAATAAAATGAGATATTTGTAAAAGACTTAGCATTGTGCCTGACACACAATAAATGTTACATAGATGTTTCTTTCACCTTCATTTAATTCTCAAAACAATTCTTTTAGTTAGGTGCTGTTATCCACATTTCTCAGATGAGAAAACTGAGAGTAGAGAGATGAAATGACTTGCTTAGAATCATATAGAAAGTAAGAGTTTAAGCCAGGATTAAAAGTCAGAGCTTTTTCTTTTTTAAATAAGTTTTTATTCAGTGAAAGACTTAGCTACTCTGATCAAGAAAATGCTGAGTTTGTACCCCAAAGAGATAATAACGAAAAAAGACTTGTACAAGAATATTCATAGCTGCGCTCTTTGTGGTGGCAAAAAAATTGGAAAATGAGAGGATGCCCTTTAATTGGAAAATGGCTGAACAAATTGTGGTATATGTTGGTGATGGAATACTATTGTGCTGAAAGGAATAATGAACTGGAGGAATTCCATGTGAACTGGAATGAACCTGCAGGAATTGATGCAGAGTGAAAGGAGCAGAATCAGGAGAACATTATACACAGAGACTGATATACTGTGGTACAAACGAATGTAATGGACTTCTCTACGAGTAGCAATGGAATGATCCAGGACAATTCTGAGGGACTTATGAGAAAGAATGCTATTCACATCCAGAGAAAGAACTGTGGGAGCAGAAACACAGAAGAAAAACAACTGCTTGATCACATGGGTTGATGGGGATATGATTGGAGATGTAGACTCTATATGATCCCCCTAGTACAAAATATCAATAGTATGGAAATAGGTCTTGATCAATGACATGTAAAACTCAGTGGAATTATGCATCAGCTATGGGAGAGGGTTGAGGGGGAGGGGAGGGAAAGAACATGAGTCTTGTAACCATGGGAAAATATTCTAATTTAACTAATTAAATCAAATCCCCCCCAAAATAAATAAAAATATCACCATAATTCCCCCCTCTATCCCTCACCACCTCACCAAGAGCCATTGGATACAACAAATAATATTTTTAAAAGACAAAAATAAAGTAGTAAAAGAAGCCCCCAAAACTGATTAATATATTTTAAAAATGTGTAATATATGTATAATATATAACATTGTGGACCTCTCATTTCTGCATAGGGATGGAGTGAAGGCATCTTCTCATATCTTTTGTTTCAAGACACATTTGTTCATAATTTCAACATTCTTTTTAGATTTTTTCTAAAGAAAGATTTTTTCTCTTATTTTCTTCATTATTTATTTTCTCTTTCTTTCTGTTCTAGACTTATTCTTTGAATCATGCATGGCTTTCATACTTATTTAGTCCTTTTATCTCTGTATTCCTTATGTAATTAAATCTTTTAAGCACCTATTTTGGATTCTGTCTTCTAAAAAGGTTCTTTATTACTGCCTTGTAGATTTTGCTTTCTCACATCCATTTTCTATTGAACCTCACTCTTAGAAATACCAGTTCTTGAAGCTGAGAGAGAGGATATTGCCCCATGTCAGGAATATTCCCATGATCCTGATTATACAGTTCATTATTAATCTTAATTCTCCCCATGATCATCCCTACCCTCCATATGACAATAAATCTCCTCTCTGGGACCATGTCCCCCAACTCTTCTGGGTGTCACTTGTCCGCTAGACCTCTAGTTTCCTAATGCTGAGGCAAGGTTAGTGCTCTCCCTAAGCAGCAAATCTCTACAGATGGTCTCCCATATCCTTTAAAAACTTCAATATTTTTCCAATTACATGTAAAAGCAATTTTTATCTTTAATTTTTACACTTTTGCATTCCAAATTCTCTCCTACTGTCTCTCCTGTCTCTCCTCATTGAGAAATCAAGCAATATGATAAAGGTTATATATGTTCAGTAATGCAAAACATTAGTCATGTTGTGAAAGAAATATAGACAAAAAAACCCCAAAGATAAATAAAGACAGGAAAATAAAACAAAACAGTATGCTTTGATCTGCATTCAGATTCCATCAGGTCTTTCTCTGGTGCTGCATAGCACTCTTCTTCATCATAGATCCTTTAGATTTGTCCTAGATCTTTTCATTGCTGAGAATAGCTAAGCCATTCACTGTTGTTCAGGATACAATAATAGTTATTCTTGCAATGCTCTTCTGGTTCTGCTCACTTCACTTTGCATTCATTCATAAAAGCATTGGCAGGTTTTTCTGAAAGCAACCTCAGAAGTATTCCTTTCCAATCATTTACAACAAATCATTGCTTTGTTGTTGTTGAGTAGTTTCAGTTATGTCTAACTCTTTGTGACCCCAGTTGGGGTTTCTTGGAGAAGATACTGGAGTAGTTTGTCATTTCCTTTTCCAGCTAATTTTGCAGATGAGGAACTGAGGCAAAGAGGGCGAAATGATTTACCCGGGCTTACACAGCTGGTAAGTTTCTGAAGACTAATTTGAACTCAGGTCTTCTTGGATCCAGGGCTAATGTTATAGCTGCCCCCACAAATTGGTTAGCCTTCCCAATTAATGGGTATCTTTTCAATTTCCAATTCTTTGCCACCACAAAAAAGTTGTTATAACTTTTATGTTAAATTTCTTTTCCTTTAAATTTTTTTTTATCTTTTTGAGATATAGACTTTCCCCATATTCCCCTACTTCCTTTTAAAAATCCTCACCTTCCATCTTAGAACCAGTACTGTTTATTGGTTCCAAGGCAGAAGAGTGCTATAGGCTAGGCAACGGGGGTTAAGTGACTTGCCCAGGGTCACACAGCTAGGAAGTATCTGAGGCCAGTTGAACCCAGGACTTCCCATCTCTAGGCTTGGTTGTCAATACACTGAGACATCCAGCTGCCTCCAACCCCAAATATCCCTTTAGAGAATATCTTTCTTCCCTATCAGGAGCATTTATTAGTGTAAATGCAGTTATCATGGAATCAAGATTTCATTTATCTTTTCCTCTTAATTCTCTGTTTCCTAGCTGATTCTCCTATAGACCTTCTTCTTTCTAAGAAACTATAGGAGTTACTTTCCCTTCATTGTTAGTTTTTGACTTGATTGGGGTACATCACATTTCCCCCTCAATTTTCTTCTTCCATTTCTTCCCTTAATGCACCCATTATTCTATATTAGTCCCACAAACTATTAATTTAGCTGAAGGTGGAATATTGTACAGTTTTGTCCATGGCATTTCAGGCCTGCTTTTCCATCTTTTATTTTTATTTGATTTCTGCTTTTGCTCTTGTCTCCTTATGTACTTTTAGAAATGAGCAAAAAACTGGTTCAGCTCTGGGAATGCCTTGAACACCTTTAAAAAACTGAGCAACTATATTTTTCATGAATGGATTAAGCATAGGTTTGCTGGGTGTGTCATCTTGGGTTGAATTTTGAGCTATAATTTCTGGTGGGTGCAGAATAATCTTGGGAGGTTTGAATTTCCTTTCCTTTCTATTTGAAGTTCTTTCTCCTGGTCACTTGAGAAATTTATTGTTTGTTATTGGAACTGTTGAATTTAATCACTATGTATGCTTGGAGTTTGTATCATAGGATTTTTTATTTTTCTGGAAGTGATCAATGGGTTCTGTTGATTGACATTTTGTTTCTTATCTAGTCTAAACATTTATTATTGTTCCTAGTTTTAACCAATACTAAACAGTTTTGATAACTGCTACTTTTTATATAGTTTGAGGTCTGGAAGTTCTATCCTCTCTTTATTCTTATATATTTAAAAATAATTTTATTGATATTCTAGATTTTTGTTTGTTCTAATGATTTTATTATTATTTATCTTTAAAGTATTCCTTTGATAATTTAATTGGCATAGTATTAAAATGGCACACTAACTTTGGTAGCATTATATTTTTTATTATATTTACTTGGGGCAACCATGAGCACTATTCATTCCTTCTGCTTTTTAAATTATTCTTTATTTCCTTAAGGAGCACTTTGTAATTGAATCTATACAAATATTCAATATGCTAATGGCAGCTTGAATCCAAAATATATTTTATACCTTTTGTGATTATTTTGAGTGGGATTTCTCTTTGTATCATAGACTCTTGAATTTTGTTATTCTTATATAGAAATGCTATTGCTGCATTTTCTATGTGCTTATTTGTTGAAGCTACTGTTTCAATTAGTATCTTTGATGATTCAGTAGGTTTTTCTAAGTAAACCATCACGGCATCAGCAAATAAACATTATTTATATTAGCAATGGCAAACATTTTAGAGGTGGAGTATAGGGCCCCACCCTTACCCTACCCACCAGAACAAGTGCTGTGCTATCTGTCCCCTACCAGAGACCATGTGCTGTGTCCCCTTCCCCCATCCTTTGCCCCACAAAGGAGAGGGAGGAAGCTCTCTCATTGGGCTGCTGAGCAGAGGGGCAGGTAATGTGAAAAAATATCATCAGGCACAGTGGAGAGGGGGAGGGAAGCAGCTCCACCCGAGTCCCTCTGCCTTTCTACTAACAAACTCTTGGGTATGTGTATGGCCAAGTGTTCACAAAGAAGGCTCTGTATGCCATCTTTGGCACCTGTACCATAGGTTCACCATCATGGATTTATATAAACATAGTTTCCTCTTATCTATCATTATGCCTTTAATTTCTTTCTCTTATTACTATTGCTTACATATTTATAATTATATTTAATAACAGTAGGAAGAGTATGTGTCATTGTTTTACTTCTGTGTTTACTGGGAAAACTTCTAGTGAAGTTCCACTGTATATCTATTTGTATATATACTTATGCAACATAACTATATATATATATATATACATATATTGTTTTTAGCATACATAAATGTACTTTGTCCATTTTTTTCTGACTCTATTGCAGTAATCATGTGGTTTGGGATGTTTCTGAATATGATTAATCATGGTGATCATTTTCTCTTGGTGATCTATCCTTGCATCCATTGTATAAATCCAACTAGATTATAATGAGTGATTTCTTGAATATTTTGTTCTGGTGTGACTATAAGGATTTTATTTTAACATTTTGCTCCAATATTCATTATCTATAGTTAGCTTCTTTGCTTTATCCTTCTATATTTTAGGTTTTAGGACTATATTTGTTTCATAAAAAAGATAGAATTTTGTCTAATGTAATTTTTTGTGGAGCATTGTTATTAACTTATTTAAAAGTCTGATATTCTTCTGTAGGCCCAAGAAGAGAAGGTTTTTACTTCAGTATTTCCTTTTGCATCAAGTTTGATTTCTTTTTATGAGATCTCATAATTTAAGATCTTTATGTGGTATTCTGTTAGTTTGGGTATTTTTATTTTTTTTTGAAGAGAGTCCTCTATTTATTTTTGTGTTTTTGGTTTTGTCAGAATATAACTGTACAAAATAGGTCCTGAAAAATATTTTTATTTCTGCTAGTTCTGTTGTGATTTCATCATGTTCATTTGCTATTTTGTTGATTTGATTTTCTGTCCTTTTCTTTTTAATTAGATTTATTAATTTGGTTAGTCTTTTTGAAGAGCCAGCTTTTAGCTTTGTTTATCCTTTTTGTACATTTTTGGTTTCCAATTTATCTATTTTCCTCTAATTTTCAATGTTTCCTCTTTGTGCTTATTTTGAGTTCTAATTTTAATAAGTGAAAATCTATAATAATTAAAGGCAAATCAACAATGTAAGAAGGCATAAGCATTGTGGGATGTAAAAGCTGTATTAAATAGCATCAGAGAAGTGAACTATTTAAAGCCCTCACTCACTCTCTCTATCTTTACCTCTCTTTGCATCTCAGTGCAAAGAATATCATAGACTTGTGTTTTAAGGTCTTGCTTTAGAGGTCACTGTCCAGCTCCCCAAGGCAGTGACTCAGTTTGAAATCACAATCACATTCTAGAAGAAGTAGAAGAAATTGATTTAACCCAGAGAGAAAAGACAATACAACTTTCAGGTTTAGTGGGTGGGAGTGGGCAAAAGACATGGCAAATCAGGAGGCTCTAGCAAAAAGGGAATAAAATCCTTCCTTGGGTCTTTCTAGTCCTCTCAGAATTTTCTCTGGCCATGGAACTAACCTATACACAAAAAAATCCATGAGTAAATGATTTTAATTAATTATTTTTTCAGTTAACAATCATTTGTTTTCCCTCCCTCCTTTCCTACAAGAAAAAAAAAAACTATCTAGAGGTGGGTAGCATTTTTCATCTTTGGTTCTGTAAAGAGTTAATTTTAGGGGACAGCTGGGCGGCTCAGTGGATTGAGAGCCAGGCCTAGAGATGGGAGGTCCTAGGTTCAAATCTGGCCTCAGACACTTCCCAGCTGTGTGACCCTGGGCAAGTCACTTGACCCCCATTGCCTAGCCCTTACCACTCTTCTGCCTTGGAGCCAATACACAGTATTGACTCCAAGATGGAAGATAAGGGTTTAAAAAAAAAAAGAGTTAATTTTAAAAGAAGCCATAAGACACTGAATAAGCTAAAGGAAAAATGAATCCTTCTAAAAATCAGTAAAGGAAAGGACAGCTGGAAATTCCAGAGTGGTTCAAAAGAAGGGAAAATGTTAATAGGGGACATTAGTATGGAAATTAATCTCAAAACAGAATTAATGAAGATAAATAGTAGAAAGCTTTTTTATTGTCAGAAGAAAACAAATGGGAGTCAGAAGACGTGGGTTCAAATTCTGGTTCCAAGTGGTAAGTCAGTTTTCAAAGCCTCTGTTTTTTTCATTTGCAATGCACTACCTCTCTCACAGGAAAGTGTTTAGAAAATCTTAAATCACTAGAAAGTGTAAATTATTATTGTTAATTTTTCTGTAAGAATTTGGGAGATTGCAGAAACCGGCCATTATTTAGCAATGTGTTGGATAGAGGTGTCTTGGAGGATGTATTATTGAGGATACCTCTGGGCAAGGATAGATCATTGGTGATAAACTAGAGAGATGAGTGAAGGGAGAAATGAGTAGAGCTACAAAGCATTAAGAGGTTGCAGTAAGCACCGTTAAGAGGGATGGGATGACTCAGGTTTGCTAGCTGGAATTCAATACACCTGTTAGACACATTTGAGAACTTTCTCTGTGTTAAGATGTGACCTATAAATGCATATTTGTGGTGGAGTCTAGACAAAACATATAGATGTCACATTCCTTTTTTTCACTTTATATATGTTTGCATAAGAGATTGATATTGATAAAGTATTATTATTATTTTTAAACCCTTACCTTCCATCTTGGAGTCCATACTATGTATTGATTCCAAGGCAGAAGAGTGGTAAGGGCTAGGCAATGGGGGTCAAGTGACTTACCCAGGGTCACCAGCTAGGAACCCAAGACGTCCTGTCTTTGGACTTGACAATCAATCCAGTGAGCCATTTAGCTGCACCTGATAAAGTATTTTAAAGCCTGTCAAATGAGACAGAGACAAGTTGTTTAGGGAAGCAGCGTGGTATTGGGTAGCTAGGTGGCACAGTGGGCTTGAAGTTAGGAAGGCTCATCTTCCTGAATTCAAATCTGGCCTCAGACATTTACTAGCTGTGTGACCCTGGGCAAGTCACTTACTTAACCATTTTTGACTCAGTTTCCACATTTACAAAAGGAACTAGAAGAAATGGCAAATGACTCCAGTATCTTTGCCATGAAAATCTCAAATGGGATCATAAAGAATTCGACACAACTGAACAACAAAAACAACACATTATGGTGGAAAGAGAATCAGAGGACCTGGATTTAAATCCTAATTCTGACCTTAACTAGTTTGCAACCTTCAGCAGATTACCTTTCCTCTTCTTGACACCAGTGGTATCAGACTTTACTTATTATTTAGGCATCCTGGTGATATAGTAGATATAGTGTTGGACTTAAGACCAGGAAGACCTAAGTTCAAATCTTGCTTCTAACACTCTAGTTGTGTAACTCTGGGCAAGTCACTTTACCTCTATCTATCTCCGTTTCCTTATTCATAAAATGGGGATAATAATGGCCCCTGCTCTCTGGATGGTTATGAGGATCAAATGATATAATATATGCAAGGCTCTGCAAGCCCCAAATGTTAGCTATTGTTATATGCTGATAATGTCTCTATCCCTTTGACAAAATCCCTTGTGTGTTGTGGAGGGTACATGAGAGTGTTGGTGCAAGTTAACCAACTAAGACCCTGTCAGATTGTTTCTCTTCCCCCCCCCCCCAGACACATTGGATTTGTGGTATTCTGAGATGCTGATTAGTGTGAGCAGATCCCATCTAATAAGCCTAGCTGATCTCTCTTGCTGAACTGAATTCCTTCTATTTCTTGTTCTTAGAGAAAGGTGCTCAAGGAATACTGAGCAAACTCGCAAGTAGAACAGAAGAGCCATGGATCAATATTTTATGGAATGTGTGTTTGAGGTTGCTCTTTTTATATTTAGTTGGAAACAGTAGGAGTTGGGAAGGTCTGGGAGGGAGTACTTGAAAGGGAGCAGCAGATGGAAGGATGCCAGTTGGGTCTTATTCAGAACAAAGTCTCTAAGTCCTTTTTAAGCACTCAGGAGTTCAGTTGATGCAGAATAGATTGTGTTTGTTCCCATTACAAGGAAACTGGGTTTTATACCCCATGCATGCCCAATCAGGGAGCATAGAAGCAGATATTTCCAGAAAATGCAGAATCTAATTAGTTCTAGGGTTCAGTCAGTTCATCCATTTGTAGAGAACATCCCTGCATTTCTAGCCAAAGAACTTCAGATCTCTTAATAATACTTCTCCTTCCTTAGTCTTGATGGAATCACAAAACCTCTGCAACCAAGTCTTCAATGTTCCTTTGCCCCCAGTGGGTTTCTTTGCAGATGTCTGTAGAGTCACCTAAAACCAAAGGTTGTAAACCCCGAGAGGGAGTGTAATAGTGGCAATGTAACAGTCAGTCACAAGCATTATGGAGTCCTCTCTGGATGGAGAGAGCTTTGTGAAAATATGCCCATGTGTACCTAACGTCCCTCACCTTTCACTATACGTTCACCTCAAGACCTTTTGAATGTGGCATGTTGAAGAGAAAGATACTAGACTTGGCATTCAAAGGTTTGGGCACACTGAAAAGCAATCAAAAGCTTAATTAATATTTTTGCTCCCTCTCAGGTTATAAACTACTTCTGAGTTGAATTATTACACTATAGCCTGGGCACGGTAAGCATCATTGAGAAAAGTCTAATGAGTCAAGTTCACAAGAAAGAAACCAATGTACCTGTTATGCCTATTTGAGAATTCTCCCATTGTTCAGGTATGAACTATAAAGACAGGCCAATATAGATTTATGGTGAAGTATGGACAAAACAGGCAAATAGGTGGTCCAGTGGACAGAATGCCAGGTCTGGAGTCAAAAAGATGCATCTTCCTGGATTCAAATCTGACTTCAGACACTCACTACGAGCTACTAGATTGTGGGCAAGTTATTTAACCCTATTTGCCTCAGTTTGCTCATCTGTAAAATGAACTGGAAAAAGAAAGTAGCAAATCACTTAAGTATCTCTGCCAAGAAAATAGGGTCACAAAGAGTTGTCCGTGACTGCAATGACTGAACAATTGGATGTGAGATTGATGCTGATTTCAAAGCCTGTCAAATGTGATGGAGACAATGGTTAAGAAGGCAGCATGGTGCAATGGAAAGAGAATCAGAGGACCTACATTTGATTCTTGTTTCTGACCTTAACTAGCTATGAGACATTTAGCAAATCCCTTTACCTTTTTTGATGTTTATTTCAAGTCTGTAAAATCTGGTTGCTAATAATTTGCAAAATACATCTCTCAAAGTTGCTGTGAGTCTTGATTGAGATGATATCTCCAAAGCACTTTGTAAACAACAAAACATTAGAGAAATATTACTTGCCATCATTATTTTGTTTAAATCCCCATCTTCTGTCTTAGTAACAACTCTAAGACACTAGGGCAAGGGTGAGGCAAATGGGAGTTAAGTAACTTGCCAGGAAATGCTGAGGCCAGATTTGAACCCACATCCTTCCAACTCCAGACCTAGCTCCCTATCCACCCTGCTACCTAGCTGCCCCACTGCCAATTATTATTGTTAATATGATTATTAGTGCATGCATTCTGGTGCTTCATAGTGTTATAGTTCTGACACTGGATTTGTAAAGATAAGCCTACAGAGTACCAGCTGGAAAGACTCAATAAAGGTCTAGTAAAAGACTATGTGTCTGAGGAATGCAAGAACATTGACTCCAGAGTCAGAGGACCTGAGTTCAATTCCTATCTCTGATGCTACCTGTGTGATTTAGGGTAAATCGCTTTTCTTCCCTGGACCTCTTTCCTTATCTGTAAAATGTGGAGATTGGATTAGATGACCTCTTAGATTCCTTATGGCTCTAGAACTATGAACCTTTGAGGACTAGCCTAATCTAAATTTAGAGAGGTTCATCACCAAAGGAAGGTATTTGGGGGTGGGGTCAAGGGAAGAAGGGGCTATAGTAACTCATGAAAACAATCAACTAAGAGATGGAGAGATTGTGACCTGAATTAGCAAGGGGAGCACCTACAGTCATGAAAGTTTGTGCCCTTCGAACTAGTGATACTGAAGTACAGTAAACAATTACTTTTTGCCCTTGTTTACCCATAAACTTGGGAAATGAGTATTTATTTTTCTTATTACTTATTAATGTGACAAGGAAATCACTTTAAAAGACTGATATATATTAGTTTAAGGTCGCCAAGGAATTCAGCTATGTAATTCCTTAATGAAAACTCAAGTCAGCAGTCAACCTTTTATAGAGTTTAATTACAAACAGGAGGAAGAAAGGTATGAGAGAGAGAGAGAGAGAGAGAGAGAGAGAGAGAGAGAGAGAGAGAGAGAGAGAGAGAGAGAAGGGAATAGGGCTTAAATACCCCCTCTGTTTAGGCTGGGCCAAAAGGCCCAAGCCCTTAGATAGCTGAGGCAAAGAAAAGAGATCAGTCCCTATCACTCACGTGACCAAAATGGAGAAACAGTCTCAGGGGCCTCTACCTCCAGCCTCCTTCAGAGCAAGCTTCTCAGAGCACAACCTCTCAGAGCAAAACCTCTCCAACCACCCAGTCCTCAGACCCCCACTATCTTTAAGCAAACCATCTCAGTTCCCTCCCCTCAGTTCTCACATCTACCAATCACTGTCCATCAATTTCCCTGTGCCAATGGTGGCTCTAGCTTAACCCAGGACCACCCAGAGGTCTGTGGCTTTGCACATGTCTGTTGAAGGTCATATTCTCAAATAATTAAATCTTGATCCTTTTGCTGCAGCCCTTCCTAAATCCTGTTACCCTGAGTAGGGTGGAGATTGGAAGTTCCAAGACCTGGTTCTTTCATTCCAAGTATCTCTATTGTGTCAATTCTAAAATCAATCATGACTCAAAGAACTTCCTGTTCTATGCTTAAGCATAGGTCAAAGCCCTTTCCATTGTTTAGCAAAAGGTTTCTGTCCTAAAGTAGTCTTAGGTAGGGAGGAGAAGGACTCTCCCTACCTAATGTTGGAAATGGGAAAATTTCCAACATTCATAAGTCTAAGAAATTTTAAGGTTTACATTAAGCAGATTCCAAATAAATGGAAGAATTCTATTACTGGGGTGATGAAAACATCACAACTCTTTGCAGCAGAAATGGGATGATCATTGATTTATATTTTACTCTTGATGTTGTCCTTTATAAACAATTTTATAAATGCACATAAAATTGCATTGCTTGAGATTGAAAGGCTATGACTTGAAAATATGAGATCTGGTGGGCAGTTTTAAAGGGTCCAATAAGTAATCTTGGTCAAAATCTTCAGAATGCCAGTCTTGTAAAACTACGAATAGCAATTAGTACCTCGCTGCTTATTTTCTACATAGTGTATGGTGGTTGGTTATTGATCTTTGTGTTTGAAGAGATCAAAAATGACATCATGATTGGTATAAGTAAAGTCTTTTGACTTGCTCTTAAATTAGATTTAAGTGCAGCAGAGTTGTGTGAAGTTGTCAATCTTATCCTCTTTTCTAGAGGCATAGAAGTGGAGGAAAACAAAAGTCAGGATTTAGATATGGTGGATGAAGTTGGCATCTTTGATGTCTGACCAAGCTCTAAGTGATCCACAGTGCCTTCTTCTGCTGCCTTCATGACCCATTGGAACAAATTAATTACATTTGTGTATACTTCCAGGGGAGTCTTCACATGCTTGGGGTAGATAGTTCCTTAACTCATTGATGAGTTTGAGACCTATTTGTTACCCACATATACATAATACATTGTAGAACATAAATGACTTTCTTACCACAAGATCTACAGCTGTGGAAGAGACCCTTGTGGTCATCTAATCCAGCTTCCTCATTTCATAGACTAGACAAGGGAATTAAAACCCAGAAAGGCTAAGCAGTTTGCTCAGTGTCACAGAGCTTATAAGTAGCAGAGCCAGGATATAAAACCAGATGCACATCCAAATTCAAATTTAGTGTTTTTCCCATGATATCTTATATTTCTCCAGTTGCTTTAAATTTAATAAGTAAACAAGAGATAAGCCTGCTGAGATCTCAATAAACAAACTGATTGTTATGAAGCTGTGATTGACAAACACAACCAAGCTGGTATTATTTTGTGGTGGCAGGTCCATTCTGGATTTGGTGGTAAAGCAAGCAACCAAGAATGCTCATGGGTCTGTTTCCAGCAGAACTGGAAATGTGCTGACCTAGTATATGATTGACTCTCTCCCTTCTGTCTGATGTGGACTTGGATGAAAAAATTCCTAGACCATAAGGGGTAGGAGGGAGAAATCAGGTTTTCTGGTAATTAAAGAAATGTACATAAGTGTTAGCACTGT
This sequence comes from Monodelphis domestica, assembly GCF_027887165.1. Lineage (NCBI taxonomy): Eukaryota > Metazoa > Chordata > Mammalia > Didelphimorphia > Didelphidae > Monodelphis > Monodelphis domestica. Next base: position 141,501,054 of record NC_077233.1, on the reverse strand, counting down.
TACCTGAGAATTATAGTCAGAAAATTTTGTCAAAGTGCAGAATAACTGCTTTGGCACTGAATAATGGGTTGCTGCTGTTGGTCCTTTGTTTTTGAATAGGATCAATGATATCACAGGCAATTTCTTGACTTGCTTGTGAATTGCATTTAAATGAGTCAGAGTTGGACAAAATTGCCAGTCTCACTTTTTCCCCCCAGTCATTGAAGTCCAATGGCAAGACAAAAACCAGGCAATTGGTGATGGTGGGGGATACAGTGGATAACCTTAGCATCTTTGATGTTGAAACACTCCACAGCACCTGCTTCCACTTCCTTCAAAGTTGGAATGTGAGGAGGCATTTTGAACTATCATCTAAATCTGCTTCTCTGAACCATCTACCAGTTCACCTTAATTCTGTCCTTGGAGGCCAAGCAAGCAGAACAAGTAGTTCCTCATGAGAGCCTTTAAAGAAAACTATTCTTCCCTTCCTAGATTTCTCCAGGATCAACATCCCCATTTCTTTTATGTAACCCCTCATATGCCATGGTCTCTAGGTCTTCCACCCTTTTAGTTATCATCATCTGGATAATCTCTGCTTTTTTAGTCTTCCTCCTAAAGTATAGCACCCAGGACTGAATTCTATCTTTGATGTGTTTTGACTATGGCAGAGTACAGTAGAATTGTGGTCTCTTTCTTTCTGGATGCCATTTACTCCTTAATGAGTCTGTCGATAGAATTAGCCTTTTTGACTGCATTCTCAAAAGCAAGGATTATGTTTCTCCTTCCTCCCACCCATCTCTCTCTCCCAAGTCCTTTGTATCTCTGGTACCTAGTATATAGTGCCTTGCACATAGAAGGGACTTAATTGATTCAAATGAAAATGGATGTTACACTTTTGAATCATACTGAGCTTTCAATTCACTAAAACCTCTAATCTTTTCCACAGGAACTGTTGGCTAGCCTTCCTGTACTTAGGAATTAGATTTTTTGAATCTAAGTTTAGAACTTTACATTGCATCAAATTTCATTTTATTAGATTTGGCCTTCCATTCCAGTCTGTCTGGATCCTTTAGGATGTAGGAACTAGTGGCACTTGAAGAAGGGCAGCCAGCACAAAAGGAGAGGGCAGAATACCATGGTAGCAGAAGTTCTGATATGAGAGTTTATCTATTGTCTGGGACAGGGAAAAGGTGGGCTTTTAATGTGATGGGAAGCTTACGGTGACAAAAATGTTCTAAAATTTCCTGAAAGCAATCTAGTTCACTCTCTTTTTTAATTCTGAGCCTACTCATCTCCTTTTTCATCTGTACCTTCTGATCTATCTATCTATCTATCTATCTATCTATCTATCTATCTATCTATCTATCTATCTATCTATCTATCTATCTATCTACTTTTGGAGAAAGTCTATAGGGTACCCATTCAGATCCTTGCTAAAATCTTGCTAAAATCATGCTAAAAACACCTAGAATAAATGCATTTGTTCAGTTGTGACCAATTCTTCATGACTCCATGGGGGGTTTTCATGACAAAAATACTAGAATGGTTTCCTGTTTCCTTCTCTAGCTCATTTTATAGATGAGGAACTGAGACAAACAGGGTAAGTGACTTGTCCAAGTTTATATAGCTACTAAGTGTTAGAGGGTGGATTTGAATTCAGGAAGATGAATCATCCTGGTTTCAAGTCCAGAACTCTATCCACTGTGCCACCTAGTTGTCCTAGAAAAATGCATAGAATAATACAATTTTAAAAATCATCTGAAAAAAATTAAATCTCTGCACTCAAGGATCTCAGCTTCTAGTAAGGAAGACATACACACAACAATTAAATAATACATAGAATAATACAATTGAGTAAATCATAAACCTAGACTAAAGAAATAGACCTTTATCCTCAAGAATCTTACAGTATAGTTGGGAAAACACACATAGAGACAACACATACCCCAAATGAATTTAAATTACAGTGCAAACAGTCTTCTATTTCAAAACAGGCTAAAAAGTTTCAAAATATTGTTTATTCTCATCCTCCACAAAGTGATGAGACTCTTATGAAGAATCATAGACCCAAAGTGTTACATTATAAATGAGAAAAATGAAGACCATGCATCAGCAATGAATTTCTCAAGATTGTGCCTGGACTAATGTTGCCATAAATAGGACTCTGTTGTCCATATAACCTAGGACTTGCTCTTCCATTATAATTCATAGGCTTTGGGGGTTACATGAGTCAATTGTGGAGGATTTATTCCTCAGGTATGTTGTCTCTAACTTATTGAAAGGAATCCCTATAACCTCTATTCTGTTTCTTCATAACACTTTTTAGAGCATATCTTAGGCATGCTCTTCCCATTCCTCCATGCCTTTTCCCTATACCTTGAAAGAAATGTTTTGTAATAAAGTGTTAGATGTGTTATAACAAGTTGTTAGGATATATAATACTATAAAAAAGGTTATGGGTAGCCAGAAAATATGGTGACCTTACAATGGAGGAGTTTTCAGATTTTTTATAAAATCAACTGGAAAACACAGCATTTTTAAACAATGTTTGACACGACTCTTTAAGATATTATATCATCAGAGGGAGATTTGCAATGAGTGATGGGATTAAAAACTGTCTTGCAATAAAAAAATTGCAAAAATAAAAAATTGCAAAAATGCAATAATAAAAATAAATATTGCAAAAATGCAAAAATTTTAAAAACTACAAAAAACTGCAATAATAAAAGCAAATGAATCATCCTTTTCTTGAAAAATATAGAGCCATTCCCCAATTGATAAATGGGTATGGGACATGAATAGGCAGTTTTCAGATGAAGAAATAAAAACTATCAATAAGCACATGAAAAAGTGTTCTAAATCTCTCATAAGTAGAGAAATGCAAATCAAAACAACTCTGAGATACCACTTTACACCTAGCAGGTTGGCTAATATGACAACAAAGGAAAGTAATAAATGTTGGAGAGGATGTGGCAAAACTGGGACACTAATGCATTGCTGGTGGAGTTGTGACTTGATCCAAACATTCTGGAGGGCAATTTGGAATTATACCCAAAGGGCTTTAAATGACTGCCTGCCCTTGGATTCAGCCATACCACTGCTGGTTTGTACCCCAAAGAGATAATAAGGAAAAATACTTGTACAAGAATATTCATAGTTGCACTCTTTGTGGTGGCAAAAAAAAAAATTGGAAAATTAGTAGGTGTTCATCAATTGGGGAATGACTGAACAAATTGTGGTATCCGTTGGTGATGGAATACAATTGTGCTGAAAGGAATAATGAAAGGAATAATGAAGCATGCCAAGGCAGGACCCACCTCAGTGACAGACCTTGGGGATGGTTGAATCAGCAGTAAAGGTTTCCTGAGCTCTTGGCCACAGATGGTAAGTGAGGGTTAGACAAATGCTCAGAAGGAGATTACAGAGAATGCCTTTGCTGGCTCTGGGTGCCAACCTTTTATTTCATTGACCATATGAAGATCCAGGACATAGTCCTACATTGAGGTCTCAAGGTGAGGAGAAACACTAGCATACACCAAATACTTGTCACCACAGGAGAGCAGGAGACCCTGGTCAGTTCCAAAGAGGGAAAGGGTGCTTAGGGTTATTCATAGACCAGACTACAGGCTAGGAGAGTATTAAAAACATGTTTTCTTAGATTAAAATGCCTTCAAAGGACTGAAAACTCATAGATCCCCAGAGCTAGCTTGGAAGGCAGATGCACAAAGGACTTGAATATTGGAATAGGTCTACCTTCACCACAGAACAAAGTGCAACTTTAAGAATTTTTTTTTGAGTCTAAAGAAAAGAAAAAAAAAATCTGAAAAAAACAAACAAATGAAAAAGAAACATAACATAGAAAGTTATTTTGGGGATAGGGAAGACCAAAACACAAACTTAGAAGAAGACACTAATGTCAATACTTATGCATCCAAACAGACTCAAAAAAATGAATTGACTCCAATCTAAAAAGAATTAGTAGAGGAACTCGAAATGAATTTTAAAAAACAAATAAGAGAGGTAGAAGAAAAAATGGGAGAAGAAATAAGAGTGATATAGGAAAATCATAAAAAAGAGTCACCAGTTTGGTAAAAGTGGCTATAATAGAGGATAAAAAGGGAGAGAGATTTGTGATAAGGGTGATAAAGGGAATGGAGTCTTCCCCTTCTATGGCAGAGATAAAGTATGGAGATAATGTTGATGAGCCAAGGGGGAGAAAAGATAATGGGTTTATCTTTCCCTCTCAGCACTCTCTGACAAACCCCCCTCACTATGGCTGCCTTCAATTTGACTGTTGGGTTCTCTGATGGATCTTGAAGAGGTTTATTGTGATAAGTTCTCTTCTTCTTGGGGAGAGAAAGGTCACTTCTCTCCCCCTCACTCTCAAATTTCCTTCCATTAATAGTTTGAGTCAGTTACTGAGTCTTCTTAACTAAAATTTATTAAAGGGAAACAGAAGAAGGAATAGGGTAGATGGAGGGTAAGGAATTGATGTTCAAGAAGGAAGGAGGGAGAAGGGGTCCCTAACTAATTAATATTTTCTCCCAAAATCAAGGCAGATCAGGTTTGATTCACCTGACCCCTAGGGGTCAGAATAAAGACACTCTAGTTTTTGGTTGCACAATAAGTGTCCTGAGTCCAGATTCAAGGAGGTAGATGGAAATCTTATTTGTTGGACAGCTTATTTTTCAAAGTCCTGTCTAATTGGTTTGTCTTCTGGTGAGATCTGGGTCAGGAATCAAAGGGAAGAGATTACTGGATCAAGAAATTAGCTGGAGCTAATCTCTGTGATGTATGGTACCAGACTGAGGTCAAAAGTTCCAACTGTTGGATCAGCTCAGCTCTCCTCCCTCTCCAAAGTTTTGAGTTCCTTTTTTTCTGCCCATCCCCCCACTGCTATAGGATTCTGCAGCTTTACCAGTTCATTTCTCTCCAAGATGTCAAACCTCTTTCATGGCACAAAAATCTAAAGAAGAGAAGAACTCATTATAAAGCAGAATTTGCCAAATGGAAAAATGATATACAAATATGCACTTGAGAGAAGAGCAACTTAAATGGCAGAATAGGCCATATGGAAAAAGAGGTAGAAAAATTCACTGAGGAAAAAAACTTTTTACAGAGCAGAATTGGCCAATGGAAAAGGAGGTACAAAAACTCATTCAAGAAAATATTTTAAAGACAAACACAGGAACTATTTAAACACAATTACAAAACACTATCCACACAATTAAAACTACATTTAAATAATTGGAAAAACATTAATTGCTCATGGATAGGATGAGCTAACATAATAAAAATGACAATCCTACCCAAACTAATTTACTTATTTAGTGCCATACCCTTTAAACTACCAAGAAACTTTTTTACTAAATTAGAAAAAAATATAAAAAGTTCATTTGGAAAAACAAAAAATCAAGAATATCAAGGGAAATGTTGAAAAAATGTGAAGGAGGGTGGCCTAGCAGTTTCAGACTTCAAACTATATTATAAATCAGTGGTCATCAAAACAATATGGTACTGGCTAAGAGACAGAATGGAGGATCAGTGGAATAGACTTGGAGTAAGTGACCTCAGCAAGACAGTCTATGATAAACCCAAAGATCCCAGCTTTTGAAACAAAAATCCACTATTTGATAACAACTGCTGGGAAAATTGGAGAACAGTATGGGAGAGACTAGGTTTAGATCAACATCTAACACCCTACACCAAGATAAACTCAGAATAGGTGAATGACTTAAATATAAAGAATGAAACTCTAAGTATATTTGATGAACACAAAAATGTACTTGTCAGATCTTTGGGAAAGGAAAGACTTTAAGACCAAACAAGAGTTAGAAAAAATTACAAAATGCAAAATAAATAATTTTGATTACATTAAATTAAAAAGGTTTTGTACAAACAAAACCAATGCAATGAAAATTAGAAGGAAAGCAACAAATTTGGGAAAAAAATCTTCATAACAAAAACCTCTGACAAAGGTCTAATTACTCAAATTTATAATGAACTAAATCAATTGTCCAAAAAATCAAGCCATACCCCAATTAATAAGTGGGCAAGGGACATGAATGGGCAAGTTTTGGATAAAGAAATCAAAACTATGAATAAACACATTAAAAAAGGTTCTAAATCTCTTGTAATCATAGAAATGCAAATCAAAACAACACTGAATACCACCTCACACCTAGCAAATTGACCAACATGAAAGCAAAGGAAAGTAATACATGTTGGAAAGGATTTGACAAAATTGGGACATTAATGCATTGCTAGTGGAGTTGTGAATTGATCCAACAATTCTGGAAGGCAATTTGGAACTATGCCTAAAGGGTGCTAAAAGACTGCTTACCCTTTGATCTAGACATACCACTGCTGGGTTTGTACCCCAAAGAGATAAAAAAAAAAAGACTTGTACAAGAATATTCATAGCCACACTCTGTGATGACAAAAAATTGGAAAATGAGGGGATCCCCTCCAATTAGGGGAATGGCTGAACAAATTGTGGTATCTGTTGGTGATGGAATACTATTGTGCTCAAAGAAACAATGAACTGGAGGAATTCCATGTGAACTGGAATGACCTCCAGGAATTGATGCAGAGTGAAAGGAACAGAACCAGGAGAACATTGTACACAGAGACTGATACACTATGGTACAATAGAATGTAATGGACTTCTCTACTAGCAGCAATGCAATGATCCAGGACATTCCTGAAGGACTTATGAGAAAGAACACTTTCCACATTCAGTGGAAGATCTGTGGGAGTAGAAGCACAGAAGAAAAACAACTGCTTGATCACATGTGTCAATGGGGATATGATTGGGGTTATAAACCCTAAATGATCACCCTAGTGCAAATATCAATAATATGTAAATAGGTCTTGACCAAAGACATATGTAAAACCCAGTGGAATTGTGCATCAGATATGGGAAAGGGTTGGGGGGAGGGGAGGGAAAGAATATGATTTTTGTAATCCTGGAAAAATGCTCTAAATTGATCAATTAAATAAAATTTAAAAATAAATAAAATTTTTAAAAGAACAAAGCCTGAAATTGGAAAAAAACAGAAAAAAGAAAATGTCTTAAAATTAGAATTGGGCAAGTGGGAGGTAATGCTGAGTCATCAGGAATCATTCAAAGTCAAAAGAATGAAAAACAAGAAATTGTGAAATATCTCACTGGAAATAAACTGATCTGGAAAACAAATCAGAAGAAATAATCTGAGAATTATTCGACTACCTGAAAGCCATGATCAAAAAAAGAGCTTAGACATAATTTTTCAAGCAATTATTAAGGGAAACTGCCCTGGTATTCTAGAAGCAGAGGGTAAAATAGAAATGGAAAGAATCCAACAATCATTTCATTAAAGAAATCCCCAAAGGACCACTCCCAGGAATATTATAGCCTAATTCTAGAACTCTCAGGTCAAGGAGAAATTGCAAGCAGCCAAAAAGAACAATTCAGATATAATGGAGCCACAGTAAGAAAAACACAAAATTTAGTAGCTTCTACATGAAAAGATCAGACGTCCTGGAATATGATCTTCTAGAGGGCAAAGGAACTAGGATTTTTTATCAAGAATCAATTACTCACTCTTGTAACCAAGGGAAAAATATTCTAAATTGATTAAATAAAATTAAAAAAAGAATCAATTACCCAATAAAACTGAACATAATACTTGAGGGGGGAAATGAGTGTTTAATGACATAGAGAATTTTCAAGCATTCCTGATGAAAAGACCAGAGCTGAATGGAAAATGTCATTCTCAAATACAAGGTTCAAGAGAAGCATAAAAAGGTGAGCAGGAAAGAGAAATCAAAAGACATTCAGTGAGTTTACAGTTTTTATGGACATACATGGGCAGATGATTCTTATAACTTCTAAGCACTTTATCATTATTAGGGCAGTTAAAAGTAGTATATGCAGACAAAAGGCAAAAGTCTGAGTTGAATATAATGGTATGATATATTTAAAAAATTAAGGGGTGAGAAAAGAAGAGTACATTGAGAGGAGGAGGGGAGAAACAGAATGGGGTAAATTATCTCACTAAAAAAAAGGCACGAAAGCTTTTACAATGGAGAGGAAGATGGAGGAGGTAGAGAGGGGAGCTCTTTTACCTTACTCTCATAAGAATTGCCTCAAAGACGAGAGAACATCCACAATCTTTGGGGTATAAAAATCTATCTTACCCTATAGGAAAATAAGAGGGGCAGGGAATAAAAGGAGGTTGGGGGAATGATAGAAAAGAGGGCACATTGGGGGATGTGGTGGTCAGAAGCTAAACACTTTTGAGGATAGACAGAATGATGATATGAGAGAAAAAAAGATAAATGGAGGGAAATAGGGTAGAGAGTAATTAATACACAGTGATCACAAAGATGAAAAGAATTTTTATAAGTTTCTATATAATAAAGGAGCCATTTCTCAAATACATGTAGAAATGAATTTAGTATATAAGAGCATGTTATTCCCTAATTAATAAATGATCAGAGGATATGAATAAGCAATTCTCAAAGTAATTAAAGCTCTCTCATTATGCAAAAAAAATGCTCTAAATAACTATGAATTAGAGAAATGCAAATTAAAACAACTCCAAGGTACCACCTCACACTTATCAGATTGGCTATTAAGAGAAAAGGAAAATGACAAAACTTGGAGGGGATGTGAGGAAATGGACACATTAATGCATAGTCAGGGGGAGTTGTAAAATGATTCAACCATTCTGGTTAGACCTATACCCAAAAGGCTATAAAACATTTCATGCCCTTTGACTCAGCAATACCAATGCTAGGTTTGTATCTCAAAGAGATAAAAAACAAAAAGGGGAAGGATATACATGTACAAAAACATTTAAAGCAGCTCTTTTTTTGTGGGGGCAAAAATGGGAAAAGGAGGGGATACTCATCGATAGGAGTATGGCTAAGTTGTAGTATATGATTGTAATGGAGTAATATTGTGCTATAAGAAATAACAAGCAGGCAGAGTTCAGAAAAACCTGGAAAGACTTTTAGGAGCTGATGTAAACTGAAGTAAGTAGAAACAGGAGAATATTATACACAGTGACAGTAATATCATACAATGAAGAACTATTAATAACTTACCTATTCTCAGCAATAAAATGATTCAAAACAATCCCAAAGGACTCATGATAAAAATGCCATCTGCTTCCAGAGAAAGAACAGATGGAGTCTGAATTCAGACCAAAGCAAACTTTTTTTACTTTCTTTATTAATTTTTTTTGTTCATTTCCTTCCATGAAAGGATTAATATGAAAAGAATGTTTTACATGTATAATAATTAAAATGGGGTGGCCAAATGTAATATTTAAAAATTTTGTTTGACAAAGATATTTATGATTTTTAAAAAACTATTGTGTTTGCCATATATAATATTGACTTCTTAAGTTAAAATATTGTTGGTAGCTCTTAATAATTTAATTTAATATAAATATAGTAAAAGGAGGGAACTGTATGAGGGAAGTAGAAAATATTTCCTAGTCTACCACTCTAGAGCTCCTATTTGAAGAAATTTAGCTCACTCCCTGACAAAGTTCCAATCTCTAGGGGGAAGTATGCGAAAGTCTTTTCAACCCAAGCAAGTCAAAAAGCCAAACTTCTTGAGACACCAATATCGAATCCAAGGCAGAATTGAATATCTAATCAAGCTGAGGCACTACAAGACCAAACCATCCAAAGAATCCTCAAGGCTGAGCCACTAAAAGAAGACTGAGGGTCTCAGAGGCTCTGACTTATATGCAGTTTTCTCCACCCATCAACTCTCCTTGTCACATCTCAGTAATCAATCACAGCCTTTCAGTTTTTTTAGTATTGCCCAGAGGGGGCTGTGCTTGTGGGCCTTAGGTCAAGAACTTTCTTTGTTAGTGACTTACTAAGTGTTAAGTAGTGTGACAAGGAAATCACTTTAAAAGACTGATATATATTAATTTAAGGTCGCCAAGGAATTTAGCTATGTAATTCCTAAATGAAAACTCAAGTCAGCAGTCAACCTTTTATGGAGTTTTTAATTACAAACAGGAGGAAGAAAGATATTATATATATATATATATATATATATATATATATATATATAGAGAGAGAGAGAGAGAGAGAGAGAGAGAAGGGAATAGGGCTTAAATACCCCCTCTGTTTAGACTGGGCCAAAAGGCCCAAGCCCTTAGATAGCTGAGGCAAAGAAAAGAGATCAGTCCCTATCACTCATGTGACCAAAATGGAGAAACAGTCTCAGGGGCCTCCACCTCCAGCTTCCTTCAGAGCAAAAACTTTCAGAGCACAACCTCTCAGAGCAAAACCTCTCGAACTCCCCCAGTCCTCAGACCCCACTATCTTTAAGGAAACCATCCAAGTTCCCTCCCCTCAGTTCTCACATCTACCAATCACTGTCCATGTCTTCCCTGTGCCAATGGTGGCTCTAGCTTAACCCAGGACTGCCCAGAGGTCTGTGGCTTTGCACATGTCTGTTGAAAGTCATATTCTCAAATAATTAAATCTTGATCCTTTGCTGCAGCCCTTCCTAAATCCTTTTACTCTGAGTAGGGTGGAGATTGTATTTTCAAGACCTGGTTCTGTCATTCCAAGTATCTCTATTGTATTAATTCTAAAATCAATCATGACTCAAAGAACTTCCTGTTCTATGCTTAAGCATAGGTCAAAGCCCTTTCCATTGTTTAGCAAAAGGTTTCTGTCCTAAAGTAGTCTTAGGTATGGAGGAGAAGGATCCTCCCGTGCCAAGGGGGTTCACATTCCAATAGAGATCTTACTATCAGTAGGAAATTTTTTCCAAGTATGAAATTTTCCAATGGTGAAATTTCCAACATTCATAAGTCTAAGAAATTTTAAGGTTTACAGTAGGGATACTTTAAGTTCTTGATTGATTAGCTTAAAATAGACATAAGGGAATAAAAATTCCCCATATATGATAGCACATATAAAATTGATATTAAACTTTTTACCATCTCAGCAGGATGGAGGGGAATTCAAGACTCAAAATCTTTTTTTAGATGTTAGAAATTATTTTTACATGTAATTAGGGAAAAAAATAAAATAATTTAAAGAATAAAATATGGACTCCCTACCTTAAAAGGTTATTGGAAGGCAAGATTAGGGCAAAGCATTGAGGGTATGTGGGATTCGGGCATTTCCTCACTATAAGGGAGTGAAAAAGCTCCCACCCTAACTTGAGTGGATCTATCCTCCCCCACCACACCTACAGAGCCAGAGTTACACTCAGCATGCCCGAGAATCAATGAGTGAGTGAGGGGCACCCCTGGAGAGAGCAAGGGGCAGCTCTAGGTCTTGGGAGCTGACTAAGAACACCAAGGACTTACGCCTGAGAGCAGTAACACCAGAAACACTGACAGGCATGGGAAAGCAGACTTGGGCACCCCTGGGAAGGTAGTGTATCTATGGAGAATTGGGAACTTGCCCCAGGCAAAAGCCTTGCTCTTTAGCTACATACACAGAGAGCCAGCCCTCCTCACTCAGATTTCTGACTGGAAAGGGAAGTAAAACAATGGCAAACATTGCCCAGGAACAACTTCCCAACACCAAGAAAAGCAAGAAGGGGTTGACTTTGGATAATTTTTAAGGAGGAAAAATATAGACTACAGAGGAAATAGCAGAAGAGGAAACCCAAATAAGTGCTCCAAAACCTTCCAAAAGAAATGGAAATTGTCCACAAGCTCTTGAAGAATTTAAATTGGAAGTTATCAAAAAGATGGAAGCCTTCTGGCGTGAAAAATGGGAAATAATGCAAAGAAAATACAACAATATGAGGAACAAGAACTCCCAATTGGAGAAATAGCTGTAAGCCTCAAAAAGCAGAACAGACCAAACTGAAAAGGAAAACCAGTCTTTTAACACCAGAATTAGGCAACTGGAAGACAATGACCTCGCAAAACAGCAAGAATTAATAAAGCAAAGTCAAAAGACTGACAAATTAGAAGAAAACATAAAATATCTCATTGACAAGGTGACAGATCAGGAAAACAGAGGAAGGAGAGACAATCTGAGAATCATTGGTCTACCTGAAAAACCAGAAATAAACAGAAATCTTGACATCATAATACAAGAAATCATCCAAGAAAAGTGCCCTGGTGTTCTTGAACAAGGGGATAAAATAGACATTGAAAGAGTTCATAGAGCACCCTCTATGCTAAATCCCTAAAAGACAACACCCAGGAATATAATTGCCAAATTCCAAAGCTTTCAAGTTAAGGAAAAAATCCTACAAGAAGCCATAAAGAGACAATTCAAATACCAAGGAGCACCAATCAGGATCACACAAGACCTGGCAGCTTCCACACTGAAGGACAGCAAAGCCTGGAACATGATATTCAGAAAGGCAAGAGAACTGGGTCTTAAACCAAGAATCACCTATCCATCAAAACTGACTATATATTTTCAGGGGAAAGTATGGGCATTCAACAAAATAAAAGATTTCCAAGTATTTGTGAAGAAAAAACCAGAACTCAGGGGAAAATTTGATATCCAAACACAAAGAACAAGAGAAACATGAAAAAGTAAATATAAAGAAAGGGAAAAGGAGAAAAATGGTTTTTTTCCCTTTATTCAAAGTCTCTTCTATATGGGCTACAATTAGATCAAATTATATATATTAACATATGGGGGAAATGTTATTGTATTCATAATTATAATAATTAGAAGAATCACTCATAGGGAAAGATTGGAGCATTAAGGGCTAGAAGATGATATGTATAAAAAAAAAGAAAAAAAGGGTTGGGGGGAATCAATGATAGTACCAAGAGATACTTGAAGAAATAGAAATAAAATAAATAGTATAATCTTTTTCACACAAATATACACATGGGAAGGGGAGGGGAAGAATACTCTTATAAGAAGGAGAGGAAGAGAGTCCTAATAGGTAATACTTAAATTGTACTCTCAGTGAAATCAACTCTGAGAGGGAAGAGCATCTAGATTCATTGGGATCCTAAATTCTATCTTATCCTACATGGTAAGGGAGAAGGGGAAACTAAGGAGGGTATGGGGGAAGGGACTACAAAAAGGGAGGGTAGGAGAGGGGGGAGGGAACTTAACAGACCTTAAAAACAAACAAACAAAAAAACCCAAGAAGGGAACAAAAAGAGAGGGACCAGAAAGGGAAGCATATCAAGGGAGGGGATTAAGGGGATTGATTAAAAGTAAACCACTTCCTTTAAAAGGTTATAGCAAAAGAAGAACGGACCGAACTAGGAGAGGATATCAAAATGCTAGGGAATTCACAAGTGACGATCACAACTTTGAACGTAAATTGGATGAACTCATCCATAAAACGTAGACAAATAGGAGAGTGGATTATAATTCAAAATCCTACCATATGTTATCTGCAAGAAACACACATGAGGTGGGTAGATATTCACAAGCTCAGAATTAAAGGTTGCAGCAAGACTTATTGGGCCTCAACTTATAGAAAGAAGGCAGGAGTTGCAATTATGATATCTGACAAAGCCAAAGTAAAAATAGACCTGATTAAAAGGGATAGGGAAGGTAAATACATCCTGATAAAATGGAGTATAGACAATGAGGAAATATCACTAATCAACATGTATGCACCAAATGGTATAGCACCCAAATTTATAATGGAGAAACTAGGAGAATCGAAGGAGGAAATAGATAGTAAAATTATATTAGTTGGAGACCTGAATCTACTACTATCAAATTTAGATAAATCAAATAAAAAAATAAATAAGAAAGAGGTAAAAGCGGTGAATGAAATCATAGAAAAATTAGAGTTAATAGATTACGGAGAAAAATAAATGTGGACAAAAAGGAATACACCTTCTTTTCAGCAGCACATGGTATATTCACAAAGATTGTCCATATATACTAGGTCATAAAAACATGGCATACAAATGCAAAAAAGCAGAAATAATAAATGCAACCTTCTCAGATCATAAGGCAATAAAAATAAAGATCAGTAAGGGTACATGGAGAGCCAAATCAAAAATTAATTGGAAATTAAATAATATGATTCTCCAAAATTGACTAGTCAGAGAACAAATCATAGAAACAATTAATAATTTCATAGAAGAAAATGACAATGTTGAGACATCCTTTCAAACATTATGGGATGCAGCCAAAGCAATATTCAGGGGGAAATTTATATTCTTGAGTTCATATATTAACAAATTAGGGAGGGCAGAGGTTAATGAATTAGACATGCACATAAAAAAAAACTTGAAAGCTAACAAATTAAAAACCCCCAGAAGAAAACCAAATTAGAAATCCTAAAAATTAAGGGAGAAATCAATAAAATTGAAAGTGACAGAACCATTGAACTAATAAATAAGACTAGAAGCTGGTATTTTGAAAAAACAAAATAGACAAAGTACTGGTCAATCTAATTTAAAAAAGGAAAGAAGAAAACCAAATTAACAGTATCATAGATGAAAAGGGTAAGCTCACCTCCAATGAAGAGGAAATTAAGGCAATCATTAAAAACTATTTTGCCCAACTATATGGCAATAAATATGCCAATCTAGGTGATATGGATGAATATTTACAGAAATATAAATTGCCTAGATTAACAGAAGAAAAGATAGAATTCTTAAATAATCCCATATCAGAAAAAGAAATTGAACAGACCATCAAAGAACTCCCTAAGAAAAAATCCCCAGGGCCTGATGGATTCACAAGTGAATTCTATCAAACATTCAAAGAACAGCTAATCCCAATACTATACAAACTATTTGACATAATAAGCAAAGAGGGGGTTCTACCAAATTCCTTTTATGACACATATATGGTACTGATTCCAAAGCCAGGCAGGTCAAAAATGGAGAAAGAAAACTACAGACCAATCTCCTTAATGAACATAGATGCAAAAATCTTAAATAGGATACTAGCAAAAAGACCCAGCAAGTGATCAGGAGAGTTATTCACTATGATCAGGTAGGATTTATACCAGGAAGGCAAGGATGGTTCAATATTAGGAAAACCATCCACATAATTGACCATATCAACAAGCAAACCAACAAAAACCACATAATTATCTCAATAGACACAGAAAAAAGCCTTTGACAAAATAAAACACCTATTCCTATTGAAAACACTAGAAAGTATAGGAATAGAAGGGTCTTTCCTAAAAATAATAAACAGTACCTATTTAAAACCATTCACCAATATAATCTGCAATGGGGATAACCTAGAAGCTTCCCCAATAAGATCAGGAGTGAAACAAGGATGCCCATTATCACCTCTATTATTTAACATTGTACTAGAAAAACTAGCAGTAGCAATTAGAGAAGAAAAAGAAATTGAAGGTATTAAAATTGGTAATGAAGAGAGCAAGCTATTACTCTTTGCAGATGATATGATGGTCTACTTAAAGAATCCTAGAGAATCAACTAAAAAGCTAGTGGAAATAATCAACAACTTTAGCAAAGTTGCAGGATACAAAATAAGCCCACATAAGTCATCAGCATTTTTATATATATCCAACACATCACAGCAGCAGGAATTAGAAAGAGAAATTCCATTCAAAATCACCTTAGACAATATAAAATACTTAGGAATCTATCTCCTGAGACAAACACAGGAACTATATGAACACTACTACAAAACACTTTCCACCCAATGAAAACTAGATCTGAGCAATTGGAAAAACATTAACTGCTCATGGGCAAGACGAGCTAACATAATAAAAATGACAATCCTACCCAAACTTATCTATTTATTTAGTGCCATACACATCGAACTTCGAAAAAATTTCTTTATTGAATTAGAAAAAAACATAACAATGTTCATTTGGAAGAACAAAAGATCAAGGATACCTAGGGAAATAATGAAAAAAAAATGCGAAGGAAGGTGGCCTTGCAGTCCCAGATCTAAAACTATACTATAAAGTAGTGGTTATCAAAACAATTTGGTACTGGCTAAGAGACAGAAAGGAGGATCAATGGAACAGACTTGGGGTAAGGGACCTGAGGAAAACAGTCTATGACAAACCCAAAGAGCCCTTTTCAGACAAAAATACATTATTTGACAAAAACTGCTGGGAAAATTGGAAGACAGTGTGGGAGAGATTAGGTTTAGATCAACACCTCACACCCTATATACCAAGATAAACTCAGAATGGATGAATGACTTGAATATAAAGAAGGAAACTATAAGTAAATTAGGTGAACACAGAATAGTATGCATGTCAGATCTTTGGGAAGGGAAAGATTTTAAAACCAAGCAAGACTTAGAGCCACAAAATGTAAAATCAATAATTTCAACTACATCAAATTAAAATGTTTTTGTACAAACAAAACCAATGTAACTAAAATCAGAAGGGAGATAAACTGGGAAACAATCTTCACAACAAAAACCTCTGACAAAGGTTTAATTACAAAGAACTAAATCAATCGTACAAAAAATCAAGCCATTCTCCAATTGATAAATGGGCAAGGGACATGAACAGGCAATTCTCAGTAAAAGAAATCAAAACCATTAATAAGCACATGAAAACATGTTCTAAATCTCTTATAATCAGAGAGATGCAAATCAAAACAACTCTGAGGTACCACCTTACATCTAGCAGGTTGGCTAACATGATAGCAAAGGAAAGTAATGAATGCTGGAGGGGATGTGGAAAAATTGGGACATTAATACATTGCTGGTGGAGTTGTGAATTGATCCAACCATTCTGGAGGGCAATTTGGAACTATGCCCAAAGAGCGCTAAAAGTCTGTCTGCCCTTTGATCCAGCCATAGCAATGCTGGGTTTTACCTCAAAGAGATAATAAGGAAAAAAACTTGTAAAAGAATATTCATAGCTGAGCTCTTTGTGGTGGCAAAAATTGGAAAATGAGGTGATGCTTTTCAATTGGGGAATGACTGAACAAATTGTGGTATCTGTTTGTGATGGAATACTATTGTGCTCAAAGGAATAATAAAGTGGAGGAATTCCATGTGAACTGGAACAACCTCCAGGAAGTGATGCAGAGCGAAAGGAGCAGAACCAGGAGAACATTGCACACAGAGACTGATATACTGTGGTACAATTGAATGTAATGGACTTCTCCATTAGTGGTAATGCAGTGATCCTGAACATCTCAGAGGGTTACAGGAGAAAAAACACTATCCACATTCAGAGGAAAAACTGTGGGAGTGAAAACACCAAAGAAAAACAACTGCTCAATGAAATGGGTTGAAGGGGATATGATTGGGGATGTAGAATCTAAATGAACATCCTAGTGCAAATACCAACAACATGGAAATGGCTTCTGATTAAGGACATATGTAATACCCAGTAGAATTGCACGTCGACTATGGTAGGGGATGGGAGGAGGGGAGGCAGGAATAGAAAATGATTTTTGTAACCAAGGAATAATGTTTGAAATTGACCAAATAAAAAAAATTAAAATATTTAAAATACAGATTCTTTGGGGATAAGAGAGATAAAATCAGAATGTTATAGTGGCAAGAGAGTGAATCAGAAGAACTGGGTTCTAGGGATCTTGTGATCCTGAAGGGAACAATGAAAGAATTGATAATTCTGGAATTTTCATTTCTCCCTTGAGTTTCTCTTTCCTATTCTTTTTTTTTTTTTAAATCAAGAAACAATACTATTTATTAGTTCTAGGACTGAAGAATGGTAAGGATGAAGAAAGAAAAGGTAATGATAGGTGATGGGGTTTAAATTTCCCAAGATAGGAATGTCAGAGGTCACAATTGAACTCAGAACCTCTCATCTCTAAACCTGTTTCTGAATCCTTGGAGCCACCTAGCTTCCTCACTTTGTTTTCTATTTTTTACAATGAGAGTCTGACCTAAGGGTAACTTTATGTATTATTTGTTCTAAGGTTTCTCCAAGTTCTGACACAGTAAATCTATTTTATAATTCTCACTTTAAGTCCTTAATTTCCCAAGTTATTGACAATTGAGAATAAGAGCCTACAGAAATGGAGTAGGTAACGTTCCTGGGGAAGATTACCAAAAGAGTAAGGGAGACATAGCACTTAAGCCAAGTTTCATCATTTTTCTATATTTGCCACAGACACCCCTTAAATATGGGTTCTTCTGAATTACATTTTTTGGGTTATTTCATTTTGGCATTGTATGCTCTTCTTGCTCAGTGAGTCTAAAAGCCCAGGTGTGAAATAATTGGAAACTATTATGTAGAGAGCTTAAAGAACAAATGTGACACTCAAACCCTAGATTTATATTTATTTAGTAATTCAATACTATCAGATGTTCTATCAAACCTTTTGGGAAAACTTATAAAGAGAATGAAGAAAAAGTGTGGGTGACTCAAGTCTTTATCTTTGACCTGAACATCTTTTCATTTGTAAATTCCTCCTCATTATAGTTTGTGAGGGTGACATCTGACTTCCATGTTGTGTTTGAGTGTGGCATCACATCCTACTCTTTTCCCTTCCTCCCTTCTGGGTTGGTTCCCTGACCTGGTTGGCCCATCTTATACTAGACCAGTAGTTCTCCACCTTTCTAATGCCGTGACCCCACAATACAGTTCCTCATGTTGCAGTGACCCCAAACCAAAAATGATTTTGGTGGCTACTTCAAAACTGTAATTTTGCTACAGTTATGATTCGGAATATAAATACCTGATATGCATTATGTATTCTCATTGCTACAAATTGAGAGGTTGAGAACCCTGGACTAGAAAGTAGTGATTCCCAGAAAGGGTGACCACAATACTACAAATCCCTCTTAGGCTATTAGAGGTCATCTTAGTAAGGGGAAGACACTTGTAGTGCTCATAGTTATTGCTCTTGAACCCTCCCACTTGAACTCCCATTTAACAAATCAGTCAAGATGACACTATTGAGTCTTAGTCAGAAATACTTACTAAATAGAAGGCAAACAAAGAATAATTAAAAGAAAAATTCTGCCTATCAACATGGGACCCAATCTTTCACCTTTTCACACAATGTCCATGGGAAAGAGTGGCAATGAATTTCAAAGCTAAAGAAA
Source organism: Monodelphis domestica (assembly GCF_027887165.1). Taxonomy (NCBI): domain Eukaryota; kingdom Metazoa; phylum Chordata; class Mammalia; order Didelphimorphia; family Didelphidae; genus Monodelphis; species Monodelphis domestica. The sequence goes on along the minus strand of NC_077233.1, from coordinate 141,482,124 downwards.
GGAGGCACATGATGAAGGGATAGATGCTCAGGGCAATTCAGAACTCAGAGCTTCAGGTATGGATATCTCTTGTCCCTTTCAAGAATAGCCTGTACAATAGTTCACTGATGGATGGAGTCACTCCTTTTCTAGACTGCTGAGGAAGTCTTTCAGCAAAACAGAACCTTTATCCTGAAAACTATAGTTTCTAGGGCAGGACCTCAAATGGACTCTGAAGAGTTTCTATCTCTCAGACAATGGATAATAAAGTAAGAAAAGGTAAAAGTAGAATCTTTTCCCTCCAGCCACCTCTTCCAAGAAGCAAAGCTTTTCTTCCAAGTGACATATGGCAGGATAGGCTCTGAGACCTTGCTTTGAGCCAGATCTCAGATAATTTCTTAGATCCAGGACTGAGGATTCTTCTGAGACAGACTTGGATGCCTGCTCTTATTTCTGAGAAATATGGCCTTTAAAAACAACAACAACAATAAAACCAATCCCTTACCTTCTCTTTTAGAATCAATACTTTGTATTGATTCCAAGGCAGAAGAGAAATAAGGGCCAGGCAATGGAGATTAAGTGACTTGCCCAGGGTCACACAGCTAGGAAGTGTTTGAGGCTTGAACCCAGGACCTTCTTGTCTCTAGGCCTGGCTCTTAATCTACTGAGCCACCCAGCTTCTCCAAGAAATGTGATCTTGATTAATTCTACTGCTAATTCAAATCATGCTCTCCTATGTGAAATGTCTGAATTCTTTCTGATGGTGAGAAATCAAAATCTGTATCTCTCAGCCAATCCACAAACAAAGTGTGTAATTGTCTTAGAGTCACCAAATCATTCTACGTAACAAGGTTTCCTTACTTTTAATCTTTAAGTCACATCATATGCAAATGAGATCTTGGGAAGTAGGACATTTCAGTCAGTTATACTCCAAATGAGTGTCTTTTCTCAATGGAGTTGTTTTTTCAAGGTTCCATATACAACTAACTATGTTTGTGAATATTTTTAGAAAATTGAATTATTTTAATCAGAAAAGGGCACTACCTTATGTAAGCCAACAGGGCATCCAACATATATCTCAATATCAATATTTTAAAGCATTAATTTCAACACATTAAAAATTGTGCTTATTTCTCCTTTAAAACTTTATCCTCTGATTTCTGTCAGTTACCATTGCCTTCCATTCACCCAGGCTCAATATCTGAGGGTCATCTTTCACTTCTCTTTCCTTCCTCTTTTTCTTTATCCAAATTAGTTGCCATATCAAATTAATCCTCTCACTTCTCACCATGCCCCTCCCCACCATATCTCTTGCCTATTCCAATTTCAGGCACCTTAGTTCAGGAGGTTCTTATTAATTCTTATGTTACTCTTATACCATTACTTTACTATAAAACTATCAGAAGCTCCCTATAGGATACAATTTAAACTTCTTATACTAGCATTCAAGTTCCCCAACAATCTGGCCCCTGCTTGTCTTTCTATCTTTACCTCCCCTTCATGAACTTTGATATACTCTTTTTTGCTCATGCCATTATTTTCCATGGCTGAAATAAACTTTTTCTCCCATCTCCATCTATTACAATTCCAGCTCAGGTCCCAACTTCTCCATAAAGCTGTTTCTGATTATTTCTAGCTAGAATCAATCTCATTTCTCTAAAACCCCCAGAACATTTTGTTCATTTGCACTCCTTTTAGCATTTTTCTATCCTACATTGTATTTAATTATGTATCCCCATATATGGAGGTCAAGATCTTTTCTTGTTTCTTTTTTTGTGTCCAATATAAAGTCTTTAACTCAGTAGATGCAGACGAAAAAAGAATGGATGAATCAAATTAATAATTGAGTTGTTTTCAGTTGATTTTGTTTTAAATTAATGGAACCAGGATATCAGGATCAGACAGGATAACACATATATGCCTTTCTTGTCATTCCATCAACATCTGAATCATGCAGATAATTATCAACAATTCAGTACAGCTTGTCATTGTTGGCAATGTCTATGTCTATACAGTTACAAAATAGACAAAATGAAATATAAAAGAATTGACTGGTACATGTGGTTACAAGTAAATCAAATTGACTGATTCCTTGATTTTATACTATCTTTTGCCCTCCACTCCCTCAATAATAATAATGACGACGACGACGATGATGATAGTATCATCAGGTTCTAATTATGTGCCAGATACTATGTTAAACACTTTACAAATATAATCTTATTTGATCACTCCAAGGAGGTAGATGCTATTATTGTACCCAATTAACAGCTGAAGAAATTGGGACAAACATGTTAAACGATTTGTCCAGCTAGTAAGTGCCTGAGATCAAATTTGAACTCATGTCTTCCTGACTCCAAGTTCAGAGTTCTATTTATTGCTCCACCTAAATGCCTCTATACACTATTGTAGACTTCTAAAAAAAATGATTGACGTTTTAACCTTTAAAAAGAAAATATGCTAGAGGAGAACTAGATACACTGAGTTGGACCAAACCTTAAAGATCATATTGTCCATTTCCCTCTTTGTAGAGCAGGGCAATTGACATAAGAGGAGGAAAATGTCTTACTGAAGAATTAGTGGTCAATCTTGGAGTAAACCTGGGATTTCCTTCTCCCATTCTGAATCCTCACAATGGTTTAAGATGTTTTTGTGTGGTGTGAACTCAGATGTGGTGGTGATTCTGGTGGGACTGGAAAAGATCATTTAGGGAAAAAACCAAACCCAAAACACTCTTTGAAATGGGATTGCAAAGAGACAACTTGGGCAGGAGTTGGAGAGGGGAGTGTGCCTCCCCCCTTTGGCGTCTGAGTTTTTGGAACAGGCTGTGCTTCTGAGTAAGCTGTGTGAAGTTCCTCATGAAGGATGAGTTAGAGGCTTATCACAGGGCATAGAGCCAAGGCTTGGAACTGAGTTTTCACAGTTCCCTAAATTGTCAAGGATACCCCTTAAGCTATAGCATCTCTATCACTGGGATTTCTAGCCCATCAAATCTCCACGAGGATTGGGGTTGTTACTGAATTCTGTATCTCTCCTAACAACAAGAAACAGGTGTCTGTGTATAGAGTAGGGGCTTAATAAATGCCTGTTGAGTGGAATTGTAAGTTAGGTTACATTTTAGCTTTTATTAGACATTTGCTTAATATGTTAAATAGCAAAGTGTTTTTGTAATTAAAGTGACATTTTAAAAAATTTAAGCAATTGTATGGCTCATATTTACAGATGTGTATTATGAAATATGTAGGAATATGGGAAACTGTGGTGTGGGAGTTAGAGAATTGCCCTTTGAGTTAGAGACTGAGTTTGAGCTCTGCCTCTGAAATATACTAGCTTTCTGATCCTTGAGACATTATCAACCCCTAGGGTACCTAGACATCTCTAAGATGAAAAGTTACAATGTAGGTCTTTGAATTAGTAGAGGAAGTTCTTTATTAGGAATTCCCTACCCTGTAGAAATTATAGTTCCCATCCTACATATGTTTATTAAAAAAAAAAAACCTTCCCTTCAATCTTGGAATGTGTAATTGGTTCTAAGGCAGAAGAGTGGTAAGGGCTAGGCAATGGGGGTTAAGTGATTTGCTCAAGGTGGCACTCCTAGGAAGTATCTGAGGTCAGATTTGAACCTAGGATTTTTGTCTCTACCTCTGGTTCACAAACCACTGAGATACCTAGCTTCCCCTTACCTCATCTCATTCGACCTATATTTATGTACTTTGTATCTAGAGATATTCAAATCTATTTCTACATCTCTCTCTCTCTCTCTCTCTCTCTCTCTCTCTCTCTCTCTCTCTCTCTCTCTCTCTCTCTCTCTCCCTCTCTCTCTCTGTGTGTGTGTGTGTGTGTGTGTGTGTGTGTGTGTGTGTGTGTAGACTGGCACACAGACATGAGATACCAGAAAAGGTTTTGAGAAGGAGGTGGTTGGTTTAAATTCGACTTGAAAGAAGATGTACTACAATGATCCTGGACAATTCTGAAAAAGAACACTATCCACCTCCAGAGAAAGAACTTTTGGAGTAAAATGCAGATAGAAGCATATGACTAATCACTTGTTTATTTGGCTATATGTTTTAGGACTTTGGTTTTATAAGATTGCTAACTTACAAAAATGAATACTATGGAAACATATTTTGCATGATAATACATGTATAACCCAGATTGAACTGTTCACCGTCTCCAGGAGAGGGCAGGGAAGAAGGAAGCAAGACAATTTGGATTATATAACTCATGTGGAAATTGGTTATTTAAATACAAAACAAAAATAAAAAGAATATATCCTGATTCAACATGTGAAGAGAGAGCAAGCATATAATTCTTCGTATGAGGTCCTGTTTATATTTATAGGAAACTAGAATAGTTTAAAAGGGAGTTTAGGAATGTGAGATTTGGCTCAATTCTGATTCTAAACAGCTATGTGACTTCAGATAAGTCTTTTTCCTTCTCTGAGTCTCAGCTCCCCTATCTGTAATGTGAATGGATTGGATGAAGTGACCTCCAGTGCCCCTTCCAGCTCTCATATTCTACGAGTCTCTTTGTACAGGTACATTGTACTCTGTGTTCATGTCCAATGTCCATATCAATTTGCTCATGGCTAATTTTGGATGGAGGCTTAAAATTGTTGGCGTAAATACTTAGCTTGGAAATAATTGAGTTAGCTCCCATTTCACCATGAAATCATCAATCATTATGAGAAACTCCTTTCATTAGTAAGAATCAGATCATCAGGAAGTCCAGATGCAAAGTGGGAGATTGTTTTTGCCATTATAATTCAGTGGAATTGCAGAATTTGAGAGCTGGAAAGGACCATAGTAGTCATTTAAGCCTAACTCATATGAAAAGTCATTTAAAACATGCTGCTATTTGAACAAAGTAGGTTCACAATGATCAAATATGATATGTAAAGAAGTACATTTCCTTCTTATCTCAAGAAGGCATTTTAGCAGAGATACATAAGAATGTCAAATTAGCAGACAAGGTTTTCTCTTGGCTAACAAATTAATATCTATTGTGTATCACTGTTCAGGTATTGTCTCTTAATGTGGTCTGATTGATCTAAAGGTGGAGAAAAGGTGGATCTGATTATGAACTCCAAGAGCCTTAGCCACAGAAGCATGCATGTCAGGAAGAAAAAGGGCTTTGTGCTTCTTTTTTGTTCTCTAATGTCTCTGGTCCTTTCCCCATCCCTCTATGATGTGTCTCTTACTCTATCCTACATCCTATCACAAGGCTTTGTGACCCTTGCCTTCCTCACCTCCCAATGAAAACCTCCTCGTTTTGGGGAAATGAACTTATAGAGGCAGTACAAAGTTTTGGATAACTGAGTGCTGAGCTTGAAATTAGGAAGAACTAAATTTAATCCTGTCTTTGAAGTATATTGGCTCTATGACTTTGAGAAAATCATTTATGCTCTCTCAGTCTCAGTTTCCTCATCTGTAAAATGGGAGTATTCGACCCAATCGCTACCAAAGCCCCTTCTGACTTTTAACCTATGATGTTATGATGGTGATTCTCCCTAAAGGGTAAAATTACTGATAAGACTCAGTAAAATGAAATACAGGGTTCAAAACTAGCTGTGTGATCCTAGTAAAACCACTTAACCCCCAATGTCTAACCCTTACTACTTTTTTGCCTTGGAACCAATATATAATATTGAATAAGGGTTTAAAAAATGGAATCCAATACTGTTTTCCTGCTAGTATATAATATGACTCACTGTATTTTTATGTATTATAGTATCTTCATATTATTAATTGTATGTTAAATGTATATCATGGTTAATAGTAGCATTAATAAAATGGCACTTATAAAGAATGTTAAAGTTTTCAATGACCTTTATATATAATACCATTTAATTTTAGTGATGATTCTATGAAAGTAGGTGTTATTTACACAATTAAAATGTTTAGTCTTTTCAGTTGCTTCTAATTCTTATTTTAAGGAAAGATCTTTTTATTCCTATGCTTTCTAGTGTTTTCAATAGAAATGGGGGTTGTATTTTATCAAAGGCTTTTTCTGCATCTCTTGAGATAATCAGGTGGTTTCTATTAGTTTGATTATTGCTCTGGTCAATTATGCTAATAGTTTCCCTAATATTAAAGTAGCCTTGCATTCCTGGTATAAATCCCACCTGGTCATAATGAATAATCCTTGTGATATATTGCTGTAGTCTTTTTGTTAGTTTCTTATTTAAGATTTTTACATCAATGTTCACTAAGGAAATTGGTCTGTAATTTTCTATTTCCATTTTTGGTCTTCTTGGCTTACGGACCAGCACTATATTTGTATCATAAAAAGAATTTGGTAGTACTCCGTTGATTTTGCCAAATAGTTTATATAATATTAGGATTATTTGTTCTTTAAATGTTTGATAGAATTCACTTGTAAATCCATCTGGCCCTGGGGATTGTTTCTTGGTGAGTTCATTGATGGCTTGCTCAATTTCTTTTTCTGAGATGGGATTATTTAAGTATTCTACTTCTTGCAATTTATATTTTTGTAAATATTCATCCATTTCACTTAGATTATCAGATTTATTGTCATATAATTGGGCAAAATGGCTCTTGATGATTGCTTTAATTCCCTCTTCATTAGAGGTGAAATCACCCCCTTTCATTTTTGATACGTAATTTGATTCTCTTCCTTCTTTTTTAAAAATCAATTAACCAATACTTTATTTTATGTTTGTTTTTTTTCATAGAACCAGCTTCTTATCTTATGCAGTAGTTCAATAGCTCCTTTAGTTTCAATTTTATTAATTATTCCTTTGATTTCTAGGATTTCCAATTGGGTCTTTAATTGGGAATTTTAAAATTAGTTCTTTTTTTTTTAGTGGCATGCCCAACTCATTGATCTCCTTTTTCTCTATTTTATTGATATAAGCATTCAGGGATATATATTTCCCCTGAGTACTACTTTGGCTGTATCCCATAAATTTTGATACATTGTTTCCTCATTGTCATTCTCTTCAATTAAATCAATGGTTGTTTTTATCATTTTTTTCTTTTACCTACTGATTTTGAAGAATTAGGTTATTTAGTTTCCAATTAATTTTTAATTTGCTTCTCTTATTGATGATGATTTTTATGCATTATGATCTAAGAAAGTTTCATTAATTATTCCTGCTTTTCTACATTTAGTTTTGAAGTTTTTATGCCTAGTACATGGTCAATTTTTGTATATGTACTATGTGCTGCTGAAAAGAATATATATTCCTTTTTATCCCTATTCAATTTTTTCCAGATATCTATTAAGTTTAACTTTTCTAAAATTTCATTCCCTTCCATTATTTATTTCTTATTTTTTTTGTTAGCTTTACCTAGTTCTGATTGGGGAAGTTGAGGTCCCCCACTAGTATAATTTTTACTATTTCCTCCTTAAGCTCATTTAGTTTCTCCTTAAAAATCTAGATGCTCTACTATTTGGTGCATATATGTCAAGTACTTATATTTCTTCATTGTTTACTACCTTTATTCAAGATTTAACTTCCTTATCTCTTTTAATCAGATATAATTTTACTTTAGTTATTTCTGAGATTATGATTGCTGCTCTTTTTTTGGTCTCAGTTGAAGTCCTATAGGTTCTGATCCAGCCTCTTTTACTCTTTGTGTGTTTACCTTTTTCAAATGTGCTTCTTGTAAACAACCTATGATAGGATTTAGTTTTTAATCTCCTCTGCTATCCACTCCTGTTTAAGGTGAGTTGCTCCCATATATAGTCACCCTTATAATTACCATCTGTGTATTCTCCTCTATCTTGATTTCTTCTTTTAAACCTTCCCTTTCTCATTTCACTTTTTCCCTCCATGCAATGTTTTGCTTTTAAACACTCCCCCTTCCCCTATATTACTCCCCTTCCCACCTCCCCCTTCCTATTCCCTTCCTACTTCTATGTAATCTTTTGATCATACCCTCCAAATTCTCCCTCCATTATGTTACTCCCCTCCCTATCACCCTTTTTCTTATTCCCCTTCTACTTTTCTAGAGGGTAAGATAGATTATATACCCCAATGAATCTGGTTTTTCTTCCCTGACTGTGTCAATCCAATGAGAGTAAAATTTAAATGTCACCTGGCAACAACTTCATCCTCCCATCCACTGTAATAATTCTGCCCACCTCTTTATGTGATATAATTTACTCCCATTTTACTTCTCTCTTTCCATTTCTCTTTGTACAATCCTCTTCTTCTACCTTACTTTTTTTTTACATATCACCCTAAACAGCTTAGTATGACACCCTCTGTCCATGTATACTTCTTCTAAATATTATGGTAATTATAACAATTTTTAAGTTATAGATATCATCTTTCTATATAAGAATATAAATAATTTGACCTTATTGAAGCTCTTAAATATTTTTCTTTCTTATTTACCTTTTTATGCTTCTCTTGAATTTTGTATTTGGACATCAAATTTTCTGTTTAAGTCTGGTCTTTTCTTCAGCTATGCTTGAAAATCTTCTATTTTATTAAATAATCACATTTCCCCCAGAAAGAATATAGTCAATTTTTATGAGTAGGTGATTCTTGGTTGCAACCCCAGTTCCCTTGTCTTCTGGAAAGTCATATTCTAAGACTTTCACTTCTTCAATGTTAAAGCTATCAGATCCCATGTAATTAATCCTGGCTGGGGCTCCATGATATTTGAATTGTTTCTTTCCCACTGCTTGCAGTATTTTCCCCTTGACCTGGGAGCTCTTGAACTTGGCTATACATTCCTGGGTGTTGAAATTTGGGGATTTATTGAAGGAGGTGATCTGTGGATTCTTTCAATTTCTATTTTATTCTCTTGCTCAAGAATAGCAGGGCATTATGATGTCTAGGTTTTTTTTTTCTTTTATCATGATTTTCAGGGAGTCCATTAGCTCTTAAATTGTCTCTCCTGGACTTATTTTCCAGGTCAGTTTTTTTTAATGAGATATTTCATATTTTCTTCTACTTTTTCCTTCTTTTGATTTTGTTTTATTGTTTCTTGATGACTTATGAAATAATTAGCATCTATTTGCTCAATTGTATTTTTTAAATAATGTATTTCTTCCATGACCTTTTAATCTTCCTTTTCCATTTGGTTCATTCTAATTTTCATGGAACTCGTCTTCATTGGATTTTTTTGTCTCTTTTTCTAGTAGACAGATTTTGCTTTTTGGACTGTTATTTTCTTTTTGCATTACTTTCATTTCTTTTCCCAATTTTTCTTCAATCTATCTTATTTTATTTTTTAATTCCTTTCCTTGAGTTCTTCCAGTCAGAGACCAATTTCCATTTTTCTTTGACATTTTGCATGTGGTTGTTTAAATACATAGAAATGTTCTAGGGTTGTGTTTCTTTTGCTGTTTGCTCATTTCCCCAGTCTTTTCCTCCCTGTGGCCTGGGAATTTTGAAAGCTGCTTATTCTGTGTCCTCTGCTTCTGGCTTGCGGAGTTTGGCACTGTGAGCTATTTTGTCCTGGGGCTAGGTCTTAACTGCAGTTTTTCAGACTTGAAAGGGCCCAGCACAATGGACTTTCAGGCCTCACTATAGGCTGGTGCCAGGGCATTGGACTTCAAGTGGTGAGTTTGGAGTACTCTATTGGTGTAGCTCAGGTCCCAGGACTCCAAAATTGGCCTATGCCCAGGTTTGGAATCTGGTGCAATAGATGGGAGGGTAATGACCAGAACTTCTCTATGTGCATTTTTGCTTCTAGTTCCCCCTTGTCCCATGAGAAGAAACTCTCTCTGACTACCTTTCAAGTAGTGTTCCATGGGAGAGCCCCCTCACTCCATCTTGCTATTGGTTTTTGACGCCTCTTGTGTTTGGAAGGATTGTTGGAATGGTTTCAGCTTTCATTGCTGCTGAGCTGCTGTCTGGGCTCTGTCCAGCATATATTATATAATATTATTTATTATAATATATAATATGTTAAGATATTATTGCTTAATAATACTTACTATTGAGCCCTCCTTTAGTTCTGGGCTTTCCACATGGCTCCAACCACTCCTTTTATCTCCATAAGCTCATGGCTTCTGTCTAGAGATTGCTAGGTGCCAGGGATATTTAAATGAGCTAGACAAATATTCTTTGCCTCAAGAAGCTTACAATGCAATTGGGGATGGGGCGGGGTGGAGTTAAGACATGCATAGAACAACTATGGTACACGGGAGAATGTGATACATTCTTAAGAGAGTTGTAGCCAATGGACTAAGAGAAAACACTTTTGAAGAAGTGAAGGGTACAAAGAAGGAAGAAAGAAAGAATTTGATTTTGAAGTTATCTGAGATTCTCAAAGAAACCTAGAATGACTTTTGGAGCCTTTTTTCACATGGTTGGGGTTTTCCAGAAAGAAGCCAACAACCTGTTTGTTTTTCTTTCCTCTCTTTCACTATTACTTTTTTCTCTATATTTTTTCTGCCTTTCTCCCTGTCTCAATTCCCTACCTCTTTTCTTCCCTCTTTTCTTCTTTCTCTTGCCACTTTTTCTTACTTTCCACTTCTTATTTCCCCTAACCCTTTCCTTCCCTTTCTTCTCTCACTCCTACTCTTACTTCACCCTCTCTGTCTCTGTCTGTCTGTCTGTCTCTGTCTCTGTCTTCTTTCCAAAGGCTGAGTAGATTTTAGCAACTGCTGCCAATGGAGCATCCCAGCTGTTCGTGTGACTTTTATAAAACTCTGAGACTGGGCTGTAGCAGAAGATAAATGAAAGACCATCTTGTGTTTTCTATGTTGTGATGGAGTCAGAGGGGGAGGAAAGAACAGAATTTCGATATAATAATATGATTTTGAAGAGAATACCAGGCTCCATCAGTTCCCTTAGCACCATCAAAGAACTGGGATGATAAACATTCTGTAGATGGCTTAAAACTGGGGATTAATCCACTAGGGCCTTGTTATCTTTGTTCTGGAAATTCAAATTGTACAAGAAGTACTAGTTGTCCTCCAGGAGACTAAACTTTCCACAGTCAGTCATTCTTGGATCCATGTATCAGGGGTCTGGTGAGAAGATGTAATAATGGAAAGTTATTGATGACCAATAGAACAGACTTTCCATGACTGATAGATGAACTGTAGTAGCTAGAACACTAAGCTTAGAGTTCCACTTATGTTCTGTGTCACCTTGGATCAAGTCCTTTCCTATCTTCGGGCTTCAGGTTCCCTATTTGTAAAATGAAGGATTTGGTCTAAGATTTCTTCCTGATTTATGATTTTATGAAGTAGCATCACTTAAAGCAAAACTTGCATTAAGAGAGTAAGGATGTTTTCTTTCTCCTCATATAGTAGAATTCATTATATGTTGGCCAGGTGCTCTTTGGTTTAATGTTAGTCTTACATGATTCTTTCATAGGCAGTTAATTAAATGGCTTGTGCATAAGGATGACAGTAGTAGGTTATTCACTATGTGAAATATTCTTTCTCTTGCTCTGGACTGATTCTAAGTTTGTACTCAAATTGAATTTTGACTCTATTCTCCCTTGGAGCTCCAGACAGACCCTTTAACTGTTTCACCAAACTATGCCCTAACCTGACTTTATATGTGAACAATTTTACATGGAGCGCCTATACTTTTTTATACCTTCTGTCTTAGTATCAATTTTAAGATACTAGAGAGGCAAGATATAGGCAATTGAAGTTAGGTGACTTGCCCAGGGTCACATAACTAAGTAATATTTGAGGCTAGATTTGTACCTACTCTGGATTCTAGACTTGGCACTCTACCCCCTGTCCAACCTAGCTTCCCCTAAAGCTCTTATATTTTTGAACAATTGAATTGACAGAATTTCTGAGTCATGTGAGGGAAATCACTTATCAGGAAGACCTGAATTTGAGTCCTGTCTCAGAAATGTATGAGGTTGTGTTAACATGGGTAAATATTAAACCTCTGTAGATCTTGGGCAACTCTCTCAGACTTATCTACTAAATTCTAGATGGACTTTTGATTTAATACAGGGTTAGGGAGATTTGGAATACCAAAATCCCAGGACAAATAGAAGCAACGCTTACAACATGACACTAAAACAAACTGGTTTTATTGAGAGTAGATGCAAAATGGAGAAAAGGCATGTAGAATGATGGAAACAGAAACACCTGGGCACTGAATTTAATTGGGCAACTCAGTAGAGTCTTGAATAGAATTGGGCAGCCCATGGGGTCACAGAGTGTAATAGTTACTCTCTCCCAAATCAGTAAAACAAGGAAGGTTTTTATAGTATTTGGGTATAGCAGGAGCACACATTGGGGAGAAGAGAGTAAAGAGCTAGGGGCAGGGAACTGGTGATGACTCCTGCCAGAGGGATTGGAAGTATCAAGAGGAGGAGGGCCAGAAGACTTTGGGGGATTCGTTGACATTCAAAATCCAACCTGAAGGAAAGGGACTCAGGGCTGGTCCTGCTGGTTCCACCCTAATCGAGTGACTTAGAGGATTCTGAGCTTTCCTGCCCTTCTTTGTTTAGCATACCGCATTCCTCACAACTATAGTCTTTGTGACAGTTCACTTGCTTTGGTGTACTAGGCAAAATCACACATCGCTGATGAATTATTTACTATGTAAGCCAAGTCAAAGGCAGCTGCATGTGGAGTTTTTTTTTTTTTAATGGGGGAAGGCAGTTAATTCCATTTGGCTGGAGAGCAGGATGCCTAGAAGGGGAGTACTGGGAGAATATACTGGGAAAGTAGGATTGGGAAAGGCCTTGAACCTTGCATTAAGGAATATTGACAATTCTATAGTCAGCAAGGAGTCATGGAATGTTTACTATAGATATAGTGGGAGGAAGAGCAGCTGGTTTAAGCCCCATCTGTTCCACTCCCACATTTTGAGATTCTGGCTAAGTCTCTTCAGCCCTTTAGGCCTTGGTTTCTTTTTCTTTAAAGTAAGGGGGACTGGATTAGGTCTCTAAATCTCTAACGTTTCTTCTGTAGTTGCCACTCTGTGTGAATCTTTGCCTGGACATGTGGAGTCCATCATCTGTGCAGTAGAAATGCTGGTGACATTTTGGTGCATGTTCCTAAAACAAAGCTTTTTGAAATCATGCCCACCCCTGCTCCCACTCTGGCCCAGGTATTTCCTTAAATGTGATGGAGAATGGGGTGGTATGTGGGACCTGCATTGAGAGCTATTATTTTTCCTTTGTAAAGACACCTTCACCCTCCAAAGGTCTTTGATCTCCCTTTGGGCTGGCTCCCTCAATGAAAAGGAACCTCTATGCTCTCTGGGACTGAGTGTCCCCTTCTCTTCTGCTCCACTATGGATGCACCCAGCTCTGGCAGATGAGGAAAGGAGGGGGTGGCATGCTGTGGAGTTCAGGTGGCAGCTTGCTGGGACTGTAGGCAGAAGAAAATTCTCTAGCTGGTTTTTCTTACAAGCCTCCTTCCTGAACAAATCTAGGCCATCCATTCCATCTCTGCTTTTGTGGTCTTGAGTTTATGAAGCCCAAGCTGTGGGCAGCAATTAAAGCAGAAGAAAATTTCCTTTCCCCTCAGGTAGTCTGGAGAATTGGGGGAGTTAGCGGGAAGGAAGGGGAGAATCTTGTTCCTCCACTTTCCTATCTCGTATTCCAGACACAGCCTCTGTGGAACCAGAGCATTTCCTGAAACCAGTAAGGAACACTAATCTGTATGTGCCTTCTGGCAGATGGGGGTGGTGGTAACAAAAGCCTTAAAGGGCCTCCTCAGCCCAGCCACTAACACTGACTGAGCAAACTCCTCTTACCTGGACCCCAGCTTTCTCATCAGCAAAATGAGAATCACAATCTTTGCTTTCCTACCTTCTAGGGGTGCTAAGGATCAAAATGAGGTCTGGAACATGGAAGTCTTCTGCCCCTGTGAGTTGTATAAATGTATACACTTTTATTATTATTGCATGCAGTCCTACAGGAGTATCTGAGGAAGAGTGAAATCTTTGCTTCTCAGGGTCACCTTTCCTTTAGGAATTTTACCAGATGCTGCAAATTTGGGTCTTAAAGATGATTTCTTCATAAGATCATAGACTTAGACTAGGAAGAAACAGCTTCATTTTACAGTTTTACAGATGGGGAAACTGATGTTCAGAGAAGGAAAATGACCTGACTAAAGTCATGCCAAAGTTATTAACTGAGCCATGTTTGGAACTCAGGACTCCTGGATTCCAGTTGAGGGCTTTGGTGCTATGGTGGTGCTGTGGATAAAGTATAGGACTGAAAGTCAGGAAGATCTGAATTCAAATATTGTCTTAGATACTTATTAGCTATGTGACCCTGGGCAAGTCATTTAACTTTTTTTCAGCCTCGGTGTTCTCATCTGCTAAAAAGGAATTGCTCATGCCTCTCAGGATTTTGAAAAACAAGAGAGCATGCAATGAACTGCAATTTTTTTGAATATCTTTCATCTTAGTGTCAATACTATAGATTGCTTTCAAGGCAGAATAGTGGTAAGGGCTTGGCAATGGGGATTAACTCACTTGCTTAGGGTCATAAAAGTAGGAGTGTCTGAAGTTAGAATCGAATTTAGGACCTCCCATCTTCAGGTGTCTGATCCTCTGAGAGACCTGGGTTCTAATTCTGACTCCATCAATAATTCACAATGTGACCTAAACAAATTCTTTAAACTGATCTCGTTTTTTTCATCTGTAAGATGTGGCAGTATTCTGGCTCTCAATCCCCTGGTTCTCTATCTACTAAGAGCCCTTTGCAAATCTCAAACTGCCATATAAATGCTAATTATGATCATTATTGTTATTCTATTGTTTTTGTTGTTGTTATTATTCCTCCTGCATTCAGAGACTATTTATGCAGTAGATGAGAAGAGACATTTCTAAGGGAAATGTTCCACTGTTTAACCCTCATTTTATTTTGAGTAATAATATTTGGTTATTGCGGATGGAGCCCACCCACCATGGCGTAATTAGGTTTTATTTTCAGACTTGTTGCCTCGATGGTGCAGGCGGTGGGTGAATCATCTTTAGCTAATTTTAGAATGAAAGGGCTGGCAACTAGTTGCTAAATAGCATCAGGGGTTTCTATTCGAAGGGTTTCAGTCCTGAAGATGGGGGCCTTTATCATTCCCTTTCTAGGCCTGATGGTGTTGTCATGGTTTCTGAAATATTAATATAATCTCTTTTCATGTGCCTAGTTTTAAGGATACTTTTCAAAGCCCTTTGACATTACTTAGTATAGGTGGACTTCATACCAGGCATATGATGTAGAGAAGTAGAGAATACTGCCACATTTTACAGATGAAGAAATTGAGATCAGCTTAAAGAATTTGTTTAGGTCATGTTGTGAATTATGGATGGAGTCAGAGCCCCAGGGCTCCCAAGAGGACCAGCCTAGAGCTGGAAGGGACCTTGGATGTTATCCCCCATTTTAGAGGAAACCAGAGTCCCCAAAAATGGAAGTGTCTAAAGTCACACAGGTAGGTAGCACCTGTGTGTGTGTGCCTATGGGTGCCTAGGATGGGGGATGATGAGCATCTCAGCTTATTCTAAGGTGTTTTGATAAAAATCCCAGTTCTTCATTGAATGCTCAGCTAATGTGAGTGTCTGCTCTAAGCTTAACTCTGAAATACAAGTCATGTCTGTTATATAATTTCTGCAATGCCGCTGCTTTAGCTCCAGAAGAAGGACAAGGCTCAGCCCTTACCTCATTTAGGTTCAGAGAAAGGAGTCATTAGTGAAAGAGAGTGGTGCTGTGAGGCATGAAGGATGTCTGGATTCAGAGGATCTAGGTTCAAATTCTGCCTCTGCCTCTTACTGCCTAGGAGATCTTGGGCAAATGAATTAATTTCTCTTTACTTTTCTCATCTGTAAAATGAAAGCATTGGACTAGATATCTTTAATTATTTATGGACTTATAGTCAAAGAAAGCTTCATGAAGGTAGGGAGACTCTAGCAAAGCTAAAACCGAGCCCTAAGCTTGGCCTCAAATTGAGTCCACTATTGAATGATCGAACAAAAACATGATATTTTCCATGAAAGGGGAGAAATTTGTGAGAGAGTAAGAAGCAGTGTGAGCTGAGAATCAAGAAGACTCATCTTTCTGAGTTCAAATCTGGCCTCAGATACTTAGGAGCTGTTAGATCCTGCACAATTCATTTAATCCTATTGGCCTCAGTTTCCTCATCTGTAAAAGGATCTGGAAAAGGAAATGGCAAAGCACTCTAGTATTTCTGCCAAGAAAACCCCAAATGGGGTCACAAAGAGTCAGACATAACTAAAAATAACTAAACAACAAGAACAAATTAAGGGATCATCTAAGTTTCCTTTCAGTTCTATTAGATTGTCCTGCCTCTGATCTGACTAACTTTGTGAAGCTGGGTCCTTCATCTCCTTATCTATAATATGATTATATTAATAGCAACTGTTTTATGGGGTTCTTATGAGATCAGATGGAATAGATATAAATCAATATTGAGGAGGAAGATGTTATATACTGTAATATTTATTGGGAAAGGAAATGGGATTGGAAAAATGGGGGATAATGGGAGGTTTGTATGGGGTATGGAGGAGTTGAGGGAGGGAGTGTTCCCCCTCCCAAGAGAGGGAACACTGCTTGGTGAAGCAAAGGAGGGAGATGCCTCCTGCTGAGAGGAAACAGCAGGGGTCTGATAAGGACTGTTTGTTGTAGAATGACTGAACTGAAGTTCAGTTCCCTCTCTGACCAGAAAAGATAGTCCACTTATCTGACTGTGAATTCAAATAATATAAAGTTTAATAACCAGTTGGAATTGGAGTTTTTTCTCAGCTTCAGACCTGAGGCCAGGCCCCAGAGGCTGGCGGAGGGTTTGTCCCACTCCCGTCTACTCTATATCAGTCCAGTTTTGTATAATTCAGAATCTTAGCAGTAGATAGAAAGCAATCAAGAACAGGCCTAATCTTCAGAAGCCTGGGTCTTCCAGCTGAACCAAGAAGAGCATGCCACTCCAGACTGGGCTGAAACAGCTCCTCTCTCCCCCAATACCAGGAAGCCAGTCCCAACCCGGCAGGAAGGAAGTGCTAGTCACAAGACCCAACTGCCACTCCCAGTAGCCCCTTCCCCCACAAACTGTTAGTCTGGTTTCCTTTCCACAATACATATATAACATTTATATGATATAAAGTTTGTAAAGCCCTTTTCCTACATTATCTCATTTGATCATGACAACAAAGTTTTGAAATAGTTATGATTGTTATGCTCTTTTTTGTTGTAGTTATACAGTCATTTCACTTGTATCTGTCTCTTCAGGACTACTTTTGAGATTTTTTTGGCAGAAACATTGCAGTTGTTTTGCCATTCCTTCTCCAGCTCATTTTACAAATGAGATAACTGAGACCAACAGGGTGAAGCCCAGGGTCACACAGCTAGTAAGTGTCTAAGGTCAGATTTGAACTCAGAAATATGTCTTCCTGTTTCCAGGCCAGGTGCTTTAACACTTAGCTGCCTGATGAATAAATTGAGGCTAAGGAGTTAAATGACATATTTAGGGTCACAGAGTTAGTATGTATCTAGGAGGGTTTGAACTTAAGTTGTCCCCAGTCCTGCATACCATCCACCTGGCTGCCTATAGCTATTAGTCATGTCAGCTTATTCCATTCCTTCAAAATTGCCATGATTTTACTAGAATGGGTACTTCTCTCCTTTTTCAGTAATCCTCCCACCAAAATTATCTAGCTCTTCTTTTGTTTTTTACTGAAAGAGGTCATGATGCCATAGAAGTTTTAGTATACATATCTTTATGATTTGCTAGCATCAGAAAAAGTAATTCATTATCCTCTGGGAGGAAAGTCTTTGCTTAGCGAGGATGGTCCTCAGATGACAGATATCCCTAGGTGAAGACTTCTGAGTTGGTTGAGTTGTGCCTGCCTGTGCTTATTGGAATAGTCTACAAGAATCTGATCCAGTTTTATCTAATTTAACAAACACTTATCCAATGCATCCAGTGCATCTGTGATGCACTGTGCTGGGATCTTGAGACACATGGGAAAAAATAAAACATAAATTTGATTACCTTTGCCCTCAAGAAGCTCACATTCTGTCAGGGGTTAAAGCACTATAAGTAGGCATCTAAATCAGAAGTCTATGCCAAGTCACTTCAAAAAGGAGAGAACTCTAACAAAGGGGGTGAGCAAAGACCTCTAGTAGATGGTGGTTCTGAGTTGAGTCTTAGAGGTTGGGTCTTATCCTACTAAAGGCAGGTTTTAATGTGCTGACATATACAAAAGAAGAGCTAGATAATTTTGGTGGGGAGATTACTGACAGCTCTGGTAACTGGGGTCTTAGGAAGGACTGAATATTGAAGGTGGTACCTGAGTTGAGGTTTCATAGGATCAATAGTACAATAGTATCATTGATTTTAAACTAGAAGGGGCCTCAGAGTCCAGATTCCTTATTTTACAGCTGAGGAAATTAGTTTCAGTGAAATTAAGTGATTAGCCCCAAGTCACACAGATATGGAACACCAGAGGTGGAATTTGAACCCAGATCTTCTGAGGCCAGTCAGTTGAAAGGAGAAGAGGATACCAAGAGTCAGAGGGAAGAAAGAAGAGTATTCCAAGCATAAGAATTTACTTGGCACCAGTGAAGGCCTTTATGGACCTATGTGACTGCTGGTCACAGGTATTCCTTGCAAGAGGTATGAGTGGGGTTCTTCCCAAGATTGGACATAATGAAGCATGGCCCTGCTCAAGTGTGGTAACACTGAGAGAAAGGGCAGCCTCATCCCCAGAGTTCAATCCTAGTTCCTAAGGCATATGGGAAAGGTATATAGGTAGAATATGGGAATGAGATGGGGAAGAATGTGGAAAGAGGAAGAAAGAATATGCCATAGGAAAGGAGCATCCAAAAGGGTTGCAAGCCAGGGACAAAGGTCCAGGGCTGGGTGGAGGAATCAAGACAGACCCATGCTTGTTCCATGTAGTACAGGGCTGGCAAGCAAGATGATCACTATGCAAAGGATTCATGCCTCCAGATATGAGAACTCTGGAACAAAGCTCTGGTCACGCCATACTAGTTACTTCTCTGGTGACATCTATTTTCCATTCAAAGATTATTGACAGTAATTCATTATACAATTCACCTAGGCCTGATAACTTGGATTCAACAAGGGCACCTAAATTCCTTTTATTTTTAGCCTGAGTTTTAGCACCCTATTTAATCATATTTGTTCTGTCCTTTCCAATTTTTATGGATCATTCTCTTTGTAAAATAAAGCAGAAAGAAAGCAAAATAGGAATAGCTTTGTCTTCTTTTTATTTTCTGTTATCTTTATCAATATCCCATTCATTCCCTTTGAGCAGTGGTTTTTCTCCTTTTTCTTCCCTCTCTACCTCTTCCTCTAGCTCCTCCTCCTTCTCCTTGTTTTGATTTAAATAACTTCTTTTGTTGTCATTAATTTTACTTGTCAATGTCAGTTCTTTCTGAGTTTTGGTGCTTCTGACACTATTTTATCAGAAATATGTCACATTTTTGTATTTGTTCTCTATTACCTGCCTATCCTTCTTCCATCTTCTGCATGTCTTTGAAAAAAATCCATATTGACCGATGAATTCCCTATGCTGCATGTTAGATTCTTTAGACAGGTCTCCTTTTCCTTCCTCAAGTCAATAATTTCTCTTTGTGTCTTCAAAATTTCATACTTCTGAGTTTCCTATTTCTCTTGGACACATTTCTATAGAATTCTGTTCCATAAACGTACAGTGAATCCTTTCTCAGAACTCTTTGAAATTTATTCTCCTAAAATCTGTGAGCTGTTTAGACGATGCTTGATTTTTCACTTTTATCTATATTGTAGATTCTAAGATAAAGTTGTCACTTCTGTCAAAGGTTCTGTCCAGCCATCAATTTCCCCTTTGAAAAATGATCCCTAAGTAGTAGTTCTCTTCATTGGTTCCTTCAGCATGCCTGTATTTAAATTATCATGGAAGCAACCCAAGGAATTATTTGTGCTGCTTTTGGCAGTGAGAAGGATCCAGTACATACCCATATAATAAATGTATCCCATCATTACTACCGTCTGTTTCCATGCCATCTTGTAATCTGTATACTGAAGTTTTTGCCATCAGGGAAACGGGTCTGTACTATAGTATTTCGTAGAATATTCCATTGGCAATGTTGTTTCTGTTTTAGCCTCTATTGTTATTTGCCAAAATGCTACTCTGGGTGCTGAATTTCTTCAAACGATTACATTTTCTTAATATACAGTATTAGTTCATATCCATTCCAACCTCCTTTTGAAACTTATCCCCTTTCTTAAGATGACATACTTTTTTAGAATCATAATCCATTAGTGTGTCTCTTCCTCCTTAGTCTCAGTAATATCTATGATGTCAAAATTCCCTTCTTCAACAACAATTTCTAGTTCATTTGGTTGTCACACATATCTTGTGCATTTATACCTAAGTATCTTATGTCATAAATTTTTTGTCTCCTTTCTCAGATTTTGCCTCCTGTGAATTTTGAGTCATCTCTGGTCCTACTATTTATTCTTCTTACTTGTAGCTACTATCTATGGTATCTACCCTGCGAGAAAGATGTTTTTTCTCTCTCTTTTTTTTCCTTTTCCAGTTAAAGCCAATTTGATGAGATTTGGAAGACTCCAGGTGAATACTTTAATATTTTAGTTATGGTTCAGAAATCCAATACCCATTATCAGACACTATCTTTTTACCCAGATGTTCACTTCCCAAATCTGCTTTTCTCAGTGGAAACTCTTGCCTTCAATTGGCAAAAAGCAATGAAAACATCACCTGCATCTAAGTTTTTTAGTTTCTTGTCCAAGACTTCATAAGCTGCATGAATGCTTTCTCATTCTTTCTAGCAATAGCATTTGTGGCAATTTTAATTACCAGCCATACATAGTACCACCCTGTTATCTGATGAGTTTGGATGGTTTTTGTTTCATCCTGGATGCATGGTCAGAAGACAGTATCTGTTTCCATTATCAACAGGTCAACAAAGTTGTGCCTTTAACAGGATATCACTACCTCTTGGTCATGGTCTTCCTTTTCTGACTCTTCCTGACTGATCTTTATCTGAGGACACTATGGAGTCACATCACTGTCCTCTGGATGATAAACAGTTACTTTCTTCTCAGAGGGTCCAATTTACTCCTCTTCAGGAAGAAACTTATTTATTACTTAGTACCAAGTGTTTGGTGGACCTTCACTTCTTCAGTATCATAATCTTCTATCTGTTACCTTCCAAACTAGGTCACATTTTCCTTTTAGCCTCTATAGATCCTTTTTATTGATTGAAGTTGGAGACATTTCATTCCTAGAAGGGCTTTATAACTAGGAGGTCTGGGTAGTTTACACAAATACTATATTCCAAGAAAGTAATACAACCACAGCTCATGTTTCTGTGTTGATTTACAATTGCAGAGAATTTCCTTTACCATGGTCCTGACAGGCAAGAAGCCAGGGCACAATGGAAAGAACACTGTCCAATTACTTACTAATTATTTGACAGAGAGTTCTGTATCTTCCTGTTCTTCATCTATAAAATGGGGATAATAGTGCTTGAACTAATAACCTCATAGGTTTTTGAATGGCAGGTACTTTGCTAACATTAAAAATCTATAAACATGACAGATGTTAGAAGTGCAAAGAGTTTTGCCTTCATTTTATAATTGAGGAATCAGAAGTTCAGAATGAAAATGAAGAACTTTCCCCACCTTACCTCCAGCACCAGAGTTCCAAATTATAACTCATCCATCTGACTCTTCTTCCCACAAGTCCAGGAGAATGGGTCAACTATTTTTAAGATTATCAAGGAAAAGGATCTATAGAGGTCAAAGTTGGAGAATGTTGTTTGGAAAGCACAAGGCTTAAACAAAGGAAATCTAAATGTTTGGTAAACACATTGATGGTCCAATTTGGGCTTCTCATAATGGGAAACACTTTCAGAATGCTAATAAGAGAGATGCCAAATGTAAATCTTTCAGGCAGGCTAAACATGACTGCTAATGAGAGTGCCTTGTAAGTGTTTAGTACATGTGGCTGTGATTTGCTGGTGAGTAATCACTGAACCAGGGAGCTGCTGTAAAGGTAGGAAGAGACAGACACTGTTTTTAAAGGTCTCCCTCCTGCACCTGTTCCTCATTAGGAAAAGATGTCAAGCACAGAATACACTCAGAGGCAGCTCAGTGCACTCCAGGCTAAGGAACACCATATTAACTTTTTAACAATAGTGTCAAAATGGAATGCTTCTTGTTGGAGTGAACATGGCAGTTACATGAGTCAAGAAATACACTCATTAGGTACTGCTGGGTGCTGCTAATGTTTCTGGTCTGTCCTTAGGGATCCAGAGGGATGCTCTTCAGACTTGATTACAGATGGGAAGTAGTGAATTCCACAAATGGAAGCAAAACTAAATGAAAACAAAAAGGGGTGGCATTTCCTTTTACCCAAATCAGTGGTATTCCAATTGGGGTACAGGGACCCCTTTAAGGGGTCCATGAGGTCACAAAAGTTTTCATCATAACGCTAAGATGTTTTCATTTCAAATATGGCATCTATTAATTTAAAACACATAAACCAAAACTCTCTAAGGATCCTTAACAATTTGTAAGAATTATAAGAGATGGCCCAAAAGTTTGAAAACCACTGGCCTAACTTTAGTCTCAGATACTGAGTCCTCTGTTCAATAAACCTATTTTATGAAGCTTTCACAAGCTTCTGAGCTTGTTGTAGAACAGGGCAGGGGATGACCATGGATAGAAGGATATAAGTGGGGGAGGATGAGTTAAATTATCATCAATGAGGATTGCACAGTCTTTGAGATCCACAGCAAATAGGCCTGGGCCTTGAAGTAAGGAAGATCTGGGTTCATATAGTGCCTCAGACATTTTCTAGCCTCTGAAGATTTTGAGACTTCATGGAGGAGATGGCAATTGATCTGACCTCTGAAAAATGAGTAAATTGTCCCTGAGATAGAGATGGCAGGTGGAGAATGGAGTGGGAAGGGTTATCTAGGAGAGAGAGCACCTTAGCGAGCTGTGTGAGAAAAAGCATGGAAGCGATGAAGGATGTAGAGTTTGGGTAATACTAGTTAGTATTAGGGCCTAAAATGACAGGTTGAGCCTGGACTTGAATCAATAGGCAATAGAGATCCACTGAAGGGATTTGAGCAATAGAATGATATACTAGTCTTGATCCCTCCACCATGTAAGATGGGAACTCTGGGCAGTTTTTTTCTGCCAATCTCTAATAACTAGAAAAGAAAGGATTATATATGATGAGATCGCATGGGAGTTTTTAAGGCTGAAAAAGTAAAATGAGAAAGTTTTGGGAGCTGTCAGGGAAAATTCAGTAAGTAGTTAACAAGCATCTCTTTTTTCAGTGAACTCTCACAGTCATTCTCATAGCCATTGATTCAATTCAATATGAGAAATTATATTCTTCAGATGATTAATTATGTTTACAAGTCATGGAATACTACAGGAATAGCCTGTGTAGTATTACCTTACAAGGTAAGCGTCATCAAAGACAATGGAAGAGGACCTGGTGAGTATGTACTGCTGTAGCTCATTATTAAGGTTGTATTTCCCTAGATAACGTTAGATATGTGTTCAACTGGAAAAGAAGGTGGCTTGGCATATAGTAAGAGTGTGATAAGGGGTTTCTAGGTGGTACAGTGGGAAAAGAGTCAAGCCTAGAGTCAAGTAGATGCATTTTTCTGAATTCAAATCTGGTTTCAGATACTTACAGACATGCAGGATAGTCACATAGACCCTGGGCAAAGCATTTAATCCTTTTTGTCTCCATTTTCTCATCTATGAAATGAGTCACAGAAAGGTAAACCTCTCCAGTGTTTCTGTGAAAAAAAAAAAAAAAACCTAAGCAGGGTCACAAAGAGGCAGAAATGACTGAAAAACAGAGGATGTAAAAATACCCCTTCATTCATTACTTCATTTATGCCCTGAAAGTGAAGGGAAACTGATAAATAGCCTGGGATCAATGAAAATTGATGAACAGCCTTTTATATCCACTTCATGTCCAGAGACTGAAAAGAAGGCCTCATGCATGGAGAATTTGGGGAGAAAAATGGATGAGTCACAAAGGGAGACAGGACATGGATGGGTTATGAAGAGGAAGTATTTAGGTGGGTATAAGATATCATACTAAGAATTGGAGATAGAAATACAAAAATGAAACAGTACCTGCCTCATTAATCATATGCTGCTCATATTCTGAACCTTTCTATTGCCATGGCTACCACTTAATGCAAGTCCCCCTTGGCACCTATTGCAATAGTTTCCTAAGGACCTTTTTGCCTCCTTAGTGCCCCACATTCCGTCTTTCAAGCTGCTGCCTGACTTATTCCTGGGTAGACTTGATAATATCTTTTTTTTTTTTGGCTCAAAAATATTTAGTGGTTCTCTAAACCTATCAAGTAAAATCCAAACTCCTATAGAGTCTTAATGGCCTTCCATAGTTGACTGCCAGCCAGCCTTTCTGGTTTTGTCTTACATTAATCATATCCATCTACTTTCAAGCTACTACTGGACTTTGATAACTCTGGAAGAGAGAGTGAGGCTGCCTAGCTTTGTGCAACTCTGCCTCATTTAATTCCAATTTACAGGCAAGTCAATATATCATTCTATGACATCACTAGTCCTCTTTGAAAATGAAGGATGAACAACAACTCTTCAATCAAGTAGGATTAAATTTTTATCTACCTCACAAAACAACACTCTGATCTCTCCTGCTTCACACTGTTCCTTATGCTCTAGACTGTCCTTTTTCTCTTTCTTCAGCTATTTAATTTTTATCCATCTTTTATTTTTTATTTAAAATTAATTAATTTATTTTAATAACAAATTTCCATATGAGTTTTCCAAAGTTATATGATCCATAGTGTCTCTCTCCCTTTTTCCCTCCCCTTTCCTGGAGCTGACAAGCAATTCAATCTTCTACCCATTTTTTAAAGGCTAACTGAAATTCCATCTTTTCCAGGAAGACTTGCTTTATTTGCTCCAGTTGGTAGTAACCTTCTGTCTCTGGATTTCACACAGTACTTAGTACCTGTCTTATATACTTAGCTTGCATCATTCTTTATTATAGTTATCTCTGTGTATGTCATATTCTAACAATAATAATAGCAAACATTTATATAGCTTTTTAAGGTTTGCAAAGTACCCTATATATACATATTCTTATTAGATCCTCACATATCTCCAGAAAATACTTGAGGTAGATGATGTTCTTACCATCATTTTACACACAAAGAAACTGAAAACAGAGAGTTTAAAAGACTTGCTCAGGGCCAAACAGCCAGTAAATGGGGGAGGCCAGCTTTAAATTCAGGTCTTGACTCTGTCTCCAGTACTCTTTCAGTTGTGCCATCTCATCACCCCCTATTAAATTCCAATGAGCTCCCTGAGGATAGAATCCCTGCCACAGCTAAACTCAGATGTCCCTTATCACCAGCTTAATAAAAATGTGTTGAATAAAAAAAAGTAAGCAAATGAATCAGTATTGCCTAAGCCCCCACATCCAAAGAGAAGTGGACACGAGGCAATCTTGTGGATGATTCAGCTACTCTTTTCGAATCTGAGTCCTTTGGGAGACCAGTTTAATCTCCATATTGTTCAGTAGAAAGGCTGCCTGAATGAAGGCTCCTGGGCTGAGGGTTTCTAGGTATGAGAACAGGCTCTTTGGCTCATAGTTATTTTCTTGTAAATGGGAAAGATAGAATTGATCAAAAAGGTAATCATTTCTATTCTTTTTGAGAAGCCCTATTGCACTTAAAAAAAAAACCCAAAAAACTTACCTTCTGTCTTAGGACTGATATTAAGTATTGGTTCCAAGGCAGAAGAGTAGTAAGGGCTAGGCAATTAGAGGTGTGTCACGTGTCTAGATTTTTTAAGTTGAGACACTTCTATGCATAACTAGGAAGTATCTGAAGTTAAATTTGAACCCAGGACCATCCATCTCTAGGTTTGGGTCTCTCTATCCACTGAATCGCCTAGCTGCCCTCTTATTGCACTTTGACTCTGAACATCAACAAAGTACTTAGCACATATAGGGGCTTTGGGTTACCCAAAAGACTCCAGCAGTCAGCTATTCCTTTTTCTTATTCCCCTTTCGTCATATAGATGGAGGGAGTTAGGCTTTGCTCCCTTTGAAACTCAATGCTTATTCTCATTGCAGAAACAAGCTGAAAGCTGTCTTCCCCTAAAGACTCAGCAGAGAAAATCTAAGCTAATCCTCTGCAGTCTTGGAGGCTGATCAACCCCTCCAACAGGTCTGAACTCCAAGTGGATTTTCATGCCACCCAGGGAAGCAGGCTATCTCATAAGGCTTTTTGGGCAGGTGGGCTCTGAACTCTGCATGGCTAGATTTCATCCCTGGTAATGAAATGGGTCACAGATGAGTTGAAGAGGGAAGAGGCAGTTGCCAAAGATATTTTTCAAATGCTAAGGAAATAAACAGCAGCTTGGATTCAGGGCCAGCAAAAGGAAAGAATTCGTGGTCTCACCTATTTATTCAACAAGGACTCATTAAGGATTTATTATGTATATGGCACTATGTAAAACGTAGGGAGATATAAACAGTACACCCTACCTCCTGTCCTTCAGGAGCTTATAGTCTAATAGGGAAGTTTAGGAGTTGGATGATAACAACACAAATTAAAATATAAATGTATGAATTTGGGTTCTTTAAGTGCCACGGGGAATTTCTGACATAGAAAATCCTTTCACCAATGTAGATCAGCAACTTCTCTATAATTTCTAGCCTTAGAGAGTTTCTTGGAGCACTGAGAAGTTAAAGGACACAGATAATATGTATTAGAGGCAGGACCGGGATCTATGCCATTCTGACTTTAATGATAGCCTTTAATCCAAGTGGCAATTCACATTTGCCTACTAGTGCTTTACATTTTATAAAGCACTTTCCTTGCTTCTTAGTCTTGTGACTAAGAGGAATGTAAAGTACACTTCATCAAGTTGGGGAAGCTCTGACAATAAGTCCCTAATTATTTGTTTCTAGCCTTATTGCCATTTCTACCATTCAGTCATTTTAGTGGTGCCTAACTCTTTGTGACCCTATCTGGGGTAAGATACCAGAGCTGTTTGCCATTTCCTTCTCTAACTTATTTTAGAGATGAGGAAACTGAGACAAACAGGGTTAAGTGATTTGCCCAGGATCACACAGCTAGTAAGTGTCTGAGGCAGTCTTCAAATTCAGGAAGATGTGTCTTCCTAACTCCATGTCTGGTACTCTGTCTACCATGCCACCTAGCTGCCTTTCCATGTTCATTTCTAACCCTAATTCTGTTTCATAGAAGAGGTAGCTTTTAAGTTGAACCCTTGAATACTATTCTTTCCTAATTCTTCCCTCTGGTCACCTCTTGGGTTAGACTTTTTCTCTAGCCTCTCTCGTGGTCCCATCTTTGAGGAGGGGAAAGGCTTTTCCTTTCTAACATGCAATAGGAAGAAACAATAGGAAAGGAGAAAGCAATTACCTCAAACTCCCAGCTTAATTACAACCTTTCCTTACCAATAGTGCTAAGATTATTTTGTCTAGGGCAGGTAGGAGGCACAGAGGATAGATCGCTGCCCTTGGAATCAGAAAGACTCATCTTCATGACTTCAAATCTGGCCTCAAACATATACTAGCTGTGTGTCTCTAAGCAAGTCACTTAACTCTGTTTGCCTCAGTTCCCCATCTGTAAAATGAACTGAAGAAGAAAATGGCAAACTACTCCAATATCTTTGCCAAGAAAACCCCAAAGGGGATCATAAAGAGTCAGACACAACTGAACAACAACAACAAAATTTTGACCAAGATTGGTCTAGATCCATATTTTTATTTCTCTGCTTTTGAAAAACTATAAACATATGAATTAATAATTTTATTATCTGTGCAACTCTGAGCCTCCATGCTGAGGAGGTCCTAGCAGTTATAGAATCTATACACTTTATCTCCTTTCCTCTGAGTATTTTACCATCAGTTTTCTTTTCCTCTCTGCTACTGCTGCACAGGGAAACACATACATAAGCAAAGTTCAGCAATTCAATGGTTAACCATTTTATTTCAGTGAAACCTAAAGAGAAACTCTTAAGGAACCAAGATCAGGAAACAAGCTCATATCTCTCCCAAAGGAGAGAACAAGAGTGGGAGTGAAGCAAAGGAGAGGAAAGTACATTTTTGCCATCTCTGTTCTTAGAATTATCAACAACTTAAACCACCCTGCATCTGTTCCACCCAGATTCTATGTAGCTTGATGATGATCTTCATCTTAGTGTCATGGATTTCCCCCCTGATGCTACTTAACTGCTGATGGAGTTGGTGTTCATGCTTCATCTCTCTCATCTTCTTCCTCTTTATGATAGGTTTTCTTCCAGTTCTGGTCCTTGATGTGGCTTTACTTTCTCAATGCTTTTCACTCTTCTCCCTTCTTTCAGGAAGTTATAGAGCTGGAATTTTCATTGGTCAGTAGTTGATAGTGTTCCATGTCCTGATATACAATTCTGTTGTCATAGAGAAGTATTATAAGTTAGTATGTGAGTGATTTTCCAGTTGTGAGAGAAATACCAGAACTGGTATAGTGGAAAGATTGCTGGTTTGGGGATTAGAAAACAGAGGTTAGATTCAGATGCCTTACTACTTACTTACTACCTGTGTGACTTAAGGAAAAATCATTTTACTTCCCTTGGGCTATGATTTCCTCATCTGGCATAAGAGGGACTAGATGACTTCTAAGGCCCTTTCCAGCTCTGAATGAATGAATGAATGAATCATTCATTAATTCATTTATTAAAAAAAACCTTACCTTCCATTTTAGAATAAATTCTAAGTATTAGTTCTAAGGCAGAAGAATGATTAGGGCTTGTCAATTGGGGTTAAGTGATTTGCCCAGTCACACAGCTCAGAAGTATCTGGGACTTTCTGGCTCTCTATCCATTGAGTCACCTAGCTCCCTTCCTAGGAAGTAATTTATGGTTCTATGAAGTCTGAGCTTTATTTTACTTACTTATCAAATGAAAGGATCATGTTAGATGACCTATAAGGCCCCCTTTGGTTCCAATCCACTTCTGATCCTGCCAGGTGATTGGCCATTCCTCAGTGACTGAAGGTGTGGTATGAATTTTAAATACACTGACAACTATTAATAAGCACATGAAAAAGTGCTCTAAATCTCTTATAATCAGAGAGCTGCAAATCAAAACAACTCTGAGGTATCACCTCACACCTAGCAGATTGGCTAACATGACAGCAAAGGAAAGTAATGAATGCTGGAGGGTATGTGGCAAAGTGGGGACATTAATGCATTGCTGGTGGAGTTGCAAATTGATCCAACCATTCTGGAGGGCAATTTGGAACTATGCCCAAAGGGTGATAAAAGACTTTCTGCCCTTTGATCCAGCTATAGCACTGCTGGGTTTGTACTCCAAAGAGATAATAAGGAAAAAGACTTGTACAAGAATATTCATAGCTGCACTCTTTGTGGTGACAACAATTTGGAAAATGAGGGGATGCCCTTCTATTGGGGAATGGCTGAACAAATTGTGGTATATGTTGGTGATGGAATGCTATTGTGCTCAAAGGAATAATAAAGTGGAGGAATTCCATGGGAACTGGAATGACCTCCAGGAATTGATGCAGAGTGAGAGGAGCAGAACCAGGAGAACATTGTACACAGAGACTAATACACTGTGGTACAATCGAACGTAATGGACTTCTCCATTAGTGGCAATGCAATGACCCTGAACAACTCAGAGAAACCTGCAAGAAAGAACACTACCACATCCAGAGGAAACACTGTGGGAGTAAAAATACCAAAGAAAAACAACTGCTTGAATACATGGGTTGAAGGAATATTGTTGGGAATGTCGACTCTAAATGAACATCCTAGTGCAAACAGCAACATGGAAATGGGTTCTGATCAAGGATACAAGTAATATCCAATGAAATTGTGTGTTGGCAGCGGGAAGAGTGGGTGGAGGTGAGGTAGGGAAATAATGTGATTATTGTAACCAGGGAATTAATGTTCTAAATTGACTAAATAAACTTATTCAAATGGGAAAAATAATAAATACACTGACAAACTAAACTCTCAGAATATGGAGGTTGCCCAGATTAAAAGATGATAGTAGACATTAGGATCATAGTTCACAGGGTTAGTTCGTGGGATTTAGTGATTGACTCAGAGTTTATTCTTAAAGGTTTAACAATTGACCTGCTAAGGGGGAAAATGTGTACATGGTACATTTTAAAACAATCTATATTATTAACATTTTCCCATCATATAACAATTAAAAAGACTATGTCAAACCCTGATTACTTTCTGAGGTAATGCTTGAACTGAAAATTTCACAACGTTCCCCTAGTGGTATGGTATTGGTATGAGTTGGCTCTAGTACGCCACTGGCTACAGATGATCTCACTGAGGTGGGGGGGGGGGGTGTCACATCAGAACTTAGATTTGAACCCAATTATTCTGTTGTCAAATCTAATATGCCTCCTGATATCTATGGGCACATATATTGACTTTTGGGGCCTTTAAGAAATTCCTGAACCTTTGAGCTCCCAGATTAGGTCTTGTGAGAGACCTCTGTAACTACCTACTAGATAGAATAGGGAATTCTTTTGAAGATTTTTATGCCTTGGACAGTTATTTTGTGATTACTCTGAGTATAATTATGCCTTTAAAAAATATATGTCTATATATAATGATATGCATTTTAAAACACATGTACTTAAATACATATTTTAAAATACAAAAATAATTTATATTTTCTATATGGAAATATATATAAAATGTAATTGAAAACTCATTAATAAAAAACAAAACCTGGCTAACTTCAAGAGTACTGGGGGGCAAATAAAGTGGCTAAGAAGAAGGAAAGGAGGCATTATCTACATGTATGTAGATAATGGTTTCATTAATTGGAGACTAGAAGGCAAAAGCAGGACCTTGACTGCTACATGTAATCTGAACAGTATGTGCCCAGCTTTGATAGTCGTAAGACTGGCTTCTTCCTGGTGTTCTTTCCCCCCGCCCCCACCAACCCTTTCAGCTTGGATGATGCAGTGTGGCACAGTGCTGGGGCTGCATTTAGGGTATCTCTAGGTTTCAAACTCTTCTCTGACTCTAATGACTAACATAATGTCATAAACAGTTTACTTGATCTCACTGATTCTAAATTTCTTCAATTGTAAAATGAGAGTTTATATACATATGAATACATACACAAATATATATGGGTATATATAATACCTATATACTCATATAATTTATAATAATATTACTCTCATAAGGCTATTGTGAATATCAAATGAGATGTACAGAGGAAGAAGAGGACCCTTCAGTAAATGGGTCCTTCCCACACTTGATAAATTATATTCCTTTAAGACTGAAAACACCTTATTGATTCTGCGATCTGCCTTTTTCTTCCTATAATTTCTATTGCATCTTAAGATTTACAGAATTCTTCCCAATAAAAGTTTGGGTGGTAAGTGGTAAATATATTACTTTTGTCATATAAACACAGAAGGAAATTAAATCAGAGAATTTATCATTTGCCCTTGGCATCAGAGCTAGTGTCACAGACACGATTACAATCTAGGGCTCCTGTTTCTGGTTTTATTATTCCGACCCCATTATACCAGGCCGCTTCATCTTACCACATCCTGTTGCCACATGAGATGTGGGATGGCTGGTGGTTCATGGAGGTTAATTGACCACTGGTCAAATGGAACTGTTCCAAGTAATATCCAAGAGAAAGCTAAGAGAACCTGTTGGTAATTTCCATCAAAATGAAACCTCTTTGAAAGTACTCAAAGATGGCTAATTAACAAAATAACTAAGTGTTGAACTGGAGGGCCATCCTAGGGGAATGCACAGAGCTGGGTCTTTCCCCTGTTCTATTAAATATCCTTATTAATAATTTAGATGATTATATAATTAGCATGATCATTAAATTATCATGATAGAAAACTAGTTTAGCTAGAGCTTGCATTCAGACCGACAGAATTGTCTCAAAATATAAGCTGCATGCAACAGTGGGTAATTTTCTATATTTGGAGTAAAAAAGCATCTAGATTCAAATTCCAGCCCTGCCATGTACTTCTTGTAGGACCCTGGGTAAGTTATTTTCCATCAGTTTCCCCAATTCTGAAATGAAGGAGTTGGACTAGATAATTTCTAAGGTCCTTTTTAGCTCTAAATATTAGGTGATTTCAATCTGAAGAAATCTTTTTCAATAGGGATAAATAGAAAGTGTTGGTATCCTAGATATTGAGTGGGAAGGAGTCTTGGGTGTCACCAAATCCAACCTTTTCATTTTATAGATAAAAATATTAAGGCTGGAGAGGTTTAGGTATTTGCCTAAGGTAAATAGAGCTGGGATTCAAACGTAGGCCACCTTCTTTCAAATTCAGCTCTATTCCCAATGCTTGCACTTGAGCTTTTAAAAAAAAATAAATCAGTGTCAAGTTCAAAATGGGGGTGACATCACTTGGCAACAGTTCATATGAAAAAGACCAGAGGGTTTTGGTGAACTCCAAGGTCAACATAATTCAATAGTAAAACCTGGCAAAGCTAATGTGATCATTATGCTTCCAGTCATATAGCCTATGTTTAAAAGGAAGGAAGTAAAAATTCTACCATCCTGTGCTTATTAACACTATGATTGGGGGAAGTTGGGCATAGGCCCATAACAGGGGGCAATTGGCTAAGTGACTTAAGTATAACAAGCTATATAGTAAAAATAACAAAGGATTTCAGGTAAAAAGATCTGGATCATTGGAGAGTCAGAAGAGAGTCACAGTGTACCTAGAGGAGATGGAAAGAAGAGGGAGTCTCAAGGCAATGGAACCCTTGAGGTCACAACCTCTTAGTGAAATTAGTGAGTAGTGACCCAATCTACTGATATATGGAGACTGCTGCTAAGTCTGTTGAGAGATATATCCTACCCTACTTCATATGTGGTCTACTAGAGACAATGCTATTTGATATTTAATTGAAAGAACCATTTATCTTTAGCCTAGAGAAGACTTCTGGGAATACAACCATATGTTTCAAGTATTACAAGAGCTCTCATTTGCAAGAGTCAAGTCAAATCAAAAAGAATTTAATAAGAATTTATTATCTAGTAAGAACTGTGCTAAGTGCTTAGACTATCAATACTAACAAGAAAGATGGTCCCCATTCTCAAAGATCTTTACATTTTAAGAGGAGAAAACAAGACATAAAAGGGAGCTGGAAAAATATATTGTGAAAGGTGGGAGAGGGGAAAAGGGATAGAAGTAAATAGATGCATGGTGATGAAATCTGGAAAGTCAAGAGTGGAGTTAGGAGAGGAGTGAAAAAAAAAAGGAATAGATTTGTTCTAAACCCTAGAAGGTAGAACTAGAAGAGATGTAGAAATTTCTAGAGCCTGATACAAGGAGAAATGTTCTAACAACTTCTTTCTGTTTTATTATTTTGGTCAAGGCCAACTCTTTATGACCCCATTTAGAGTTTTCTTGGCAAAGATATTGGAATGGCTTGCCATTTTCCTTAAAGTTATTTTACAGATGAGGAAACTGAGGAAAATAGTTATGTGACTTGCTGAAGGTTATACAACTAGTAAGTGTGGGAAGTCAGTGGTGAACACATGAAGATGAGCTTTCCTGGTTTCAAGTCTAATGCTCTATCCACTGTGCCAACTAGCTGCCCCAGATCTAACAATTAATAGTTGTCCAAAATGGAAGGGGTTGTTCTTGGAGGTAGTGGATCCCCTTCATATAAGTCTTCATGTGGGTGCTATATGACTTTTCTGAGATGTAGAACAGATTCTTGCTCAGTTATAATTAGGATTTCTGAGGTCCTTTCAAAGTCTTGAGGTTCCTGATACCTGAGAATGTGTGATCCTCTGACTCACATTGTAAAAATTCAGTTTACATACAACCCTTGGGAAAAGCCTTGGGTTGGGAGCTGGAGGACCCAGCTCTTATTCTTGGTTCTGTTTACTAGGGGTGTGGTCAGGTATAATGAGGTTGCTGCCCCTCATTAGTTAAATTGGGGATGATTATACTTGCATTATTTAACTCACAAGCATTTTACAAGCCACAGGCATCAAAAAGAATGTGATATATTATTCTCATCACCCCTATGGATATTATTGTTACAAGTGGGGTCCACCTATCCTGGGTCAGTTTTTTCCTATAATAGAATACAAGGAGTTAAAGTTTAGGTCACAAGGTCTTTGGTTATTATCAAAAATGTCAAAGGGATTTATAGTGCACATTTTCAACCAAATCCAGAATTATTTAATTCCATAACCTAATCGAATTTGCTCTAGCCAGTCAGCCATGCCTGATTTGGATAGAATGACAGACATGGTATTTTTATGGGATGACAGTTAGGCCTTAGCTGGGTTGCCTTCTGGGTTAATGATTCCATTTATTTTGAGATGAGAATGAACCAGCCTGTAGGGAACAAAAGGTTGGAGGACCTGGAAGGTAAGAAGATCTGAAGAAGACGGAAAAGGATAACATCAGAAACTCTTCTAATTAAAACCCTGGGTAACTGAACTTCTTTTGGTATGAGTTTTCTCTTCCTCAGGGGACACCACATTAATGGAATTTGTACTTCTGTTTTCTGTACAGAAATGCTGTCTGTCTTTCTTTTTGTTCCACAATCGGCAAACTGAAAAGTGGGGATAAAATTCTCTTGAGGTTCTAAGAGGCAGAAAATGAGTGCTTTGAAATACTATTTTTTGAGCAGAGCTAAGAAGCTATTTTAAAGTGCCATATCCTACTTTTTGAATGGACTCTAGATGATTGTTGTCAAGTGTAATGTTTCATTCATTTTTCAGTTGCAACCCACTCTTCATGACCCCATTTAAGGTTTTCTTGGAAAAGCTACTAGAGTGGTTTGCCATTTCCTTCTCCGGCTCATTTTTCAGATAAGGAAAAGAAGCAAACAGGGTTAAGTGACTTGCCCAGGGTCATAGCTAATAATTGTCTGAGGCTGAATTTGAACTCAGGAGGAGTCTTCCTGACTTTTTAGGCCTGCACCCAATCCATTTCACCACCTATATGCCCTATTAGATAACTATACAGGAAAAGAATATTAGGAGGAGTATCAAGATAATTGATAGTGCTGCCTCAATGTTAACTTGGATTGGATTTGGGGATTCTAGGGGACTCCTATGAAATGTGTATGTTTTCTTAACCAGACTAGGTTAAAGTGAGGAAGACACTGGGAGAGGGGAGAGATATGACAGCAGTGAGGAAGACCTTTTCTCCACACTTTTAAAAATAAGCCTTGTATTAAAAACCCTTCCTATTCCAGCAGGGACTGACAATTCTTCATCTCTAATATGGCTATCTTGCTTTGTCTCCTATTTCCCCATGTAGCTATGACCATGGGA
Organism: Monodelphis domestica; assembly: GCF_027887165.1. Classification (NCBI taxonomy): domain Eukaryota; kingdom Metazoa; phylum Chordata; class Mammalia; order Didelphimorphia; family Didelphidae; genus Monodelphis; species Monodelphis domestica. Next base: position 141,446,868 of record NC_077233.1, on the reverse strand, counting down.
ATCACAGAACACTGTGACAGTACTCAAAGCTTAGTATAGACAATGGGTTAATTTTCTGTGTTTGGCTCAAGTTTTATTGGGTGCTAGGATATTTATCGTGAGATATTGATTTCTTTAGTCCCATGATCCAGACTTTGGCTGGAAAAGCTTTGGATGTGGGGGATGAGTAGAAGGAGAGAAATGAACAACAAAACAAATACATAAATGTTTTATTCTTCTGCTAATAGAATGGATCTGGCTTGGAAGAGAATATATTGTTTTGTGTTGCATTTAAGTAATGCTTCTATATTGATTACTTTTATTCTACCAGAATTGAAATGCTTATTAACAAAATAATGCTGTGTAGGGGCATTTGATTGACAGTTATGAAAGTAGAGAGAGATTAAACAGTTGAAGGGGCCATGAGATGAGAAAGATCTTTGGTGGAATCTCTGGCCTTTTCAACCCTCCAACACACACACTGATCCTTTCTTGGGTATTTGTGTTTCAAGGACTCAGGATTTCATCTATGTTGTTGTTTAGTTGTATCAGCAGGTTCCAACTCTTCATGAACCCATTTGGGGTTTTCTTGGCAAAGATACTAGAGACATTTGCTGTTTTCTTCTCCAGCTTATTTTATAGATGAGAATCTGAGGCAAACAGGGTTTAGTGATTCACCCAGGGTCAAACATCTACTAAGTGTCTAAGATTGGATTTGAACTCAGAAGGAGGAGTTTTCTTGACTCCAAGCTGAGAGTTCTATCCACTGTGCCACCTAGTTGGCCCTTTCACTACCATTGGAGGCTCTTAGTTAAGGAAATCACCTTTATCAATGTAGAGCACCAACTGCGAGCTCTTTGAGGGTTGTCACTATAGCCCAGCACTTGACACAGTGCCTGATGAATATTAAATATGTAGTAAATAATTTTAGATTGTTGACCATTTAATTTTTCTCCTTTATATAGTTTTAGGAGATTATCTGGTGAAACCGAGAGCTTGTCCCGACTCAGACTGGCATTCTACACCATAGACCTTTGTCTTTATTCTTTATTTTGCATGTATTTATGTGTTTGTTCATCTGTGCATATTTTATTCCCTTTGAATGAATTGATGCCCAGTGAAGAGAGCAGAGCTGGGAGAAGAATGTATATAATAACAGTAACAGTGCAGAGACATGCATCTTTGAGAGACTTAAGAACTCTGATAAACTCAATGGTCAACCTTGGTTCTAGAGGACTGTGGATGAGAAATGTTGACTACCTTATAACAGATGATGAAATGAAGATGTAGAATGAGACATATTTGAGAGAATATAAAATCATCACAATAATTGTAACCATTTATATGCTGTCTTAATGTTTTCAAAGTCTTCTTCTTCTTCTTCTTCTTCTTCTTCTTCTTCTTCTTCTTCTTCTTCTTCTTCTTCTTCTCCTTCTCCTTCTCCTTCTCCTTCTCCTTCTCCTTCTCCTTCTCCTTCTCCTTCTCCTTCTCCTTCTCCTTCTCCTTCTCCTTCTCCTTCTCCTTCTCCTTCTCCTCCTCCTCCTTCTCCTTCTCCTCCTTTCCCCCTCCTCTTCTTTTTTCTTCTCCTGTTTTTCCTTGTATCATACCAGGCATGGAAGTATGGTTGATATATTAAATACTTGATCAGAGCAGTTAATGATCTAAGGGCAAGAGAATTACTGGACCTAAGCCACAAAGGCTTAGCCCTCACCTTGTCAAACCTCATTCCTCTGAAAAGAGCATGTCAGGTGAATCCCTACCTACTCTGATCTTGTCATTATCTATGCTACCAATGAGAATCAACTATGCTTTGTTACGTATTCATTCATCCTCACAATACACAATAAAGCCTTGGGTGAGCACGTGGTTCCTCCTCTTCTTTCCTGTAACCTTGGAACTCTTCCTGATCTCTCTCTCTTTATCTTTCCTAACACTTCCAAGAGTTAGCATACTTCTCACATTTTCCTTCAATTATCTTTCCAAGGAGAATGTCATCAGGGATTCACACCATCCCTTACTAAAAATTGACTTGTCTGTGTCTCTTATTTATCACCTATTTTCTCAGACTCCTTGCTCCTTCTCGAGCCCAAAACCACTAAGAAAAATTCTTTTTATAACAGTCGCTGGACATCTGTTATACTCCTTTACAAAATTACTAATATGGAAAAGTGTTTTGGATGATTGCACATGTAAAATCTATATCAAATTGCTTACCATCTGAGGGAGGGAGAGAAAGAGAAGAGAGGAAGGAGAGGCTTTGGAACTCAAAATATTAAAAAAGTGTTAAAAATTACTTTTACATGTAATTGGGAAAATAAAATATTATCTTAAAAAAGATAATGGATGTGAAAGCATTTGGAAAATTTAAAACACTATACACAGCCCAAGTATTATTATTATGCTTGTTATTTGGCTGCCTACTCCTGAATCCACTTATATGTCCCTTCTTTAAGTCAGCCTTTCACGATACTAAGATAGGGTTTTATATACTCTGTTCTTGTTTAATTGACCATTAGACAGTCTATGAATGACCCACTGATCCCATCTCTACCCAGGATTGGACCTTTCCTATTCCTTCACTGAATTCCTGAATCCTGAGCTACCCCAGAGAAGGGGATTAGTCACTAACTCTCTGTCTTTTCCACAACTGGGACATTTTGAGTGAAGGTCTAGTTCTTATTCTTCCTCCATTCTCCTCTATGGTGAAGCAGAATATAGGCCTGGGTATAAAGCAGACTCCTAATAGATAAATTTGTTACATAGAATTACACTATATTAGATTACTTTGAATTGCTATTAAGTTCCTAAATATGTGTTGGAGAGACAATGTAACATTATGAATAGAGGGTTGACTATGGTATCATAAAGGGTTAAGATCTCCGCATACACAGGAGAACATTGTACACAGAGACTGATACACAGTGGTACAATCAAATAAATAAAAAAAAAAAGTAATGGACTTCTCCATTAGTGGCAATGCAGTGATCCTGAACAACCCGGAGGGATCTATGAGAAAGAACACTATGTACATTCAGAGGAAAAAGTGTGGGAGTAGAAACACAGAAGAAAAATAACATCTTGAATACATGGGTCGAGGGGATATGGTGGGATAGGTAGACTCTAAATGAACATCCTAATGCAAACACCTACAACATGGAAATAGGTTCTGATCAAGAACACATGTAATACCCAATGAAATTGCACATGGGCTGTGTGAAGGGTAGGGGGAGGGGAGGGAGGGAAATAATATAATTTTTGTAACCAAGGAATAATATTCTAAATTGACTAAATAAATTAATTTAAATAAAAAAATTTAAAAAAGGATCTCCTTATACATTCTAACTGCAGAGCTCAGTGTCCTGGTTTCTAATCCAATACTTTTTCCATCACTTTTTTTTTACCTTTTCATCAAAATCTGTGAATTTATTGCTATAGGGAACTTCTATTATGGAATATCCTCCACCAATGCAGATTAGCAGTTTGTCTGTAACACAACCTGAGAGTACACTCTATGGTATAAGAGGCCAAGTGACTTTTTCATGGTTCCACAGTTAGTATGTATGATAGGAAAGTCTTAAACCTTTGTGACCTTGGGAGGATCACTTCTCTTGTCTTCAAATTTCCCCATCTATGAAACAAAAGCTCAAAACTAGGTACTATTTTATTTTATTTATTTTTTGTCATAAGACCTTTTTTTAAATAGGTACTATTTTAGGTCTCATGTGATGCTCAAAAAATCAGGTGTTTCTGGAAACAAAAGGGCAAGATTCAAGCATTCTTTCAATGAGGGCATCAACTTAATGACTTTGACAAAGGCCACCTTGTCATTTCCCCTATGGGAAAATTAGATTGAAATCTTGGAAAAGGATCCTTATAAGTGTTTACTTGAATTATACCTCAGTATTTGCAATACAAGTATAGAGAGTTACACTAATTAATTACTATCAAGACGTGATATTCAGTAGCTGGATACTGGTCTAGCAGGATTGTCTCTTTCTACCCTAAGAATCTCTCCTTTCCTCTTCCACTAATATTTTATGGTCTCTATGTAGGGGAAGGGAAATATATTCAGTTCAAGTCCCTATTCCATTACAGCCTCTACTCATAGATGAGGTCTATCACCAGAAATGAAATAAAGAATTTGCTTGACCTATAGTAAGTAATAAAACATAGCTAATAGAAAAACCCATGTACACAAAACCCTTTCTTAAGCCTTCACAAACCAATGGAAAACAATTCCACAAAAAGGAGAGAAAAGGAATAAATCCTGAGCCATGGCTAAGATCGGGAAATTTCACACTGAAGAATCTGGAAGGAAAGCTGCCTTCTGTTACTGCTGGGATTGTTATTCAGTCATTCAGTTGTGCCCAATTCATTGTGATCCAGAGGACCATACCATCAATGGGATTTTCTTGGAAAAGAGCAATTTGCCATTTCCTTCTCCAGTGGATTAAGGCAAATAGAGGTTAAGTGACTTGCTCAGAGTCATCCATCTGCTAAGTATATGATACCAGATTTGAATTCAGGTCTTTCTGACTCCAGGCCCAGTACTCTATCCACTAACCCACCTAGCTGCTTGCTCCTGGAATATTTGGAAGCATTTCTTTGCTACAACAGGGAGTGTTGTACTTGGAGTCAGGAGACCCCAAGTTTGAATATTACATTAGACATTTAACTTGGGCAATCCACTTAACATTTTTTTGTCCCGGTGTCCTTTTTTGTAAAATGGGGATAATTATAGTACCTATCTCAAAAAGAGTTGTAAGGATCAGCTAAAGTGACATGTAAAATGATTTGAAAATATTATATAAATACTAGCTTTGCCTACCACCTCTCTCCAGAGAGGTTGCATAAAATAAAGAAGCTGGACTAGATGATCTTTAAGGACCCATTCAACTCAGACATACTGTGACTGGATATTTCTTTGGAATAATGCTTTGAAAACAGTCATGTGCTACTTCCTGAAGAAAGACACTAAGCCTCTTTGAGCACATGAATCACATCCTTCTTCTTAACAATACAATTCAATATTTATTAAGCAGTGCTATCTACAGTCCTCTGGACTTGGCTTAAGAGAGATAAAGAGAAAAACTAGAGGAGACAGAGTCCCTGTCCTCAAGGCAGTTATTGTTGAGTAGGGAAGATATGCCACAGTTTAGATGATCTGGGATTTCCTTAGGTGGGTAGTTTCTCCACTAAAACAGATAGAAACCTATGCAACTCATGCCCATTTTGCTCCAATTAAGTCTTCTATATCTTGGGTTAAGGATCTTTTTTCTTATTCTTGTTATAGCACGTCAGTGGGGACACTGTTCCATTTGGACTGTCCATCAATTGCCATTACCATCATCCCATTTCCTTTTCCTGTGCATATTTTTTGAAAGTGTCTTCCATTCACCTACTTTGCATCCAAGTTGCCAATACCATGCTGGAGTCTACCTACACCCATCATGAGTTTTCTCATGGTTGTTGGAGGTGTTTGTAATTGATAGCTACCAGAGAATATTGCTGTTTGAGATGGTTTTCTGAAGTGGAAACAATTTGGGAACATTGAAAATGCCATTCATTTTCCCATGTATCCTAACCTCTTATTCAGTAGAGTATTTACACAAATAACCCAAATACTGCCTGACTTAGAAACATAATTTATCTTATTTTTTAATTTTAATTTTTAGTTTTAATACCTCCTTCCTGTCCAGTCATCAGAATGGTGCATACTAAGAATATTTGAGCAATACAGAATGCTATATGAGATCTGAAGGTGGGAAGATCATTTCCAATTTGGGAAGAATTCATGGAAGAGGTGGCATGTGAGCAGATTGTGAAGGTTGGGCAGAAAGGAAGAGAGAAAAGGACAGCCCAAGTATGTAAGAAGTAAAGAGACAGAGAATCAACAGAGAACAGAGTGTGTCTGAAGGACAGCAAGGGCATTTGTTTGACTGGACCTGTAGCATACCAGGCATCTTAGCATCTTGGAAGTATGATTGATGTGTTGATATTGTATCCTGTATATTCATTTACCAGACACATGGTCAGATCACTTAATGTTCATTGTATGGAAAGAGACAGACCAAAGGACTAGCGCAAAGGACAAGCAAATTCCTGGGCTGGGCATTGACAGCCACAGTGTCCTGGCTCTGACTACATTCATTTACAAAGCACTGGTTGGATTAATCTCCTCCTCTTTGATTCAGTCCTTGTCAATGCTACCAATGTAAAAACCTATATCATGTCACATATTCATTAATCACCTCCCACTTGACATTCCTAAGGTCCCAATAAAGGCTGGGGAACATATGCGAGACTTCTCTTCTCTTACACCTCTTGCTCTCACAGTGTTTACTCTCCCTCTTGCCTCTTACAATCTTGATCTTGCTGTGGCCTATTATGTTCCTCACATCTGACTGACTTACATAGCACAGCTGCCCCGCACATCTCCCATTAATCTCTTGACCACCTGGTCCATGGGGGATGTCCTGGAGTCCTGTGCTCCATGCAGGTTCCCTTGGTCCTCATAGTTATAATTTCTCTACTCTGTTATCTTTCACTAGAGAGGTATCTATGTAGGATCTCACAACTCCCCAGGGGTTTTAACTTGTGGTCTCAGAGTCTTTATTCCTGCCTCTCTTCCTCTGACTGCCTTATCTATCTCACATGCATATTCCTCTAGCCTCCATTCTCCTTAATACTGAGTATAATTAGTTGTGATCGAGAAGGTTGGAAAGGGAGGTTGTATCCAGGTCGAATAGTTTAGACTTTACTCAGGAAAGAATGGGGAACATTGAAACATTTTGAGTAGAGGAGCAGTAGCAAAGCCAGATTTTGACATAAGGAAGAATATTTTAGCAAGAGTATGGAGGATGAAATGAGAGATTGGAGACAAGGAATTAGAAGGCAATTCTAATAGATAGGGGGAAAAGATGATAATGAGGTCCTGTATAGGGGCAGCTGTAGTAGGCATTGAGAGGCAGCCCATGGTTCTCCTTTTGTCTTTTATTTTCATTTTTGTTGTTCTACCCAGCACCACTCAAACCTTTTCTGGAGGTTCTGTTCCTCAGAAATGGAATGTATACATTTGTGTCTATGCAGGGAAATTCTTTCTTGAGTTTAACTCCTTACTAGATATAAACTCCTTAATATCATGAAAGTTGCTTTATGAGATCCTAGGGCTTTAAAGCCTATTATATGATCATCAAAGCCTTATGAAGGAAGCATAATAGGGATTATTATTCCAGTTTTATAAATGGAGCAAACTGAAGGTCAGGATAGAGCAGTAGCCAAGGTGAAAATTTTCTAGATGGTTAGTGACACAGTAAAAACTAGAACTCCTGACTCCAATTCCAGCTCCCTATCTGCCACTCTACTCTGCTTCTCTTAGTCACTTTGAGATGTTCCTGAGGACCTGAATTGGTAGAGGGTTTAGTGAATGTTTATTAAATTGGAATCTATGCAGGGCGATGCAGGCATAGCATTTAGAGCTAAAGGGGACCTTTGAGATCATCTGGTCCTGTTCTCTCATTTTATATATGAGGAAATTGGGTCTCAGAGTCTGAATTAAGTTGCCTAAGGTCATATAAATAGTAGCAGGGAGAGGATTAAAATATATGTCTTTTGATTGTAAATCCAGTGCTCCTTCTATGAGATCGAATGATTTTCTTAGTTGTAGCATGCTTGGGGAACAGAAATTCTGGTATTGCTTCCAAACACCCTCACTCCCACTTTTTATACTTCTTCCACATAATCCTGTAATGAAACTCCTAGGATAGGAGCACACTTTGTAAGTATACCAGGAAAGCTACACAAAAATGAGAGGTGGTTATTCTGCTTTAGTCTCCTCCCTCCTAACCTCCTTCACCAAATATTTAGCTTTCTATATAAGAGATGCTGAGCTAAGAGCACCAACTCACTGACTTTGCTTAGTGGTTGTCAATACAATTTGAGATGCCATACTCTGTAAATGTCATCATCTCAGTCAGAAGGAAGTAATGACAGAGAAGAAATGTGAAGATTTTTTAAAAAATTGTTAGTGTCCATTATTGACCCTGACTTTCAGAACTTGCAGTTAGGCAAAGATTTAAATAATTGTGATTTTGAAAAAATTTTAGAATATTATACTCTAATTGCAAAGCAGCAAAAGTAGACTATTTAACTCCCTGCAGTGAAAGACTCATTAAGCAATATGGCATCCTAAATGTTCAAAGAATAACAGAGTTGGCAAGGACATTTGAACCACTCTAGATGAACTGGTACATGAACAATAATAATTCCTTTTGCAGAATACATGACAAGTATTCATCTAGCAGGGTTGGTTTGGAGCTCTCTACTAGCAGAGAACTCCATTTGACTTAGAAATAGTAGTTAGATAGATTTTTCATTCTTCAAAACTAAATCTACCTCTTTATAAATTGTAAACATGCCTCCTAGTTCTGTCTCCAGGGATTAAGCAGAAGAAATCTAATCCTTCTATGTCATATCCTTCTAAATATTTGAATACAGTTATCATGTCTCCTGCAGGTAATTTCTTTGTCATATTACTATTTTATTAGATATTAGAAGTTTTTCTCTTTTTTCTTTAGAATATTTTTCCAGTTACTTGATTTATGATTACTTCTCCTACCCCCTTTCCCTCTCTCAGAGCCAACAAGCAGTTCCACTGGGTTATACATGTATCATTGTTCAAAGCCCATTTCAATGTTATTCATATTTGCAGTAGAGTGATCTTTAACATCAAAGCCCTAATCATATCCATATTGAGTTACATGATCTATCATATGTTTTTCTTCTGTGTTTCTCTTCCCACAGTTCTTTCGCTGGATGTGGATAGTATTCTTTCTCATAAGTTCATCAGAATTTTTCTGGATCATTGCACTGCTGCTAGTAGAAAAGACTATTACAAGGGGGCAGATGGGTAGCTCAGTGGATTGAGAGCCAGGCCTAGAGATGGAAGGTCCTAGGTTCAAATCTGGCCTCAGACACTTCCCAGCTGTGTGACCCTGGGCAAGTCACTTGACCCCCATTGCCTAGCCCTTACCGCTCTTCTGCCTTGGAGCCAACACACAGTATTGACTCCAAGACAGAGGGTAAGGGTTTAAAAAAAAAAAGCCTATTACATCTGATTGTGCCATAATGTATCAGTCTCTGTGCACAATATTCTCCTGGTTCTTCTCCTTTTGCTCTGCATCAGTTCCTGGAGGTGTTTGCAGTTCACATGGAATTCTTCCAGTTCATTATTCCTTTCAGCACAATAATGTTCCATCACCATCAGATGCCACATTTTTTTCAGTCATTTTCCAATTGATGGATACCTCCTCATTTTCTAGTTTTTTGTTTTTTTTTGCCACCACAAAGAGCGTGGCTATGACTATTTTTATAGAAGTCTTTTTCCTTATTATCTCTTTGGGGTATAGACCCAATAGTGGTATGTCTGAGTCAAAGGGTAGACATTCTTTTAAAGCCCTTTGAGCATAATTCCAAATTGCCCTCCAGAATGATTGGACCAATCACAACTCCACCAGCAGTGTATTAGTGTCCCAATTTTGCCACATCCCCTTCAACATTTATCACTTTCCTTTGCTGTCATATTGGCCAGTCTGCTTTGTGTAAGGTGGTACCTCAGAGTTGTTTTAATTTACATTTCTCTAATCAGGAGGGATTTAAAACCCTTTTCCATGTGCTTATTGATAGTTTTGATTTCATCGTGTGAAAACTGCCTATTTATGTCCCTTGACCAGTTGCCGATTGAGGAACAGATTGGTTTTTTGTTGATTTGACTTAGGTCCTTATATATTTGGGAAATTAAGCCTTTGTCATAGAGTTTTGTTATACTACCCCCCACACCAAGTTTATTGCTTTCCTTCTAATTTTGGTTGCATAGGTTTTGTTTGTAGAAAACCTTTTTAATTTTTTTTTTTTAGTTTTTAAAACATTATTTTATTTGGTCATTTTCATACATTGTTCATTGGAAACAGATCATTTTCTTTTCCTTCCCCCCAAACCCCCTCCACACCTTCCCTAGCAAATGCATGATCCGTCTGGGTATCACATGTGTCCTTGCTCTGAACCCATTTCCTTGTTGTTGGTATTTGCATTAGGGTGCTCATTTAGCATCTCTCCTCGATCATGTCCCCTCAACCTCTGTAGTCAAGCAGTTGCTTTTCCTCGGTGTTTTTACTCCCTCAGTTTGTCCTCTGCCTGAGGATAGTTTTTTTTTTCCTTGTATATCACTGCAGGTTGTTCAGGGACATTGTAAAGGCATTACTGGAGAAGTCTATTACGTTCTTTTGTACCACAGTGTCTCAGTCTCTGTGTACAATGTTCTCCTGGTTCTGCTCCTCTCACTCTGCATCACTTCCTGGAGGTTGTTCCAGTCTCCATGGAATTCCTCCACTTTATTATTCCTTTTAGCACAATAGTATTCCATCACTAACATATATCACAATTTGTTCAGCCATTCTCCAATTGAAGGGCATCCCCTAATTTTTCAATTTTTGACCACCACAAAGAGCACAGCTATGAATATTCTTGTACAAGCCTTTTTCCTTATTATCTCTTTGGGGTACAAACCCAGCAGTGCTATGGCTGGATCAAAGGGCAGTCTTTTATCGCCCTTTGGGCATAGTTCCAAATTGCCCTCCAGAATGGTTGGATCAATTCACACCTACACCAGCATTGCATTAATGTCCCTACTTTGCCACATCCCCTCCAGCATTCATTACTTTCTTTTGCTATCATGTTGAACAATCTGCTAGGTTTGAGGTGATACCTCAAAGTTGTTTTGATTTGCATCTCTCTGATTATAAGAGATCTAGAACACTTTTTCATGTGCTTATTAATAGTCTTGATTTCTTTAACTGAAAATTGCCTATTCATGTCCCTTGCCCATTTTTCAATTGGAGAATGGCTTGATTTTTTTGTACAACTGGTTTAGCTCTTTATAGATTTGATTTGATAGATTTGAGTAATTAGACCTTTGTCAGAGGTTTTTGTTATGAAGATTGTTTCCCAGTTTGTTGCTTTCCTTCTAATTTTAGTTACATTGGTTTTGTTTGTACAAAATCTTTTTAATTTGATGTAGTCAAAATTGTTTATTTTAGATTTTGTGACTCTTTCTAAGTCTTGCTTGTTTTTAAAATCTTTCCCTTCCCAAAGGTCTGACATGTATACTATTCTGTGGTCACCTAATTTACTTATAGTTTCCTTCTTTATATTCAAGTCATTTGCCCATTCTGAGTTTATCTTGGTGTAGGGTGTGAGGTATTGATCCAAACTTAATCTCTCCCACACTGTCTTCCAATTTTCCCAGCAATTTTTATCAGATACTGGATTTTTGTCCCAAAAGCTGGGGTCTTTGGGTTTGTCAAAGACTGTCTGACTGAGGTCATTTACCCCAAGTCTATTCCACTGATCCTCCTTTCTGTCTCTTAGCCAGTACCAAATTGTTTTGATGACTGCTACTTTGTAATATAGTTTGAGATCTGGGACTGCAAGGCCACCTTCCTTTGTATTTTTTTTTTTATTATTTCCCTGGATATCCTTGATCTTTTATTCTTCCAAATGAACTTTGTTATGGTTTTCTCTAATTCAGTAAAATAGTTTTTTGGTAGTTCAATGGGTATGGCACTAAATAGATAGATAAATTTGGGTAGGATGGTCATTTTTATTATGTTAGCTTGTCCCACCCATGAGCAATCAATGTTTTTCCAATTGTTTAGATCTAGTTTTAATTGTGTGGAGAGTGTTTTGTAGTTGTGTTCATATAGTTCCTGTGTTTGTCTCCGCAGATAGATTCCTAAGTATTTTATATTCTCTCGGGTTACTTTAAATGGAATTTCTCTTTCTAATTCTTGCTGCTGAACTGGGTTGGAGATATATAGAAATGCTGATGACTTATGTGGTTTTATTTTGTATCCTGCAACTTTGATAAAATTATTGATTATTTCGATTAGCTTTTTAGTTGATTTCCTGGGATTCTTTAAGTAAATCATCATGTCATCTGCAACGAGTGACAATTTGGTCTCCTCATTGCCAATTTTAATACCTTCAATTTCTTTTTCTTCTCTACTTGTTACTGCTAGTGTTTCTAGTACAATATTAAATAATAAAGGTGATAATGGGCATCCTTGTTTGACTCCTGCTCTTATTGGGAAGGCTTTGAGTTTTTCCCCATTGCAGATGCTGTTTGCTGATGGTTTTAGGTATATACTGTTTATTATTTTTAGGAAGGGCCCTTCTATTCTTGTACTTTCTAGTGTTTTCAATAGGAATGGGTGTTGTATTTTGTCAAAGGCTTTTTCTGCATCTATTGAGTAAATCATGTGGTTTTTGTTGGTTTGCTTGTTTATATGGTCAATTATGTGGATGGTTTTCCTAATATTGAACCATCCTAGCATTCATGGTATGAATCCTACCTGATCATAGTGGATAACCCTTGTGATGACTTGCTGGAGTCTTTTTGCTAGTATCCTATTTAAGATTTTTGCATCTATATTCATTAGGGAGATTGGCCTATAGTTTTCTTTCTCTGTTTTTAACCTGCCTGGCTTTGGGATCAGTATCATGTTTGTGTTGTAAAAAGAATTTGGTAGAATCCCTTCTTGGCTTATTCTGTCAAATAGTTTGTATAGTATTGGGGTTAGCTGTTCTTTGAATGTTTGATAGAATTCATTTGTGAATCCATCTGGACCTGGGGATTTTTTCTTAGGGAGTTCTTTGATGGCTTGTTCAATTTCTTTTTCTGATATGAGGTTGTTTAGGTAATTTATTTCTTCTTCTTTTAGTCTAGGCAATTTATATTTTTGTAAGTATTCATCCATATCACTTAGATTGCCATATTTTTTGCCATATAATTGGGCATAGTAATTTTTAATGATTGTCTTGATTTCATCTTCATTAGAGGTGAGGTCTCCCTTTTCATCTTGGATACTGTCAGTTTGGTTTTTTTCTTTCCTTTTTTAAATTAGACTGACTAGTACTTTGTCTATTTTATTTGTTTTTTCAAAGTACCAGCTTCTAGTCTTATTTATTAAATGAATAGTTCTTTGACTTTCATTTTTATTAATTTCTCCTTTGATTTTTAGGATTTCTAATTTAGTCTTCATCTGAGGATTTTTAATTTGTTCGCTTTCTAGTTTTTTAATTTGCATGCCCAATTCATTGACCTCTGCCCTTCTTAATTTGTTTATATATGAATTCAAGGATATAAATTCCCCCCTGAGTACTGCTTTGGCTGCATCCCATAGGTTTTGAAAGGATGTCTCACCATTGTCATTTTCTTCAATGAAGTTATTAATTGTTTCTACGATTTGTTCTTTAATTAGCTGGTTTTGGAGAATCATATTGTTTAATTTCTAATTAATTTTTGATTTATCTATCCATGTACCCTTACTAATTATTATTTTTATTGCATTGTGGTCTGAGAAGGTTACATTTATTATTTCTTCCCTTTTGCACTTGTTTGCAATGAGTTTGTGCCCTAGTACATGGTCAATTTTTGTGAATGTACCATGTACTGTTGAAAAGAAGATGTATTCCTTTTGTCCCTATTTATTTTTCTCCATATGTCTACTAACTCTAATTTTTCTAAGATTTCATTTGCTTCTCTCACCTCTTTCTTATTTATTTTTTTGATTTGATTTATTTAGTTTGGATAGGGGAAGGTTCAGATCTCTCACTAGTAGAGTTTTTCTATCTATTTCATCCTTGAGCTCCTCCAGTTTCTCCTTTAAAAATTTGGATGCTCTGCCATTTGGTGCATACATATTGAGTACAAATATTTCCTCATTGTCTATACTGCCTTTTATCAGGATGTAATTACCTTCCCTATCTCTTTTAACTAGATTTATTTTTACTTTGGCTTTGTCTGATATCATGATTGCTACTCCTGCCTTCTTTTTGTCATTTGATGCCCAATAGGTTTGGCTCCATCCTCTTACTTTCACCCTATGCGTATCTAGCTTCCTTATGTGTGTTTCTTGCAGACAGCATATGGTAGGGTTTTGTATTCTAATCCACTCTGCTGTTCACTTGCGTTTTATGGATGAGTTCATTCCATTCACATTCATAGTTATGATTACTAGCTGTGTACTTCCCAGCATTTTGATTTCTACTCCTGGTCCTGCCTTTTCTTTTTTCACTATTTCCTTCTATACCAATGTTTGTTTATAGTCACTTCCCCCAACCCCCCCCCTTATTTTACTTCCCTTTCTACCCCCTCCCTTCTTATTCCCTCCCTTATTTTCCCCTGTAGTCTTTTTAAAATCCCCCCCACCCTCTCTCTCCCTTGTACTGCTTCCCTCCCCACCAATCCATTTTTTACCCTTCTACTCCCCTATAGGATGCAAATCTATTCTCTTCCCCAACGGATTGGACTGTTCTTCCCTCTTTGGGTCAATTTCAAAGTACATAAGAGTTGAGTATTTCCTATCTCCAACATCTTTACCCTTCCAGTGTATCGATGTTCTCCCCCCTCCCGCCATGAGCTTCTTTGTGACATATAAATTTACTCCCATTTGTTTCTTTTCCCATTTCTTTTAGTCATAACCTCTTTTCTTTTTTAGCTCTAGTCATGTGTATATATATATATACATACACATTTATATGTATTTATGCATGCATATATCTATGTACCTATTTATGTCTTGTTCTTTCATCCTATACAGTTTGTCACTGTTCCCTCTGAGTGTAATTCTTCTAGCTGCTCAGGTGATAGCAACAGTTTTTAAGAGTTACCAATGACCTCTTTTCTTATATGGATACATATCATTTTAACTTATTGAGTCTCTTAAAATTTTTTTGTTGTTGTTTTGTTTGTTTGTTTTTTCCCCCTCTTTTTTAATTACCTTTTGATGATTCTCTTGAGTTCTGTCGTTGGACATCAAATTTTCTGTTCAGGTCTGGTCTTTTATTTATGAATGCTTGGAACTCTTCTGTTGTGTTGAATGACCATACTTTCCCCTGTAAGAATATAGTCAGTTTTGATGGGTATTTTATTCTTGGTTGTAGACCTAGTTCCCTTGCTTTCCGGAATATCGTATTCCATGCCTTTTGGTCCTTCAGTGTGGATGCAGCCAGATCCTGTGTTAACCTCACCGTGTTTCCATGGTATCTGAATGGCTTCTTCTTGGCAGCTTGTAATATCTTTTCTTTCATCTGATTGTTTTTGAATTTGGCTATAACATTTCTGGGTGTTGTCAGTTGGGGATTAAATACAGGGGGTGATCTGTGGATTCTTTCAATCTCCACTTTCCCCTCTTGTTCTAGGATCTCGGGACAGTTTTTCTGGATAATTTACTCTAGTATTATGTCCAGGCTTTTTCTTTTGTCGTGGTCTTCTGGTAGTTGAAAACCTTTTTAATTTGATATAATAAAAGTAATTCATTTTCTATTTTGAAATGTTCTCTATCTCTTGCTTGATCTTAAATTCCTTCCTTTACCAGAGATCTGACAGGTATACTATTCTATGTTCACCTAATTTTTTATGATTTCACTCTTTATATTTAAGTCATTTGCCCAGTTTGAATTTATATTGGTATAGAGGGTAAGATGTTGATCTAAACCTAATTTTCCCCATACTATTTTCCAATTTTCCCAACGGTTTTGTCAGATATCAAGTTCTTGTCCCAAAAGTTGGGATCTTTGGGTTTATCAAACATTAGCTTACTGAGGTCATTTACCCCTAGTATATTCCATTGATTTTGTGTCTTGTTAACAGTTTAAGATCTGGTACTGCTGAGTCTCTAGCCATCATTTTTTCTCATTATTTCCCTTGGTATTTTTTTATCTTTTATTCTTCCAGATGAACTTTGTTATAGTTTTTTCTGATTCTATAAAAAAGTTTTTTGATAGTTTGATAGGTATGGCACTGAATAAGGGGATTAATTTGGGTAGGATTGTAATTTTTATTATATTAGCTCATCCTACCCATGAGCAATTAATGTTTTTCCAATTAATTAGTGTGAAAAGTGTTTGTAGTTGTGATCATATAATTCCTGTGTTTGTCTTAGCAGATAGATTCCTAAATATTTTATATTAGCTAGAGTGATTTTTAAATGGCACTTCTCTTTGTAACTCCTACTACTGAGTTTTATTGGAAATATACAGAAATGCTAATGATTTATGTGAGTTTATATTGTAACCTGAAACTTTGCTAAAGTTGTTAATTATATCCATTACCTTTTAGATGATTTTATGGGATTCTCTAAGTAGACCGTTATATCATTTGCAAAAAGTGATAGCTTGGTCTCCTCATTGCCTATGTGAATCCCTTCAATTTCTTTTTCTTAACATTGTGCTAGAAACATCCACAGTAGTAATTAGAGAAGAAAAAGAAATTGAAGGGATTAAAATAGGCAAGGAGGGAAACTAAACTATCACTCTTTGCAGATAGCACAATGTTAAATAATAAAGGTGATAATGGGCATCCTTGCTCCACTCTTGATTTTATTGGGAAGACTTTTAACTTGTCGCTATTGCAGATGATACTTATTGATAGCTTCAAATATATACTGTTTATTATTTTGAGGAACAGCCTTTCTATTCCTATACATTCTAGTGTTTTCAAAAGGAATGTATTTTGTCAAAGACTTTTTCTTAATCTACTGAGATTATCATTTAATTTCTGTTGGTTTGATTATTGATATGGTCAATTATATGGATGGTTTTCCTAATAATCAACCATCCTTGTATTCTGGTATAAATCCCACCTGATCATAGTGAATAATCCTCATGATCACCTCCTGGAGTCTTTTTGCTAGTATTCTATTTAAACTTTTTGCATCACATATTCATTAAGAAGATTGGTCTGTAGTTTTCTTTCTTGGTTTTTGGTTTGCCTGATTTTGGAATAAGTACCATATTTGCGTCATGAAAGGAATTTAGTAAAACTCTTTTTTTTGTCAAATAATTTGTATAGCATTGGGATTAGTTCTTCTTTAAATATTTGCTAGAATTCACTTGTGAATCCATCTGGCCCTGGGGATTTTTTCTTAGAAAGTTCCTTGATGACTTGTTCAGTTTCTTTTTCTGAGTTGAGATTATTTAAGTGTTCTATTTCCTTTTTTTTTTTGTTAATCTAGGCAATTAATATTTTTGTAGCTATTCACCCATTTCACCTAGATTGTTATATTTATTGCCATAGAATTGAGCAAAATAGTTCTTAATAATTACTTTAATTTCTTCTACTTTAGAGGTGAAATCACACATTTTATCTTTGATACTGGTAATTTGATTCTCTTGTTTCATTTTTTTATTAGATTAACTGGTACTTTATTTTGTTTTTTCAAAGCACCAGCTCCTAGTCTTATTTATTAGTTCAATAGTTCTTTTACTTTCAATTTTATTAATTTTTCCTTACATTTTATGATTTACAATTTAGTTTTTATCTAGGGATTTTTAATTTGTTCTTTTTATTGTTTTTTAATTTGCAAGCCCAATTTGTTGATCTCCTCCCTATTTTGTTCTTATAGGCACTCAGAAATATAAATTTTTCCCTGAATACTGCTTTGCCTGTATCCCATAGGGTTTGATATGATGTCTCCTTATTGTCATTCTCTTTAATGAAGACTCTAATTGTTTTTATGGTTTCTTGTTTGACCCACCAGTTTTGAAGAATTAGATTACTTAGTTTCCAATTAATATTAAATTTGCCTTTGCATGGACCCTTGTTAATTATAATTTTTTACCACATAATGATCTGGAAAAGTGTCATTTACAATTTCTGCTTTTCTGCATTTGTTTGCAATATTTCTATGCCCTAGTACATGGTTGACCTTTGTTTATATACCCTGTACTGCTGAGAAGAAGGTATATTCCTTTTTATTCCTTTTCAGTTTTCAGATATCTATCAACTCCAATTTTCTAGTATTTAATTTACTTCCTTTATTGCTTTCTTATTTATTTTTGGTTCAATTTATCTAGTTCTGAAAGGGGGGGGTCTTACCATTTATTTCCCCCTTGAGCTCCTTCAATTTTTCCTTTAGAAATCTAGATGCTATGCCATTTGGTGAATAAATGTTTAGTAATAGTATTACTTCATTGTTTTATAGTACCTTTTAGCAAAATGTAATTTCCTTCCTCATCTCTTTTAATCAGATCAATTTCTACTTTGACTTTGTCTAGTATCATGATTGCTACTCCTGTTTTTTTTCGGTTTGTTTGTTTGTATGTTTTTTACTTTAGATGATGGATAAAAAATTCTGCTCCAGCCTTTTAACTTGAATTAGTGGGTGTCACCCTGCCTCAAATGTGTTTCTTGTAAACAACATATAGTAGGATTCTGGCCTCAGACACTTCCCAACTGTGTGACCCTGTGAAAGATACTTAACCCCACTGCCTAGATCTTATCACTCTTCTGCCTTGGAACCAATATATAATATTGATTCTAAGACAGAAGGTGAGAGTGTTTTTTTTAAAGCCTATTGGAAAAACTTTCTTTTCTTTCCTTCTGAACAAAACATATAAGGACAACTCAACCAGGGTGGTCTTCCCTCTACTAAGTTATCCTATGAGTTCCCAGTCTCCCAGGAAAGCCTTTGTCTGTAGTGGAACCACTTCCTATTTGTGACTTCTTTCCTTTGGAACAGGTGCATGTGAGACTTCAAAACATGGAAGGAACAGAGATTCATGGTAGAAATCTCTACCAAAGTTTGCCTGCAAAAGAGCCTGAGAGTGTATCCTTGGAGAATGTTCCTGTATGATTTAGGCAATAGAAGATCAACCCTAGTAGTCCAGATGTTGTGTTCTATAGGAAGGAAGTGAACCATTTAGTAGACAGACCATATTCAGAAGTGAATTTGGTAGGGTTGATACTTTGTAGAATACTTTAAGTTTGAGCTCACTCTCCCCAGGGTGAAGATAATAGAGGATGGAGAATATATTCCCATTTTTGGAGGATGTTTTTATACTTATGATCTTGCTTATCTTCTCAGTAAATATTACTTTGTAAAAGATCATTGAAGCTAATTGTTTAGACTAATAGTGAGGTTAACCAATGACACTGATGATATTACGGAGATGTTAACCGACACTGGTGATTTATATTTTTGGAGACATATTATGATATCATTAAAATATCTTCTTATCACTTCAGGGATGAACAGTAAGGGGGATTATATGGCTTTACTCTGGGGAAAATAAGATGGAGATTGGGATGAACTCACCTTTAAAATGGAAAAGGATCTTAAAACTCTGGGAAACAGATTATGAAATTGTTATTACATGAAATTATATGTAATTGAAAAAATACAATATCTTTGAATAAAAATAATAAATGGGTCAAAGAACAAATCATACAATGAATATTTTCATTTAAAAATGACAATAAGAAGACAACATATATGTTGCCAGAATAGTACTTAGAGGGAAATTCATATCTCTTAATGTTTACATCAATAAATTAGAGAAAGAGCAGATCAAGGAATTGGCCATCCAACTAAAAAAAAAACCTAGAAAAAGAAAAAATAAAATCCCCAATTAAACACCAAATTAGAAATATTGAAAATCAAGGGAGAAAAATTTTAAAAAGAAAGTAAAAAACTCTTAAATTAATAAATAAGATAAGGAATTGGCTTTATGAAAAATAAATAAAATAGATAAACTATGGGCTAACTTGATTTGAAAAAAAAGAAAACCACATTTCCAGTATCAAATTAAAAAGGTGAAATCACAAAGAATGAAGAAGAAATGAAAGCAATTTTTGGAAGTTAGTTTGCCCAATTATGCCAATTTAAGTGAAATAGATGGATATTTACAAAAAATATAAACTACCTAGATTAACAAAAGAGGAAATAGAATGCTTAGACAACCCCATCACAGAAAAAAAATTAAACAAATAATCAAATGACTCCCCAAGAAAAAGGTTTCAGGGCTATATAGATTCACAAGTGAATTTTACCAAATAGTTAAAGAACAATGAACCCCAATACTACACAAACTATTTAGAAACATAGGGGAAGAAAGAATCCTTCCAAATTCTTTTTATAATACAAATATGGTATTGATATCTAAACCAGTGAGAGATAGAATAGAAAAAGAAAACTATAGACCAATCTCCCTAATGAACATGGATGTAAAAATTTTATAAACTACTAATAAGTAGATTTTAACATTTTATCACAAGTATCAAACACTATAACTGGTGGGTTTTATACCAGGAATGTGGGGATGGTTCAATATTGGGAATATTGAATAACATAATTGACCATATCCATAAGAAAACTAACAGAAATCACATGATTATTTCAGTAGACAGAAAAAGCATTTGACAAAATACCACAGGTATTCTTTATAAAAATATTAGAAAACATTGGAATAAAACAAACCATCCTTAAAGTGATAAATGACATCTGGAGTGGTTTGCCATTTCCATTTTCAGCTCACTTTACAGATGAGGAAAATGAACAGTGACTTACCCCAGGGTCACATAGCTAGTAAGTATCTGAGACTGGATTTAAACTCAGAAAGATTAGCCTTCTAGAATCCAGACCTGGAACTCTGTACACTGAGCCACCTAGCTACCAATGCCTCCCTTCCTTAGGTTGTCTTCTAACTTCTGTATTTATCTTATATGTACCCCATTAGATACCCTATACATTGACCCCAACATAGTGATGTCATTTTGATCTTCCAGTACAAAGTACAACTAATTTACATGTTGTCTCCCCCATTAGAATAAAAGCTCCTTGAAGGCAGAAGCTATTTTTGTCTTTCTTTGTATACACAGGCTTAAAATTGTGCTTGGCAGATAGTAAGAAATTACTTAATTTAATGGCTCAAGAAATATTTATGGACTAATTGTATGCACACACCTGTAAGTATGATTATATGCTGGCATGAATATGTTGATGTGAGCAAGTCTATTGTGAATGTGCCTGATTAAATGTGTATCTGCCTAAGAGAATATATCTGTGTGTACCTATAACTGTGTATTCAAATTGATATTCATCTGAGTGTGTGAGAGCACATATCTCAGTTACAGATTACAGTCAGTCTCTCCTTTCTAGCTGATACCACCACCACCACCAAGAATATGCCACTAGGGGCGATGCTTCTGGAAAGGTAGAGCATCTGTGTGTCTGAAAGTCTGGGAGTGGGCGTTTATGAGTATGTGTCAACATTTGCACAAGCAGGTGAATGTTTGAATTGAAGAATATACTAGGGTACACAGGTGTGCCTGGAAATCTGTGTCTGTGTTAAGGTGGTGGTGGTGGCATGTGTGACAAAGTGTGTTCACACTACACCATTAACTTAACATTACATCCCTGTTCCAGATTGTCTTGTACCCCTAGCCTCCAGAGAAAGTCATAGCAAAGCTCAGCCAGCTCTACTAGTTCCCTTAGGCAGCTCTGCAGGCACCGCCAATTCCCTGGAGGGAACCCAATCTGCGTGTGTGTATGTGTGTGTGTGTCTGCCCGCGTGTGTGTCTGGGCTCCGGTGTGGACGGGAGCAAGCAGGTAGAGGCGCAACAGGGGGTTGACTTACTCTGAGTGAGACAAGCTAATACCCTGGCCAGTGGGGATGATGGGTGATGGGGAAGATAGGTTCCAGGGCTGCTTTCAGTGCCCACCCTCCGGCCCCAGAACAGCAGACCATCAGTCCATTCTAATTTCCCCCCATCACCCTCCCCTCCCAGCCAGTGCTGTAGCTCACACGCCACTAGGGGCCACGCTTCCAGAAAAGGAGCTGCCTTAGCTCCCTCCCCAAACCCCCCCTCCTTTTTGTCCCCCCCCCCTCCCCATAACCTCCTTCTCTCCCAACACATCTCCGCTATAAACCGAGAAGACGGAGTATTTTCAGTGCAGAGCTCAAGTAGCCCAAGCCTGGAGCTGAGGGGAGTCGCACCAGCCTCCAACACCCAACCATCTGCCTGCGAACCCAGGAATCCTGGAGCCTGTGGAGCTCTGGGGCGCTCAGTCCAACCGCGGGGCCCCTGGAATACCATTCCCTTGGGGACCAAGACTGTCCGGTAAGTTCAGGCAAGTATGTCGAATCATTGACTCCCGGTTTACCTGTCATTCTTCCTAAGATTATCTGTCTGCTTCTCAATCCACTTGCATGCCTCACCCACTCTTCCCCAGTCTCTTTGGATCTCTTCAGATCTTCCTCTGCCTCCTCTTCTCCAGTTTCCATCCTCCTCTTTTCTCCAGCCCCCTGTCTCCCTGGAGTCCTTTCCCTCCTTTCCTGTTTTCTCTTCCCCCTTTCTCTCTCCATTTCCCTTTCAGTGTTTATTAGCCTGCTCCTGGCCAAGCCCTCCAGTCTCTGCGTTTCCCTAAGAGGGACAAAATTCAGGGTTTACAGTCTAGTTCCCAGAGGTATAAATGACATCGTGCTCACTCGAGCCATCTCCATCCCGCAATATTCGGAGAGCCCATCCTAGGTATATAGAGAGCCCAAACGGAACTTTCTGGGAAGTAGGAGAAATATTGATTGGGAATAACTCTGGAAGCCCAAGCTAGGGGTATCGGGAGAACGTGCTTTTCTATCTCCAACTCCCCTTGGCAACGCCTCCTTCCGCAACCAATACCCCTAGCCACATGAACCTTTCATAGTGTGGAGCAGGTAGTTTTAAAAGACACCAAGCCAAACAGGTGAAGGGGAGTTCTGGGGCCAGTGTTGGAAGTGATTGCAACTTCAATGAGAGGGGAGTTTTTCAGGAGGGGGGATGGGTTTGAGGGCAGGCGCAGAAGTTCAAGAGGAAAGAGAATTTGTTTAGCAGCTTCCACAGGGTTTTTAAGGGGAGGGGGAAGAGGATAGAAGGGGGGGCGGGGAGGGAGGGAAGAGAAAGACATACAGACAGACAGAGACAGAGAAGGACTACTGGGGGTTCCAGCTCTTACTGCTAGAAATTCCTTTTTGGAATTCGCTTCATCTCCATCCCACTGAGAACTGCTCCTGCCTATGAATGGTGGTGGTAAGCTAGCCAGCCATCAGGGAGGCTGAATCTATTCTGAGATAGATGAGGGACAAGGGAAGAGGTTATCAAACTGGAATTTGCACTGGAGTCTATAGTTCTATGGAAACACCTAAAGATGATATAGCTGATCTGGTGAGGGTGGGAGGTTGGAATGTCTGAGGACCTGAGTTCAAATGCTAATTCCTCTGCTTCCTGGCTGGGTGACTTTGGACAGGTCCCCTTTTCTGGGTTTCCTCAGTTTCCTCATCTGTAAAATGATAAGTGAAAGAGGTTGGATGAGATTTCTAAGGTCCTTTCTAGATCTAAATTCTGTGAAAAGAGGATCATCTACATTATGGATTAATGGTATAGCACAAAATGTTCCATTTTGTATCAGACCTATTTGATCTTGTGCTTGTTGCATGAAGGCAATGAGACTGTTGGTTCCATGAAGGCAGAGGATGACCTTGTATCTCCTCTCTTCATACCCCTTCCTGCCCACATCCACACACTAGGCACTTAATAAGGGTTGTTAACTTGACTTGAAAATGAATTTCACTTGCAATTCATTGGATATTAGCTAAAGAACCAATGTAGATTTAAAGACAATACTTGATAATATAGAATACATTTCAGAAATCATTTCATGTTTATAGAAGAATGCCGCCAAGAAGGGTTAGAGAGGGGGAAGGGAATTGCCCAAGGCCCCCAGATGAGCATTATACTAGAAAGCAGGTCCTCTGACTCCCATTCCAGTGTTTTTTTCTATGATAATATAATATACCCCCCTTCCTTCCTGTCTCCCCTCTCACTTCTCGTAGCTCTAGCTCTTCTGTATTTTCCTCTTTCTTCTGACCTCTTCACCTTCTTTGTCCTGTCCTCTCCTTTTTTTTCTCTCTCACCTTTCCCCTCTCTTTTTCATCCTCTTCTTTTCTCTCCCTTCCTCCCTCCCTTCTTCTCTCCAGGTCCCTCTTTCTCCTTGCTTCCTCCCCTGTCACCTTTCCCAAACAGTTTTTTTTCTCACTTCTTCATTTTTCAAATTCTTCTCCTCCTTTTTTCTCCTTTCCTCTTCTCCTTCCTAATCTTTTCACTCACTATTCCTCCTCTTCTCTCCCACTCTTTTTCTCTCATTTCCACCCCTCCTGTCCATCACTGACCTTTCCTTATCTCCTCCCTCTCCTCCCTCTCTGACCATATTACCTGGAACCCCCTCTTTATCTTGCCAGTGGTCTCTACTAGTCAATTTGTTGATTTATCTTCTTTTTGGGGGACTTAAGGCATCCATTATTTTGTATTGTTAAAGCCTTTCTAATTCATTGTTTAAACAGCTCTTTTGTAAATTCTCTTGGGTCAGAGGTAAGGATGGTGTCCTCAATCTCTTTGCTGTACCCCATGGGGCTCAGTAGCACTCGAATATAGTGGACACTTGCCACTTTTTAATACAGTAAATAATTTCTTGCTACTGGAAGCTGCCTATAATAGGAATATTATTCTGGGCTGGTCCCCTTACAGTGTTTGTTGAAATTGATATTCAGGTGCTTGTCTGACAGTTTAGAATGCCTAGCAGAGACTGATTTTTACTGGACTAGCATTTCTGATTTGGACCTCTCCGCAATGCCAGAAGTGTGTTTATCAGGAGAGACATATTTGTGAAGAATGTTTACCATCCATCACCTTCATCATGAATTCCTAGGAACGCGGGATTGAGGATTTCTCAGCATTTGTGACAAGGCTCTGCACTTATGCCTTTAGCAAAGTCCTGGCTCCAGGGGAGCATTATTATAGTGATAGGAAGTAGGAGTGAGGGATGGGGAGGGAGGCTCTGGGAGCAAGAGACTTAGATGGTTTTTTGACCTTTAAGTTCAATTTATGTGACTCTGGTATGTCTTTAGTAATGACAATCATAATGTTAAAAACTCATGAGAAGTCATGTGTGGCTCAGCCTTGGAGTTAGGAAAACCTAGTTCAAGATTCACCACTGGCACAACTAGTATGTGACCATAGGCCAGTCACTTGTGGCATCATGGATTTCCAGTTGGAAGGGACCTTAGAGGTCATCTGGTCCCAAACTCTATTTTATAGATGAGTAGCCTGAGTCTCACAGATGTCATGCCTTACCTGGGTCATGCAGCTAGTTAATGTTTTGGTATTGGACCCAGACCTTCCTGACTCCAAATTCAAAGTTCTGTCCACAATACCATCTTAATTTCTGTTTCCCACCACCTTTCACCTCTCCCCCCTTTCAACTGTTTAAGATTATAAACTATAGAACACTTGCCCTGAAATGCATGGGTGGAGTTTCCACACTGAGAGTTCTCCCTATCAGATAAAGTCTTACCAAAGCAAACACACAATTCACAGTTATATACTGCTAAAAGCACTTTCCCCATTAATAACCACAGGTTAGCTAGGCAGTGCCACTCTCTCTAATTTACTCATGAGAAAAAAAGGTTCAGTTGGTAATGTGTCCAGGCTATATATTGTTTCCTGGGGGCAAATAGCTGAAAGGATACTGACAGCCCCCAACTATGCATACACAGCTGTCATGAGGATGAATGGGGTGTTTAGAAAGCATGTTGAGCCTTGAGAGGAGAAAGGTAGTTGTGAACCCAAGTACTTGAGCTCAAACTTGGATTGGTACTGGTGCATAGTAGAGTAGAAAGACTGGATTTGGACTCAATAAACCTATGTGCAAATCTCTGTTCTGCCATTTACTGTCTGAGTGACCATGGCTATGACTATGATCATGACTATGATCTGATCCTTAGTTACCTCATCAGTAAAGTGATAGGGGTTGGATTAAACTATTTTAAGTTCCTTCCAACTCTAACTTCTGTGACTCTCTGGTGCTTAGCCTCTCTTGTCAATAAAATGGACTAGACCTTGATGAGTTGACTCTGAGGACTTCCTAGAAAATAGTACTCATTCCCCGGTGATCAATAATTTGACAGGATAGGAGGAAAGAGGAAGAGAAGCAGAGTAGAGAGGAGAAGAGATGTAAGGAAGAGAAAGGAAGAAGAGAAGAGACAAAGATAGATATCAACCTGTGAGAAGAGACAAGTCAAAACAGATGGAGAAGCAGCTGAGAAAGAGGGAGGGAAGTTTTGCATTTCAGAGCAGAGAGAGAGAGAGATGTTAACTAAGGAGACAGCCTGGGAGAAGAGGATGGATCTAAGAGCACCAACTTCAGCACTAGCTGAATAAATAATAGAAGACAAAAAAATTGTTCTCCTTATAGCTTTGTCTCATACTAGGTAGCCAAGGATGGTTTTGATATAATAGAATTTGCAAAAGAGAAAAGATATTTTCTGAGCCCCAATTTGCTGTTTCATCTCTCACTTGATCAGATAAAAATTAAATAGATTCTATATGCTGAGGTCCTGAGTGCTTCAGGGAATAGAAAAAAAAAGTGTATGAAACTATCACTGGGGTAGCTAGGTGGCTGTGGAGAAAGAGCCAGGCCTGGAGATGGGAGTCTGGTGTTCTAATCTGGCCTCAGATAATTCCTTGCCATGTGACCCTGGGCAGTTAGCCCCAGTTGCCTAGCCCTTACTATTATTCTGCCTTAGAATCAATAGTCTCAATTCTAAGATAGAAGGTAAGGTTTTTTTTTTTTTTAAGAAATACATTCATTGTCCTTAAGGGGCTTGTGAACTAATGGGGTAAGAAGAACCCAGATTCTGCATAGAGAGATGGATATCTGGGTTCAAATTCTAGATGCATTACTTACTATTAATATAATGATAGTCATGAAAGTCCTTTCTACTCTGTTTTAGATTTCTCCTTAGTAAAATAAGGAGATTAGAGCAGATGAGGTTCAAATTCCTTTTTAGGTCCAAATTGTGTGACCCTGAGAAATAATGCAGGGCAGACGTCCTAAATGAATGGATAGATATAGAATGCTTGAGGTATATAGAGGGAGAGGTTGTTCAGGGTTTGAGTAGAAGCAGAAAAATCTTTATGGGCAAGATAGAATTAAGACTCTGAGGCTAGGTAGAATGTCCGTAGTTGGAAAGAAGAGGAAGGGGAGGGAATACTAGTTCCAGGAATAAGCAATAGTGTGAACAGAGGAATGGATAATGAGTCTTGGATACCAGGCTGAAGGTATTGGACTTGTTCACATAAGCAATGGTTCAGGGGTTGGGGTGGTGGGGAACAGAAGATTTCTGGCCAAAGGTATCACATGGTCAGATTTCTTAATGAAGGAACAACTTCAATATCTTGGTAGTCTATATGGGAGGAATTAAAGGGTAGAGGAAGTGCTAGCTGTAAAATCTATAAGGTAGTGATTACAATAGTCCAGATATATTATAACAGTCTGAATTGGGATAGTGGCAATGAGAAGGGAGAAAAATCAGATTCAAGAGATATTGTAAAGGAAAATCTAGCACAACATGGTAATTAGATGGGAGTGAAAGGAGAAGATAAAAATTGGAGGCAGAGAGACCCTAATGACTCAACAGTTTTGAGGTTGAGTGATTAGATGGATGGTAATATTGATAGACAATGTTGTTTTTTAGTAAATTTTCAGTCACTCTTCATGATCCCTTTTGGGTATTTTCTTGCCATTTACTTATCCAGCTCATTTTACAGATGAGGAAACTGAGGCAAACAGCGTGAAGTGACTTGTATAAAGTCACACATCTAGGAAGTGTCTAAGACTAGATCTGAGTTCAGAAAGATGAGACTTCCTGACTCTAACTCCGGCATTCTATCCACTGCTGTCACCTTGCCATTGATGAGCACTGGAAATTCTTAAAGGAAAATTGATAGGGGGAAAGTGAAGAATTTAATTTTGCATTTCTTTAGTTAAGAGTGGTTGCAGGAGCGTTGGTGACTGAGGCAAAATCATTTGGTGGGGGAAGGGGCTGGGAGGAGAGGTATACAGACCTATACAGGTATACAAGACAGAACAGAGACAAGGATGATTCTTTGGATATACACCTTGGAACGCTGCTTCTAGGAAGATCTCTAGGGTAGAAAGCAGAGTGGGATGGTGTGTGTGTGTGTGTGTGTGTGTGTGTGTGTGTGTGTGTGTGTGTGTGTGTGTGAAGGTTCAGGCTTGATTGGTGTGCCCCTCTCCCTTCCCCAAATGAATGGTACTGTTATATGGATCACAGAGTACAGCCTACTTTCTGGGAAAGGACTGGACAGTTCCTCTCCCAGAGAATTCAGGTTTCAATTCCATAAAGACTAAGAACAGAGGAGGAATTCACAGGTGGGGAAAATTGCCATCACAGCACACTGGGGTGGTACCTCAGAGTCAAACAAGAGTTGGAGTGGCCATTCCTTTTAGGATAGAGCTAGTGAATGACCTCAAGATACTGGGAAGCCAGACAAGAGTCCTGCTATGGGAAAAAAGGAAACTTTACTTGTAAATCCATTCAGATATTGGCACCCTAGATCTAAACTCTAGTCTCCTAATTCTAATTATGACTGCCCAAACTCACCTTCCTTTTTATTTACCGATTTCTATACTGTTTATATCAAGGTGGCACCACTGGCAAAACCCTGGGTCTGGAGTCATGAAAACCTTATTAACTCTATGCCGTAACAGATACTTACTAACTCTATGATACTAGGCAAATCATCACTTCTTCACATCTACTATAAAATGGGGATCATAACAGCATTGGTCTTCCAAAGTTTGTAAAGATCAAATAAGATAATATTTATAAAATACTTAGCACAGTGTCCAATACATAGTAAGCACTAAATAAATGCTTATTCTCTTCCCTTCCCTACCAAATGTTAACTGAAGGGAAATTTGTCCTGTAACAGTGATGGTATGGTACAGACATTGACCTGAATTTTGTTGCCTTATAGGTTTAAAAAAAAATTGACATCATTGTAGTTTGTGTGCATATTCTTTTTTCAGCTCTGTTTTGTTTACTTGGCATCACTACATATAAACTGTCCCATGCTTCTCTGTATTTTTCATGTTGTCTTTACTCCTTATAATGCAAACATTTTTTTACTGCATTCATATACCATAATTTGTTCAGCCTTGTCCCAGTTGTTGGATACATATTTTGTTCCCAGCATTTTATTTTCACAAATAATGTGACTTGAATATTTTTATAGATAAGGAACTGTTCTTACTTTCAAATATCTCCTTGTATTATAGTTTAGGCCATAATGTCTCTAGGTTAAAACTTAGTGACTTTTATTGGCAATTTCAAATTTTCAAAGGGATTGAACCTATTTCTAGCTCCACTCCACACATGAATTAGCATGATGTTACTTCTATTAGCTCCTACCCTTGATGGAGGTAGAAATATACCAAGTAGAATCCTGGTGAACTGAAAAAATTAGTAATGACCAATACCCAAAATAATGGAGAATCTGGACCACTAATTAGTTGACTGAGGACTTTGATAATTCTGTTTCTGGTTGGCTCATCTGGATAGATCATAGAGGCTGGTCAGTGTCTCAAATAGGATATTGTCTGAAGGGTCTTTGTAAATTGTAAACTGCCACATATATGACATCTATCATTAGTAGGACTCAAAAGCTAGGGGACTCCATCAATATATATGCTTACTCTAACCCAGGTGAGAATCTCCCTCCACCCCTAAACTGTACCTTAAGTATAGATATGTACAACATCTCATCTAGTTGTTCACCTTAACCATCTTACCATCCACCATGTCAATGCTCTCCTCCCCTTCTAGAACAACCTCTCTAGATAGAGCTGCCAGAAAAAGGTTTCCAGTCTCTGAGACAGTTAAGCTATTCAGCTTTGGAACTTCTGTCTTGGGCAAAGTCCTCATGATTGGTGCAGTGAATGTTTTCAGAGTTAACTAGCCTACTATATTTAAGTTACCCCAGACTTCTGCATGAGACCATGCTTCCAGTCATCTACCTTGGCCATCCTGAAGCAATATGCCTTCCACTTCTTGATCTGGGTTTAGAAATGAGGTTGTTAGTACCACTGTCCCTGGAACCTGCATGTCATTTGACTGCCCTTTGGGTCAACCCACCATTCCTGGGTCTTCCTGACACTTTCTTCCTTCCCACCATGTTCATGTTGACTCATCTTTTTAGAATGTAAATTCTTTGAAAACAAGGATTATCTTAATTTTGAATTTCTAATCTCTGTGCCTAACATGGTGTCCAGTACATAGTAATTGCTTAATAAATCTTTTTCATTCATTCATTCATTTATTAATACTTTTCATTAGTTGCTATGGGTCATAAGTTAATTCCCTGTGGTAGCTACTCTTATTTCTTATGATGATCCTTTTTGAACTGAACTAGGCTGGTCCTTGGATGGCAAACTTTTCCTCCCAGGATGGACCTTTAAACTTGTTAATACTTACTCGAACTTATTAGAACAAAAATAACCCAAGCTTGAATTTGATTGCTATAGGGTCAGGAGAATCATCCTAGTTTAGGAAAAAGGACATACACTCATATATAGAGACTTTGGACAAAACTGTGGGCAATCTTCATATTGCTTTTGGTTGGATTGTAGGAAGGAGATAAAAAATGAAATGGAATTAGCTGTTTATCATTTACCTCATTCTTTTCTTTTCAGACTTCCCACCACCCCCAATCCCATTGCTGCATTGTGTAAGAGGAGAGGGGGAAAGGTACAAGGGGATATTTTTTTACAAATGTGTAATTTCTGTGACTAAGAACATTGGAGTTTCTAAATAATGGCTTTTACCAGAATGTTTTCCCAAAAAGGTAGGCACAGCAATAATGGGTTATTATTATTCCTGACTACTCTAAAGTTTAAAACATGAGGCAAGGTGTTCATAAGTAGGAAAAGTGTTCAGATGGCAGTGAGATTAAGCATACACATTGTACATTTTTAGGGGAACAAAGGACAATTAGAGTTGCCAAAGGACCTTTGAAATCATTTAACTCCCACCCCTTTCCTTTACAGATGAGAAAATTGAGGCCCAGAGAGTTTAAATAACCAAGGTCTTTGGTAGTAGAGCTAGAACCTGAAGTCAGAATTCTTTCTACTTCCCTAATTCCAACTCTCCAATATTTTCATATAGATATAGAAATCTTTGGCTCTCTTTCCTCAAGTAGGTCAGAGAATTCAGAGACAGAAGGACCTTGTAGATCATCTTGTTCATCACCCTCATTTGAAAGGTGAGGAAACTGAGTCTCAGAGAGTATCAGAGAGATAAATGACTTTTCTGAAGTCACCCAGGTAAAAAGTAGAATTCAAACTTAAGTTCCATGACTCCAAATTGAGTGCCCTTCCCATTATATCAAATTTTATTGATGAGCTAGAGAATTCTAAAAGGGAGAAGCAATGTGTCTGAGTCCACTTAGCAGTGAGAGATAGAGCTAGGGTTGGAACCCAGGTTTCCTGACATCCTAGTCTAGCTTTCTTTCTTGTTCCTGAGCTTGCTTCTTGTGATTGATGGCAAATAGTTTCAGTTGACTAGGAAATACAACCACTTTATCATTTCTATGGAATTTGATAAGACTTTAATGGGTATTCTGGTGAAGAAAATATAGTTTGAATTTCCAACTTCAAAAGGGCCATGAATTCTATGGTGTGGGCAATCTTTTCCATCAATATCAATCATAGCCTTTGGAATCTTTTTTTTTAATTTCTCTCATAACATCTCTCACATATGTTTTCTTCTCCCTATTAAAATCACGACTCTAATTTAGGCCCTAATAACCTCTATCTGTACTACTATAATAGCCTCTGGATGACTTTTCTTGTATCGAGCTTTTCCTCTTCCCATTCCATTCTCTATTTAGCTGACATGTTGTTTTTTCCTAAAGCCTAGATCTAACCATGCCACCTGCTCTACTCAGTAACTCTAGTGGCCTCCTATTACCTCCCAGGATCATATATAAATTTCTTTGTTATATCTCTCTAGTCTTCTAGTTGGGCATGTAGGTTGTGCAATGGATAGAATATGAGGACAGGAATCAGGAAGACTTGAATTCAAATCCAACGTCAGACATTTATTAAGTCCATGACCTTGGTGAGTCACTTTTTGCCTATTTGCCTCAGTTTCCTCATCTATAAAATGATCTGGAGAAGGAAATGGAATACCCACTCTAGTATCTTTGCCAAGAAAACCCCAAATGGGGTCACAAATAACTGAATGACA
The DNA here is from genome assembly GCF_027887165.1 of Monodelphis domestica. Lineage (NCBI taxonomy): Eukaryota > Metazoa > Chordata > Mammalia > Didelphimorphia > Didelphidae > Monodelphis > Monodelphis domestica. The sequence continues at coordinate 141,414,909 of NC_077233.1, read as the reverse complement.
ATACCACCCCCACCACCTCTGTAAAGTCAAGCCATATTGCCCTACTTGCTGTTCCCCACATGACACCCCATCTCCCATCTCTTTGTCTTTGTAGAGATGGTTCCTCATACCTGTAATTTTCTCTATCCTAGCCTCTGACTCTGAACCTCTGGCTTCCTTCAAGACTCAATTCAAATATTACCTAATGTAAGAGGCCTTTCTTGGCTAGTGGTGAGGGACTTCCCCCTCTCAGGTTACCTTCCATCTACTCAGAATTCATTTTATTTATGTACCTGTTGCCTATTAGAACATAAAATCCTTGAGGGTGAGGACCATTTTTTGCTTTTCCCTGCTATCCCCAGCATTTTACACAGTGTCCTGAGACATAAGTAATTGCTTAATAAATACCTGAATGCTGGGTTTCTTAATATAGTAAATGACCTTTTTAGAATAACTGCAACCTTTTGGATCTTACTAACAAACTTCTAGGTGACCAGTGTCTCTGACTTCTGCTAGGCAGAAGACCCACAATCTGTCTTCAGGTTGATGTTCAGTTATTTTGATCATATCTGACTCTTCATGATCCTATTTGGGGTTTCCTTGGCAATGATTTTGGAGTGATTTGCCATTTCCTTCTCTGATTCATTGGACATATGAGGAAACTGAGGCAACCAGGGTTAAGTTACTTGCCTAGGGTCATATAACTAGTAAATGCCTGAGGCTAGATTTGAACTCATGGATATGAGTGTCCAGATTCCAAGCCCAGCATTCTGTGAGCTGTACCATCTAGCTGACCAGGTTCATATTTGTAGTCTTTCCTGCTTGGTAGGGATCTGCTGAGTTTGGACTCTACTGGCATCTCATGCCATAATAATATGTCAATGAGGACTTTAGTGAATGTGATTGAAGCTGGAATTCAAATAAATGCACTAACAGTATGTAACATTTCTCTACTGTTTTCCATAGAATTACTCTGTGAAGAACATACAAACATTTTTATATCCCTTCTAGAGGTAGTGAAGCTGAGCCACAGAGGAAGAATGATTTGCCAAGGAGGTAGATACAGGATTTGAATCCATGTCTTCAGATTTAAAGTCTGATCTTCTTTCTCTCACATCACAGCTAAGTAGTCAGAGACATCAGAGACTCTATTTTGTAGTTCTGCTCAATGGATGAAAAAATCTCAGAGGCATATTCTATTCATTGGATAACAGCTACACATCAGAGTTTATTTTCTTTTCTAACTGATGATGACAAGAGAATCATCTGGCTTTTTCCCAAGTTATCTCCATTAGGCCAATCTTAGCAATTATATAAATACAATGGCCAGCTCTGGAATTAGTGCCTTGGGCTAACTTTCAGGTGGATTCATTTGAGTATATCTGAGCTCTAGTTTCCATTGGGACCTCCTAGAATCATAGAATGTTAAAGCAGGCAAGGAAATTAGGACATGAAATACAAGATGTGAGATCAGGAAGAGAATTTAGAAAACAGAATTTTTAGAACAGACATGGGAACCCCAAACAGAACATAGACTGTTTCAGTAAAAAGGGAACTGAATATTTAGAATGCTAGAGCAAGGAGGGATCCTAGAATGTAGAACACAGGATGTCAGAGCAAGAAAAGACCTCATAGTGTACCTAGTCGAATCCCTTTTTAAATTTCCCAAATGGGAAAACTGAGGTTCAGAGAAGGAAGGGACTTCTCTAATGTCATGTAGCAGTCATCTCTCAAATTCTAGGTTTTTTGACTCTTTTCAAGGCGCTGTGTATGGATCCAGTAATGGACTGATTTGCTGAAAGCTACAATCATTTGTGAAGGGATAGCTGGGTGGCAAAGTGAATGGAGCACCAGACCTGGAATCAGGAAGACTCATCTTCCAGAGTTCAAATCTGGCCTCAGACACTTACTAGCTGTGTGATTGTGGGCAAGGCACTTAATCCTATTTGCCTCAGTTTCCTCATATATAAAATGAACTGGAGAAGGAAATGACAAACTACTCTTTTATCTTTACCAAGAAAACCCTACAAGAGGTCAGGAAGAGTCAGACATAATTGAACAACAAGACAACAACAACACTATTGTCTAAAAAAAAATTCCCTAAAAAAATACTCCTCTTTCCAATTATAAAAGCAAGAAAACAAATAAATATAAATAAATAAAAATCTCCCTGAATGGGACCTGTACGCATGGAAATTTTCCTCCATTAGCACTTTTAATCCAATATAATTCTCAGTCCATCTGAGGTTAGCATCTCTGCAATCATCAGGTTTAGGTGCATTTAACCTTTGACTTGTGTATAAAATATCCTGACAGCCTTATTGCTAAAACTTATAAGGAATACAGTTTTGCAGAGAGATTTATGGCTGAAGCCTAATTCTTGAGTTCTATCCTTCTTTTTTTCTGATGATTCTGAAGGCATGAGAAACTCCAGAAACTGGAACCAGAGCTTGACATTTGTTTAAGTAATTTAGGCTGGGGGAGGAATGTTGCAGATGGAATGGAATGGGCAGAGTTAACATCTTATTACTTCCAAACTAGCCACACTTTCTCCTCTTAGAAAGACTGGAGGATTTCCACTTCATTTCCCTTAAAATCTCTTTAGGTATTAATCAAGCAATTCTATCTTTTAAATATATGCCCAACTTTAAAAAATGAATGATAATCCAATACCTTTTAGGCACAGACTTTCCCCCAGCAGATGAGGAGGTTAAGGCCATCTTCCTGCAGCAGTAAATTATGATGTTCAAAAATTGAGATTACAAGGAGAACCAGTGAGATCTTCTAATCTATCCTTTCTCCTCATTTTATAGATGAGGAAATTGAGGCTTCAGAGGAATGAGACAAGTTCTCCCAATCAGTAGCAGAGGGGCACTTTGGGTTTGATCCTGGGAATGTTACTTAACTCTCTGAGCATCAGTGTCTTCATCAGTAAAGTGAAGGAATTGGATTTAAAGACCTCTGAGGTGTCATCCAATGCATGACTAATGGTCCTATAGAGAGGATTATGAGATGTCACTATACAGGTCATGAGTATGATGCATGTGTAAGCCACCCTTTTTGCTTGGAGGGAACTAGCAGTTTTTTGGGGAGAGATAAGAACTATAACAGGCAGATGCAGCAGCAAGTAATGTGTGCCAAGAACCAAGTGAATGATTCAGAGGGAAAAGTTCTACAGAAGCTTCCAGAAGGGAAAGCTTAGTGTAGGCTGGAGTGGTCAGCGTATGGTATGCTTCCTGGAGGAGGTGGCACTAGGATAAAACCAAATCATGAGAAAATCATTTTCCTTGCCGTTAATGGTAAGATTTTTACAAATGAAGAAACTGGGGTTCAGAGATGTTAAATGAGTTACTAGGAAGTAGAAGAGCCAAAATTTGAACTTGTGCCCTTCAATTCCAAAACCAGTGTCTTTTTCCTCCATCTTTCTAGACCTCAAAGTTTATCCCATTTTCTTTGACTACTTAAATGCTGTTGTTCAGTCATGTCCAGTCTTGTGTGATCCCATTTGGAATTTTCTTGGCAAAGATACTGGAGTGGTTTGCCATTCCTTTCTACTCTTCATATGAGGAAATTGAGGTCAAGAGGGTAAACTGAGCTGGGAAAATTGGAAGACAGTGTGGGAGAGATTAGGTTTGGATCAACACCTCATACCCTACACCAAGATAAATTCAGAATGGGTGAATGACTTGAACATAAAGAAGGAAACTATAAGTAAATTAGGTGAACACAGAATAGTATACCTGTTAGACCTTTGGGAGGGGAAAGATTTTAAAACCAAGCAAGACTTAGAAAGAGTCACAAAATGTAAAATAAATAATTTTGACTACATCAAATTAAAAAGGTTTTGTACAAACAAAACCAATGTAACTAAAATCAGAAGGGTAGCAACAAATTGGGAAACAATCTTCATAAAAACCTCTGACAAAGGTTTAATTACTCAAATTTACAAAGAGCTAAATCAGTTGTACAAAAAATCAAGCCATTCTCCAATTGATAAATGGGCAAGGGACATGAACAGGCAGTTCTCAGCCAAAGAAATCAAGACTATTAATAAGCATATGAAAAAGTGTTCTACATCTCTTATAATCAGAGAGATGCAAATCAAAACAACTCTGAGGTATCACCTCACATCTAGCAGATTGTCTAACATAACAGCTATGGAAAGTAATGAGTGCTGGAGGGGATGTGGCAAAGTAGGGACACTAATTCATTGCTGGTGGAGTTGTGAATTAATCCAATCATTCTGGAGGGCAATTTGGAACTATGCCCAAAGGGCGATAAAAGACTGTCTGCCCTTTGATCCAGCCATAGCACTACTGGGCTTGTACCCCAAAGAGATAATAAAGAAAAAGACTTGTAGAAGAATATTCATAGCTGTACTCTTTGTGGTGGCCAAAAATTGGAAAATGAGGGGATGCCCTTCAATTGGAGAATGGCTGAACAAATTGTGGTATATGTTGGAGATGGAATACTATTGTGCTCAAAGGAATAATAAAGTGGAGTAATTCCATGGAGACTGGAACAACCTCCAGGAAGTGATGCAGAGCGAAAGGAGCAGAACCAGGAAAACATTGTACACAGAGACTGATACATTGTGGTACAATCGAAGGTGATGGACTTCTCCATTAGTGGCAATGCAGTGTTCCTGAACAATCTGCAGGGATCTAAAAAACACTATCCACAAGCAGAAGATAAACTGTGGGAGTAAAAATACCGATGAAAAGCAACTGCTTGACTACAGGGGTAGAGGGGATATGACTGAGGAGAGACTCTAAATGAACACCCTAATGCAAATACCAACAACATGGAAATGGGTTTGAATCAAGAACACATGTGATACCCAGTGGAACTGTGCGTGGGCTATGGGAGAGGTGGTGGGAGGGAGGGGAGGGAAGAAAAGAAAATAATCTTTGTTTCCAATGAATAATGTTTGGAAATGACCAAATAAAAATAAAAATAAAAATAAAAGAGGGTGAACTGATTTGCTGAGGGTCCCACATTCAGTAAATATTGGAGGTGGGATGTGAACTCATGAAGATGAGTCTTCTTGGCTCCAGGCCAGGTGCTTTGTTCACTGTACCATCGGACTACTGTGACTGATTAGATACAAATGGGTTTTCATTGAAACATAGCCCATCCCAGGTGCTATAGAAGGGTTAGAAAGAGAAGATAATTCCCTTTGAGAAACTCATAGACCAATTGGAGAGGAATATGAAACTATCAGAGAAGTGTTAAACTGCATTGTAATAGTGACTTCATAGGGAAGAGGTGGAAGTAGTCAGGTCTGAACAGGTCACACCCCTGCTCAAGAATCGCTAGTGAGTCCCTGTTTCCTTGAAATAGATACTCCTTAGCTTGGCATTTTGCCCTTCAACAACTGGCCTTTGTTTTCATATTTATTTCATATTATTCTCTTCACAAATTCTGTATTACAGTCAGAGCAATGAATAGAGAATTGGGCCTGGAGTCAGGAAGACTTATCTTTGTGAATTTAAAACTGGCCTACTAATACTTACTAGCTGTGTGACCTTAGGTAAATCACTTAATCTTGTTTGCCTCAGTTTCCTCATTTGTAAAGTAAGCTGGAGAAGGAAATGGCAAATCACTCCAGAAGCTTCGCCAAGAATATCCAAAGGGTGTCATGAAAACTAAGACATGACTGAAAAATGACTCAACAACAAAAGTTGGGATCTGGTTCCACTACATCCCCTTCCTTCCTGTCTGAACTTGGCATTTCATTCCAGTCGCGTACCTCTGTCCTCCAGGTCTGGAACATGCTCTACTTTCCTTTTGGCCACATAGAATCTTTTCTGTTTTTTAACTCTTACCTTCCATTTTAGAATCCATACTAAGTATGGATTCCAATGCAGAAGAGTGGTAAGGGCTAGACAACTGTGGATCAAGGGTCTTTCTCAGGGTCACATGGCTAGGAAGTATCTGAGGTCACATTTGAACCCAAGACATCCCATCTCCAGACCTGACTCTCAGCCCACTGAGCCACCTAGATGCTCCCCCTGGCCCCATAGGATCTTTAGCTTCCTTCAAGGTTCAGTTCAGGTGTCCCATCCTACCAAAAGTCTTTCCTGATCCTCCTATTGGCAAATATTCTCTTCTTCCCTCAACGACCTCTTATTTACATGTTTGTTAAAATGTTTGTGCTCTGGTAGAATGTAAACTGCTTGAGAGGAGGAACATTTTTTTCCTTTGTTCCCCAGTCCTTAGCATAGAGCTTCCACTTAGTAGATGCTTTCTAAATGATAGAGAGAAGAAAGAAGTTCAGGGTTCGAATTATAGCACTGTAGAATGGCAGAGCTATCAGGAACCTTAGAGATTACTTAGTATAATGCCTTTATTTTATGAGTGGGAAATAACCCCTGAGAGGAGAAGTGCTTATGTTAGCATCATTTATTAGCAGCAGAGACACTCAGGCTCAGCCCTCCTGGCTCTTAGTGGAGGGTGTTTTCTATTAAAGGCATTATCTTTGTTCTTGGAGAAGGTGGGGCTTGAGGAGAGTCTTGAAGAATAGAGGAGGGTAAGATAGGAAGAGAGGAGAAAATGGGAATGAATTCAAGATGGTATGAGCATAATGAAAGGAGAGAGTAAAGCCTTGTCCTGGATGTCTCTGAGGGTGGCTTTTGAGGAGTGATTAGGAAAATGTTGAGTTCTTGGGATAGAACCTGGGTGGGATTTTGTGAAACCTACAGAAGATTGTTACTTGAATTAAAAAAAAAAAAACCCAACAACAACCTACCTTCTATTTTAGAATCAATACTATGTATTGGCCCTAAGGCAGAAAAGCAGTAAGGGCTAGGCAATGGGAATTAAGTGACTTGCCCAAGGTCACACAGAAGAAATGTCTGAGGCTAGATTTGAACCTAGGACTTCCCTTCTCTAGGCCTGGGGCTCTATCCATTGACCTAATTGCTTTTTTAAAAAATATATATATATGATAAGGTTATCAGAGATGGGAAGCCATGGAAGGTTCTTGAATAAGGAAAAGACTGGGAAGATGACTTCATAAAATTGGTCTTTTGAGAAGATGATCTGGGCAAAATGTAAAAACTATATTTAAAAAAGGAGAAACTAGAAGCAAAGAAGCTCTTGTAGTCTTTTAGGGATGGGGAGGGATGGAGAATGAGAAACTATTCTTCAGAAGTGGGAACTGATTGAATTTGAGTGTTTCCTATAATTCAGTTAGATAAAAATTTGTGTTTTCTCCCCAACTCTAGCTTCCCAAGAGCAATGGTTTATTTCTTTTCTATCAACCTACTTGAGACTTGTTTTCCAAACAATTTGCTTAATGCAAAAATCCTGACTGATACCATAGCTAATGTGATTTATGATACAATGAGTAATCCAGCAGTTACATGGGAGGTATGGAGTAATGGATGGGGGGTGGGGGTGGAGGGTGCAATGAGGTAATAGGAACATGATTCCAGAATATGGTTATTTTAACAAAAATACTTTGAGTTTCTCTCTAATTAATTTATTTTCTGGTTTTCACTTCTTTTTTAGGAACAAGATGTCTAAACTGTAAACCCCGGAGGACAAAAGGAATGAGACCATGGATCCACTATACTCTCTGTCAGCTGGTGGACTGGATGGCAATCTTCAAGGAGCAAATTTTTCCCCTGCTTTCAATAGCAGTGAGAATAAAACAATATTCATTTTGCCTCCTGTGTCTGCTGTTCGCACAGTTATCATCCCCATCATCTACCTCCTTGTCTGCATGATTGGACTCAGTGGCAATGCACTGGTCATTTATGTGGTCCTGAGGTATGCTAAGATGAAGACTGTCACCAATATCTACATCCTCAATTTAGCTGTAGCTGATGTCCTCTTCATGCTGGGCCTGCCATTCATTGCCACACAAAATGCCATCTCCTACTGGCCCTTTGGCACCTTTCTATGCAGGCTTGTGATGACGGTGGATGGCATTAATCAGTTTACCAGTATTTTCTGTCTTACTGTCATGAGCATGGATCGGTACCTGGCTGTAGTCCACCCCATCAAGTCTACTAAGTGGCGTCGCCCGAGGATAGCTAGGCTTATCAGTGCTGCTGTGTGGACCTTCTCATTACTAATGTCCCTTCCCGTCATCATATTTGCTGATGTCCAGGAAGATTGGAATACTTGCAACATCAGCTGGCCTGAACCAGTAAATATCTGGGGGGCAGTCTTCATCATCTACACCTCTGTCCTAGGGTTCTTTGGACCCTTGCTGGTAATCTGCCTCTGCTATTTGCTCATTGTGATCAAGGTCAAGTCTTCAGGGGTCCGAGTGGGTTCCACCCGGCGGAGGAGGTCAGAGAGGAAAGTGACCAGGATGGTGGTCATCATTGTTGTTGTCTTTGTGTTTTGCTGGCTGCCATTTTTCACCCTGAACATTGTCAATCTGGTTTTTATTCTGCCTGAAGAGGCTGCCTCTGCAGGAGTATATTTCTTTGTGGTGGTCCTCTCTTACGCCAATAGTTGTGCCAACCCCATCCTGTATGGGTTCCTGTCTGACAACTTCAAGCAGAGCTTTCAGAAGGTCCTGTGCCTCCGAAAAGGCTATGGGGTTGAAGATGGTGACCCCACTGACCACAGGCTGGAGAAGAGCAGCCGCCTGCAGGAAGCCATGCTCTCCTCAAGAAATACAGAATTCAACGGCCATATGCAAACAAGCAAGGTGTAAAGAAGCTCCTCCAGGAATTGTAAAGATGACAGCTTTCTGGGATGAAGATCCCAAGAACCCTGCATAGGAGTTAAAACAGGAGAACTCCAAAACCCCAGATATAGAGAATCTCCACACTCCACGTACTGCCAAGTATAAAGACTAAGTTTGTGGGATTATAGGGTCCTTATTGAGAATGGATAATGGGGAAGAGACAAAACTCTCATCAAAGCTATTTATTGTGCACTGCCAGTCTTGTCACCATGATGTATTTCAAAATTCATCTGTTGCTTAAACATTGCTTCCTCAGAAGTTTCTATTTTGTAAAAGTATAGATCTGGCATGATACCTACTAATAGTAATCACTGCATTGTTTTGAAAGACTTGAGGGAGGGAAAGTGAAGATTTCTAATTCTCACAGAGATTTCCCCTCACCTTCCACATCTGCCATGTTTAGTGAATTTATGACTTTGGACAAGTCTCTGGGTCTTTGTTTTCTTTTGTAAAATGAGAAGGTTGGACTGACTGATCTTTAGGGTCCCTTCTACCTTTAAATTTGATGCTGCTATTCCCAGGAAAGCTGATAGTCTTTGGGATGATTGGGAAGGGAATTTGGTAGACAGCCTCTGCCATTCCCAATTTCAAATAAATCTGTGTGCAGAGAATTAGGTGGTACAGGTGTTGGCATGGATGCATGCAAACTTTAGCTAAGATGTGGATCCTTGTTCTTATGGAGTCATGGGATTTAAGCACCCACTCCATTCTCCTTAGGAATGGAAGGAATTTGAGGGCCCACTTTTGTGCGTCATGTGGTCAGTCGCTTTTTGAACCCTCGTGAAGACAAGTACCAAGCCAGATATTGGGTAGTTTCCTGAAGAATCAAACTCTGGCAAATCTTTCCTTGATTCTTTGTTTGTGCCACCCCCTCTCCTTTTTTTCCTTTTGAAGAATTGGGAGGGTGGAAATCTAGATACCAAATATGACTTGTTTCAAAAATAACACTTGATGGGGAACAGAAACAAACAAATCGATGACCTCTTAAGCAATGTTTTTAATAAAGCTGTTGGGTACATTAGAATGTTTGCTGATAACCCTCAGTGACATCAAATATTGATTGTTGTCCAATTGACAAGCTGCTGTCACATGAGCCTTGTGTCTGCTTCAGTTCTGTATTGTAGAAACTGGAATTAAAAAGCTATTTCATGAAATCAAAAAGAATTTGAATTTCCCCTCACTGAGTTAGGGGGGTCCCTGTCATTTTTTGTCATTGACATACAGTCAGAAGGGAGGCAAGATGGGTACTGTTTCCACCCTGGATGCCATTTTATGTTCTATTTGACTCTCAGAGGATAAGGCAACACTCTGGGGAGGTTGGGGGGGTATATTTTCTACATCTGTGAAGAGGAAGAGCTAAAGTAGGATTCAAAAGCAGATGATGCAGGAAATGGCTGCCATTGGCTTGCTGGGCCATATTGATTAGGTGTTAACAGATACAGCCTTAGTGGAATTGCAATTCAATGATCATAAACAAAGATATGGGTAAGCCTCTTTCCAAGCTGTCAATCAATACTAGGTCAGGTCTCCCAACTCAGTTTAGAGTTCTTTCTACCACTCTACAATCAATAAATGTTTGCTGATCAAATATGAACTCTAGTTTATGCTTTAGCCTTCACCATGTACACAGACTTAAATGGGAGAGTTTCTTTCTTCCTCTCATATCTCTAGGATGTTCTCATCCCTGAGTCTTTTTTCTTAGATTGTTCTTTTGAATCAGTGCAATATTTGCAGGATGTTTGTGTAAAACTTCCTTATTCAAAAGGTTTAACAATATGGTTATCATTTACATGGAATTCACCAGGCTGAAGCAAATCCTTCCCTCAAGAAGTTTCAATTCTATTCAAATTTTCTCATAAGATCCATGAACATAATAATTCTATTTTAAAGACAATAGAGAGTGTTAAGGACTCCAGGACTGTAGTTCTAACCTGATAATTACAGCCTATATAACTTGGACTTCCCTCCTCAGCCTCAGTTTATTTATTTGAAAAATGAGAGTATTATTCTAAATACCCTTTCAGGTCTCTTCTGCTTCTTAATCCTATGCATCTCTAACATCCTAGTTTTATCAAGTTCAACAGCCCTTGAGTAGCCACTTTGATTCTTCTGTCATGCACTCTAGGTTTTTAGGGTAAAGTTTTGGATAGTCTGCTAGGACCAAAGACTGATTTGTCTCTAGAGGAATTAATGTTTGGGGGGTTTGAGGAGACTAGAAATCTCTTTTTATCTGTGATAGGAATTAGTTTTCTCTAAAAAGCAACAAAATTGTCCCTGTAATTTGCCTAAGGATATAAAAAGTCCCACCAATGTGGAGTCAGGACCTCTCTAACTTAGTGGATTTCTGAAGACCACGGGAGGTACTATACTCTACCCTACTAATAATATGCATTTCCATTATAGAATAGAGGGAAGGCTGAATCCAGAGAAACTAAGTATTACTATGTCCTTATTGATATCTTTCCTGTTTTAGGGCAGATTGAATCTTCTTTTGTTTACCTGTTACATGACTTCTGAATGCTTCATTTTGCCCCAACATTAAACCTAAATTAAGAAGGGTTTTTTTGCATTAGGTCTACCTCTAGGGAATGAAATTTGGTAAAGGAGTTGATCTAGACAGCCCTAAGTGAATAATAATGATAGCTAACTGACCCCTGGATTTCACATTGCTGCTATAGATTAATTGGCAAATGGCATCTCATTACAAGGGAATTAGTGGACATACCATCCCAGTTTTCTAAAGGGGGACCTGAGATTTAGAGAGATAGAGTGAAAGATAAAATGTCAGAGTGCCCAAAATTGGACAACAAATAAGCAGTAGAGATGAGAATCAAATCTGCTTCCTTATTTAGAGATTGATAGACTCGAAGTCTGGAAGAATCGCGGAGGTCACTTACCTGAAGCAAAAATCCCTTGTACAAGAACTCTGATAAATGATCACCAGTCTTCCCCAGGAAGACTTTGATTTACAACTATTTTCACCCACTAAACCTGGTTTTGACCTCTAGGGCCATGCAGAAGAAATCTAATTCCTTATCCATTAAATCATTTTTCAAATATTTGAAGATAGCTAGTACATTCCCTACACCTTAAGTCTCCTATCCTACAGACTAAACACCTCCACTCCATTAACTCTTGAATGTAGCATGGTTTCGAGACCCCTTAACATTTTGGTCACTACCCTCTGTCATTCCAACTTGTCAATATATATGTCCTTTCCTTTGCAAAAGTTAAAAGAATAAAGAAATGAAAATCAATAAATTTAGTTCCAGATAAACACTTGGAAGAATTAGGCAAGACAACAACAAAAAGCCCATACCAAGTTTTCCCCTTTGATTATTTCAGTAATTTGAGCCTTAGATAGACTTATTTCCTGTCCTCATAATTTGTTTATTTCTCCCTTTTTCCATTGCCCAAATTTCCTAGAGTTTTGCAATAGGGAGAACATATCTGGAGAAGCTATATTTCTATTGTAAAAATGAAGATATAATGGAAAAAGCTTTGGGCTAGGCAACAGTTTCCCTATCTATATAATAGAGGATTAGACATTCTCTGGGGTCTCTTCAATTCTAATATTTAGTTAGTAATTAATTGATTTTATATGGTCCATTAAGGTTTACAGTATTTTACATGCATGATGTTATTTGATCCTTAGAAAAACAGAGAGATACAGGCATTAGCATCATCCTGACTTTTTAGATGAGGAAAATGGCAATCAGAGGATTGATAATCCTTTAGCTAGTCAAGTACCAAAGGTGACATTTCAACTGAGAGTCCTCCTGACTCTAGGTTTAGTGCTAACACTCTATTCAACATTACACCACCATTTCAAAGGTAGCACAAATGTTTTATTTTAAATTCCATTCCAGCTCTGACCTTCTATGATCTAAGATCATTTTCAGTTCAATAATTTTATATTGTCTAATGGTTCATGTAGTGAACTGAAGCTCCAGATATTTAAGAACATACATTCATATTCATTCTAGAATGTCTTTTCCATGATAGTTTCTGAGAGAGCCACAAACAGCCACAAGCAATAGTACTTACCTTTATGAAATTGTGATCTACTAAGGTAGATACACCACACATTATTAAAAGTTATATTAGACCAGGAAAGTATGACTAATCAAATGAATGAGGCAGACAGTAAAACTTTAGAGAAGAGAGATCATTGTGGGCTAGAGTGATTAGCAAAGGTTTCCAGCTGGACTTAAGTGACTAGCATATGGTTATAAGATACTTCAGCTGGAAGGATCCATTGAGGGGTCCTAACTTGGACAAAGTTACACAAGAAGTTAGTGGCTAATCTAGGTCCAGAACCCAGTTCTTCAGACTCTTAGCTCAGCACTCTTCCTCAAATTAATTGGTCTGTAGAGCTGTCTCAGATTTGCTTCTCTCAAAGAACTACATGCAATCTTGCTTTGTTCATAAGAATGGCAGTGTAGACTGTGTTGGACTTGGAAACAGGGGACGTTGATTCTCTTCTTTCATCTAAGGATAACTGGTTATATGACTGACCAATTCATCCTCTCTCTTTGGGCATCAATTTTCTGCTCTGTAAAATGAGGAGTTTAAGCTCTATATCATGCATGCTTTACAGCTTTGTTGGTCTTTGATTAGGTGGTTCTGAAAATGTTAGTGTAATTTGTTTAAGCAAGACCCAGAGAAAACTGGATCTGATCAAGTGAGACTTATTTAATTAGTCTATGCTAGTGTTAACCTCATGTGGCTATGGAACAAACATCCCCATTGACCAATAACCCTTCCGTTTGTGCTTTTTCCATCACCATGCCCTTAGAAAAACCTTGCTTTCTCTGGGAGATACCTAACCCCTAGCCACTCTCTCCAGTGTTGGCTGCTCTTTCTCTGATGCTTCCTGAAACAATGGACTGGGAAGAGTTGGAATACTTGATGTCCCACCATTTTGACATCCTCTGTTACTATCATTTGACAACCTTTTCGTTTTTAAGTTCCCATCCTTCAGATTCTTATTTTCATAAATAGACCTCTATTAAAACTTCCTTCTTCCTCAAGAATTTCAACATTTTGCAAGTTTTCTCTAGTCTCCAATGCCTATTCTCACAATTCAATATTCACCTTGATGACCTTTTGAACTCTGATATATCAGTTCATCAACCACCTTCACTCCTATGAGCTCCATCTCCACTCTACCTTGGCCAGGCATAAGAAAGCATAACACCTTAGATCTCACTATCATCCCAAACTAATTTGCCTCCATGACTCCATGATCTTGAACTCTGAAATTCTTTCCCCTAATCTGTACATTAAAAAAACCCCAACAATAATAAGTTTGCCAGTGAGTTCCCTGTATACCCCCCTCAGTCTTTTAAAGCAACTTCCCTATTCTCAACTGAATTTTCTTTGTATCTTGAAAATTTTATTCTTGAAACTTCCTATCCACCCCCCAGTCTCACTTCCTCTAAAGAATTTTAATGTATAGTATCTTATCTAATTACTTATCCTTACTCTGAGCCTTTTAAAATCTGACCCAAATTTGGAGTTCATGTCAAATTGGGCTTCTTGATTCTAAAATTCTAAAATGTGACTATATTCCCAGGTTTCCATCATATATCTATAGCACTGACCTTAGGTACCAACCCTTTTTGTAGAAGATAAATAGGCACCAGCTTAACCTCATTAGTTTCTCTGTATTTTGGATATTATTAAGGGAAACAAATACATTTTTAGCTTCTTAGTCTATAACAGAAAGTGAACTTCAGTTAGTGTCCAGATAATTGAAGTCCTCCCTCTATCACTGTTATCACAGCTAGATGGTGCAGTGGAAAGAGCATCAGGTCTGGAGCCAGGAATATTCATCTTCATGAGTTCAGATCTGGCCTCAATCCCTTACCAGCTGTGTGATCCTGCGCAAGTCAGTTAACCCCAATTGTCTTAGTTCCTCATCTGTAAAATGAGCTAGAGAAGGAAATAGCACTCCAGTATCCTTTCTGAGAAAACCCTGGAGGGGTCACGAAGAGTTGGGCATGTCTGAAAATTGAACAACAAAATTTCACTGCTCTTTGCCTCTGCAAGACTTGTGAGCTGAACTCTGCTCATTTTTTTCTTTCCTGATATTCTTTAGTATAATAGTGTACTTCGATGAAAACATTGTTTCTGTTTTTTGCCTATATTGATTTTCAGCCAATTGCTATCCATCATGCTTCTAGCCTCTGGTCCCTGGATTTCCACTCATGTGTATATTTTCTTAAAATATACTCTTATTCAGCCACTCATCTTTATTTCCCTTACCTATCCAGATCATTTTAATAAGATATATATATATATATGTATTTATATATATATATATTAAAGAAATGGTCTAGTAATGTGCCCTATCCCACGAAGTCTTAATGATACACACCTATCTAGCCAAATCTTCCTCCTTGATAGAAACTGCTAATTTATTTTACTTTTTTAACTTCTACTTTGTGCATTGGCATATAAATATATGAAATAATGTGTTTCTTTCTGGCTATGTGTTCTGTGATTATCTGGGCATCTCTACTGCTATTATTCCTGCTTTGAGCTCTTCACTGTGGTAGCTAGGTAGTTTTTGTTAACTCCTTCCTTTCCAGTTTAAAACAGTTCTGATTAGATTTTTCAAGATTCTGGGAAAATACCAGGTCTTAATAGGCATATTCTGTTCCTAAACAAGAACTCATCCTTCTGAAATTTTAAACCATGGTCTAGAAATTGAAATTCCCTTCTCAGATCCTATCTTCCTAGTCAGTTGTTCATTTCCTAAATATGTCTTTCTCTTCTAAACTCCTTCCCTTTTATCACTGACAGTGATATAAACACCATCTGTGTCCATCAGATCTTCATTTTCTTGCCCAAGACTTCCTCAATAATGCTTTCTAAAGTCCTGAGAATACCATTTGTACTAATATGAATCAAAAGAAATCAGTAATAGGCATCAGAATTGAAAAGGCTCAGGCATACAGATACAACAACCCACAGAAAGTAGTGGACTGTTCTGTAGTCATCCACATATCAATGATGATCTCTTACTTGATGTATCCATATCATCATTTTTTAGAAGATAGGACATTGTTTCTCCTCAAAGAATACAGCTTACTCTTCTTTGGGAAGAGCTTTACATCTATTACTAAACTCCAGGTATTTAGTAGTTGGTTCATTTTCTTCCCTTCACAATATTGATCCTATGTTTCAACTTGTGTATTATCCTTTACCTTTGATTTTTTCTCTTGCCTCTTTAAATCAATGAACAAACATCTATCTTTGACAGTTCTAGATCATGGGTCACCTCCACTGCCTCATTTTTCTTCTCCTTCTCCTTAGCTATCAAACGCTGATAAAAATCACACAACCCCACCACTGGGTACATTACAAAATTATGTGCTCTGTTCTCAACTGGGTCTTTTGTGATTTCATGGCAATACTTCATGAGGCAGCTATTATAAATCCCTCCTTTCGTGACTTTTACATTTCCCTACTACTCAATACATGACATTTCTACCTATTTTACTGAGAAAATTGAGGCCATCTGCTATACTCTCCTTTTTTACCTTTTTTTTACCTATATAGTCACATATCATTAGCCATTCTTTTCTTCTTTACTTAAATCTTAACAAAAAGGTTTGCTTTCTTGTCAAAGTCACCCCAGCTACTTGCCTCATTGGCCTCACTCCCTCTTTTCTATCCAGGAACTTGCCCCATCATTCAATTCCTCTTTATTTTTGATCTTCAATATTTCCCTATTTACTAGTTTCTTCCATAAAGTGTCTAAAAACACGTTCAGTTTTGCTCCAACATTAAAAAATTCACTTTATCTAAAACTCTCATCCTTTGCCTCTCCTCCTTTTTACTGTCAAACGCAAAGCAAAAGTCATGTCTAGTTTTTCTTATCACTTCTTCACATTTATACTTATTTGTTACCCACCTCCAATGTTTTTCCCAGTCTGTAGGAGAAATTGCTTTCTACCTATTTGACTCCCTTAATCTTTCTGAGTCTGAGTAAATTAGAAAGTATAGTGCTTCTTGTACCTTCCTCATAGGGATGCTATGGGGATCAAGTATCATAATTTATTTAAAGTGGCAAAATTTAAAACATTTTACACATGTCGGTCATTATATTTATCCAACCAATCGTCAGGTTCTATGAGTTGGACCTCCATAATCATCTTTGTTATCGAACTTCTCAGTCCCTTATCTCTCCAACTCAACTTCCAAAGAGCTATTAGAATAACATTCCTAAGGTATAGAGCTGACTGGGTCACATCCTGCTAAAAGACCTCCCTTTCTGCCTTGATGATAAAATACAGAAATTCCCATCCTAATTTTTAGGGCCTCTCATTATGTGGCTTCCACTTACCTTTCTAGACTTCACATTATAGTACCTGCCCTACCATATGTACAGAGGATACTTTCCAAGACATATATTGGATGGCTGAAAATGCTTATATATACAAATACCTATTTGTTAACCCTGGATAACTGAATCAGCAAATACCAAATCAGAGGATATAGGAGCACAATACAGGATACAGGAGTACTCCCCTACTTGCACATGTCCTACATTCCTGACAACTCTTTTTTTTTCTTTTCTGAATATGGTACTTCTTTCCCTCTTTGTGTTTCTGTTTAGGCTTTTCTTAATGCCTACAGTTCCATTCCTTATTAATTTTCATTTTTCAGAAGCCTTACCTCCCTTTAATGATACCTCAAGGTATCATTATCTCTATGAATTTTTTCTCTTGATTCCTCAGTTTTTTAGATTTTTGTTCCTTCTCAAAGTACTTTGTATTTATTTATCTTTGTGTATGTTATAGGCGCCAGTAGGATTGAAGCTACTCAAGGACAAGGGATAAGTAAGTTTTTACTCTTTTTATGTCCAGATCCTAGGGCAATAGCTCACAAACAGCAATAACTTATAATTTGCAAATTATATCTGATTGAGAAACCTTAGGCTCAGAGAGGAATCACAGATTTAGAGGTAGAAGAGACATGAAAGTCCACAAAGTCACATTCCCTTACCCTCATCTAGATAATTTTGATCCTAAAATCTTTAGCACAAGTACCACCTCTTCTAGGAAGATTTCCTTCATCTCCAAAGAGGACAGAGGTTTTTCCTTCATTTTGGACTTCACATTTTCACATTATCCCTTCATTTAAAAAACAAACAAACCTTATTGTCTTTTACTCTTTGTAGATTTACCATATTTCCTTTCCCATGAAGGCAGGAGTCACATCTTAATTATGTTGGCATTTTCTCCTGTCCATAGCATAGTTATCTGTGTTAAATTTAACCTTAAGAATTTGCCCTTTCTTTTTTTCCAGTAGTGTGTATATCCATTCCATACTTGTAGATCACAGACTCTCTTCATCTTTGTAGATGGTTTCATAATTGTTGTGGATAAAAAATAACACTACTGGTTGACTAAATCTCTGAAGTTTAGCCTTTCCATCCTAGCCAAACTCATGTTGTTTAGTCCACAGGTTATCTGTGGTCAGACCCACATTTCATTCATTCTTTGATTATGTGCTATCAATCATCTATTTTGTTCAAAGAATTAAGACTTTCGCTATCTCTTAAGAGTATATAAAATAGTGGTCAAGATGGCGGCTTAGAAGCTGCGAAAGTTCAGACCTCGGAAACCCTTCCTTACCGATTGCAAACTGAGTGCTCCTAGGACACCGAAATTCAAACTGAACAACAGGACAGACCGGGGAACCGTCCTCCCGGACCTGGATCAAAAGGTATGGCCCTCCAAAAGCCAGAACCCTAGATCACTCGGATCTAAGGGGCAGGCAGAAGGAAGGTCCCAGGACCCATCCCCCCTCCAACCCAGAGTGCTGAGCCCACTGCAGCAGCGGGAACCTCAGGGCCAGCAAAAGGGCCTCAGGGCTGGCTATTCTGAAGGATTCACCTTGAAAGCAACCTGAGCCAGTCCCAACACAGCACCCAACACAGATGGCAGGGAAACATAGAGAGAAGGGGGAAGCCTGTAGTCCCCTGGCTGGGTCCTTCCATCTGAGTCTCAAGGGAGGTTCCAGCTTTAGGGCACCAGCTAAACCCAATCCCATCAGGAGCCCTCAAAGCTACTGAAAGGACAGAAACCTCAGGGCCAGCAAAGGTGTTGCTCCAAAAAGCTTACCTTGAAAGTAACCTGGGCCAGTCTCTGGGCATTCAACACAGATGGTAGAGGAGGAGGGTTTTTTTTTTGTTTGTTTGTTTGTTTTTTGGTTTGGGGATCATTCCACCCACACCAGCTGAACTTAATCCAATCAGGAGCCCTCAGAACCTAGGGAGCCAAGGACCCCTCCCCACTTAGAGAGCAGGGTCTTTGGAAAGAACAGGGCTGGCAAAGGAGTTGCTCCAAAGGGCATTCCTTGAAAGCAACCTGGGCCAGTCTCAGGGCATTCAAAACAGATTGTGGAGGAGGAGTTTTTTTTTGCTTCAGGGCTCGTTAGGCCCAAACCAGCTGAACATAATCCCATCAGGAGCCCTCAGAGCCCAGGTAGGCAATGACCCCTCCCCCCTTAGAGAGTAGAGTCTTCTGAAAAAACAGAAACCTAGAGGCGGGGTCAAGATGGCAGCCTAGAAGGAGCATAGACCTGGAAGCCTGGTCAGAGCTTTGGAGATCCTCCATATTTGCTCCAGCCATCCAGGAAATTTAAAACTCAGAGTAAACCCAGCCCAACTAAGCTGAACTCAGTCCCATCAAAAGTCTCCAGAACTCAGGGAAGCCCAGGCTCCCCACCCATCCTCATTGACTACTGGACTTTAAGTCAATCAAAAGCCTCCAGAGGACAGGGAAGTTCAAACCCCCAACA
This sequence comes from Monodelphis domestica, assembly GCF_027887165.1. NCBI lineage: Eukaryota > Metazoa > Chordata > Mammalia > Didelphimorphia > Didelphidae > Monodelphis > Monodelphis domestica. The sequence goes on along the minus strand of NC_077233.1, from coordinate 141,395,402 downwards.
ACCCTCCCTCAGAGACTACACCAAGAGATCTTCTGTTAAAGTTCCAAGAGGGGAGACTGATAGAAGTCCCCAAAAAACAAAAAAAAATGAGAGGAACAAGAGCACAGACAAATACGGGGAGTAAAGAAGGGGTGAATTTGAGCAAACAACAGAAAAAGAAGAAAGAAACTACAATAGACAGCTACTATTCAGCAAATGGAACAGAGGGGGAGAGATCAGCAAACGATAAACCAGAAATCCCAGCGAATTGGTTACAGGTTGTGGAGGAACTCAAAACACAAATAAGAGAGGCTGAAGACAATTGGGAAAAGAACTTAAAAATTAAGATAAGTCATCTGGAAACAGAGGCACTTGAACTAAAATGAGAAAATAGTGTCTTGAAAGCCAAAATCAACCAGCTGGAAAATGAGGCAAAGGAGATGAAAGATGAGGCAAAGGATATAAAAGACTAGGTAAAGAGGATGAAAGAAGATCTTCAAAGAAAATCAGACCAGAAGAAAAAAGACGACCAAAAAGCCAGAGATTAAATCCAATCATTAAGAACCAGAATAAAACAACTAGAATCAAGTGACCTCACAAGGCAGTAGGACACTATAAAACAAAACAAAAAGAATGAAAAAATTGAGGAAAATGTGAAGCATCTCATTCACAAAACAGACAATTTAGAAAATTGTTCAAGAAGAGACAATTTAAGAATAATTGGACTACCAGAAGACCATGACAAAAGAAAAAGCCTGGACATGATACTAGAGGAAATTATCCAGGAAAACTGTCCCGAGATCCTAGAACAAGAGGGGAAAGTGGAGATTGAAAGAATCCACAGATCACCCCCTGTATTTAATCCCCAACTGACAACACCCAGAAATGTTATAGCCAAATTCAAAAACAATCAGATGAAAGAAAAGATATTACAAGCTGCCAAGAAGAAGCCATTCAGATACCATGGAAACACGGTGAGGTTAACACAGGATCTGGCTGCATCCACACTGAAGGACCAAAAGGCATGGAATACGATATTCCGGAAAGCAAGGGAACTAGGTCTACAACCAAGAAAAAAAACCCCATCAAAACTGACTATATTCTTACAGGGGAAAGTATGGTCATTCAATACAACAGAAGAGTGCCAAGCATACATAAATAAAAGACCAGACTTGAACAGAAAATTTGATGTCCAATGACAGAACTCAAGAGAATCATCAAAAGGTAATTAAAAAGAGGGGGAAAAAACAAACAAAACAACAAAAAAATTTTAAGAGACTCAATAAGTTAAAATGATATGTATCCATATAAGAAAAGAGGTCATTGGTAACTCTTAAAAACTGTTGCTATCACCTGAGCAGCTAGAAGAATTACACTCAGAGGGAACAGTGACAAACTGTATAGGATGAAAGGACAAGACATAAATAGGTACATAGATATATGCATGCATAAATACATATACATGTGTATGTATATATATGTATATATACATGATGAGAGCTAAAAAAGAAAAGAGGTTATGACTAAAAGAAATGGGAAAAGAAACAAATGGGAGTAAATTTATATGTCACAAAGAAGCTCATGGTGGGAGGGGGGAGAACATCGATACACTGGAAGGGTAAAGGGGTTGGAGACAGGAAATACTCAACTCTTATGTACTTTGAAACTGACCCAAAGAGGGAAGAACAATCCAATCCTTTGGGGAAGAGAATAGATTTTCGCCCTATAGGGGAGTAGAAGGGTAAAAAAAGGACTGGTGGGGAGGGAAGCAGTATAAGGGAGGGAGAGGGTGGGGGGGGAATTTTAAAAAGACTACAGGGGAAAATAAGGGAGGGAATAAGAAGGGAGGGGGGCAGAAAGGGAAGTAAAATAAGGGAGGGAACGGGGTGGGGGGGACTGACTATAAACAAACATTGGTATAGAAGGAAATAGTGAAAGAAGAAAAGGCAGGACCAGGAGTAGAAATCAAAATGCTGGGAAGTACACAGCTAGTAATCATAACTATGAATGTGAATGGAATGAACTCATCCATAAAACGCAAGTGAACAGCAGAGTGGATTAGAATACAAAACCCTACCATATGCTGTCTGCAAGAAACACACATAAGGAAGCTAGATACGCATAGGGTGAAAGTAAGAGGATGGAGCCAAACCTATTGGGCATCAAATGACAAAAAGAAGGCAGGAGTAGCAATCATGATATCAGACAAAGCCAAAGTAAAAATAAATCTAGTTAAAAGAGATAGGGAAGGTAATTACATCCTGATAAAAGGCAGTATAGACAATGAGGAAATATTTGTACTCAATATGTATGCACCAAATGGCAGAGCATCCAAATTTTTAAAGGAGAAACTGGAGGAGCTCAAGGATGAAATAGATAGAAAAACTCTACTAGTGAGAGATCTGAACCTTCCCCTATCCAAACTAAATAAATCAAATCAAAAAAATAAATAAGAAAGAGGTGAGAGAAGCAAATGAAATCTTAGAAAAATTAGAGTTAGTAGACATATTGAGAAAAATAAATAGGGACAAAAAAGAATACACCTTCTTTTCAGCAGTACATGGTACATTCACAAAATTTGACCATGTACTAGGGCACAAACTCATTGCAAACAAGTGCAAAAGGGAAGAAATAATAAATGTAACCTTCTCAGACCACAATGCAATAAAAATAATAATTAGTAAGGGTACATGGATAGATAAATCAAAAATTAATTGGAAATTAAACAATATGATTCTCCAAAACCAGCTAGTTAAAGAACAAATCATAGAAACAATTAATAACTTCATTGAAGAAAATGACAATGGTGAGACATCCTTTCAAAACCTATGGGATGCAGCCAAAGCAATACTCAGGGGGGAATTTATATCCTTGAATTCATATATAAACAAATTAAGAAGGGCAGAGGTCAATGAATTGGGCATGCAAATTAAAAAACTAGAAAGCGAACAAATTAAAAATCCTCAGATGAAGACTAAATTAGAGATCCTAAAAATCAAAGGAGAAATTAATAAAATTGAAAGTCAAAGAACTATTCATTTAATAAATAAGACTAGAAGCTGGTACTTTGAAAAAACAAATAAAATAGACAAAGTACTAGTCAGTCTAATTTAAAAAAGGAAAGAAAAAACCAAACTGACAGTATCCAAGATGAAACAAGAGACCTCACCTCTAATGAAAAGGAAATCAAGGCAATCATTAAAAATGACTATGCCCAATTATATGGCAAAAAATATGGCAATCTAAGTGATATGGATGAATACTTACAAAAATATAAATTGCCTAGACTAAAAGAAGAAGAAATAAATTACCTAAACAACCTCATATCAGAAAAAGAAATTGAACAAGCCATCAAAGAACTCCCTAAGAAAAAATCCCCAGGTCCAGACAGATTCACAAATGAATTCTATCAAATATTCAAAGAACAGCTAACCCCAATACTATACAAACTATTTGACAGAATAAGCCAAGAAGGGGTTCTACTAAATTCTTTTTATGAAAGAAAAATGGTACTGATCCCAAAGCCAGGCAGGTTAAAAACAAAGAAAGAAAACTATAGGCCAATCTCCCTAATGAATATAGATGCAAAAATCTTAAATAGGATAGTAGCAAAAAGACTCCAGCAAGTCATCACAAGGGTTATCCACTAAGATCAGTTAGGATTCATACCATGAATGAAAGGATGGTTCAATATTAGGAAAACCATCCACATAATTGACCATATAAACACTCAAACCAACAAAAAAACCACATGATTATCTCAATAGATGAAAAAAGCCTTTGACAAAATACAACACCCATTCCTATTGAAAACACTAGAAAATATAGGAATAGAAGGGTCATTCCTAAAAATAATAAACAGTATATATCTAAAACCATCAGCTAATATCATTTGCAATGGGGATAAACTAGATGCATTCCCAATAAGATCAGGAGTCAAACAAGGATGCCCATTATCACCTTTATTATTTAATATTGTACTAGAAACACTAGCAGTAGCAATTAGAGAAGAAAAAAGAAATTGAAGGTGTTAAAATTGGCAATGAGGAGACCAAGCTCTCACTCTTTGCAGATGATATGATGATTTACTTAAAGAATCTCAGGGAATCAACTAAAAAAGTAATTGAAATAATCAACAACTTTAGCAAAGTTGCAGGATACAAAATAAACCTACATAAGTCATCAGCATTTCTATATATCTCCAACCCAGTTCAGCAGCAAGAATTAGAAAGAGAAATTCCATTTAAAGTCATCTGAGACAATATAAAATACTTAGGAATCTATCTGCCGAGACAAACACAGGAACTATATGAACACAACTACAAAACACTCTCCACAGAATTAAAACTAGATCTAAACAATTGGAAAAATATTGATTGCTCATGGGTGGGACAAGCTAACATAATAAAAATGACCATCCTACCCAAATTTATATATCTATTTAGTGCCATACCCATTGAACTACCAAAAAACTATTTTACTGAATTAGAGAAAACCATAACAAAGTTCATTTGGAAGAATAAAGGATCAAGGCTATCCAGGGAAATAATGAAAAAAAATACAAAGGAAGGTGGCCTTGCAGTCCCAGATCTCAAACTATATTACAAAGTAGCAGTCATCAAAACAATTTGGTACTGGTTAAGAGACAGAAAGGAGGATCAGTGGAATAGACTTGGGGTAAATGACCTCAGTAAGACAGTCTTTGACAAACCCAAAGACCCCAGCTTTTGGGACAAAAATTCAGTATTTGATAAAAACTGCTGGGAAAATTGGAAGACAGTGTGGGAGAGATTAAGTTTGGATCAATACCTCACACCCTACACCAAGATAAACTCAGAATGGGTGAATGACTTGAACATAAAGAAGGAAACTATAAGTAAATTAGGTGTGAACACAGAATAGTATACATGTCAGACCTTTGGGAAGGGAAAGATTTTAAAACCAAGCAAGACTTAGAAAGAATCACAAAATATAAAATAAACAATTTGGACTACATCAAATTAAAAAGGTTTTGCACAAACAAAACCAATGTAACTAAAATTAGAAGGAAAGCAACAAATTGGGAAACAATCTTCATAACAAAAACCTCTGACAAAGGTCTAATTACTCAAATCTATAAAGAGCTAAACCGGTTGTACAAAAAAATCAAGCCATTCTCCAATTGAAAAATGGGCAAGGGACATGAATAGGCAATTTTCAGTTAAAGAAATCAAGACTATTAATAAGCACATGAAAAAGTGTTCTAGATCTCTTATAATCAGAGAGATGCAAATCAAAACAACTTTGAGGTATCACCTCAAACTTAGCAGATTGTTCAACATGACAGCAAAGGAAAGTAATGAATGCTGGAGGGTATGTGGCAAAGTCAGGACATTAATGCAATGCTGGTGTAGGTGTGAATTGATCCAACCATTCTGGAGGGCAATTTGGAACTATGCCCAAAGGGCGATAAAAGACTGTCTGCCCTTTGATCCAGCCACAGCACTGCTGGGTTTGTACCCCAAAGAGATAATAAGGAAAAAGGCTTGTACAAGAATATTCATAGCTGTGCTCTTTGTGGTGGCCAAAAATTGGGAAATGAGGGGATGTCCTTCAATTGGAGAATGGCTGAACAAACTGTGGTATATATTGGTGATGGAATACTATTGTGCTAAAAGGAATAATAAAGTAGAGGAATTCCATGGAGACTGGAACAACCTTCAGGAAGTGATGCAGAGCAAGAGGAGCAGAACCAGGAGAACATTGTACACAGAGACTGAGACACTGTGGTACAATCAAAGGTAAGGGACTTCTCTAGTAATGGCTTTACAATGTCCCTGAACAACCTGCAGTGATCTACGAGAGAAAAAAAAAAAACTTTCCTCAAGCAGAGGACAAACTGAGGGAGTAAAAACACCGAGGAAAAGCAACTGCTTGACTACAGAGGTTGAGGGGACATGATCGAGGAGAGAAGCTAAATGAGCGCCCTAATGCAAATACCAACAACAAGGAATGGGTTCGGAGCAAGGACACATGTGATACCTGGATGAATCGCCGGTGGGGTAGGGAAGGTGTGGAGGGGGTTTGGGGGGAAGGAAAAGAAAATGATCTGTTTCCAATGAACAATGTATGAAAATGATCAAATAAAATAATGTTTAAAAAAAAAGAATTAAGACTTTCCCGGATCTAAGTGTACAGAGATACCTGCAAGGAACTTACTCTAGGATACTCAAGACCGCATTATCTTGACAGAACCTACCAGAGTTTGTATTTTGTTGGTGTAGCCTTCACTAGCCTAGGGCAACAACATATTATAGTGGGAGATTGGAGGAGGAAGGGGAAAGGCAAGGGAATGAACATTTATATGGTGCCTACATGTACCAGGCACTGTGTCAAGCATTTTACAAATATTTCATTTGATACTTACTACTCTGCAAATGAAGTGCCATTATTATTCCCATTTTACAGTTGAGGGAATGAGGCAAACAGAAGTTAAGATGCCCAAAGTCATAGAGTTAATCTCTGAGACTCATTTCAACTGAAATCTTCCTGATTTTAGGTCTAGCACTTTACCCACTGATCTACCTAACTGCTTTAATGGATGGATAACTTTATTGGAGGTACAAATGCATTGTGTCATAGTCAATAGCCTGCTGGCCTTGGAGTCAGGAAGATTTAGATTAAAATTCTGCCCCAGCCAGTTATTCACAGTGTGATCATTAATAATAGTGCCTATCACACAGGGTTGTTTTGAGGCTCAAATGAGGTAATATATTAAGATAATGTATGTTGTGTTCTTTACAAGCATTAAAATATTTATAAATGTTGTTTTTGCAGATACTTAATGTATGATTGTTGAACAAATAAGGAAGAAAAATAGAAGTGAGGGCTCTATGCTAAGGGTGGCAATGTAAAATAATATGGCCTTTTGTTGTTTCTAACAAACTGACCATAATTTATTGGCCTTATGAAAGCTGATGCCTCCGAAGTGGTGACCATAAAAAACTACAACTTATTCTATTGATTTGGCCATTAGCCACAGTATTTCTTTGGGGAGAGGTTTCAGTGATAGTTTATGGACCCTAAAAGAAAGCATTCTTGTAATGTTATAACCACTCTCTGTATTTAGGGCTTGCATTCTCTGAAGAATTATAATAACTCTCCACAACTTTTACTCTGTGTACATGACTTGGCCCCTCAGAGCCATGGGGCAAGGCAGTGAGTCCTGAGCTATCAATTAGCTCATCTCAGCAGTGACTGCTGCTCTTCAACCTTGTTTTGTAGACACTTGTAGACCTGTATTACAACTGCCTCCAGACTTTTATCTGCCAGGGTTTGTTCTCTATGGCACCACCCTTCCTGAGTTCTCCTTCTCCAATGTCAATTCCTATCTCCCCAGAGGAGGATGGGAATCTCCAGTGAATGATCCATTTCTTTTCCTAGAATGATAATCCTCAGTGTAAGAGAACTCTCTACACTCCTCCATTGTCTCCTTTCCACTTCCTGCCCTACTCCATTGAATTTGTCCAGGTACAAGAATTCCTAGGTACAGTTCCTGTTGGGTATAATTAAGTTGGTGAAAAACACATTCTTGATGCATGGGAAATGCAACCTTGATCAATATTCCCAGAGAATAGCTACACTAATGTCAACTCTGGCAAACAAAGGAGGCAAAATATTAACTGTTAACCAAGCCCTGAAAAGGCTTTGTAATCAACATGGTTAAGTTTGACAGGCGGATGTCAACTCCACTCTCCTGACCAAATTATAGAATAAATGTTTGACTCTTTCTTGAAAGGCAAATATTGTCTCTGAATTAAAGTGACACTGTCTACAAACAATTTCCAAGGATTCTAATAGGTCATTAAGTTTAACTATATCAGAACTCTGCCATATTTTCCCCCTTTTGTAACCATGGAGGAAGAAACAACAAAAAAAAAATCCCTTGAGAACCCAGTGTTGAAAGAAACTAGGACAGTATTGGCTGCCCTGTTCTAGACAGACTGGGTAATGGAATGATCATAATTATCTGGATTTGTGAGTTATCCCCCTACTGTTACCACTCATATTTCTATAGAACATTAAGCTTTTCAGAGTGTTTCCCTTGTAGCAGTCCTTGGTAGTTAGGGCAAATATTGGACAGACTGAGACTTTGAGTGAATTTTCCCAAGGACATCCAGCTATTAAGTTTCTGATGTAGGATTCAAACTCAGGTCTCCTTGACTCTTAAGCCTAAAATTCTAAGGCCAGGTTGCCTTTCATAAGAGTATAGGGTTCATGAGTAAGTGGATGATGCACTGATAATTCTTGTTCCTAGGAACACCAATTAAAGCCACCATTTATTGCTATGTCTACATGGATAGCATAAAATGAAGAGGATGAGGCAATTATATAGATATTTCCAGGTATTTGGAAAACAAGTAAACAAACAATATTTCATTGATTTTTCAACCAAACAAATTTTTTAAAAAATTCCAGATGTCCAAGATCTGTTTTGGCTAAAGTCGCTGGATGAGGCAAAAGAATGTTTAATTTGGGTCTAGGTTATCAGATAATCCAGCTCTTTAGTGATCATTGTGAAATCTGATAGTTGAAAGGCTCTTAGAAAATTTGTGGTTATGGTCTTAATGACTGTTTAGGTCAAACTTTCTGCCAGCAAGAGAATAAAATAATAACAATCACAGCTTTCATTTCTGTAGTTAGTCTACATACCAGACTGCTTTAATAGCTAGCATTTATATAGAGCTTTAAGGGTTGTAATAATTTATATATTTATTTATACATATAAAATGTTCCTATATTCATATTTTTTCATTTGTTCCTCCCAGCTACCTTGTCACATAGGTATTTTATTACTGCCATTTTATAGAGGAAAAACTATAGCTTATAGGCTAAGTGACTTGCTTGGGATCATATAAGAAAGGACTTTAAAGGATAATATGAAATATTGTACAATGTGGAGAGTTAGTCTCAAAGGTAGGAAGATCTGGATTCAGTTCTTGCCTCTGACTCATACTTGCTAGGTGATCCTTTGTTGTTCAGTCATTTTTCAATCATATTGGACTCTTCATGACCCTTGCCCCCCAGTTTGGGGTTATCTTGGCAAAGATATTGGAGTGGTTTGATATTACCTTTTCCAGTGTGTTTTACAGATGAGGAAACTGAGGCAAACAGGAATAAGTGATTTGTCTGGGGTCTTTTGACTAGTAAGTCATAAGGCCAGATATGAACTAAGGAAGATGAATTTTCCTGATTCTAAATTCAGCACTCAATCTAGCTGCTCCTAGGTGACTGTAGGCAAGTCATTTAAACTCTCAATGCTCTAAGTAACTCAAGAATACTAGCTTTCAGAGAAGGTACCAACATGTATTGGTCAAGGGAATTTCCTACCTGGAGAATCTCCCTACAATACTAACAAAATTACATGTACAGTCCTTATCCTTTTCCTCACAAGAGTCCCTTGTGAGAGTGAGGATCTTCATTGCATAATTAGAGAAAATGAAGCCAGGGGACTCAGACATTGGCCTCCAAGGTCATGGAGAGAATAAGAGATGAGGATGATAGCTTGTGTTTAAGTTAAAGGAGATGCCAAATTTATTTTTTATAGAGATTTTTTCTTTTTTTTAATTTACCATTTACATGTAATAATAAATTTCTACTTAAATTTTCTGAAGTTATATGATCCAAATCATATCCCTCCCTCCTTTCCTTCCCCTCTCCCAGAAGTGGCAAGCAATTCAATCTGAGTTATACATGTACCATGCAAAACTTTTTCATATTGTTCATTTTTGTAAGAGAATAATTATATAAAACCCAAATAACAAAACAAAACCCAAATAAACTTAAATGAAAAATTGCATGCTTTGATTTGCTTTCCAACCCCATCAGTTCTTTTTCTGGAGGTGGATAGCATTCTTTTTCTTAAGTTCCTTAGAATTGTTCTGGATTGTTGTATTGGTGAAAGTAGCCAAATTTATTCCAATTGGTCATTACACACTATTGCTGTTACTTTGTACACTGTTCTTCTGAGTCTGCTTATTTCACTCTGCATCAGTTCATGTAGGTCTTTCCAGCTCTTCCTGAAATCATCCTGTTCATTATTTCTTAGCACAATAGTATTTCATATTATCATCTACTACAATTTGTTTAGCCATTTACTAATGTGCTGGAAATCCCTTCAGTTTCCAATTCTTTGCCACCACAAAAAGAGTAGCAATAAGTATTTTCGTACAAATCTGCCTTTTCCCTTAAAAAAAATGTTTGGGGGGGTACAGACCTAGTAGTAGTAATACTGGATCAAAGGTATGTATTATTTTATTTCCCTTTGGACATTGTTCCAAATTGCACTCCAGAATCATTGGATCAGTTCACAACTCTACCAACAAAGCTATTAGTGGTCCAATTTTGCTATATCTCTTGTAACATTTATCAATTTCCTATACTATCATATTGGCCAAAGGTGTGAAGTAGTACTTCAGAGTTGTTTTAATTTGCATTTCTCTAAACAAGAAAGATTTAGAACATTTTTTTTCATATGATTATTGATAGTTTTGATTTCTTCATCTGAAAATTGCTTGTTCATATCTTTGACCACTTGTCAATTGGGAAATGACTTGTATTCTTATAAATTTGGCTTAGTTCCCTATTATATATGAGAAATGAGACCTTCATCAGAGAAATTGGTTATAAATTCCACCTCCCCCCTCCCAGTTTGTTGTTTCCCTTCTAATCTTGGTTACATTGGTTTTGTTTGAATCAAAACTTTTAAATTTAATATATTCAAAATTATTTGTTTTATATCTTATAATGTTCTCTATCTCTCATTTGGTCATACATTCTTCCCTTCCTCATAGATCTGACAGGTAAATTAAATCCTATATTTATTTTGACGTTATCTTGGTTTAGGGTGTGAGACATTGGTCTATACCTAATTTTTGCTATACTTTTTTTTTTGTTTGTTTTCTAGTTTTCCCAGCAATTTTTGTCAAATAGTGAATTCTTATCCCAAAAGCCAGGATCTTTGGGTTTATCAAACACTAAGTTCCTGAGGTCATTTACCCCTGCTCTATTCCACTGATCCACCATTTTATTTCTTAGCCAGGACCAGATTGTTTTGATGATTATTGCTTTACTGTACAATTTAAGATTTGGTACTGCTAGGCCACCGTTCTTTGCATTTTTTTCTCTAATTCCCTTGATATTCTTGATTTTTTATTCTTCCAGATGAATTTTGTTATTATTTTTTCCAATTCTATAAAAGAGTTTGAGTGGTATGGCACTGAATAAGTAAATTAATTTAGGTAGGATTGTAATTTTTATTATTTTATCTTGGCCTACCCATGAGCAATTAATTCTTTCCCAGTTGTTTATATCTAGGTTTATCTGTGTGAAAAGTGTTTTAAAATTGTCTTCATATAATTCTTATAAATAGATTCCTAAGTGTTTTATATTGTCTAGAGTGATTTTTAAATGAAATTTAACTTTCTAACTGCTGGACTTTGTTGGAAATATGTATAGAAATGCTTATGATTTATGTGGGTTTAGTTTATATCCTCCAACTTTGCTAAAGTTGAGATGCTGAATATAGATAGCACATAAGTCCTCCCCTCTTAAATTTTGCCAAAGATGTCAAGGGGTTATAAAAATTAATCCATTGACAAGCCTTTGTTAAGTACTACTATGTGTCAGACACTGCTTAATGCTGGGAATCCAGAAAAGAAGGTAAAAGACAATCCTTGCTCTCAAGGGGTTTACTCTATTGGGAAAGACAACATACAATCAATTATGAACAAATAAGATATAGTCAGATAACAGGAGATAATCTCAGAAGGAAGGTATGGAAACTGAGTTTGGAGAGTCTTTTAGAAGGTAAGATTTTCCTTGACACATGAGGAAAACCAGAAGGTATAGAAAAGAAAGGAGAGATTTCTAGGCATTTGGAGCAGCCAAATGGAGATGAAGGGGCAGGTAGGTGACTCAATAGAAAGCCAGGCCTGGAGATAGGAGATCTGGGATTCAAATTTGGCCTCAGACATTTCTTAGCTATATGACCCTGGACAAGTCACTTAACCACAATTGCCAAGCCTTTCCCAGTCTTCTGATTTAGAACTGATACTTAGTATTAGTAAGGGATTTAAAAAAAGAGAGAAAAAGAAATAGGAGAGGAAGTGTCTTGTGTGAGTAATAACAGATTAGTGTCACTAGATCACATGGAGAGAGGAGGTAAAAAGACTAAAAAGAAAAGGTAAGAAAGAGTCAAAATGTGAAGGAATTTAAAGGTCAAAATTAGGATTTTGTATTTGATTTTAGAGATTATATAATCAAGAATAGAAGGAATAAGATTGACTACATACAGAATTTAGAAAAATTATGTTTTGAGATAGCCCCTTCCATTTTTGGATGAATTCAGATAATAAAAAAAACTTTTAGTGAGAGAAAAATATTCCCCCTAACTTCTCTCTTATTCTAATTCTATCCCTGTAATTACACAAAAATTGACATGGTTTTGTGGAAAGAATGCTGGATCAACAACCATTCATTAGACAGATATTATGTGCTAAATACTGTGCTGAACCAATGGGTAAATGAAAAAAGGGAATAATAGCCCTTGCCCTCAAGGCATTTATATTCTAATGGAAGAGCTGATATGTAAACAAAGACATGCATGCAAGAGATATGCAGAGTATTTCTAATTTGCTTACTATATCTCTTTATGTCTAAGTCACATTTCCATTTTGATCTTGCTTTGGTAAATAGTGGGATAAGATATTGGTCACCATCTAGCTTCTGTCAGGCTGTTTTCTAATTTTCCCAACAATTTTTATCAAATAGTAAATACATTTTGCTGGAAAGGGTCTGTAAAAGGCTAGAAGAAAGGACTTAGTCCTTTGGGATAGCTCATATATATGTTTTTGTACAAACAATCATAATTCTAAAGCTAGAAAGGACCTTAGAGGTCTTCTAGGACAATTTCTTGATTTTGTAGATGAAGAAACTATGTTACATGGTTTTCCTAGAACTTTCCCTATAAAACAAGGTAGGTAGTAAAATATTATTATCATCATCCTCATTTTATCCTGGAGGAAACTGAGGCTAAATGATAGATCATATCTAAGACTTGTACTCCTCTCCCAATGTGCTGTTCTAAAAGAATGTTACATGTAAAAATTAAAATGAATATACAGTAACTTCAAATGTATTTTATAAGATTTATTAATAATTACTAGAAGTAACAAAATAAAAGTGTAACAAAATAAGACCATGTGCTCATCACTAATCTACCTGCTCAAACCAGCCTGCTCCACCAAAGTTGCTGACAGGAAGCAAAGAGAGCAAGACCAGGAACCACATCCAATTTATCTCCTGTCTACATCAGCATGAAACAACAGGAAGTCAGTGGGCTTCTGAGAATCTTAGTTGTTAGGGTAACAGATTTCTAATTACACACATATGTAAGGCAGATTAGACCTGTCCATTTGAGCACCAGGAGGGCAGTACTAGAAATGATGGGGAGCCCACAAAAAGGCAAATTTAAGTTTCAAATCAGGAAAATAACTACTAATTTAAATTTTTATTTTTTCTCAGTTATCTATAAAATAATTTAAAATATTTTAAAGAATTTTGAGTTCCAAATTCTCTTTCCCTTCTCTACTCACCCTGAGAAGGCAAGCCATTTGATATAGATTCTACATGTACAGTCATGCAAAACCTATTTTCATATAGGAAAATCTGTCTAACCATCAGAGCTATTCTGGAATGAAATGGGATATTTCCAGAGGTGGAGACTTCCTCCTCTTTGGATGTTTTCAAGCACTGGATGTCCACTTCTCAGACTTTCTGACATATGGTAGGTGTTTAATAAATGTTGATTTATTACAGTGGAGATTTCTTTGTTGTGTAGAAGATGGGTTAGATGTCAATTGAGGTCATTGAAAATGTGAGATTCTGTAATTCTCATTGGGAAAGGAGAGAGGCAAAGGAAAACCCATTTGCAGGTAGGAAAGACTTGTATGTATCAACCAAGATCAGTAACCCAGAATGTGGGTCATGGATGAAAAAAGGCCAGAGACGGGAGGTGGAGACTAGAATCAGAGGGATTAAGGCAAATATAATAACAATGTTTGAGGTCTATTAAAGGCATGCTTGGTGGTGTTGGCAGCTATAGTTCAGTCATCCTATTTCACAAAGAGTTCTTTGAATCACATATACTGTGAGTGCAAACACATTTCTATGCCTGTCCTTGTCCTCCAATTTCCTTCTAATACCCTTTACTTGTAAGGCTACCATCATTGTTCTCTAAGACTGTGGTAGAGCATAAATAGTCCTGGACAAGGTCTCACAAGGTTTATGTTATCGGCTCCTTCTTAGAACTGGTTAAGGGTTGTTCACATTCCATTTCAAAGGATTTTATCTTTCAGTACTTTCAAAAGGAGGGCAGCTAGGTGGTACAGCAGATGAGTGCTGGGCCAGGAGTCAGGAAGAGGAAGTCAAATTCGGTTTCAGACATTTACTAGCTATGTGACCCTGCAAGTCATTAAACTCTGCTGATTTCCTATCTGTAAGATGAACTGGAGAAGGAAATGGCAAATCATCCCAGAATCTTTGCCAAGAAAACCTCAAGTGGAGTAATGAAGAGTTAGACACAACTCTAAAATGACAGACAACAAGTTTCTAAATTTCTCTGATGAGGGAACTTCAAACCAAATCGCCAGACTACCTGAATCCTTGTGTTTAGAAATCTGCTGCACAAGAGTCCTACCTCTTTCCTTTTTCTCTTGCTGATGCTTTCATCTCTTAGTGTCCATTTCTAGAATCTACATCCTTCTTTTCCTCCATATCCCAGATTTGTTACACTTTCAAACACCAGGTAAATTTTCCAGGGTTCTCTGCCTCTTTCTTCCTTCCTCTTTCCCTTCTTCCCCTTCCCCTTCCTCCTCTTCTAATCTTCTTTCTTCTTCTTCACAAATGACATACAATTGTGTAAATTCAGAAATAATATACAAGGGAACAACAATTAAAAGCCTGACAAAACTAATCACCTTAGATCCAGATTAAAATGAACCAGAATTCTTACTTACTCTACCTAGATTCTGTTTTTAAATGATTGACTTAAAGCTAGAAGCGGTTTTAGGGATCATTTAATCCAACTATGCCATTTTAGATCTTAACCTTTCCTCCCCCCCCCCCCCCATTACCTGTCTATTTGTTGAGATTCTGCTCTGCTCTTGCAGTGGAGGGAGTGCTGTTACAAGCTTGCAGTGCAGATTTCTCTGGTACTTGGAGTAGTCCTGTAGTCTTAGAGACCCTCAGTGTACACTTCAGGGGATGGACTGGCTGACTTCTTGAGGGGAAGCTTGCAGTAGTTTTTCCAGCTGGATTCTGCTTCCCCTGCTTTCAGTTTTTCTGTTGTCTTCTGTATTGGGCTATTCTTTGTGCTTCCCTTTCATAATCTCAAGTCATGGGGAAGGGGGTAGGAGGCAAGTAGGGCTAGCACTGGGTTGCTCTTTCCACTGTGCCATCTTATTGCCTCATGCTGTGTAATGCTGCTCCCTAACTGCTGTTTTGTTGCCCTAGGCTGTCTGGCAGCTCCTAGGGCTGTTTTCTTGCTCTACCTTTTTCTTTCCTCAGGCCATGTGGAATTAGTTAAGACTGGCCTTTAGCTGCTCCCTCCTTTGCTGGTTTGATTGCCTAAGGCTTCATGGGTGAGTAGGGGCTGCTCCATGTGGTATGCACTCTGAAAGCTCCCTCCTGTCCCCAAGCAGCCCACACTGGGCTACTCTCCCCTCTCACCCCAGTGAGATGTGTCCCTTCTGCTCGCCTTTATGTTCAGATGCTTTATTTTCTATTTTTGTGTGTTTGGAGAGTTTGACCAAGCTGTGTGTCCCTTGCTCCACCATCTTAGTTCCCAGCATGCATCTCTCTCCATCCAATCAGTGAAGTAGCCAGTCAGCTAGTCAACTGGTATGTATTAAATATTTCCTATGTGCTAGATATTGTATTAATCATCGGGGATATAAAGAAAGGCAACCCTCCCCAAAACAACAACAACAACAAACCCCTCAAAAGGAAGTGCTTTAAATAAGGTCAAATGGAGCCAGTGGCAGAGCAGGGATTGGAATCCAGGTCTTCTCATTCTGAATCCAGTACTCTCTTCATCAGAATTATTTTGATAAATATTAAGTGGCTTTCTAGAATAATAAAAGAGAATACATGAAATACTTTTAAGTTTAATATGCAACATGGTGATATAGTCGATAGAGTACTGTGTCTGGATACAGGAAGACCTGAGTTTAAATCTGGCCTCAGGATTTATGAAAAAGAATGCTATCCACCTCCATAGAAAGAACTGTTGGAGTCATCTTTCACATCAGTGTATCTTTGGTTTTATTTTGAGGAGTCTGTATGAGTGTGCTCTTATAATGACCAACATGTATGAGTGTTTTACATGACAATAAAAAATAAAAATTTAATTAAGAAAAAAGAGAGGGGAAAAGGGGAAAAAAAAACAAATCTGACCTCATGTATCTCCTAGCTTTGCAACCCTGGCCAAGTAACTTAACCCTATTTACCTCAGTTTCCTAATCTGTAAAATGAAATGGAGAAGGAAATGGCAAACCACTTCAGTATCTTTGCCAGGAAAATCCCAAATAGGGTCACAAAGAGTTGAACCTGACTGAAATGACTGAATAACAACAGCAATGCATTACTAACATTTCCTCTACTAAGTTATTAAGTCTAGAAGTCAAGCAAATAAATCAGCCCCTGCTGTGTAATGTTTTGTGATTTCTGAGGTATAAATGCTCACATTGAAAATTGGATAATTAGCTCTTGACAGTCAGTTGGAGATGGCTTCAACACACCCCTAACTAAACAAGACTGTCAGGCCTAGTTTGGTCCATCATGATTCTCGCTGGGCACTGTATATTCCAAAATGTAGAAATTCCATATGTGGAAATTCCATATGTGAAAGATAGCTCTTATCACCAAAACACCTAGACCACCACACCACAAGTTTGGGATTAACCCACCTCAGTACTCTGGGTTGAAGCCATTGTTCCATTCTATAGCTTCAGGCTCACTCAGATATTCAGGAGACTTTTTAGAAAGAGGTCAGAGTTTGGAATTAAAGATTTGGATTCAAATTCTACATCAGATATTAATTAGATATGTAATACTAGACAAGTCACTCAACTGTTCCTTATTTTCTCTTCTGTTAAATGAAGGATTTGGATTTGGTTCATAATATTCCTTCCAGCTATTATGATCTTTGATCCTATGATTAAGGATGGATTCTTTGTGAGACATTACTGAATAATCATTCAAATAATTACTTGTCTTTCTCCCTACCATTGAAAATGGGGGAAAGGAGAGGTAGAATGTCCACATAAAATTTAGGTTTCCCCCATCATCTCAAAAATAAAATACAATGTCTTTTTCAAATGTACACAGATATAGGCCATATATCACAAACTTAGAGAAATGAAATTACTTTCTCAGAGAAACAAGCCTAACAAGACAGAGGATTACAGGTTAATTTGGAGGTTGAAGGAACTTTAGAGAGATAATTTAATGCAACTCCTTCATTTTACAAACTAGAAAATTGATCCCCAAACAGGTGGAATAATTTGCTCAATATGAAACAAGTAGTATTTAGAAGAAGTTGGACTTACAAAACATCATTCATCACCAGAGCCATTGCTAAACATTTTGTCCTCCAGAGAAAATCCAATTGATTGCCTAGAGCAGTGATGGTGATGAACCTTTTAGAGACTGAGTGCCCTCAAGCTGCATGTATACTGCCCCCTAACCCCAGACAGGGGAGGGAGGTGGTGATCCCATTGGTCTGCTGGGCAGAGGGGCAGGTGATGGGAGAAATGTCCCATTGGACATGGAGAGGGGAAGGGAAAAGGTGCCATAGATTTGCCAACATGGATCTAGTGGTTGGATAGAATAAAAGACAATTCAATCACAGGAGCAGTTATGCTAGGAGAAGAGGCTAACTGTTCCTCAGGGAATCCATCCCTCATTCCCATTTGGGGGAAAACAGGGTCCTGAAGAGGAGTGCCATGATGACTGGCCTTTGAACATGGAAGCCTGGGATTGATTATACTACTTAGTAGCAAGCACAGAAGCAGAAAACCTCAAGGTCATATAATTGGATAGTGGTCATTATGGGAAGAAAACATATCTTCCTGGTGAGGAAGTGTGCCCTCATGGATGCTGGTGTCATAATGGTAAAACTCCATTTGTTTTGTCATAACTTTCAGTTCTGCTTTTCCACTATTAGAGTCAAGATTTGAACTCTGAATTCATTATTATCTTGCTAGAGCCCTGATGGATTTCTATCTGGAAAGAACCCTCAGAATCCCCATGGTCCTAGATTTCTGTATAGTTTAGTTCATCCATAATATCCTTCATTACTTCAATGGATTCATCATCTTATCAATATCTGTACTCTTTCCCCCTCTGCAGATCACAGCCCCTCCATACCTTCTCATACTTTGTTGTTTTTGAGGCAGCTACAGTGAGTAGAATGATGGACCTGGAGTTAATAATACCTGAGTTCAAATCCAGCTTCAAATACGTACTGACTGTATGACTAGGCAAATCACATTCTCTCCATAAGATTGTCTATAAGATAAGGAAAATAGGACTTCCGGTTAAGATGGCGGCTTAGAGAAAGCTGAAGTTCAGATCTCCGGAAAACCCTTCCCGACCGATCTCAAACTAGAAGCTCCTAAGGCGCCGAAATTCAAAATGATCAACAGCACAGACCCTGGGAACCCTCCTCCTGGACCTGGACCCGGTTCAAAAGGTACAGCTCCCCTTAAAAGCCAGAACCCGAGATCCCTCGGACCTCAGGGGTAGGAGCGCAGAGTCCAAGGCTCCCGGAAGCGGCAGCCGCGCCGGGCTCAGAGAGCAGGGTCTGAGGAACAACAACCCTCAGGGTCTTCTACCCAAGTCCCAGTCCGGGTGAAAGTTACTGCCTGGGGCCTCCGCTGCAAAGAGCCGGTTGGTCCGGGTGAAAGTTACTGCCTGGGGCCTCCGCTGCAGAGAGCTGGTCAAAACAACAGCAACCCTCAGGGCGGGCAAGACAGCCTCACGGGCTGGATCCTGCTATCCAAGTCTCAGTGAAAGTCTGTGCTCTCGGAGCTTGGGGAAGCGGCAGCCCATCCCCCCGCAGGCCGACGAAACAGCCTCACGGCCAGGGATTCTGAAGGCAACTTCCGGAAATCGAGCCAGGGGGAGAGTGTGGCCTCGTGGTCCGACCCTTCCATTCCAGTTCCAGTGAGGCATATTCAGTTTAACCCAGGGAACGCTCATAGAACCAACATCTGCCCAGGACTAAAGCCTCTGATCACCAGACAAAGACAAGAAAAGCCAATCCTCCACGTTCAGAGATGACAAACTCCACAGAAGCACAGAAGCCCCCAAATACCAAGAAAAATAAGAAGAAAGGGGCGACTCTGGACACATTCTATGGAGCCAAAATACAAAATACAGAGCAGATAGAAGAAGATATACAAGAAAATTCTCCAAAATCTTCCAAAGGAAATAGAAACTCTCCACAAACCCATGAAGAATTTGAATCAGAAAGGACCAAAAAGATGGAAGCCCTCTGGGAGGAAAAGTGGGAAATGATGCAAAAGAAATTCACGCATCTACAAAACCAGTTTGACCAAACTGTAAAAGAAAACCAGGCTTTAAAGCAAGAACTAATAAAGCAAAGCCAAAACACCAAGAAATTAGAAGAGAACATAAAATATCTCACCGACAAGGTGATAGATCTGGAAAACAGGGGGAGAAGAGAAAATTTAAGAATAATTGGACTCCCAGAAAAGCCAGAAATAAACACCAAACTGGACATGGTGATACAAGATATAATCAAAGAAAATTGCCCAGAGATTCTAGAACAAGGGGGCAATACAGCCACTGACAGAGCTCACAGAACACCTTCTACACTAAACCCCCAAAAGACAACTCCCAGGAATGTAATTGCCAAATTCCAAAGCTATCAAACAAAAGAAAAAATCCTACAGGAAGCCAGAAAAAGACAATTTAGATATAAAGGAATGCCAATCAGGGTCACACAAGACCTTGCAAGTTCTACGCTGAATGATCGTAAGGCATGGAACATGATCTTCAGAAAGGCAAGAGAGCTGGGTCTCCAACCAAGAATCAGCTACCCAGCAAAACTGACTATATACTTCCAAGGGAAAGTATGGGCATTCAACAAAATAGAAGACTTCCAACTTTTTGCAAAGAAAAGACCAGAGCTCTGTGGAAAGTTTGATACCAAAAATCAAAGAGCAAGGAATACCTGAAAAGGTAAATATTAAGGAAAGGGGAAAAATGTTATCTTCTTTTACTCAAACTCTCTTCTATAAGGACTACATTTATATCAACCTATGTATACTAATATGTGGGGAAAATGTAATGTATAAATAGGGGGTAAAGAAAGACCAAATAGAATAATGGTTCTCACACAAAGATTCACAGGGGAAGGGGAGGGGAAGAAAACTCCTATAAGAAGGAGAGGAAGAGAGGGGGGGGGGTTTACTTAAACCTCAATCTCAGGGAAATCAACTCTGAGAGGGAAAAACATCCAGATCCATTGGGATCTTGAATTCTATCTTACCCAACAAGGGTAAGGAGAAGGGAAAACCAAGGGGGGGAGGGGGAGAGGGAGAACAAAAAGGGAGGGAAAGAGAGGGGGGAGGGGGAGGGAACAAAAAGGGAGGGACTAAAAAGGGAAACATCAAGGGAGGGGACAAGGGGGACTGATTCAAAGTAAATCACTGGACTAAAAGGTAGAGCCGAAGAAGAAAAGGTTAGAATTAGGGAAGGCAATCAAAATGCCAGGGAGTCCACAAATGACAATCATAACTTTGAACGTGAATGGGATGAACTCACCCATAAAACGTAGACGAATAGCTGAATGGATTAGAATCCAAAACCCTACCATATGTTGTCTTCAAGAAACACACATGAGGCGGGTTGACACCCACAAGGTCAGAATTAAAGGATGGAGTAAGACCTTCTGGGCCTCAACTGATAGAAAGAAGGCAGGAGTGGTAATCATGATATCTGATAAAGCCAATGCAAAAATAGACCTGATCAAAAGGGATAGGGAAGGTAATTATATTTTGTTAAAAGGGACTATAGACAATGAGGAAATATCATTAATCAACATGTATGCACCAAATAATATAGCACCCAAATTTCTAATGGAGAAACTAGGAGAATTGAAGGAAGAAATAGACAATAAAACCATACTAGTGGGAGACTTAAACCAACCATTATCAAATTTAGATAAATCAAATCAAAAAATAAATAAGAAAGAGGTAAAAGAAGTGAATGAAATCTTAGAAAAATTAGAATTAATAGACATATGGAGAAAAATAAATAGGGATAAAAAGTAATACACCTTCTTCTCAGCACCACATGGCACATTCACAAAAATTGACCATACATTAGGTCACAGAAACATAGCACACAAATGCAGAAAAGCAGAAATAATGAATGCAGCCTTCTCAGATCACAAGGCAATAAAAATAATGATTAGTAATGGTACATGGAAAACCAAATCTAAAACCAATTGGAAATTAAACAATATGATACTCCAAAACCGTTTAGCTAAAGAAGAAATCATAGAAACAATTAATAATTTGATCAAGGAAAATGACAATGGCGAAACATCCTTTCAAACCTTTTGGGATGCAGCCAAAGCGGTAATCAGAGGCAAATTCATATCCCTGAAAGCTCATATTAACAAACAAGGGAGAGCAGAGATCAATCAATTGGAAATGCAATTGAAAAAACTCGAAAGCGATCAAATTAAAAACCCCCAGCAGAAAACCAAATTAGAAATCCTAAAAATTAAGGGAGAAATTAATAAAATCGAAAGTGATAGAACTATTGATTTAATAAATAAGACAAGAAGCTGGTACTTTGAAAAAACAAACAAAATAGACAAAGTACTGGTCAATCTAATTAAAAAAAGGAAGGAAGAAAAGCAAATTCACAGCATTAAAGATGAAAAGGGGGACAGCACCTCCAATGTGGAGGAAATTAGGCAATCATTAGAAATTACTTTGCCCAATTATATGGCAATAAATACACCAATTTAGGAGAAATGGATGAATATATACAAAAATACAAACTGCCTAGACTAACAGAAGAGGAAATAGAATTCTTAAATAATCCCATATCAGAAATTGAAATCCATCAAGCCATCAAAGAACTTCCTAAGAAAAAATCCCCAGGGCCTGATGGATTCACCTGTGAATTCTATCAAACATTCAGAGAACAGTTAACCCCAATACTATACAAACTATTTGACATAATAAGCAAAGAGGGAGTTCTACCAAACTCCTTTTATGACACAAACATGGTACTGATTCCAAAACCAGGCAGGTCAAAAACAGAGAAAGAAAACTATAGACCAATCTCCCTAATGAATATAGATGCAAAAATTTTAAATAGGATACTAGCAAAAAGACTCCAGCAAGTGATCAGAAGGATCATTCACCATGATCAAGTAGGATTCATACCAGGGATGCAGGGCTGGTTCAACATTAGGAAAACCATCCACATAATTGACCACATCAACAAGCAAACTAGCAAGAACCACATGATTATCTCAATAGATGCAGAAAAAGCCTTTGATAAAATACAACACCCATTCCTATTAAAAACACTAGAAAGCATAGGAATAGAAGGGTCATTCCTAAAAATAATAAACAGTATATATCTAAAACCAACAGCTAATATCATCTGCAATGGGGATAAACTAGATGCATTCCCAATAAGATCAGGAGTGAAACAAGGATGCCCATTATCACCTCTACTATTTGACATTGTACTAGAAACACTAGCAGTAGCAATTAGAGAAGATAAAGAAATTGAAGGCATCAGAATAGGCAAGGAGGAGACCAAGTTATCACTCTTTGCGGATGACATGATGGTCTACTTAAAGAATCCTAGAGATTCAACCAAAAAGCTAATTGAAATAATCAACAACTTTAGCAAAGTTGCAGGATACAAAATAAACCCACATAAATCATCAGCTTTTCTATATATCTCCAACACAGCTCAGCAGCAAGAACTAGAAAGAGAAATCCCATTCAAAATCACCTTAGGCAAAATAAAATACCTAGGAATCTATCTCCCAAGACAAACACAGGAACTATATGAACACAACTACAAAACACTCGCCACACAACTAAAACTAGACTTGAACAATTGGAAAAACATTAACTGCTCATGGATAGGACGAGCCAATATAATAAAAATGACCATCCTACCCAAACTTATTTATCTATTTAGTGCCATACCCATTGAACTACCAAAATACTTCTTCACTGATTTAGAAAAAACCATAACAAAGTTCATTTGGAAGAACAAAAGATCAAGGATATCCAGGGAAATAATGAAAAAAAACACATATGATGGGGGCCTTGCAGTCCCAGACCTCAAACTATATTACAAAGCAGCAGTCATCAAAACAATTTGGTACTGGCTAAGAAACAGAAAGGAAGATCAGTGGAATAGACTGGGGGAAAACGACCTCAGCAAGACAGTGTACGATAAACCCAAAGATCCCAGCTTTTGGGACAAAAATCCACTATTCGATAAAAACTGCTGGGAAAATTGGAAGACAGTGTGGGAGAGACTAGGAATAGATCAACACCTCACACCCTACACCAAGATAAATTCAAAATGGGTGAGTGACTTAAACATAAAGAAGGAAACCATAAGTAAATTGGGTAAACACAGAATAGTATACATGTCAGACCTTTGGGAGGGGAAAGGCTTTAAAACCAAGCAAGATATAGAAAGAATCACAAAATGTAAAATAAATAATTTTGACTACATCAAACTAAAAAGCTTTTGTACAAACAAAACCAATATAACTAAAATCAGAAGGGAAACAACAAATTGGGAAAAAATCTTCATAGAAACCTCTGACAAAGGCTTAATTACTCATATTTATAATGAGCTAAATCAATTGTACAAAAAATCAAGCCATTCTCCAATTGATAAATGGGCAAGGGAAATGGATAGGCAGTTCTCAGATAAAGAAATCAAAACTATTAACAAGCACATGAAGAAGTGTTCTACATCTCTTATAATCAGAGAGATGCAAATCAAAACAACTCTGAGGTATCACCTCACACCTAGCAGATTGGCTAACATAACAGCAAAGGAAAGTAATGAATGCTGGAGGGGATGTGGCAAAGTAGGGACATTAATTCATTGCTGGTGGAGTTGTGAACTGATCCAACCATTCTGGAGGGCAATTTGGAACTATGCCCAAAGGGCGACAAAAGAATATCTACCCTTTGACCCAGCCATAGCACTGCTGGGTCTGTACCCCAAAGAGATAATGGACACAAAGACTTGTACAAAAATATTCATAGCTGCGCTCTTTGTGGTGGCCCAAAACTGGAAAACGAGGGGATGCCCATCAATTGGGGAATGGCTGAACAAACTTTGGTATATGTTGGTGATGGAATACTATTGTGCTCAAAGGAATAATAAAGTGGAGAAGTTCCATGGAGACTGGAACAACCTCCAGGAAGTGATGCAGAGCGAGAGGAGCAGAACCAGGAGAACATTGTACACAGAGACTAATACACTGTGGTATAATCGAACGTAATGGACTTCTCCATTAGGGGCGGTGTAATGTCCCTGAACAACTTTCAGGGATCCAGGAGAAAAAAAACACCATTCATAAGCAAAGGATAAACTATGGGAGTGGAAACACCGAGAAAAAGCAACTGCCTGAATACAGAGGTTGAGGGGACATGACAGAGGATAGACTTTAAATGAACACTCTAGTGCAAATACTATCAACAAAGCAATGGGTTCAAATCAAGAAAACATCTAATGCCCAGTGGACTTACGCGTCGGCTATGGGGGGTGGGGGGGAGGAAAAGAAAATGATCTATGTCTTTAACGAATAATGCTTGGAAATGATCAAATAAAATATATTAAAAAAAAAAAAAGAATAAACTGCCAACTGGAATGTAAAAAAAAAAAAAGATAAGGAAAATAATAGCTCCTGTATCCTAGTATTTTTGTGAGGATAAAATGAGATATTTGAAAATCTCTTTACAAACCTTAAAATGCTCCATAAATGATAACTATTTATCTTTTTTTCCAAAATTTGCCACAGAGGAGCTATCCAATGTTCTGAAGTCCTTCTATTTTTTTTCTTCCAATATTTCACGTAAACCATGGCAGCACTTAGGCTGTCTCTCTTGTCTCCCTCTGCTCTCCTAGTTATGCCCAGCTCACTGTCTTTTCCCATCAAGAAGTCCTCAATGAGTTCTTTTATACCACCCCCTGCTTCCTCTCCCACTCAACACACAAAGGGATTCTAACTATAGAAAATGTTTTGTGTTTTTCATTTTCTCACAAAGGTCATAGTCAATGCCACCAATTTTATCCCATCCCCTTGAAAACTCCTGGATGATCACTTTGTTGCTTTGGGGAAAATGTCGTGATAGTTACATTTTGTTTTGGAGAAATTAATTTGTTTTACCTGGGAAATTTGGGCAGACTTAGTCCCCAGTGCAAATAAGTATACACTTTGAAAGAGAGGCAGAAATTAGAAGGAAATCTGAATATATGTCCAGTAATACTGCTTCCAGAGAAACAGATGGTTTGCCATATGCAGACAATTGCAGACAGGATTTTATTTTTTAAAAAATAAATATTTTTGGCTTGATCATTTCTGTTGATGCTGAACTTCTATGAAATGATCCATTGTTACTGTCGTTCCTGGCATGGCTGTCAATCTATCCTACACACTGTGAGCAGAAAAATATATTCCCTGAAAACTCCTCTCATCATGTCACTCCCCAGCTCAAATAACTTCCTATATTCTAATGTGATGAGTCCTAAGTCCTAGCTTTCCATATTTATACATTGTCATCTGATTCTGATCCCAGAATCTTACTGGAATTTCATAATATAAAATTTTCCTTCTGGCCACAAAAGGCTTTCCTGTCTCCTGCCATCCTGGTTAATGCTGAACTCTACCTTTTTGTTTATGATGACCTTTCTGTTGGAAATGCTGTACATTCCTATTTCTCTTTTTTTTTCTTTTTCTAACCCATAACCCCACCTAGTCATCTAGTCTTAGTTGATATCTCATTCCTCTACATTCTCACAGAAGTTTTTTTTTTTTTAACTCTTACTTTTTGTCCTAAAACTCTAAGATAAAGGCAAGAGCTAGGCAAATAGGGTCCTTGACTTGCCAAGGGACAAACAGCTAGGAAATTTCTGAGGCCAATTTGAACCCACTTCCTTCTGACTTCAAGCCTGGTACTCCATCCACTGTGCCACCAAACTGCTTCCTCTTACAGAAATTTGTAATCTGTATCATTCTGTTTCACCAGGAATAATGGTCTGTTCTATTCTTTCTTTTTTCCACATAAATACATATATATCCTATCTTCTTCTAGAGTGTGGGTTTCCCAAAGGCAGGACCCAGGCCTGTTCCTTAGGTGTTTCCAAGACTGTGTACTTCCTGAGGGCAGGCCTAAGTTTCCTTCAATGTCTTCTCCATACTGTGAGCTTCCCAAGAGTTGAACCAATTATCTTCTCTTACTGTCCTTCTCCCTACTCTTCCCCCAATCTCTACACATAAGCACTGGGCTGAATACACAGTAAGTTTTCAGTAGATGTTTGTAGATTGAACAATTGTTCCTGGTAAATCTTTGGTCAAGGTAAGGTGGCAGGGAAGGCAGTCAAATGGTTCTCATTCATTTTTAGAGAGGTCTTCAATCCAGAAAAACATAGTGTGAGTTGATAAAGTCTCTGATAACTATAGAGTGAATAAAACTGGAGGACCTATGATAAACCCAAGCTCCTGTGATCCTGTGACTTTGCTGTGAGGCTCATTTTTTTCTAGGCAATTGTATAATTATTGACCCTAATAAAATGGAGGTTCAAAAAAAGAAAACCGCCTGGTTTCCATTAGTACCAATATCTTCAAATGTGTCTCTAGCCACAGCATCTTTCATGCACATTCTGTCAAGTGAAAGTGTATTCGTGGTGTAAGAGAAAAAAGGAGTGGGGAAAATTAACAATTTTCTGTAAACATTCTCCAATCTGTTCTGTACACAATGGTCAAATTAACATTCCTAAAGCAAAGGTATGGTATGAGCAATAATATATTCAGGCTCTACCACATACTGGAGGCTTGAAAAAGTCATGAAAAGACAGTGAAATCATCCTTGAGGCTTAATTGACTCAGAGACCACTACCTGATCCATTGATGTAGTTGTTTACTGATGGTATAACTACAAAAAAATATCATTGAATGGAGGAGTCAGAAGCTCCTTCCTCGGGCCTCTTACTAGCAGGGAAATTGTATCCAACTGAATCAATCTGATATTCCTGCTGAGCATCCTTTCCATGTTATGTAATCATTTAAAAATTATTAGAGTCTATGAATGTCTCATTTCAGTTTTGAACCTAAAGCAATGGATTGGCATAAATTAAACCTAGACTACAGTGGTAATTATGTCGTTATCATTCCCTTCTTTCCAGGGACCCTTCATGATCTCTAGGACAAAATGCAAACCATCTGGTTGGGTATCTAAAATTCTTCACATTGGATTCCATTTGACTTCCATTTTAGATCTACTGTTCATTACTACCCTTTGTGAATTCATTATTGTAGCTAAATTAGCCTCCTTGCTGTTTTTATGTGCATGATATTCTATTTACCATAACTGAAGCTTTGCCAAGTTGGGCCCTATGCCTGGAGTGAACTCTCTCCTTACTTCTATCTTCTAAAAACCTTAGTTTCCTTCAAAGTTCAGCTCAAGGGCCATCATCTTGAAGAAGCATTTTTTGATCTCTATCCATAGCATCACTCCCTCCCAATCTGTAGGACCCTCACCCATATAGCTTCATATGACTATTTAAATTTTCTTCACTGTATTCAATGGGTTTCTTCCAGCAGAATGTAATTGCTATTTGAGGGAAGGGACTATTTTTCTATTTGTTTTTGTTTCCCCTGGCCAAATGCAAAATAAAAGGATCCTTTTTTCCCCTCCTTAAGACTTGGTCTCTTCTCTTGCTCAGCTTGAAAGTCCAGCAATCTTTAAAGATACAAGGTTTGTGGTTGGGGCTGACTATCCTTCCAATTATGCCAAAATAAAGGAGCAGATCAACAGTGCACCGATTGTGCCAATCTTTGGGTGGCATATACTCTGAGACAATGCTGAGATATCAAAGATAGAGGGACTCATGCCAGCTTGGTTATTGATAAGTATAGGTTTAATTGGAGTTAATGATGTTAATTGGGGGAATTTATTTACAAGAGAGCAATTGTCCTGAGTGGCAACAGGATGAAGTAAGATAGTAGATCCCTAGAGCAGCCCCAAACCAGGTCAGATATTATATAGAAATGGAAAAAGAAGACATAGAGTCAGGGATGGCCCCAGGTCTCAGGAAAGTTTCCCCATAGGATATTTGGAGCTTCTTTTGCTGTTTACATTTTTTCAAAATTGTGTATATTCCCTGTGGAGTCATAGATCATGTTCTTATTCTGGCTACCACTGTATGTGGTCTCTCACAGACCTGATCTTACCACTGATCAGTCTGGAAGTTTTGACCTGCTCCTTTTCCAACCCTGGGGCCATTTGCTCCTCCTTAACCAGTCTTTTGGATTCCTTCCCATCAGGGACTCAAAACATATTGGCGCCAGACCTAACGCAGACACTCAGTGAACTTTAGCCCTAACTACTCAAATCTCAAGGGATCCACCAACCTCCACCTTGACAGTAGCAGAGATTACAGATGTGTCCCACCATGCTAAGTTATAATAGAGTCTTAATAATTGTTTGTTAAATGAATGACTGATTGAATGAATGAATAAATGAATAGGTCTCAGTTTTAGCTTCATTATTTCTACAGTTTCAGAATCTTAGCACTTCAAAGCTGAAAGGTTCTCAGACACATCTAATTCCTCAGTTCTCAAACTTTTTATGTCCTTGACCCCCGACTGGAATCTAGTCAAGTCTATAGATCTCTTCAAAGAGTGTTTTTAAAAGCATAACATAAAATGCATAGGATTCCAAAGGACAGGAAATACATTAAAAACAAGATCATAGGTTCCAGGTTAAGAACCTTTGATCTAGTTAACCCTCCACATCTCATCTATGAGTCCTTTATACAATATCTAGGTCAGGCAGACATCTAGGCTCTGGTTAGGCATCACCATGCTTTTAGGGGGCCTCGTCAGCTTTCATGACCTATGACATGGTTGCTTCTTGTGATGGGGAACAGATCACTTTCTAGCAAGTCATTCCATTTTTTGTTGTTTGTAAGTTACTTTGTTAACCTGAGAAGAAATCTACCTTCCCTAAAAATAATCTCCTCCACCTTCCCCCCACCCACTGGTCCCAATGGGGATGACACATCAGAACCTATCCTTAGGGAAGATGTTGATGCTTAATTTTTGTTGTCTTAATTTACATCACTGCTTCTGCTTGTTCTTCCTTTAACAGTTCTTACTGGGAAAGATCTAATTCTGTATGCAGCCCAGGTCCCCTCTTTCCTTTCCTGCTTTCATCTAGACTCATCTGTATCCTTGCTAGTTTCCTTGGAATTCTATTGTTTTTTTTTTGTCCTAGAATCTATAATAAATATTGATTCCAAGACAAAAGAACTGCAAGGGCTAGGCAATTGGAGTTAAGTGACTTGCCCAGGGTCACATAACCAGGCAGTGTCTGAGGCCACATTTGAATCCAGGTTGTCCTGACTCTAGTTCTGGCACTCTAGCTACTGTAAAAGAATAATCAATTACAACCCCAGCATCCTTTTATTACACTACCCAGCTGCCTTGAGGTTCTATTCTTGACCAAACAACTCAAAATGAGAGGTTAATGATAGATCATTTAGTAACTTACTTCCTTATAATACACTCCATCTCCTCATTCCTTTCATTTTCACTGGCTACCCCCTATGCCTGGAATTCCCTCCCTTCTCATTTCTGCCTTCTGTCTTCCCTGGCTTCCATCAAATCCCAGCTAAAATTCCTTCTATAAGAAGGCTTATCTGGTTTCCCATAACATCAGTGCCTTCCCTCTGTTGATAAACTCCAATTTTGCCTGGTTTTGTTTGTTTGCATCTAGATGCTTACATGTTTTTTCCATCATTTAGACTGTGTATTCCTAAGAGCAAGAATCATCTTGCCTACATTGGGATTCCCTAGCACTTAGCCCGGTGTCTGGAACATAGTAGGTACTTAATAAATGCATGTGGCTTGACAGATTGTGACTTTTTCTTTCAGGGAATTATAGAACATTACAGCAATAAGAGATCTTGGAGGTCATCTAGTCCCACTCCTCCTAGGAAACAGATAAGGAAAATAAAGTACAGAGAAAAGTAACAGCTGGTGAGTGGCAGACCTGGTATAAAAAGCTGCTTCTCCTAGATTCTAGGCAACTAAGTGTTGCAGTGGTTCAAGTGTTGGGTCTGAATTCAAATCTGGGCTCAGGCAATGAACAGCTCTGAGAACCTGGGCACATCATTTAAACTTATTTGCCTTAGTTTCCTCATCTGTAAAATGAGCTGGAGAAGGAAATGACAAAATTCTGGTATCTTTACCAAGAAAACCCCAAATGTGGCCATGAAGAGTCAGACATGACTGGAAAGATGACTGATCTGACTTTTAGTCCAGGATCCTTAAGACCACCTCAAATACTTAAAAAAAAAATCCTAAACAGGTACTTAATTAAAAAAAGAAAAGTGGAGCTCTAATGGTATAATTTTGAGTATCTTGTGTGTGCTTGGTAGGACTTAAGGCTGGTCAGGGTAGGACATAGCCTTAAACCTCCACCCAATACCACATGGATAACCACTCTAATCCTAGAGAAAAGGCCAATGCTCTATTTGTGAAATAGGTAGCACCCTTTGAAATGGGCCTGTAAACAAAGAGAAGAGGAGATGATACTTTCTTGTGATTCCCAGGGATGCCTGGAATCCCAAGTGATACTTGGGCATCAGCTGGTACTGGGGCAACAGGGTGACTTGTGCTTCATGGCTGCTCTTTCAAAGCTTTTGTTGCGTAAGTGGCTGAGTTTAAAAGCAGCATCTGCCTCCTTATCTCTATGGCTAATTTCCAAGGAGAGTGCTCCCAGGAGTCTGTCAATGTTTTATGAGCCCACCTCTTACCTGAGTGCTATTAACTGACTTTATTGGCTGGTGCATACTAATGATTCAAATAAAGGCTTCCATCTCACCCTCATCCTTTGGAAAGTGGTGAGGGAGGGGGACACACATGATCCTGTGAAAAGGCAGGTGGTACCAATGCAAGTTGATTTTAACAGTTCTTAGAAATGATAGAGAAGAAGGATTAGAGTTAGAGATCACCTAGGTCAGCAGCTCTAACTTGAGGTCCTGTACTTGGATATATTTGGAGGGATGTGTAAATTTGAAAGAAAAAAAATTACAACTTTCTTTTTACTAATTCCTAATGGAAATTTATTATTTCCTTAAATTATGAATGGAAAAAAAAACCCCTTCAATATTCTGGTTAATGAATCATTGACATCTCCAGGAGAGGGGTGAGATTTACATGTATCCAGAAGAGACAAAGGCAGCTAAGTGATACAGTGGAGAGGACACTGGGTCTGGAGTCAGAAAGATCTGAGTTTAAATCCAGCCTCAGACACTTATTTGCTGTGTGAGCCTAGTCACTTAACTCCTATTTGTCTCAGTTCCTCATCTCTAAAATGGAGACACGTTGGAGAAGGAAATGACAAGCCAATCCAGTTACCTTGCCATGAAACCTCATGCCTCATGTCCAAAGTCAGATATGTCTGAACTACTGAGCAACAACAATAATAAGAGAGAAGTGTGCTTTGAGAAGGAAGCTCTGGGCTCCTCACCCAAAGATGCCCCCTTTACTTCCTGCCAAAAGGGTCTATGGCACAAAATAAGTTAAGCATCCTGACCCAATAGGCTATCCTCAGAGTATATTTGGTGAGAGTCTCAACTGTATTCATGGCTACCCTTAGGGAAGTACCTGACATTTGTCTGTTCTGTTAAGAATGGGAAATAGAGAAAAGACTCCTTCATCAGACCCAAGGAAACCATTTTAGATATTAAATTAAGTTTGACCAGAGGAATTTTGGGAGGCAGCATGATAGGAAGGAAAGGTCCATTGGAACCAGGGTTGGGAGACCTGGATTTAACACTGGCTCTACTTCTAACTTGCTCTGTAACAGTAACTATAACATGTTCCCAATATGTGTGACCCCTAGTATCCAGAGCAGAGCCCTCCAACTTTATGCTGTGAGGCCAACAATTTGGAGGAAACATGCCAGGAAATCC
Source organism: Monodelphis domestica (assembly GCF_027887165.1). Taxonomy (NCBI): domain Eukaryota; kingdom Metazoa; phylum Chordata; class Mammalia; order Didelphimorphia; family Didelphidae; genus Monodelphis; species Monodelphis domestica. The sequence goes on along the minus strand of NC_077233.1, from coordinate 141,363,083 downwards.
TCAAAAGTGATTTGGATACCCATCAAACACATAATCCACCCCCTCCCCCATAGGCAATGAGCCCAGGACAACTCAGAGAAGAGGGCGATTTACATATAACCCAAGGAGACAAGTGTCTGTACAGTGTGCTTGAAGGAGAAGAAGATGCTGGGATCCCTGCCCAAGAAGCCCTATTTGCCTTATCCTTAGAGCATTAGTGTTTTGTTACCGAGCTTTGGGGAAGTAGCAGGTCATATCAGGGCAGAACAAAAGGAGTATGAGATCAGTATTCCAAAGACCCAGAATTTAATGCTATCCACCACTTTCACATAGAAACAAAGGGAGACAATGTAGAATAATGTAAATATTCTGGTTCAAAAGTCAGAAGACCTGAATTCTCTGATGCTTTTTACCTATGTAATCTTGGGCAAGCCATTTGACCTTAGGATCCCGTTTTCTTTTTCTATCAAATAAAAGTTGGAATAAATGACCATCCTGTGGTCCTATGATCAACTGTTACTGGGTCTGTGATCTCTGGAAAAATCACATTATTTTCTAGAGTCTTAATGTCTTCAGCCAAAGAATAGGAATAATAGCACTCCTGCTATCTAACCCCCCCCATATAATTTGAGGCAAATTGTTTACAAATTGTAAAGCCTTATAAAAATAAAAGCTAGATTATTATTATTCATGGCAGCTGGTGGCATTGAGTATATATGGACTGTGAGACCTAGAATTAAGGAGATCTGAATTCAAATCTAACCTCAGATACTTATTAATCATATAATCTTGAATAAATGCCTTCACTATTATCTGCCTCAGTTTCCTCATCTGTAAAATAGAGATAATAACAGTACTTGTTTCCCAGGTTTGTTGTGAGGATCAAATAAAATAATATCTGTAAAGAGCTTTGCAAACCATTAAGTACTGTGCAAATGCTAGCTATTATTATTCCTAACTTCTGAAACTGCTATGATAATGGAGATGCTCTTTAGAGAGGGAAGCATTTTTCAGACCTGTTATCAGTTACTGGGCATGAGAGGCAGCATGAGGTAAACACAGATGGAGAGCTGACCTCAGAGCATGGAAGTTCTGGGTTCATGTCCGGCCTCTGATAAATCCTGATCATATGACCCCGGACAAGTCAGTTAATCTCTCATTGTTCCAAATAACTGCAGAGAAGATACCAATCTGAATTTGGAGAGGTTATTTCTTTACTGAGTATTTCATAGGCTAATGATATTTCATAGGCTAATAACCACAGCTCCAGTCCAAAAAATCAGTCATTAACCCCTTGATCATTAGCTAATTTGCAAACAGTCAAGACTTCATTTTAGTTCAACAAATATTTATTAAATGTCCCCTGGATCAGAATCTGCAAATTCAAAGATAAGAGATAACACTGGCCTGGCTCTCAGTGAACTTGCAATTAATTGCACAATGGATAAGGACAAGTATACAAATAAATAATGATGTGTACAAGTCCACAAATGAGGAATGCCTGAGATCAAGTCAAAAGAGAGCTACAGTTAAAGTGTAGGAGGAGGGAGACTTTCAGTTGGGGGTGGAATGGGGAGGGACAGTCATGGAAAGCTTTTCTCACCCCATCCCACCTCATCACATCTAATCAGTTATCAAGTCATGTCTTTTCCACCCTCTTAGCTCCTTTCCTCTGACATAGTCACCAGGCTGGTGCTTCATTTCTGGATTATCACAACAGCCTGCTGGTTGGTTTCCCAGTTACAAGTGTCTCCCCACTAATACACCCTCCACTTGGCTGTCAAACTGATTTTCCTGAAGCACAGTTCCAATCATGTCATTCCCCTACTTAGGAGTCCAGCATAGATCAATCAATGAGTTTGAATTTTGTTCCTGGCAAAATTCTAGAATACATTGTAAAAGGGATGGTTTGTGAACATTTACAAAGAAGAGCAAGAATTACTTAAAGTACTGTTTTCACAGTGAAACTAGATTGCTAGAGAGAAATTCTGTAGATATATTATACTTAAATTTTAGCAAAGCATTTGGCAAAGTCTTATTTCATCCTATTGATGTGGACAAAGTAAAAAGAGAGAGAGTATGGATAGGTGGGTTTGGAACTTATTTTAAGGGTGGACCTGACCTAAAGAGTAGTAGAGCCTTTTATTAATGGGTTGATATTAACGGCAAGGGTGGTGTCTAGAGATAAATGAATGAATAAAAACATTCTTAGCTTCTGCCTTAGAATATTGACCAGAACTAAGTACTGGTTCCAAGGCGGAAGGGTGGTAATGGCTAGGCAACTTGGGATTAAGTGACTTGCTAGGACAAATACAAAAGTAAAACTCCCCTGAAGAAAGCGTCTATATTAATTTTTGTTTATTGTTCACTTGTTTTCATCGTGGTTGACTTCTCATAACCCAATTTGGAGTTTTCTTGGCAGAAATATTGGAATATTCTGCCATTTCCTTCTCTAGCTCATTTTATAGATGAGGAAATTGAGACAAACAGGATTTAGTCACACAGCTAGTAAGTGTCTGAGGCCAGATTTGAACTCAAGAAGATTAAGTCTTCCTGATTCTAGACTGTAGGCCTGGCACTATATCTATTGTATCACTTAGCTGTTCTTATATTTTAATAAGAAGAGACAAAGCTTATAAGGGGTAATAATAGCTAAGGAAGATAATTTTGTCCTAGGGAATCAGAGGATTGGGTAGAACCATAGGCTAGTTGATTACCTTAGCATTTCTAGAAATAGCAACAGTATTAATTTGATTAAGGTCCTGGTAGTGGCAGTGGCATATGCATGGATGTCAGGGCAGAGGGTAAGATACTTAGGGTAGATGGCGGGATGGGATATGAAGTGTGATCCTGTGGTCAATGTGTTCACATGCTCATTCACTGACAAGTCATATCAGTTCAGGTCTGGGACAGAGTTCCAAAGCTGAATAAATTAACTCTTCTAGGAACTGGGGTGTGTGAAGGAGGCAGGGGAGCATAGTCTCTGGCGACTCCAACTGGTGCTCCTTAAGGGAGGAAGAAGGAGAATGGTGAAGTAGACACCTACCTTTGTCATTACGTTATTCAGTATTAAAACATATACACATAATGTGAATGAAAGCATAGACAATACACTTATCAAACTTATGACTGATGGGAAGAATAACTGATGTGTTGTGTGGGAGATCCCTCCAGGATCCGTAAAGTTCTCAAAAGGCTACAGTGATGCTCTGAACCTAATAAAATAGATTTCCATAAGAATAAATGTTGGGCTCTCCACTTAGTGTAACAAAAAAAATCCACTTTACAAGTACAGTCTGGGGAAGCAGAGCTAGACATTAGTTCCTGAAGAAGAGAGAGATCTGGGTGTTCTGGTTGACAGCAAGCTCAGTATGAATCAACAATGTGACATGAAGGCTAAAAAAAAGCATCCCCAGCTGTATTTAAAGAAGACATTTTATCTAGAACGAGGGAGTGATAGTTCCTCTGCGCTTTTAGTCAGCTCACATCTGGAGCATCATGTTCAATTCTGGGCAAAACGTTCTAGCAAGGAGGCAGCCAAACTGGAGTATGTCCAGAAGAAGGTAACCAGGATGGTGAAGGAACTAGAGAACATGTGTGTAATGACTATAGTGGCCTCCCAGTAAATGAGCCTGAAGGAAGGACAAAAGCACTGAGACAGCCTGAGTGATACATGCAGTAATGGTGGGAGCCCCCTTTCCTTGTTAACTGGGAACTTGAATATCAATTAAGCATCAATGCTCAAAGAATCTTTCCTCCTCAACCAGGATGAATCATCACCAGCTCAGGCTTTTCAATCTTTTTCTCCAATGCCTGGTCCTACAAGATTCACATAGGAATCCTATAGAGCCTCACTGGATTTGGCAGGTTGGGGTGCTCTATTCCCTCTGGGATACTTATCAAGATGATCCCAATTTCTTTCTTCTTTTTAAAAATAAACCCTTCCCTTCTATCTTAGAATTGATACTATGTATTGATACTAAGGCAGAAGAGCAGTTAAGGTTAGATGATGGAGGTTAAGTGACTTGCCCAGGGTCACACAACCAGGAATTGTCTGAGGTCAGATTTGAATCTGGGATCTCCCATCTCCAGAATTGGATTTCTATCTACCTAGTAGCCCTTGACCTGACCTTACTTCTACTCTTCTTCCTGACTGTCTTTTATATTGTAAATATATCTATATATAAAGCAGGTTTGCTTTACTATCTTCTTTTGTGCTCTCTGGAAATTTGTATTGTTTCTTGGTTTTCCAAAGTTCTTGTATATTCATCAAGATGAAATATCATATGCAAATTGGTTCAATTAAAAATAAGTAATAATCTATTAATCAACTATTATGTACCAAATATTGCCAGGCACTGGGAGATTCATACAAAGATAAAAAATGAAAGAATATTTGATCTCAAGGAGAGATATCTCTGAGAGGATGACATCTAGCTATATAAGCATTTAATAGAATAAATTCAAAGGAGTTAAGAAGGGAAGGCATTCACGCTCTTTGTGGTGGCAAAAAAAATGGAAAATGAAGGAATTCCCTTCAATTGGGGAATGGCTGAACAAATTGTGGTATCTGATGGTGATGGAATACTATTGCACTAAAGGAATAATGAACTGGAGAATTTCTATGTGTACTAGAAAGATCTCCAGGAATTGATATGGAATGAGAGGAGCAGAACCAGGAAAACATTGTACACAGAGATGAATACACTATAGCACAACTGAATGTAATGGACTTCTCTACTAGCAGCAATGCAATGATCCAGGACAATTCTGAGGGACTTATGAGAAAGAATGTTATCCACATCCAGAGGAAGAACTGTGGGAGTAGAAATACTGAAGAAAAGCAACTGCTCAATTACATGGGTTGATAGGGATATGATTGGGGATGTAGACTCTAAATGATCATGCCAGTGCAAATATCAATAATATGGAAATAGGTCTTGACCAATGACACATGTAAAACCCAGAGGAATTGTGTGTAGGCTATGGGAAGGGGTTGGGGGGAGGACAGGGAAAGAACATGAATCTTGTAACCATGGAAAAATATTCTAAATTAATTAAATAAAAAAATTTCAAATAAAAAAAGAAGGGAAGGTATTAACAATTAGAGATCAATAAAGACTTCATGAAGAAGGTGGTGTGAACTGGGTACAATTAAGCTGGGAAAAAGAAAACTGTGTGTGTGTGTGTGTATGGGAATAGTGATGGTGATGGTGGTAATGATAGCAGGGTTTAAGCTTTTAAAGTTCTATTATATGGAAAAGGGATTTTATCTATTCTGTTTGGTCCTAGAGGATACAACTAGAAAAATTAGAAGTTTTAAAAGAAGACTGAAACTGTACATAAAAGAAATCTTCCTAATAATTAGAGCTACCCCAGAACAGCATGTGCTGCCTCAGGAAGTTGTGGATTTCCCCTCATGAGAGGTCTTTGAGCAAAGATTAAATGATCATTTATTGAGAATGTTGTAGTGGAGAAGTCTGTTTATGTTGGAACAGAGGCCCTCCCATCTCTTTGGTGCTTGGATCCTGTAAGATATCAGGAGCCTCAGTGGGTAGTGAATCCTGTTATCTTCCATGATGTCAAGAAGTGCCCACATCTTCATTGGCAGACCCATTCCAGTGCCTAACTTAAATGGGAAAAAACAAAACAAAACAAAATAAAACAAAACCAAGACTTCGGGCTGACTTCTTTCCACTCTGATGCTCTGCAAACCTCATTAATAATAATTAAGGAACAATAAGAGCAATGACCTTGAATGGCCTTCAGTGATGGAAATGTATTTTTGCAGATAGAATGGAAATCAAATTTCTCCCAATTTAGAATATTTAGAAATGTGAATTTTATTGTCTCAGAAATGGAGTCCTGAAGCTGAATGAAACACCATACTCTAAGAAATTGTCTAGGCTTGATTATGTCAGGATTCATGAGATTATTTCCTTGTCAAACCTTGTTTAAAGTCAAATAGTAGTTGTTTGTAACCCTTTTAGGGGACATCCACAATTCAATTAAATCTGACATATTATATGTAAAGACACTGTGTTAAGCACTGGTGATATACAGATGAAGATAGTATTATGGTCCCTGCCCTCAAGCAACTTACAATGTTCTAAGGAGATACAAAATGTACATTAATAAATATAATTCAAGGTGGAGTATTGTGTAAGTAGAATCTGTTATGCTAAAAACTACAATCCCCAGCAAAACTATGATTCCCAGAACTCTATACTCACTTCCAGTCCTTACATGCTGATGTAGACAGGCTATAAATTGGGTGTAGTTCCATTTCTTGAGCTCTTTCCTTCCTGTCTTGGCTCTGGTGGAGTTGGAATTGGGGATTTTTGAGCAGGTAGAAAAAGTTAGTCATGTGGTTCTATTTTGTCAGATAATAAACTTTATAAAAATAATACTTGAATTATTGCACATTAAATCTTACAGTAGGATGGAAGTTGAAGAAAGATCTTTGCAAAGTTTAGTTGAAAAATTTGATGACAGATAGTTCAGCTAAAGAGATCAGGGAAAGCTTAATGGAAGCGAGAACACCTGGAAAGAAGGCTATGAAAAAAGAGAAGGATTTCAGTGAGCAAGAAATAAAATAGACATTGATTCTAGGCATTGGCAGCTAAATGGAGTCAGAAAACTACAGGCTGAGATGAAAGAACAGTTGATACACAGGGTGCATGAAGGAGAGTAAAATGAGATAAGATTGGAAATGGAGATTGGATCCATAATATGAGGACCTGAAGTGCTCACTTAAGGAGGCTGAAAAGTGAAGAGCCACATAAATGTCTGCTATCATCTGAGTCACATATTTATAATTGTATCTTAGTAAGATTTTGTTGTCGTTCGATTGTGTCTGACTCTTTGTCACCTCTTTTGAAGTTTTCTTGGCAAAGATACTAGAATGGTTCACCATGTTGTTTTTCAATTAATTTTACAGATGAGGAAACTGAGGCAAACAGGATTAAGTGATTTTTCCAGGGTCACACAACTGGTGTCTGAAGTCAGATTTTAACTCAGGTTTAGGTATTAGGAAAATTTTGGCAACTGGGGAAAGGATGTTATAAAGAGGAGAAAAAATGGAAGATGAGAAAACAATTAGTAGGTTATTATAATAGTCTTGGTTAAGAGTTGATAAGGATGTGAACTATATGAGTGGAGAGAAGGCAATAGACACTAGAAATATTTTAAAGGTAGAGATGACAACTTGGCAACTGATGGGATATATGGATGAGAGACTGGAAGAATTAAGGATGATTCCAACTTCATAAAAACAGTTGACTAGGAAGATGATGGTTCCCTCAATAGACATAGGAAAGTTTGGAGGGGGAACCAACTTGGTTGGGGAAGTTATATTTCTCTTTTGGACTTGTGCTTGAAATGACCACAAAACATTCAAGGATGGCCAGTGAGCAACTGATGTGAGAGTATAATTCAGATGGAAGATTAGGGCTGGATAGCTAGCTATTAAAGCTTAAAACCACAAAAATTTTGGGGACACATTATATTGATTTGGGAAACATCTGCATAGAGATGCAAACTGAATATGTAAATTGCTGAAATCACCAAGAGAGAAAATAGGGAGGAAGAAAAGGTATCCGAGTAGAAGATCACTTTGTGAGGCTTGGAGTGGGTTGGGGTTCCTAATCAATTTTGGGTTGAATTGTATTACTTCTAAGTCTCTCAAATAAAAGATTTCATAGAATAATAAATATTTAAAGCAGGAAGATTTGGTCAACTATGATTTTTTCTGTTTTTTTCTTCAAGTACTTCAGTGCCCTTTTGTCATAGTGCCTTTCTGTCATCTTTGCCATGGGGTCAGCCAGACCTACCTGGGGAAGGCATTGTAGCTGTCAGTACCAAGGTATTTTATTCCAACTGACAGCAAGAGGGACCGAAATGCCCATTCATGAACATAAGTGACACTCTCATTTCCAGCTATGGGCATAGGATAAAAATATCCTACTCACAGGAGCCCAAGGAAGCCTCACTGGGTTTCCTATTAATTGCAGTATAAGTAATTACAGTGTCACTGAGATAAAAGTCTCTGACAGAGGAATAAGCAGGGAAAGCTGATGAATTCTTAGGAATCAAAGCACCTATTAATTATTCTTCACATTTTCTTCCTGGTACCAATCATCTTATTAATGTAATGTATTGGTAGAGTCACTAGGATGCAAAAACAATAGCCTGGTGTGTAACATTCCATTATAATAACTACATTAAGTCAAAATGACCTAATGAAAAGTAAGAGATGCTGGAAGAGGCTCTGGGACCATTACCCACTCTATGGAGATTAGTGTAGTCCCAGAGGAAACATGGAGTCAGTTATCATCAACCAATCAGCCAATAAATCAATGAGTATTTATTCATGCCTACTATTTTCCAGACACTGTACTAGGCACTGAGGATATAAAGTCAAAGAATGAAATAACCCCTACACATTATAAGCTCAGGTTCTAATGTGGGAGGAAACAAAGAACAAATGTATACATGCAGCATAAATACAAAGTAAATAAATACAAATGTGTACAAAATATGCTATAGACAAAGGCAATATCCATCTTAGCTGAAGTGAGTCTGGTACAAGGGTAATGATAATTGTGTGAGGAGAAGACTACTGTGCATTCAACAGTAGAAAAGATTTGAATGAAGCTAGTCATACTCATATTCTCTTTCTCTTGTGATGTCCCATCCCTCATACATCCACAGTCAAAGGATCACAGATTCAGAGCTGGAAGATACCTCAGATATCATTAACACTGAATCTCAATTTTTTCAAGTGGAGAAATAAAGTTCCTTGGCCAAGATAGATGGTGAAGGGGTTGGAAATCATATCATTCAAGGCTCAGTTTTTAGACTTGAGTTGAGAAGGAAACCCATTAATAGGGAAGCAATAGCAGTCAGGGCTATGCAGTGTTGTTGGACCCCAGAGAACTCAACTGGAACCCCCCCCCCAATATCCATATTAAGAAATCACAGGAGAGAATGTTTAATTTGATATAAAGACTTTCCTAATGATCAGAGGTGTCTAAAAGTAGAAAGAGTGTGTTGCTGTCACTGTAGTTGTTCAAGCAGGGGATGGATGACTACTTGGAAGAACTGTTCTGCTCTTGTTATAAGGATTCTGTCTCCTAGTGCAACAGAGGATCACCTCCAGGGTCCCTTAATTATCTTATCTTCATAGGATGAGTTGAGACAAGAGAATTTAGATTCTCCTTTCTGGCCAGCATGGGGAGTGACTCCTGGCCACAACTATTTATGGTTAGCTCCAGGTCTCAAAGCTAAATGATAACATTCTCTTCAAAGTGTTAGCTTGACCCAAACAAAAGGAACTTGTTGTGTTCAAAGAAGGGCTAAACATTCTGTTGGAACTTAGAAATGCTAAATCTGAGAAACAGATCAGGAAGTAACCCCCCCCCCCCCCCCCCCCCCCCCCCCCCCGGTTACCTTAGAGCTGTCTTTCTCTCAGCTCCACAGGGTTATACTTAGATGTTGGCAGCTTATTTCTGGGATATAGTTGTGATCACATATTAGTATTTTTCAAGTCTCTTTAGCATCTCCCCTGGAAACAAAACATGAATTCTGATAGACAGCTACTACCAGTATCTGAGTCTGCAAAAACATGTTAGCCTTACTTGGAATTAAATGGGGGGGGGGAGGGGGGAATGAGCATCGTTGTGACTTCTCTGTCAGAATACTACCTGTTACATTAGTGACTCCTGGATATCTGATGAGACCTTCCAAATGCCCATGGGAGGCAAACCCATAGATCTGCCCAACTTCACCACAAGGCATGGAATCCTGGATGGAAAGCAAGTTATCTTGTCCAACTTCCTTATTTTACAGATGAAGAAACTAAAACTGAAACACTGCCTCAGGTAATATGGGTGGTGTATCAGAAGTGGAATTTGAATACAGCTCCTCTGATTCCAGAGCAGTACCCTTTCCCCCATCTCAATGCAATGGTTTAGAGGGCTTTGTCTAAGCAAAATTGGGAAGTCAGTGGGTTGGATTATGTCAACAGGTATTAATAATAATAATAGTAATCATATAGCACTTTAAGGTTTAGAAAGCATTTTACATGTATTATCTCATTTGATCGTCCCAACAACCCTGGGAGGGAATTGTTATTATTATCCCCATCTTATGGATGAGAAAATAGATCCTGAGAGAGGGGAAGTGACTTGACAAAGGACACACAGCTAGCAAGTGTTTAGGGCTGGTGGGTCTGGCTACTTCAAGTCTCTCCCCACTCCAGTCCATTCTCCATTTGGCAACTAAAGTGATTTTCCTAAAATGCAGATGTGATCATGTCACCTCTTCCTCCTCAATAAACTCCAGTGGTTCCCCATTGACTCCAGAAACAAATATACAAAGCTCACCGAGTCAGGTAACACCTAACATGGTATGTCATATGTAAGAGGTCCTTCATTGAAAAGGCAATATTTGAGTTGTTGCTTGAAGAATGGCTTAGATGTCAACAGGTAAATTCAAGGGCAGTACAGATGAAGGGAAGAAGAGAGAATATTTAAGAGATGGTGAGTGGTTCTATTTAACCAGCATATAAAGTTCTTGTAGAGGGACAGTGTGGCATAATAGAAAGAGATTCTTCTTATATCTATTACAATAACCTGTCTATTTCCTGATACTCTTAAATACGCCCATTCACTTGACTAGTTTGGGACATGGAAATATAAATATTGCGTGAAACACATGTATAACCTATATCAAATTGTCAGCTGTCCTGGGGAGTAGGGAGGGATGTGTGTGTGTGTGTATGTGTGTGTGTGTGTGTGTGAGAGAGAGAGAGAGAAAGAGAGAGAGAGAGAGAGAGAGAGAGAGAGAGAGAGAGAGAGAGAGAGAGAGAGAGAGAGAGAGAGAACAGAGATCTCAAAATGTCAGAAAATAATAAAATAAAATAGAATGAATACATGACAGGCATAAAAGGAGATCTCATAAATAGATTAGAAGAACAAAGAACATATTATCAATTAGATTTATGGATGGAGAAGAATTTGTGAATAAGTGAGATAGAAATCACTGTGATGTGAAATGGATCATTTTGAATATATTAAGTTAATTTTTTCCAACGAAACCATTGTAGTTGAGACTAAAAGGAAAATAGTAAGTGGGGGAAACATTTTATATACAGTTTTTCAGATAGAACCCTCATATCAAAATATATAGAGAACTTTGTCAAGTATGTAAGAATATGAACTGTTGCCCAAATGATAAATGGTCAAAAATATGAACAGGCAGTTTTTGGGTAAAGAAATAAGCATGTGGAAAATTCTCTAAATCATTATTAATTAGAGAAATATAAATTAGAACAATTCTGAGATACATTTTCACACCTATTGGATTGGCTAAAATGAGAAAGGGCAAAATGACAACTGTTGAGGGGATGTGGGAAAATAGGAACACTAACAGACTGCTTGTAGAAGTGAACTGAGTCAATTATTTTGGAAAGCAGTCAGGATTAAAGCCCAGAGTTACAAAACTTGGTATACCTTTTGACTCACAATTTATTTTCTGAGGTGATCAGGGAAAAAGGGAAACAAACCCTATATGTTATAAATATTTATAGCACCATTATGGTGGCAAAAAAAACCTGGAAATTAAAGGGATGTTCGTCAACTGGGGAATGGCTAACAAATTGTGACATACAATTGTGAAGAAATATTTCTGTGCCACAAGAAATGATGAATAAGTAAATTTTTTAAAAGATGGAAAGGCCTACATGAAATTATGAAGAGTAAAATGAGAAGAACCAAGAGAACATTATATACAGCAACAGAAATATTATTTGAAGAATGACTTGTGTCTGTCCATATCCAGAGAAAGTACTGCTAACTAGAAATAATAAGACAGTTTTATATACCTAAATCTTTTTGTCAAATGATGCCTTTTCTAATGGGAAGGTGGGAGAGGGAGAGGAAAGAAGGAGTCACCTGAGTATATTGATGTAACTAACAAACAAATATTAACTTTAAAAATCATATCTGTATGTAATTTGGGAAAATATAATAATAAGAAAAGAATTGACAGCTTTCTCTTTCTACTTCTCTTAATAGCTGTGGGTATGGTGAAAGAACTCTTACTTTTTAGAGAACAGGGCTTAATCCTCTTTCTCCTTTCCAACCATGCATTATCCCAATCTCTTGAGATCTAATGATTTCTTTATATTCACTCTAAAATTAATCTGGCCTTTGATAATCAGCCCCATATTACCAGAAGTGTGGCTCTTTTAATTTGGGAAGAGGACAATTTCTTCTATTCTTAAGATTCCCTGAGAAAGGGGAATTGCCTAACTTAGTGCTCTTCGCTTAAGAATTTTTTTTTTCTCATTCTCAGCAGTTGAGTCTATTTTTCTCTTGGCTTGTCCTTAGGAAAGAATAGACGGTTATCATTTCCCACAGGAAAAGTAATCAAACACTTAATAAATCTCTCCTTAGAATTTTTCTTCCCAAGCTGAATGTCCAACTCCTTGCATTTTCTTGTTTCTAGTGAAAAGATTTGTTTCTTGCTCATTTTAGTCTCTTTTTATTTCTGTTTTCTTCACCCTCCTGAGAGTTCTTCATCTTGATTTTAAATTAGAATTGTAGCAGGACTCAACAAATGGAATACTTGTGCCTCAGAAACTAGACTTTTATAGGGACATGTCTGTTGTTGCTATTTCTCTTGAGAGAAGTTGGGGCAGGCAGGAAGAATAAAGAATACTCTGGAGCTCATTTAGAGGGACAAGAAGGTCAGGAACAACTGAAACTCTTTTATAAAAATGTGGAGGTCAGAGCTAGTACTTATCTAGATTTAAAATAGTCTAGGTGGCCTTAGGAGAATCTGAGAATAGACAGCCCCAGGCCTTGTGCAAATGAATAACTTTGCAGGTCATTGCAGAATCATTTGGGTGATATTTTCCATCTCAATATATAAAAGAGTTGCAGACCTGATCCTGAATTGCTGGGAATTGTTGAGAAGGAGGAGGAGGAGGAGGAGGAGAAGGAGAAGGAGAAGGAGAAGGAGGAGGAGGAGGAGGAAGGACTATTCTATAGGCACTTATCTGGTACAATAACCAATTTTATGCCTCTTGGTGGTCTACATTTTTCATAAATGGAGATTTAAAAGAGAGGAAAGACATTGTTGTGTTGGCTGGGTTTTTCAAGGAGAAACTTTCTCAACATGGTTTTATGCTTGTGCTTCTTCCCTGGTGAATGAACTCCAAAGGATGAATCCAGAAGAGAATTTGTATTCCACTTCCCAGGTGTCTGATATCTTGCAAGCAATACCCTCTACTTTTCCTTAATGACAAGAGGTCAGTATTTTAGTAAAGATCAAGCCTTCTTTGAAAAAATCATTTCTGCAATAACTCTCAATGCATTTATGATATAATTTTCATTCTAGAATTCCATTCAGGGCATTTTGAAAATCCAGATGTATCATTTACTTTGCCAAATAGGGACAATTTGTTACAACTTGTTGCTCAGGCTCAGTCTTTGTTGGATACCTTGTTTCATTGACCTTGGTATGATCTCTTGACTGCACTTCAGATTTCATTGATACCTTGTTATGGATCTACTTCTTCAGGTCCTCAGATATATTTTTGGTCCTGCAACTTCTCTTGCATTCAATTTTGTGTTTTCTGTTTTTTTTTTTTCTGTTTGTGTTTTCTATTCTGGTAAATGACCTGCTACTTATCCTCAAGAACTGAGACGTAAGAGGCATTGTGGACTTTTCTATCTACTCTAACTTCTCGTCATAAAGAGCTTGGTCATTGCCATTGAGGATTTTCTGAACTCCTTTGCTGTCTCACACACTGGTAAATTGTAGACAAATCTTGGGTTAAGTTAAGAATCTTATAAGTAGGGGGCATCTGGGTAGCTCAGTGGATTGAGAGCCAGGCCTAGTTGTAGGTCCTAGGTTCAAATCTGGCCTCAAACACTTCCCAGCTATGTGACTCTGGGCAAATCACCTAACCCCCATTGCCTAGCCAATACACAGTATTAACTCCAAGACAGAAGGTAAGGGTTTAAAAAAAAAAAAGAATCTTATAAATAGTTTAATTGGATTTGAAATCAGGAAATCTGGACTTGAATTCCAGTCCTGACACTTACTTGCTATGAAAACTCACCTCTGAGACTTGATGTTCTTATCTATAAAATGAGGGGATCATGTACCTTACAGTGTCAATGTGAGATAAATACTTTTTAAACCTTAAAATATAGTAGAAAAATAAACTGTTTGGAAATTAAAGTGGGAAATACAGACAGGCAATATGGCCTGTGGGTTTGAATTCAAGTCCCAAACCTTATGCCACTGGATCATGGACATGTCACTTTTCGATGAACCTCAGTTTCCTCCTTTTAAAGAATAGGATCGTCCCAGTACTTTCACGATTTGCCTTATAGGAAGTTGTAGGGAAAAATGAAATACCACAAAGTACTATGGAGCTATAAGGTCGTATCATATGTTTGAATGAAGAAACATAGTTTCTTCCTTAAGAGTTTTCCAGGGCTGCTGTCAACTTCTTTTGTGTTAAATCAATTAATAAACCCTTTACATTTATTTAATGTAATTTATTACTATATACCATATAATTATGTAGTAAACATATACTATGTGTCAGGCACTGTGCTAGGGATTGGGTTTAAAAAGATGAAAGATGAGACACTCCATGCCCTCAAGGAACTTAAATACTATTGAGAGAGACAACATGTACATATACATATATATATATATATATAACATATATACACCCACACATTAAGTCCACATAAAACACATACAATATAAATATAAGCTAATTTGGGTGGGAGGGAATGCAGTATTATCTGGGGGATCGGGAAAGCTTTAATGTAGAAGGTGGTGCTTGAATTGAGTTTTGAAGGAAATAAGCCATTCTAAGAGGTAGAAGTTAGAATGAGAGTATATACACTCCAGGCAGAGAGACAGCCAGTGCAAAGGCATGGGAATGAGAAATGGAATGCCATTTGTAATAAACAACAAGAAGACCAATTTGGCAGGACCATGGAATGCAAGAAGTGGTGTGATGAGTCGAATGTCTAGAAAGGTAGGTTGGGGCAAGGTTGTGAATAACTCTAAATCCCCAACAGAGGAGTGTCTATTGAATTCTGGAGACAATGTAGAGCCACTGAAGTTTAATATAGAGGGAAGTGATATAATCAGATCTTTGATTTAGAGACATCATCTTGACAGCTATGGGGAGGCTTGATCAGAGAAGAGAGATATATGAGACAGGTAGCCTCAATAGGATGCTATTGCAATAGTCTAGGTAAGAGATGAGGAGGACCTAAACTAAAGTGATGACTCTGAATAGAGGGAAGGAGACTTTGTCTTTAATCCCCCACTGCTTAACATAGTGCTTGGTGTATAATAAACACTTAGTAAATGCTTCTTGATTGATTTACCAAGACATATGAAAGAGATGTTGTGGAAGTTGAAATGACAAGATTTGGCAACTGATTGGGCTCATGAGATGAAGAAGAGTAAACAGTAAAGGATAGTGCTGAAGTTGTGAAGCTAAATAACTGGAAGAATGGTGATACCCTCACCAGGGGCAGAGAAGTTTGGTAAAGTCTTAGAGAAGGGTAATGAATTCTGTTTTAGACATGATGCATGTAATATGCCGGTGGAACATCAAGTTCAAAATGTCCTTTAGGCAGTCAATAAAATGAAAAGCTGGAGTCCAGCCTTAGGCTAACTATAGAGATTCCTAGATCTACATAGAGATAGCAATTAAACCACAGTCAATAAAAATAAAGTCTCCCTTGCCTACCTTAGTCTACTTCGAACTATTCTTTAGTGAAAGTCCTGTGAGTCTGAACAGCATTATTTAACCCTGAAATATTCTCACTCTTCCTATTCAAGGCCCTCTCTTATACCAACTGGTAAGCTCCCTGAAGGAGCGTGAGAGTGCTTCTCATTAGTCTAGTTATCACTCTGTGTGCTCCTCAAGGGCAGGACTGTTCTTTGAGTCTATTTCCACACACCTTCCCCTCCACAGGATACCAAATCTAGTTTTGGTACTCTTTGTGTCTCCCAGATTTTAAACTTCCAGGGAGCAGGATCCAGTTCTTCTGTGTTTCCCAGACTATAACTTCCCTGAAAGCAAGAACTATATCTACGCCTCTCTTTCATCAGCAGCTGCATCTAAAACTAGACACAGGAGTGACTAAGATGAGTATTTAGAGATTTGGGGTGTGAGTGTATACCCTTTTGCCTATATCATATCCTCTCTGGGCCTCAGTTTCTTCATCTGTCACATGAGTAATCTATGGATAAGATGATAGATTTAGAGCTGGAAGATGCCTTGGAGGTATTTATTCCATTTCTCCCCACCTCATTTTGCACATGAAGAAACACTTACTTGATTATGATGACAAATGTCCTTTTTAGCTCTAAAGCCATGTATGTATAGGATGGAAGGGGAGGATACTGAGGACACTGGTAGCTAAATGAACACAAGCAAAGATTCTGTTCCTTTCTATTTGGCTTTATTTCTATTTTCAGCATCTATCACCTCTCCTGAGGAATGAGTTCTGTGAGCTTGCTCCTTGAAATATAAAGTGTGATTTTTCCTGAAATTACTTTGCTAAAGTTTCCAGAGAGGACCCCCTCCTTCACACGTTCTGTGATTTGGTAAATAAGTCAGTTCTTCAAGAATTTATGGACTCGGGCCATATCTACTTTCATCCATCACTTTGACAAGCTGAAAAGAAAAAGAGAGAAATGTATGCCTTAAAGAAAGGTTTGATGCAAGGCAAAGAACACAGATCTGGGGAATAAAAGACCTGGGACCTAATCCCATCTCTGATACTCTATAAATGACCTCAGATGAGTCCTTTCCTCTTTTTAGGGCTTACTTTTTCCAAGAATAAAATGGAGCGCTAAAAGAAGGAGGATGCTGTATAGGATAATTGTTATTGTATAGTCTTTCAGTTGTGTCAATTCTTCATGACACCATGGATGATAACTATCCATTGGGTTTTCTTGGCAAGGATACCGAAGTAGTCTGCCATTTCCTCCTCCAGCAGACCAAGTGGATTCTTTTGGTCAGAAATCAGAAGTTAAATGACTTGCCTAGGGTCACACAGCTAGGAAATGGCTGAATTGAGATTTGATCTCAAGTTTTCATGATTCCAGGGCCAGCACTATCAACTTAGCCACCTACCTTCCTCCTAAGCATACATGTTAAGTGACTTACTCAGTGTCACACAGCTAGGAAGTGTCCAAGGGATGACTTCTCGGCCTTTCTGCTAAGATCAAGTGTAGGAAGTGTCTGCAGTGAGATTTGAACTCGGGTTTTCCTGACTCTAAGCCCAATGATCTAATCACTTGGCTACAAAGTCTCTAAGGTCTTTCCAGCTAGCTCATGGCATTGTGATATCAGCAATTGGAAATCAGAAAACCTGGCTTCAAATCCTGACTTTGATCCTGGGTGACTAACTTTGTAAATTCATGTAAGCTTCCATTTCTTTGCTTGCAAAATGGGAATAATATCATTTGTATTAGAAAGATGGTTTGGACATAGTAGATATAGTGCTAGTGTTGAAGTCAAGGAGACTTCACAGGGTCTTCCTTTGGCAGATCCTTGGGCAAATCATTTAACTGTGATTTGTCCTGGGCTACTTTTTAAGAATATAAATTATAAAGGAGTTGCCTATTTGCTTTGGTAGAGGAAGTGTCCATCTGGAGAATTCCTTCTCTACATGAAATCACAGACCTAGACAACTCCCCCCAAAGCAAGCAAAAATGTGTTTGTACCCTCTAGCTCATAGGGTTGTCATGAGGAGAGGACATTATATTTGCATGTAATTGAAATTTTTTCAAAAAGTTAATATAAAAAAATACATCTTAGACCTTTAATGCTATGGAGATATGAGCTACCATTTATACCAGAAGACTATTCAAATGATAGTTAAAGCCTCCTTGGCTCTCATCTGGGGACTCTGGAGTCTATTTCATTGGTGGAGGGAGGGAGGACTGTAATGGTTTTATGGGAAGTGGGGTTGGTAAGATGACTTCACAGAAAGCCTCTGCCTCTAGCAGGGATGGGTTGGGTGGATGCAGTGGATACATTTTCTCTGGAGTTGGCTTGGCTGTGCTAGGTAGATAAATGTCAGCTTGAGTGTGATTTGCATGAAAATCCACCACCAATCTGCTTCCTTCCCAAAGGGACAATGAGAACCTGAATCCCTGCCCAACTCCTGTCAGTCCTGCCAATGAACGGCTGCCTCCTTTTGTGCTCCAAGCCTCCCAGATCTGTCACAGTGCACAGACAGCCCTGTGGCCTAGGAGTGATTGTCACCTCCACCAATTGCCAAGAACCGAATAGCTTGTGGAAATCTTGGTGTCTCCAGTTAGTGGGTGGGAGGGTCATTTTTACCCTTGATATCTTGGGTCTTTGCTCAGCCCTTGACCATCTCTTCTTCTAGCATTACTTGTCGTCTCCCTGCCACCTCTTTTTGGAAGTCCAGCTACAAGGAAGAAATAGGTAGTTCAGGCAAGATGTCTGCAAGAAACTCCTTTTCCCCTGTTCCAGACTTAAGTCATAGTAGCTCTGATGTTCAGTTTCAATTTTTTTCCATTAATTTTGACAAATATTAGGAAATATAGGGAAGCAAAGGACTCTCAGGGCATTAGAAGCATGGTGTTCATTAGGAAAAGGGCAAGGATAAAGACTTAATAGGAAAACCAGGAATAAAAATAGTATCAGCTAAGATTAGAGGAGGGAGGAGTGACTTGAGGTTGAGAGAGAATTAGACAACCAATAACAATATTAGTAACTAGTATTTATATACAGCTTTAAGATTTGCAAAATACTTTACATATGTTAAGTTATTTAGTCCTCACAACAATCCTGTGAGGTAAGTGCACTCATAATTCCCACTTTTCTCCCCTATGAGATAACGTTAGTAGCTTGCCCAAAGTCACATAACTTGTAAAGGTCCCAGGCAGGATTCAAACTCAGGTTTCCTGACTCCAAGTTCTGCATTCTATATAGAAACAGAAGCAGAACACTCAAGGCATACCTTTATTGTTCAGTTCATGTCAGAAAAACACCTTAAATCTTTTAAAAATTATTGATTAGTAAATTTTGGAAAAATAATATATATATATATGCCATATAACACACACACATATATGTATATATATATACGTATATATATATATATATATATATATATATATATATATATATATATATACTGATCACCATAATACAAAATCATATGAAAGGTTCAGTAGAAAGAGATTCCTGGGTTTCTTTTAGAAGGGTAACACTCCAAAGAATCCAGTTAAAGTCCAGTTATAGGGACACCTAGGTGGCTCAGTGGATTGAGAGCAAGGTCCAGTGATGGGAGATCCTGGGTTCAAATCTGACCTCAAACACTTCCTGGCTGTGTGACCCTGGGCAAGTCACTTGACCCCCATTGCCTAGCCCTTACCACTCTTCTGCCTTGGAACCTTGGAGTATTGATTCCAAGACAGAAGGTAAGGGTTTTAAAATAATTTTTAAAAAAGTCCAATTATTCAATTCAATTAAACTCAACAAACATTTATCACACTTAGTACCTAATAGGTACTGTCTATCAGCTATATTCCCACTCCCATAGCATCTCAGAGTTGGGAGGTTTTGTTCAGGCATGTGACTTTTTATGTACCTATTTGGAGTTTTTTTTTGGTAGAATGGGGTGAAGTGACTTACCCAGCATCATACTGCTATTCTTTGAGGCTGGATTTGTACTATCTGACCCCAAGCCTATTACTCTATCTACTATACCACCTAGGGACTTGTTGAAGAATCTGAAGTTTTAATACAAACTTTGGAAATCCTACCTAATAATGAAATGGATGACAAAAACAGGCCAATACCAATACCTCAAATGATTTGGAGGAGATGGGTATATGTAGAGTTTTGAAATTCTCTTTTTGGGTTTAATGGCTGAATCCAAACTAAACAGATCAATGTGGTTGAAAGCAGTAATTCCAAAGAATCAAGCATTTACTATAATGACAATGAATGAATATGATGTGCCAAAATATTTTCTACAAAGTGTAAAAACATTTCAGAAATTGCATATAATAACATGTACTATATGTATAATACAATATAATATATTGTCATAGTAAGAACCATAGGTGCAAAGATTGGTATTACTTAGGAATAACAACATGGCAGCATCAACTTGAGAAAGCTATTAGATACCTATGGAAAAGCATTGGAAGATTACACCAATATTGAGCTGCTCTACACAGTATAAAACCTGAATGTAATATTACTTTAATTACATGTTTATGGATGGTCAATCTCATTTATTCAGATTACTTAAGATAGAGTGGATTTTTAACATCTCAGTTATTCTGATCATTGCCCAGTATCTTCCATATACTTGAATAGTTAGGAATGAAACAATCAATCATCAAGCGATTATTTAATTCCTACTATGTGCCATGCAATGTATTGAGTGGTGGCTGTACAAGACAAAAATATAACCTTCTCTTCAAAGAGCTTATATTCTATTAGGGAGCAGTACCACATACCTGTGTAAGCACATATGGTATAAATACAAAATAAACATAAGGTAGTTTTGGCTGAAAGGGAATGAGCAGCAGAGATGAACAGGAAAAGCTTCAACATATTGCAAGTTAATGCACTTGGAGGAGTGGTGAGGTAGGAAATGTGTAGTAAGCACTCCTGGTATAATCTAGTTAGGCTGCTATTGACAGGATTTAACCATAGTAGAAGGAGAGCTAGAGTAGGGAAATTTGAATTTAAATACTAACTCTAAAGTTTACTATTTTCTCTTGGACAAATCACCTCCCAAAGCCTCAGATTCCTCATTTGTGAAATGAGGGAGTGAGGAAAATTAGATAAAAGAGATAGGAGGAGGGTGATGGAAGGAGGGAGAGAGGAAGGAAGAGAGAGAGAGAGGGAGAAGGAGAGGTAAAGAGAGAAGGAAGAA
Organism: Monodelphis domestica; assembly: GCF_027887165.1. Lineage (NCBI taxonomy): Eukaryota > Metazoa > Chordata > Mammalia > Didelphimorphia > Didelphidae > Monodelphis > Monodelphis domestica. The sequence goes on along the minus strand of NC_077233.1, from coordinate 141,342,117 downwards.
TAGAGAGAGAGTGAAAGAGATGGGGAGAGGGAAGGGCTTGGAGAAAAGAGAAAAAGAAAAAGAAAGAAAAGAAGAGAAGGCAAAAGAAAGTAAGGGAAGGGAAATCAAGGGAAGGCAAAAGAAGGGAAGGGAAATGAGTCAATAAGCATTTTGTAGGTGATCACTTTATGCTAAACACTGTGGTGGCCTCTGTTGCTTTAGCTATCGCATCCTCATTTTTTAAGCTCTTATAACAATGCAGGCCCTGTGCTAACCTCAGTTTGCTCATCTATCAAAATGGAAAAAAATCAGTGGCTATTAACTATTTTTTAAGCATTTACTATGTTCAGGAACTCTGCTGAAGATTCAAAGGTAAACAAAACAAAAGAAAAGAAGACCAAAAAAAAATCCAAACCCTAGCTTTTCTTTTAAAGAGCTCACATTTGAATGGAGGAGACAATATTCTGAAATTGTATATACAAAAAAAAAAAATAGAGGATAAAAGGAATGTAATTATAGAGTCAAAACTTTAGTCATGTAACATGAATGAGAAATAGCACTAGACAGTCCAGTAGATTCACCGAGATACCCTCCCCCCACCCAAGGAGAAAAACATCAAAGGGAAATGCAATGGACTGATTTTCTGTGAATAATTTGTGAGAAAAGAGAGGGAAATTGCACAGTGTAAGATAATAACTGCCTTACCTCACTCACAGAGCTATTGTGAGGAAAGATCTTGGAAAAACTATAAAATCTTATAGATGTGCATGCTGTTATTATTACTGTGATTATGTTAATACTTTGTCACCAGCCTACTTGCCAGTGGGAGTATCCAGGGGAGTGGTTTTCAGCGGTGCCAGGGTAGGAGTTTGAGTCAGGCATTTCTTAAGGGTGTAAGGGACTCTACTCTTCAATTAGGTCCTCTAAATGTCAGGTCAGAATCTCAGAGCAATCCCTATGATATGACTCGACCTAGATTACACATATATATAGTGAGGGACAAATCTAAAATTTGAACCCAAGTTTAAGACTACAATGACCACCCAGGTCCTCTCCAACTCTCAGATTCTGAGACTGAATGATTCCTTTGACCCCAAATCCAATAGTCTTTTTCACTCTAACAGCAATAAGCTTGCAACTAACATAATTGTCCTGACTTAACAGATAATAATTTTTCTTGGTCCTTAGTATTCCAGCTAATGTCACCTCCACAAAGATCTAGAAGAAATTTTAATTGCTCCTTGTGTCTATACTAACAGATTATCAGTGTGGGAAAAAAAAAAAAGGATTGATTGATTTATCCTCATTCCTCAGAGTTTTCAATGAAAGCACTTCTTTCTTTTTAATTACAAATGAAAATGGACCCAATATCTGTAGCTTAACTATTGTTGTTCTTTTTCAATTGTATTTGACTCTGTGACTCCATTTGGGATTTTCTTGGCAAAGATGTGGAATGGTTTTTCATTCCCTTCTCGGGCTCATTTTACAGATTAGAAAATTGAGGCAAATGGGGTTAAGTTATTTGGTCACGGTCACATGGCTAGCAAGTGTCTGAGACTGAATTCTTGCCAATGGGTCCCATTAGCCACATGTAAAGTTTCGTCAGTTGTTTTAATTTTCTTCAGTATAACTCTTAAACTTTAAAACTGTCCATTTTAATAAAGGTATATACCTTCTAAAAAAATTCAGATCTTTCTGACTTCAAGTCCTTTACTCTCTCCATTGTGCCTCCTAGCTGCTGCTGTATCTTAAGGAGAGGTCCTTATTTTCCTATATGTCCTCTGAGAATTTGTGATCATCTCCTCCCTCTGAAGATCATATACTGGATGTTCACTTTACATCTTGTTTTATGGTTAGGTGATGATGATGATGATCATGATGATGATGATGATTCTTACATTTATCTTCCCTCCATACTATGTGATCTCTGAGAGCAGGGTTCTAGACTTACTAAGCCTGTATCCTTGGCACCCAACCACAGGGTCATATATAGCATAGGCTTCAAAAATGTTTGTAGAATTGAATGGAATCCAATTTAAAAAAATAGCATGGTTCTTTGGGTAGTTCGTCAGAACAGAGGGGAAGTGGCTATTTTAAAATTCTTTTTCACCCCCTTGACTTTTTCTGGTTGGTGCCACATTGCATTTTTCCATGTTCTCTTAATAAAATTCTGCCTGCAGCTCCCAGGAAAGGAAATTGACAAGACTGAAGAGTTTTGTTTGTTGGTTAGTGAGTTTGCTTGCCAAGGAAATCTCTATTTGACCCAGGGATTTTGTCTTGCCCATGGGGCTAAGCACCAGGTCAGACAGGAAAAAGGACTCTGCATGGAAATACTTGCCTTCTTTTCTACCCAAAGCTTTTACTGATCCCTGCCTCTCACTCTCAACTGCCCCCTTTGCTATTTATCTACCTTGTATTTTGAAATTGTTATTGTCCTCATTTATTCTCTCTCTCTCTCTCTATATATATATGTATATGTGCAGATTTAAATAAAAAACAAAAATGTACTTTCTGCCTACTCTGCTAAAATGTAACCTTGAGATACTATTCTATTTTTCATATTTGTATCTCCACATCCTAGCATAGATCCTGACATAGAGCAGCCACTTTGTAAACATTTGTTAGCCTAGACCGTTCATTAAAAGGACAAATACTGAAGCTGAAGCTGAAATACTTTGGACACATAATGAGAAGACGAGACTTACTGGAAAAGACTTATGGGGAAAGATGAAAGGCAAAAGGAAAAAGAGATAGAGAAAAGGAGAAAGAGGATGGATAGTAAATGTCATGGAAGCAAAAACACGAGTTTGAATAGACATGGGGATACAGTGGAGGACAGATAGAAGGGCTGGCTTGCTACATGGTCCATGGGATTATGAAAAGTTGGACACATGAATGACTGAACACACAACAAAAAGTTAGAGCTATTATGATCTACATGGCAGTAACAGTTTATATTTTGAAAGACCTCTGAGTGCTTTAATATGATTTCTACCACATCCCTGTGAAGTAGTACAAATCTCAGCCCTATTTTACAGATAAGGAAGCTGGGACCCAGAGAGATTGAGAAACCTGTTTTAGGTTACCTAGGCTAGTAAATAACTGGCAGAATCAAGTACTTAAACCATGGTCCTCCACTGTTTTTTAAAATCCACTCTCTAATCTTTAATTTCTCATCTACTAGTTCTTTCTATTTTGCCTACAAAAAGGTCTAGATCTCCCTGAGTCTTTGGTGGCCTTGTTGAAGAGTGCTGGGCTTCAGAATCAAGAAGATCTAAAACATTCAGCCTCAGACACTTACTAGCTGTGTGACCCTGGACAAGTCATATAACTTCTGTCTGCTTCATCAACTGTAAAATGGGGATAATAATAATGCCTACCTTCCCAGGGTTATCATGAGAATCAAATGATATAACTCTTGTAAAGTTCTTAGCACCATGCCTAGCACATAGTAGGTACTATATACATATTAGTAATTATTATTATTATTAAAACATAAAAAAACCCCTTTACTACATTCTACCATCTGGGCCATTGTCCTTTATTTCTTTGACCTTTCTAAGCCAAATTAATTTTAAAAAGCCACCTTCTTTCCTGACTCCACTTCCTTTTCTTCAGTTCCCTTTTTTAAACCCCTTTCCATCTGGTTTCTTACACTATTACTGAACTGAAACTGCTCTCTTCAAGGAAACCAAAGATCAAACTGGCAGATCTAATCACCTCTTCTTGGTTATCCAACTCTTTGACCTCTCTGCTGCATTTGACATTGTTGGATACTCTCTCGTCCTGGAAACTCTTTCCTTTCTGGATTTTCATGACACTTGGTTCTCCTCCTACATGCCTGATTGCCCCTTCTCAGTTTCTTTTGATTATTATCCATGACCATTAACTGTGGATCTAACGCAAAGATCAGTCTTGATACCTCCTTTTTACTCGCTACACCCTCTTTCAGTGGTCACTTCATGCCTCTTAGAGTTATTTGAAATATCTGTGCAGATGACTTCCAGATTTATGTATTTATCTCCATTCTTTCTCCCGAACTACAGTGCCCACATTGTCAGCTACCTATTGGTCATTTTGAACTAAATATCCAAAAGGCATCTCAATTTCACCATGTCTAAAAAAGAGCTCAATATACTTCCAAACCCACCCCTTTTAAAAAAAATAAGTTTATTTATTTAATTCATTAATTTAGAATATTTTTCCATGGTCACATGATTCATGTTCTTTCTCTCCTCTCCTCCCAACCCCACTCCCATAGCCAACAAGCAATTCCTCTGGGCTTTGCTTGTGTCATTGATCAAGACCTATTTCCATATTATTAATATTTGCAATAGAGTGATCATTGGAGTCTACATCCCCAATCATATCCCCATCGAACCATCCCATCCCATTTTCAAACATCCTGGTTACTTTAAAGGGCATCTCCATCTTTCCTCTCAATAAGATTCAGCTCCTCACTGTCATCCTTGATTCCTCACTTTCACTCACTCCATATGCCCAAACTATTGCCAAATCTTTAAATTTCTCCACATCTCTCCAAGAGGTCCTTTCCTTTTCACTCATACAACTACCACCCTACTTCAGGACCTCATTACATCTCACCCACCACCCACTCCAATAGGAAACTATTTTGGGTTAGAGAGCCATATTAGAAGGTATAGGGGAATATACTACTTCAGATGTCTCTCCCTCCAAGATAGAAATTATTTGGCTGTGTGTGTGTGTGTGTGTGTGTGTGTGCATGTGTGTGTGTGTGTGTGTACACATATATGCGTGAATATTTAAAATTTTTAAATTGATTTCTGCCAGACAATTTTAAATCACAAATTATATTATTTATTGAGAAAAAAAAACACCTTTACCTTCCATCTTAGAATGAATACTATGTATTGGTTCCAAGGTAGAGAAGCAATAAGGGCTAGGCAATAGAGGTTAAGTGACTTGCCCAGGGTCACCCAGCTGGTAATTATTTGAGATCAAATTTGAACCTGGGACTTCCCCTCCCCAGACCTGGTTCTCTGTTCAGTGAACTACCTAACTGCTCTCTACATAGTAATTATTCATGTTATTCTCTGCCCCACAGCCAACAATTAGGTGGTGCTATAACTCTGATTTCAACACCTTATGGAAGGCAGGATGGCACAGGACCACTCATCTCTGAATTATTTTCATGCCAACTAACAGAGGCAAGGGACCTTTTGAAATTTCTAAAAGATCTCTCGAAGTAGAGCTGACCTTTCGTATAGCCTCCTGATTAGGTTTATGGGATATGACTGTTTAAAAGAAAGGCCAAATCTGTCAGACACATAGTGAAAAATATTTATAGATGTCTATTCGTGTCTATATTTATAACCGTCTTGTGCATATTTTGACAGTACAAATCCTTCCATCAATGCTCAAGGTCTGGGACAATTTTAACTACCCCAGTGCACTAGTAATTCCTAAAGGGAAAGAACCTAGTGACACTGAGAGTAAAATAGATTGTGCATAGTTCATGAGCATGGTGATAGGAATACATTCTTTACTTCCTCCTTAGTTTGTTTGAGCCTCAAGTTTAGGAACAAAATTTCCCAAATCCATTGGCTTTCTTCCCAGAGCTTTCCACCTGACTGAAGAGTGGCTTGTGCTTATCTATATCTGTGAATAGGTTCTGTACTCAAGAGGGATAAAGGTTTAATGCTGTGTTGGAGAACCCATAGCATGCATGCCAGAGGGGTCCTCAGAGCCCTCTCTCTGGGCATGTATGCCATTGCCCCAGCACAGAGTTCACCAGAGTTCGTTACTAGAAAGCCAGAGGAACATGGGACTGACCTCTGGAGACAGAGAAAGAAGCTTCTCCATAAAAGGGCATGAAGAAGAGAACTGCCACCATAAAACACTACACAAATGTTGCTGCTGCTTGAAAGATGATCATAGTATGTTGGGAATCATGCTGGCCCTGCAGTCAATTTGAATCCTGGATCTGGTACTTGCTAAGATTGTGGCCTTGGGCAAAAGACTTAAACTCTTAACCTGCATAGCCTATTCTCTAAAATAAGTATAATAAGGCTTACAAGATTTACATTATCTGTTTTAGAGGCTCTAGCAGGAAAAGTAATTTGAAAACTTAAAACCTTATAAAAATGCAAGTTGTTTTTATTATTTGCAAAACATGTTAAAGCTGATATGGGGATAGTGTTTGGGAACAGAGATGGAGAAGTGAGATAACAACCTGAAAGGCAAAGCTCCCCCACTGTTGTGATATGGAAATCACTTTAAAAGACTGATATATATTAATTTAAGGTCGCCAAGGAATTCAGCTATGTAATTCCTAAATGAAAACTCAAGTCAGCTGTCAACCTTTTTATGGTGTTTTAATTACAAACAGGAGGAAGAAAAGTATTAGAGGGAGAGGGAGAGAGAGGGAAAGGAGAGAAGGAAATAGGGCTTAAATACCCACTCTGCTTAGGCAGAGCCAAAGGCCCAAGGCCCTGGATAGCCGAGGCAAAGAAAAGAGATCAGTCCCTATCACTCACGTGACCAAAATGGAGAAACAGTCTCTGGGCTCCTCCACACCAAGCACCAGGCTCCAACTACCTTCTCTCCACACAGCAAGTCCCCAGCACTCCTGACCTGTCCTCTATCTCACTTCCTGTGTCTCGCCTGTGCCAATGGTGGCTCTAGCTTAACCCAGGACCGCCCAGAGGTCTGTCCCCTTTGCACGTATCTGTTGAAGGCCATATTCTCAAATAATTAAATCTTGAGCTTTGCTGCATCCCTTCCTAAATCTTGTTACCCTGAGTAGGGTGGGGATTGTAGTTTTCAAGACCTGATTCTGTCATTCCAAGTATCTCTATTGTTATTGATCAGGAAATAGCCAAATCCCATCCTCTAAAGAATGGTTTGAACAGGGTTGAGTAGTTTTGAAATTCACACTGTACATAATAGTTCCCTTCTGGGTCAGTACCCAGGCTTTGGGTTCAAAGCCATTTATGATTATATGCCTGAGCCCCCATTCACCAAATCTACATTTACCTGACCGGTTATAATTTCCCCTTTTAGACTCAACCAACACTTACCATGTGATTTTGAATCATAGGGAGAACAAGAACAATTTACTTAAAATAGCAAGAATTTCAACATTAAGGAAACATTAAAGGACAAACAGCACATAGTATATTATACATAGTTGCTGTTTGGAGCCACCATCTTTGCATGCTATGGAGTAAGCTGGGTCCCAAGAGTCCTTTGTTACTTCTTTCTGGTTTTTCAGCCCTTAGAATAAGGGATCAGATAGACAGGTATAAACCTCACTACAGGTGATTTATGGTTTTGATAGAGATTAGAATAGGGGCTGAAGCTATGATTTCATTGCTAGAGGAAACTCCCAAGTGAGGAAGGTCCCTCTCCCAAAGTAAGATAGTCCCTGCTCTGCAACCTACGGAGTTAGAGAGTTGCCTGGAACACTGAGTTAATTTGTGCCTAGAGCACAAGAGACTTGTCCAGGGTCATGAAGCAAGGAGGGGAGGTCTAAGATAGGAAAGACAATAAATTTGGCTTGAAATATGCTTCATTTAAAGGTCAACTGAGAAATGCAGGTAAATGTTGCCCATAGGCAGTTCTAGACATGGGGCTTGTGCTTAAAAGAGGAGCCAGGGATGCAGATAACTCATTTGAGCTTCACATACCTGGACATAATTGTTGACACAATGAAAGGAAAAAAGATTACCAAAGGGAGATCGATTTTATGATGGAAAGAGTATTAGATTTGGATTCAGAAGGCTTGATTTTTGAATCCTATTTTTATTATTTACTACCCATGTGTCCATGGGCAAGCCACTTAACTCCTCAGGCCCATGTCCCCATGAGGGGGTTGGCTTAGATGACTGCTGGGGCTCCTTCAAGTTCTAAATTTCTTATCTGTTAACCTTTGGTTTTAGGTTGCTATATTGGTGGTGTCTCTTGACACAAGATGTTGAGTCTCTCCAAGGGACTTTGGAGAAAAAGACCAAGGTCTTGGGCACTGTGCCATCACATCAGGTTCTACAAGGTGATAAATATCAGCTTCTCTACACCTTGACAGAATGGGTCATGGCTCAAGGAGCACTCCTGCATATAAATGATTACAATGTCTTTTCCACATCACCTTATTTAACTATAATCCCTTGCCATGGGAAAGCCCTGTGGGGTCTGCCTATGGTTGGGGGTATGGGGATCCTATATAAGCCTTCTAATACAGTTCATTAAAGTCCCTTCCAGCTCTAAATTCAGTGACCCTCCAGTAGGCAGTGGAGCCAAATCTTGGAGATTTTGTCCCTAGAGGAAGACCTTTCATCTCAGGAATCCTCTCCCCAAAGTGGCCCCTCCTCCAAAGAAGCTCCAGCAATGAAAACACCCTAGATCATGGGATTATAGACCAAGATCTACAAGAGGACCCCAGGGTACCTCTAGTATATACTCACTATTTTATAGATAAGGAAACTGAGACCTAGGAAAGTTAAAAGATCCTAAGATCCCAAGATTTATGGTTCCATCAGAGGTAGCATAATAGACATTTCAAGGATAAAAAGGTGGAGTTGAAATCTCAGAGGACAATATAATCAAAGGATAAATCATACCAGGAGAGGGGAAAATTTCTACATCATGAAGTTCTACCACAGGGATTGAATGGGGAGCACTAGACCAGGAAAAGTATATCACAGTAACAGGATTTCGGGGTAGGAGAGTTCAGCCAAAGCTAGTTTGTGAGCAAGGCTATGCTTTTGGAGAACAAGTTAGTGGAGAACCATGAGGTGGAAGGTGTGGAAGTATCCCCCTATCCATCCCTCTACATATCAGTACCTGGAACACAAAGTCCCTGTGATTCCAACCTAATTATACCTCTGATCCTTGTCACAGAGGATTCCAAGCAGGTAATGGAATATAGACTAGGGATGGAATTCCCTAGAGAACAACTGATGGATTAGTTTGTTCTTCAGGTTACATGGGTACCAACTGCAAATAGGCTTCTTATTTCTTATTCCTGGTTTTCCAGGCAGCCTCCATTTTTCCCTTTCCCTCTCTTAGATGAAATCTTTTATTCTGCTATTTGCATGAAATTCAGGGCTGGAAGTATGCTGCAGACTATTTACGCCCACAATGCACCGCTTAATCTCTCTTTAGGTAACCTGCAGTTTTTGTTACGTGGAAAATTTGTTATTCCAATATTCACAGTCTTACAGCATCATTGGAAAAATATCAATGTTCAAAAGATGGGTTTTTGTTTAAGGGAGAATCTTGGGGTCTGTGAAAGAACAGCATAATTTCCATTGGCCAAACCTGGGATGAGAGAAACTCAGGCAGTGAGTTTGACTATTATTATTTCACCCAGGTTCTACAATCATTTGCTAACAGTGAAGGCAGGGCTTTTATGCTATCTCTGTTCCCTGAGCAGCAGCAAAACAGCCTGATGCTCGGTGAACCCTCTAAAGCTGGGAAAAACTTAATTATTGTTTGCATATTCCGTGCTACTTGTATTTGGCAATGATGCCAAGCCCACGTCTTTCTGATCATTCCATCTTCATGTCATCTGCCTTAATCATTTCAAGTTTGTTAATGAATTCAGTTTTGAGAAACACTTTTCTTGGACTTTCCAGATGGGTTCCCACATCAAATGTTGGCTCTATTTTATCTCTGTCAGTTCCAAATAGAGCCCTATTCCTCTCACCCTATCTTCTCTTTTTCTTCAGGGATAAGTGTTTATTTGGAGAATAGGCTTTGCATTAGGACCTGAGCCAAGCTTATGAATCCCCAAAAGCCATCATCTAAATTGGAGTGAACACTGTGAATTCAGACATTGCCTTGACCCCATCCCACAGAGGGGCCTCCTCTGTGGCAGCTTAATTCATGCTGTAGATTGAGTGTTGGGCCTGGAGTCAGGAAGATCTGAGTTAAAATCAGACTCAGATATACTAATTGTGTGACTTGGGGCAAGCCATTTAACCTCTGTTTACCTCAGTTTCTTCAACTGTAAAATGAGCATAAATAAAACAATAATGTGATGATCAAATGAGGTAATGTTTATAAAGTACTTAATATGGTATATGACACATAGTAGGAGCTACATAAATACTAGTTATTATTATTAATTATAATTAAATAATTATTTATATATTTCCATATTATCACACACACTATAAATAGAACACATATAACATTATAATACATTACATTATTAATAATTCAATGATATTATAAATTAGAATTTATTAATATTCTTACTATTACTTATATATTTACTATGCTATTCTTATTCATCATGCTTCTATGAGGAGTCTTAACTTTGTCTGGTTAAATGCACTAGGTAGGAAAACAGCTGTTTTAACAAGTGAACTTGCTTAATAAAGTCATCCGAGCATCAGTTTTATTTTGCTTCTTGACAGTAATTGTGTTTAGCATTGACAACAGTCAACCATTGTCCTCTTTCTATAGCTACTTGCATCCATGCTGGAGCATAGCTTCTCAAAAAAATTTTTTTTTGATTGGTGCTTATACTAGAAAAAAAAAAGTAGTATGACTTAGCATGGTTTCTTTAACTGGAGAAACTAAGAAATATTTGCAGTTTGTATTTAATTCCACTCATTTTCTATTGAAATCAAGCAGGCTATTTGGAGATCTTAATCATGTTCTGTATATCTCACTTTAAATATATCTATGGATCAAATTCAAGTCCTGTCAATAGTAAAGAAGCTAAAGACACTATGTTTTGTGAGTTGAAAATAACAGTTCTTGAGACCCGACCCCTTCCTCTGGCCATGATGAGATTGCTAATAAAATTTATTATAATGTGGACATTAAGAAATGAAAAAAAAATGAAGTGATTGGTCTATGTGGCCTCCAACATCCCTTCTTTTTTTAGGATATGAATTCTCATAGCCAGCCTTTTTCTACTTCTCTGGTGCTTAGCACAGTGCTGGGTATATCATAGAGAGTTACTCAATGCTTGCTGAACAATGACTAATGGCTTGTTGATGAAATCTATGATTCTACGGAAGGTCAGAACTGGAAGGGATTTCAGATCATAAATCACCCTTTGAGTTCATCTAGAACCAATCCTGATTTTACTGATGACACAAGTGAAGCCCAGAGAAGAGACAAGGCTTCCCAGAGGTTATGTAGTCCGAGAACCCAGATGTCCTGCCTCTCAGAACAATCTTCTTTCCATTATAACATGTCTCTCCCCTAATGTGCAGTGTGAATTATCTTCTCTGCACAGCCTCTCCAAGTTGCCATGGTTAAGCAATCTTCCAGCTGGAGAGCTGGAGGAGTCACTGTTGTTTTTTCCAGGTGCCTGGGCCCCATAGTCTGCTCATTACCCCTAGATATGGCTGTTGCTCCTTCTTCCAGCTTGTGCCTCTCCTGCTGACTCTGGCTGTAACTGTTCTCTGGATGGAACAGCCAGCTCCTACATGAGCCTTGCTAACCTAAGTCATGTTTATGATAAGTACCTGGGAGGCAGGTGTACCTAGAAGGTAGCATGAATAGTTTCATGTCCCTAGACAGGTGAGAAAGGGATTCTGTGCTAGAGGTTATAAGAGGAGACAAATTCCCATTTTCGATCAGGCTCCTGGTCCCTCACTGTTTCACTGATGGGTGGTGGTTTTCTCACGTTCTGGATGGGTATGGGTTTTGGGGGGAGAGTAGAGACTCCGGCTCCCTATATTCCTTTTCTTAGTGAGAGTAAGAATTGTAAACTATTATTTTTCTTTAACTCATTCATCAATGAATTGGAAACTTTTCTAGAAAAAAACAGCTGGAGTGCTTTGTTGATTATTGTCTTGAGTGCCTGAAATTCACTGTGTGACCATTATCAAATCAGTTCCCTCTCAAAAAAATAAAAGCACTGGGCTAAGGTTCCCCCTTAGCTCAAAGGCCTCACATGGGCTAGGTTTCATATCGAGTGTCTCTCTCAGTAATCATGGTCTCATTTTCCCCCAACCTAGGTTTTCCCTTGGAAACATCAGAATTTAGCTCACTTTGTTCTAATGTGAGAATTTTGAAACTTGGACTCCATAAAGTTGTTGTTTTAAATATTTTTATAACTATTTCAATATAGTTGATTTCCTCTGTAATCCTAGGTATCTTATTTTATGCAACTCTAAACATTATTTTGAGGAGTCTATTATTTTAAGAAGAGGATTTTGGCAATCCCTAGTTTCCCAAAGGAATCCATGCCACAAAAAAAGTTAAGAACTCCTGATCTGAGGGCACTTGATTCCCATGTAAACATCCAAGCTGAAAAAACATCAAATATAGGGCAGCTTTTATTTAACTCAACAGAAAATATGATTGGCTCCGACCTGATCTTTACAAACAGTCAAGATAACTCTCCTTCCCTCTCTGATGAGCCTTTATCTTCCTGGAGGCTTTTTAAAAGCCTCCCAAACTTATAGTTTGACTCTGAATTTGACCCCACACAAGGAGAAAGACCTTGGAGCTGCTATGGGAACAGCATAGTCTTTTATTGGATGCCAGAGGTGAAGGAATCACCCAACATTCCTTTGCCCTTGTAGGTCCTATCTTTCTTTAGAGCTTATGCTATCAATATGATGTAGTACCAGTGAAGGGATAGTCCAAGCCACTCCTCCAAGCCATACTGAGTTTCTTTTTCCTCCTGTATGCCATGACTCAGAGGACTGTCTGAGAACACTTTTCCTGATGGTGCTAAACTCCCAACTCACTATTTACCAAATGTCTCTATCACAATGATATCATGTAATTTCTAAGAGCTCATAATTTCATAATTTCTAATTTTGTTTTCATAATTTCACAAATTTTTCACAATTTTTATAAATTTTATACATTTATAATTTCTTTATTTCTGAGAAGGCCACTCCATCTGATCTGTGGAGTTCTCTTCTCTATTACTGGCCTGAGCCCCCATCAGCTATATTTCTCTTCCCCTTCCTTACTATCAAGTTCCATTTAATCACTTAGCCGTAAGGTTTTGCAAAGCAATATTTACTTGGAATATTTAGCAAAAACAAGCATTCAAACATTTCCCCCTAATAAATACCTTAGACATGTTCTCCCCCACAGCACCTTAGATTCTAGGAGTAGGCTTGAAACTTAACACAGTTTCTTCTAGCATTGGTCCTACCAAGTTCCAAATACAGAATGACATCAGAAGAATCCTCAACCAAACCTAGCACTTCATTCCCTAGGGCATCAGTGCTGTGCCTCTGGACCTCTTAAATCCCCAGGCTTAGAGACTCCATTCCCTTCCAATAATATATAAAAAAAATAACTGTACGTGTCTATGGATCTCTAAAGCTGCAGCAAAAAAAAAAAATCAGTTCTATGAAATTCTAAGGAGCAATGAATTAATTTATTTGAAATGTCCAGCTAGTAATGGACAGAATCATTGACCTTGTGGCACGTACCTTCATAATTGGGATCACGTATTCCATTTAGGTTACTTTTTGTTTGACAAGCCCATTAATTATATTCTCCTCTAAAGAAATTGGGAATGTTGTTTAGGTTAGATCCCAGGACTCAGTCATCTGTATTAAAGGACTGATCAAGAAGGAGTGGCTTTTGCCTGACACTAATAATGGTGGCATGTCAAGCCAAGTTTGGATGCCATTTCAATAAGTGGTAGATAATCTTTTTTAGTTGGCATGTCCAGTTCTCCTCTACCTCCTGTTTTTGACACTTAAAAAGTTTATGTTAAGGGCAGCTAAATGGCTCACTGGATAGAGAGCCAGATCCTGGGGTCAAATGTGGGCTTTTGTTAGACACTTCCAAGTTGTGTGCTGTGGGAGTCCCTTATCCCTAGTGCCTATGCTATAGAAATGTATATATGTGTATATGTGATTGTGTCTATTATGTAGTCTCCAATGATTATCTAGGCTTATGCCAGTTGGAGCTGGTGATGGAGCACAACCAACATGTCTGGTTCCTTCTCTAGGAGAGTTTATCATTACTACTGGCCAAATTCATCTTAAACTATACCCCTCCTAGCTGTAGTAACTGACCCAGACCACTGTGGTTATCATTAAGGAGTATGAGGGGATTGAGGAGAATCTGGTTAAATTTCTAGAGTGCCTTTTAAATTCTGAACTTTAGGATCCTGGAAGTATTTCTCAGCATCTCACATTCTTGTCCACTGCTATGATTCATTTTGCCTTTTCATTGTTTATAACTATACCCATGTAGCAAACTGGCCCTTTCTGGTCAACTCATCAAGGAGAGGACCATATTCATCTTTTCCTCCATCTGCATTTCCCCAGCTTTTATTGCTTATCAGAGACCTTGCCTGGGATCTTCCACTTCAGTCAGTATTCTTATAAGTCTTGGAATGGAGATAAGTCTGGAATCTTGATGGTTATGCCAGTTGTCTATACCCCTCTTCATATACCGCTTTCTGTTATGGGATATTTCATCTTACCTCCAAGTTTTTGCATCAGCTTGGAATTCACTCCCTCATAGATGTACACATAGAATTCCTAGTATCATCAACTTGGGTGCCTCCTCCTACAGAAGACCTTTTCTGACTTCCTTAATTATTAGCACATTCTCCCTCTTAAAAATACTTTATATTATGATCATAGATCTCAAAGGAGAAGGGGCTTCAGAGGATATCTAGTCCAATCCCTTCATTTTACAGAAGAGGAAACGGAAGCCCTGGGCGATTATGACTTGTCCAGAGTTAAACTGATAGTAGCAGAGGCTAGATCTGAACCCAAATCTTCTTTCTTTAGAGCTTTCCACGACCATGTTTCCTCTTTGTATTTACTTACTTGCATGTATGCTAATCCTTTTAATGTTCAAATTTTATTGACTGAACTGTTTCAGTTTTGACTTTCCTTTTCCAAAGACTGGCATACAATAGATGATTAATATATGTTTGGTGAATTGTACTGAAACACACTGAATTGAACAAGATTCAGTCCATGCCTTCAAAGAATTCAGAATTCTTCTCAAACAAGAAAATCATAAAATTAATCATAGTTCACATTTCTGTAGCCCTTTAGGTTTTGCAAAATACTTTCCTTTCCAAAGCAATCTTGTGAAGTAGTGTTAATATTGTTATTCTCATTTTACAAAAAAGGAAAGTGAGCAGTGAAATATGATTAATATTATTTTATATATTATATAATTATTATATATTATATAACTTTTGTCAAAGTTGATTCTCAAACCCAGCTCTCTTAAATACCAGGGTATTTCTGCTATACCACACTACTCTAGTCATAAAATGCCTACAAAAATAGCAATGAACACTTTGAAGGCTCTTAAATACTTTGGGCTTATTTATGATACCAAAATCCTTCAGTAAGGCAAGGACATAATTATAGGAAGCCAAAGTAGCCATGTGTGAATATTCCCATCCAGATGGACCATTATCTATTGAGTCCATGGAATCCAATTAGCAAATTGTATTTTTTCCTTCTTCCCTTAGTATGTTAAATCTTTTATTAAAAAACAAAAACGATTGCCTGATTTGATTTCTCCATATTGTAATAATTCATTCTGGGATCACTAATAGATGTTCTTTTAGCAATTTCCTTGTAGAAACTTTACCCAGTTACCTGAGATACTACGAGGCTTGCTTTGTTTACTCTGTTGGTATCCACAGTGTATTAAACTCTATCTTTCTTTATAGCTCCAGATCTCTTATCACCAATGGTCATCTCTATCTAGAGGTCTCAATGATACACAAACTCAAAAGGTCTTTAACAAAAATCCTTTTGTTGGCCCTAACCTGTTCTAGATTCTAACTTCCTTGCTCTTCTGGTACTGGCATCCTTCTAGGAACTCAGGCTCATGATCTAAGTCATCTTCAACAGTTTCCTTTTCCCTAACTCTCTATAACATTTGCCAGATGTTCACTATGCCATATTTTGTATCTACTCCCATCTTTTCACTCACATGGATATTGCCCAGATTCAGGTCCAGATGACCTAATAATAGCAGTTCTCATTTATATAATCGCTTTAAGGTTTGCAAAATGCTTTATAATATTTCATTTAAAATGTTTTTACAACAACCCTAGGAGATAGAGGCTATAATTATCCCTATTTTACAGTTAAATAGATGGATGTATCAGTAGTGAAGTGACTTGTCAATGGTCACACAGTTAATGAGGGTCTAAGGCAAGACATGAACTCAGTCTTTCTGGACTCCAAGTCCAGCATGCTATACACTGTATCACCTGCTGACCTGTCCTCTGGACTATATTAAGAGCCTCTTATTTAGTATCTCTTCTTCGAGTGTTTCCTTTCTTCAAGAAAATCTTCAAACACCTGTCAAAATAAATTTCCTAAAGCACAAGTCTCATCACATCACTCTTCTGACTTAAAAACAGAAACTCTAAGGCCTTACTATTGTCTCTGAATTAAATTTGAACATCTGAGTTTAGGTTTAAGATCTAATCTGTCCCAGACTAAGTTTTCATTCTTATTTCACATCAATTCTTTTTCCATATGTTAAATTCTGGCCAATTTGGGCTAATAGATGTTCTCTGATATTTTCTCGTACTTCATCCACATCTTGTTCTTCACTCGCATATTCACAGAAGTTTTTTCCTATGTCCGGAACACATCCCCTTCTCATCTCTGCCTTTCAGAATCCTTCTTTTCCTCCAAAGTATAACTCAGGCAACACCTCCCCATATGCAGCTTTCCTCTGGATATCACAGTGGCTGATATTTTATTCTCCCCCAATTTCATGTACAAACAATTTTTTAACATTCAATGGGGAAGGATGTGGCCCTTCTTATGCCTAGAAATTCACATATTCACAGCTGTGGACAGTATGGATTTGGAGAGGGGAAAAAAATCAGGATAACAATTAGGAAACCATCATTATAGTCCAAGATGCATCATTATCTTAACCCAGTGAAATCTTTATGGATCTTAACTCTTCCACTCAAAATATTAGCCATCACAACCAGGTTTGAGACAGCTGTAACTCTTAAAAATATATAATTTGTCTCCTTTCATGTCATTGGTAAAAATGTTGAACAAAACAGGCAAATCCCTAGGGAGTCCTCCACTAAAGATCTCTATCCAATTTAACCCTCATCATCATCATCATTAATATTTACATAATGCCTCTTATTTTCTAGGCTCTCTGCTAAATACTTTACAATTATTATCATATTTGATCCTCCCAACCAACCTGGGAAGTAGGTACTATTACTATCTGCATGTCAGATGAAGAAACAGAAAAAGGGTGGAGGTTTTCCCATGTTTACAGAGCTAATAAGTTCCTGAAGTGAGATTTGAACTTAGGCCTTCCTAATTTCAGACTCAGGTCTCTTTCCCCTGCCTCTACCATCAATCACTAATTCTTTAGGTCTTGTCATTCAATCAATTCTAAATCCACCCAACTGTACAACCATCTATTTGGAGTCTCCTGATCATAAACACCTGGATAGCAGGAGATGTTTTTTGTCATATGCTTTGATGAATTCAGGAGTACTTTGTAAATGTTATTTCCTTGTCCTACTAGTAAAATAGGAAAGGGATTGATACAGAGAACTCCCAGAGGAGGGAATATCTTCTACTAATGCATGTTAGTATTTTCTCTTCAACTTGTTTTTCAAAGTTGCCCAGAGTACTGGAAAGTTTAATGTCTTCCCTGGGGTAGCACAAACATTAGGATTTGAATTTAGATCTTCCTGAATTTGAGGCCAATTCTCCATTTGCTCTTCCATATTGCTTCCTACAGGTGCAAATATGGTACATAAAGTTCTATGAGAGCAGAGGAGGACGAAAACCTTATTTTTTTTTTCTGATAGAATAAAGTTATTCATGTATTCAACATATCCTGTTACACAAAGGCCTGTATTAGGTTCCTTAGAAGAGGAAGAAAAAAAAATGAGACATTCAAGGAGTTCACAATTAAGTTATGGAGACAATATTGTACACTGGGGACT
The DNA here is from genome assembly GCF_027887165.1 of Monodelphis domestica. NCBI lineage: Eukaryota > Metazoa > Chordata > Mammalia > Didelphimorphia > Didelphidae > Monodelphis > Monodelphis domestica. Next base: position 141,324,233 of record NC_077233.1, on the reverse strand, counting down.
ATTCCACAAGGATTCCATAATGAAAGGACCTGGAAAAATGGAACAATTTAAAATAAAAAAGGACAGTAAAGAGAAGAAATTCTAGGTTCTCTTTTGGAAAAAACTTCTATCATTTCTTCATTTAAAATAATTTCCCAAGAAATATCCATTTAATTTAAGTATCCATTTAATTCCCTCCATTCATCTTCACTTTTTTTGGTACTCTAGAGTCTGAACTTCCTTTCAAAAGTGCTGATTAGAAATGTTTTTAGAAGGCTCATATAAAATATGCCTTGTGGAAGATAAAAAGCTCATTCTCTCCTATCCTGCCTACCTAAGTTATTATGGGCCTCCTCTATCCTCCTTTCCCCATCTTTTTGGTTGAAATACTCTTTGTGGAGTCCCATTCCAATAGATGCTAATTTAAAAAGGGATATTCTGGGATCAGAGCTCTGTTATATAACTCAGTTATATCTCTGAATGTCAGCCCCACTACCACTCTTTGTACTAGATACACATAGCTTTGTGCAGTGGCAGTATTGAAGTCAATGAAGTTTAACTGAGGCATGAGAATTGCTCATTGAAAACTGTAGTAGATACTGTAAAGATTAAATTTAACTCTCCCCTGCTTGTGAAGATTAAATTAACTCCCCAGCCCATTTTTAGATTTAATCACCAAAAGTGTAAACACCCTACTTACAGTTGAGTGGGGAGGTCTGTGACCCACATGTGCAATGGTGAGTGATGAATGAGAATCGACTGACTGCCTCCTGTCCTAAGCAGGGCTTTAGACTATGGTTTGTCCACATAAAAGTGGAGGAAGGCACAGGAAGTGACGCAAAAGAAAGTATCTTTAAAAAGGGAGTGACAACTTCCTTTGGGGAGTCTTCCTTCTTCATCTTCTTCTGGAGTTCTGAGTTCAAGTTGGAGGCTGGTGAAAAATTTGCTGATTGGACCAGAGATGTGGTGAGACTGTCCTTGAATCTCTCCCCTTTGGACTGACACGTGGTGAGTGAAAGAGCTGACTCCTTTCTTGGATTTTCTGAAGAGACTAGCCTCAGGAGAGACCTATCCTCTTGAGAGAGGCTCCCTACATCCCCAGGTCCTTGGATGCAAGGACCAAGGCATCTCCAGTTAAGGACTAAACTCCCCTGCCTGTTTTTAAGCCAGGGGTCAGAGCAAAATACTTAGTGCTTAAGCTCAATGTCTTGCCCTATTCTCTCTCTGATTTTCAAACTTCACTCCTTCTACATTTTGTAAATAAATTGTAAATAAAAATTTTTTGGAATTATTTAAATTCCTGGCAACCCTATTTTAAAATAATCAAGTTCAACCTTTTTATATAAACTCTTTCCCCCCTTACAATACACACACATATTCTATATATACACATATATACATACACACATATAGTTAATATGGGTTTGTTGGTGATGGTGGGGACAGAGCAGATTTCACTGCAAAGACCATAAACTTCCTGGGTATCAGAGCTGTACTCAACCTTCTGGAGAACTTCTAGAGCTGGGTACCATTCCCCCAATTTCTTCTTTTACATTCAGTTCAACCTCTATTTTAAATTACTTATGCATTTGACTTTTAAAAAAATCATTAATGCTTTGATTTTATTCCCCCTGTCATTTCCCAGAGCCAATACTTGGTGGGTAATTAATGTACATTATTTTTTTTCCCTCTCTCTCTTTTAGAACTCAGATGAAAGAGACAGCATACTTAAAGCTACGGAGGAAGGGAAGGGGGAGTAGGGGATTTATAAGATCAATTATCTCCACTCCTGAATCATTTAGCTAAAGTGCCACATCTCTCAGAAGGAAATGCCTCTTGATAGTGGAGTCATCAATAAATGGTGACAATTTCAGACATTGTGGAGGTGGTGGTGGTAGTGGTGTCGGCTATTTTAGGGAAAGCCAGTCCTTGAGTCATATTCTCAAAGGCCAGACATGAGAACATTCTTTAGACCTCTCCATTCCCTTCTGCTCACAGGGAAAGACTTCTTCAGGGAGAGAAGAGCTGAGATGTCGATAAGGGATGAGAATGGGCAGAGAGTTCTTGACGAGAAAGAGAAGGTAAGGAAAGTCTCAGCCCATCCTGTAGAACTATTGGGAACTGAAGAAGTTCAGAGATAGGAAAATTAAGGCAAAGGGAGTATTATGAGTCAATATCAGGTCATCAAATTGGACTCAGAAAGCCCATGTCAGTAGCTGGGAGAGAGAAGATTAAGCAGAGCCAGCAGACAGATGTCAGGGGCAAGAGCCCAGTAGAATTATGTTCTATAGCTAAGGAAAGGTCAAGAACACTGGAGGTGTAAGGGAACCTCCAGTTCACATTCAGACTGATAGGTCAGGGCTGTGAGGCAGATGTCTAGCAAGAAAGAGAAGGAATATGTGTGTATGTGTGTGTGTGTGTGTGTGTGTGTGTGTGTGTGTATGTGTGTGTGTATGTGTGTGTGTATGTGTGTGCACATATGGGGGACATCTTACATCACTGTATCGCCTCTGCAGGGTGACTCCTCCTTCTTGGTAAGTAACATCCTTCTCTGTTAGAAACCAGGGTGCTCTTCCTTAAGGGACTCAGGAATTCAATAAAGCCAAGGGCCTGGGTGCTGTTTGATGGATGCTGCTCATCTCCTGATAGACCCCATTAAATATGTATGGTCTACTTTCACTACAGAGTGGACTTGTACTGGCCATAGGATTGTAGAATTTAGAGTCTGAAGAGCCTTAGAGATTCTATTCCTCTCCTCAATGTTTTTATTCAATGCTCTCCCTCTTTCCCTCTATTTCACAGAATTCCGAGCTTCTTTGGGAGAATAGCCCAGGTGCCACTGGCTGTACAAAGGCTTGCCTAATCCTCTCAGTTTTTTAGTTCTCTCCCTCTTGAAATTATGCTGTATTCATCTGTAAATACTTTGCACTTACTTGAATTTGCTGCCTACGTGTTATATTCCCCTGTGCAATGTAAACTTCTTGAAGGCAGGGACTATATTGTTTTGACTCTACATCCTGGCATATTGCCCAGTGCCTTTCTTGCAGTAAGTCCTTAGTATTTGTAGAATAAATAGCCCAGTTCACTCATTTTATAGAAAAGGAAACAGAGATGGGAAGGCAAAATATTTTACCCAAGGTCAACCAGGTAGCAAAGCTAGGATTAGAATCCAGATTTTCTGTCTCCAAATTCACTGCCATTTTCTCTGTAGCATTATTACCCTAAGCCAGAGCCATAATTAGAGTGAGGCACCCGAGACTTCATCCCAGGGTGTGATAAACCAGGGAGCATTCTTCCTCCTGTAATTGTTCTCCTCCCTGGCATCCAAACTGCCTTGACATCCTTTGCCAGCCATAAATATTATATGACACCACCTCTATGGGTCCCACTCACAGGAGACATGCTTCATAAGCTATGCTGTATGTTTTAAGACTACATTCTCTGAAGGATGATTTACCACATTCCCTGGTGAGATTAGATGCCTGGAGTAAATTATACTTTATGTCCTTTCCCTTAAATGAAATTGCGTTGGCCCAAAATTCCTACTTATGAGTCTGCTGAGATCTCTTTGGTCACTGAGGAAGGATAACTGGATCTGAAATACCTGAGATATCTTTTCAGACTCTCATTTTTATTTGTTTGGTATTTAAAATTTGCCTTCTTTGAAAAGAGATCTTGAGGAATTCAGAAAACTCAAAGCATCTATGATGAGAGAGACCTCATAGCCTAGTTGAAAGAGCAAGACCTTGAAGTTATGATATTGGGCACTGAATTTTGCTTAGACACTGGGTAAGAGACTTGAAACATGAGAGCTTTAGATTCTTCACCTGTAAAATGAAAATAATTGTTGTTCATCCTTCATTATTGAAGAGGACCAGTGGCATAACGGGTGATGACTTGACTTGCTTGGAAATTGGATTTAAGTAAGATAGAATTACCCAAAGTCAAAGGTTTCATTCCTTCTTCCAGAGTCATTGAAGTTCAGAAGCAAGACAAAAGTCATGATGACTGATGGTGACCTGGGATGCCGTGGATGACCATGGCTTCTTCAACATTTGTCCAAACTCTACGCACTTCACAGTGCCTGGTGTAATTGCTTACAACTGTTAGAACAAATCGCTCTCATCCACCCATTCTACCTTCATGTACTTGGGGTAGACATCATCACCAACTCACTTATGAGTTTGAGCCTGTCAGTTACCCTCAGCCTGGTTTAGCCCATTTGCCAGTACAGTTTTACTGGGATGTAGCTGTTGTGCAGCCTAAAATAAAAATATAATCCTTGTACTACATATCTCACAGGAATCTTGTGAAGAAAGCATTTTAGAAACCTTAAAGTGCTTTAAAATTAAATCATTAAAATGAGAAAATTTTAAATAATACTTTTATTTTACATATAAATTATTAATTTACATACAAATTGCATTCATATAGGACGATAAAGCTTATAGATTGCTTTCTTAACAATAACCTGGGAGGATAGATGACACATTTGCCTCTTTTACATAAGGAAATCTGGTGCAGAGGGGTTAGGCTACTTGTTCACAGTTCAGTCCCTACTAAAACATTAAATGCAGAGATTCAAACCTAGATCTTCTGAGTCCAAAGTGCTCTTTCTATTATGCCATGTAGTTTTAAAATATATAGCTAAAAAGAGCAATCGAGGAATAATTTAAAATATTTTCAATTCAACAAACACTTAAGCCTTGCATTTTGTTAGGTGTTAGGTGTACAAAACAACAAAATATAAAGACAGTCCCTGCCCTCAAGGAACTTTCCTTCTGCTGGAGAGAAACACATATACACAGATGAGTAAACACAAAATTTACACAGAACAAATATAAAGTATCATGGAAAGAAGAATGCTAACCATTGGGGATAGAGTAATGGGATTTCATCTTATTCTTTCATCTTATAGTCACTTATTAAATGGCCCTAAGAGAGAAGAATTCATTATTGCAGTTGAGTTCTGAGCTTTGTTACATATGAGGTGCATATAGTTCTCCTTACATAACAAAATGAAAAGCAGGTGAATTTGCAAATTTGTAGGCAAATTTTTTCTTGGTGTGGAATTTCAAAATTGGATTTATTACAGAAACTGGGGGCATGGTCTTTAGAAGAGACACTGAGCAACAGAAAGGCTTCAAATACAGTTTTACAAAATGCCAGAAATGTTATCCAAATGACTATTTTAAAAATCTGCTCTTTTTAAAAACTGTGGGCAGAACTAGGCTATAGTACAGTGAAGAAATTTCTACAGAGAGCTGAGATAACATAAGCCCATTTACATTGCTTTCTGTAGGTCAGAATATTAATTAGCTCATCTCTCTCAAGATTAATTGGATCATTTCTCTCAAGCAGCAGTTGCCCTAAACTAGCCCTTCATTGTATTACCTATTTAGTGCCTTGTTGAAGCCTCTTCCAGGGCACAAAATGAAACTTTTCTGTGTTGCTGGCTGAATCAGTACCCAAATTTTAGATGCCAGACAGAGAAGCTTCCAGTGATTTACTGCAGTGCAGTGTACTGGGTAGAACATTGGGTTTAGAGTCAGAAAGACTTGGGTGCCTTATGAGCTATGTGACATTGAGAAAACACTGAACCTCAATTTCCTCTCAGAAAACAAAGAAGTTGGATTGGATGACCTCTAAGATTCCCTCTACCTCTAAAACCTAAAGTCACAAGGTTGACTACTTCTCCCACTCCCAATGGCTTCTTTCTGGGATTACCTTCTATTTCCATTGTGTATATATCGAATATGTTCCTAACTATTTTTATTTTATTTCCTTTGAATGCAAGCTTGTTTTTGTTTCTTTGTATACTCACTTCTTGGTATAAAGTATACTGATTGATTGTGTAGTGAATGTAAGCAGAGACTTTGAGAGAGAAGGAAAAACATTGACCCATTCCTCATCCCTGCATAACAAACCTAAATAGACCAACAAGGCTACAGATATGGTTCTAAAGCATAACTAATGTATAATTTGGAAGGGACTATGGAGGTCTTCTAGTTCAAAGACTTTGTTTTGCATATTGGAAGACTGAGGTTCACAGTCTCCACAGAAAGGACTTTACCAAGGCTATACAACTTGTGGTTGTCATAGTTAGGATGAAAATCAGAGTCTTTTGGCTTTTCCATTAGGTAGTTAATATCATAAATTTTGTTTTTGATATAGAAAAGGCTTAAAAGATGTGTTCCAGTTGGGTCTCTTACATGAACACTTCAGTTTTATTTCAGTAAGCATTCACTGAGTATCCCCATCCCTGGGCTTGGGCTAGTTGTGCACATAGTCACAGTAGGAGGGATGCTTTATATTCTATTAAGAAAACCAGATTTTGGTCATCTGTATACTTGCAAGTTATAACAGGAATACTTGAGGGTTTTTTTTTCCTTTAGGGAAAAATATCACTCATTGAATTAGATGCTGGTCTTTTATGAATGGAGTTTATCATAGTCAAAAGTCACACAAGGCCTCTTGGCAGCCTGGGTCAGATCACTGTAGGTTCAGGTACCTTTCCATCTATGCCCACTTGGAGAAAATCATTTTCATGTGAGCTGGGGAAATGTAATTTCCATAGAAAATACAGAAAATGATGTCGCCAGGCCTAATGTCCAGCAGAGCCACTGGCAGACTGTTTGCTTATTAACTAGTTTTATGATGGAACTGCCTGGAACCTAGAGACAATGATAATAAAATATACAGCATTTGCAAGGAAAGAAAAATTCAGTATTTGGAGTCCTGGCTCCAAATATGCTTGGGGTTATGGTTAGAAATCCAACTGGGAAAATTATTTCTTCTCCATACATCCAAACACCAGAATCTCCTAAACAGCTATGAGAATTGAGAGAGAATTAATCATGTAGAATTCTGGAGAATACCAGACTGGAAGCACCACAGAAAATGGAATATAGGATGTCAGAGCTGGCAGAGCTCTTAGAACAGGATAATAATTACCATTTTGGAGATCCTTTTTGGTTTATAAGGCACATTCCTCATAACAACTCAAATGTTTGATGAATTAAGGAATATGAATACTATATCTTAATTGTACTGGTGAAGAACTTGCTGAGACTCAGAGGAGAAATGCCAAGATTTAAACCCACATCCTTAGATTATGACCTCAGTGCTTTGCTACTAATACCAAATATCAAAGCTGAAAGAAACCATAAAAAACAATTAATCTGGACCCTTCTTTTTATAGAAAAGGCAGAAATTGAAAGCCAGAGAAAGAATGGGTTCTTAATCTTGGATATATCTTGTTCATCCTTTGTTTTCAAAGAGGACTAATGATATCACGGGGCAAGTTCTTGACTTATAAATTAATTAGATTTAAGTGAGTTGGAATTGCACAAAGGGGTCAACCTCACTCTCTCTTCCATCTAAGTCCAGGGGCAAGACAAAGGTCAGGATGATTGATAACGGCCCAGGATATAGCGGGTGATCTTTGATTCCAACCAAGCTCTAAACACTCCATAGTGCCTGCTAAAGTTGCCTTCATGGTCTTGGAACGAATCGTCCTCATCTGACCATTGCACCAGGGGAAATCATCATATTCTTGGATAGACATGCCCCTAAGTCACCTACAGTTTGGAGGCTTGTCAGTTACTGTTAGTTTGGTTTAGACTGTCTGCCCAGATGGTTTTACCAGACTGTGGTCACTGGGCATGCTATAGCTTGCAGACACAGTTAAGAGTTGGGTGATAGGTGGACACCAACGAAGGATGAGCCCTGAAAAGGGGTTGGTAATCCCTCAGACCAGAGGTGCTAGTCCTTCCTGAACACTCCATACATCCTAGGCAGTAAATTAGTGGCAAAGAGTAAGAATCATATCACCTGACTCTAAGGCAAGGTAGGGCTCTTTCTGTTACTTAAATATTTTGCTGGATTTGTGATCTCACTGAATTGATGATGCACTTGATAGCCCATCAGTGTCTGTCTGTCCTGTACCATACTATGACTCTCTTGTCTCTGAAAATGAAGATATTTCTGTAAAGGACAACACTTTTAAGTCACGTCAACCAATCAGTTTTCCAGATTGGAAGCTTCTTGAGGGCAGGAACAAATCGTATCTCTCTCTGTATCTACAGCACCTAATATAATACCCTATACATAGTACATATAATCTTAGAAAATATTTATTAATTGGATTAAATTTCAATTAATATTTCCAATCATCACCTGCACATAGAATACTAGACAAATGTTGTGGGAGAAGCATTGCTAAAATAAGCCAAGATCTCTGCCCTCACAGTGTTTACTCCAGTTTAAGAAATACAATACCTGTAAGGCAGAGATTACTGTAATACATTCTGTCAGAGTACACTCTAATCTTGTGATTTTTATTTTTTGCTTTGAATTCCCAGCTCTTCAATATATTGGTTCTTTATAAATGCTTGGCAAAGTGAACTGAAACTTAAAATTCAACAGTTTGATCTCTAGTGAGCCAAGTTCAATGGATTAGCTAACCTGAATGACTTGGCATTTTTCCTGCATGATCACAGCTTTTTTCAAATTCATGCCAAAAGAAAGGAAAGGAAAGGAAAGGAAAGGAAAGGAAAGGAAAGGAAAGGAAAGGAAAGGAAAGGAAAGGAAAGGAAAGGAAAGGAAAGGAAAGGAAAGGAAAGGAAAGGAAAGGAAAGGAAAGGAAAGGAAAGGAAAAAGGAAAGGAAAGGAAAAAGGAAAGGAAAGGAAAGGAAAAAGGAAAGGAAAGGAAAAAGGAAAGGAAAGGAAAGGAAAAAGGAAAGGAAAGGAAAAAGGAAAGGAAAGGAAAGGAAAAAGGAAAGGAAAGGAAAGGAAAGGAAAAAGGAAAGGAAACAAAATGAAACGAAATGAAAGGAAATGAAAGGAAAGGAAACAAAAGGAAAGGAAAAATACCTCTTCCTAATGCTTGCTAAATCTTGTCTCTATCCCAAACCTATCTCTAATTGTCAAAATCTTGCTCAGCTTTCAAGGCGCAACTCTAATGCTACTTCCTCCAGGAACCTTTGCTATTATAAGAGAGATTTGTTTTGGGCCCTCCTTCTGACTTAGAATTATGGGGGAAATGCCTACTGAAAGATTCTCAAGGGTATCAGGCCTGGGTTGCTTGCCTAATCCACTATACCATATCTTTTACATGAATAGTCTGACAGACTATCCAAATCCAGAGAAAGAACTGTGGGAGGAGAAACACAGAAAAAAAAAAAAACATATGATCCATTACATGGGTTGATGGGGATATGATCGGGTTTTTGATGTTAAAAAATCACTCTACTGCAGATATGAATAACATGAAAATAGGTTTTGAATAATAATACATGTATAACCCAGTGGAACTGCTTGTCAGCTTCAAGAGAGGGGGAGGGAAGAGCAAGGTAGGGGAGTCATGAATCATGTAACCATGGAAAAATATTCTAAATAAAAAAAAAAGAAAAGAAAAAATAACAACTTCTCCTAGGATAATGAGATTAACATGTCTTACACAAAAACAGAGGAAGCTCTTTTAATCTTGTCTTCTTTTTCTTCTAAAACATACACAAACAGCAAAAATAAATGACAATTTAATTAATTTTATTCAGTTTAGAATGCTAAACTAGTCATATCCTCTTCAGGATCTGAATAACTTCTTCCTGGAGTGCTTATCATTTGCATGGGATTTGGGGAGAGAATCTTTTTTATGTGGGGAATAAAAAAATAAACAAAAACCCAGCTTCCAAGATTATTATAAGGTCTTTTATATGATTTCTTGGTATAACAACAATAATAAATACTTGAATTTGTATGATTTTTAGAATATTTTGACATATATTATCTTCTTTGATCCTTAAAATAGCCCTGTGAAGGAGGTAAGAGAGATATTATTGTCCCATTTGACAGAAAAAGAAAACTGAGGTCCAATAAGACCCAAATTTATATGACAAGGGGGCCATACTGGGATAAAGTACCAGATGTCCTGATTCTCACTAGACCATGCTGACTTTCACTTGACTGGACAGACTTCTGTTTTGAAATTTTTTGGATTTACAGATTCCCAAGGAAGTGTTGATTATGCTGATGTTAGATTTGCATTTTCCATGTGGGAATTCTTAGACTGTCCATAATGTAACAGTGTCAACAAAGATAGTATCTGCCCAGAAAGGTTGAGATAATTCAGAATGGCATAGTGTCAAGAGCTCTGGACCAAGAATCAGAACTAGGTTCAAATCCTAGCTCAATCTTTTTTGACATTGGGCAGGTCATATCCCCTCTTGGAGCTTCATCTGTGAAATCTCTAATTGCCTTTCAACTCTTCATGGTTTTTGATTTTCAGATATATTCCTACTTGGAAGGGTAACAATTGTGATAATACTATAAAGTACTAAATTACACTTAGGTTATGTGCTCACCTTTATCAGTCTTTATTAACTTCAAAACCTTAATTCATCTATAGGGGCAGAGGTATGTGAATAAGATGTATAGATGATACTTAAACACAGAAGACTGCATCATTTTACAGGATCCACTAAACTGATCCCTACGCTAGTTACTTCACTTCTTCTAACTTCTTTTAGTTTCATCATCTAAAAAAATGGGAATAAAATATAACTCCTTACATTGGAGGGTAATTGTGAAAAAAGTGCTTCATAAATCTTAAATGCATGATTATTATTAGTAGTGGCAGTTGTAGGAAGAACAAAGCAACATGTGCTAATGGAAACAGCACAGGTCTTGGGAATGAGACCTGAAATTCTGTCTTGGCTCTGATGCTTCCTAGCTATGTATTTGTGGGCAAGTGACTTCTCACAGTCTCAATTTTCTCACCTGTAAAAAGAGGGCTTAAACTATCTACCTCACAGGACAGCTGTAAGAATATGCTTTATGCATTATTGTTTGGAGCAATTAGTGAAGGATGAAAGCCATTGCTTTTCTTCCCTGGTAGGCTTTCTGGAGGGGCTCAGGTACTAAAGGATTTCTCAGTGATGGCAGATAAAAATATTTGCAGAAAGGCATCCTGCCTCTCAGGTCAAGTTTCAGCTGTTGGTCCTTTACTTCAGTCTCCTCAAAGTTGGTCTTTTACCTCAGTCTCCATTTGGGGCAAATAGAGTTCATTGCTATTACTGTTATTATTTTTAAAACCTTTCTCCTTTATGCACAGAGACTGGTGCCTGTTTTTCCTGCAATCATTAAGGTCCTTTCAAGTCACCCAAACATAATACAATGGTTTTATTGGTAGCTATGCTTCCTAAACCAGGTAGATCTTATCAGGGTATTTCTGTCATAAAACCCCAAAAGGCTAAAGTCCAAATGGCTAAGGTCAATGAATGTGACAGATGGAGATGGGGAGGTAGAATGGGAGAATAGGACACTAACTATAGTCAGTAGCAGGAAACTGGGGAGTCAGGAGGAAAAAGGAGACAGATGGGCTTTAATCTCAGCTCTGCTATTTATCACTTGTGTGATGCTGGTCAAGAGATTGAGTTCTCTAGATGTTAATTTCCTCAACCAAATTCAGTATTCTTTGAATTATACTATGTTTCTTCCTTTAAAATTATTAGAAATCATCAGGATAATTCTCTCATTTTAAGGATAAGCAAACTGAGACTTTTAGCAACTCCAGTCAGAGACTTTGGATAATAACATTTTAGAACAGGAAGAGATTTGGGAGATCATTTTATACAATTTTCTCATTGTGTTCAATCCTTTTTCAGTCATGTCTGGCCATTTGATGTTTCTTGGCAAAGATCCTGGTTTGCCATTTCCTTCTTTGGCTCATTTTCCAAGGTAGAGTTAAAAGTGACTTTCTCAGGGTCACACAGCTTGGAAGTGTCTGAGACTTGCTTTGAACTCAGATCTTCCTAACTCCAGGCTTAGTGCTCGATCCACTGCATCATCTAGCTATCCCACCTTATTGATTCTACCTTTTTAATATTTCTCATACTTGACACCTTCTCTTCTTTCACACTATCACCACCCTGGTACATACTACTAACCCCTAATGCCTGGACTTTTGCAATAGCCTTCTGTTTTCTTTTGAAAATTCTTTATCACCTGGCCCCTTCCTATTTTTCCAGTCTTCTTACATCTCATTCCCCTCTGTGTAAATCTCTTCAGAGATTGTCTCCAATTTATCCTATCTGGGTCTTGTTTGGACATACTCATTTTCAAGTCCTGTCCCCCTTTAGAACTGGAGCTCCTTGAGGACAGTCTGTTTTTGTCTTTCTTTGAATCTCTAGCACTTAGCAAAGAAAGCTTTAAAAAATGCTTGTTGATTGATTGCTACCATCCATTTAGTATCACTTTAGACCTACAATTTTATCACATTTGCTGGCTTAAGAAACAGTAAACTTTAAAAATAAAGGCTAAACCTCTTAAACCTGCAAAGAAGCAGCAGGGATTTAACTTGAGTGGATGACTCAAAACACATTTGACCCTCTTCAGGGGGGGAAAAAGAAAGGAGTAAAGAAATTCACAGATTTCTGTCTCCAGCCTGAACTGAGTCAGTCACACAAAATTCGCCTCAAATATATTTTAAGCTTCAGTCATCCTCACCACCCTAGCACAGGACTCCTCACAGCAGCTCTGGTTTCCCTGAATGTTCTCTGTGGTGTCCACTTTATCCTTTACCTTATGCTGGCTTGGGTTTTGCCTTCTCTTTACCTCTTACTTGCTTTCCTGCCTTTTATATCTCTTACCCACAAGCTTCTTCTTCAAAGTCATGGCAGAGACACTCTAGGTAAGTCTGCCCAGAGGAGGTCAGACTCTCAGAGTTTATGGGATGTTGGTAGGAATGCCTACTTACTGTCACAGTCCCACTTAACTCCCTCTTTTGGTCGAGACTAAGATGGTAGAGCTACCTTTCCCCTTCTTGACCCTAATTATGACCTAGATGGCCAGCTGTAAAATGAGGAGATTGGCGTGCAGAATCCACAAAGACTGGTTGGTTGTTGTTGTTATATCCCTAGCACCAAGCATAAGGCCCAACTAAGGACATGCTCATTGTTTGATTTAAGGTTCTTCCCACCTTTAAAAAAAACAGTGCAGCTGCAATAAAGATTCTTAAATGGATAATTTTTTTTTATCCCCAGGTCTCATGTAGGACCTGACACACATATTCAACTCTTAATGTCTGTTAAACTATCCACTGTCTTCCCTGCCCACCTTCTGTCTATGCTCCCCTCCTTGCTCTAGTTGTACACTCCTTCCTGGCTGGCTCTGTGACTCTTCAAAATAATCATTAGTGCTTTAAACGACTACTTTTGGACTTTCCTCTTTGACACTGCACATCTTAGACTTTCTATTAATTACCCCAGAAAGGCAAAATGCTTGTGTCCATCTGCACTCAATATGCACTGGCAACTTGATGGTTTTTGTTTTGTTTTGTTTTGTCTTTCCTACAAACATCCAGAGAGTAGGATATTCTTACAATGTGAAGATATGATCACACATCCTTAATCTGGTTTAAGGGGTTCTGTTTTGGAGGGAGGTGGGGAGGAGAGATAATTGAGTTGTAGGGCTCCAGGAACAATCTCCTGATCTTAATTCTAGACTCTCCAAGAAATCGATGATTCTATTTTGATCAGAATTTGGTAAAAATGGGGCCAAAGGCCATAGCTATAAATCCCTGTTCAGCTGAGTTAGCTTCATTCTTGGCTGTGGGCACCCATCACTGGAAAGTAATTGGTCATTGGTCATGAGGGGGTGGGGTGAGAGACAGTGGATGGCTCTGTTTAGACCAACCCTGATATGAGAAAAACAACCTCAAACACATGCTCTCCAGGCAATGGGATCAAGCCTTTTACAGTGTCTCCACCCTGTCATTCTAGCCTAATTACATGTTTCCCTTAAAGGACATTGGATCTTCTGACTTAGTGTTTTTGTGCAAATAGTTCCCCGTGCATGGAATACTCTCTATTTGTACTTCTGCCTACAGGAATTTCTAGCTTCCCCAAAATTCTTCTCAAGGGACACATTCTATATGAGACATTTCCTCCCTGGTTAATCAGTATTTTCCTTTCCCCTCTCCAAATTACTATATATTTATTTTGTATCTAGCTTGTATTTTTCTACATACATTCTTCCTTTCCTCTTTTCTCAAGAATTTAAGCTCTTAAGAGAGCAGAATATTTTTTTTTTATCTTTGAATCTTTAATGCTACAGATAGTGTTTGGAACATAGTAGGCATAGTAGGACAGCTGGGTGGCACAGTGAATAGAGTGCCAGAACTCAAGTAGTCAGGAAGACTCATCTTCCTGAGTTCAACTTTGGCCTCAGATACTTAATGCCTATGTGACCTTGGCCAAGTTACTGAACCCCGTTTGCTTTAGTTTCTTTATCTGTCAAATGAGCTGGAGAAGGAATTGGCAAATCATTATAGTATCTTTGCCAAAAAAATCCCAAAGAAGGTCATGAAGAGTTGGATGTGACTGAAAAGACTGAACAACAACAATAACACATAGTAGGTAGTTAATAAATTTTTAAAGAAATATTTTTTATACATTGGGTCTCTTTTGATTTAAATTCATGAGCCATTAGATCCAGCAGGATCATTAAACCCAAATCCCTCATCATATGAGCCCCAATCTTAAAACTTTTATGTGGGGAAAGTTCTTCTATTAAGGAAAAAAAAATGTTCTAGGACTTGATATGGTTTCCTTCTTGGATGACTTGAGTATTTGCTACTTTTTTTTTATTGTTGTTTAGTTGTTTCAGTTGTGTATGATTCTTTGTGATCCCACCACACAAATAGGAAGTGTTTAAGTACTTATCAGGAAGATGAGTCTTCTTGGTTCCAAGCCTAACTATCCACTGTGTCACCTAGCTGTCCCTTTTGATACTTCTACACTTTCCAAATGAAAGAGGATGTGTCTCAGTGATTAGAGACTTGGCCATAGAGTTGGGAAATTGGGTTCAAGTCTTGTTTCTGATAAAAATCACTCAATATCTCAATGCCTCAAGTAATTTACTAAAATCATAGATGTCTAAAAAGGGCTACTTTTCAACAGTAGAGGGAGTTTCTTCATCAAAATTTGCCTATAAGATATGATTGGGGATATAGACTCTAAGTGATCACCCTACTGCAAATATTAATAATATGGAAATAGGTCTTGATCAATGACACATGTAAAGCCCAATGGAATTGCTCATTGGCTAAAGGAGGGGTGGGAGGAGGGGAGGGAAAGAACATGAACCATATAACCATGGAAAAATATTCTAAATTAATTAATTAATATTTTTTTTCATATAAAAAGTTGTCTATAAGTATAAAATAACAGCTCTTATCTCTACTTTTTACTCCTCAAAAATACCTTCAATTCTGAGTTACTAAAATTGTAATTAAAGGCTGGTATTCTCCTTGATGCCAATTGCCTATAACCTAGGTCACTTCCTACTGCTGGGAGTTGGTACATAGGCAAGGAACATAACATAATTTAAGCATGAATATGTTTTAAAAAGTAATTTTCAAGAAATTTCAAGAAAAGTCAAATTCAAGAAAATTTAAACCATCCCTTATCTCCAAAAGCCTCACAGCTACCTCAGGTGTATAATTTATTCCAAAAGCATACATTTTTGCTTTCTGAATATCTGGGTTTTTTGCTTTACCTGTGTTGCTTCTCCCCCTTGTCTAGTGTGCTTTTAAGGGACTCATACATGTATTAATCACTATTCTTTGGAGAAAATGAGCTAATGAGGCTCAGGGAAAATTATGTTGTCCATAGTAGCTTAGTAGCTGATGTCATGATGTCCTCCTATGACTGATGTTAGTGATCATTCATTGTGCCTTCCACTTGAATAGTTTGTTAGTCTTTTCAGAGCATCTCATCTTTAGAATACCCCCATCCCTACCCTAAGGAGGTAGGAAAGGCAGATATAGAAACTGAAACCTGGGCTAGTCCTTCTAGGGTCTCCTATCAGGTGACCTCATCATCCTACTCAATGAATGCTAGTAGCTGCCATTATCTCTAGGACATAAATATAAGTTATATATAATA
This sequence comes from Monodelphis domestica, assembly GCF_027887165.1. NCBI lineage: Eukaryota > Metazoa > Chordata > Mammalia > Didelphimorphia > Didelphidae > Monodelphis > Monodelphis domestica. The sequence goes on along the minus strand of NC_077233.1, from coordinate 141,308,307 downwards.
TAATGTTTTATGTGATATAATTAAATATAAAATGCTCTGTTGGGCATTAAAAACCCAAACGACTCTTTTCCACTTTTTTAGTCTTCTTAGACTTCATTTCCCTCCATAGATCCAATGATCTAGAAACATCTTCATCATCCTGTGTCGTATACTTGAAACTCCATCCCCCAGTTGTGTGCCTTTCCAGCTACTGTCCCCCATGCCTGAAATGTATTCCTTCCTCTCCTTTTGCATACTGGATTTTTTAAAACTCAACTCAAATCTTACATTTGTAGGAGGCTTCTTCAGTTCTCCCACCCTACAATCCCAGAATCTTCCCTCTGTTGCATAGTCATGTCTAACTCTTCATGATACCCCATTTAGGATTTTTCTTGACAAAATTTTAAAATGATTTGCCATTTCCTTCTCCAGCTCATTTGATAGATGTGGGAAATGAGGCAAACAGAGTTAAGTGGTTTGCTTAGGGTCACACAGCTAGTGAGTATCTGAGACCAGAGATTAAGCCAGAAGGGGAGTCTGCTTGATTCCAGGCACGGACTCCATCCACTGCGTCAAGTGCTATCTGTTATCCTAGCAGCAACTTTTGTCTGGCTCTGATTGCCAGTATTTTTTTTTTAATCTCATGGAGACAAAGCCCACTGTGTATCTGGAATTCATTGCTACTCATTCTGCTCTCAGGAGCCAAGAAGACAATTAATCCCTTTTCCACACTACAGCCATTTTTGAGGATAAACAGCTAGCTGGCACACTCGGCTTGGAGTCAGGAAGACTTGAATTCAAATTTGACCTCTGATACTTACTAGTCGTATGACCCTGAGTAAGTTACTTATCCTCTGTTTCCCTCAATTTACTCAATTATAAAATTATGATAATAATAGCATTTACCTCTCGGGGTAATTGTGAGAATTAAATGTGATAATATTTGTAAAGTATTTTATGTAGTACCTGATAAATATTAGGGGCTACATAGATGCTAGCTCTAGGGACAATTAATAGAGAATCGGTCCTGGAGACAGCAAGTTCTGGGTTCAAATCTGGCCTCAGATACTTCTGATTTAAATTCCCTGGGCAAGTCACCTAACCCCAATTGCCTAGCCCTTACTGCTCTTCTGCCTTCAAACTGATAATTAGTATCAATTCTAAGAGAAGATAAGGGTTAAAAAATAAATGCTAGCTATTATTTTGTTACTATTATAATATAGCTATTTTGTAGATCATAGGATTATAAATTTAGAGCCAGAACTTCAAAACCATCAAATCCAACCCCAAAATTTTACAGATCAGGAAACTGAGACACCATTAAGTTAAAAGATTTTCCCAGGGTTCCATGGTTAGTACTTGAGACAATATTTGAACTCAGCTCTTCTTGACTCCAAGTTCAGTGCCCTATTCATTATGACACATTTTCTCATATGCTTTACTCTACCATATTCTCCCTTTCTATCTCCCGATCCCTATAAAAATCAGGTCCTGCCTTGTTGAGATGTCCCAGTGGGGATGAGATACAGGCCCTATGCATGCACCACACACAACAACCAGGAAAAAAGGTGGACACAAAGGTGTGCCATGCCCAAGGGTGACCCCTTTGAAGGAGCATCCCCAGGGCCCATCCCTCTCTGCTGTGTTCTATTGATGGTCAAATCCAAGGTTCTAGTGAACGCTCTGGCTATATCTTTCTCATCGTATCACTCCTTACTCAGTCAGTGCTAGTGACTCCCTATTACCACTAACATCAAAGATAAATGCTTTTTGGCATTTAAAACACTTCATAACCTTTCAAGTCTTCTTATACTTCTGTCTTCTCACTCTGTGATCCAGCTAACACTTGATATTCTTCATACCCTTCACTCTCTCTCTCTCTCTCTCTCTCTCTCTCTCTCTCTCTCTCTCTCTCTCTCTCTCTCTCTCTCTCTCCCCCTCTCTCTCTCTCTCTTGTGTCCATTGGATCAAATGAGATAATATTTGGAAAGTGCTTAATACAGTGCCTGCCACATAGTTGGCACTTTCCCCCCTCTCTTCCCCTTCCATGCCTTTCACCTGGAATAGTCTCTCTCCACTTTCACCTCCAAGCTTCCTCAACTTCCTTCAAGACTCAACTCAATATTTATTTTTTGCAGAAGCCCTTTCCAAGTCCTTCCTACTCCTCCATGCCTCCCTTCTGATATTATCTTCCATTTACACCATATACCCATAAACACACCTATATTTTATACATATATTGTAAACCTCAAAATTCCTTAGACTTATAAATGTTGGAATTTTCACCATTGGGATATTTCATACTTGGAAAATTTCTTACTTATAGTCTATTGGAATGGGAACCCCATTGGCATGGGAGGTTCCTTCTCTTCCCTTCTTCAGATTACTTTAGGACAGAAACCTTTTGCTGAACAATGGAAAGAGAACATTTATAATTTTGAGGTTTACAATATATAGGATATGTGCATAAAGACTATTTGCATGTTATCTCCTCTATTATAATATGAACTTCCTGAAAGCTAGAATTCAGTTGGTCTTTTTAAAAAAAACTTTATATATCTAGCACTTAGCCCAATGCCTGGCACATCATAAGTGCATAATAAATGCTCATTAAGGCTTTCCCTGTGTGAGGTAAAATGCTCATAATAAAGGCCTTTTGCTTTATAAATAGCTAACCCATTTGAATCCCTTGTGAATACTTTAAATCTGAATAGACTTGGTACAAGGGATAATATAAACCCCATCCCCTAATCTGTGAGACAAGGGCAGAGGAAAGGGGCATAGAAATGCTCAAAAGAGGGAAAAATCACTTTCAGCCTGAGGTTAAGGGGAGGAGGGAAGTCTTCTCTCTCCCCAACTATCCATATATACATTCACATACACATTGATTCCTTATCTAGACTCCAATGGACTGGAGACAGTACCTATGATAATTATGTGAAATTGTTCACTCAGTTTGACCAATGACCATTAAGTAGTCCTTTATTTTGTGGTGCCCTAAAGTAATCTACATGTCTGTTCTCTGGCTTTATATCTTAATTCCCACCTAAAAGTCCAATAATACGTAGGCTCATATTTTTAGCATTTTGGCCTAGGTGCAGAGTGAGGGTTATAAATAGACAGTGAGGGCTGAAAGAATATGGAGAAAGAAGTCCATAATGGCAACAGCCATGAGGGAGGATTTCAGGGAGTTGGAAAACGAACAAGTTGTAATAATAGCATAAGTAAGCACTTGCTAAATGATTTTTGTTTCATTTATTCATTTTCTTCAGTAACGAATATAGGTCACATTTAAAATCACATTTTGATGAAGTAAAATCAGGACACTAATGCACTGTTGGTGGACTTGTGAACTGCTCCAAGGGCAATTTGGCATTATTCCCAAAGGGTTATAAAATTGTGCATGCCCTATCATCCTATAATACCACCAGGTCTGTCTCCCAAAGAAATAATAAAAAGTAGAGGGTAGACCTACTTGTGTAAAAATATTTATAGCAGCTCTTAGCAGCAAAGAATTGGAAAATAAGGAGATGTCCATTGTAGTACATGTTGGTAATGGAATAGTATTGTGCTATAAGCAAGATGATTTCAGAAAAACCTGGAAAGATCTACAGGAACTGATGCAAAGTGAAATAGGCAGAACTCAGGGAACATTGTACACAGTAACAGCAATATTGTACCATGATCAGCTGGGAAAACTCTCAGCAGTTAAATGATCTAGAACAATCTTGAAAGACTTATGATAGGGAATGTTATCCAACTGCAGAGGAAGAATTAATAGAGTCAAATGGATGTAGATGAAGGCATACATACTATCTTTCATATAAGTGTATTTATGGTTTTATTTTGGGGTTTTGATTTTGTATGACTGTACTCTTACAATACTTACCAATATAGAACTATGTTTTACATAATATTAAAAAACTAAAATAGCATTTTTGGGTTTACAAAACCCTTTATATAGTTTATCTCATTTGATTTTCAGGAAAACATAGTGAGGTAGGTACTATTATGTCCCCATTTTACAGATGAGGCAATGTGAGTCTTATTAAGATTAAGTGACTCTCTCTAGGAGTTACATAGTTAATCAGACTCTAAATCAGGATTTGAATCTAGATCATCCTGATTCAAGTCAAGTACCATTTTTAAGATTCCTTGGGACCCATGAACATAGGAAGCAGAATAATGTCTGGCAAATGCACTGGGTTGGAAGCCAGGAAAACTGTATTCTAATTTGGATCTACCATTAACCAGCTCTGCAATCTTGGATGCTTCCTCTGGGCTTCAGTTTCCTTAACCATAAAAGGAGGGACTTGGAGTATATGATTAATAAGGTCCATTTTAATTCTATGATTTTTATTTTTCTGTGAGAGTTATAGGGCTGACCAGGGAGTAGGGGTTTAATAAACATTTGCTTATAATAATCTCTCCCTTTCTAAGCTTTATCACTATTTTTTCTCTCTCTCATTACACTTGCCTTCTTCCTTTTATCTCTCCAAATATTTCTCTGACCTCATAGCAGCTCTGCATCCTTGTCTCTAGCAATGCTCAGAGCAGGATAAGGTTGCTCATAAATGTAGTATTGCTGTTGTTGATAATAGCGCAATACTTAGCTCATAGTAGGCTCCTTTTTTAAACCCTCATCTTCTGACTTAGAATCAATGTAAATTATTGATTCTAAGGCAGAAGAGTTGTAGTGGCTAGTGTGTAATTAGAATCTGTTACCCTAAAAGCTATGATCCCCAGCAAAACTATGATTCCCAGAACCCCACTCACTTCTTGTCATTACATGCTGATGTAGACAATATATAAATTGGGTGGAGGTTCATACCTCTCCCTTTCCTTCTCTCTCTCTCTCTCTCTCTCTCTCTCTCTCTCTCTCTCTCTCTCTCTCTCTCTCTCTCTCTCTCTCTCTCTCTCTCTCTCTCTCTCTCTCTCTCTCCTGCTGAGGCTTTGGTGGAGCAGGGATTTTTGAGCAGGTAGAAAACTTAGTCACATGGTTCTATTTTGTCAGATAATAAACTTTTTTTTGTATCTTTTCTTTTTCTTTTTTTTTTAATAAATATATTTTATTGATCATTTCCAAGCATTATTCGTTAAAGACATAGATCATTTTCCTTTCCTCCCCCCACCCCCCATAGCCAACGCGTAAATCCACTGGGCATTAGATGTTTTCTTGATTTGAACCCATTGCTTTGTTGATAGTATTTGCATTAGAGTGTTTATTTAGAGTCTCTCCTCTGTCATGTCCCCTTAACCTCTGTATTCAGGCAGTTGCTTTTCCTCGGTGTTTCCACTCCCATAGTTTATCCTTTGCTTATGAATGGTATTTTTTCCTCCTGGATCCCTGCAAATTGTTCAGGGACATTACACCGCCATTAATGGAGAAGTCCATTACGTTCGATTATACCACAGTGTATTAGTCTCTGTGTACAATGTTCTCCTGGTTCTGCTCCTCTTGCTCTGCATCACTTCCTGGAGGTTGTTCCAGTCTCCATGGAACTCCTCCACTTTATTATTCCTTTGAGTAAATAGTATTCCATCACCAACATATACCACAGTTTGTTCAGCCATTCCCCAATTGATGGGCATCCCCTCGTTTTCCAGTTTTTGGCCACCACAAAGAGCGCAGCTATGAATATTTTTGTACAAGTCTTTTTGTCCATTATCTCTTTGGGGTACAGACCCAGCAGTGCTATGGCTGGATCAAAGGGTAGATATTCTTTTGTTGCCCTTTGGGCATAGTTCCAAATTGCCCTGCAGAATGGTTGGATCAGTTCACAACTCCACCAGCAATGAATTAATGTCCCTACTTTGCCACATCCCCTCCAGCATTCATTACTTTCCTTTGTTGTTATGTTAGCCAATCTGCTAGGTGTGAGGTGATACCTCAGAGTTGTTTTTATTTGCATCTCTCTGATTATAAGCGATTTAGAACACTTCTTCATGTGCTTATTAATAGTTTTGATTTCTTTATCTGAGAACTGCCTATCCATGTCCCTTGCCCATTTATCAATTAGAGAATGGCTTGATTTTTTGTATAATTGATTTAGCTCTTTATAAATTTGAGTAATTAAACCTTTGTCAGAGGTCTCTATGAAGATTTTTTCCCAATTTGTTGTTTCCCTTCTGATTTTAGTTACATTGGTTTTGTTAGTACAAAAGCTTTTTAGTTTGATGTAGTCAAAATTATTTATTTTACATTTTGTGATTCTTTCTATGTCTTGCTTGGTTTTAAAGCCTTTCCCCTCCCAAAGGTCTGACATGTAAACTATTCTGTGTTTACCCAATTTATTTATGGTTTCCTTCTTTATGTTTGTCACTCACCCATTTTGAATTTATCTTGGTGTAGGGTGTGAGGTGTTGATCTATTCCTAGTCTCTCCCACACTGTCTTCCAATTTTCCCAACAGTTTTTATCAAATAGTGGATTTTTGTCCCAAAAGCTGGGATTTTGGGGTTTATTGTATACTGTCTTGCTGAGGTCGCTTTCCCCCAGTCTATTCCACTGATCTTCCTTTCTGTTTCTTAGCCAGTACCAAATTGTTTTGATGACTGTTGCTTTGTAATATAGTTTTAGGTCAGGGACTGCAAGGCCCCCATCATATGTGTTTTTTTTTTTCATTATTTCCCTGGATATCCTTGATCTTTTGTTCTTCCAAATGAACTTTGTTATGTTTTTTTCTAAATCAGTGAAGAAGTATTTTGGTAGTTCAATGGGTATGGCACTAAATAGATAAATAAGTTTGGGTAGGATGGTCATTTTTATTATATTGGCTCGTCCTATCCATGAGCAGTTAATGTTTTTCCATTTGCTCAAGTCTAGTTTTAGTTGTGTGGCGAGTGTTTTGTAGTTGTGTTCATATAGTTCCTGTGTTTGTTTTGGGAGGTAGATTCCTAGGTATTTTATTTTGTCTAAGGTGATTTTGAATGGGATTTCTCTTTCTAGTTCTTGCTGCTGAGCTGTGTTGGAGATATATAGAAAAGTTGATGATTTATGTGGGTTTATTTTGTATCCTGCAACTTTGCTAAAGTTGTTGATTATTTCAATTAGCTTTTTGGTTGAATCTCTAGGATTCTTTAAGTAGACCATCATGTCATCCACAAAGAGTGATAACTTGGTCTCCTCTTTGCCTATTTTGATGCCTTCAATTCCTTTATCTTCTCTAATTGCTACTGCTAGTGTTTCTAGTACAATGTCAAATAGTAGAGGTGATAAGGGCATCCTTGTTTCACTCCTGATCTTATTGGGAATGCATCTAGTTTATCCCCATTGCAGATGATATTAGCTGATGGTTTTAGATATATACTGTTTATTATTTTTAGGAATGACCCTTCGATTCCTATGCTTTCTAGTGTTTTCAATAGGAATGGGTGTTGTATTTTATCAAAGGCTTTTTCTGCATCTATTGAGATAATCATGTGGTTCTTGCTAGTTTGCTTGTTGATGTGGTCAATTATGTGGATGGTTTTCCTAATGTTGAACCAGCCCTGCATCCCTGGTATGAATCCTACTTGATCATGGTGAATGATCCTTCTGATCACTTGCTGGAGTCTTTTTGCTAGTATCCTATTTAAGATTTTTGCATCTATATTCATTAAGGAGATTGATCTATAGTTTTCTTTCTCTGTTTTTGACCTGCCTGGCTTTGGGATCTGTACCATATTTTTGTCGCAAAATGAATTTGGTAGAACTCCCTCTTTGCTTATTATGTCAAATAGTTTGTATAGTATTGGGATTAATTGTTCTCTGAATGTTTGATAGAATTCAGTGGTGAATCCATCAGGCCCTGGGGATTTTTTCTTAGGAAGTTCTTTGATGGCTTGTTGGATTTCATTTTCTGATATGGGATTATTTAAGAATTCTATTTCCTCTTCTGTTAGTCTAGGCAGTTTGTGTTTTTGTATATATTCATCCATTTCTCCTAAATTGGTGTATTTATTGCCATATAATTGGGCAAAGTAATTTCTAATGATTGCCTTAATTTCATCTTCATCGGAGGTGCTGTCCCCCTTTTCATCTTTAATGCTGTGAATTTGCTTTTCTTCCTTCCTTTTTTTAATTAGATTGACCAGTACTTTGTCTATTTTGTTTGTTTTTTCAAAGTACCAGCTTCTTGTCTTATGTATTAAATCAATAGTTCTATCACTTTCGATTTTATTAATTTCTCCCTTAATTTTTAGGATTTCTAGTTTGGTTTTCTGCTGGGGGGTTTTAATTTGATCGCTTTCGAGTTTTTTCATTTGCATTTCTAATTGATTGATCTCTGCTCTCCCTTGTTTGTTAATATTAGCATTCAGGGATATGAATTTACCTCTGATTACCTGTTTGGCTGCATCCCAAAAGGTTTGAAAGGATGTTTCGCCATTGTCATTTTCCTCGATGAAATTATTAATTGTTTCTATGATTTCTTCTTTAACTAAACGGTTTTGGAGTATCATATTGTTTAATTTCCAATTGGTTTTAGATTTGGTTTTCCATGTACCATTACTAATCATTATTTTTATTGCCTTGTGATCTGAGAAGGCTGCATTCATTATTTCTGCTTTTCTGCATTTGTGTGCTATGTTTCTGTGACCTAATGTATGGTCAATTTTTGTGAATGTGCCATGTGGTGCTGAGAAGAAGGTGTATTCCTTTTTATCCCTATTTATTTTTCTCCATATATCTATTAATTCTATTTTTTCTAAGATTTCATTCACTTCTTTTACCTCTTTCTTATTTATTTTTTGATTTGATTTATCTAAATTTGATAATGGTTGGTTTAAGTCTCCCACTAGTATGGTTTTATTGTCTATTTCGTCCTTCAATTCTCCTAGTTTCTCCATTAGAAATTTGGGTGCTATATTATTTGGTGCATCCATGTTGATTAATGATATTTCCTCATTGTCTAGAGTCCCTTTTAATAAAATATAATTACCTTCCCTATCCCTTTTGATCAGGTCTATTTTTGCTTTGGCTTTATCAGATATCATGATTACCACTCCTGCCTTCTTTCTATCAGTTGAGGCCCAGAAGGTCTTACTCCATCCTTTAATTCTGACCTTGTGGGTGTCAACCCGCCTCATGTGTGTTTCTTGAAGACAACATATGGTAGGGTTTTGGATTCTAATCCATTCTGCTATTCGTCTATGTTTTATGGGTGAGTTCATCCCATTCACGTTCAAAGTTATGATTGTCATTTGTGGACTCCCTGGCATTTTGATATCCTTCCCTAATTCTAACCTTTTCTTCTTTGGCTCTACCTTTTAGTCCAGTGATTTACTTTGAATCAGTCCCCCTTGTCCCCTCCCTTGATGTTTCCCTTTTTAGTCCCTCCCTTTTTGTTCCCTCCCCCTCCCCCCTCTCTTTCCCTCCCTTTTTCTTCTCCCTCTCCCCCTTCCCCCCTTGGTTTTCCCTTCTCCCTACCCTTGTTGGGTAAGATAGAATTGAAGACCCCAATGGATCTGGATGTTTTTCCTTCTCAGAGTTGATTTCCCTGAGATTAAGGTTTAAGTAACTCCCCCCCCCCTTCCTCTCCTTCTTATAGGAGTTTTCTTACCCTCCCCTTCCCATGTGAATCTTTGTGTGAGAACAATTATTCTATTTGGTCTTTCTTTACCCCCTATTTATACATTACATTTTCCCCACATATTAGTATACATAGATTGATATAAATGTAGTCCTTATAGAAGAGAGTTTGTGTAAAAGAAGAAGATAGCATTTTTTCCCTTTCCTTAATATTTACCTTTTCAGGTATTCCTTGCTCTTTGATTTTCGGTATCAAACTTTCCACAGAGCTCTGGTCTTTTCTTTGCAAAAAGTTGGAAATCTTCTATTTTGTTGAATGCCCATACTTTCCCTTGGAAGTATATAGTCAGTTTTGCTGGGTAGCTGATTCTTGGTTGGAGACCCAGCTCTCTTGCCTTTCTGAAGATCATGTTCCATGCCTTACGATCATTCAGAGTAGAACTTGCAAGGTCTTGTGTGACCCTGATTGGCATTCCTTTATATCTAAATTGTCTTTTTCTGGCTTCCTGTAGGATTTTTTCTTTTGTTTGATAGCTTTGGAATTTGGCAATTACATTCCTGAGAGTTGTCTTTTGGGGGTTTAGTGTAGAAGGTGTTCTGTGAGCTGTCAGTGGCTGTATTGCCCCCTTGTTCTAGAATCTCTGGGCAATTTTCTTTGATTATATCTTGTATCACCATGTCCAGTTTGGTGTTTATTTCTGGCTTTTCTGGGAGTCCAATTATTCTTAAATTATCCCTTCTCCCCCTATTTTCCAGATCTATCACCTTGTCGGTGAGATATTTTATGTTCTCTTCTAATTTCTTGGTATTTTGGCTTTGCTTTATTAATTCTTGCTCTTTTACACGATCGTTGTCTTCCAGCTGCCTGATTCTGGCCTTTAAAGCCTGGTTTTCCTTTTCAGTTTCATCACACCGGTTTTGTAGATGCGTGAATTTCTTTTGCAATATTTCCAACTTTTCCTCCCAGAAGGCTTCCATCTTTTTGGTCATTTCTGATTCAAATTCTTCATGGGTTTGTGGAGAGTTTCCATTTCCTTTGGAAGGTTTTGGAGCATTTTCTTGTATATCTTCTATCTCCTCTGTATTTTGTATTTTGGCTCCAAAGAATGTGTCCAAAGTCGCCCCTTTCTTCTTATTTTTCTTGGTATTTTGGGGCTTCTGTGCTTCTGTGGAGTTTGCCATCTCTGAATGTGGAGGATTAGTTTTTCTTATCTCTGTCTGGTGTTCAGAGGCTTTAGTCCTGGGCAGATTGTTGGTTCTATGAGCTTTCCCTGGGTTAAACTGAATATGCCTCACTGGAACTGGAATGGAAGGGTCGGACCAGGAGGCCACACTCTCCCCCGGCTCTCTGGGTCGGGTTGCTTTCCGGAAGTTGTCTTCAGAATAGCTGGCCGTGAGGCTGTTTTGTTGGCCTGCGGGGGGATGGGCTGCGGCTTCCCGGAGCTCCGAGGGCAGTGACTTTCACTGAGACTTGGATAGCAGGATCTAGCCCCTGAGGCTGTCTTGCCCGCCCTGAGGGTTGCTGTTGTTTCGACCCTGCTCTCTGCGGGGGGAGCTCCGAGGGCAGTGACTTTCACTGGGACTCGGATAGAAGGCCCTGAGGGTTGTTGTTTCAGAGGACCCTGCTCTCTGCAGGGGGAGCTCCGAGGGCAGTGACTTTCACCAGATAATAAACTTTATAAAAATAATAGTTGAAGTATTGGACATTAATTTTAAATTCTACACTAAGTAATTGGGATTAAGTGACTTGCTCAGAATCACACAGCTAGGAAGAATCTGAGGCCAGCTTTGAACTGAGGACCTTCTGTCTTCAAATCAGGATCTCTCCACTGAACAACCTAGTTACCCCATCTGAACTTAAAAAAATAAACAGCACCACAAAAGAAACCTTATCTTCTGTGTTAGAGTCAAAACTATGTATTGGTTCTAAGGAAGAAGAGAAGTAAGGGCTAGGTAATGGAGATTAAGTGACTGGGTCACATAGCTAGGAAGAGTCCAAGGCTTGATTTGAACTCATGACCTCCTATCTCCAGGCTTGGCTTTCTATCTACTCACCTATCTTGCTGCTCCACAGAGTAAATTCTTAATAAAGTACTTATTAACTTCACTTGACTTAACTAGGGTGTGATCCAGCTCTATTACCTGTAGCTCAGATCCCAGATTTATACCAGATTTAATGTCATCATCCCTAATTACTTCTAATCTCCAGTCATACATCTCTAACTACCTGTTGAATGTCTCCATCTGAATGTCCTACCAACAACTGAAACTCCACATGTCCTGATTGGTAATTATCCCCCTTGGACCACTCTTTCAGGAAAATCTCTCACCATGCTTGACTCCACTTCAGACACTTTGGCCATCTTCTTCACACCCTTGATAGCTACCCTGCTCCTGAAAGATACTTTTTTCTCTTTTTTCCTCACCCCTCACGTCCTTAAATCAGCTCTGTCATGGTATGTGTCAATATATTCCTCTATAGTCCCACTCACCAGCCTGATCACTGATAATAACCAAAATATCAGTCCTTGACCAACATTTGTTTTTGTGTATTATCTTCTTTACTGGAATATAAGTTCCTCCAGGGCAAGGGTCATATCTGCTTTTTTTTATTTGTATCTCCAAAATGGTTAGCACAGTGATTGGTACATAGCAAGTGTTTAGTAAATTCTTTTACATTCATTCATTCACGAGCCAAATGGAACTCATCTTCTCCCTTAAAGCCTGCTTATCTCTCATTTCCTTTTACTATTGACAGCACCACCATTGGCCAGTCATCTTGGCTGAAAATCTCACAGTTACCTTTGACTCTGTCCTCTCTTATCATTCACTACATCAAAACAATGGTCAAGACCCCATAAATCTCCCATCCTTGCCCATATTGTGTTTGTTACATCTATTCTCTCCTTTCTACTCTACTCTTACTCCTACCATCCCAGTCTAGGTTCTTCGTTTCTTGTTGGAAGTTCTGGAAGTGAAGGGATGGCGAGAAAGATAGAGTTTCAGGCTTCCCAGGAAATCAGCTTGAGTAAGCAAGAGTAAAAGATACAAAAATATAGATAAGCAGGAGTTCCAATGATTGATTGATAGGGCCCAAGAGGAAGAAGTGATCTTCCACAAGTTCAAGTTTTATTGAGAATCCATGCCAATATATATAGAAAAGTTTTCTCTAACGACTAAAAAGGACATTATCACATCACTGACCAATCATAAGTTCTTAAGCATTATATCATTCTTAGGAGTGTAGCTTTCTCACAGAAAAAATGTTTATGAAAAGGCTCTAACCATAACATTTCTAAGGCTATACTGTAAAGCCAGGCAACTTGAGGAATATTGACAATAATTTGAGGGTATACAGGAATTAGAGGAAAAGAAAGTCTAGGTCAGAATCATCTTTGGTTAGCAAAATAATGAAGAACCCCAGGATTGTTATGAAGGAGGCTTTCAGGAGATATTTATATTTTGGTTATAGCTAGACAATACTTTTAAGCTCCTATTTTGAGATTCTAGCCCTGTCATGGAATCTAGGGCAATTTCAAAAAGAATGTCTTTAGAGGTGGAGTCAAGAAGGTGTCTTAGAGGCAGCGAAAGTTCAGAACTCTGAAAACCCTTTCATATCAGTTACAAACTAAATGCTCCTAGGGGACTGAATATCAAGCCTAACAACAGGACAAGCCAAGGAACCCTCCTGATAGACTCAACTTAAAACGTATGCCCCCCAAAAGCCTGAATTTGAGAACACTCATGTGTAAGGGGAAAGAAGAAGGAAGGTCCCAGACCTCTCCCCCACCTAGAGTGCTGAGCCTCCAGCTGTAGCTGTAACCTCTGGGCAGACAAGGGTGCTGGTCTGGAGGGAGTACCTTGCGGGCAAAGCTGTGCTTGGCTCAGAGCATCAAACACAGGTGGTGGGGGAGCGATTGGAGGAAAAGCTCAGAGCGGGCAGCCTAGTTGCAGCAGCAGAGACACTTCATATTGCCCCCCCCCCTTTTTCCGAGGTTTTGGCCTTAGGGCACATCCAGATCTACAGGTTCAAACCAGCTGGACTTAATCTCATCAAAGCCTTCAGAGGGCGGGGAAGCTCAAGCTCCAACACTCCTCCCCCAAAGACTGCATTAAGAGGTTTGCTCCAAGGCAGACAGCTGACAGAAAAGCCCCAAACTACATATCAAAAACAATGAGAGGAGCAAAAGTGAAGGCAACAACAGGGGAAAAAGAAGGGGGCAAATATGAGCAAACAACAGAAAAAGAAAAAAGAAATTACAATCGACAGCTTCTACAGTCAATGAACAAACAGCAAAAGTATCAAAAAAGGATGAAGAAACACCAAGCTGGAGCGAGCAAGGGGCACTTCTGGGTCCTTGGGAGCCAACAGGGACTTCCGGAGAACCACGGTTTGGGGCAGCTGGACTGGAAAACCAGGCGGGCGGGAGAGCGCAGACCCTGGGTGCCCCTGGGAAGGTAGGACCGAGAAGAGCTGCAAAGGACTGCAGAGATTTGAGAGCTTGCCTTAGGCAAACTCCTTGCTCTTTAACTTCATACATAGAGAACCTGCCCAGCTGACTCAGATTTCTGACTAAAGAGGAAAGGGAAAACACCCAGGAAAAATGCCTAAATGTGCAAAGGAGCCTCAAATTCTTCCAAAAAAAACAAAAAGAAGGCTGTGACCCTTGAGATTTTTTACAGAGGAAACACCCAGGGTTCAGAGGAAACACTGGACGAAATTCAAACAAAGGCAAAACCAAAAAAAAAAGAGACAAAAACGGAAATTGTATACAAGACTTGGAAGAGTCTCAAATGGAGCTTATCATCAAAAAGATGGAAGACTTCTGGAAAGAGAAATGGAAAATGGTTAAAAAAAGAAGAAATCACAGCTGAATAGCACAAGATTAAAGAAGAAAAACAGGTCTTAAGGACCAGAATTGAGCAACTGGAAACCAATGCTATTGCAAAACAGCAAGAATTAATAAAGCAAAGTCAAAAGACAGACAAAATAGAAGAAAACATAAAATATCTCACTGACAAGGTGACAGATCAGGAAAACAGAGGAAGGAGAGACAATTTGAGAATCATTGGACTATCTGAAAACCCAGAAACAAACAGAAACCTTGACACCATACTACAAGAGATTATCCAAGAAAACTGCTCTGAAGTTCTAGAACAAGGGGGGAAATAGACATTGAGAGAGTTCATAAAACACTCTCTACACTAAACCCCCCAAAAAACAACTCCAAGGAATGTAATTGCCAAATCCCAGAGCTCTCAACCTAAGGAAAAAATCCTACAAGAAGCCCAAAATAAAAAATACAGATACAAAGGAGCACCAATCAGGATCACAAAAGACCTTGCAGCTTCCACACTGAAGGACTGCAAGGCCTGGAATATGATATTCAGAAAGGCAAGAGAACTGGGTCTTCAACCTAGAATCACCTATCCATCAAAACTGACTATATACTTCCAGGGGAAAGTATGGGCATCCAACAAAATGAAAGATTTCAAATTATTTGTAAGGAAAAGACCAGAACTAAGTGGAAAGTTTGACATTCAAACATGAAGATCAAGAGAAACATGAAAAGGTAAATATGAAAGAGAGGGAAAAAGAGAAAAAAATTTTTTTTCATTCAAACTCTCTTCTTTAAGGGCTACAATTAGGTCAAACTATATATATATATATATATATATATATATATATATAAGTATATGAGGAAAATGTTATTTGTAACTCTCAAAAATGTTTTCATTATTATAGTAAATAGAAGAATCATTCATAGGAAAAGAATGTGGCATTAAAGGCTATAAAATGATATGCAAAAAAATAAGGGGTGAGGGGAATCAATGATGGTACTAAGAGATACTTGGAGAAATAAAATTAATAGAATAATCTTTGTCACACAAATATACACATGGGAAGGTGAAGGGAAGAATACTCTTGTAAGAGGGAGAGGAAGAGAGTGTTAATATGTATTACTCAAATATCACTCTTAGTGAAATCAATTCTGAGAGGGAAGAGCATCTAGATCCATTGGGATCTTGAAGTCTATCTTATCCTACAGGGTAAGTAATAAGTGGAAACTAAGGGGGGTTGGGGGAAGGGAGTTCAAAAAAAGGGAAGGAAAGGAGAGGGGGGAGGGAAATTAACAGACCCTAAAAAAACAAGAGGGGAAGAAAAAGGGAGGGGTCAGAAAGGGAAGCATATCAAGGGAGGGGAATAGGGGGATTGACTAAAAGTAAACTACTGGTTTAAAAGGATATAGCAAAAGAAGAAAGGTTAGAACTAGGAGAGGATATCAAAATGCTAGGGAATTCACAAGTGACAATAATAACTTTGAATGTGAGTGAGATGCACTTACCCATAAAACATAGACAAATAGAAGAGTGGATTAGAATCCAGAACACTACCATATGTTGTCTACAAGAAACACACAAGAGGTGAGTATATACTCACAAGGTCAGAATTAAAGGGGAGAGCAAGACCTATTGGGCCTCAACTGACAGAATGAAGGCAGGAGTTGCAATCATGATATCTGACAAAGCCAAAGTAAAAATAGACCTGATTAAAAGGGATAGAGAAGGTAAATACATCCTGATAAAAGGGAGTATAGATAATGAGGAAATATTACTAATCAACATGTATTCACCAAATGGTATAGCACCCAAATTTCTAATGTAGAAACTAGGAGAATTGAAGGAGGAAATAGATAGTAAAACTAAACTAGTGGGAGACCTGAGCCTACCACTATCAAATTAAGATAAATAAAAACAAAAAATAAACAAGAAAGAGGTAAAAGAGGTGAATGAAATCTTTAGAAAAATTAGAGTTAGTAGATATATGGAGAAAAATAAATAGGGACAAAAAGGAAAACACCTTCTTTTCAGCATCACACATTCACAAAGATTGAACATATACTAGGTCATAAAAACATGGCATACAACTGCAGAAAAGCAGAAATAATAAATCCAACCTTTTCAGATCATAAGGGAATAAAAATAATGATCAGTAAGGGTATATGGAGAGGCAAATCAAAAATTAATTGGAAATTAAATAATATGATTCTCCAAAATCGACTAGTCAGAGAACAAATCATAGAAACAATTAATAATTTCATTGAAGAAAATGACAATGATAAGACATCATTTCAAACTCTATGGGATGCATCCAGAGCAGTACTCAGGGAAAAAATTATATCTTTGAGTTCATATATTAACAAATTAGGGAGGATAGAGGTCAATGAATTGGACATGCAAATCAAAATTTGAAAGTGAACAACTTAAAACCCCCCAGAAGAAAACCAAATTAGATATCCTAAAAATTAAGGGAGAAATTAATAAAATTGAAAGTGATAGAACTATTGAACTAATAAATAAGACTAGAAGCTGATATTTTGAAAAAACAAACAAAATAGACAAAATATTGGTCAATCTAATAAAACAAAAGAAAGAAGAAAATCAAATCAACAGTATCAGGAATGGAAAGGGAGAACTCACCTCCAATGAAGAGGAAATTAAGGCAATCATTAAAAACGATTTTGCCCAATTATATGGAAATAAATACACCAATGTAGGTGATATGGATGAATATTTACAAAAATATATATTGCCTAGATTAACAGAAGAAGAAATAGAATACTTAAATAATCCCATATCAGAAAAAGAAGTTGAACAGACCATCAAAGAACTCCCCAAGAAAAAATCTCAAAGGCCTGATGGATTCACAAGTGAATTCTATCAAACATTCAAAGAACAGCTAATCGCAATACTATACAAACTATTTGACATAATAAGCAAAGAGGGAGTTCTACCAAATTCCTGTTATGACACAAATATGGTACTGATCCCAAAGCCAGGCAGGTCAAAAACGGAGAAAGAAAACTACAGACCAATCTCCTTAATGAACATAGATGCAAAAATCTTAAACAGGATACTAGCAAAAAGGTTCCAGCAAGTCATCACGAAGGTTATTCATTATGATCAGGTGGGATTTATATCAGGAATGCAAGGATGGTTCAATATCAGGAAAACCATCCACATAATTGACCATATCAACAAAAATCATATGATAATCTCAATAGATGCAGAAGAAGCCTTTGACAAAATACAACACTCATTCTTATTGAAAACACTAGAAAGCACAGGAATAGAAGGGTCTTTCCTAAAAATAATAAACAATATCTATTTAAAACCATCAGCAAACATCACATTCAATGGGAATAAACTAGATGCATTCCCAATAAGATCAGGGGTGAAACAAGGATGCCCATTATCACCTTTATTATTCAACGTTGTACTAGAAACACTAGCTGTAGCAATTAGAGAAGAAAAAGAAATTGAAGGTATTAAAATTGGCAATGAGGAGACCAAGATATCCCTCTTTGCAGATGACATGATGGGCTACTTAAAGAATCCTAGAGAATCAACTAAAAAATTGGTGGAAATAATCAACAACTTTAGCAAAGTTGCAGGATACAAAATAAACCCACACAAGTCATCAGCATTTCTATATATCTCTAACACATCTCAGCAGCAGGAATTAGAAAGAGAAATTTCATTCAAAATCACCTTAGACAATATAAAATACTTAGGAGCTGAGACAAACACAGAAACTATATGAACACAACTACAAAACACTTTCTGCACAACTAAAACTAGATTTGAGCAATTGGAAAAACACCAGCTGCTCATGGGTAGGATGAGCTAATATAATAAAAATGACCATCCTACCCAAACGTATCTATCTATTTAATGCCATACCCATTGAACTTCCAAAAAAAATTTTTTTTTACTGAATTAGAAAAAAACCATAACAAAGTTCATTTCGAAGAACAAAAGATCAAGGATGTCCAGGGAAATCATGAAAAAAAAAATACAAAGGAAGGTGGACTTGCAGTCCCAGATCTCAAATTATATTATAAAATAGTGGTCACCAAAACAATTTGGTACTGGCTAAAAGACAGATAGGAGGATCAGCGGAATAGACTTGGGGTAAGTGACCTCAGCAAGACAGTCCATGACAAACCCCCAGTAAGTGACCTCAGCAAGACAGTCCATGACAAACCCCCAAACCCCAGCTTTTGGGACAAAAATCCAATATTTCATAAAAACTCCTGGGAAAATTGGAAGACAGTATGGGAGAGATTAGGTTTGGATCAACACCTCACACCCTACAACAAGATAAATCAGAATGGGTGAACGATTTGAACATAAAGAAGGAAACTATAAGTAAATTAGGTGAACACAGAATAGTATACATGTCAGACCTTTGGGAAGGGAAAGATTTTAAAACCAAGCAAGACTTAGAAAGAGTCACAAAATGTAAAATAAATAATTTTGACTACATCAAATTAAAAAAGGTTTTGTACAAACAAAACCAATGTAACTAAAATCAGAAGGGAAGCAACAAATTGGGAAGCAATCTTCATAGAAACCTCTGACAAAGGTTTAATTACTCAAATTTACAAAGAGCTAAATCAATTGTACAAAAAACCAAGCCATTCCCCAATTGATAAATGGGCAAGGGACATGAACAGGCAGTTCTCAGATAAAGAAATCAAAACTATTAATAAGCACATGAAAAAGTGTTCCACATTTCTTATAATCTCTGAGGTATCACCTCACACCTAGCAGATTGGCTAACATGACAGCTATGGAAAGTAATGAATGCTGGAGGAGATATGGCAAAGTTGGAACATTAATGCATTGCTGGTGGAGTTGTGAATTGATCCAACCATTCTGGAGGGCAATTTGGAACTGTGCCCAAAGGGTGCAAAAAGACTGTCTGCCCTTTGATCCAGCCATAGCACTGCTGGGTTTGTACCCCAAAGAGATAATTAGGAAAAAGATATGGACAAAATTATTCATAGCTTCACTCTTTGTGGTGGCAAAAAATGGGAAAATGAGGGTATGCCCTTAGATTGGGGGATGGCTGAACAAATTGTGGTATATGTTGGTGATGGAATACTATTGTGCTAAAAGGAATAATAAATGGAGGAATTCCATGGAGACTGGAACAACCTCCAGGAAGTGATGCAGAGCGAAAGGAGTGGAACCAGAACATTGTACACAGAGACTGAGACACTGTGGTATAATCGAACGTAATGAACTTCTCCATTAGTGTCAATGCAATGTCCCTGAACAATCTGCAGGGATCTATGAGGAAAAAAAAAAAAACACTATCCACAAGCAGAGGACAAACTGTGGGAGTTAAAACACCAAAGAAAGGCAACTGTTTGACTACAGGGGTGGAGGGGATATGACTGAGGAGAGACTCTAAATGAACACTCTAATGCAAATACCAACAACATGGAAATGGGTTCAGATCAAGGACAATTGTAATACCCAGTGGAATTGTGTGTTGGCTATGGCGGGAAGGGGCGAGAGGGAAGGGAGGAAAAGAAAATGATTTTTTTATTCAATGCATAATGTTTGAAATTGACCAAATAAAAATAATGTTTATTAAAAAAATAATTGAAGATGACAAAAGTATTTTTTCTATGTGTCAGTTCCCCATGATATAGGGATGGGGAGATGGATAAGTTGATGGACCCCCTCTTAATTAGCTATCACAAATTATGAATATCTTAGGATGTTTAAGGGAAATACTGAATAATGGGCTCCTAAAAATCTATTTATTAGTTATCCTGATCCAGCTCAGGTCATCCCTGGTCCCTAGAGAGCCATGGAGACCTATATCACCTTAGCAGTTATGATGCTGACTTTAGTAATAAACATGCTATCAACAGTAAACTTATATTCTTACCCTCAAAATAATATCAAGATATAATTTTAATAGTAACACTTTGCAGTGTTGGTCAGTCTAGTTTGTGTTCCAAAGATTCTCCAGTGAATTTGTACTAATATTTTCCAGTTCCCTCTAAGTGGAGGCTTCAGCTAAACAATTTGTCTTTCCCCCTTTTTAGCTAGACTGCATTGACAAATGCCCTAGTTAGAGCATTTGTTAATGCTACAGCTGTGTTTATATTCTCTGAAGTATGCCTGATACGAATCCACTGAATAAGAATCTACTTTGTGAAGTTATAAAACTTGAGGAGAGCAAATGGACATCTGCTTTTATTTTTTAATAGTTTCTAGAGAAAGTCACTAAAATGAACTAAAAGTTTGTAAAAGGAACTCAATTTAGCTCCAGTCAGCATTCCTTTATCTGAGACATTCCTTATCTGAAACCAGGACTCGGGCAAGAAAGCACAAATCCCCTCCCTCAGCTTCCCAATCTATTCTGTAGAGGAAGATGAGTCTTCAATATCTGCCTGTTTCCAGCTCCTGCTGTTTCCTCCAGATACAGGCCAGGGCTAGGTTCTCCATGGAAGCTCTTTTGGAGCTTATTGGAACCTGATTCTCTCTGTCTCCTATCTGTCCCCCAATTGCTAGTGCCTTTCCTTCTGAAATCAATAAAAAAAATCAATTAAGTGCCTATTATGTCCCAGGAATGCAAAGAAAGGCATCAGATCATAGCTTCCATCTATTTTGTGTATGTTTTGTATGTACCTAGTTAGCTATATGCTGTCACTCCCATTAGATTGCAAGCTCCTTGAGGCTAGGAATCATGGTTGTTTTTGTTTTTGTTTTTGCTTTTCTCTGTATCAGTGCTTAAGCACAGTGCCTGATATGAAGCAAGTGATTATAAATGCTTATTGACTGACTTGTTGATTGTGTTTTTAGGAGACAGCCAACAGTAGCTCAAAGTTTTTTTAGAAGAAATCTTTTCAGGGTGCGATAATCAGGGAAGTTTTGGGCAAGAAATCTCTTGGTGGATAGGGAAAATCAGGGCCTATGGATAGGGAAAAAGACATTGGGAAAAGATGAGAGACATAGTTTTAAGTCCCTCGATAAATTATATAATTTGAAATTATAAAGGGCCACAATGGTTACCTAGTTCAATTCATATCTGACAAAAAAAAACAACAACTCTGCACTAACAAGTCAATAAGAGGTTATACAGCCTCCAATGAAGGGGTACTTCATATTGTGAAGATTAAATTTAACTCTCCCCTGACTGTGAAAATGAAATTAATTAACTCTCCCTTGATTGTGAAGATTAAGTTGTAACCCCTGACCATTTTTAGATCTAATCACCATCCCACTTCATTTAGAGAGAAGGTCTATGACCCATGTGTGCAATAGGGGATAGTGAATCAGAATTGACTGACTGGCTCCTGGGCAGTCTAAAGCAAGCAAGGCTTTTAGACTGTGATTTGTCCACGTAAAAAGTGGAGGAAGGCATAGGAAGTGACACAAAATAAAGAGTCTTTAAAAGGAATTAGAACCTCCTATGAGACACAGTTCTTTATTCTTTGGGGTTGAGACTGGAGAAGAATCTGCTAACTGGACCTGAGATCCTGTTCTTGGTGAGGATGTTCTTCAATCTCTTCATTTGGACTAACACATGGTGAATGAAAAGGCTGACTCCTTTCCTGGATTTTCTGGAAAAAAAAAAAAAAAAACTAGACTCAGGGGAGGCTCCCTGCCCAATTTGAGCCAGGGGACAAGAGTAAATTACTTAGTGCTTAGGCTAGATATCTTACCCTATTCTCTCTCTCTCTGATTTTCTTACTTCACTCTTTCTATATTTTGTAAATAAATTATAAATAAATGTCTTTGGAATAAATTAAATTCCTGGGGACCCCTATTCTTAAATAATGTAGTCCAACCTTTTATAATGAACCCCTTTTCCCTCCTTACAATATTTTCCAAAGCAGCCCTTTTCACTTTTTTTTATAATTTTGTTAATATGTTGTTTTTATTGTCATATACATTGTTATATTATATTACATATTATTATGTATATTATTATTATTATAATTTGTTTTTGTTAGTTTCAGTTGTGTCTAACTTTTTGTGACCTTATTTGGAGTTGAGGGAGTTTCTTGACAAAGATAGTGGGGGTGGTTAGGTGGCTCTAATTGTTAGGAAATTCTTTTGGGGGGGGGGGTTATTCCACTGAGATCAAGCCTGGATTTGCTTTCTCTCACCATTAGGGTTAAACAGAGAATAATTCCTCTTTCTTATGTTGTCATTCAAATATTTGAAAACAATTATCTTGTCATTCCTTAAGTCTTCTTTCTTCTAGCCTAACTATTCCAGAGTTCCTTCAACTATCCCTCATGAGAACAGGAGTATGCGGGGTATTCAGGGAGCACCAGTACCTCTGATGAGCCCTTTTCAGGGCTCCTTTCCTTCTTTTGTGTCTTCCTGTCACCCAACTCTCATCTGTTGTTTATAGACATTGTATTAAAGGCCTGCATGTGACAGAATAACTTAGGAAACACTGACATTAGCAAGACAAGCTTCAAGTTCACTCTGCCCAACATTCTCAACTCTGAACATAAATAATATCATGAAGACAAATGCAAGGGAATTTCATTGGATAAAGGCATTAAGTTATATCAATAGGAAGACAAACAGAATGTGAGAAAAGATTACTTAACTTTATAAGCTGTGAATCTGCTCTGATATTGGGAACTTGGCTCAGATTTAGTGAAAGATAATTAGACAGGAAGAGGTGAGACCCAATTATTCCACTGTATTCCTCTGTGACTCTTTGGACTCTGGGAATTATTTTCTTCATTTGTAGGTCAAGGGGTTTTTACAAGATGACTTCTTAGGTTATATAATCAGTATAAAATGTTTTTATAAAAGGTTGGATTGGATTATTTAAGAATAGGGTCAACAGGTTTTAATTAATTCCAAAAGATTTATTTTAGAATTTATTTATAAAATATAGAAAGAGTGAAAGTAAGAAAATGAGAGAGGATAAGGTAAGATATCTAGACTAAGTACTAAGTATTTTTCTCTGACCCCATGGCTCAGAAACAGGCAAGGGAGTTTAGTCCTTAGCTGGAGAGGCCTTGGCCCTTGTAGTTGACTACCTGGGGAAGCAGGGAGCCTCTCTCAAGACAATAGGTCTCTCCTGAAGCCAGTCTTTTCAGAAAATCCGGGAAAGGAGTTAGCTCTTGCACTCACCACATGTCAGTCAAAAGGGAGAGATTCAAGGACAGTCTAACCAAGTCTCAGGTCCAGTCAGCAGATTCTTTATCAGGCTCCAACTCGAACTCAGAACTCCTAAGAATGAGAGCACTCAGAAGTCCCAAACACAAAGAACCTCTGAAGAAAACCTCACAGGAAGTTGTAACTCCTTTTAAAAGACACTTTTTTTCCATCACTTCCCGTGTCTCCTCCACTTTTACGTCTACCAATTATAGCTAAAGCTTTGCTTAGGACTGCCCAGGGGGCAAATAAATTCTTATTTGTCAGGCACTATTGTACACATGGGTCACAGACTTTCCCCACTCAACTGTGAGTGAGGTGTTTATACTTTTGGTGATTAAATCTAAAAATGGGCAGGGAGAGTTAATTTAATCTTCACAGTTATCAATGACACATCTCCAACTTTATCATCCTATGGCCCTGGGTCTTGGCCTTGAGATGCCAAAGACAAAAAAAAAATGAAGAGCATCTATTGGAAATAACAAAATATTCTACATTCCCTTCAAAGCCAGCTTAAATTCTACTTCTTCTAGAAGCCCCTCTCCATTACTCTTCATACTATCCCTTCTGTGAATGTCAGTCTTTAGAGTCAGAACCCTAAACTACTGTACAATTATATAGTGACTTATTGCTTTTGGTATGTGTCTTTCTAATCTTCTCAAACAGTTTATAAATCCCCATGGGAAGGTCCTGGGTCAGCTGACCATTTGTATTCCTCACAGTACCTGTCCAGAATGGTTTTGTCATGTCACTCCAAAGGATGCCCTTCACCATGTGAAGATTTTATTTCTACCCCAAACATAGGCTAAGAAACTTGTTTCCAGGATTACTTCCTGGGCAGAAAGTGTGTTATAATGGGGTTTCCTTTCAGATACCCATTGAGATCTCTTCTAAATCTGAAATTCATTTAAAAATTATTATTTTAGAGGGTGGTGTCAAGATGGCGGCTTAGAAGCAACAAAAGTTCAGACCTCTGAAAACCCTTCCTTACTAATCACAAACTGAATGCTCCTAGGGGACTGAAATTCAAACTTAACAACACAACAGAGGTGGGGAATCCTCCTTCTGGACTCAAGTCAAAAGGTAAGCCCCCCAATAGCCAGAATTCCGAGAACACTCGGGTCTAAGGGGAAGGCAGAGGGAAGGTCCCAGGACCCCTCCCCCCAACCCAGAGGGCTGAGCCCCCAGTGGCAGTGGGAACCTCTGGGTGGGCAAAGGTGCTGGTTTGGAGGGTCTACCTTGTGAGCAGTGGTGCGCCGGGCTTGGAGCGTCCAGCGTTGACAGCAGGGAGGAAGCCAGGGAGAGACCGGGGCCGTGGCTGGGTCCATCCATCTGGCGCCAGTCTCACTGGGAGGTTTTTGCCTTGGGGCATATCCAGACCAATTCAGTTGAACCTAATCCCATCAGGACTCCTCAGAGCTCAGGGAGGCTAGGACCCCTCCCCCCCTAGAGTGTAGGGCCTCCCACAAGGACAGGAATATGGGGCTGGCAAAGGCACTGGGGAACCTTGCTGACAGTGGAGAAACAGCTGGAGAGAACTGGAGAGAGCCTGGGAGGCCCAGCCTTCCAGGAGTCTTCAGCCTCAGAGCACAAAAAGCCCAACCCAGTTGAACTTAATCCGATCAAAAGCCTCCAGAGGACAGGGAAGCTAACATTCCTCCCCTAGAGACTGTACCAAGAGATCTGACAAAGCTCCAAGAGGGGAGCCTGACAGCCCCAAAATCAAAAAAATGAGATGAGCAAGAGCAAAGACAAATACGGGGAGCAAAGAAGGGGTAAACTCGAGAAAATAACAGAAAAAGAAGAAAGAAATTACAATAGACAGCTTCTGCACAGGTAAAGAGCAAAGAGCAAATGAAAGAGAGGGGGAGTGATCAGCAAAGGAAAAATCAGAAATACCAGCAAATTGGATACAGGCTTTGGAAGAACTCAAAATGCAATTCAAAACACATTTAAAAGAGGCTGAAGACAATTGGGAAAAGAACTTAAAAACGAAGACAAGTCATCTGAAAACAAAGGCACTTGAACTAAAACAAGAAAATAGTGTCTTGAAAGCCAAAATCAACCAGCTGGAAAATGAGGCAAAGATGAAAGATGAGGCAAAGCAGATGAAAGATGAGGTGAAGAAGATGAAAGATGAGGAAAAGGGGATGAAAGACGGGGTAAAGAGGAGTAAATATGACCTCCAAAGAAAATCAGACCAAAATGAAAAGGACGACCAAAAAGCCAAGGATGAAATCCAGTCTTTAAGAACCAGAATACAACAACTAGAATCAAGTGACCTCACAAGGCAGGAGGACAATATAAAACAAAACCAAAAGAATGAAAAAATTGAGGAAAATATGAAGCATCTCAATCACAAAACAGAGGATTTAGAAAATTGTTCAAGGAGAGACAATTTAAGAATCATTGATCTACCAGAAGATCATGACAAAAGAAAAAGCCTGGACCTTATATTACAGGAGTTTATTAAAGAAAACTGCCCGATATGCTAGAACAAGGGGGAAAAGTGAAGTTTGAACGAATCCAGAGATCACCTCCTGTACTTAATCCCCAACTGACAACACCCAGGAATGTTATAGTCAAATTCAAGAACTATCAGACCAAAGAAAAGATAATACAAGCTACCAAGAAGAAGTCATTCAGATACCATGGAACCACAGTGAGGATAACTCGGGATCTGTCTGCATCCACACTGAAAAAAAGAAAGGCATGGAATATGATATTCTGGAAAGCAAGGGAACTAGGTCTACAATCAAGAATCAACTACCCAGCAAAACTGACTATATTCTTACAGGGGAAAGTGTGGTCATTCAACAAAATAGAAGAATTTCAAGAATTCGTAAAGAAAAGACCAGAACTGAACAGAAAATTTGATGTCCAAGCACAGAATTCAAGAGAATCATCAAAAGGTAATTTAAAAAGAGGGAAAAAAGAAAAACAAAACAAAGCAAAACAAAAAAAAATTTTTAAGAGATTCAATAAGTTAAAATGATACGTATCCCTATAGGAAAAGAGGTCATTGGTAACTCTTAAAAACTGTTATTGTTACCTGGGCAGCAAAAAGAAGTACACTTAGATGGAACAGAGACAAACTGTATAGGATGAAATGCCAAGGCATAAATAGGTATATAGATATATGCATGCATAAATACATATACATGCGTATGCATATATATGCATATATATATAACTAGAGCTTAAAAAGAGGTTAATATTAAAAGAAATGGGAAAAGAAACAAATGGGGATAAATTTATATGTCACAAAGAAACGCATGGTGAGAGAGGGGAGAACATCAATACACTGGAAGGGTAAAGAGGTCAGAGACAGGAAATACTCAACTTTTACATGCTTTGAAATTGACTCAAAGAGGGAAAAACAATCCAATACATTGGGGGCAGAAAATAGATTTGCGCCCTATTGGGGAGTAGAAGGGTAATAAACAGTCTGGTGGGGAGGGAAGCAGTACGAGGGAGGGAGGGGGTGGGAGGTTAACTTTAGAAAGACTACAAGGAAAATAAGGGGGGGGATAAGAAAAGAGGGGGGTAGAAAGGGAAATAAAATAAGGGTGGGAACAAGGTGGATTGTTTAAAAGCAAACATTAGTATAAAAGGAAATTGTGAAAGAAGAAAAGGCAGGAACAGGAGCAGAAATCAAAATGCTGGGAAATACACAGCTAGTAATCATAACTCTGAATGTGAATGGAATGAACTCACCCATAAAACACAAGCTAATAGCAGAGTGGATTAGAATCCAAAACCCTACCATATGCTGTCTACAAGAAACACACATGAGGAAGGTAGATACACATAGGGTGAAAGTAAGAGGATGGAGCCAAACCTATTGGGCATCAACTGACAAAAAGAAGGCAGGAGTCACAATCATGATATCCGACAAAGCCAAAGTAAAATAAATCTAGTTAAAAGAGATAGGGAAGGTAATTATATCCTGATAAAAGGCAGTATATTCAGTGAAGAAAGATCTGTACTCAACATGTATGCACCAAATGGCATAGCACCCAAATTTCTAAAGGAGAAACTAGAGGAGCTCAAGGACAAAATAGATAAAAAAAAATTATACTAGTGGGAGACCTGAACCTTCCTCTATCTGAACTAGATAAATCAAACCAAAAAATAAAGAAGAACGAGGTAAGAGAAGTGAATGAAATCTTAGAAAAATTAGAGTTAGTAGACATATTGAGAAAAATAAATAGGGACAAAAAGGAATATACCTTCTTTTCTGTAGCACATGGTACATTCACAAAAATTGACCATGTATTAGGGCATCAAAACATGACAAACAAGTGCAAAAGAGCAGAAATAATAAATGCAACCTTCTCAGATCACAATGCAATGAAAATAATAATTAGAAAGGGAACATGGAGAGATAAATCAAAAATTAATTGGAAATTAAACAATACAATTCTCTAAAACCAGTTAGTTAAAGAGCAAATCGTAGAAACAATTAATAATTTCATTGAAGGAAATGACAATGATGAGACATTCTTTCAAAACCTATGGGATGCAGCCAAAGCAGTACTCAGGGGGAAATTTATATCTTTGAGTTCATATATTAACAAATTAAGAAGAGCAGAGGTCAATGAATTGGGCATGTAAATTAAAAAAATTAGAAAGCAAACAAATTAAAAATCCTCAGATGAAGACTAAATTAGAGATCCTAAAACTCAAAGGAGAAATTAATAAAATTGAAAGTCAAAGAACTATTGATTTAATAAATAAGACTACAAGCTGGTACTTTGAAAAAACAAATAAAATAGACAAAGTACTAGTCAGTCTAATTAAAAAAAGGAAAGAAATGAACCAAATTGACAGTATCCAAGATGAAAAAGGAGACCTCACCTCTAATGAAGAGGAAATTAAGGCAATCATTAAAAACTACTATGCCCAATTATATGGCAACAAATATGGCAATCTAGGTGATATGGATGAATACTAAGAAAAATATAAATTGCCTAGACTAAAAGAGGAAGAAATAAATACCTAAACAACCGCATATCAGAAAAAGAAATTGAACAAGCCTTCAAAGAGCTCCCTAAGAAAAAATCCCCAGGTCCTGATGGATTCACAAATGAATTCTATCAACATTCAAAGAACAACTAATCCCAATATTAAACAAACTATTTGACAGAATAAGCCAAGAAGGAGTTCTACCAAATTCATTTTGCGACAAAAATATGGTACAGATCCCAAAGCCAGGCAGGTCAAAAACAGAGAAAGAAAACTATAGATCAATCTCCTTAATGAATATAGATGCAAAAATCTTAAACAGGATACTAGCAAAAAGACTCCAGCAAGTCATCACAAGGGTCGTCCACTATGACCAGGCAAGATTCATACCAGGATTGCAAGGGTGGTTCAATATTAGGAAAACCATCCACATAATTGACCATATTAACAAGCAAACTGACAAAAATCACATGATTATCTCAATAGACTCAGAAAAAGCCTTTGATAAAATACAACACCCATTCCTATTGAAAACACTAGAAAGCATAGGAATAGAAGGGCCTTTCTTAAAAATAATAAACAGCATATATCTAAAACCATCAGCAAACATCATCTGCAATGGGGATAAACTAAGGATGCCCATTATGACCTCTATTATTTAACATTGTACTAGAAACACTAGCAGTAGCAATTAGAGAAGAAAAAGAAATTGAAGGTATTAAAATTGGCAATGAGGAGACTAAGCTATCACTTTTTGTGGATGATATGATGGTTTACTTAAGGAATCCTAGAGAATCAACCAAAAAGTTACTTGAAATAATCAATAACTTTAGCAAAGTTGCAGGATACAAAATAAAACCGCATAAGTCATCAGCATTTCTATATATCTCTAACCCAGTTCAGCAGCAAGAATTAGAAAGAGAAATACCATTTAAAATCACCCTAGACAATTTAAAATACTTAGGAATCTATCGGCCGAGACAAACACAGGAACTATATGAACACAACTACAAAACACTTTCCACACAGTTAAAACTAGATCTAAACAATTGGAAAAACATTGATTGCTCATGGGTGGGACAAGCTAACATAATAAAAATGACAATCCTACCCAAATTAATTTACTTATTTAGTACCATACCCATTGAACTTCCAAAAAACTTTCTTACTGAATTAGAAAAAAACATAACTAAGTTCATTTGGAAGAACAAAAGATCAAGGGTATTCAGGGAAATCATGAAAAGAAATACAAAGGAATTGGACTTGCAGTCCCAGATCTCAAACTATACTATAAAGCAGTGGTAATCAAAACAATTTAGTACTGGCTAAAAGACAGAAAGGTGGATCAGTGCAATAGACTTGGCAAAGATGATCTCAGAAAGACAGTTTATGACAAACCCAAAGACCCCAGCTTTTGGGACAAAAATCCATATTTAATAAAAACTGCTGGGAAAATTGGAGGACAGTATGGGAGAGATTAGGTTTGGATCAACACCTCACACCCTACACCAAGATAAATTCAGAATGGGTGAATGACTTGAACATAAAGAAGGAAACTATAAGTAAATTAGGTGAACACAGAATAGTATACATGTCAGACCTTTGGGAAGGGAAAGATTTTAAAACCAAGCAAGACTTAGAAAGAGTCACAAAATGTAAAATAAACAATTTTGACTACATCAAATTAAAAAGGTTTTGTACAAACAAAACCAATGTAACTAAAATCAGAAAGGAAGCAACAAATTGGGAAACAATCTTCATAAAAACCTCTGACAAAGGTTTAATTACTCAAATTTTCAAAGAGCTAAATCAATTGTACAAAAAATCAAGCCATTCCCCAATTGATAAATGGGCAAGGGACATGAACAGGCAGTTCTCAGCCAAAGAAATAAAAACTATTAATAAGCACATGAAAAAGTGTTCCACATTTCTTATAATCAGAGAGATGCAAATCAAAACAACTCTGAGGTATCACCTCACACCTAGCAGATTGGCTAACATGACAGCTATGGAAAGTAATGAATGCTGGAGGGGATGTGGCAAAGTTGGGACATTAATGCACTGCTGGTGGAGTTGTGAAGTGATCCAACCATTTTGGAGCGCAATTTGGAACTATGCCCAAAGGGTGATAAAAGACTGTGTGCCCTTTGATCCAACCATAGCACTGCTGGGTTTGTATCCCAAAGAAATAATAAGGAAAAAGACTTGTACAAGAATATTCATAGCTGCACTCTTTGTGGTGGCCAAAAATTGGAAAATGAGGGGATGCCCTTCAATTGGGGAATGGCTGAACAAATTGTGGTATATGTTGGTGATGGAATACTATTGTGCTCAAAGGAATAATAAAGTGGAGGAATTCCATGGAGACTGAAACAACCTCCAGGGAGGGTTGCAGAGTGAAAGGAGCAGAACCAGGAAAACATTGTACACAGAGACTGATGTACTGTGATATAATCAAAAGTAATGGACTTCTCCATTAGTGGTAATGCAATGTCCCTGAACAATCTGCAGGGATTTAAAAAACACTATCCATAAGCAGAGGATAAACTGTGGGAGTAAAAACACCAATGAAAAGCAACTATTTAACTACAGGGGTTGAGGGGATATGACTGAGGAGAAACTCTAAATGATCATTCTAATGCAAATACCAACAACATGGAAATGGGTTAGAATCAAGGATGCATGTGATACCCAGTGGAATCGCGCATCAGCTATGGGAGAGGTGGGGGGGGGAGGAAAAGAAAATGATCTTTGTTTCCAATGAATAATGTTTGGAAATGACCAAATAAAATAATGTTTAAAATATTATTTTATTTTAAAAATTGCCAAGCATTTTTGTTCTTTCCATCTCTCCCCATCCAGAAAAAGAGAGAGATACATAGACAGAGACAGAGAGACAAAGAGAAGAGAGACAAAGACAGAGAAATGAAACCTATATGTATCACATAAGTACATTCAAGCAAAACAAATGTCCTCATTCATCATGTCCAAAAATGAAGCCCTTATTCTACATATTAATTTTCCATCTCTCTGCCATGAGGTGGGCAACTTTCTTCTTTATCAGTCCTCTGGAATCATGTTTGATGATTTAATTGATCTGAATGCTTAAGTCTTTCAAAATTATATTTGTAATATCAATATTATGTTATATTATAAATTGCTTTATTTTTAATTCACTTTTTATCAGTTCATGTAAAAATTTTCAAGTCTCTTTGAAATAATCTCCTTCATATAATATTTTTAAATATTTTTTTAAACCCTTACCTTCCATCTTGGAATCAATACCATGTTCTGGTTCCAAGGCAGAAGAGTGGTAAGGGCTAGGCAATGGAGGTTAAGTGACTTGCCCAGGGTCACACAGTGTGAAGATTGGATTTAGCTATTTCCTGATTTTAACAATGAAGATACTTAGTCTAACAAAATCAGGGGGTATTGTGAAACTTTAAATTACTCCACCCTACTTAGATCTTACCTTATGGGGAAGATAAAGTTGTAATTTCCTGATTGAACAATGAAGGTACTTAACTCTTACCTTATAGTGAAGCTAGAACTTTAAGTTAAGTCTATTTTAAGCTCTTAATACAAAAAATATATTAAGTAACTATAAAGGTTAAATTAATCACAAAAAGGTAAGTAACTCACAAAAGGTAAACTTAACAAAGAAGTGTTAAGTAACTCTAAAGATATAATCTAATCAAAGAAGATGAGAACTCTAAAGATATGGGCATTTAGAGGAGACACAAGAGTGAAAGGTCTATATATTTGGCTCACTTACTCTCTCCAGGTACTTTTCTGGCGGCAGAAAGTTGGCTGGTGGCAGCGGGCTGGGCCTTTCAGCATCTTAGCATGGCTACAAGCTATTGTCCTGTTCGGTGGTGAGTTTCTGGCTGAGTTTTCCTCCTTTACTTTCCAACTTTAGCCTCTTAGAAGTCTCTAATTTCTTCAGAGACCTAGAGGTGGGGATTTTAAACTCTCCCTGGCACAGGCCAGGCAGGAGAAATCCTATATCCACTTCCCTCCTTCTCCTTAAATACCTTCCCTCTATAATCATTAAAGTACCATAAATTTCCAGACTGCCTTGGGTATTTTATTTGAGATTTCCCTTGGTGACCAATTAAATCTAGATTTTAAGTCACAATCCTAAAATTATCTTTACAACAGCTGGGAAGTTGCTGAGGCCAAATTTGAACCTAGGACCTTCTATCTATGGGCCTGGTTCTCAATCCACTGAGCCACCCAGCTGCCCCCCTCCTTCATATAATATAATATTATCCTATGATATTCATATGTCACAATTTTGTCATTTATCAGCTGATTTTGTGTTTGTTATCCCCAAAAGAGCAACTATAAAAATTATATATATATATATATATATATATATACACATATATATGTGTGTGTGTGTGTCATATATATATATAAACTTTTCTTCTTTCTTTGATTTCTATAGGGTATAGGCTTAGCAGTCACATGACTGGGTCAAAGGGCATGTTGTCCTTAGTAACTTTTTGTGAATAATTTACAGTTGTTGGATCTATTCATATTTTCCCTACTATATCAGGATACCTGCTTTTCTGCAACTCCTCCAACATTTGTCATTTAAAAAAATCTTTACCAATCTGATATGTGTAAAATGGAACCTTAGAATTGCTTTAAAATGTATCTTTCTAATTATTGATTTGGAGCATTTTTTAAATATGGATAGAAATAGTTTGAGTTTCTATTCTTGAGCCCCATATCCTGATTTTTCATAGCCTTAGATCATTTTTCTGTTGGGAAATGGCTCCTATCGATTCTAGTCTTGGAAAGGAGATCTTTATCAGTGAAACTTGTTGCAAAAATTCCTTCTTCCCCATATCCCCCACCACTACCCCTTAACTATTTGTACCTCCTAAACAACTGGATTGGATTTGTTTGTGCAAAACCTTTTAAATTTTATGTTATCAAAATTATCTACTTTTCCTTCTATGATCCTCTTTATCTCTTGTTTGGTCACAAATTTTTCTTCTATCCATCAAACTGATAGGTAATTATTTCTATTTTTTTTAAATTTGTGAAGTGAGATTTTATGTCTAAGTCATGTATGAGTTTGAAACTTAGGGTATAGCATGTAAAATATTTATCTAAAGCTAATTTCTGTCATACTGCTGCCTACTTTCCCCAATACCTTTTATTAAATGGTGAGGCCTTACCCCAATAGCTGGGTTCTTTGTGTTTATCAAATGCTAGGCTACTGGGGTTTGTTTGTTTCTGTGTGTTTTGAACTTAATATGCTCAGCTGATTGAGCTTTCTTTTTCTTAAACAGTACCAAATTATTTGGATGAATACTGCTTTGAAGTGTGGTTTGAAATGTAGTTTTGCTAAGCCCTTTTGTTCCCATTTTTCCTAGAGATTCATGACCTTTTGTCCTTTGCGTTAAATTTATTAATATTTTTCCTAGTTCTATAAAGTAACCCTTTGGTAGTTTGCATGGCCCTCGATAACTGACATTCTGTGATTCTGGCTGCAGTGGTGCCCAAATGGGATAATATATGTAAAGTACTTCATAATGGAGTGACATAATGGGAAGTCATTGTTATTCGGGGCATATTTTTCTCACTAGGCTGTTAGGATTTGAAAGCTAATTTTAATGTTCACCTAGGGGGAAAAAAACACAAGTAGGTAAGTTCCCTTCCAAGGTGAAGAGTCTTCCATTAGTGGAGAAGTTTAAGTGGAAAATGGATAATCACTTACCAAGGAAGCTGCTTTCCTAGGAGTTGGACTAAATCAACTAATCAAATAATAAGGGTTTATGAAGCACCTGGTCAGTGAGGTGTCACCATAATGCATAGAGTATCAGGACTGAAGTCAGGAAAACCTATCTTCCTGAGTAAGTCCCTTAACTCAGTTTGCCTTAGTTTCCATATCAGGAAAATTAGCTGAGAAGGAAATGTCAAGTCATTCCAGTAGCTTTGTCAAGGAAACCCCAAATAGGGATCCTAAAGAGTTGGACATGATGGAAATGACTGAGCAACAACAACCAAGCACTCATTATATATGAAGCAGGGTGGTTTAGTGGTTTAGAGCTGATCTTAGAGGGAAGAGGACTTAGGTTCAAATCTCATTTCTGACATACACATTGGCTACATAACTCTAGGCAAATTACTTTAGTTTCTCAGTGACCTCAGATAAGCCTCAAAAGTGAAAAGTTGTAGGGTAAATAAGCCCTGAACTACATTGGAATAAGGAATTCCATCATTGAAAGTTTCCAATGAAATAAATGATAGGTTTAGTCAACAACAAAAATATTTCCAGGCCCAATGCTAGGCTATGGCTACAAAGACAAACTTGATCTCTAAGGGCTCATCCAAGCTCTGAAATTCAATGATTCAACATGGTTTTGAAGAAAATATATTGCACATCAAGTGGCCTTCTCTTCTGTCTCTTAGCACCTTTTCTGGTGAGATAGACTGACCTTCATTGGGGTTGGGGAGTTAGAGCATGTGCTGCAAGGTAAGCAAGGATTTTGAACTTCCCACTAGGATTTCTGAAAAGCACCAAACTGGGATTGGCAGCTGCCTCTTTCTCTAGGATGGAGAGAATTATTTGATGCCAGAAACTGTGAATCAATCATGTTTCTCTGCGAGGGAGGCAGAGAATAAATTAGAATTGAGGGAGGACAGGGAAATCAAGAAATAGCTATAATAATTAAATGGACATTTTAGCCAAAGGCATCACAAAGAGAAATCACATGTATGTAGAGCATTTCATTGTATGCAGGTATACTATAGATATTTAGATGGCACAGTGCATAGATCTGGGGGCCTGCAATAAGGAAGATCTGAGTTTACATCTGACCTCAGACACTTCCTAACTGAACAAGTCACTTAACTCTTTTTGCCTCAAGTCCAATGAGAGATTGTCTCATTAGGATTAGGCAGCCCTGTCCTGCCTCTGTTCATGCCTAGGACTCTTCTTCCCATACTGCTGTCAAAGAGGGAGTTGGGAAATGGGAGGGGAAACATGGTGCCTCTTCTTTCCAGGTTCAGACTTTCTCATTTACTCCTGATCACTTCCATCTGAATCTAAGCCCCTGTGCTGCTGTCCATGGATCCAGCCTTCCCTGACAGAGGCCACATATGACACCACTGCACATGATAAACACTGAATTACAGCACAAAAAAATGAAATTAATTACATAGCAAAAATATAGCAAATATATAAAATTACATAGCAAAAAAAA
This sequence comes from Monodelphis domestica, assembly GCF_027887165.1. NCBI lineage: Eukaryota > Metazoa > Chordata > Mammalia > Didelphimorphia > Didelphidae > Monodelphis > Monodelphis domestica. The sequence continues at coordinate 141,272,632 of NC_077233.1, read as the reverse complement.
ATAGCAAAAAGAAAACTACTTAGATATAGGGGAGTCTTTTCTTACTCAACAGTGTGGATTTTCCCTCTCTGGAGAAGTTTGCAAAAACCTTACCTCATAGGGGTTTGAGAACTGACTGGCATCCTGGAGTTTGTAATTCAAAGAGATAAGCATTAACTCCCTCAGAAAGTGATTTGGAATGATCTCAATTGTGAGAGATAACCTCTGCAAAAAGCATGGGGGCAGGACATGGATTGTCATACACAAGGCTAATTTGGCTGCAAGTTAATGGGAAAGAAGTCTGCAGTCAAATTTTGAAAGGCTTTAAATGCTAAATTGTGGAATTTGTATCTTTTTGTTCAATTATTTCAGTCATGCCTGCCTCTTAGTGATCTCTTTTGGGGTTTTCTTAGAAAATATACTAGAGTGTTTTACAATTTCCTTCTCCAGCTTATTTTACAGATGAGGAAAGGGAGGCAAAATAGGTTAAGTGATTTGCCCAGGATCACACAATTAATAAGTGTCTGCGGCCAAATTTGAACTCAAGTCTTCCTGATTCTAGACCTGATACTCCATCTACTGTGTGACCTATTTGCCCCTAATTTATAGCTTAGGTTGCAAAACTTTCAAAATGAGATTCCCTGTTTGTAAAAGCATTTTGGAAACCTTAGACAGCTGTAGAGATGTTAGCTCAATATTATACACACAGGAAAATTCAGGCAGGTAAAGGATGTCAATTAACCAAACTATGATATGCATTTGGATGGACAGGCCATAGAACTGGGTCTATCAGCACTACATATTGGACTATCCATGGAGACTGGGAATTTGTGAGATTTACTTTCCATGACTCTGAGCTCCTTTCAGAAAAATATTTCTGCTTTTATATCATCAATATTCTTCTATTGATGATATATAGCTATGAATCATGGAAGGCCACAATTTCTGAGAAATTGAAATTGCAGATCACTAGAGAGTGCAATGTAGAGGACATGGTGGGTGTTAATAGGCTGCTGGCTCTTACCACTAATGAATGGCTCACACACACACACACACAAACTTTGTATAAGATATCATCAAAGAGATATATGAGTGGGCTGGTTATGTAGTCAGGCTCATGGCAGGGTTTTAAAAGGACTTACTAATCTAGGAAACTACCTGTCCTTTTCTTCCAACTCCCTGAGAGAGGTTAAGGTAGAGATCTCTTATTTTCAAGGAGAAGCCTTCCCTACAGACCAGCCAAGATCCCCTCAGCTGAATGCCCTGCCTCCCCTGTCTGGGCACATCTCAAGGGTCTGAGGGATGGAAATAGCTTGATGATGACAAAGGAAAGGAGTAGACAGACAACTGTTCAAAGACACTGCCCTTAAACACAAGGACTTCTTCTAGTTCCTCCCCACCTTGTACCGCATCCCAGGAATAATAGATTTCTAAATTAGGGAAGTATTGCTCCCTTTTGTCTGCCTCTACCTAAGCAGAGTGAATACATTTATTATCTTTAATTACATGGTATGTTTCACTATGTTAAAGAAGAAAGTAAATTCTTCATATGTCTGTGGATGCACAGAGTAATAGATGTATATGCTCACACACACACAGGTTCAAACACACATGTATGTACATGTGGATAAAAATGTGCATGTTGTATTGTGTTGTGCACATGTGAATTCATACATCTGAGACAATATTCAGAAAAGGTGTTAATCAGTAGTGGTTAAAAAAAAATATATATATATATATAAACCAATACCTACAAAGTAAATAACATAGGCATCATGCCATCAGCCTCTCTCCAGTTGGGAGCACACCAGTTCCCCATAGTCTCCCATATGTTCCTCAGTTCCTCTGGATGCATGTCCTGGGGTGGAGTCATCCCTGCCCTAGGTAGACTGGGTTTAGGGGGCAGATAATTAGAGCAGGATTTTCATCCTACATTCCAAATGTAAGCAGAAGGAATGGGATCTTGAGATAAAAGGAGTAGAAACTCTGGAGGGGTTTCTGAAGTAGAGAGCAATAAGGAGAGAAAAGAAATCTAAGGGATTCTGGGGTATGGAGGTACCTCCCAATTCATAAGCTTACTGCATGCCCCATTCCTCAGGAATCCAATGAAAAATCAACATTAGTATCAGTATCCTACCCTGATATCCCTTCAATACTGGCCCCCACCTTCATGTGCCCCTCAATCTGTCCTATAACTGAGCACAGGAAGCCCCATAGCATCTCTTTGTCCTTTCCTGGGCAGAGATGAGGTTAGAGGCAGGACCCAGGAAAGTTGGTTCAAACCTTATTTCAACCAACATTTCTTTTCCTCATTTATAACAGATCACGAGATACAAACTCAGCCTATATATGCCAGTCAGTTTTCTGGAACCAAAGATTTGAACCCTTACTCTTCTGGTCATTCCTCAAGGCTGGGGGCTTCTAGAGACTTTGTTTATTTATTTGGTCTGTAATTTTAGAAAACAGGCTTTAATTACATTTTCCTCCTCCACCAGTCACTGAACAATCAGAGGTACAGAGTGGCCCGTGATCACTGTCCTTGACCATCCTCTTTTCTGTCCCTGATTCTGGTCTCCTAGACTGAACTCCATCCCCATCCCTCCACAATGGTAGAACTGGGGTTCCATCTTCTCTTTCCTAAAACTGTGTATAGAATTAGGAATAAAAGGGGCCCAAGGTTGGTAATATGAATAATGGTGAAAATAATGTGTCTAAATTAATTGGTTGATTGAGAAATTTAGGGGAAAGAGCTAATTATAATCATAAAATTAATAAGAGCAATTTAGCACAATTTTCCTTGCACTGCTGCTTCTGTACAGACCGATTAAACATTAACTATAGACTTAGACTTTGAAAGGACCTATAAGGCCAATCCTCTCATTTTTCAGATGAAGAACTTGAGAGAGAGAATGATTTGCTTTAGGTCATATAGTGGCAGAGTTCAAATTTGAACCCAAGTCCTCTGACTAAACTGAGGCTTCTTCTACTGTACCAGATCAGGTAGAAGAAGGATATTCTTCTATTCTGATACTTTGCCCTAGACAGTAAGGAGCCCAAGAAAGAACTCAAAGCTTTCCTTTTGAACCTATGGCCCATTATTAAATCATTACTTCAGAGAAGACTTGAGTTTGGGAAGAAGTTACCTTGGGAAATGGTGATTGTCTTCAAGGATTTGAAGAGGTTTTAGATTTTGCTTGGTTTCTAAGCAAAGAATGAGAAGCAAAAGAAAGAAATCATAGAGAGACAAATTTTTAGTCAATGTTAGGAAAAACCCAACAACTTCCTAACAATTAGAGCTATTCACAAGTTCATTGTGTTTCTTTCTATGATTTGGACTTGACCAGATACATAGCACAGTCGAAGAGTGTGGCTCGGTATAAGAACACCCAGACTGATGGGGTTACAAAGATTTAACATGTTCTCTTTCACCAGTTACTATAATAACTAATTCCATACCCTTCACCCTCACTGATTTTGTAATAATTGCTATTTGTATTATTTTTAACTCATGTACAATAGGATCGATTTGAGGGATGCCTTAATAACAAAAAATAATAACTAGCATTTACATAAAGCTTTAAAGTTTGCAAAGAATTTTGTAAATATCATGCCATTTAATCCTCACTACAACTGTGGGAGGTGGGTACTTTTATTACAACCATTTTACAGAAGAGAAAACTGAAACAGAGGGTAAATGGCTTGCCCAGAATTCACACAGTTAGTGTCAGAGGCTGGATTTTAACTCAGCTCTTCCTGGCTCCAAGGTCAGGGATTATTCATTGTTCCATCTAGCTGCTTTTACTTGCTCAGAGAACATTTCTTACTGATTGCCTAGGTACCAAAATTGTTAGTAATAGATCTCAGTTAGATGAACTGAGAGTTTCTTTCCAAATTGAGGATCTATAATTCTGTAATATTCTTGCTTTATTCATGACCCCAAACCCCTGTCCTTGGACAGATCACCCAAAGAAAGAGTGTTTTGTTCAAAGAAATATTCAGTCTTTTCTAGTCTTTTTCAGTGATTGGGCTACTGTATTTATAAGGAAAACATACTGTATATAGAACTCAAGGCTCTCAAGCTCATACCAGGCTTTCTTAAGTACATTCTAGATTCTCACAGGGGATACTAACATAACCCTTATTCCCAGAACTGGAGCTGATCACAATATCTTATTTAAATCTGATTTCTTCACTAGGGGGACAACATCTTTGTTTTTCTTGTTGTTGTTTTTTTTTTGTTTTTATTTCCAAGGATTGAGATTTTAAGTGAATGAAATATATCTAGGTCATAAATGAAAATACTAAGTATTCATTTTTAGTTTGTTTTTTTTAATAAGTAGAAGCACTCAGACAGATCCATTTCTCCAAGTTGATTCTTATTTCCTTTTCCTTGCTCTATGTCACCAAAGAGTTGGATTTCCAAGCCTTCTTCTTATAACATATCAGAGAGCTGAGGCCTCAAAGAGGCAGAACCCAATATCTTACTTGAATGAGCATGGCCCCTGGTAAGCAAGCCACACATTGGGTTAAAATGGGCTACCCTGAGTCACTAATCCTTTCTTGCCCCATTCTTCAGCAGAATACCTCTGCTGGTACTGAGTTGGGAGAGAAAATCAAAGAAACTCACCTATGAGTGAAATGAAAGATGGGACATATTTGATTCCTGAGCCATTTAGAATGCTATTTGAAGGCTCACGGAAAACTGTAGAGATTGGAGAAGGCTCAAAATCCTGATTTTCCAAAACTGGAATGTATGGGAGAAGGGGGAAAGAACAGTCTGAAACTATGAACTGGTGAATTTGATTTCCATTCCTAGAAAAATTCTATAATATAATATGAAATAAATGATTATCAGACATTTAGAAAGGAAAAGAGTGATTAAAAAGAGGAAGAATGGCTGCATCAAGAATAAAGTCATGTAAAACTTAAAAATCATTGGTCTACTGAAAGATCATGACAAAAGAAAAAGCTAGGACATCATACTCCAGGAAATTATCCAAGAAAACTGCCCCAGTATTCTAGAACAAGAGGGAAAAGGGGAGATTGAAAGAATCTACAGATCACCTCCTGTACTTAGTCCCCAACTGACAACACCCAAGAATGTTATAGTCAAATTCAAGAACTATCAGACAAAGAAAAAAATATTACAAGGTGCTAAGAAGAAGTCATTCAGATACCATGGAAACACAGTGAGGATAACACAGGATCTGGCTATATCTACATTGAAGAACCGAAAGGCATGAAATAAAATATTCTGGAAATCAAGGGAACTAGGTCTACAACCAAGAATCAATTACCCAGCAAAACTGACTCTATTCTTACAGGGGAAAGTATGGTCACTTAAGAAAATAGAAGAATTCCAAACATTTGTAAAGAAAAGACCATACCTGAACAGAAAAGTTAATGCTCAAGCACAGAACTCAAGAGAATTATCAAAAGGTAATTAAGAAAGAGGGGAAAAAGAAAAACAAAACCAAAAAAAACCCTTTTTTTAAAAAGACCCAATAAGTTAAAATGATACATATCCCTATAAGAAAAGAGGTCATTGGTAACTCTCAAAAATTGTTATTATCACCTGGGAAGCTAGAAGAATTACACTTAGAGGGAACAGTGATGAACTGTATAGGATGAAATGCCAAGACATAAATATGTATATAGATATATGTATGTATAAATATATATGTATATATATATACATATATACAACTAGAGCTTAAAAAGAGGTTAATATTAAAAGAAATAGAAAAGGGAAAAAGGGGGTAAATTTATATGTCACAAAGAAGCTCATGGCAGGAAGGGGTCAAACATCAATACACTGGAAGGGAAAAGAGGTTGGAGACAGGAAATACTCACTGAAATTGACTCAAAGAGGGAAGAACAACAAAATACATTGGGGCAGAGAACCAATTTGTGCTCTATAGGGAAGAAGAAGGATAACAAACGGACTGGTGGGAAGGGAAGCAATACAAGGGAGAAAGAGAATGGTGGGTAGTATAAAAAGACTGTACAGAAAATTAGGGGGAATAAGAAGGGAGGGGGTAGAAAGGGAAGGAAAATAAGGGTGAGAATTAGGGGGACTGATTAAAAACAAAACATTGGTTTAGAACTAGATAGTGAAAGAAGAAAAGTCAGGACTAGGAGTGGAAATCAAAATGCAGGGAAATACACAGCTGGTAACCATAACTCTAAATGCGAATTGAATGAACTCACCCATAAAATGCAAGTGAATAGCAGAGTGGATTAGAAAACAAAAACCTACCATATGCTGTCTACAAGAAAAACACATGAGGAAGGTAGAAACTCATAGGGTAAAAGTAAGAGGATGGAGCCAAATCTATTTGGAATCAACTGATAAAAAAGAAGGCAGGAGTCACATTCATGACATCTGACAAAACCAAAGTAAAAATAGATCTAGTTGAAAGAGAAAGGGAAGGTAATTATATACTGATAAAAGGCAGTATAGATAATTAGGAAATATCAGTATTCAACATGTATGCACCAAATGGCATAGCATCCAAATTTTTAAAGGAGAAACTAGTGGAGATCAAGGATGAAATAGATAGAAAAACTATACTAGTGGGAGACCTGAACCTTCATCTATCTGAACTAGATAAATCAAACCAAAAAATAAATGAGAAAGAGGTAAGAAAAGTGAATGAAATCTTAGAAAAATTAGAGTTATGGAGAAAAATATATGGAGAAAAATAAATAGAGACAAAAAGGAATACACCTTCTTTTCAGCAGTACATGGTACATTCACAAAGATTGACCATGTACTAGGGCATAAAAACATTGTAAAGAAGTGCAAAAGAGTAGAAATAATAAATGCAACCTTCTCAGATCACAATCCAATAAAAATAATAATTAGTAAGGGTACATGGAGAGGCAAATCAAAAATTAATTGGAAATTAAAGAATACAATTCTCCAAAATCTGTTAGTTAAAGAGCAAATCATAGAAACAATTAATAACTTCATTGAAGAAAATGACAATGATGAGACATCCTCCCAAAATCTATGGGATGCAGTCAAAGCAGTACTCAGGGGTAAATTTATATCCTTGAGTTCATATATTAACTAATTAGAGAGGGCAGAGGTCAATGAATTGGGCATGCAAATTAAAAAAAAACTAGAAAGTAAAATTAAAAATCCTCAGTTGAAGACTAAATTACAGATCCTAAAAATCAAAGGAGAAATTAATAAAATTGAAAGTCAAAGAACTATTGATTTAATAAATAAGATTAGAAGCTGGTACTTTGAATGAACAAATAAAATAGACAAAGTACTGGTCAATCTAGTTTTAAAAAGGAAAGAAGAAAACCAAATTGACAGTATCCAAGATGAAAAGGGAGACCTCAACTCTAATGAAGAGGAAATTAAGGCAATCAACAAAATTATAATGCGCAATTATATGGCAATCAATGTGGCAATCTAGGTAATATGGAGGAATATTTACAAAGATATAAATTGCCTAGACTAACAGGGGAAGAAATAAATTACCTAAATAACCCCATATCAGAAAAAGAAATTGAACAAGCCATTAAAGAACTCCCTAAGAAAAAAATCCCTAGGACCAGATAAATTCACAAATGAATTCTATCAAATAATCAAAGAACAACTAATCCCAATATTATACAAACTATTTGACAGAATAAGCAAAGAAGGGGTTCTACCAAATTCCTGTTATGACACAAATATGGTACTGATTCCAAAGCCAGACAGGTCAAAAACAGAAAGAAAATTATAGACCAATCTCCTTAATGGATATAGATACAAAAATCTTAAATAGGATACCAGCAAAAAGACTCCAGCCAGTATGACCATGTAGGGTTCATACCAGGAATGCAAGGATGGTTCAATATTAGGAATACCATCCACATAATTGACCATATAAACAAGCAAATCGACAAAACTCACATGATTATTTCAATAGATGCAGAAAAAGCCTTTGACAAAATACAACACTCATTCCTATTGAAAACACTACAAAGCATAGGAATAGAAGGGCCCTTCCAAAAATAATAAACAGTATATATCTAAAACCATCAGCAAACATCATCTGCAACGGGGAAAAACTCAAAGCCTTCCTGATGAGATCAGGAGTGAAACAAGGATGCCCATTATCACCTCTATTATTTAACATTGTACTAGAAACACTAGCTGTAGCAATTAGAGAAGATAAAAGAAATTGAAGATATTAAAATAGGTAATGAGGAGACCAAACTATCACTCTTTGCAAATGATATGATGGTCTTCTTAAAGAATCCTAGAGAATCAACCAAAAAGTGAGTCGAAATAATCAACAACTTTATCAAAGTTCCAGGATACAAAATAAACCCACATAAGTCATCAGCATTTCTATTTATCTCCAACGCATTTCAGCAGCAAGAATTAGAAAGAGAAATTGCATTTAAAATTACCCTAGACAATATAAAATACTTAGGAATCTATCTGCGGAGACAAATACAGGAACTATATGATCACAACTACAAAACACTCTCCACACAATTAGAACTAGATCTAAACAACTGGAAAAACATTGATTGCTTATGGGTGGGATGAGCTAACATAATAAAAATGACAATACTACCCAAATTAATTTACTTATTTAGTGCCATACCCATTGAACTACTAAAAAACTTCTTTATTGGATTAGAAAAAACTGTAACTAAGTTCATTTGGAAGAACAAAAGATCAAGGATATCCAGGGAAGTCATGAAAAAAAAATGCAAAGGAAGGAGGACTTGCAGACCCAGATCTCAAACTTTACTATAAAAAAGTGATCATCTAAGACTAAGAGACAGAAAGGAGGATCAGTGTAATAGACTTGGGGTAAGTGATCTCCCCAGGACAGTTTATGATAAGCCCAAAGATTTCAGCTTTTGGGACCAAAATCCACTATTTGATAAAAATTGCTGGGGAAATTGGAAGACAGTATGGGAGAGATTGGGTTTGTATCAAATCTTACACTCTATATCAAGATAAACTCAGAATGGGTGAATGACTTGAATATAAAGAAGGAAACTAAAAGCTAATTAGGTGAACACAGAATAGTATACATGTCAGATCTTTGGAAAAGGAAAGACTTTAAAACCAAGTAAGAACTAGAAAAACACACAAAACGTAAAATCAATAATTTTGATTACATAAAATTAAAAAGGTTTTGTACAAATAAAATCAATGCAACCAAAATTAGAAGGGAAGCAACAAATTGGGAAACAATCTTCATAACAAAAACCTCTGACAAAGGTCTAATTACTCAAATTTATAAAGAGCTAAATGTATTGTACAAAAAATCAAGCCATTCTCCAATTGATAAATGGGCAAGGGACACGAATAGGCAATTTTCAGTTAAAGAAATCAAAACTATTAATAAGCACATGAAAAAGTGTTCTAGATCTCTTATAATTAGAGAGATACAAATCAAAATAACTCTGATGTATCACCTCACACCTAGCAAATTGGCTAACATGACAGCAAAGGAAATTAATGAATACTGGAGGGATTGTGGCAAAGTCATTAATGCATTGCTGGTGGAGTTGTGAATTGATCCAACCATTCTGGAGGGCAATTTGGAACTATGCCCAATGGGTGCTAAAAGACTGTCTATCCTTTGACCCAGCCATAGCACTGCTGGGTTTGTACCCCAAAGAGATTATAAGGAAAAAAGACTTTTACAATAATATTTATAGCTGCACTCTTTGTGGTGGCAAAAAAAAAATGGAAATTGAGGGGATACCCATCAACTGGGGAATGGCTGAACAAATTGTGTTATATTTTGGTGATGCCATATTATTGTGCTCAAAGGAATAATAAAGTGGAGGAATTTCATGGGAACTGGAATGACCTCCAGGAATTGATACAAAGCAAAATAAGCAGAACCAGGAGAACATTGTTCACAGAGAGCGATACACTGTGGTACAATCAAATGTAATGGACTTCTCCATTAGTGATCCATGCAGTGATCTTGAACAACTTGGAGGAATCTAGGAGAAAAAAACATTATCCAATTCAAAGGAAAAATTGTGGGAGTAGAAACACAGAAGAAAAACAACTCCTTGAATACATGGGTCAAGGGAATATGGTTTGGGATATAGACTCTAAATGAACATCCTAATACAAACACCAAGAACATGGAAATAGGTTTTGATCAAGGACACATGTAATACCCAGTGAAATTGTGTGTCGGCTATTGGAAGGGTGGGGGAAGGTGTAGGAAGGAGATAATATGATTCTTGTAACCAAGGAATAATGTTCTAAATTAACTAAGTAAATTAACTTAAATTTAAAAAAAATTAAAAAAATAAATTAGCCACATAAGAAATAAAAATTAAAAAATGGTTTTAAAAAGAATAAAGTCATGTAGGGCAGCTAGGTGGCTCCTTGAATAGAGATCCAGACTTTGAGACCAGAGGTTCTCAAATTCGGCCTCAGACACTTCCTAGGTATGTGACCCTGGACAAGTCACGCAACCCCATTTTCCTAGCCCTTACCATTATTCTGCCTTGGAACCAATGCTTAGTATAGATTCTATGACAAAAGATAAGGATTTTTAAAAAAAGAATGAAATCATGTCATCTTCTTTCTGGATAAAGGCAGCAGGTCAAGTGCAGTGACCTTCCCTTTAGTCACCAAAGACACTAAAAGTATCTTGACAAAGAATACAATAAAGACCATATGGGTACTTCCCTAAAGGCCAACCCATTTGGAGAAGCATCCCATACAGAGGGAGTTCTCATGGAAAAAGTTGGTGTGGATGCCTAGTGGCTCCATTCTGTTACCAGGAAGTGTTTCAAAATCCAAATAATTAAAAATAGTAAGGAAAAAAATGTCACTGCTTTTGTTCTATGTGGTGGCTGCTTGAATTTGACTGAGGAAAATCAGGAAATTTTGGCTGCTAGATTAAATCATAAATGATATGCCATCAATGGTATTCCTGGAGTTCATTTTGAAGTTCTCTAAGTCATTAACATTTCTCTTCTGGCCTTGTACAAAGGCGAGAGGGAAAGACCAAGATCATGAAAACTGTTGAAACCATAGTCATGATAATGAATTTTCATATCACAAATGATATATATTCTTTTTCTATCCTTATTAAATGGTTCTTCAATATTTTAATATTTATGTTTAAATTTTATCTCTTACCAGCTTTGTAAACAAAACTGTTTAGTAGATGGTATTACATAACATTACTTGCCAATCATCAACTATTTATTAAGTACCTACTATTGTAATATTTAAAATAGTATATGGCTTAAACTGTAAGATTTAAAATGGTTGATGTTGTAAACTGTAGTGAGTTAAATGGTGGAAGATATAAATTATGATAGATATAAGAGTGGGTGAGTAAATTTGACTGCAGATAATATGTTTCACTACAGTGTCTTGGTTTTTAAATCAAATATAAAGTGGTCTCCAGGGAATATATTCCCAATCATGAATATGCCCAAGTCAACTGGGTTTTATAGAGAATTTAATTAAAAATACAATGAGGAATTAAAGAAAGAGAGAGAGAGAGGAAGGTATAAGTATGAAGGGCCTTAAGCCAACATGGCCTAGACCTGAGTCTTAAGAGAGAGAGAATCAGTCAGTTTTTTATCACTCACCACAAGATTTGTCTTAAGCAAGGATGTCTGGGGAACAGAGTCTCCCCAGAGGGAGTTCCAGCCAGAGTCAGCCTCCCAAGGGACTTCTTCTCAAGAGATCTTCAAAGGGCCTCCTCCAAAAGGATCTATCTCCAAGGATCCAAGTATATCTTGCTCCAGAGATTCCTTTTCTTATATAGGGTTTTTTTTTCCTATGTCACCTCCCCTAAGTTCTTCCATCTACCAATCACTGTAGATGTTTTCTAAAAGACAGCCCATCTGAATTCCAGCTAAGTCGACTAATCCCCTCAGTAAGTCTGAACCAGAGAAAACACTGCTGTGTGGACTAATCCCATCAAGAGAAAACCTGCCCGACCTTTATAGGTACCTAGCATCCCATTGTATCAATTCTAAAAACAGGCATGGCTCAAAGAACTCCTTGCCTTATTATAAGCATGGGTCCAAGTACTTTCATTGTTTAGCAAGGAGTTTTCTCCCCTAAAGCAGTCTTAAGTACGGGTGGAGTAGAGGTCCTCACATTTCTGATCCTAGCGAGTTCTCACATCAAAATGGGGAATGTTTCCAGTAGGGAATTTGTTCCAATGGAGGATTCCTCAATGTGGAAATTTTTAACATTCACAAGTCTGAGAAATTTCAAGATTTACAATCCCCCCTGATGATCATTGGGAGACTAGTCTCCCCATTGATCATTTAACATAATCATTTTGTAATACTAAATGCACTTCTAACTATAGATATACATGATATTCAAATTTCTAAGAGGAATTAGAATAGTGAGAGGGGAAATAGAAAAGAAAAGAAATTAAAACCAATGTTTTGCTAGGCTCATTGACAGAAAGCCAAATTAGGGGCAGTCCCTTTTGGCATAAATGTGTACATTTACAATAAATGTTCAATCAAAGTTCAGTTCAATCAATCATATCCAAAGTTCATTCTTGATCTTCTTGATGAAGTGTAGGTTTTCCGGCATCTTTCTGCAACAGTTCATTCTCTGGATATAAAAGTTTCAAGCTTCTTTTTTGAAGATCTTTTTTTGAACAAAATCAAAATCTTGAATTTTTATAAAAGTACAATCTTAAACAAAAATCAAAATTCTTAGATTTTTATAAAAATACAATCTCAAACAAAAAAATTTAAAAAATTCTTAGATTTTAAATTAAAATACAATCTCCCCTGAAGTAGGTGTTAAAAAACATCAAGTTTAGCTCAGAATGCAATATTCAGTTATGGGGGTGTATGAATCAATTATCAAAAGAAGAGAAAAGTAATCAAAAACATAATGGAAAATTCAAAATAGGTCCTTGTATAGGTCCAATTTAAAGTAATTTCTATCCCACAAGTATGTAGGACAGAATGCAGTAATATTTCACTTAGTCGTTTCTAGCCAAGACTACAGGAAGTTGCCATAATATAAGAGAAGAATTAGAATTCTATTTTGATAGGGAAGCGTCATTCCCTCCTCTGATTTTTTGTCATTCTTAGGGATATAGGGAGCCAGCATGATAGTCAAACTTTGTACTTGTATGAGTACTTCGCAGAGAGTGTAGATAGAAGGAAGTCCTACAACTTGACATATGTCAAGCGTCGCAACCTCGAGTCTCACATTAGTATATCCTGTGTGCTCTTTTTGGCACTACTCAGGTAAAGTCTGTGCTCCTTGTTTTTATCCCATTTCCTGGAATCAGACAGAAACATTACTCATAGTCCCATATCAATATTTTATCAATAAATGGGAGGTTTCCACAGTCTAAAGCTGTTTGGGTATGTATATTTAAACTTATATTACTGCAGAGAGAGAGGGAAAAAATTTAATTGCATGTACCTTTTGTACAAGAAATGAGGAAAGGGGAAAAAATCAAATATTCAAAAGAAAAGCAATAATAAAAAATAAGGGAAAGAGAAGAAAAAAATCAGGAATTCAATGTGTTTTTGAAAAAACAGCATCCACTTGTCAATGGATTATTATCTTCAATGCATGTGATAGGATACAGTCAATCAGTCTCAGCAGAAAATGCTCTCTTTACATGTGAGCAATGAATCCAAGAGTCCTTTTCTCCAACCTTTATAGATGTTGGAGTAGTTAACAATATTTGGAACGGTCCTTCCCACGAAGGCTGAGTTGCTCCAGTACACTGGAAATTTTTAATATACACCTTGTCTCCTGGGTTCAGAACGTGAAGTGAAAAGTCTAGTGGTCCGGCTTGTACTGCAACTCCAGATTCATGAAGTTCACACAGTTTATGCTGTAATTCCTGTATATAGGAAGCAATAGTAGTATCTCCCCCTAATAGTGATGTATATGCCAGGGAGAAAGGCTTAGCCTGTATAGGCGGATGTCCAAAAAGCATCTCAAATGGTGAAATATGTAAGTCTCCTCTAGGCCTGCTTCTAAGATAAAATAGGGCAAGAGGGAGAATTTCAGGCCATTTTAAATAGGTCTCAGTGCATAATTTGCCAATCATAGTTTTAAGTTCTTTATTCATCCTCTCTAATTGGCCTGAGCTCTGGGGATGATATGGAACATGAAATTTGGGAGTTATCCCCAAGCAAGAATATATCTGGTTTAAGACAGAATCAGTAAAATGACTTCCTCTATCAGAATCAATACGTGCTGGCAGGCCAAAACGAGGAATAATTTCCTTAAAAAGTATCTTTGCAACAAAATCCGCCATGGCTTGGGTTGCAGGAAATGTTTCTGGCCATCTGGTTAGTTGATCTACAATTACTAGACAAAATTTATAACGTCCAGCCTTTGGCATTGTTATGAAATCTATCTGTAGATGTTCAAAAGTTGTGTAAGCCGGAGGACGTCCACCAAAGGCTTTCCCACGAAATGCATGTTGGTTATATGCCTGGCAGGTAGAGCAGGCTGAACATACTCTAGAGGCTATAGTAGTTATACCAGGGGCTATCCATACTCTCTTGACAGAGTCCACGATGCCCTGGGTGCCAAAATGACCATTTTTATGAATAGATTGGCAAATTTGGTTATAGAAACTTCTAGGGAGCAGGGGTTTTCCTTCAGATGACACCCATACTCCATTAATCTGTTTTGCTTTAATTTTTTGTTTCCATTTTTGCACTTCCTTTTCATTATAGGAAAGTGATAAATTTAAGTCATCAGTAGTTGTTAATGTTAAAATTAATTCAGGCCCTTCTATGACTGCTACCTTTGCAGTGGCATCTGCTCGATCATTTCCTCTAGAGACAGGGTCAGTGCCACCTGTATGGGCAGAACAATGAACTACAGCTAGCGCTTCAGGAAGATGGAGAGCAGAAAGAACTTCATTAATAATTTCTGCATTAGCTATAGATTTTCCAGCTGAGGTTAAAAATCCTCTCTGGAGCCATAACATTCCGACTGAGTGACAAATGCCAAAAGCATATCTAGAATCCGTATAAATTGTTGCCTTTTTATCCTTGGCAATTATACAAGCTTGCTTCAGAGCTATGAGTTCTGCTCCTTGAGCACTAATGTTAGAAGGTAGTGAAGCTGAGCATTCAGTGGCAAATTCTGAGACTATGGCAGCTCCAGTGTAACGTATGCCATCCCTCATAAAAGAGGAACCATTGGTAAATAAAATCAGATCTGCATTGTCTAAGGGAGTGTCCAAGAGATTGTCTCGAGGCTTTTCTGCCATGGACACTAATGTTTCACAATTGTGTAATGGTTCTCCTGAAGTAGGTAAATCTGGAAGCAAGGTGGCAGGGTTAAGAGTAGTACAATGTTTTAAAGTAATGTTTTCACTATTTAATAAGGTTATTTCATATCTTGTAATTCTCTGATCTGAGAATGCCTGTGTTCTATGTTTTATCAACAATGCTTCTACCTCATGTGGGCATCCCAATACTAAATCAAAAGTTTTTGTTACTAGTAAGGCTGTAGCAGCTACTCCTCTAAGAAATGGTGGTGCTCCTGCTGCTACTGGGTCCAGTTGAGCAGAATAATAAGCAATTGGATGCTGAGAAGGTCCCAAAGTCTGAGTTAACACACCAGAAGCTACTCCTCTTTGTTCATGCACATACAAAGTAAATGGCTTGTTGTAATCTGGGATGCCTAGAGCAGGGGCAGACATGATAGCCTTTTTTAGATCTGATAGAGCTGACAAGTGTTCAGTCTCTAATTTGAGGGGTTCAGGAACCGAATCCTTTGTTAATGCTATAAGGGGTTTAGTGATTTCCCCATAGCAAGGAATCCATTGTCTTCAAAACCCTGTTGCTCCTAAAATTACTCTCAACTGTTTCTTAGTAGTAGGAGAGCTTAAATTTTGAATATTCTCAATTCGTTTTGGAGAAATATAACGAGCACCAGCAGTCAGGATGAATCCCAAACATTCTACTTTAGGGAGACACCACTGAACTTTATCCTTCGAGATTTTATGTCCTCTTTTGTACAATTCCAAAAGATGGTGTTTGCTATCTTCTTGACATGTTTCTGCATCTGTTGAGGCCAAGAGTAGGTCATCTACATACTTGATTAATTTGCTGTTTTTAAATTTTATATTATCTGTGTCTTGGCTCAAAATTTACTCAAATAAGCTCGGGCTGTCTACGAAACCTTGTGGCAGACGACTCCAGCAGTAGTGATGGCCCTGCCAGGTGAAAGCAAAGATTTGTCTGGAGTTCTCATGTATAGGTATGGAAAAGAAAGCTGAACACAAGTCTACTACTGTGAAGTATGTATCTGTGCTAGGAATAGAGGAAATAATAGTATTTATGTTAGAAACTACGGAGTATCTCTTTATAACGTGATTATTCACTGCCCTCAGATCCTGTACGAATCTATAGAGGTGCTTGCCATCGGGCCCTCTTTTTGTTTTTTTAACTGGCAGGATGGGCATGTTGTATTCAGATTTGCAAGGGATTATTATTCCCTGTTCTATTAATGAGTTAATAACTGGTGTAATACCCTCAATTGCCTCCTTTGAGAGGGGATACTGATGGATGGAAGGAGGTGGGCTTTTTATCTGCACAGGAACAGCAGATTTAAGTAAGCCTACATCGGAAGAAGATGTGGCCCAAAGAGATTCCGGTATATCCTTAGGTATTTCGAAAGTGGAAGGCTCTTTTGCCTCCTGGTTTTCCGAGAGAAGTACAGGGAGTAAATTTAAAGATTCCTCTGGTACTTCCAATGATAAAGAACCATCTGGTGAACAAGTTATTGTAGCTCTGAGTTTGCATAGAAGGTCTCTCCCCAGCAAATTTAAAGGGGAGTCAGGCATCAAAAGAAAAGAATGTTGTACCTCTAGGGGTCCTACAGGCACCATTCTAGGGGCAAGTTTTTCAACTCTTTGGGGTATTCCTGATACCCCCACTACACTTTGTGAACCAACGGAATAACAATTTAAATCTGGTACATTCTTCAATACAGAGCTGGTAGCTCCAGTGTCTAATAGACAATCATAATAAGTGTTACCCACCTTTAAGGTAACATGGGGTTCATTAGTATGGGGAGGGCAGTGGATAGGGACAACGGGTAGTAGGACATCAGGGTCCGGAAAATCAAAGGTTGTATCCTCTGATTCCTGTGTCCAATTCCCCCCCCCCAGATGCCATCATTGTGTTTGGGATATTCCTTGGGCACCCCCCTGAAGGGCACCTCGACTATTTTTTGGACAAAATCCATTTCTTATATTTTGTTGTTGGTCATTATCATTATCTTCATTTGGAACATTGTCATTATTTTCCCAGTTCCTATTTCTATAATTCTGGTTTCTAAAGTTCTTATTTCTATGTTCATTATAGTTATTTCCATAATCATCATCATAATTTCTAAAATTCTGGTTTCTATGACCATTATCATCTCTATAGTTGTTCTGGTTTCTATGACCATTATGATCATTTCTATAGTTGTTATTTCTAAGGCTATTATTAAACTGTGTATTTCTTCCAATCATCTTAAGAAAGGTTCTGCATTCCATCATTTTGTGGCCCTTCTTCTCACAGAAGTGGCAAGTTACTGATTTATTTGTGAATTCCCTCAAAGGGGCTATAGTCTCTCCCTTATTTTTCAATTGTCTCCTTAACATTTCAATTTCTTTCTTTAAATCTTCCATTGATGTATTGTCTTCCTCAGGTCTTTTTACATGACCTTTATAAACATAGGTTGCTACTCTCCTTAGTTCATTGAGGTCCATAGAGTCCCAAATAGGACAGCTAGTTCTAAAGTAGTCTTTTACCACTGAACAATAATTCTTAACAAATTGCCTACGTATTTGTCTAATGTCTCTTTCTCTGGATAAATCAAGGTCCATATATGTATTCCCTATGTCAATAAGTCTGTCCATAAACTGGGAGGGTGTTTCATCAATATGTTGTTGGGTTTTTTCAAATTTTGACCATTTTTCAGGTCTATCAGAGAAAGCTCTCATGGCTGTCAATAATGCCTCTCTGGCCTGGTTTAGTTTTGTGTAATCTAGTTCAACATTGAGGTTCCAATGTGGATCTTCAGTTGGCCAATAGTGTCCTCTTCTACCTCGCTTTTCATTAGCCAGAGAGACGATATTATTTTTCTCTCTCTTTGTTAATAATGCTTCTAATATATTCTCAACATACAACCAAGTGGGGTCAAAAGTTCTGAATATGTTCTCTAATTTTTTTATAATTAATATTGGTTTGTCCTCAAATGATGGAAGATCTTCCTTCAATTTTTTTAAATCCACAGGGGTAAAAGGTGTATGATGTCTTACAGATATCAAGTTTCCATTCTTATTAAAAGTGGATACTTCCCTTAAAGGAAATAAACTATCTGAATTATTTGGTACTCCTGTTTCTAGGTTTCTTGCTCCATTTTCAATTGGGTAAGTCTGAGAAATAGAATAGTTGGGCACATTAAAAGGAAGGGTTTGTTGTTGTCCCATGGTGCCAGAAAATTTAGAGGTAGGGTGTGAATTTAGGTTGGAATGTGAACTTAAAGTGGATTGTGTAGGGTGAGAAGGAGGAGCCAAGGAAGAAGTGTGAAAGGATACAGAGATGTTTGGATTGGAGGAATCAGTAAGGTGTGAAGTAGAGGGATTAAGATCAGAAGTATGGGTGTGGTGTGAACTTAGAGTTGATTGTGTTGGGTGGGAAGCCTGGGTAGTGGGAGGAGTGGGTGGGTTTTCTGAGGCCAAGAGGGAGGGGGAGGGGTGGGTTCGTTAAGAGGGTTATTGTCCATAGCAAGGTAGGACAGAAATTCTGATAATGTTCTTAACTCTCTGTTAATGCTTCTTATAAAAGTTATAATCTCTCCCTGATTTTCCTCTATAAGCTCCTGTCGAGTATTTAGTTCTTCAATTTGTTCAATATTAGAGGGAGCAATTGGTTGGTTTGACTGAGAATTGAGTTCTTCAAGGAAATACAATATTAAAATTACAACAATCAAAAACTCAGGGGAAAGTAGTATGTTGATTATATTTTGCCATAAGTTCCATGGGATGAACTCTTTCAGAGAGACAAGAAATTCTGTATTTATAAGATTGGTCATGGGGCTGATGAGCCAGCTGTTAAGTAAGCCGCAGACCAATGCTTGTACTTAGAAAAGAACAAAGTATTTACTGAAACGCCAGTTGTTAACTAAGTTCTGAACTGTCTGTGACTCCATATTTCTAAAGTATACACGTGGGGAGAAGGACAAGGCCAGAACTTTCCCCGGGTTTGTCTTAATCTTAATTTAGGCAGTTGTTCCCTAAAGGAAAGGATTTAGAAAAAGTTCTCCTAGCCAGGACTTTAGGGCCCTGTTGCTAAGATCTAAGACACCTTAAATTTAAGGAGAATCAAAAAGGTTTTTTACTCACCCGTTCTTGTAGCTGTAATTTTGAAGCCAAGTTAAAACAGAAAACAAAACTAGGCAAGTAATAAAGCAAAGAGATAAAGGAAAGAGAATTAAAGACAGTCTTTTGAGGGTTTTTTCACCAAGTTCGTGATCAGCCATAAACTGTAGAATTTATAATAGTGGAAGACTTTTTCAAGATTTATACTATGAGTTCAGAATAAAAAGATAAAAGGGAAATGTTGCCTAACTATAGGCAGATCATGTTCTACAACATGACATTTTCAAGCTAGGCCAAACATTTATTTTATTTACATTTGATTAATTCAGATTTTAAGCCAATATCCCAACCAGAGTAATATTAGTTCAATCACTTGAAGCAGATGTATTAATCTGCTTTCAGTCTCAAGTACTCAGGCAGAACACCAGAGAAATTTGAGTTTAAATTTTAGGAGTTGTTTTCAATGAAACTATCCTTTAAAAGCTTATTTCAAACCAAGATGGCAATTCAGGTAGCAAATCTTCACAACCTATTGCATGCTCTCTTGTTTCTAGATATGGGACATTAAGTAATTTGTCAAAAGAAGGTACAAATTTGCCTGTCTATGTGATGTGATTATTTTCATGTACATCATGCTTGCACTCTGTAATAATACAGCTGAGATAAAAGGGAAATACAGATAATGCCAGACTAATCTCATTTGCTTTCTCCCCAAGATTACAAAACTAGATGAGGGGAAAGCTATGGATCTAGTTTATATGTATTTTCCCAAAGCTTTTGTTCTTGTGGAGAAGACAGAGAGTTATGGATTCGATGATAATACAGTCTGATGGTGCTTAGCACCTATGTGCCTGACACATAGATGTTAATAAATTAACATTAAATCAGGTATATGAATTTCTGTCTCTCCCACTCAAGAACATAGGAGGTTTCTTTGCTCAGGCCTTTCCCTTTAATTTCCATCCATATAAATTACACTGATCTTTAATACCTCATTTTGCAGAAAGACTTTTCTGACCACTTCAGGCTACTGGGACCTCTTCTGAACCATCAGAGTCTTTTTTTACCAGTACATTTTCTTTTTCTCTTAGGATTGTATATTTAGAGCTGGAGAAGAACTTAGGGGTCATCTAATGCAATCTCTTCAATTGACAAAAAAAATGAGGCACAAGTTGGTGAAATTAATTTACCTTGGTGTCATGCAGATATGAAGTGGTACAGTCAGGATGTGAACACAGATCCACCAACTACAAATCCAATCCAATATTTTTTCCATAGTTTCATAATTGTATTTTCTTTATTTAAAAAATGAGACTATTATTAGAGATTTTTATTTACAATTAATGAAATGGATTATAGTTTTAATTGGATCTTCCTCACTAGAACATAAACTTCCTGCATACGGGTTTATGCTTTGTCTCTTTTATAGTAATCAGTGTCAGGTTTTTTTCATTTAGCTAATCTATTTTTTCCCCAAGTCATTTATTTGTTCATTTTTAATCAAACATTTATTAAATATCTCCCATATGCCAGACATCATACTAAGTACCAGGGATAAAAAGATGTCTCTTCATGAATTTTTTTTCTAGTGTAAGCAATATGTATCTTGTTTCACAATATGACAGAGAAATATGTATTATATGATAATTCATGTACAACTTATATCACATTATCTGTCTTCTTGAGGAGGAAGGGGGGGAGAAAAAGAATGAGACATCGATTTTTGGACATAGCTAATGTGTGAATTTGTTTCTCTTTAATAAGCATATTTACTATAATTTATTACATGTTGATAAATCATAAGTATTATATTGTTGTTATGTTACATATATCTTGCTATATATGAAAATAAAAATATATGTAACATAAAAGGAATTGAAACTCTATTGGGAGGTAACAATGTACATAGAAAAAGAAGATGAAGGGGGCAGTTGGATGACTCAGTGAATTGAGAGCCAGGCCTAAAGACAAGAGGTCCAAGGATCAAATCTGGCCTCAAACACTTCCTAGCTGTGTGACCTTGGGCAAGTCACTTAACCCCCATTGCCTAGACTTTACCACTCTTCTTCCTTAAACCCAATAAGATAGAACATTAGGGTTTTTAAATAAAAAAGGAAAAAGGAGATGTAAAATAATATCTAGGGGGAAGGTATTTGCAACTGGGAGATCAGGATACATATCTATTTGTGAGTTGGGAATCAGACAGGAGGCACTGAAGCTAAACTTTGGAAAAATTTAATGATTCTAGAAACCAGAAGTAAAGAGAAAGTGAATTCCAGGTATGGGAGAATCACTTATTTAAGACCCTGGAGACAAAAGCAGGCATGTAATGTATATTTTAGACAAACAAATAATATAGATTAAAGAGGAATAACACATTATACTGAAAACTAAGGAGGTGTCCGTCATTTGGGGAATGGATGAATAAATTATGGCCCATGAACATAATGGAACGCCCTTGTGCCATAAGAAATGATCAAAGGGAAACCTGGGTGACTTGTATGAAATGATGCAGAATGAAGTGAGCAGAACCATACTGTGCTAACTGCTACTGTCTCATTTAATCCTCACAACAACCCCATGAGGTAGATCCTATTACTAGCTTTATTTGAAAGTGGAAACTGAGATAGACAGAAATTAAGTGATTTGTCCAGTCATACATCTACAAAGTGTCTCAGTTCAGATTTAAACTCAAGTCTTCTTAACTCCAGGTCCAGTGTTCCAGTCACTGTGTTATCACTGCAATAACTAGCCACCCTACTTTTTGGATATGGACAATATAGGAATCTGTTTTGTTTGGCTATGATTATTTATTTTAAGGGATTCTTATTTCTCTTCTTTTAAATTAAGGTAGGTGGGACTCAGAGGGAGAGAAAATAAATGACCATTAACTAAAAAATAATATTTGTTTTTTTAAAGACTATAACATATATAGTTCAGCTATTTTTCCATCATGTCTGGCTCTTCATGATTCTATTGGGGTTTTCTTAACAAAGATATTGGAGTGGTTTGGCATTTCCTTCTCCATCTTAATTTACAAATAAGGAACTGAAGCAAATAGAGTTAAGTGACTTGCCTAGGGTCACACAGCTAGTAAGTATCTGAGACAGATTTGAACTCAGGAAGATGAGTCTTCCTGATTTCAGGCCCAGGCTTTTATCCACTGTGACAGTGTGGCTGTCCTGTCAGTAATAGAGTGTGTGCAGAAAGATAACCTGAAATATGCCTCGGAAGGTTGGCTGAAGCCAAATATGATGGACTTTTAATAGTGAAGTGGAAGCCTATATTTTATATAGTAGAGGCTGGAAGGAGCCACTGAAGTTTCTTTACCAGGAAAATTGAAGGCATATTTATGTTTTAAGAACCTAAGTTTAGCAATTATATGGAGGATGGATTAGAAAGGAAGGAAATTGCAGAGAGGGAAATCAATTAGGAGGCTATTGAAATAGTCAGAGTAAGAGGTGATTAGTATCTGAGCTAGGGCAATGGCTTTGTAAGTAGAGAGAATGGACCAAAAGTAAAATATCTTGCAATGGTAAAATTGATAATACCTATAAATGCCTTTTTTTCCTTAAAAGGGATTATTTTGGTCATTTGGTTTATATGTACAATGGAATGTAATATTTTAAATTGGGACTGTCCTAGAAAATCTAGGATGTATGATTGCCATATAAATGGCCCACCCCCAGAAACCAAGAATAGATATCAGACAATTCACCCATTTTCTTTCTCCAGAAAAAAATAACACTACTGCTCTTTGCAAAGGCTTCACTTATTGGGGGAAGGCTGGCTTAGAGAGTGAGAGGGAGGAAAGTTGAAAATAATTCTAAGATTGGAAACCTGGTAACTTGAAGGATAATGGTGTTTTCAGTAGAAAGACGGGAGAAAGGAGAAGGAGGTAGGGTTAGAGAGAAAAATAATGAGTTCTACTTTGGACATGACAGATGGACACACTGTACATTGGCTCCAACATAATGAAGTCATTTTTGGTCCTCTTCGAATATGAAGGCCAATCAAATCAATTTGAGATTCTTGTCCTGTATCACCAACTGCTTAAATAACCATTGGGAACTGATGATTTCACCAAGAGCAAGGGAAAAGAAGAGCCTAGGGCAGAGTGTTGGGGCATACCCATGTAAAGAGGGTGGTACATAGATTCTACAGAGGAGACTGAGAAGGAGTGACCAGAAAGGTAGGAGGAGGCTGTTGAAATAGTTCAAGTAAGAAATGATTAGTGCATGAGCTAGGGCATTGGCTTTGTAAGTTGAGAGAATGGGCAGAAGTGAGATATGCTGTGGAATTATAATTGATAATACCTAGAAACTTAAAAAAATATTGTTTTTGTCATTTAGTTTAAGAGGGAGAAAGGAGGAAGGAGAGTGTTTAGGAAGGAGGATGGGTGGTCAATTGATTCAAGTGCTATAACTAAGTTCCTCTGTTTCTCTTATCTTTTTTCTTCGATTTGATGATAGTTCAATTAAATACAACCGACATTTATTAAGCATCCACTGTCTACATTGTGGTTTCATCCCTATTTCCTGTACCCCATCCAACCTATTCTTGAAAATTTTCCTTGGGAAAGAGCCTGAGACTAGTATAGGGAGAGGTCAACTGAGGTCTAGCCATGACCTGGGAGAGGATGAAAAGACTGGGGATTAGTTGCTGCTCAGTCACCAGTAAAGTTTATGGATAAAGAGCTCCAGGGCAGGGAAGGACAGGGCTTGCCCTGACCACAATTGTCCCTGGCCATTAAACCTAGACTGATCTCTCAGCTCAGCTCAGCATTTGCTATCAGTTATCCCTTTCATGTTTATGAAAATCAACCAGATGAATAAAAACACGCAGCCCAGGGAGCTGAGAAACTGCCTATCTGATTTTCATTTTAAATTAATTAACCTACAAATAAAACGAATGGGAGGTGAGGCCACTATCTCGTGTGTTCCCAAATCCACAGGGCAGTGTATGTACTTTTCGCACAGCCAGAGCTCAATCGATTATTAAATTAAGCCCAATGTGCCTTCTCTAGAATAACAGGAGGTTAATGAGGTGAGGCTTGGGTGACAGTGTCCGTTGCCATGTGTGACAATCCTGGCTTCATACTGTAAATAATCACTTCTTGGAACTCCTTGCCATGGTTCCCCTTTGATGTGAAATTCTATTTTCTAGGTCAGGATGCTGAGAAATTAATTTCTAGTTAGTTTATTCTCCCTCTTCCCAGCCCTAATGTACACTCTCTAAGTCCTGAGCCATAGGTCACAAGAAGTATTGTGGGATAATGGCCCTGAACTGGGAGACAGGACACCTAGATGGTAATGCCAGCTTGGCTTTTAACTGACTTTGACTGTGGATAATAAATTAGTATGTATTTATTAAGTACCTACTATGTACAAGGCCTTGTACAAGACCTAGATAGGAAAGGAATTTGAGATAAAGAGAGTTAGAAATGAGAACTTCTTTTTAATATGCAAAAGACCAAGGACAACATAAAAATAAAAATCCATGACAATGTCTGTCCTCAGGGAGAGTATGTTTTGCAACATTTACATAGATGGGCAATTTTTGGAGGGAGAAAACATTCATAACTGGGAAAAGCAGTGAGGATTCCCCAGAGGTTGTAGTCCCCAAGCTGAGCCTAAAAAGAGGGTAAGGATTTGGAGAGGTGGTGATGAGAAGGGCACGTGTTCTAGGACTGGGGAATGGCTCTTGTGAATGGACAGAGTTGGGAGCTGCTGAGTTCTGGAAACAGCTAATAGCTCAATTTAGATAGTGTGACATGCATGAAGGTCAGTAATATGAATTAGGGACAAAAAGGTAGGTTGAAACCAAGCTGTTAAGGGCTCTAATATTCGAGATGAGGCAACATGGAACAACTGAGTGTGACTTAGAATATAGAACATGAACTATCAGAGCTGGAAGAGCTATTAATGTTGATGATGATGAAGATTTTACATAAGTATGTATATATGTTTATATAAAAATATATACTCACATATGCATGTATGCAACAATATAATATATTGTATACATATATATACACCTATACATATTCATGTAAGTCTGTGTATATGTATAAAGAGGGAGGATGCCCATGACTGCATCATGGTTTTCTGTTGGAAAAGTGCCTCTGCTGATCAGATTTATTTTTGTGAAAAAATGTATGTATGATCTAATTGCTCAATTTTTGTTTTTCATAAAGCAATTATTTGGGATAAAAGTGCCTTAAGGTTTTCAAAGCATTTTAATGTAATTGTCACAAAAACCTTTGAGGTTAGTGGTATTATTATTCCATTTTTATAGATGAGGAAACTGAGTCACAGGGTGGTTGGTTCAATGATTTAGTCCTGGTTCTCTAGCCAGGGATTGTGTGATCTACAATTCAAACCCATGTCTTTAGAACTCTGCATCAAAAAATCAATTTTGTTATACTCTGGACCATGAGTCCATCAGCAGGAAGGAATTCCTCTAGAGATGTAGATTGGCAACTTAAACTTTTAGACCATGGCTCTGGCACTAAGTTGCATGAAGAGACTATGGTTCCACACAAGCTAATATGTATCAGAAATGGGACTTGAACGTTGATTGTCATAATTCCAAAGTGGTTTTTCATTCACCTTTCCAGGCTTTCTTTGTAACCCATTCTCTTTACAGATAAACAAACTGTGAACCAGATAGAAAATCAACCTAAAACCACTTAGCAAGCTTCCTGATTTTCACATCTTATACTCCTTCTTTACAATGGAATAAAGTCAACTTGGTGAGTAAGTACTGACCTTTCCAGGAATCTGAGTTTGGGAAATGGGGGCTGAGGTGGGGAAATGGCCTCTTGAGTTATTTGGTACATCAGGCTTAGTTGAAAAGCTTGTCTTAGAAATTAGTTTAGAGTGCTATATTAGGAAGCTTGTCCTTAGGGTCTGCCCTAAATTGAAAACAGTGATAAAGGTTTGGGAAAAGAAGAAGATAGAAAGATGCAGGTGCTCTGGAGGGCAAGCCGAGACAGTGTGAGAGAAAACGGAAAGGGAAATTGCTCTTAATAAAAAGCTGCTTCCAGTGAATATCACCTCTTTCCTCCTCCCCATCTCCTCACTCCCCTGGGACATGTGAAAAGTGGCTTTTTTCTGTGACATTCCTCATCTCTTTTCCCCATCTTCATAGTCTGTGCCAACAGTGGCAGTGATCCCCTAAATTGTCTTCCATCTTCAATCCTCCCCCCTCTGCTTCTAAAGCACCATTCAGTGCTCTTGCAACAATGACTAAAATGGACGTGTGTTTTGCAGGATAATACATGTATGGCCAAGATCAAATTGCCATCTCCCAGCAAAGAGAGGAAAGGAGAAAGTAATTTTGGAAAAGGTATGTTGAACATGATTATTCCGTGAAACTGGGGAAATAAAATATATTTGAATTTTTAAAAAAGGACTTCCTGAAGATAAAAAAAAAATGCTTTACTGTCTGCAAATAAATAGATTTTTACATTAAAAAAATTAAGCATCGCTCAGATCATGCCACTTCCTCTCTTAAATAGTTCCCCATTTGCTATAGGAAAAAGATCCACTAGACTTAGATTGATTTTCATTCTAATTTCCATAACCTAACTCCTGTTAAGGGTTCTGAGTCCATTGCTCCACTCCTCCAGGGTCTCCCCCAATGGTGAATCAGAAGCTGGGAGGACAAGTCAGACATCAAGAGAATGAAGTGAACGCAAACATATGCCCCCACATCCATTCTATTACTAGTGTCCTATTGTGACCCAGACTTAACCTCATCTGCCTGGCCTTCAAAACCATTCATAATCTGTATTCACCCTTTAAGCTCTAACTTTATACCTCCCTTTTCCCCATTAGATCTCCTGCACTGGGAAAGCCAGTTAGTACAGTGGATAAAGTGCTGGGCTTGGAATCAGGAAAGCTCATCTTCCGGAGTTCAGATCTGACTTCAGAAATTTAACTAGTTGTGTGACCCTAGGCAAATCACTTAACCTGTTTGCCTCAGTTTCTTCATCTATAAAATGAGCCAGAGAAGAAAATGGCAAAATGCTCCAGGATCTTTGCCAAGAAAACCCCAAATGGGGCCACAAAGATTGGATGAGACTGAAACCACTGAACAACAAACAATGTCTCCAGACCAGTCTCCTTTCTATCTCAGGATTCACCAGCCTTGTTTTTGCCTGTGAATTTTGCTTGGGGTATTTTTGTTGCTATTGCTGTCCTACCTTGGAACCCTTACCTTCCCTGGATCTTCATGGTCCAGTTGAAGTCCCACCTCCTTTAGAAAGATTTTTCTGACCCCAGGATCAGAGATGGAAAGGAACTTAGAGAGCATTTAGTCCAAACCTCCATGTTATCAATGAAAACTGGAGAGCGAGAAGTCAAATGATGGCTTAAGGTCACCTAGGTAGTAAGAAGCAGGACTAGGAAGAGAACCCAGGTCTTCAGAATCCAAATCCAGTGCTCTTTCCACTGTACTATCCTGTAGTTCTAACAAATTTCTCTCATTTCTGACTAACTGTACTTAGAGTCTCTAGCCCATGGTTTAATACTCGATTCGATATAAATGTGCTTTCTGTACCAGAGTTTTGTTTCCTTAAATGGATTGTGAGCTTCTGACACAGTAAGGTAGAAATAGTGTCCACTCCTCCACCCATCATGCCCAAATCAGTGTCTTGACACATAACAGATTTAATAATATTTACTTGTTGCAATGATTTGTCACATATCTTCTCACTATTCTCTCAATGTATTGAGGCCAACTTAAAGCCAGAGAGAATACTATAAAACTAGCTCAGACTGTGTCCTTTAGAAAAATGGTCTCAGGGGGCAGCTGGGTAGCTCAGTGGATTGAGAGCCAGGCCTAGAGATGGGAGGTCCTGGGTTCAAATCTGGCCTCAGACACTTACCAGCTGTGTGACCCTGGGAAAGTCACTTAACCCCCATTGCCTAGCCCTTATCACTCTTCTGCCTTGGAACCGATACACAGTATTGACTCTAAGATGGAAGGTAAGGATTTAAAAAAAGATTAAAAAAAAGAAAGGAAAATGATCTGGTTTATTTATTCATTTAAAAAATTTCCAGATTACATGTTAATACAATTTTTAAAAACCCTCAACTTTTGACTTAGAATCAATACTGTATATTTATTGAGGCAGAAAAGTGGCAAGGGCTAGGCAATGGGGGTTAAGTTAATAATGCAGGAGAGCTCTGAAGTAAAACCCTAGATCTGGACAGGTACTCTTGTCAAGAACGATAACTCCAATAATTAGCTTAAAAATAAAAGAGAAATTTATTAAATTGAATGCAAGTCAAATGGCCAAGGGAGGCAAGATAGATATTATACTGCCTCCACAAGGAAATGGGGTCTGTGCTTTTTATACCCTTTTGACACAAGGGCTATAGGATGAGGACGGGGAGAATCAGGAATGAGGTAATTTATTGGGTTGGTGGTATAAGGGATGCCTAGGGATGATTTGTGTCTGGAGGGAACAAGGGATGATCTGTGAAGTTGGAAGGATGATTGGATTAGATACCACTCAAGTGCTTCTCAGGTTGGAAATGCGAGGTGCATATCTGTGTTAATTGAGGATCTAGGGGTAAGTCCAAGAGGCAAAAAGGAATTTCCTATGTCCTTTTTGACCTGGAATGCTTCTGGAATTTGGCATGTCCAAAGGGAAACACTGGGTTCCATGCCAAAGTGACTTGCCCAGGTCACACAACTAGGAAGTATCTGAGGCCCAATTTGGACCAAGACTTCTGATCTCTAGGCCTGGCTCTCAATCCACTGAGCCACCTAGCTGGCTCAAAATAAAATCAATTTATTTTGTTCATACATGCCTATCAACAACAAAAAAATTGAATACACTCTGAAAATAAATATGCTTGTATGTTTATGAATTATATATATATATATATATATATTTCTAGGCTGATATAGTATCTGCATTATAAAATATGCTAAATAAAAATAAAAAAGATGAAGATGAAATTAATATTTTGAAATATTTTTATTTTATTTATTCATACTATAAGAATGTATAAGAATACATAAAAGACATTTAATAAATATTTGTTCCCTCCTTCCTCCCCCCTTCCTGTCTGCTTTCCTTTCTTCTTCTTCTTTCCTTCCCTTTCTCATTTCATTCCTCTCTTTTCCCCCTCCCTTCTTTACTTTCTAACTCTATTTCTTCTTTCCTCTTTTTCTTCTTCCCTCCTTTCTTTCTTCTCTTTTCCTCTCTCCTTTCTTCCTTTCTCCATTCTTCTCTCTTCCTCCTTCCCTCCTTTCCTCTCTCCTTCCTTTTGTGTGAGACAGAATTGAATGTACTATTCTCAGAATGAGAATTCAGCTTGCAAAGGCTAGTTTGTTGCCTTTTGTTTAGTGAGGACTCAGGAATAAACTTGGTAGAGAACTGATGAAAGACAGAAAGGGCAATGAACAACTAGGTTGCTCTCCTGACCTCACCTGAACTGGATTGGTAGAATCTACAACCCAGGCACAGGTATTTTGGATTGTAGGTTAGGGTTGAATTTGGTGGATGGTGGGGGTATGGAGGTATGTGTGCAGAGAGGGGAGGAGACTTGTGCTGGGAACTTGTATATATTGCCTGTTTACTGACTTGTCAGTTGACACTTCTTAGTCCATCAAAGAAATACTCTCTTTTATGAAGGGAATAAACAACTGTCTCTTTTTATTCCTACCTTCTGATTCCAGGTTTTGTTTATTTGAGTGAGTGAGATACTTGTCATTATTTCTCTCTCTCTCTCTCTCTCTCTCTCTCTCTCTCTCTCTCTCTCTCTCTCTCTCTCTCTCTCTCTCTCTCTCATAGTAAATGGCATGGCTAGGATTTAAACTTAATCAGATTCCAATTCATTTTTCCTTCCATGGTTTCATAGTCCTTAGGAACAACATGGAAAAGTTGCAGACAGGTAGACAGGTAAATTTTGGCTAAATGTAAGGGAATAATGTACTAACATTTGGAACAAAAGTGGGATGGGTTGTTATACTAGGTAGTATGTCCTCATCTAGGAGTTTAGATTTGAAACTGGCTGACCACTTCTCTGGGGTACTGAGGAAGGGATTCTTATTTGAATTAAGGACATGCCTAGATACCTTCTCAGGTCTTTGCTAGTTCTGTCTTTAATTCTGTGATTTTACAGGAACTGTGGGTTTTCTTATAAGCTTCTGAGCAGAGATTTGAGAAAAGATGATGGAAGTGTTCTGGATGTCAGAAAGGGTAGTGTAAGGTCTGTTAGAGGGGATGAGAGAGAACTATTAAGTGAAACAAGCTTTCAATGAATATTTTTTCTTGCCCTTGGGGTATAGGAAAAATGAATCATTCATTTCCTCATGCCTCACCTCTATGGTTTGTCTCCCAGCCAATTGATATATAACCCAAGTAGTCTCTCTACCTACAGACTCTCCTCCAAAATGGGTTAGAGTATTGTCCATTTGAAGAAGACTAAGGTTAGACTTTTAAAGATGGAAGGAACTTTAAAGCTCATTGAAATGGAAGAATAGGGTGTTAACCTTGAAAAACATAGAACTACTAAAGTAGTCAGAAAAACCAAGTCTTTAATCAGGAAAGAGAGAGTGTTCAATATTTTGGCTGCCACATAGAGTCAAATGCCTGAAAAACACACAGAGCCACAGGCTCTGGCACTCTGGGAACAGTATCTCTGAGAGGATCACCAGGCTAGATGACTCTCTAAAGAACAATAGAACTTGGGGAACTTTTATAGCATATGTGGAATAAGAGACAGGGAAGAATGATAGATTGATATTAGCATGGCTATAAGGAAATGAGAGATCCAATTTACACTGAAAGGATACAAATCGACTTGGGAAAGAAACTGTAGCCAGAAGCTGGGGTATCAAAGCCTGATCTACTTATGATAGATACTAAAAGGATAATTCCTGTACAGGTGTTGGTCTTCTTGGGAACCTATCTGATACAATAGGGGAAACTTCAAGACTAAAAGGCTGCTTAGCATTTGATTTAGAACTTCTAGTTCCACCCAACTGGGACCATTGGGTACCTTAAAGTCTATTATTGAATCTGAAATGGCTAAGTCTGGCACTTTCCTAGGGTTGGATTCTCAGGGGACAGGGGCAGAATTGGGGTCTCCAGATTTCAAGTTGACAAGAGTATTTCTAAGAGTAATACTAGCTGACATTTACAAAGCACCTTGAGATTTGCACAGTTCTTTATGTATTTGTCACTTAGTTTGAGTCTCATAATGAAGAGATGTGTGTGGGCGTGTTTATGCTGGGGGCTGTGTAATCATACCCACAGATACTCAGCAAGAACAGTAAGCTTAAATTAAAGGAGATGTTTAGGTTAGACTATAGGAATAACTTTTTGGCCTCCGTGGTAATCAAACCTTGGGAGAACGAATATTCTCCTGGAACCTCCTGCTTCTAATAAAAACAAAAAACTACTGATCTCTTAAAAGCTCAAACTCCTGACCTTAGACTCTTGAGAACAGCCAACTTCCTGCTACAGTGAAACAGCACACATCTTGCAGAACTCAGCTCTTTCCTTCCTGGGCAGAATAATTCCTTCTCCTCTCAGAGAGGTGAAAGCACACTGGAGAACTCACTAGAGCAGATCCATGAATATGTAATGGGAATAAAAAGCAGGAATAGATCTTTGGGCAAAACTTTTTTACAAGTGAAAAGAATATCTGGGTATGAAACATGACACTTATGGATGCCTCCACATGACTAGAGAACTAGGCATGGATCCCTCTCTTTTTTATTTTATTTATTTATTTAACTGGAAAGAGCCTGAGGTCTGGAGAAATGTGAATGCTTAAATTTCAATCCATTACTTTATATTCATTACAATCTCTATCTGTGAGAACATTCAACCTGGGATCAGCTATTTGTGTTTCTCAACCCTAGAGGGAAGAGGGAAATGAACTCTAACACAGTAGGATAATAAAGAACCTTAGAAGATTAGAGCTGGAAGGAACTTTCAAGCTGAGTCAAGAAAAGGCATTTGTTGCCAAAGGCAAGATTTGAAAACCATGCCCCTTGTGAGTTACTGTCCATAAGGTCAAGATCTTTGAGCCATCCTTGTATTGCATAGAACTTGATTTATCACAAAATAAATACTTGCTTTACCAACTTCCACTAAAAATTTGTATATTCAAAAAAAAAGGTTATGTCCAAGATGAATTCCCATTTCATTCACACATCTCTTGAATATTGCAGTGTAGATGATGCCCATCCAGAGTATTAGTTCTTTTTTTGGTCTATTTTAAATTTATTATTTATTGATTTTTAAATATTATTCTCAGATTTTGAGTTCCATTTTCTCTTTCTTTATCCCATACTTCACTCACCTAGTATGGGGGTACAGGCTTTCCCTAGACACCCCCAAAGCTTAAGAGTGTCCCAGGTCAGAGAGTACATATAGAATTCATTTTCCTTTACATTCCTGCAGTGCTGAGGGAAAGTGACTTTGAACTGAGAGGAATATCTCCTCTGGTCTCTCCCTTCATTCATTCTTGAGGAACACAGATATCAAACCATCCCCCAAACTGGACAAGTTCTCCACCTTTTGACTTTGAGTCATAGGACATAAGCACATGATCCATCTCAGGTCCCAGAGTCCTCAAAACATCATTCCATCTCTAGTCACATAGGGCCCTTTGTCAAGAGAATATAAGTATCCCAAATCCCATCTCCTCTGGGAGGCAACATTCCACCTGCTCTGATCTTCAACCCAGTAATCCAACTTGCATTTGCCATTCTTGAAGAAAGTGTCTCTTCTGGCCCAGGTTTTACCTGATCAGATCTCCCACTACACACCTATTGAGAAGGCAAACAATATGATATAAATTATATATGTGAAGTCATATAAAACATATCTTTATTAGCCATATTGAAATAAAAATAAAATGAAAAAATTATCCTCCAATTTGTACCCATTATTCATCAGTTCTCTCTTGGGAAGAGGATAGTATTTTCTCATCCTGAGCACTTTGGAATTGTCTTGGATCATTATGTTGATCAGAGTAGCCAAGTCTTTCACATTTGATCATCATTACAACATTACAATTACTGTAAATCAGATCCCCCGGGCTCTCCTCATTTAACTTTGCATCAGTTCATATAGATCTTGATTTGTTTTCTTTTCCTAAAATCACCTCCTTTGGCATTTCTTATAGCAAAAATGTACTCAGAAAACCTTGTTTTATAAAACCCTTAAGCACTCCACAATCACCTAGGTAGGATTGGTAGGCTTACCTTTGTGATGGCAAAAAATTGGAAAATGAGAGGATTCCCTTCAATTGGGAATCTATTGGTGATGGAATACTATTGTGCTCAAAGGAATAATAAACTGGAGGAATTCCATGGGAACTGGAATGACCTCCAGGAATTGATGCAGAGTGAGAACATTGTACACAGAGACTGATACACTGTGGTACAATCAAATGTAATGGACTTCTCTACTAGCAGCAATGCAATAATCCAGGACAATTCAGAAGGACTTATGAGAAAGAAAGAACACTCTCCACATCCAGAGGAAGAACTATGGGAGTGGAAACACAGAAGAAAACTGCTTGATCACATGGGTCAATGGAGATATGATTGGGGATGTAGACTCTAAATGATCACCCTAGTGCAAACATCAATAATATGGAAATAGGTCTTGATCAATGACACATGTAAAACCCAGTGGAATTGCTCCTTGTCTATGGGGGAAGGGGGGAAGGAGGGGAAGGGAAGAACATGAATCATGTAACCATGGAAAAATATTCTAAATGAATTAATTAATTAAGTAAAAATTTCCAAATTTATAAAAAGGAAAAAAAAAGAGTATATAAGATTGGAGGCAGCTGGGTACCTTAGTGGATAGAGATCCAGGCTTAAAGATGGAGGTCTTATGTTCAAATCTGGTTTCAGACACTTCCTAGCTGTGTGACCCTGGGCAAGTCACTTAACCCACATTGCCTAACTTTTACCATTCTTCTGCATTGGAACAAATACATAGTATTGATTGATTCTAATAGGGGAAGATAAGGGTTTTTTAAGAGTATATAAGACCCCAAGACCTTTAGCTGGATGGAAAATTCCTAACTGGGGTACATTTTCCCAGAGATGTTGTTCCCAGAACCTCAGATCTTAGCTCAGTGTGGTGTTGGTGTGTGTATGTGTGCATGACTCTCTGTGGGAGCCATAAGAGCATTGTCTCCCTTGTCTTGCTTAAAGATGTATTCTTTGCAACTGCTTTAGTGGTTCTGTGTTTTTCCAGGATGATGACTTGATTACAATCAGATGCCACAACTTGTTCAGCCATTACACAATTGATTAGCCAACTACCTGATTTCTAATTCTTTTGCCACCAAAAAAAGGTCTGCTATAAATATTTTGTACATATAGACCTTTTTCATTTTGTTCAATCTCTTTGGGATACAGACATAGTAGTAATGAATTGTTGTATCAAAGTATATGCACAGTTTTATAGCCCTTTGGGCATAATTCCAGATTGTTTTCCAGACAGTTTGGTCTAGTATACTACTCCACCAGTAGTTCAGTTAGGTACCTATTTTCAATCGTCCCCTCTAGCATTTCTCATTTCTGATATATGTGAGGTGGCACCTCAGAGTTGTTTTAATTTGTCTTTCCCTAATCATTAATAATGTAGCATGTTTTTTAAATGTGACTATAGATAGTTTTGATTTCTTCTGAAAATTGCTTATTTATATTCCTTTGACCATTTATCAATTTAGGAATGACTCTTATTTTTATAAATTTCATTCAGTTCTTTGTATATTTGAGAAATGAGGATTTTATCAGAGAAATCTGCTGAACATTTTTTATATTAGTTCAACGTCTGTGTAGTTTCTTTGATTATCTTCCAATTAGGTTTAATTTTGATTTTGCTTTGTCTGAGATCATTATTGCTACTCTTCTCTTCCTCACTGAGGTGGAAACATAATAGATTCTACTCTAGCCCTTCTTTTCTACTCTGTGTGTGTGTGTGTGTGTGTGTGTGTGTGTGTGTGTTTCTGTTTCAAGTGTATTTCCCAATGTGTCTGTGGTGGATCTGACTTGTAGCCTGGAGAAAGCTGCCAAATATGATGATATTAAGAAGGTGGTGAAACAAGCTGCAGAGGAATCCTTGAAGGACATCTTGGGCTACACAGAGAACCAAGTTGTATCCTGTGACTTTAATAGGACACCCACTCTTCTATCTTTGATGCTGGTGCTGACATTGCCTTCAACAACCATTTTGTCAAGCTCATTTATTGGTATGACAATGAGTACAGTTACAGCCATCTTGTAGTATACCTCATGATGCACATGGCCTCCAAGGAGTAAAGTGGAAAGCCATGGATATTCCTTTCCAGTAAAAAAAAAAAAGAGTAGTTCCACTGTTAGGAGCTCACATCCATAATAACTTGTGTCCCTATGCTGGGGATCCCATGCCCCATTCATATCCCTGCCCTAAAGAACTCCTGTAGGGGAGGTGGAGTCAAGATGGTGGTGTAGAGGCAGCAAACATTCAGACCTCTGAAAACCCTGCCTTATTGATTACAAACTAAATGCTCCCAGGGGACTAAAAATCAAACCAAACAACAAGACAGAGCCAAGGAACCCTCCTGCTGGACTCAACATAAGAGATATGCCACCCCAAAGCCAGAATTTGAGAACACTCCGGTTTAAGGGGAAGAAAGACGGAAAGTCTTGGGACCCCTCCCCCACCTAGAGCGCTAAGCCTCCAGTGGAAGCTGGAACCTCTGTGTGGGCAAAGGCACTGGTCTGGAGGGAGTACCTTGTGGGCAAAACTGTGCCAGGCTCAGAGCGTCCAACACAAGTAGTGGGGAAGCAGATAGAGAAGAAACACAGAGCAGGCAGCACTTGCAGCAGTGGAGACACTCCATCCCCCCCCCCCCCAAGGTTTTGGCCTCAGGGCACATCCAGTAACCCAGCAGGCCTTAATGCCATCAAAGCCTCCAAATGGCTGGGAAGCTCTAGCTCCAACAACCCTCCCCCACAGACTGCACTAAGAGATTTACTGACAAAACTCCAAGAGTGAAGGTGGAAAGGAAAGCCCAAAACCACAAAAAAATGAAAGGAGCAAGAGCTCAGGCAACTGCAGGGAGTAAAGAAGGGGATAAATATGAGCAAACAACAGAAAAGGAGAAAAGAAATTACAATAGACAGCTTCTATTCAGGCAATGAACAAAGAGTAAACAGAACAGAGAAGGATGAGGGAACACCAAGGAAAAAAAACAAAAACAAAACAGAAAACCCAGTGAATTGGATATAGGCTCTGGTAGAACTCAAAATATAATTCAAAACACAATTAATAGAGTCTGAAGACAACTGGGAAAAGAACTTAAAAACTAAGATAAGTCATCTGGAAATAGGGCACTTGAGCTAAAACAAGAAAATAGTGTCTTGAAAGCCAAAATCAACCAGCTTGAAAATGAGGCAAAGGAGATGAAAGATGAGGCAAAGAAGATGAAAGAAGAGGCAAATAAGATGAAAGATGAACTCCAAAGAAAATCAGACCAGAAGGAGAAGGATGACCAAAAACCAGGGATGAAATCCAGTCTTTAAGAACCAGAATACAGCAACAGAATCAAGTGACTTCACAAGGCAGCAGGACACTATAAAACAAAATCAAAAGAATGAAAAAATTGAGGAAAATATGAAGCAATGCATTCACAAAACAGAAGATTTAGAAAATCGTTCCAGGAGAGGCAACTTAAGAATCATTGGTTTACCAGAAGACCATGACAAAAAAAAAAAAGCCTGGACATCATACTACAGGAAATTATCCAAGAAAACTGCCCCAATATGCTAGAACAAGAGGGAAAAGGGGAGATTGAAAGAATCCACAGATCACCTCCTGTACTTAGTCCCCAACTGACAACACCCAGGAATGTTATAGTCAAATTCAAGAACTATCAGAGCAAGGAAAAAACATTACAAGCTGCTAAGAAGAAGTCATTCATATACTATGGAACCACAGTGAGGATAACACAGGATCTGGCTGCATCTACATTGAAGGACTGAAAAGCATGGAATTGGATATTCCAGAAAGCAAAGGAACTAGGTCTACAACCAAGAATCAACTACCCAGCAAAACTGACTCCATTCTTACAGGGGAAAGTATGGTCATTTAACAAAATAGAAGAATTCCAAGCATTTGTAAAGAAAAGATCAGACCTGAACAGAAAAATTTGATGCCTAAGCACAGAACTCAAGAGAATCCTCAAAGGTAATTAAAAAAAGATTGAAAAAAGAAAAACAAAACAAAACAAACAAAAAACCCAACAACTTTTTTTTAAGAGACCCAATAATTTAGAATATGTATCCGTATAAAAAAAGAGGTCATTGATAACTCTTAAAAACTGTTATTATCACCTGGGCAGCTAGAAGAATTATACTTAGAGGGAACAGTAACAAACTGTATAGGATGAAATGCCAAGACATAAATAGGTATATACATATATACATATATATGTATATGTATAGTAGTAGTAGTAGTCTCTTGGTAACCGAGGATGACAATTGTCTTTGTGCATTTTTGTGCACAAAGACACTTGTGCATGAAGAGTTAAGTGGAAAAGCCGATGCACAGAGACAGTCCCACCCTCTCGGCGTTGGAAGCCTTGGTCCAGGGGCACAAAAAGTCGTTACACCTGGAGACTTCCTCAGCTGCATTGGATGGTCGTGTTGTCTTTTGTGCTCCAACACACCCTAAGCACTCCACAGTGTTTTGCTGCGTCGCCCTCTCAGCTGTTGAACCTTCTTATTGGTTTCTTCTGTCTGTTCAGCTGAAGCAGTCTTCACATGCTGGGTGAGCAAAGCCCTGGTTCACCAGGGGTCAACAACCCGATGGCTACCCTCACAAGATTTAGCCAGCCTGTCGAAGCCGTTGCCTGGGGTGTGGTCACTGCCGCATGCTAGCAGCTACTAGGAGCCACAAGTGAGAGCTGGGTGTCAGGTGAGGGTCAGAGGCTAGAGAGCTGCCCTAAGAGGGCATAACAAACCCTCCATACCAAAGATATTACTCCTCCCTGAGCACCCCATACACCCCATGTATATATATATATATATATATATATATATATATATATATATATATATATATATATATATATATATATGTATGTGTATATGTATATGTATATGTATATAAAACTAGAGCTAAAAAAAGAGGTTAAGACTAAAAGAAATGGGAAAAGAAACAAAAGGGCATAAATTTATATGTCACAAAAAGCTCATGGCAGGAGGGGGGAGAACATCAATACACTGGAAGGGTAAAGAGGGTGGAGATAGGAAATACTCAACTCTTATGTGCATTGAAATTGACTCAAAGAGGGAAGACCATCAAATACATTGGGGCAGAGAACCGATTTGTGCCCTATAGAGAAATAGAAGGGTAACAAATGGACTGGTGGGGAGGGAAGCAATGCAAAGGAGGGAGAAGGTGGGGGGTAGTTTAAAAAGACTGTAAAGAAAATAAGGGGGAATAAGAAGGGAGGGGGATAGAAGGTAAGTAAAATAAAGGTGGGAATTAGGGGGACTGATTAAAAACAAAACATTGGTTTGGAAGGAAATAGTGAAAGAAGGAAAGGCAGGACTAGGAGTAGAAATCAAAATGCTGGGAAATACACAGCTGGTAATCATAACTCTAAATGTGAATAGAATGAACTCACCCAAAGAACACCCAAAGAACTCCTGTAGTAGGGGGTAGATGCACAGAGTTCTGTCTTGTGTACCATCAATAAAGTCATCACATTTGGTGCAAAAACAAACAAAACAACAACAACAACATACTGTTGGATGCTGGTTTCCAATCTATCTTAGCAGAGTTTTAGTTTCATCTTGTAACCCCTTCATTGTACAGATAACTAAGCTCTGTAGAGGGAACAACATATCATATCAGATGGCAGACTGTTCCTTAAGAAAAAAAGGAACAGCTTCCTGATTACAAGAAGAATAGTACTTACCTTGGGAAGAACTTAAAGAGTATAAAATTTTTTAGTGAAGGCAACAGATCAAGGAACTAAGGGCACAGTGTGAACATATTAAAAAGTTAGAAGACAAGAACAAAAGCAAGAATCCCAGAGATTCAGTAGAATGTTGTTTGATTTAGTTGCTAAAGATCAAGACCTTCCTAAAATATTCTCAGTAGAGCTGATAATGATACAGATAAGAAAAACAAACCCTCAAGCAATTATGTTCCATAAAGAAAAGAGCAAAACTAAGGGGTTGATTATGGGTATATCTAAAATATAATGACCTTGTAAAAGCTAATGATATTCCCAACTCAAGCTCCTCACCCTGGGAGTTCATTCCACCCTTACATTTTTCACATTGGAAGTATACTTTATGTCCTTCTATGTACTCCCAATTACTCTCTCTTCTGATTCTCCAGTTTTTTTTCAGAATCCCTAATTTAAAGAAATTACCCAGGCATGGCAAGTCTTCATCCCTCAATAGGCTCTGCTATGGACTCTCTGAACTTTATACAGATGCCACAAACAACCTCCTGCTTGTTCACTCATTTCTCTTTTCACACTACAATTACACTCTGTGCCTGTGTCCCCATTTCTCTGATTGGTTTGTTCCTTCCAGAACCTCCACTTTAAGAAAAATGCCAGATAAGCCCCTTCTTCATTCTTTTCTGGGCTCTGCTCCTGAC
Source organism: Monodelphis domestica (assembly GCF_027887165.1). NCBI lineage: Eukaryota > Metazoa > Chordata > Mammalia > Didelphimorphia > Didelphidae > Monodelphis > Monodelphis domestica. The sequence continues at coordinate 141,232,636 of NC_077233.1, read as the reverse complement.
TTTCTAGACCAGTGGTGGTGCCAAAGATGGCACATGGAGTGATCTCTGTGGGCATGCAGCTGCTCTCATCCCCAGAGTTTGTTACTAGAAAGGCAGAGGGACTTGGGTGGAGCTTCTCCTCTCCCAGTCTGTATACTCACTGAGGACATTCCTCACTTCATCCACCCTTCTGCTCAGCAGCTCATTGGGAATGCTTCCTCCTTCTCTGTATGGGATAAAGGAGAGACAGGGGCACCTGGAACTCATGGAGAGTAGGAACACAGCAGGCAGTCTGAGAGGGAGCTGAGCAAGGCACTCAGTCTGGGGGGTAGGGCCTAGCACTTCGTCTCTAAAAGGTTCACCATTACTACCCTAGGCTTTCTCTGCTTCTACCACACTCAGATACCTTCTTCTCCACCCTTCCACTCCCACCTTTCCTTTCAACTTTTTTGTATTGTATTCCCACATTAAAATATAAGCTCCTTGAGTGCAGAGGCTTTTTTTCCCTGCTTGTATAGGTATATTTTCCACATCACTGGGTGTAGGGGCATGCTGTGTCCATCTCATCCCTCACCCCATGGAAAATCCACATAAAATTTTATGTCTTCATCAGGGTTTTCTTAGATAGTCTCTATGATCCTTTTCATTGAGTAGTACAAAGATGAAATTTAGTGGTTGGACTTAAATTATATGAAATAGCATGGTTGCCAAAATTATTGTATCTGAAACCAGAAGTTTATTTACCAATATAGAAATGAAACAATAAAGTAGAGAAATGTGATAGAGGTTAGAGAAAATATCTATACTAATCCTCAGCCAAGAGGCCCAGTAGAGAATAACTACAAGGCCTCCTCCAAGATGAATGCTAGTCTCTTGGGAAACTAGGAAAGGAGTCAGCCCTTTTCACTTACACAATGAAATAGTCCAGGAGTCAGAATCTAAGTTGAAACCAAGCTCCAAGCTTATGATCCAAGCTGCAGTCTCCAGAAAAGCTCCATCAAAGACCCTCTTCAGACTATATTCTCCAAGACCATCTCCTCAGACTGAGTTCAGGGTTTGCTTTTATGGTGACTCCTTATCTCCTCCCCTCTTCTCAGGGGCCAATTACAGGTTCAAAATTGTCTAGCACTGCCCAGGGGGCAGCATTTGTGGGAACTAATGAATCAGATTGATCACTTTCCTATATTGAAAAGGAAGTGGAAAAACGGAAACAAAAATTTAAGGCTAAACAGATTAATGGAATATGGGTGTCATCTGAAGGAAAGCCATTGTTCCCTAGAAGTTTTTATCACCAAATATGCCAATCCTTGTATAAAAATGGTCACTTTGGCACCCAAGGCATTATAGATTCTGTTAAAAGAGTATGGATAGCCCCTGGTATAACCACTATAGCCTCTAAAGTGTGTACAGCCTGCCCCACCTGCCAAGCATATAAGCAACATGCCTTTCATGACAAAGCATTTGGTGGGTGCCCTTTAGTTTACATACCTTTTGAAGACATGCAAATGGATTTTATTATAATGCCAAAAGCTGGACATTATAAATTTTGTCTAGTCATGGTAGATCAGTTGACCAGATGGCCAGAAGCATTTCTTACTGCCTGAGCCACAGCGGCTTTTGTTGCCAAGGTACTCTTAAAAGAGATTATTCCTCACTTTGGCCTGCCTGCATATATTTATTTGGACAGGGGAAGCCATTTAATGAATTCAGTTTTATTTCAGGTTTATTCCTGTTTGGGGATAACTCCCAAATTCCATGTACCATATCATCCCCAGAGCTCAGGCCAAGGAGAAAGAATAAACAGGGAGCTCAAAACTATGATTGGTAAACTATGCACTGAAACACATCTAAAATGGCCTGAAGCTCTCCTCCTAGCTTTATTTTATCTCTGAAGCAGGGTTAGAGAAGATCTATACATCTCACCATTTGAGATGCTTTTTAGACACCCTCCTATACCCTCCTTTTTCTCCTGCATACATCATTATTAGGGAGAGATACTTCTATTGTTACGTATACGCAAGAATTGTAGTACAAATTGTGTGAACTCCATGAATCTAGAGCTGCAGTACAGACTTTTCATTTCATGACTTAAACCTAGGAAACAAGGTATACATAAAGAACTTCCAGTGTATTGGAGCGACTCAGTCTTCCTGGGAATGTCCATTTCAAGTACTGTTGAAATAGCTATAAATTTTTCCAATAGCTATAAAAATTGGAGAAAAGGACTCTTGGATCATTGCTCACATGTAAAGAGAGCAGCTTCTATTGAAACTGATTGACTATACCCTATAACTCAACCATGTATCCCAAATTGATCCAAATGTTGGGGAGAAAGGGTGCTGCTTGTAGGGTGATAGAGATGGAAAAGATGGTGAGAGATTATCCAGGCCAGTCTCTAACCTCCAGGACAACACATAAATAAACTATTCAAAGGCTCATGGTTGACTATATTTTGGTTGAGAAGTAAAATCACAGAATCATAGGAATTTAGAGTTGAAGTTCTGCCTCACATTTAACTGTATTCTCCTGTTCTTATTTAAGTATCTTTTTTCTTGCTCAGTCTGTGGTGGTATCCACAGGACTAGGACTAGGACATAGAAACCCAGAAGTTTCAAGGGGGAAAATGAAGGATTCTCCTAACTGGTCTAAGCCCAAGAAGACCATCACTGGTGACTACCAATAATTGGATGAAGATGGCATGCATGATTCCACTTCTTGAGATCTGTATATCTCCTGATAAGCAACTTTTTCAACTTGAGGCCTTTCCCCACCTGTCTTTGTCAGTCACAATGTCAGCTTCAGGATGCTCAACCCCTCCCCAGTTACCCATTCTTGAAGACACATGCCAACTTCAAGCCCTTCCCAAGGTCATAGAAACTACCATCTTTAATCCTTCTCACCCCAAATCATCTATAAGTCATATGTCTCCTGCCTCCTTGTTTGTCAAGTATTCAGCTCTCCTATAAAAAACCCATTTTTTGTCACTTTAGGCAAGCAGATTCCAACTGAAGGGCAACCTTCCAGCTAGCAATTTTCCTAATAAACCTTTTTTAAAAAGTTAATTTATTTAATTAATTAATTTAGAATAGTTTTTCCATGGTTACATGATTCATGCTCTTTCCCTCCTCTCCTCCCAACCCTCCTCCTGTAGCCAATGAGCAATTCCACTGGGTTTTACATGTGTCATTGATCAAGACCTATTTCCATATTATTAATATTTGCACTGGGGTGATCTTTTGAGTCTACATCCTCAATAGTATCCCCATCAAACCATGTGATCAAGCAGTTGTTTTTCTTCTGTGTTTCTTCTCCCACAGTTCTTTCTCTGAATGTAGATAGTGTTCTTTCTCATAAGTCCCTCAGAATTGTACTGGATCATTGCATTGCTGCTAGTAGAGAAGTCCATTACATTCCATTGTGCCACAGTGTATCAGTCTCTGAGTATAATGTTCTCCTGGTTCTGCTCCTTTCACTCATTCCAGTTCCCATGGAATTCCTCTACTTTATTATTCCTTTGAGCACAATAGTATTCCATCACCAACAGATAGCACAATTTGATTAGCCATTCCCCAATTGAAGGGCAACCCCTCATTCCTAAAAAACCTTTCTAACTTTTAAAAATTGGGGTGCCTTTGTAATGCTTTAGATGGGAAATCCTCATGATCAGGACAGCTCTCCCCATAAGTTTTCTCCTCCTTCTCCTCCTGCTCCTTTAGTCACTTTTGTCACTTTAAATGAGTTGTCCAGGGTCACCCAGCTAGGAAATGTCTGAAGCCAGATTTGAAACCAGGACCTCCTATCTCTAGGCCTGCCTCTTTACCCCTAAGTCACCTAGCTGCCCCCTTCTTTGACACTTTTGACTAAACCTTCCTCACTTTTTGAAAGTTCAGTGAACCAAACTGGATGCCATGAACTTCTCAATGTTTCATTTATGCAGAATTTTAACTCAAGTTGATCCTACTTTTCTAAATAGGCAAGACAATTTCCGACTCTCAGAGACTCATGGTTCATATAATGCAAAGCCTAACTGATATAGAATCCAATCAGTCATATTCCTGGTAAATGGGCATTTAAGCATAAACATCTCCTATGACCAAGACTTCAATATTTATTTCTATTAAATTAAATTTAATGAATTTAGGCTCCTACTATTTTTAAAATCTTTGATAATAATTGTTTTGTGGGAGAGCTTTAAGGTAAAACCCTGGATCTGAATAGGTTGCCCTTTGCAAGAATGCAAGACTCCAAAACTTACCTTGAAAGTAAAAAAGTGAAATTTATTAATTTGGAGGCAATGCTAAATGATCAGGAGACATGTTCAAGAGTCAGCACTGCCTCTTAGAGGAGATGGGTTCTGGGCTTCTTATACCTTTTAGAAAATAGGGGCTGCATGACCAGAGATGAGGAGGTGGCATGAGGTTATTACCTAGGCAGAAGTGGGAGATGTTTGTCACCTGACCAGGGATGGAGTGATGTTTTGTGTCCTAAAGACACAAGAGGTCACCTGGAATAGCTAGAGGATGAGTAGATGTCCTAGATACAGCCCAATGCTATCAGAGTATAACTAGGAGATGTCTATCTGTGCCCAACTCAAAATCTAGGGGAGAATCCAAGGGGAATGTTTCTCTCAGGGGTCTTTTTTGTGGGTCTCTGATGCTCAGGGTCACCTTTTCCTCAGCACTGTAAGAATGCAAGCAAGGAAAGGAATTTTCCTGCTTTCCTTTTGACCTGGCACACTTCTAGAATTTGGGGTGTCCAGAGGAAACCCAGAGTCCCATGCCAATTGGAGATACAAAAATGAAATGTCACAGACATTACCCTTGAGGGTATTATAATCTAGTGGGATGGTGCAACATATACACAGATAATAGTGATACAAGGTAAAATATAATTTTATATTTTATATGAACACACAAGAGGACCAGGTATAGAACTATGAACAATTTGGGGAATGGGAAATTAAAGAAGGCTTCCTGAATGGGGAAGTGACTCTTGAACTGAGCCTTGAAGGAATAGAGGAATTTTAACAGGCAGAACTGGATTTTGCAAACCTTAAAGTAGCCTATAAATGTTAAACACACACACACACACACACACACACACACACACACACACACACACCATCATCATCTTCCTGATCTCTTAGATCAGTTGAGTTTTTTTCAGCAGAATGAATTATCTTGTCTGTTAAGGTGATTTTCAATTGTATTCCTGCCTTCTACCTGATTTAGCTTGTCCCTGAGTTTGATGAGTGTATTGTCAAATCCTTTTTTCAGGTCATCAGTAAATCTTCTGTGAGGTAGCATCTGGAATGTGATACAGCAGAAAGAATACGAGACCAGGAGTCAGATCTGGGTTTTCATTCTGGTTTAGCAATTCATATCCTTTTTATAACCCTCAGTTTCTTCCTCTGTAAAATAAGGATATGGACTACCAAACATCATGGGCTACAGATAACAGTGCTCTGTATAGACATTCATATTGTCCTCTCTGGTCCCCATTCCTTTGTGTGTCACCTCCTTGGAGTCTGAAATAAACTCCTCTTCATAATTATCTGGTGAAGTCCCTTTTCCTTTTAAGGCCCCCATGAAGCCTTTCTTGACTATCATTGGCCTACCCTAAACAAAAATGATCTTTCCTTCTGCAAAATTTTCCTAGGGTGTAGCCTACACTCTCTTTTGGGTTTACTTAACTTATTAATAATTCATGTTATTATTCTCAGGAGATTATAAACTTCCTAAGACCAAGAATGATCTTATCTCAATACTCCAGGTTCTTAGGACTTCACCTCTCACATACAAACAGTAGGTACTGAATAAATGTTCAAATGAATTAAATGGAACCACAAAACACTAAATAACTATGATGTATATTTGGAAGGGCCTCAGGATAGATCCCTATGGGGAAATTATTTGCTACATTCTCCCTACAGTTACCGATCTGGGTGAGTCACACTCTGGGTGTCTCATTCAGACTAAGTTGTCATGTCAGATCTTTGCAGTCAGGATTATAGGATGTTTCTTATGAGCTGACTGATGGGTACATCCTACGTGGTGAAATAAAAAAAAAATCAAAAACAAAAATCCCCCAAACTTTTCTTTATCCAAGGGAGATAATTACTGTCCCTTTTCCTTTGTGCAAGTAGCCCATCCTTCTGTCAAGGAAGAAAATGCTGTTAGCCTGGTTGTCCCTAATCCCTGATAGCAAGAACGAGTGATAGGGTTAATGCTAAATGGGGTCTCATTCCAAAGAATTGATTGATGACTCAAACTATCTCCCTTCCAAGGAAATAAGTTTTATTATAAGAGAATATAGTAGCAGAGTACCTAGAATAGTATAAAAGTAATTAAGGTCAAGATAGGGAGTTAAAGAAGTATGGTGAGTAAAGTGTGAGAGAGAGTAAAAGGTGAAAGGTAAGAGCATAAGGTAAGTAGGAGTTCTTAGGGATGCTTTTTATCTTTCTTAATTACTAAGGAAGGGGTCATTTGTTTGGACAGTTGCTGCCCTATGTCTCCTGGGAACTGATGACTCTTTACCACGTCCACGTTGGTCTGTATGACTTTACCCATAGTTCACTCTTGTTTGCCTATTTGGGTGGAGGTGGAAGCCGTAATGTAAATGGATGCTAACGATTTGTAAAATACCCTGGGACAACTTAAGATCAAGTTTTATTATTTTCTGCATGGAGTCTAAGAAAGTCAGTGAATTTTTTGAACCTAGTCCTGTGTGAATAAGAAACCAAACCACTTGTACTTGCTGTTCAGAGACCCCCAAACCAAGGATCTAGGTTATGTCTAAAGATTGATGTGAATTTTCTCATGATTGTGATTCTAAGCAATTTATGTCTTACATAAAAGGTAGCCCCATACTAATCAAATAATTATTGTTTCTATGTTGTTTTGATTATGAATAGCTCTTTGTCAGGGTTTGTGGAACCTTTCAGACCACATCACTAGTAGGATTAGAAAAAAGCAAAAATACAATCACTAAAGGAGACCTATTTTATGTATTATTAAATCTGTACTGCAGAAGTGATATATTTTCTCTCTAAAATGTCTAGACTCTAACAACTGGGAATCTCAGAGCTTTTTGTAGTTTTGTTGTTATTTTCATAAGGTTTTTGCTTTTTCTGATATTGGTTAGGTCAAAGCAGCAGGGAAAAGAGTTCCTCTGACATTTAAATGTGAGTGGTGGGAGATAAACATGTTAGCAAAATGAATTTGTTGATATTAAGGAAAGGTAAAGTTCAAATGTTAATTTATCCACATATATACTTCCTGTGGATGCCAAGACAAGTCCTTTTGTGACCGCTATGGCCTCTGACTCATTCTGCAGTGTTCAGAATACCTCCGATGGCTTCCTTGACCCCATCCAGTGAAGGGCAAATAGGTAGAGCTGAATTCCATCAAAAATGACTGGTGGCTAGGAAGTCACAAGTAAGAGGCTAAGTTTTCAAAGCAATCCTCCTTGCTTGGGAAGGAAGCCAAGCTAGATCCTTGAACATCGTATGTTCAATGTATCTCAAAGTTGGTTTGAGCCAGGGATCACAGATTCCAATTCATGAGAGGTCAGGAATCTCTTCTTCATTTAATAAATGGTCACCAAATCTTTATTTTAATTGCTCTAATGAGGAAAGTATCATTCCCTCCCAAAGCAATCCTTTTCACTTTTGAAAAGTCAATGAGTCAGTGAAGAAGCATTTATTAAGCACTGTGCTAAATAGAAAGTAAAGCAAAAATCAGCACAGTCTAATTAGAGAGTGAGTAGACAAACAACTATGTATAGATATGATGTGTACAAGAAAAATGGGGGGAAATCCCAGCAGGAAGTCACTACTATTAAAGGGGATTAGGAGATGCTTCTCCCAGTTAGCATTCATCATGGTTCCTCCTTTTCCCATGTTTCAATTTTTGAAATGAAGACATAACTCCCTTTGCCTCCTCAAATATTCTTCTGAAAGCTATCTTGTTTCTGAGAGACTACAGAAGTTATTTTCCTTTTAATTTTTCACTTGATTAGGGTATATCACCTATTTCTCTCCATCTTTTTCTTCCTTTCCTCCCTTTTATGAAGTCTCATATTTTGTGCTTAGGTCTCACTTAAAACATTCATTCATTTAGCTTCTGTTTGTTTTCTGATTGTATTTTCTTGTGATTTCTTTTAGAAAGAAATCTGTTGTTTTTTTGCTGACCTTGGTCTCTGGATTTGTTTAGCTTTATTGTTTTTCTCTGTACTGATATGTTTGCAAAGGAAATATTTTGTCTGTTTTCCTTCTAGGAATACTTTGAATTACCTCTTTTTAAAAATAAATGTCTCTCCTTTTTTATTATGAATGATTTTTGAGAGGTTTTCAGGGTATGTCAACTTGGGTTGCATGTTGAGTCTTCCTTTGATTTTCAAACACAGTATTCCATTCCTTCCTCCATCTTCTGCTAGTATAGAATTATCTTGTGTTATTCAAATTTCCTTTCCTTTATAGTTGAAGGTTTTTCTCTTAGTTGCTTGTAGGATTTGTTAATTTTTATTGAAATTGTTAAATTTAATCACTGTATGTTTTGGAGTTTGCAGAGTAAGTTTTGTTTGTATGAGAGTGGGGAGTCTTCTGAAAGGAATTCTGTGGATTTTTTTGATTGGCATGATATTTTCCATATTCATTCATTCCTGAAATTTTTTTTTGTATTTCTTGCATTATAGTGTTCAAATTTTTTATTATTCTTCAGTGAAGTTGTTTTTATGTTGTTTTTTTTTTAAGTTTTTTAAGTTGTTCTTATGCTTTGGAAATAAATCATTGTATTGATTCTAAGATAAAAGGTAAGCATTTAAAAAATAATATCAATATGCTTTGCTTGTGTAGATACCATGCTTTCTTTTAATGTTATTATATTTGTATTTTGAATCAGTTATTATTTTTTGTGTCTTTGGTAAGATTTGCCACCATGGATTCAAGCCTTTCTATTCTGACTATTATTTCTGCTCTTTAGGCCATAAATTCTGCTTTTATAATTTAAACCATTGAAAAATATTCTGCTGAGGTGTAACAAGTTCTTAAAAAAACAAAAGAAAACTTTACCTTCCAACTTAGAATCAATACTGTGTATTGGTGTCAAGGCAGAAGAATGGCAAGGGCTAGGCAATCAGGGTTAAGTAACCTTCCTAAGGTCACACAGCTAGAAAGTATCTGAAGTCAGATTTGAACCCAGATCTTCCAGACTCCAGGCCTGGTGCTCTATCCACTATACTCCTAGTTCCTCCTATAATAGGTGCTTAATAAATTCTTGTTGATTGATTGATTGATTGATTCCTTCCACCTGACCATTTATCCTTGTTTCTGCTGGTAAAGTTCGAATCTTATAGTCACTAGAAGGAGCTGTTATTACCCAGAAAAAAAACAGATTCCTGGCATTTTCCAACACTGCTCTGTAAGGAACATCTTTTATTAATTTTAAAGAGCTCTATGCTGGCTACAATTATACCCAAAGCCTGAAAGATGAGGTAGGTAAGTTCAAATCCAGGCTCAATACACTCTACTACATACTCCTGGACAAGTCTCTTAACCTCTGCCTCAAATTCCTCAACTGAAGAAATGGGGATAATAGCAGTACCTACCTCACAGTGTTATTGTGAGGATCAAGTGAAGTAATATTTGTAAATTGTTTAGCATAGTGCCTAGAGCATAGTAGATGCTATATATTTATTCCCTCTCCCTTTCCTTCTATCTTCTCTCTCTCAAAGTTTCCTGTGAGCTGAATCCAGACATCATTTCCCCACTTCCTATTCTTTCTAGGTAGAAATCATAGACACATTCTGAATGCAAGGAATTTTTGATGAGTCCCCAATTCATGGATCTTCCATGTATGACCAGATCTCTATGTTAAGTTTCATGACTAATACAGCCTGGTCTGACCAGTCAAGATCTGTCCCCCTAATTCTAGAATTATTGGGAACCTTGAATAAATAAGAGGCCATCTCGTCCAACCTTTTTCATTTAAGGAAGGGGATATTGAGGACCAGAGAACAAAGGATTCATGCATTGAGTTAGGGACAGAACCATGATGAAAACTTAGGCTTCCCAATGCCCAGTCTATATTTATGGGAAGCCTTTCCTGATTTCTCCTAATTGTTAGTGACTCTCTTGTGCCTCAAATTTTCTTGTATGTACTTTTTACATATACATGTTGTATCTCCTTGTAGACTACAATCTCCTTGAGAGCAAGGACTATATTGCATTTTAATCTTGCTATCCACACTAACTCGAATAACGCCTGGTACAAACTCTGTATATACTACACATAGAATAGCCTGCTAAAACAAATGCTTGTTGCATAATTTGGATACTTCATGCTTGGTCTTTCATCCATACAGTCAAGTTGGAAGGGAAAAGTAAATAAGGAAAATATTCAAATGTACATTCTATAGGTGACCAATTCACTAAATACTAGAATATATGTTCTTTAGGGTAAGGACTATGTCTCAAGTATAATTTATTTTTTCTATATGGAAGGTGCTTAATAAATATTTTTGGAATAATAGCTTAATTAAATTGTTCTAATCTCTACTTGACTTTGACTGTATAAATAGAGGGAACAACGATTTTATTGAAATAGAGAACTTCCAAAGGAGGAAATTCCATCTGCTAGAGCAGGTTGATACCTTCTCTGCAACTTTACATCTTAAGAGTTGCTTGGAAAACTGAGAAGCTAAGTGAGTGGTCTGAGGTGACAAGGGCATTCTGTGTCAGAAGTATCCAGGTCCTGGGCTCAAGATAAGTTCTTTATTCACTATATTATGCTACTTTTCTATGTAGACAAAGCCTAAATGGGCATTTTCAGGATAATAAGGGGGGGGAAAGCCAAACTAATAAACTCTAAACTTTTCTGAGATATGCTTAGGTTCTCAACTAATGCTTTGGGAATCATTTATAATATTCTAGTCCATGAAGAATAATTATTTTTATGTTTAAGGAGAATAAAGAGGGAAGAGAGGACTCTACCCTGATTGTTTACAATCCTTTAATGGACAATTTATTTTAGTTAGGATTCTAGATTTTTTTCTCCTAAAAACTCAATTCTGACTTATTCTCAGGACTGACTATCCTCAGAGCCTTGGTTATATATGTAAGCTAGCCCTTTTGAATCTCTGTGATTTTTTCTTCTTTATTTTATTTCTTCCAGATTCCTTGCCTCTGGTGGCTTGACGTAATCTGGTAAATAACTTCAGTCATAGTCTTCCAGTTGAAGGATTTCCTGTCGGATCTGAAAGACAGTGGATATTTTAATGTTATCACTTTATTGCAAAATGGTATAGGACTCTTTATCAGATGACAATGGTGAATTGACCCAGTCATTCATCATGAGACCAGAACAAAAACCTGCTTTCTAAAACTCTTCCCTTCCTAAAACCACAAAGGCCTGTACAAATGTCAACATTATTTTCAACAAAGAGTATACTGGATTTTCTCCTGAGGCTATATGGGAGGCAAGTGGTCTCTAGAAAATTTCCTGGACTTTCCTTTTCCTCTTATAAAGCCTCAACTGCTATTTTCAGAGATAGTGAACAAAAATAAATAAAGGAGAAGTGGGTGGGGATCTTTGTAATTGTTCAATGTATGACTTGAGAATAATAGCTTGTTTTTCCTTGTCAAATTGTATTTTGCACTATGTGATATCTTCCCTTGGGAATTTTAATTAATTGACATTTGGTTTATCCATCTGTAAAATGGATCATAGGATTGTAAGTTTAGGTCTATAATGCACCACAATGGGCATTTAGTCCAACCATTTAACTTTTACAAATGAAGGATTTGAAGTTCAATACTGATTTGTCTAGGGTTGTCCAGTTAGTAAGTGCCAGAGGTGAAGTTTGAACCCAGATCCTCCATGCCAAGTCCTGTACTCTATCCTCTAAACTTAGCAGTGTTTTTACTATCTACCTCACAGGAGAAGAACGTGCTTTGTAAGCCTTAAAGCTTATGTGGAAATATGAGCTACTGTTTGCTGTTTGTAGGAGCAGCAATACTAGTAATAATACTAGTAGTAATGATAATAACATCATTCATATAACTCTTTAAGGCTTGCAAGTGCTTTGCATGCTATCTCATTTGATCCTTACAACAATCTGGGAAGGAGGATTATCATTGTGTCCATTTTACAAATGAGAAAACTTAGGCACAGAGTAATTAAATGACTTTCCCAGGGCCCCATGGTTAGTAAGTGTCTAAGGCTGGATTTGAACTCAAGCTTTTCTCAACTCCAAGTCCAGTGCTCTAGCCAGTTCAACACCTATTATGGTCATATTTTTTTTTCATATAGATTGGGCTATATGGGGGAAATAAAAAAAAAACAAAAACAAAATAGTCTAATCACCAAGGGAAGAATAGAGCCCTAGCTATCCATTGAGTTGGAGTTGAGAAAGGGGTAGTGAGTAATTCCTGGGAGGCCAGAAACTGGCGAGGAAGGTTTTATATAGGTACAGAAGCCTACCTAATTGGGGCAAAGAGTTGGAAGCTCTGTCTCAATTTAGAGTTCTACTAAATGTAACACACGCTTTCCTGAAGACAACTAAGCTTAGCACCTAGTTAGCAAGAAAAACGAGTGAAAATAGGAAACTAACATTCATCCATGAGCCACTGTACAGTAAGAAATTGCTTTCTTATTCAACTAAATTTGTCTTGATTTTTTCACGTATTATTTTCTACATCACAAATACCAAATTGATTCAAGGATCTGTTTTGTACTGCTTGATCTGGGAACCAGTCCTACTAATTACCACTGTAGGCACAGCTATATACAAGAGGCATCCTGTTGAGGAACCTGCATAGGGGAAAAGGACCATTCTTAGGCGAGGCTCAGAGGTGAGTGTGGAGCATCAAGATGGAGCTAGCTAGATTAGGTTAGGTCACTGGGAGCCACTCAGTTGCTGCTAGAGATTTCTTTTATGTTCTGTATCTTATTGTATCCATTCTGCATTTGTTTCCTTCTTTCTCCTTGTTAAGACATTATTTACATAATGGGAACATTGATTTCCTTAACCAATGCAGATCATAACTCCTCCATTCCTTACAAGGGCAATCTTTAGGGCCACTGTGGCTCTAAAATCCCACCTAGTGGAGAACCCTTAAGGCAGGTTCTGCTTGACTGGTCCTTAAAGGACAGAGATGGAGCCCATTCCCCAGATGTATACTGTAAGTTATTACAGCATGGCAAGATCTTTCAGAATTTGTATTCTGCCAATGTGGGTATTGGGAGTCAGGGGAAGCTTGTTAGTAAGCTCCTGTGTTGCCTACAATGCATGACAAAGAAGGAGAATGGAAACAGGGACAGATACCAGAGCTTAGTCACCTGGACAAAGTGGAAGCAGGAAGATGAGGAAGGAACAGGACTTTAAGTGAGAATCAAATCCTGCCTCACACACTTACCAATTGTGTCCCCTTGGGGAAGCTATTTAACATTCTCAGTTTCCTCATCTTTAAAATGGGGTTGCTGGGTTAGAGGATAGAACACTGGACCTAGAATTAGAAAGACCAAAATTCAGATCTAGCCTCAGACACTTTCTAGCTGTGTGTGTTGGGCAAGTCACTTAAGAGTTTTCTGTCTCAGTTTCCCTGCCTATAAAATATGGATAGTAATAGCAAGTACTTCCCATAGTTGTTGAAAGAATCAAATGAAACAATAGTTATAAAGTATTTAGTACTGTGTCTGCCACATAGTTAGATGCTTTATAATTTAGTTTTCCCTTCCTTTCCCTACTATACAGGATTGTAAGGGCAACCAACTTAGAGTACTATGGGTAAGATATTTTACAAATGTTAAAATGCTTTACATATTATCTATTTTTGTTATAATGCAAGGTGTACGGAGAACATCAGGCTGGATTTATTACTCAAGAGTTACTTGATGGGGGCAGCTAGGTGGCTCAGTGGATTGAAAGCCAGGTCTACAAATGGGAGGTCCTGGGTTCAAATCAGGCCTTAGATATTTCTTAGCTGTATAGGTGAGTCATTTCACCCTTGTTGCTTAGCTCTTGCCACTCTTCTGCCTTGGAACCAATACTCAATATTGGTTCAAGATGGAAGTTTAGGAGGTTTAAAGAAAAGAATTAATTAAGACTAATGGTTTCATAATTCTGAGCTAATAAATCTAGAAAGAAGAAAGTAAAATCTAATGTAGCAGTTGCCCATCCTGAGGAGATTCACATTCCTTCCTAATGAATTCATTAAGTTGAAGATGATTCCCAATGACCAACACAAAGACACTTTAAGTAGCACCGTTTATTATAATCCTCAAGTGATTGATTATACAGTTAGAGAATAACAGTGAATAAGAGGAACCATCCAATAGAGAACAGAGCACCAATTCAACTGGATCCATCAGTTACCAAGTGCTGAGGTCTGAGCCCAGCTACACCGCAGAGGAGACTGACAACTGGAAAAGGAGACCTGATCTGGAGGAGCTGATAGTCTGACCAGGGAGAATGAGACTCCTGGCCAGGAAAGTTAAGTTTTAACACAAGGCCATTGTTGCAAACTTGATGTTGACAGTGTTTGTATAATTGATTAGAAAAGCACCATCCCTCTTCTTCTCCTCTCTCCCACAAGAGGCTAAAAAGGAAACATCATTCTGAAGAAATTATGACTTGGGCTGGACCTTGAAGGAAAGATGGATTTGGATTATTGGAAAAGAGAAGGAAGTGTTTTGGTTTTGCTTGTTTGTGTGTTTGTTTGTTTGGTAGGGAAAAGATTTTGTATGGGAAGTATGAAAGGGAAATGTACAAGGTACATTCTAGGGATAGTGAGGTGCTCAGGATGATAGACAGACAAGGGTTCGTTTAAAGGAAACCACTCTGGAAATAGAGAAGAACTATATAATTTTAGAACTGGAAAGGTCTCTAGAAATTATCTATAATTATATATTAATTTTGAAGAAAAAGCTGAGACCCACAGGGTCCAGCATTTAGTATAGTTCCTGGCACATAGTAGGTGCTTATAAATATTTATTTATTGATTGATTAATTGATTGATTGATTTAAAGGGACTAACCTAAGGTTGAATAGCCATTTAGTGGCAGATCTGGCTTACAGGATTCTGACTCCAAATCTGGTGGGCTCACTATGACCACCATGGTGCTCTCTCTATTTTTTTAAATGCCCAGTCTCCTCAATTTGACTACAAGTTCTTGAAGGTCAGAGACTGTAGTGTTGTGCACAAAACTGGTGTTCACTCAGACCTTGATCATTAATTTGGTTATATAATGGAGGGAAAAAAAAAACCCATGAAACACTGAAGTAGTAGGTAGCAGCTTGGCTTCTGGACTCTCCTCCATTACTTACTAGCTGCATGATAACTGGCAAATTATCAAATCTGTTTGGACCTTAGTTTCTTAATCAGTAAATGGAAGAGAGTACTATTTTGGCCACCCACAAAGTCTTTTAAGGTAGTGTCCTTCAGGGTCATACAGTTCAACACTAAGAATCAGGCAATCTGATGGTCCTTCCTCTCAAGGTTCCTTCCACTTTTGACTGAACTGCTAGGTAGAATGGTGGAATGAAATGAACAGGACTTGAGAACCAGGAGTACTGAGTCCTAGCCTCAGCCCTGTCATTTAAAGGCCACATGAATTTGAGTAAATTCCTCTTTCTCTTTGAACCTCAGTTTCCTTTTCTGTAATATGAGAATAATAGCTGCTTAATGTTTGCTGAATTGAAAATATAGTCCAAACCCAACTAGATATATATTTTTCCCATCTCTTGGCCCTTATGATATATTTAAAGGGAAAATATTCCACATGAAATTAAACCTTGCTCTTGTCAGATTTTAAGTGAACAAGTTCCTTGAAAATGAAGTCTCTCATATATGTCTATGTGCATGTATGCAATGATTGTATGTGTATATATATATATATACATATACATGTACATACACATATATAAAATTTCCTGGGCCAGTTACCTGTGAGGTAGAAATCTATCCCAGTCCTACATTTACACTATGGGGAATAGACAATGGATGGACCCTCCTCCCACCCTCCAGTCTGGCTACCTAATCAGATAACCTGGATATGGAATGGATTCTCCCTTTGGCTCCTCTATCCATATGGGCTCCAGAATTCCAGATAACATTTCTAGACATGGGACTGATGATCCACTTGACTGAGCTGTTTCCCAGATAATATCCTACCACACTCTGCACTTGGTACGGGATCCACGTCTTCCTGACTTTGGGCCTTGGGGTAACTGGGGAAGGGGCAGCTAATCCTCAGCAGGTTTAATCAGGTGGCCATTGAAGGTGATGTAGATGTCAGACTCCTCGCTGTAGATAGCATTCTCTCGTTCTCTCTTGAACATCCGTACCCAGACCTCGTCTCCCTCCTCCAGGTCCAGCATGAGGCTTTGACTCTGCATAATACTCCGGTCACTGGGCTGGGTGTACAGGATGGCTGCCTCCTGGTCATTCCTCATCAGGTGAAGATAGGTCTCCTTGAAATTCCAGGTATGCACATTCAGGTTGAAAAAGTAGATGCCAGCTACATAGCAGGAAAACCGGCCCGTGAACATGTTAAAATGCTTGTAGAGATTCACAAACTCTGTGTCGAACGTGACATCTTGGAAGTAGTCAGAGCTGTGGAGAACCTTTTTCCGACCCACAGAGAAGGCTTCATAGACATGCTTGCAGGAGTTCCCTGGCAGGCCAATTTGTCCCTTCTGGCCTTTCCGTCCTCTGTATCCCCGCTGGCCTGGTATCCCCTCCTTCCCACTCACTCCAGATTGACCTTTCTCTCCTGATTCACCTTTCTCTCCTGCAGTCCAAATAAATCAACATAGGATGTCAGAGCTAAAACAGACCTTGGAGGTTTCCCAGGCCAACCCTTTTATTTTACAGTTGGGAAAATTGAGACTTATAGAAAGTAAGTGACCTGTTCTAGCCCATACAGGTAGATCTGGCACTAGCACATAGGTCCTCTATAATTCCAAGCTATTTCTACTCTCCCTCATTTTGTAGAAGAACAACAAATTTAGTAAGAGGAAGGGATTGTTTAAGATCATGCCATAAACTAGTGGTAATTCCTAGATTAGAGCCTCTGTCTTTGCTCTCCTAATTTAGTATTTTTCCACCCTTTATGCTTTTCTTACTCTTCCCCAGTCCTCTACTTCCTTTCTAGAGCCTTATATTAGTAAGGGTCTGCAGCAATGTGACCTACTTATGCTTCTGGACTTGGAGGGCTCTGAGTGCTCTTTACAGGTAAAGAAGAATAGAAATGTTAATAATAATAATAATAACAGATCATATTCTGCAGTTCTTTGAAATTTATGGAGATCTTTTCTTATAACCATGTGAAGTAGATAGTACAATTACCATTAGCCCCATTGCCTCATTTTATAGGTAAAGAAATCAAGGCAGCTAGAAATGAAGTGACCTGCCTAAGCTCACAGTTAGTATATTATGGAGCTAAGATCCCAACTTAGGTCTCCTGACACAACTCTGGTGATCCTGGTCTAGCAGTCTTTCCATTGCACCAATACTGGATTTTTGAGGCAAGTTATATGATTAAAATTATGTTTTCTTTAAAAAAAAACCCAAAGACCAATCCTTAAGGTTATTTGGTTTGAGTAATAGAAAAGTTAAACTCTGGGGGCTATCTGTTGGTATAAAAATAATCTAAGTTCTCCCTACCTACTGGGTAAGGTCTTTGAGTGTCTCCTTTTCGGGAGTGTGGGGTGGGAAGCACAAACTAACCTTTAAGGATGGTAATGTCAATGGTAGGTTGAAGCCGGGGCATCACCCATGAGGGATAGTTACTCATCCTGTTGGAAGGTGCAGGGACAGCACCAGGGGATCCTGCAGGGCTACAGCATCGTACACACTTCTGGGCACTCTGCTTGGATTGTCCCAGATCTGGCCAGGCCCCAGCAAGTAATACCAAAACTGACAGCATAAAGAGGAAGGCTCCCATCTCAGCTCCTGGAATGAAAGCATGAGTGTCACCAAATTGGGTAACAAATTTGTTGTGTCCTTAATACTCCATCATAACTTTGTTTGCCTCTTGGATAGCCTCAGAGAGATTATGTGTACATATGTGGAATCATTAATCAATTTATCAAAATGCATTTTCCCTTTTCCCAGTGTTATACAGACTCTGTTGGGAATACAAAGAACTACCCTTTGCCCTCATTACAATCTGCTAGGGATACAAATGAAAAGAGCCCCACTGGAAAAGCAATGACTTTCTCCTTACTTCATATGAAGTCCCTTTCACCTCTGAGAATCTAATTCCCGTTGGGGGAGTACATCAAAGCAAAGCATTGTGGACCTGCCCTATCTTGATCTCACTTTCTTCATCAGTAAAATGAAGAACTAAAAAAGTTGGTCATTAAGGTCATTTCTAGCTTTCACCCTTGATCATGGTAAGGACTGTGGGAAATCAGAGGATGGAGTGATGAGCTTCACTCATCTTCCTCTTCCATTCTTAACATCATATTAAGCTGGAAGGGCCTGGTGGCCATTTGGACCAAGTCCCTCATTTTGCATATGAGAAAACTGAGGACAAGGAAGATGCAGTGACTTTTTTTTAAGGTCATTCAAGTAGTCTATGTGATAGGCAGGATTCCCAGGCTTCTTCTCTAGCCCAATCCATTATTTCTTGTTGGAGATGAATGAAAATTATTAAGTTATTATTTTTGCAAGTTATTAATATGGTCATAGAAATTAAGTGAAATTGAGCTACAGCCAGAGAAAGGCAGCCTGACATAGTGGATAGAGGGTCAACTTCAGAATAAGGAGGAAATGAATTCAAGTTCTTCTTCTGATACAAGCTGGTTTTGTGAAACTGGTTAAATCACAACTTCTTAATAGCTCAGGGAGGTCAGAGCTAGATTTCTGACAACTGCCACATTACCACCACCACCACCAAAAGACTAGAAATAGAGATTGGAGTCAGACTGGGTAAGTCCTTGAATGCCAGGCTACAGAGCTTATATTTTATCCTGAAGTTAATAGTGAGCTGCCAAAAGTCTTTGAAATTCCCTTTTCCTCTATAGTGAATCTAATTTTTACTTGTCCTTCCCAGCCAAGTCAGATTCCCATCTTCTCCTTTATTGATCTCAGTACCTCAAAATGAGTTCTCAGTTCAGTCAATTACTATGATATATTCCATTCTATCAAACTGAGCAGGCATAGCCTAGGCTTCTGAGTTTCTTTTATCTGTGTACATGAATCAGCTAAGCCTGCCAAGTGCTACAGGGGATGGTATTGCTTTATTTACCTCCTAAGGGGCACAGCGCATTGCACCTACTAAACAATATGTTTGGAACCAAACTGTTATTTTATTATTATAAGAAACTCCTGGAAGGGAAATTTCCTTTACCAGTGTAGACAGACACTTGATTAGCAATTTGTTGGGAACACCAAGAATTGGATTCAGGTATTCTGAACATTAAGGAGTACTCTTTACCTTCAACACTGGACTTCTCATGGAAAGTTCAATGAGTCTGCTGATTTGACATAATGATGGAACATGTTGGGGGAAGGGATCAGTCATTAGAGGACCTTAAAATTTAAACAATGGAATTGGAATATGAGAGAACACAGGCAATAAAGATAAAGCCCTGATTTCTCTACCTAAGAAATCAGGCATTACTTGTAGGTTAAGGAGATGACAGTGTCCCTGGACAGCCTCTTGTTTTTCACTTCAAAGCTAAGTACTACTACCTCAATGTCTAGGCTGACCTGGAATCAAACCAGTGTGAAGCTTGGGACTTAGGGCAGAACACTTCTCCCTGGTTCATTACTTTCTGGCATAGTAACAACTCTACCCAAAGGCCAGCCAAACAAGGTTAAGTGACTTGCCCAGGATCACACAGCTAGGGAGTGTCTGAGGCCAGTTTTGAGCATAATACCTCCCATTTCTTTGGTTCTCTGGGCTTGGTTCTCTATTCACTGTGCCCCATAGCTGCTTATGAGTCTTATTTCCTAAAGGATTTGGCACTTCGGTCTAGTAGACATATGAAGAACAATGATGAGATTTATTCTAAAGGTCTTATTGCATTTATCTTCCTTCCTTTCTTCCTTCCTTCTTTCCTTCCTTCCTTCCTCCCTTCCTTCCTTCCTTCCTTCCTTCCTCCCTTCCTTCCTTCCTTCCTTCCTCCCTTCCTTCCTTCCTTCCTTCCTCTCTTCCTTCCTTCCTCCCTTCCTCCCTTCCTCCCTTCCTCCCTCCCTCCCTCCCTTCCTCCCTCCCTTTCTTCCTTCCTTCCTTCCTTCCTTCCTTCCTTCCTTCCTTCCTTCCTTCCTTCCTTCCTTCCTTCCTTCCTTCCTTCCTTCCTTCCTTCCTTCCTTCCTTCCTTCCTTCCTTCCTTCCTCCCTCCCTTCCATATCATTTTATAAAATTCCCCAATCACAGCTAAGCTTATGTTTAAATCAGATACAGTGCCAGATTTCAATAATCTTATAAAAAATAAAGAGTATAAAATAATCAGTCTCAGAGATTGCATCTTTAGTTTCTGGGATGTATCACTATTACTTTCAAAAGCATCTTTTCTCAGTCCTCATTGTCCCCTATTCAATTCCAACAAATGACTATAAGAAGAGTGATTATTATGTGTTTATTATATATTTCTCCTTGGAGGTTCTTTTGTCTTGCCTTAGGAGTTCAGAAGAAAGCATTATTGAATGTTCAACATGAAGGATTAATATAACCCCTAGTTCTGGGAATGAAATGAGATCTTATCTTGCATTGGGCCACTCTCTTGGGTGCCTTTAAGAGATTAATTTTCCATACCACATGGCTCAGCTATTAGCAATGGGAATGTGGTTTTCTCAGTTGGGACTCATTTATTTCAGTATGATTTATGATTACTGCTAATAACAACAATAACAATGATGATGATGATGATAACAGTCCCTCATACTAAAACTGCTAAAATTCTTTCATTCCCATTTCTTCATTTGTTTCAGAAGAACCCTGTTAGTCTACAGGACAGGTATTAGTTTTTAGTACCATTTTATAGATGAATAATCAATCTTAGGCTCAAAGAAGGAGGTGAATTGTCCACGATCAGGTGGCTAGTAAGTGTCAGATTCAGAGGTAGAGCCATAACTAGCAATTTTTGCTCCTGGGAAAAGCACTATATATATATATATATATATATATATATATATATATATATATATATATATATATATATCTTTGGGGTGATAGTCTGGGATAAACTGGGGTGTGACCTCCCTGGAGAAAAAAGCATGAAGAAGGATATCTTGAGATATTTATGCTCCTGAAGGACTAGTCACTCTGGAGTAGGCAGGAGAAGCCAGAGGACTCAGGAATGTCCATGGAGGGGAAGAAGTGGTTCCTCAGAAGTATAGTTGGTATCCTTTAAATTTTTTGTCCTAGGGTAAATCTCTATTTTCCCTACCCTAGTTACAGACTCTTGTCAGAAATAAGCTTGCAGAAAATGAATAATATGTAAATATGTTTTGCATGATAATACATGTATAACCCAGAATGAATTACTTGCCAGCTCTGGGAGGGGGGAGGAGGGAAATAATTTGGACCATATAACTTCAGAAAACTCATGTGGAAATTTGAGATTCGAGGGGTTAGGTGAGTTGCTTAAGGTCACACAGATGGTAAACCAGGTCTTTTCCCATTCCCACTAGATTACTTCTCTGAAAAACAATCATTCACACCTTTTGAGTTCTTCATAATTTAGCAAGACCTTCCATATCCTTTCCTGATTAGTGTGGTACAGCTAGAAAAAAGGTCATCTAGTCCAAACCTTTTATTTTACATCTGAGAGACTAAGGCCCTGATGGGTTAAGTGATTTAGCCAAGGGGAGATAGATATTAAATGGCAGAACCTGGATGGGAGCTTTAAGTTTCTTTTTGCTCTAAATCTGCAATCCAGAAGGAACCCAACAGATTGACTGGGCTCATGATCTTAGTTTAGGAAAGCATCTACCTTTGGTTACCAAAGGACTCACTGAGAGAATAGGGAAAGCTCAGAGCAGTCCATCATTGCTACTAGAAACCCAAGAGGGGTGTGTAGGGTTCTTGTCTCATCCACTTCTTGCCTCATTCATTTAACCACTTAATTCTACCCACTAACTAACCTCTATATATGTACAGAGAGGAATAAAGGTAGAAAACAAGCACAGAGGTTGTGAATCTTCCTTTGAAACTCACTTGACCATTAGGCATCATCCAACAGAGTAGTGCTCTGTTTGCACAGCCCCAAATATAATGGAAATTCAGCAGGCATAGAAACACATTTGTTTCCAGTATAGACCCCAAGATTGTGACGCCCAAGACAGCTCTGTAATGTTTGTTTTTCTTTCTCAGTAGCAAATCCTGTACTATCTTCAAGGTTGGGAATGAGAGAGCTGTTTGGAGACCTAGGGAGAAGCCTTCCCCTTTCTGGCTGCTCTTCCTAAGGGAAGAGTAGGAATAGCTGTGGCTTGAGACCCTGGATACTCTGTTCTAAGACCCAGTCTCCTGGGGCTATGCCCAGCCCAGTCCTTGGTCAAATATTTTTCTGTCTTAGGAGCACCACTTGACTTTGGCTGGGTCAGACAAGGGCACAATTCATTTCTGCTCAGGAAAGGATCCATACCGGAGACTTAAAACTCATCAATCTGTCTGCTTCAGCTGAGCCAGACTTACTAAATGGAGGTAATGTCTTTAACACTTTCTTGACCAATTCAGGGGAAAGTAGGGATGATCTTTGACAGGCCAATGAAAGCTCTCTTAACATCACAGAATGGCAGAATTGGATAAGGTCTCCAAGGTACTGAAAACAAATCCATCAATTATAGAGGAATCCTACTCAAAGTTGTTCCATCTGAGTTCTTTAAATCAGGTCCCCCCTCTTTATTAGAGTCCTCACTTTTCACAGGTTGGCTTATCTTGACACTGTCCTCTTCCTCTACTATTCTTTTTCCTCTTCTATTTTTATCCTTTTCATCGTGGGCTAAAGTCTAGTCTCAGCTACTCATTAGCTGTGTGACTGTGGGAAAGTTAGTTCAGGGAAAGAAAGACAAACCTGTAGTAGTTGTCTAGTTAATCAGAAACTCAGTCCCTCTCATGATATTTTTAGCTTCATGTCTGTTTGTTTGGGGTGGGGGACAGGGATAACCTCTTATTAAATAGATATTCTGATCATTTTTAGCTGATTGTATTTAAGCAACTTAGACAGCTACTTTTTTTTTTAAGTCTTCTCATGTCCACTCAGAAACTCACAATTTGGAAAAAAAATGATGTTGATGTTATTTTTAACATCCCTGACAAGAGGTTACCCAACTTTTGTTTATGAAAACACTTTTATTGATTTGGTTCTCCTTCCTTCCCTCCCCTTACCCTCTATTGCACACAACCCATTTCATTTTGGCATAGCACACATTGTCAATGTGGTTTTCCTTATGTTGAATTGAAATCAACATGTTCCTCCTTTTCTTATTATAAAGTAGATTTATAACTAGAAGGAACTTGGAATCCAACCCATTCCAGCCCCTTCATTTTGGAGATGAGGAGAGACTCAAAGACATTCAAGTTTCTATAGGGTCACACAAGCTCAGGTTTTCCAATTCTAAATCAATATTCTCTTCAATGAATTTTGCTGCCCTTCATGGGCTCTACATGAAGATTTAAAAGAAAATCTTTTAAGTCAGGGACTTGGTGGGGGAATTTAGGAGTGAGATGGAAAAGAGACAGAGAAACCAGATTCAGAGAGTGGGCAAAAGTAGTGGCTCAAGATTATGATGGTCTTTTGCTGGATGTAATAGAAAACTACTCCCCCCCCCACCCCCCCCCCCCACACACACCTCCAGTGATTAACAGAGTCTAGCTGGGATCTGGACAATAGAGATAGAATTCCTCTTTAAAAGACCACATTTAAGCAAACAGAAAAAAGAAACAAAAGATAGTGGGACCTCTGCAGCCTGGAACCAGCAGGAAATCTGTCCACTGAAATCAGTGTATTCTTTAGAAACTGTTCAGTAACAGCAGATTTGGTAGGGGTTGAGGGGCATAGAGGAAAGGCAACTGCTCTGATCTAACTCTCCCATCTGCAACTCTTTCTCTACCTCAATACCTTTTTTCCTCCTGAGATTCAGAAATACACACAAGTACATATATATGTATATATATATATATATATATACATATATAGTTGTCACATACTGACCAAAGGAGGATTTTTTTCCTTTTTCATGTGAGTCTACATGGGTTGTTTTTCTTGCAATATGAAGGGAGAGACTCCCAAGTGGACAGGGAAGAGGGGAGAAGATTTGCCTGCCAGTGTTTTTAGCCTCAGCAGAAAAGCTGGAGATCACTAGTATTTTGAGAAGTGCAAAAACCCCAGCAGCTGAATGTAAAGGAACTGCGGCACAGGATATTGTTCAATGAAAGTCCTGATTTCTACAGCAATTCTGCTAATAATTCACTAAATCCTTTGATTATAGATTTAAAGATATCTTTAAGGGACCTCTAAAGGTCATCAAGTCCAACCACCCCCCTATTTTAGAGAAAAGGCACTGAGGCCCCAATTGGTTAAATGACTTGTTCAGGCTCCCACAGTTAGGAAAGGGCAGAATCAGGAATCAAATCAAGCTTTTCTCACTTCTCTGTCTCTAAACCTAGTGTTCTTTCCTCTCCATCACCTGAACCAGTTCTTTTCCTGCCTCAGCCTCAGTTTTCCCATCTGTAAAATGATAAGGTTAGATGATTTCTAGGGTTTCTTTCAGCTTGAAATTTTTATGATTTTCATTTCATCTCTATCCCCAGTACTAAGCACTGTACCTGGGGTTAGAAAGGCATTTAATAAATGCCAAATGAATGAATGATGTCTGCCTTATCTATCCCATAGGATTATTGCAAGTTTTGAGGGTCATCAGAGGCAATAGAAATAAAAATGTTTTGAAAGATTTAAAGAGCCTGGAGCAATATGCTGTTATCCTTCAACACTTACTGCCTGCAGCCAGTCTGCTAGAGCAGGGTGTGGCTGGGAAGTTTGTTTGCCAGTCTAACTGTGCTCCAGAATGCCTCTAGGGATGGGGCCAGTGGGGAAGGACAGGAAGTAATTCTTCATTCTGTCCAGAGACACAGAGAGTGTTTGCCATGCTCTGCAGCATGGCGCCACTGTCGGGGCACAGACTCCAGGATGAAGTTCAGGGCAGTTCTGCCTGGCTGGGCAGAGATAAAGCCACCTGTGTAATGGCCTGAGTCATAGATTCATAGAATCTCAGTGATGGGACCACAGAAGCAATCCAACCAAGCAGCACCTGAGAAGGTAATCTTTTTTGCAACAGCCCTGACCAGTGGTCACCCAGTCCCATCTTGAAGACTTCCAGTGATGGGTCTGAATTTGGGCACTTAGTCTACTGTGGGACAAATTTCCATTTTGGTTGTTTCTTATATTAAACAGAAATTTGCCACCCTGTAACTCCCCTTTTTGGCAGTTAAGTAGTGCAATGGATATAGCTCTGGCCCTGGAGTCAGAAGGACCTGAGTTCAAACTTGACCTCTGACCCCACCTAGCTGTTTGATCTTGGTAAAGTCACTTAACCCAGTTTACCTCGGTTCCTGATTGATAAAATGTGATAAACCACTCCAGTACCTTTGCCAAGAAAACCCCAAAATGGGTGTCACAAAAAGTCCTATTTGACTAATCAACTAAATGCCAAAAATAAAACTTCCATTTGATGGAGCAATGGATAGAGTGTTGGGTCTGGATTCAAGAAGACTCATCTTCCCAGGTTCAAATCTGATCTCAGATACTAGATACTAGCCATGTGATTCTAAACAAGTCACTTAACCTTGGTTACCTTAGTTTCTTCATCTATAAAATGAGCTGGAGAAGGAAATGGCAAACCATTCCATTGTCTTGGCCAAGAAAACTCTAAATATGGGTCACAAAGATATGATGCAAACAACTAAAAGATAACAATAGTTTTCAGGTATTTCTCCTGGTTCTCTCCTCTTGGGATGAACAATGAATGTAGACCCTATTTCCCTCTTCCTCATGATAGTACTTTAGACATTTTCACATTGTCATTATGCTCCCCCTCCTTACTCCAATGGCTATTTTTCTCTCCTGTGACTGGATGAGGGAGACTTGTACATCTTTTGTAAGCATACCCAATTTCTTCAACTAAGCCTTGAATACCGGGATTTCCAGTTCCCTCTCTACTCTGCTTATCTTTTTCTAGCTCTACTACAGTTTGTCTTGTACCTTAATACAGGGAAAAGAGCACTGACTGTAGAGCCAAATATCTTGGATTCTACTTCTATTTCTGACACAGCCTGTAATGTCTTGGACAAATTTCTCAGCCTCAACATGTACACATACAATATATTTAAATATGTTAAATATTATATGTAAATGTTATATATTATAAATATATGAATATTTATATATTCACTTAATGTTTATATTATATGTATAGTCTCCCTCATTAAAACACAAACTCCCATCAAGAATTATTTCATTCTTTGTACTTATATAAAACCTAGTATCTTAATAATAGTAGGGTCTTAATAATAGCTACTTGTTGAATAACTGATTGACAGGATAGATGATCTCTGAATCTCTTTCTATTTCTTGATTGTTAATTTTATTATCTTTTTAAATTGTGGTATCTAGAACTAGACTCCAAATGTAGCCAGATCAGTGCAAAGAACTGTGGTATTTTTATAACCCTTGAAGACCAAAATATTCCTGTCACTACTAGATGACCAGCCTGGGTTTTTAGTCCTTAGTAGTCATAACTGAGGGAAAGGAGAGCAAAAATTTCTTCAATATCCAGATGGAAGAAATCCTGAGAGCTCCTTAGATCCTCAAAACTGAAAACCTCATTCAGGTGGTCTTCATAGACACCTCAGCCCTTACCTTAGCTTTTAAGATCAATCTGAGGCTCCTTGGAGCAGGCAGGAAGCCAGGGGACAGAGAGAGTCTGGCTTTTACCCAAGACAACTTCAGTCGCTTAAGTGCCTTAAACCTTTAAAGCATAAAGGATACACAAATTACTTAGAGCATGCTACAGATAGTGTTACCTCCACCCATATCTTTGCAAGATAATTTCAACAATGTATTCTATCTAAAATCCCACCAGTGGAGAGAAAGACCTTATTCAGGGGGCAATTTTGTAATCTTTGGTCATGAAATCCCCTCCACCTTCCAAATAGCAAATGCCACACAACAGTTTCCCCCTAGAATTTCTAATACTTGAACCAATCCAAAAATAGTACTGGACAGGTCTTTTATCCTCCAGCAATAACCCTGGTCTGACCCAACTTGTGAAAGGAGAAACCCTACTTGTTTCTGGCTCCCCCACCTGGGAATTGTAGGAAGCTGCAAAGGTAAGTGAGCTAGTGTAGTAAACCAGCATGATGCTAAAGTAGCATCCACGTTCCTCTCTCATAACAAAAAGGAATTTGAGGGTGGTCCTTATCTTTGTACAATAGAACAGTTAGGAAGAGTCAGGACTGGTTATTCAGAGGATTATATCAAGCTGGAAGTCAGTCTCTAGAAGGATGCCCAAGAGATCTGTCCTTAGCCCTTGTTCTATGATATGGGTAAAAGCATAAATATCATGCTTGTCAGATGTAAAGGTGATACCAATCTGGGCGAGATGGATAACACACTTGATGATATAAGTAACATTTCATAAGATCTCAGTAAACTAGAGAGAAAGGATATATTCAAAAAAGCTGGAATTTAATACTGATAATGTAAAATCTTATACTTGGGCTCAAAAATTAGCTAAGTAAGTACAGGATGGGGAAGAAATGGCAAAATAACAAGAAGATCTAGTTATTGGTTTTACTGTAAACTTGTGAGTCACAGTTTGATGAAACAACCAAAAAATCTTGGGCGAGACTAGGAAAATTACAGAATGCCTGAGTTGGAAGGAATTAGCTAATCCAGCTTCTTTCTGTTATAGATAAGGATATTGAGGTCTGGAGAGGTCAAATTACTTGCCTGAAGTCATATCACAAGTTAATGTTAGGACTGGGATTTGATCCTACATTTTCTGATTTCAAATTCATGGTTTTTTTGTACTACACTATGCTGCCTCCAAACAGAATTATCTAAAAGCGCAAGGGGTTGTCTTGGGAGTTAGTAAGATTTTTCATTTGGAGGCATTCAAACAAAAGGATGAAAGACTGTTGGAATGTTGTAGAGAGGATCCATCCTTTTTCAGATATAGGTTAGACTAAGTGACTATTGAGGGCCCTTCTCATTCTAAGATTTTATCGCAATCCCGGAATATTCTCTAAAGTGGACCCCAGTTGTACATCTTCTCCTCCAAATGCTAATGAACTATGTCATAAATGTGTGCCTTTGGTCATAAGGGCAATCAGGCAAGAGAATGCTGACAATTTCCACTGCTCCATCACCAATGGAAAGCCTTTATTTTTCTTCTCTGAGGTTATCAGCATCATCTTCACATTGGCAGATGGATGGCATATTTTTATGTGAATCAATAATGACAGCCCATAGTAGGAGAGCTTTCTATTGTCTTTCCTGCCTGCCCTGTAGCCCCAGAAGCCTCTGTATCTCTTTTTGTAATCTCCTCCCCCTCCCCACCTGCCCCCAGCATGTATTGACAGTCAAAGTTGTCCTTGATTGCCAGGAAACTCTCTGTCATGATTTGGAGGAGACCTTATGTGTTCTGGATGGCCATTCTAAAAAAACTACCATTTCACTTGCCACTTGCTAACATGAGTCAGTCTCTCCATGAGAGTGCTGGAGTTCCAGAACTGCCAGGCAGGCCAGAGCAGCTAGAGATAGAGTCCAGACTCCCTCTTTCTGCCTTACCGGGCATATTGCAGCAGGGTTGGATGATTCATGGGTGAATCAGATGCCCTTTGGACTTTCTCAGTTTCTGTTCAGTACTAAGACAGCCCAGAAAAGGAGGAAAGAGCAGAGAAAAATAGCCGATTCCCCAAACACCCCAATACCCATTGATGTACTTCTATGTTGGGAAAATAGATTTAAGTAAGTTATAGTCTCCCTTGGTCTAGCTTCTGGCATAGTGGTCCCATTGCCATGACATCTGTCAGAGTAGAGAAAAACGTTTCTGGGGACCAAGAAAGAGGACACATTTTGCCAGTTTCTTCCTGTTGGCTCAAAGTTACCCATATACTCATATTTGAAGGAATTTCTCTTGATCAGCACCTATTCCTAGTGGGGCAAGAAACCTTCCCACACATGTACTTTTCCAACTATGCATTCCAGCCTAGCTATTTCAAACAAAACCCTTCCCCTTTCCTGGAATGCCATGTCAATCACACTTGACCTGGGAGTCAGGAATCTGAGGAACTGAGTCTCCTCTAAATGTGCGCTACCTAGGATTAGGGAATAACACCCCGGAAATTGTGTTCCTCAGCCGTTGTACCCAAATGAAAGAGAATAATTGGTCCATTCTCATTTTGTGTGCACCACAAATAAAAAAAGGAATGCACATGGGACTTAGCTATGGACTTAGCTATCAAACCCACTTCTAGAAAAAAATGAATAACTCTTTTCTGGCCCCACCCTGGACCAAGTGCAAATAGATAGCCAAGGCCTGACCCTGTAGGCCCCAGGTTCAAATGAGCAAATGAGAAAGACTTCAATGAGCTTCTGGGCACCTTGCATCCCACAGACTGATCCTGGTCAGCCCTTCCCATCCCTTTACCTTACTCAGTGAGGGCTCAGGCTCCTTGCTGCTAGCCGTCCGGCTTCATAGTATGAAAGAGCCTGTTTATTCCACCCTCTACTTCCCCCTGTGGCTCCTACTTCTGCTGCTGCGTTCCCTGGTGGTGTCCAAATGTAACATTTAAAATTGGCCCAACTTTTTCTTCAAACTCAGCATCCACGGGGCAGGCAGATTACAAGCCTCCATGTGTATTGGGTGTCGGTGGCAATTTAATTGCATTCCATTCCACTCAGCCTGAGACTTGTGCACAGTTCCTCCCCCTTTCCCTTGGGGTCCTCAAACTTGCACCACCATTTCTTCATTAAGGATAGCCTCCCCTCCAGGATGTGAAAAAGCTGAAACGTCCTGGTCAAATGTCAAGAGACATATGGAAACAATTTGCTGGCTTTGGGCAGTTTTGTGGTGTCTGTATCTTAGCTGGGAGCTTACTGAGGATTCCCAGATATTTTAAAAAGCAAAAGTGGAAAGGGGGGGTAGGTGGGTGGAGCATCACTCTGGCCTCAGACAGCTCTTACCCTTTGGAAACCAGAATATCTTGCCAAAACCAGAGGCCTTTTAGTCTCATGAAAACTATAGTTTTTCTCAGGCTCAACCTTTGAGGCTGGAGCTTTTATTCCCAATGGACCAGAGGTTAGAGATCATGTAGACTAGTGGTATCAAACTCAAATATAGAAATGGGGACCATAAAGATCCTCGAGGGCCCCACGTTAATTTTAAAAGATAATATCTGTTTTATGATGTTTTTGTTCATTTTGTTTAATATTTCCCAGTTGCATTTTAATCTGGTTCAGCCACTTGGAGAAATGTTGTGGGTTGCATATAACCTTTTGGTTATGGGTTTGTTACCTTTGACCTAGAAAATATGACTGCAGGCTGAAAAATAAGTTGCGATGGAAAAAGGTGAGAGGATGAGAAGAAAGTGTGAGAAGGCTGAAGGGTAATATAAAGAGGGTCAGATTCAAGGTTTAGCTGTTGTAGGTCAGACTAGACCAGGACCCAGATGCTAGACTTATTGAGACAAGGAAAGTCAGTGGGAAAGACTATAACCTTAGACTATTGTTTAGTTATTTTCAGTCATATCTGAATCTTTGTGACCCCCTTTGGGATTTTCCTGGTAGAGCTACTGGACTTGTTTTGCCATTTCCTTTTCTAGGTCATTTTTCAGATGAAGAAACCGAGGCAAACAGGATTAAGTGACTCATCCAGGATTATAAAGCTAGTACCTGTCTGAGATCACATTTGAACTCAGGTCTTCCTGATTCTAGGCCCAGCACCCTATCCATTTTGCCACCTACCTACCCTAACCTTAAGTTATAAGGTAATAATTTCATTAGAGAAGCTAGGGTATTTGGCAACTTAATTTAGGTAGATCAGATGGTGAAAAAGTTGTAGGGTTTGGTGCCACCATCTATTGCCTCAAATGCAAGTTACAGTAACAGGGAGAGAGGCATGATGTAAGGGGATTCTGGCATTGTGCCATTTAGGCTCCAGTTCAAATGACTGGCATGGAGAAAAGTATCATTTTTGTAGTGGGTATCATAGTCATTCCTGGGCCAAGGTACACGGTAAAGCTCTAGGAACTAATAAGATTGTCAGGAATAAGATAAGGGCATGTAGTTGTATATTAAGGATTTAAAAACAAGACCCCAAAGCAACCAGATGGGTTAGCGGATAAACTATCACAGTCAAAGCAAGAGTTTAATTGTTAGAACAGAATGAAAAGATTGGAGCAGGACTAGTGGTAAGGGTGACTTGGTACCAATTGCTAGGTCCAAAGGTCTTATCTTTTCCTTTTTTCAGGGCTTAGTAACCCTGAGGATAGAGTTTCAAAGGTTCCAGGTGAACAGATTGGGTAGAGAGCAGAGAGTAGAGAGGCAATTGGATAGGAGTGTGCTAGAGACAGGTAGAGAGCCGCACGAGAGCCCATTGTTAAATTTTCCTTATGTATGTCCACCTCAGAGAAAGAACTGATAGACAGAAATAATAAGACATAGTTTTATATAAACATATATCTTTTTGTCAAATGATGCCTTATCTAATGGGGAAGAGGAGGTAGGCAGTTAACTAAGTATTTTAATATAACAAACAAATTTAAATTTTAAATTATGATTATACCTCAGAAATTGGCAAACACTATAAATCAGGACTTGATTGATCATTTTGTTGATTGTTTGGTAATGGATAAAACTTTAGTAATATAAGATGAAGCTTAAAATTATATTTTGCATATATTTTGGGGGAGTCAGATCTGGTTGTTCTCAGTACACCAGTATAGTAAGGTCATTATCAAAACTCCAGTAGGAAATTGACAATCTGAATCCTAATTCTAGCTTTGCTCTTAACTCAGTATAGAACTTTGGTCAGGTCACTTGGAAGAATTTCCAGATTTCAGATTCTAAGAAGGAAGGGAACTCTTAGGTAACTGAGACCAATTTACATTTGACTCAGAATTTCCTCTATGAGGTCCCTGAGGAGTGTTCATCAAGGCTTTCTTGTGGGATGCCCACTGAGACTAATCACTCTGTCTTAGACAAGCCCATTTTATTTTTGGATAGTAGTAATTATTGGGAAAATTTTTTTTTCCTTATATCAAGGCTAAAACTACTTCCCTGCAACTTCTTCCCATTGCTTCTGATTCTGGTTTCTGGTCCACTGTGGCAAAAAATAGCAAGTCTAATTCTCCTTTCACATGAGAATCCTTCACATAATTGGCAACTGTTCTTGTCCTCCATGAGACTTCTCTTTTGAGAAGCAGCATTATGTAGCAGGATAAGTGATTACAGTCAAAGGACTTGCACCTAATTCAAGAATATTCAGCTTAAATTTGGAACTATGCTCAAAGGGCCACAAAAGAATATCTACCCTTTGATCCAGCCATAGCACTGCTGGGTTTGTACCCCAAAGAGATAATGGACAAAAAGACTTGTACAAAAATATTCATAGCTGCGCTCTTTGTGGTGGCCCAAAAACTGGAAAACGAGGGGATGCCCATCAATTGGGGAATGGCTGAACAAACTGTGGTATATGTTGGTGATGGAATACTATTGTGCTAAAAGGAATAATAAAGTGGAGGAGTTCCATGGAGACTGGAACAACCTCCAGGAAGTGATGCAGAGCGAGAGGAGCAGAACCAGGAGAACATTGTACACAGAGACTAATACACTGTGGTATAATCGAACATAATGGACTTCTCCATTAATGGCGGTGTAATGTCCTTGAACAATTTGCAGGGATCTAGGAGAAAAAAAACACTATTCATAAGCAAAGGATAAACTATGGGAGTGGAAACACCGAGGAAAAGCAACTGCCTGAATACAGCGGTTGAGGGGACATGACAGAGGAGAGACTCTAAATGAACACTCTAATGCAAATATTATCAACAAAGCAATGGGTTCAAATCAAGAAAACATGTAATGCCCAGTGGACTCACGCGTCGGCTATGGGGGGTGGGGGGAGGAAAAGAAAATGATCTATGTCTTTAACGAATAATGCTTAGAAATGATCAAATAAAATATATTAAAAAAAAGAATATTCAGCTTACTTTCTGTCTGTTCCCTTAGCCAAGTAAGTTGTCTGGACCCCAGTTTCCTTTTCTGTAAGATGTGAGCAAGGAGTTTAGACTTCAAAGGTTCATCCATTCCAGTGTTATAGGAAATTTCTGGATACTAATTTTGCCTTCTGATGAGTTTACCATAGGATATATGAAAAAGAAAATTGAAATCTGGTCTTGGAACCAGGAAGACCTAGGTAGGTTCAAGTCCTGTCCTTGATCTTAATTCTGATTCTGTATTTCCTGCCATGGGTTCCTTAATGCTTGAGGGTTTTTAATAGTAATAATAATATTGTAATAATTTAAATACTCCTAGGCAAAAGATATGGACAAGAGACTAAAAAACATTTTGCAAAAAAGATAAAAAGCAGATTATCCCCAGCCTTCTCTCTTATTTATAATACATTCTACAATGAAGTAATTGCTTCTGCACCCCATCACCTCTAGTTACTAACAATTCTTTTTCAGAAACCAATTCCCCCTTGGATTTAATTATAGTGTGACCCAGATGGTTCTTGAAGCCATATTCTCCAGCTTCAGAGGCTGAT
The DNA here is from genome assembly GCF_027887165.1 of Monodelphis domestica. Taxonomy (NCBI): domain Eukaryota; kingdom Metazoa; phylum Chordata; class Mammalia; order Didelphimorphia; family Didelphidae; genus Monodelphis; species Monodelphis domestica. Next base: position 141,198,876 of record NC_077233.1, on the reverse strand, counting down.
GACTTAGCTAATAGGGCAATGGATCACCATAGATACTTGATTCTCATATATGCCTGTTGCTAACAAACTTCCTCAATCAGGACCTCAATTTTTCCATTTATCAACAATGGTATTTGAATTAGAAAAGTGTTAAGGTCACTTCAGAGTTTATTATTCCTTGTACTTAAGAAAGGGAATGGGAGAAAAAGAGAGTGAATAAAGAGGGAGAAAGGATGAAAATGGATGATAATAATAGCCTTAGGGCAGAGGATTGCTTTTAGGAAAACATTTATCTATCTCATTCCAACCCAAGCCCTTATCTCGTCCATTTTCCTGAATAGCCTCACTATCCACAGAAGCTATTTAGAAATTTTAGAAGATAGTGGTGATTATAAAGCAGTATTAAGATTCTCAAATCCTGCTACATAAAGATGAATTTCATGCCAACCACTCATTTATTTATATTAATCACAACAAAACACAAAACATCTTTTTCTTTAGAAAATCTTGTTCTCACTAAAGTACCCAATCAAATTGTGACTTTCCTGTATATACAGAATTTTTACACTCTGAATCATTTCCTAACTATGACATGTTATTAATTTAACTTAATAACAACCTAATCTTCAGTTCACAGTTGGAAACTGCCTTCACACATAAACAATAGAATGTCAGAATTTGGAAGGCTTGAGGGAGATAAGTTAGTCTAAACCCACAATTTTACAGATGGTAAAACTGAAACTTCTAGTTAACAGAACAGCAAAACTAGTTAACAATTTTAGTCATCAGTCTCTTAAGTTGGAGGTGTTTAGATTCAACCCTGGAAGGAACTTTGGAAGTCATTTAATCTAACCTCCTTTTCATCAATTTGTAGATAAGGAAAGAGGTTTAGAGATATTTAATAACTTGTTTTAATAAGGTAACAAGGGGAGTAAATGACAAAGCCAGTGGGAACCTAGATCCTTAGATTTCTGTTCTTTCTACTGCATCACTCCAGGCAAAGGACTGTTATAGTAACCAGCACAAGGCAGTGATCTTCTCCTCCCTCCTTCAAATACTCTGGCTTCATACAAATCCCAAGAAACCTCATTTCCCTGAATAATCATCAGAGTTACAGTAGATGACTGAGAGGACTGTTTGCACAGGTGGGCTGTTTTGGTTTTAAGCATAAGATTTTTTTCTCCCAGGAAAAGGATGCTTTTCCAAGAAAGTTTCTCCCCTAGGCTAATTACTTCTTGCTTATAATAAAATTATTGGGGAGGTGGTGCTATTTTCACTTATAATTATAATAATAATGCCAATAATGATAATTATGATAATAATCATTTTCATATAAGCAGTGACTTAGTATTTATAAAGTGGCACAGGCATTCTGGGAGCTAAGATGGCAGAGTAAAGGATGCTATGCTCCTCCAATCACACACACACACACACACACACACAGAGAAATAAATTACCTCAAAACAAAGGAAAGCTAAAGGAACACATCTCACTGGGATAAGAGAAGAGAGCAGTCCCAGGCAGCACAGTATCTGTGAGAATTCAGAGCAACCCAACATGAGGCAACTCCACCAGAGGCAAAAGAGGTGTAGAATAGGAACTGAACCCAGCCCAAGGAACTCCTCAGAAGCATAGAAAGCAGAAAAGGGGGAAACATACAAACTCTTATATGGCAGCAGTGCTCTGAGACCACAACAGAGTATGGGGGCAGGGGTGGGGGGTGGCAGACTGGAACTTCAAGATCCTTCTCATTCCTACCTAGTAGCAGGGCCCTAGGGCTGCAAGGGAGCAGAGAAGTAGAACTGAAGCCACAGCAACTTACTCACTCCCACTTGGCAGCAGAGTGCTTGAGGTAGTAGAGCCCGGAGTAGAGAAACAGGAGAGCAGGGACCTGCCAAGCCCATGAAACAACTGGTAGCATGGGGTGCTGAATAGAGATGGACAAAATGGCTACAAACCTTCCCAGAGCAAGTTAGCTAGACCACCTCCTTGACAGGCATACTGTGAGGAACAAGGGTAACCAGTCCTACTCCAAAAGCTATAGAAAAATACTCTACAAACTCAGGAGAAGTTTGTCCTCTACCGTAGGAACAGAGAAGAACTTCAAAGGATAGCTAAGGTAATGAAGGTGGGGGAGGGGGAGGGATACAACTAGAAAAAAAGAACACAAAAAAAAGTCCAAACTACTCTGACCTTAAAAAGCTACTTCAGTTTCGGGGAAGACCAAAATGTGAGGACAAAAATGTTAAAAAGGAAACATGTCATCCTCAAAGGAAAGTGTGAAAGGATTTCAGGCCTCAAAAGAAGCCCTGGAAGAACATGAATAGATGTTAAAAAACCAAATTATAAGAGAATTGACAAAAAAAACTCAACAGCAGGGGGGAAAATTTTTATTGAAGAAATTAACTCCCCCAAAACTAGAATAGGCCAGAAGGAAAGTGAAGCACAAAAATATCTTGAAGAAAACAATTTTCTAAGGAATAGAATGGACCAAATAGAAATGGAGACAAAAATGAAAAGTAAATAAATTTTAAAAATTTATATTTAATTGAATTAAAAAAAAACTGAAGAAAACAATTCTTTAAATAATAGTATTAGCCAAATGGAAAAGGTAATGCAAAATTCTAAAGAAGAAAATATCATCCAAAAATTAGAATTATATAAAGAAAAGTGAATGAAACGATAAAATATCAGAAAACAGTAAGGCAAATTTTTAAAAATGAAAAAAATCAAAGAAAATCTAAAATACCTTACTGGAAAAATGTCACACTTGGGAAAGAGACCTAGGAGAGAATCTAGGAATCACTGGAACATCTGAAAGAGTATTCCAAAATTTTTAAAAAAGTGTCTAGACACCGTATTAAAAGAAATTCTCATAATAAGCAAAGAAGGAGTTCTACCAAATTCCTTTTGTGACACAAATATGGTACTGATTCCAAAACCAGGCAGGTCAAAAACAGAGAAAGAAAACTATAGACCAATCTCCTTAATGAACATAGATGCAAAAATCTTAAATGAATACTAGCAAAAAGACTAATACAAAAAGTGATCACAAGGGATGATCACGTGGGATTTATACCAGGAATACAAGGATGGTTCAATTTTAGGAAAACCATTCTCATAATTGACCATATCAACAAGCAAAACATCAAAAAACACATGATTATCTCAATAGATGCAGAAAAAGCATTTGACAAAATACAATACTCGTTCCTATTGAAAATACTAGAAAATATAGGAATAGGAGGGCCTTTCATAAGAATAATAAACAGTATCTATCTAAAACCATCAGCAAGTATCATCTGCAATGGGGATAAACTAGAAGCTTTCCCAATAAGATCAGGTGTGAAAAAAGAATGCCCATTATCAATTCTATTATTTAACATTGTACTAGAAACATTAGCTGTAGCAATCAAAGAAGAAAAAGAAATTGAAAGTATTAAAATAGGTAATGAGGAGACCAATCTATCACTCTGCAGATGATATGATGGTCTACTTAAAGAATCCTACAGAATTAACTAAAAAGCTAGTTGAAATAATCAACAACTTCAGAAAAGTTGCAGGATACAAAATAAACCCACATAAATCATCAGCATTTATATATAGCTCCAACCCATTTCAGTAGCAAGTGTTAGAAAGAGAAATTCCATTTAAAATCATCCTTGAAAATATAAAATACTTAGGAATCTATCTGCCAAGACAAACACAAGAAGTATTTGAACACAATTACAAAACACTTTCTGCACAATTAAAACTAGATCTAAATAATTGAAAAAACATGAATTGCTCATGTTTTTAAAAACATGAATTAGCTCATGGGTAGGATGAGCTAACATACTAAAAATGACAATCCTACTCAAACTTATTTATTTATTTAGTGCCATACCCATCAATCTAACCAAGAAATTTTTTACTGAATTAGAAAAAAAAAACCATAACAAAGTTCATTTGGAAGAATAAAAAATAAAGAATATCCAGGGAAATAAATGAGAAAAAAATGTGAAGGAAGGTGGCCTAGCAGTACCAGATCTCAAACTATACTATAAAGCAGTGGTCATCAAAACAACTTGGTACTGACAAAGAGACAGAAAGGAAGATCAGTGGAATAGACTTGACCTTAGGAAGACAGTCTATGATATAACCAAAGACCCCAGCTTTTGGGACCAAAATCCACTATTTGACAAAAATTGCTGGGAAACTTGGAAGACAGTATGGGAGAGATTGGGTTTTTATCAATATCTTACACCCTACACCAAGATAAACTCAGAATGGGTGAATGACATGAATAGACAATTTTCAGATAAAGAAATCAGAAATATTAATAAGCACAAAAGTGTTCTGAATCTCTTGTAATCAGAGGCATGCAAATCAAAACAACTCTGAGGTATCACCTCACACCTAGCAGATTAGCTAACATGACCTCAAAGGAAAGTAACAAATCCTGGAGGGAATGTGGCAAAATTGGGACATTAATGCATTGCTGGTGGAGTTGTGAATTGATCCAACCTTTCTGGAGGGCAATTTGGAACTATACCCAAAGGGCACTAAAAGACTGTCTGCCCTTGCACTGCTGGGTTTATACCCCAAAGAGATAATAAGGAAAAAAACTTGTACAAGAATATTCATAGCTGCGCTCTTTGTGATGGCAAAACATTGGAAAATGAGGGGATGCCCATCAATTGGGGAATGGCTGAACAATTTGTGGTAAATGTTGGTGATGGAATACTATTTTGCTCAAAGAAATAATGTAGTGGAGGAATTCCATGTGAACTGGAACAACCTCCAGGAAGTGATGCAGAAAGAAAGGAGCAGAACCATGAGAACATTGTACACAGAGACTGATAAAGTGTGGTATAATCAAATGTAATGGACTTCTCTATTAGTAGCAATGCAATGATCCAGAATAATCAGAAGGATTTATGTGAAAAAATACTATCCACATTCAGAGGAAAAACTGTGGGAATAGAAACACAAAGAAAAACAACTGCTTGACCATATGGGTCAATGGGGATATGATTGGGGATATAGACTCTAAATGATTACCCTAGTGGAAATGTCAATAATACAGGAACAAGTTTTGATCAAGAACACATGTAAAACCCAGTGGAATTGTGAGCTGGATATGGGAGGGGATGGGGGGAAGTGAGAGAAAGAACATGGTTCTTGCAACCAGGGGAAAATATTCTAAATTGACTAATTAAATAAAATTATTTAAAAAAAAAGAAATCATCAGAAAAAACTACACAAGAGAAGAAAATAGAATTCGAGAGAATCCACCAATCACCTCCTGAAAGAGACCCCTCCCTCCCCCCAAATACCCCAAGACTATTATAGCCCAATTCCAGAGCTCCTCCACTGTAAATACAATATTGCACCCCTAGACTTCATTTCCCAGAATACCTTTCCTTCATCCCCACTTTACATGCTTACCACCCTCTTTCTTTTCTCCCACATGCATGGCTGGGAAAACTGGCTTTGCTTAGGCTTTTACTTTTGTCTTTTTATTCCTTTACTTCAAGTGATTATTAATAAATCTTATAAAATATAATACTTAGAGTTATTTGATATTGATTTTTAATCTTACATTTCTGACCATTCATGAATAAATATAATTCTCAATTTTTTTTAAAGAAAGCCTTTGAGTAAAGAAAAGGGAGTAGATAGATTTTTTCCAAAGCTGAATTTCTCTCCTGCAGCTTCTGGTACCCCATTGCTATTCTTGCTCCTGCTGCTCAAACAGCTTCCATTTGCAGAGAGCCTTATGAGCTCATGCAGCTTATAGCTTTAGGATATCTTTTCTTACTTCTTTTACTGGGGGTTTTAGTATTGATTAGATACATTGCAGTTGATAGCTTGAATAATGCTGTAATTCAGGAGTGAAGATTCAGCTCCCTACACCCCCTTGTCATTTTGGCCTACCCAGTCTCTGGTAGGCCCAATATCGGATTCATCCACACTATGCTCAGTGCATGTATGGGGAACTCCAGAGTTATAACCAAAGGAATATAAATGAATGATGATACTGGGAAGGGGAAGGAACTTTAAAGAGTTTGGAGGTGAATTTTAAGCCTTTTCAGACTCCTTTGTTTTATTGATATTATTGATTATTATTGATATTAACTCTTTCAGTTTTGTTCCCCTTCTAATAGCGAACAAGTCTCTATTGGAATTAGAGAAAAGAACTCTTGAATTCAATGCCTATATCCTATCACGTGTATTGTATTTGCTGATTGTTTGCTTAAAAATTCAATTTTGTTTTTTAAGTTCACTTATTAATCTGATCTAATATTTTCTGTTACACTGAATCATTTTCAGCAACTATGTTTTGACTATTAGCTATATGTGCGGTTACATTGTCTTTATTTGTACCTCCCCTGTGATTGTACTGAAGAAAATATCATTGTAAAAGCCTATAAGCAATTTGCACAAACCTTTTTTTCCATGGCAAAACTATAGGTCCTTATGGATGCTAAGTTTGTCACCAGATTCATTGAGGTCACATGTTGCCTATATGGCCTTTTGTGACTTTTTGCATTTGTTAATTGTCACATAGATGATGATAGATGGACTTCATCAAACTGGTTACAAACTGTATATACAGCCTTTGGAGAATTTAATGAGCTAAATATCTCAATTGATTTTAAGGTGTCTTCAGAAGTAATTTTCAGATATCTAGTAGCATCCCTATCTCTGACTGATCATTTGCCTGCCTCTGAGTTGTTTGTAACAAGAAGTAAGGGTTCATTTGTAGTTGAAGTGAAGTGCGAAGGCACTGTTGTGTTTCCCCATCTCTGCATTTACTAAAGATGTAATGGATGAGACATCTGAAGTTATTTTCACTATTTAGTCCTTGGCTCCATGTTGAAATGAATGGGACATATTGGAGACAGTTCTTTTACACTGTTAAAGTCTCATACCAGATGGAGGGAGTTTGCCCAAGTATCATGGTTACCCAGTAATGGGTTATAATCTCATCTAGGAGGTGGGAAGGATTTTCTTGGGAAGCCTAGTAGCTTCTGAATGTGTTTTTATATTTGTAACTCTTCAGGTTACTCTACCCTTCCACCAGAATGATCTAAATGCTTGGTGACATTTTAGATGCAAAAAAGTTTTCATTGGCAGTACAGAGGTTTGTTGGTTTGTTTTTATTTGTTTGTTTTCTGGACTCCTTTGCCATATTTTGGAATTACAGCAGTAATAGACTTTGTTAAAAACATATCAGCCAAGGTTGAGAGATTGGCTATATCTGTAGAACCTGTGACAAGTATCCAAGAGCTTCATAGTTTTTTTTGTTTGTTTTGTTTTTTAATCTCACACAGGAAGTGGCTATAGCCTCTTGTGAATCCTAATGATAGTAAATTTGTTTGCTATTGTCATTAACTGGGCTATTATAATTTTGGGTAATTTTGGTACTTCTTTAATGTGCATTACCTATTATACTACTGTTTTATAAGGCTGTTACTTGGTAAGAAATATTTGTACTCACATTGTGGATCGTGGCCAAATTAAAAAGGAAATTGATCTCATTTTTGGGGAGAAACCTTTGTATTCTACGTCTCCTTGGCTGACACAGTGTGTCATTGATTGTAAGCTATATACTTTTGATTTTTAAAAAACATTTATTTTTCTTCTTCTTTTCCCTTGTATGTGCAATACAGTGTTTGAGTTTTGTTTTTTCTCTCATTTTTGTCCTTGAAGCACATGTTACCAGTATTAAAATTTTTTGAGTTTGTATTAGGGTAAGTTTAAAATGTTCATTAGCCCTAATGCCAATGTATACCCCAAAGCTTTAGACTATAAAAACAGTGCCATTGATTGTTTAAGAATTATGATACTTTGCTTAATGATTGTGTTTGATTTCAGGAATAGGGAACACAAAAAGAGCCACTGCACAGTGCCAAGGAAGCACAAAGTTAACTTGCATAGTTCCAACTGAGCACATGGTCAAAGAGACCAACCATTCCCAATGGAATGGATAAGATTCTGCACCAAGACAAGAGGACTTGAACTTGCTTAAGGTTTGAGGTTGTGGCTGTTTGACATTTGTCAGAGGCAGGTCTTCCCTGTCCCACAGCACCTCACTTTGGCTGCCATCCTGGCTTCCCTATCCCTGAGAGAAAAGGTAAAATTAGACCATATTTCCCATATGCTGCTGAAATCTAGTCCTTTTTCTTTCTTTCATAGTGTAGAAAATTTTCTGTAGTCCTGGCTGATGATTGTGTATGTGCACAATTGCTACTACAACCTTATGGGACATAAATCACTTTAATTAGACCCTGATTCAAGGAACTGTTATAGGTTTATAGGTTTACTTTTCCTTTTCTTTGAATTTTTACACATCAGACTTTGATATTTTATATTTCATTCAAAAGTTATTTTTTCTCTTTTATTTGGATTTTTGGGGTGTTTTGATTTTCTTTTGGCAATTGATTCATATGCCTCATAACTCAGCCATGTATCCCTGTGTGATCCATGTATTTGTCAACATCCTCCTCAAGGGGGATTGCATTATTAGCCTATAATGCAAAGTTTAAATTCTTTTGAGAGTAATTTTAGGATAAGAAACTTGCTATCTCCCCAAATTAAGAAAGTGAACTGTCTGGAGTAGATGCCATGAAGATGCCTACAGAAACCACACTGCACCAGAATATCCAGAGTGAACTTTGGGATGTGCTGAATTGAATTGTGGGGGTTGAATGAATTTTTTAATGTGCATTCTTATGCCAAAGGGGATTGCCCCCAAATTGTTTTTTTTGTAAATATAACAATCATTGTATTTTGTTCTTTTTCTCTTCTATTTACCTCTTATCCCCTAATTATTATAAGTTCCCTTTATAAACTACAATATTGTATATACCTTTAGTTAAAAGTCTTGAGAGTTATAAGTTTGCTATGTTTAAATGATCCTTTGGGAAGACTAGTCACCCAAAGGATTACAGGGGAGAATGTGTAAATAGAATCTTGTACCTCTGGATTTTATCTCCCAGAATCCCTTTCCCTCATCCCCATGTTATGTGCTTATGTTGTATTGATAAAGTTGTGTACAATTCTGCCCTTTCTCTCTCTTCTCCTGCATGCATGACTAGGAAAGCTGGCTTTATTTAGGCTTTTACTTTTGTCTTTTTATTCCTTTACTTCAAGTGATTATTAATAAGTCTTATAAAACATAATACTTGGAGTATTGGATATTAATTTTTAATCTTACAACACCAAGGGAAAAGTACTACAAGGTTGCCAGAAGGAAACATACAAATTGGAGGAGCTCCAGTCAGGATTACATAGAATCTAGAAGCTTCTGCATTAAAGGAACAGAAAGGATAGAATATAATATTCTAAAAGGCAAAGGATCTAGACCCAGAATTACATAACCAGAAAAACCACGCATAATCCTCCAGGGGAAAAAAATTAACATTTAATGAAATAGAGGAATTTCAGACTTTCCTGACCAAAAAAAAAACAAAAAACCAGAGTTGAAAAGAAAATTTGATGTGCAAATTTGACATTCAAGAGAGGCATTAAAAAATTAACTAAAAACTTGAAGGTTTTGATAAAGTTGTAAAAAGAATGAGAATCCCTGATCCCTTGATTAATTTGGGCTATTTATAAATAATTATAGTAATTATACTTTATAAGGTTATAGAGCAAGCTGAATGTAATGTATTTAGCTGCTTTTATTCTGTAATTTCATATTAGCTGCAGTTTCTATAACTTCCCCTTTTCTGTAACTCACTGTAAATCAGCATGTTGCAATGAGGTATGGCCCCCATCCAACCCCTGCAACCTACTCATAGAGTCCTCTGGGTTGTGCCCTTTCCTAGCATTCACAGAAGGCCTCTACTCTGGAAAACACCTAAGTGTAAGACTTCCTGGGCATGCCTAGAAGGCCTGTTCCATGGAAAATAGAAAACTTACCATATAAGGCATTTCCTCTTTGCCATCTAAGGTGTGAAAGGGGTTGGTTGTGGGAGTGTTTGCTCTCTGGGAGACTAGAAAAGAGGAAGAATTAGAGTATAAAACTGATAGAAAACCCACATTTATTTGTCTTTAAGTGTAAGGCAGCTTAAAGATTCAACTTTGCTGAGAGAAACTAGTGTCTCTTAATAAACCTATTATGGTCTTGGAGTTACTTTTATTTTAGATAGTCTGAAAAATCCACTACAGTTGAATTGAGTAAATTCATACCTGGGAAGGTGATAATTGAAATATTTAAGATACTGTATAAATGGAGGTTTTGAACTTTTGACTTAATTTTCCAGAAGTCCTTGTATTTCCCAGAATTCTCTATAATCTCTCCTGTGTCTCCACATTGGCAGGATCATGTTATTAGTATTTAACTGGTGGTAACTATGCCCATGGGGGCTCTTTGGCATGATGCAGCAAGTATGGTGATAAGCTAAGTGAAATTTTAAATGGGCTAATCAGCCATGGGCATGTGGTTTTATTTTGTATCCTCTTTATTACTTGATTTCTAAAGATCCTTAATAAACCTCATAAAATATAATATTTTTATTATTAGAGATATGATTTTAGATTTTACAATATCTATGATACCTGAGGAAGGAAAAGTACTTAAAGTATGCAAGATATATAAAGTAACTATGATGAGAATTTTATTACTATTAGAGCAATGAAAAGGAATATACATAGAAAGAAGGAAGGAAGCTAAATAAGATGGGCTGATATAAAAAAGTTACAAAAAGAAATGGGAAAGAGAAGCACATGGGAAGAAGATAAAAGGTGAGATAGGAGTTGTAAATTTGCTCTCATTAAGAGGTACATGAATGCAAATACAGTGGAGGAGAATATGGGGTGGTGGTTATGATTGATAGATCAAAATGGGAATAACACCCATACTCAGTCAGCTATAGAAACCTACTTTAACCTATAGGGAAGTGGGAAGTAAAGGATAACAAGAAAAGGGGAAAAATAGACAAAAAGGAAAATGAAGTGGGGGGAGGAAGTTGTTTAAAACAAAACAATTGTGAACAGAGAAAGGCTAAAAGGAGAGAGAGAAGAATAAATAGGGGGAAAATAAGGTGGAGGGAAACACAGCGTAATCAAAACTATAAGTATGAATGGGTTGAACTCACCCATAAAATGGAAAAGAGTAGTAGTATGGATTAAAAACCAGAACTCCATAACACTCTGTCTACAAAACACATATTTAAAATAGGGGGACAAACAAACAGAGTAAAAGTAAGAAGCTGGAGCAAAATCTAATTTGTTTCTGGTAAATTAAAAAAAAAAAAAAGCAAGGCTAGCAACCATGATCTCAAAGTAAAAATAATAATTGGTCTACTCAAAAGAGATATGAAAGAAAATTACATCTTGATAAAAGACAGCAAAATAATGAAAGAATAATGATTAAATAAATATGTACCAAATGGTAAAGTTTACAGATTCCTACAGAAAAAGTTATGTGAGTTACAAGAGGAACTAGATAATGAAAAATTATTAGAGGGAGATCTTAACCTTCTACTCTTAGAAGTAGATAAATCCAACCAAAAAATAAATTCAAAAGAAGTTAAAGAGGGAAATAGAACTTTATAAATTAAATATGATAAACCCTCTAGAGAAAACTGAAAAGAATGAGAGAGGAATACACCTTTTTCTTAGCAGTATATGGCACCTTCACAAAAATTGACAACATAATATCATATAAAAGCCTTGAATCAAAATATATAAAACCATAATTATTAAATGCATACTTTTGGAACCAAAACACACAAAAAAGTATATTCAACAAAGGACAATGGAAAGAAATGCAAAAAATTAGTTGAAAATTAAATAATGTTTTCCTAAAAATGATTGAGTCAAAGAACAAATCATAGAAACAATCAACAATTTCATTAAAATGACACTCAGGAGAAAATATATCAAAATTCATGGAAATGCTTCCAATATATTTTGATATTTGCATTGGGGTTTCCTGGTATTATGTATATGTCTTTGGGGAAGTCGTGTTCATCAGATCACACTATAAATTGCCTGAATATAAAGGCTGGATATACTTGGAGGGCAGGTACCTAAGATACAACAGGTTACTGCAAAGGCAGCATCTAAGCAGAATTGTCCTATTTTTGCCTCCATGAATACCCATTACCCTCCATTCCTTTGAGACTAAAACAGATATTGTAACAATTCCATAAGATCAAAGATTTAGAGCTGAAAGTGATATTATAGGCTATTGACTCCAGTTCTCTCATTTTATAAATGAAGAAACTGCAGCATGGGTAGATCAGTTGACTTGTTTAGGGTAACACAGCTACTAAGTGTCTACGGCTCAATTTGAACTCGTTTTCTTCACTCCAATTTTCTATTCACTGTACTATCTGGCTGTACATTCTCATTTTAAAGGACAGTGAGAATAAATACTATCCTTTTGAAACAGCATGAATTAGACTTCAAAATATAAGTTTGTACTTTCTTCAAAGATAGTTCGTTTTTATGAAAGGAAAACTTGGAGGAGCTACCTTTCATTGGACAGTTCCCCTATTGGGAGATTAAAGGCTTTTTAAAGAATGAGCTCTCAGAGCTATCTCAATATAATGAAATGACCCTAGCTCATGTATTATTAGCTAGTCATCTTGGGAACATGAGGTCCTAGAATTCAATTCAGTGGTATTACTGGTGGCTTGACCAGATATGGAATATTTGGTTTTTATGTTTGAGGTTAAGACTAGGAGAGTACATAGAGACCCCAGTGAAGTCATGGGGCTCTGAAAGTCCCTAATAGTATTTCTGTGACTATAATGTTAGGCTGAACTTGAGCTTCCAAAAAATTTACACCCTTTATACCATAATACCACCATCCTCGTGGCAACAATTATTTATCCATAATGATACTTCCAGACTTCTATCTCTAGAAGCCACCTTTTTTCAGACTGTATTGTACTTTTCAAAAAAGATCATTCACTTGTATGGGCTTCCCACATGATGTTTTGGTTAGGGATCAATAATTTGGCACTAAACTCTGAGGAGGACTTCAAAATAATTAAGGTATTCAATTTTTTCATCACTACCTACCACACACAGGCCAATACAATAAAGGCAAACAAGGGCATCAAACAGGGACTGTTTTATTATACTTCATGCTTAGAGTAAATGGGTCTTTTCCAGAGGTGGAGTCTGCCAAGCACAACACTACTACAGACTCCACCCTCAGGCTTTCTGAAACCTATGGATTCTGCCTAAAGGCATTCCTGGCAGGTAAACCAGAGCTGTAGCAAATGCTGATTTTGCTGGATTGAGAAAAGCACCTGCAAAGAAAGTTCAGGGACCCTGGCAATCATTAAAGTGGACCTAGGAGCAAGGGAGACAACAGAGAGGCTTTTGGAAAACAAAGGCTCTGGTATAGAAACTTGGAAGCTAGGTCTGAGTAGATCAAACATACATCCCTTTATTAAGATTCTCTTAGCTTTAGGTGAGGACTATTCAACATCTTTTCAATAACTGAACACACTGCTATATAAATTAAGATCTTTTGATTGATTTCTTGAAATAATTTATTTTTTCCTTACATAAAGTATGAGAAAATGCAGTGGTGTAGTGGATAAGTTCAGGGCTGAAGTCAGAAAGACTTGAATTCAAATCTGACCTCAGACACTTACTAGCTGTGTGACCATGGTTAAGTCAATTAACCCTGCGTGCCTCAATTTCTTCATCTGTAAAATGCATAAATGGAGATTTTGAACCTTAGACTTCATTCCCCAGGAGTCTCAGGTTAAAAAATCTCCATTTATGCATTTTACAGAGATTATAGGGAATTCTGGGAAATACCAAGGACTTCTGGTGAATGAAGTCTAAGGTTCAAAATCTCCATTTATACAAAGATGATCTGGAGAAGGAAGCAGCAAACCACTCTACTATCTTTGCCACGAAAAACCCAACTGATGTCATGAAGAGTTGGACATGATTGAAAATGACTAAGCAACAACAAGGTATCAGAGTTAAAATGAAATGGGGTAGTCTTGGATCTCACTGCTAAAGAATCATCATCATGATGATCATCATCATCATCAATAGTGTTTTAATGTTAGAAATATTATTTGATCCTCATGACAACCCTAGAAAGTAGGTGCAATTGTAATCCCCCTTTTATAGATGAGGTAGACCACCTAGCTGCCATATTAAAGAATGTTCTTGTCCATGCCTAAGGTCATTTACCAGCACTGTTTTGATTACTGCAGTATATATAGTTCAAGAGCCCTGGCTGTACTGAGTCCCCAAAGCTACCTTTTCTTTATTGACTTGGTTCACTCTTCTATTGAACTATAATTATAATCAAGTGGCTTGAAATTAAACTCATCCATCTATAGTTAGAGTAACCCTCATCACTGGTATATTCAATAGACTTTGCAAATGTGTTTTTCTTGTCATTTAGTTCAAGTCCAAAGAGAATTGTTAGGTTAGAATGACAACTTAATGACAACTTATATATACAAACAGGCATGCTTCCATGCTTTCAAAGATCATATATTTCATTGGCATGAATAGTCTTTCCATAGAAACCGATGGAAACCTCCCCAGGCCTTGGTTGAGTGTCTCCATAAAGTGCTCTGCTACCTCCCCCAAATTTGTCATCTGGTGGTCAGTTTTCTGGTGATGATCCTCTTTGGGCTAATTGTCAGTCCCTAGTAGATCCATATTCAAAATCTTTTCAATTTGTCAGGACTTTCTAAGCTGAGTGAAGTGGTATACTGACTATAATCTCAGCTACTTGGGAGGATGAGACTAGTAGATTCTTTCAATGCATTAATAAACATTTAAGTGGTGTGCTAAGTATTGAAGCCACAAATAAGAAAAAGAGACAATTCCTGCCCTCAATGAGCTTATAGTCTAATAGGGAAGCTGAAAAGGGAGATGGGGAACCTCCTGGTATGGAGACATAATATTCTAAATATAGCCAATTATAGCTGCTGATAGAAAAATGGAATTAGAAGGAAACTTTGTGAGTCTACTATAAAAGGATTTAGTCCTCCAGTCTCTAGTCCTCTAAAATCTGAGGGAAGAGACAAGTGAGGGTGATTTGAGAAGGTTTTGAGTATCAAAACCTTAGTCAATCTGTTTGGTGATGTGATTTCAGGTGATCTCTTGAGTGAGGGAGCTCTGAGCTTCACTGGGCTTATAGGGTATTGACATTAAGCTCAATATTACTTATGGTGAGTCCTTCTTTCCTCCACCCCTACCCTTCCATCACCAGTTTGCCTCAAAAGAGAGTGAAATAGATCAGAAACTCTTAGTAGTGATCTATAGTGGGATCAGCTAGTGAGCTATTCATGCACTCCCAGACCAAATGGGATGTAAAACAACAATAAAAGTACTTGGCAGAGGTTGTGTTATTCTAGTCTGATTTAAGAGAATCCAGGTTGCATTTATGCAAAGATGAAACACTGGTGAAGAATGTTAATAGGAAAAAGTGATAATCATGATAGGGCTAATTATTATTATAACTCATTTTAAGATGGTGGAAGACAAAATCTTTCTCCACCTTCACATCAATTCTTATCTCTGTTTCAAGTGGAAGATGATATGGGCAAAGAGATTGGAGAGGAATTCAATGGTGCATATGAGGTAGATAATGTTAAGGATGCCCTTGCCTCAAGCACACAGCAGTCCTCCACAATAACAATAGCTAACATTTAGAAAGTGCTTCAGAGTTTGAAGAACACTAGCCACATATGATATGATGGTCCAACAAAATGAAAAACCTATTCTCACTTGCCTTTGACGAGATAATGTACAAGAGGGCCAAACCCAGAGATTTTAATTTTATTTGACTTGTGATTCCCAAGTTTCAATTGCTTTGCATGTAAGTCTTTAGATCTAGTTTAGGGATTGGTCTATTCTGGCTATCACCACAGAATTCTGCTTTACCTTGTTCTCCAAAAGTGGCTTGGTCACTCTCTATTCCTCTTCAAGGTGACTTTGTCTTTGCATCTGGTTTAGTGATTTGGGCTGTGATTTAGAGAACATAAGGGGAATTCAGTTTGGCCCAAGACCTACTAGAACAGCTTCACATGGTTTAAATAATGTTCATAGGACTAGAAAATTCAATTCAACAAATAAAACTTGCATTCTTATTTTGGGCAAGAAATATATACAAGGTCCCTGGACACTCAGAACAAAATATTACTCATCAGAATATAACATCTCCAGTCTACAACCAGGGATAAATCTGGCCTTCCACCCACCGTGGTGGCTGTCCTGCCTTCAGGTACAGATATGGAGCATTTCTACAAAGCCCAGCTTTGTCCCGCTTATTTAATAGATTTTAAAAAAAATCATAACTGTTAATTTAATATCCCTGATACACATTCTCCAAGAATCAATTTTTTCGCATTATTTTATTTATTTTAGAATATTTTCCCATGGTTACATGATTTGTGTTTTCTCCCTCCCCTCCTCCCTTCACCCCAAATTAATAAGTACTTAGAGGATCATAGACCTAGAGCCAGCTAGTTTTAGCACACATACCCCTCATTTTTCAGGTTAGAAAAATGAATCTTGAAGAAGCTAACTGATTTACCCATGGCCAGAAAGGTCATAAATGGTGATGCTCACATTCAAACTCAGGTCTTGTAATTCCAGGCCAGCATTCATTTCATTGCATTTTGCTGCCTTATAGACACTCCCTTAAAGATGTCTGGTAATGTAGACCTCACTGCCTTCTAAAGCAGTCCATTTCACTTTTTGAATAAGTTAAATTATTAGGAAGTGTCTCTTGGGGGCAGCTAGGTGACTAATGGATTGAGAGCCAGGCTAGAGATGGAAGGTTCTGGGTTCAAATCTAGCCTTAGATTCTTTTATATATATATATATATATACATGTATATGTATATTACATATATTATACATAAACATGATTTTATATTATATTTATATTTATAAAATATATTTATATTACATGTAATACACTATAATTTTATATATATGTAGCTAAAGTGTCTGATATCTATATTTATATATGTGGCCCTGAGCAAATTACTTAATCTCCATTGTCTAGACATTACCAGTCTTCTGTCTTGGAACTAATACACAGTATTGATTCTAAGATGGAAGGTAAAGGGCTTTAAAAGAAGTATTTTCTTATCCTGAATTGAGATGGAACTCCACAGATCACTTGCTTTTTCTAATTCTGCCTTTAAGAGCCAAGAAAAAGCAAGAAAAAGGATTTTTAAAAATACAGTGGAACCCAGTTTGGTCAGAATTCTGGGATTCCAACTCCAAATCCTGGGTACTTTGTATCTATATCTTACTTCTTCAAGAACTTTACAGTCTGGTTAAGAGCATGCCCTCAGTCTAGAGCAAAATTTCTTAGGCTCTGAGCAGTGCAAGAATTGTTGATATTCACTGAATGAGGAGGGTTGATCACCTGACTAATGCTCAGTTCATAAGTCTAGACCGTGATGACAAACCTATGGCATGGGTGCTAAAGATGGCATGCAGAGCACTCTGTGGGCATATGGCCTCCCTCTGCCACCCCAATAGTTCGTTATTACAAAGGCAGAAGGACTCTGGCAGAGCTGCTCTCCACCATGCCTGATGACTTTTTTATTACATCCCACACCCCTTTGCCCAATGGGAACACTTTCTCCCTCCCCTGTGTGTAGTATGGGGAGTGAGGTATGGTGTGCCTGGCTCCTGGTGGGGAGGTGGAGCATAGCACTAAGTCTGGAGGGTGGGGTGGGGGCAGGACCTGGCATTCCATCTTTAAAAGGTTCACCATCACTGGTCTAGACTATAGTAGGGAGACAAAAGGTGTGTGGAAATAGCAACTACCTTTCAGTGTTGTGAGAATCAAATGAAAGAATGTGTGGTATGGACTTCACAAACTCTTTAAGTGTTGCATAAATTTGGGCTTTTGTCTAATCCAATACATATTTTCCTTAGAGGGGGAAACTGAGACCCAAGTGGATGTAAATAATAAGGAGCAGAAGCAAGATGCAGCCCTCTTGTTGCAGATCCCTGCCTCTCACTGGCTGACAACAGCTTCCTCCAAAGCAAGTGAGAATATCACCCAGTGGGGCATGACTCACTTTGTAGTCAGCAATGTTCCCTTCCCCCACTCATAATTGCTGTGTGCCAGCAGCACCAAGAAGCATCGAGTTGTTTCAGCACAGGGAGGATTTGAGACCAATTATGGCTTTGCATTGGCAGGCCTTTGTGGTGGTAAAAAATAACTCTAATGTGTTCTCACATTCCTAAAAGTATGACTTGAAAAATAAAATATTGCTTAGCAAGGATGTTTCCCTCAGTGTGCTCAGAGGTGTTAGTAACCTTCCAAAAGGCCTGAAACACATAATCTGGGCATAGTTAAAATGACAAAGGAGTTGCCCCTGGGGTTCTATCTCTTAGGGGTCTAGAGGGTGTCTAGTGTTTTCTTTTTTTATTTTTAAATTTATTATTTATTTATAAAATTTCTTTCTTTATAAATTTTGAGTTCCAAAATCTCTTCCTCCCTCCCACCCCTCCCCTATCCATTGAGAAGGCAAAAAAGTGATATTAATTAATTATAAATGTAAAATCATGCAAAACATATTTCCATATTAGACATGTGTCAAAAAAAGCAAGAAAATTATACTTTAATTTGTACCGAGTTCCTTAGTTCTCTCTCTGGAAGTGGAGAACATTTTTTTCACCATGAGTTCTCTAGAATTGTCTTGCATCACTGTTTTCATTACATTCACTGAGTCTTTCACAGTTGATTATCCTAATAACATTGCTGGTATGGAGGACAATGATATCCTGGTTCTACTTATCTCATTTTCTGAAACCACTCCCACATTATTTCTTATAACCAATAATTCTCCAATTGATGAATATTCCCTCAATTTCCAGTTCTTTGCCAGCATAAAAGGAGCTACTATAAGTATTTTGCACATATAAATACTTTTTCTTTTTTCTTTGATCTCTGAGATATAGATCTAGTAGTAGTATGGCTGAGCCAAAGAGTACACACAGTTTTATAGAAGTTTAGAAACAGTTCCAAATTGTTTTATAGAATGGTCGGAACAATTCACAGTTTGACCAAGAGTTTATTAGTGTATCTATTTTTCCTCATCTCTTCCAGCATTTGTCATTTCTAATAAATATAATTAATAGTGCTTTAGAGCATGTTTTCTCATATGGCTATAAAGAGTTTTAATTTCTTCTTCTGAAAATTGCCTGTTCATTTTCTTTGACTTTTTATCAATTGGGGAATGACTTATTCTTATGAAGTTAATTCAGTTCCCTATATATTTGAGAAATGAGACCTTTAGCAGAGAAACTTGCTGTAAAATTTTTTGATATTACTCAATTATCTATGCTAAAAGTACCTTTTAGCAAAATAGTTTCCTTGATTATCTCTTTAATTAGGTTTATCTTTGCTTTTGCTTTTTCTGAGATCATGATTGCTATACCTGCCTTTTTAACTTCAACTAAAGTATAATAGATTCTGCTCCAGCCCTTTATTTTAACTCTGTGATTTCCATTTCAAATATGTCTCTTATAAGTAACATATTCTAGTTTCTAATCATTCTGCCCTCTGTTTTTGTTTTATGGGTGACCTTCCATTTTCACTTCCAATTATGGTTATAACTGTATTTTCTTGAATTCTATTTTCTTTTCTTTATCTTTCTCTCTCCTTTTTTATCTTACTCCTCCTCAGAAGCATATTTTTCTTCTGAGCAATTCCTCTCTCAATCTGTTCTGTTTTTTTTTTTTTTATCATTTATCCTTTCATTCTGTTTCTTATTTCCCTCCTCTATTATTTCCCTATTGGGTAAGATAGATTTCTATATCCTACTGAGTATGTATATATATTCTTTCTTCTTTGATCCAATTCCAATGAGAATGAGGTTCAACAATTGTTGCTAATCCTCCTATTTTCTCCTCCATTATAAAAAGCTTCTAATTTAAAGCCTCTTTTTATCATTTAATTTACCCATTCTACTCTCCCTTCTTCCTTCGCCTAGTACATTCCTTTTTCTCATCCCTATAGTTTTTAGATTAACCTAACATAATTCCCTCACTCCCATGACCTCTCTCAAGGTAGGCTCATTCTAACTGACATAATAATGATAAAGTTCTTAAATGTTACATGTATTATCTTTTCATATAGAAATGTAAACAATTTGATTTTCTTGAGTCTCTTATGATTACTATTTCATGTTTACCTTTTTATGCTCCACTTGAGGTTTGTGTCTATGTTAATTGTTCTATTCAGTTCTGGTCTGCAATATTTATAGGGAAAATGTGTGGTATTGAAGAATAGGGAATACAGAAGGTTTTGTAACAGGAAATGGAGGAGTTGATGAGAGAGAGGGAATATGACTGCCTGTGAGGTAAAAGGAGAGAGATGCCCTTTGCTGAGAGGCTAAATTTTGAAAAATGGAGTTCCCAAGAAATGGGCCACTTATGATAGCCTGAGGGGATGTCTTCTCTATGGATTGATGTTGAAGATACCCCAGAGCAGGTAAGCATGAACCCTCCTGAGGGACAAGCCATCCTCAGACCAAGGTCACCCAGAAGGGGTCCAATAAGGATCATTTATAGTTGAATGGCTGTCCTGAGGTTCAGCTCCCTCTATGTACCCTGAAATGATAGTCCTCTTATCTGACTGTGATTATTTAAATAAAGATAAATGTTAATAAAAAGTTTGGATTGGGGAGGTATCAGGGAAGAGGGAATCAGAATTTCCCTAGATTGGCTTTGAGTCTCTCTCAGCTTTTAATCTGAGGTCAGGCCTCAAGGCTGGTAGAGGGTTTCTTTTATTCCTGTCTATGCTAATCTGTGCTAGTTTTCTTAAGTTCAAAATCTTAGAAGTAGACAGCAAGAGGAAGAAAAGTCCTGACCTTCAGAGCTGGTTGGACCTGTCTCTTTGGGCTGATGCCCCTAAAGACCAGCCTTACAGTCCTAACTTCTACCCTTAAGTCCTTCTGTCCAATGACATGATCACAGGAATCCAGGTAGAGCACACAGTTGGGAAAGATCCAGGAATAGAGGCCCTTCTATCCAGAGAAAGGGAGAAAGGCTCCTTTCAGTTCCAGGGCCAGGAAGCGAGAGAGTCATGAGATCAACTGCCACTCCCAGTTACCCCTCCTCCCACCGTCATTCTTGTTAATATCTTCTCTCTAATATTTCAACTGCTGTTTGTTCCACCTGATTGGCAGAAAGTCTAAAACTTGCATTACTTTTCCTTTCTACAGGTCTCTTCATCAGGAATGCTTGAAAGTACTCCATTTTATTAAAAATACATTTTTTTTCCATTGAAGGATTATACTTAGTTTTTTTCCTTAGCTCATTTGCCTTCTGGAATATCATATTCCAAGTTCACATGGAAGCTACTAAATCTTGTGTGATTTTTAATATGGTTCCACAATATTTGAATTATTTCTTCCTGACTCTGCAGTATTTTTTTTAATTACCTGAAAGCTCAGGAAATTGACTATACTATTCCTGTGAGTTTTCACTTTGGGATCTCATTCAGGAGGTAATTGATAGATTATTTCAACTTCTATTTTATCTTCTAGATCTAAAACATTAGGGATGTTTCCCTTTGTAATTTCTTGAAATATGATGTCAAGTCTCTCTTTTTTAATCACAGGTTTTAGGTAGTCCAATAACTCTTAAATTATCTCTCCTTGATCTATTTTCAAGGTCTTTAGTTTTTCCAATAACATAGTCCACATTTCGTCCTATATTTTAATTCTTTTGATTTTGCTTTATTGTTTCTTGATATCTCACAGAATCACTAGTTTATGATTGCCCAATTCTAGTTTTAAGATTTACTTTCTTCAGTGTATTTTTTACCCCCTTTTCCACTTAGACAGTTCTGCTTTTTATGAATTTCTTTTCTTCAGTGAATTTTTGTGCCTCTTTTATCATGAGATGAATTCTGATTTTTAATATATTATTTTCTTTAATTATTTTTGTGCCTTCTTTTACCAAGTTGTTAATTTTCTTTTCATAATATTTTTTGCATCACTCTCATTTATTTTCCTATATTTTCCTCTACCACTCTCATCTCTTTCTTCAATTCTTCCAGGAATGTTTTTTTTTTGGTAGTTGCTTTCACATTGTTTTCTTCTTCTGAGTTTTTTGTTATGATCTTCCCTGCCACCATAAAAAACTTTTTATGAAGTTCTTTCTTTTTTCTGTTGCTATTTTCCCATTTATCCAGTCTATTTCTTGAACTTGAACTTCATGTGAAAGTTAGGCTCTGCTTCTTTTAAGGTGGTGAGGAACTATCCCAGATTTCAGACTATTTTTGTGCTACTGTTTTTAGGGCTAGTTCTTGTGGTCTGCAAGTTTTCAGTGCTTTCAAAATGATGTGATACTGGGAGAGGTATGGTTACTATTCTCCTGGTCTGTGGTCTAATCTTTACCTAGAAAGGGATTCTGCTCTCTCAGCCACAAATATTCCTCTTTGCCCTGAAATTATGTTAGGTTCCTTATTCTCCTGCAGGCACAAATGTTAGTGCTTCTCTCAACCTTGGAAATATGGCCAGGACCCCTGTTCCCTCATAACTGACCAGAAGCACTTATCTCTGCATTGGTCCTGGGACTCAGAGCTACTTGTGAACAATAGAATTGCCAATCAGTGCCAGTTGCAATCAGTACTGGTAAAAGTTCTCCTATAATCTTTTCCTGATTATTTGTCTGATTCCCTTACTATCAATGGGCTGAGAGTTCTTAAAGCTACTGTTGCTGCTTCTGCCATCTCCAAGGCCCACTGTTGGTAATCTTGTCATGCATGCTCTGCTGCTAGTTCCCATCTTCTTCTGCTGACTTCCTAAATTGTCTTAAGTTGGAAAATATTTCACTCTGATGTTTTGTTGACTTTGCTGCTGCAAAATTTGACTTGAGGAATTATTTTTAAATTTAATAACAATTTACTTCCTCCCCATTACATGTGAAAAAATTTTTTAACATTAAACATTTTTCTGAGTCTTGAATTCTTTTCTTCCCACTGTTCTCTCTGCTTCCCCTGGGATGGTTCACAATCTGATGTAAATTTTACATGTGCAGGCATGCAAAGCATTTTTCCATATTAGTAATTTAATATAAGAAAACTCAAGAAAAAATTAAGAAAGTGAAATCTAGCATATTTTGGTCTTTGATTCAGATTCTATAACTTCTTTCTTTGGATACATATGGTATTTTCCATTATGAGTCCTTTGGGGCTCTTAGGTCATTGTATTGCTGAAAATAGCTAATCATTCACAGTTGTTCATTGTACAATATTTGCTATTACTTTATATGATGTTCTTTTGGTTCTGTTTCCTTCATTCTATATCAGTTCATGTATATCTTTCTAGGTTTTTCTAAAACCATCCTGCGTGTCCTTTCTTATAGCATAATAGTATTGCATTATAATCATATACCACAACTTGACCAGCCATTCTCTCAGTTTTCAATTCTTTCCCACCCCAAAAAGAGCTGATATAAATATTTTTGTACATATAGGAACATTTCCTTTTTTTAAAAAGTTCTTTGAAATATAGACCTAGTAATGGTATTGCTGGGTCAAAGGGTATGCATAGTTTTATAGCACTTTGGGTATAGTTTCAAATTCCTCTCCAGAATTATTAAATCAGTTCACAACTTTGAGGAGTTATTGTAAAGTTGTTTGTAGGGCAACACTAAAAGAGATCAGTTGGGTTGTTGTCTATATTCTATCATTTTGTCTTCACTTTGTGGTAGGGCATTTTTTCTCTCTATCCTTACAGGTTCATCTATCATCTTTTCAGAGGCAAGTAGCACATTTTTTTCAGATAATTCTCATGGTTAGAGTGATTTTTATCATATCAAATCCAAAAATCTGCCTCTTTGCAACTTCCACTCACAGTTCCTATTTCTGTTTCCCCCCACCTCCCCACCCCTGGTCAGGCAATCTAATCTAATCTCTGCTTTATAAAAATACTTAAAAAATTCAAATATATTACCCATATTTCTCCATTAAATCTTCTCTAGATTAAGCATCTAACATTCTTGAGGCAGCTATATGATTATAGTATAGAGTGCTAGACTTGGAGTGTGGGAGACTCATTTTCTTGAGTTCAAATTTAGCCTCAGATACTTACTACCTGTTTGACCTTGGGCAAGTCACTCAACTGTGTTTGCTTTAATTTCCTTATCTGTAAAATGAGCTGGAGAAGGAAATGGAAAATTATTCCAGTATCTTTGCCAAGAAAATCCAAATGGAGTCCCAAAGAATAAAACATGATGAACAACATGAAAAATTCTTTCAATAAATCTACTTAGGACAAAGATTCAAGCTATCATCATCTTGGCACTCTCTTCTTGACATTTTAATCAATATTCTTTCTAAAATTGTGCTCCCAGAGTCCCCTAATTTTACAGATGAAGAAACTGAGGTGTATTAAAGTTAAATTATTTATCCAAGACTATACATGTAGTAAGTAGTAAAGTTTTACTCTTTCTCTTGTTCTAAAGTACTGTATCTATCCTCTCAAGTAAGGAAAAGAGAAATTCAGACCAAAAGAAAACATATCAAAGTCATGATCCTCTATATCTTCTAAGTAGTAAGATATGAAAGTAATATCATTGAATTAGAATATGAGCTTCTTGTGAGCAGGGACTATGGTTTTGCTTTTCTTTGTACCCCTAGCATATAGCACAATGCTTGCAAGGTACATAGTAAGCATTTAATATATGCCTGCTGATAAAATTTACAATCAGAAGACTTAGGTTTGAGTTTTAAATCCTCTTCTGGATATCCCTATTTCTGAGCTTTATTTTCTCCTTTTTTAAAATGGGAATGCTATTAAGTACATTACTTACCTCCCATTTCCCCAGAGCCCTATGGTGAAACCTCTAGATGATGGAGAGGGAACTTGGGTTCTAAAAGGTTATGTCCAAGAAACACAAGCTTAAGCAGGTATCCCTATGATAAGAAAGGCATCAGATAAAGCCCATTT
Source organism: Monodelphis domestica (assembly GCF_027887165.1). Classification (NCBI taxonomy): domain Eukaryota; kingdom Metazoa; phylum Chordata; class Mammalia; order Didelphimorphia; family Didelphidae; genus Monodelphis; species Monodelphis domestica. Next base: position 141,173,971 of record NC_077233.1, on the reverse strand, counting down.
TCTAAGGACTAGACTGATTAAGGGCAGAGAACCCCATCTGAAGCAGTTGAGCAACACACTGAAGACAGCGGAAAGTGGCATGATGGGTTTGAGTAGACCTCAACATGTAATTAATAAAGAAATTTTTAAAAAAACATTGTAAAAAAAGTTACTAAAGAGTCATGATTTTATGACAACAATCATAGCTACTATGGATTTAGAGACTGAGGAGCAGAATTTGAGTCTTGAATTTATGTGACCTTGGGAAAATAATTTAGCCTATCTAAGCCTTAGTTTCCCCAACCTGTAGAAGAAGGGATTTAGACTAGCTTATGTGTAAGGTTCTTATGAACCCTAAATCCTATGACTTTCAAATTCAATTTAGTTTAATGAATTTTTTTTCAGCACCTACTAATGTGCAAGGTAATGTTCTAGGCAATACTGATTCAAGGACAACAATGAAATCATTCTTGTCCTCAAGGAGCTTACATTCTACTGGGTTTTAGGGGAGAGGTTTCAACTTGTTCACAAGTTCACAAGTCAGTAAATAATAAGCATATACACAATAATGTCAAAGGTTTCATCTTATAGGAAAATAGAAGTGGAAACAAATAGAAAACATTGCATGGAGGAAGGTTTGACACTGGGGACATTCTACAGATGAACCTCCACCACAGTGAAGGTACTGGTCATTTATTTATTGCCAAGGTGACATAAAGGGAAAGAACAAAGTTTCCTAATAAAAATAGAATTTTCTCTTCTCTCTGGTTCCTGGTTTTATGTAAGTTTCCACATTGTCACCATAGCAATTTGATAAAACTTTTTCATTTAATGGTCCCTCAGCCATATTTGTCATGTTTGGCCTGAAAGCAGACACTTTTACAGCAAGTACATATGGTGACTGTATCTGAAAATTCACAGAGTAATGGCTGCCAAATGATCTCAGAGTACATTCATAGTTCTTCTCAAATCCATGAGAGGTAGAAACTACCATAGATTATTCTCTCTGACTTCATGATTGAGAGAACTCATGCCTGGAAAGGATTTTTTCTTTATTTTTAGCAGCTCCTATTCATATACATGTTTGGAATAGTGTAAAAAAGCACTGTTTTTAAAAAATCTTTTTTAGTTGTGAATTTAAGAATCGATAAACATGTCAATATATAAAGAACAAGAGACGGCACAAGAAACTGAATTTTTGTTACAAATAAGGGAATAAGAAATAATTCCATTTGCTTGCTTCTGCTTTTTATGTTCTGTCCATTAAAATGTTGTATTAATTCATTTTTATATTTACATAGCTCTCACTACCCATCAATGCCCTCCCTTCAAGAGATTCTTCTTTATAATATATATATATAATCAAAGAAACAAATTCAGTACATCAGCCATGCCTGAGAATGTGATCTCATTTCCCCTCTAATTTAACACCTCTATGTCAATAAAACAACAAGCATTTTTTTTAAAACCCTTACCTTCCGTCTTGGGGTCAATACTGTGTATTGGCTCCAAGGCAGAATAGTGGTAAGGGCTAGGCAATAGGGGTAAAATGACTTGCCCAGGATCACACAGCAGGAAGTGTCTGAGGCCAGATTTGAACATAGGACCTTTCGTCTCTAGGCCTGTCTCTCAATCCACTGAGCTACCCAGCTGCCAAACAATAAGCATTTTTAAAAAAAATTAATCAGCATTTATTAAACACTTTCTATAAACCCATCACTGTACTCAATCTTGAGGGTATAAAGGTAAAACAAAGGCTAATCCCTGAATGGAAGGAACATTGCCTTCCTCTAGTATATTGCATTTATTGTGTATGTATGGCAGGCAACAAATGTGGTCTACATTTGTGTGAGGTGTTCTTTCATAATAACCAGGAGAAGGTTTGTATTTTATAGAATTGAACTAGCTCAACAAATGCATGCAGTCTTTTAGGAACTTTCAGAGGGGAGAAATTCTTATGAAATGCAGATCATAGAATCAAAATTAGCCTCTATCACCTTCTCTGTCCTTCATTTAATACTCATATTCTTATTTCTGATTGATATTTAGATCCTCTTCAAAATAACATTTAACTAAACAAATGCATTAAAAAGACAATGTGCAGAACCACAAACTCCACATTGTTTACAATTTGCTTAATTATATGTATACTAATATAAACATCCTCTGCTTTTCTCTTGATTTTGTGGCTATTATTATTTTTTAATGTAAACATGGTATGTATTATTCTGTTTTCTTCTCTTTTTATCTCTTCATATGTTTCTCTTACTTTCATTATATTTCCAATATTTGTCATTTCAATGACAATACAAACCATTAAATTAAAATATTGAAATCTAGGCAGCCATTTCTCCCATTCATTTTATCTGAGTTATTTCCCATTATTTTGACATAACAAATAAAGTTTCCATAAATGTTTTCATACATACACATTTTTTTACCCTCAAAATAATGGGATCTTTAAGTCTGAGCATGAAAGCTTTACAGTTCTTGATGCTTATTTCCATCTTGTTTTCTAAAATAAAAATCACAGCTGCTCTAGCAATGTAATTTTTGCCCCATTTCACTATGTTCACATCAGCATTTAATTTGATCACTTTAACCCAACTGATTCTCAATTAAAATAAATTAACAGAACCATATACAGTTAGATTCATTCTTAGGAAGCAGACACAATCTGTTGCCAGGACCATACTCTTTCCAAAACAAGTAATTCCAGGTTGGTCATAACCAAGGAAACTTTTATACCAGTGCCACAACACCTCAGGGATGTAGAATTACCTCCATAGCCTGATGAGTGTTAAGGTAAGAACTTAGCAGAATATTTATGCTCTCTAAGCCATTGTTATCCTACCAGGAACTATTTTTAGATCATGTATATGCTCAGGCTTAGATCTACTATTAAACTCATGGAGGTGTGTGGGAGCTCTTTAGATACTGATTTTATTTAACTTATCTAAGTTTTTATTTATCTCCTTAACATCATATTTATTTTTTTATTATTTTTATTTTTTTAAACCCTTACCTTCCGTCTTGGAGTCAGTATTGTGTATTGGCTCCAAGGCAGAAGACTGGTAAGGGCTAGACAATAAGGATTAAGTGACTTGCCCAGGGTCACACAGCTGGGAAGTGTCTGAGGTCACATTTGAACCCAGGACCTCCCGTCTCTAGGCATGACTATCAAACCACTGAGACACCCAGCTGTCCCCATCATATTTATTTTTAATCTAGTTCTGAGAGAAGAAAATTAAAGTCCATTGCTCTGACTATTTTGTTATATATTTCAATCTGTATTTCATTTAGTTTTTCCTTTAAAAATCTGGGTACTATAACACTTGGTGCATATAGGTCCAATATTGATGTTTCATTATCCATAGTAATTCCACCCTCCCCCCAATATAATATAGTTACCCTGTTTGTCCCTTTTAGTTATATCCATTTTAGTTCTAACTCTGACAGAGATCATGTATTTTATTTCTTTGGATCAGCTGAGGCTTGTTATAATCTGCTCCAGCCCCTCATCTCACTCTATGTCTCTCATTTTCAGTGTGTTTCTTATAAGTAGCACCTTGTGAGATCCTGGTTTTTAATCCTTTCTGGAATTCATTTTCTTCCCATGTGTTAATTCATCCCATTACCATCAATGTCATAGTTACTAATTGTATATTTCCACCTACTCCATTCCTCCTCATTTTATGGCCTCTTCTTCCTTTTCTCCTTGTTATATCTCTCCTCAGATCTCCAAATTCTTTTGAATAATAACTCCCATTCACAGCACTTCCTAAAAATCCTCCCTTATCCTGTCCCCTTTCCCTCCTAGTTCCAAATTGGTCCACATTTCCAACAGTCACTCCCTTATCCTTTTCCTCTTCTCATTTAAATCTTATTCTATCCACCTTTCTAAAATCCCTTCCTTATCCTCCAATTCTACTACTTTCTACTAATTCCTGATTCCCTAATCACTTTACCTTAAACCCCTCTACATCTTGATGTGTACTCCCCTCTAGTAATCCCTTCCTTACCTCTCTTTTCTTATCCCCTTGTCCTCCTTTCTCTTAACCCACATTTCCTTCTCTTATTCATTCAGTCCCCCAAGGGGACTCCCAGTCCCTCTCTTATTGATTCCCTTTTCCTCCTGTTTCTCTCCATATTAAGAAAAATTTTATCCTTTTAATTGTGTATCCAAGTCTGATTAGAGTTTGGATCTAGTCCTTTCACCCTTCCATCCTCTTGTCCCCTGCTCCATGGCAGTTCCTCCACTCATTCCTCATCAATATGAGTGCCATTCCAACTTGCCTCCTCCTAGTCTCATTCTATTACATTCCCCCAACCTAATGTCTTTCATTCATACATGCCTCTTCAAAATACCCAGGGAATGATGCCATTTCTAGGGGCCATAGATGACATTTTCCCATACCAGAATCAAATAATTTGACCCTTTGAGTTGCTTATGATTAGTCTTTCATTCTCTTTTTATGTTTCATGTAAATCAATTTTTCTGCTGACATCTGTTTTTTTTTTCACCAGTAATATCTGAAATTCCTTTAGTTCATTAAATATACAAAAATTTCCATTTTATAAATTTGCTTATATATGTTGGCTATGTTATTCTTGGTTGTAACAAGTTCTTTAGCTCTGTGTAATACAATATTCCATTTCCTTCATTCTTTTAATGTTGTGGTTGCTTAGTCTTATATTATTCTGACTGTAACTCCATGGTATTTAATTTCCCCCCCTCTTGTTGCTTGTAGTATTTTCTCATATTCTCAAAGCTATGGAACTTAGCAAAGATGCTCCTGTGAATTTTCATCATTGGGTGTTGTTAAGGTGGCAAATAGTGAATTCTTTCAATTTCCAATTCACTTTCTGTTTCTAGAAATTCTAGGAAGTTTTCCTTGGTGATTTCTTGGAGTATGATGTCTAAAATCTATTTTTGATTGTAACTTTCCAATTATATGTATTCTTATGTTGTCTCTCTGTCTATTTTCCAGGTCAATTGATTCTTGATAAGATGTTTCATATTCTCTACTGTTATTTCATTCTTTTGATTTTGCTTTATTACCTCTTATTGCCTTAGGAAATCATTAACTTCCCCTTGTCCAATTCTTGTTCTCTACATTATTTTCTTCTGTAAGTTCCTGAATCTCTTTTTCCATTTGAGTGATCTTTCATAATTTTTTTGATTTTCTTCCATTGCTTGGATTTTTTTCTAATTTTTTTCTTAACCTCTCTCATTTGATTTTTGAGGTTTTTTTTTTAAATTCTTTCATATCTCTTGGGGGTGGGATGGGAAAAAGCCAAGATAGTGGAGCAGAATAAGGGAAAGTTTGAAACATCATGGGAATTTTCTCCTGCAAGCCTTAAAATAATATCTAAAAATGAATACTAGAGTGAAAGAATAAAGAAGGGGATAGGGTGAAACAAATTCCATGCAGAGAACAACTTGAAATGTAGGCAGAGCATCTGGTTCACTGGGATGAGAGGGGAACACTGTCATCAGGCAGCTACACCAAGGAGTATGGCACAAACTAATAGCAAGTCCCCTTATCCTACATCTGTTATTCTAAGTTCTAAACCTGGTCCCAAGCAAGCATCTGAACCATGAGACCCTGTCTAAGCCAATATCAGTGCAAACCCCTTCACAACATAGTTCTAAGCCCCAGTCCAAGCTTATCATGAAGATTTGAATCCAAGTTTGAGGAAGTCTGCTTGGCTCTACTGGTATGTGTAAGTTCAGAGAGAGACCTGGATCCCCAAGGCAAGACAGTCCCCAGGGTGCTGGCATGTGAGAGCCCAGACTTAGCTAGTCCTTATCAAAGCTCAAGGGAAGTTATAAAACCCTGGGCAAGATATTCCATCAGGTACATGACATAATTAAGCCCAAAGTGAGACCAAAAGCCCCTGGCCAAGCCTGAGGCTAGACTTCTCAGTTTGTCCATAGCTCACAGTTCTCTGAGCTCTGCAAGCTATAAGCAGTGTCAAAAAATGAATGAATCAGTAGTGGGAGGTGGCTTTCAGATCTCACAGCCCACAGGCCATAATGCCACATTGGAAGAATTGAAACTTGCAGAAATAGAGCTAAGGGTAGCATCAAGGAAGAACTAAAGTTTAAGAGAATGTCCTCTCTTCCCTGAGAACAAAGCCCACATTTAAGATAAAAGTCAAAGTCAAGAAAATGGCTGAGAAAATGAGAAAACGTTAAAAAAAAAACACAACTAAGGAAGATTTTTATGGAGGCAAAAGAACAAAGTATAAAGAAGAGGACAAGTGAAAGCAAAGCAAAGACACCCAGCTCTTCAAAAAATATATGAATTGGTCTTGGATTCTGGAAGAGCTAAAAAGGGGTTTCAAAATCAATTAAAAGAGGCAGAGGAAGAATGGGAAAGAGAAATAAAAGCAATGCAAGAAGAAATGGGCCAAATGTAAAAGGAGGCTACAAAGCTCATGGAAGAAAATCATTTCTTAAAATTAGAATTGGGGAACTAAAAGTTAATGACTTCATGAGACATCAAGGAACAATAAAACAATGTTAAAGAATGAAAAAAAGAAACCAGAAGAAAATATGAAATATCTCACTGAGAAAACAATTCACCTGGAAAGTAGATCTAGGAGAGACAATTTAAGAATTACTGGACAACCCAAAAACCATGATAAAAAAAAATAAAGGTCTGAACATCATAATACAAGAATTTATCAAATAAAAATACCCTGATATTCTTGAAGAAGAGAGTAAAATAGAAATGGAAAGAACTCACATGTCATCTTCATAAATAAATCCCTAAATGAGAAGTCCCAAGAATATTTTAGCTACATTCAAGAGATCCCATGTCAAGGAGAAAACACTTCTAGCAGCCAGAAAGAAACAATTTAACTACCATGGAGTTCTATTCAGGATTATATAAGACTTAGCAGACTCCACATTAAAGGATCAAAAGGTGTGGAATCTTATGTTCTTGAAGGTGAAAAGTTTACAACCCAGAATCACCTCTCCAACAAAACTGAGAATATTCTTTTGGGGAAAAAAATGGTCATTTTAAAAAGTAGATTTCCAAGTTTTCCTGATGAAAAGATTAGATCTAAACAGAAAATTTAATGTTCAAACAAAATCCAAGTGAATCCTAAAAAAAGCAAATAAGAAAGAGTAATTTAAGGGACTCAATAAGGTGGAACTGTATGCATTCCTATATGGAAAGAGGATATTTTGAATTTTTAAAAGTTTTTAATGAATATTAGAGCAGTTAGAAGGCATTTACACAGACAGAGGAGTGGATAAACTGATTAAGATGACATTATATGCAAAAAATAAATTGAGGTTAAAAAGAGGATTGCACTGAGAGAAAATGGGAGGAAGAGGTGGAATGGGCTAAATAATCTCACCAAAAGAGATGTGAAAAACTATTACAGTGGAACTGAGGATGAGGATGGTGATGGCAACACTTAAAATTTACATCATAACTGGCTCAGAGAGGGAATAACAGCCATCCTCATTTGGGTATAGAATCTTATCTTAACATATCAATAAGTAGGAGGGGAATAAGACAAAGGTGGGGTTGACAGAAGGAAGGGAGAAGTAAAGAGGGTGATTAAAACACCTCTGAGGATGGACAGAGTAAAAGGGAAAAAGAAGAGGATTAAAAAAGGAACTCAAGATGGAGAGGAATACACAGTTGGTAATCATAACTGTGAATGGGAATGGGAAGAACTCACCCACAAAATAGAAGTGTTTAAGAGAATGGATTAAAAACCAGAATTTTACTATATATTGTTTACTAGAATCACATTTTAGTAGGGAGATACATATATATAGTAAAGGTAAGGGCTAGAGCAGAATTTATTGTGCATCATCTGAAGTAAAAAAAGCAGGAGTAGCAATCATGATCTCAGACAAAGCTAAAGCAAAAAACAGATATAAGAATATTACAACTTGCTAAAAGATACTACAAGCAATAAAGTAATGTCAATACTAAACATATATGCACCAAATAGTATAACTTCCATATTTCTAAAGGAGAATTAAATGGGCTTAAGTATGAAATAGTAAAATTATATTAGTGAGTGACCATGACTTTCCCCTTTCAGATCTAGGTGAATCAAATAAAAAAAGAAACAAAAAAGAAATAAAGAAACAAAATTTTAGAAAAGTTATAATTAATACATCACTGAAGAGAATTGAATGGGAATAGAAAGTAATGTACCTTATTTACAGCAGTACATGGCTCCTACATGAAAATTGACCGTGTATGAATGCATAAAAACTTCACAACCAAATGCAGAAAAGCATAAATAATAAATGCATACTTTTCAGATCAGAATTCAATAAAAAACTATAATCCGTAAAATTAATTGGAAAATAAATATTGCCAAAAAAGGTGGGGTTAAGTAACAACTTATAGAAACAATCAATGATTTTCATTAATGAGAATGACAATGCAAAGAAAACATATCAAATTTATGGGCTATAACCAAAGAAGTACTTAGGGCAAATTTTATATCTCTAAACACTAACATCAATAGAAGAGAGACAAAGTAGATCAATGAATTGGGCATGCCACTAAAAATAAATTAGAAAAAGAACAAAGTAGAAAAAAGCCCTCAATTAAAGACTAAATTGGAATTTTAAAAATTAAAGGGGAAATTAATAAAATTGAAAGTAAGGGAACCATTGAACTAATAAATTATACTAAGAGTAGGCTTTATGAGAAACAAAAACAAATAAAATAGATAGAGCATTGGTTAATTTGCTTTTAAAAAGGAAAGATTAAAATCAAATAATCAATTCCAAAAATTAAAAGGGTAAACTCACCACCAACAAAGAAGAAACATCTACTTGTCAAGACAAACCCAAGATTTATATGAACACAATTACAAAACAATTTTCAAGTAAAATATTAACAAATGGAAAAATATTATTTGCTCATGGCTAGGCTGAGTTAATATAATGAAAATGACAATTCGACCTCAATTAATTTGTTTATTCAGTGCCATATCAATCTAACTACCAAATAATTATTTTACAGAACTAGAGAAAATAACAAAATTCATCTGGAAGAATAAAAGGTCAAGAATATCAGGGGAACTAATGAAAAAAAATGTGAAAGAAGTTGGCCTCATAGTACCATTATCCTCTTGTGTTTTCAGTTCCACCATAACTATTTTTCTACATGAGTTCTTTCCTTTGTTCTTAATTGATTTTTGACTTATTGGTTAAAGGATATATATTGTTCAATGACTTCATAGATGTAGTTCCAAATTGTTTCCCAGAACAGTTGAATCAATCTACAATTCTACTAGGCAATCAATCAATCAATCAATCATTTAAAAAAATTGTTAAGGGGCAGCTGGGTAGCTCAGTGGATTCAGAGTCAGGCCTAGAGATGGGAGGTCCTAGGTTCAAATCTGGCCTCAGACATTTCCCAGCTGCATGACCCTGGGCAAATCACTTAACCCCCATTGCCTAGCCCTTACCACTCTTCTGCATTGGAACCAATACACAGTATTGATTCCAAGATGGAAGGTAAGGGTTTCTATAAAAATAAAATTATTAAGTGCTTACTATGTTCCAGACACTAAGCATTGGAGATTCAAAGAATGGTAAAAATTATCTTTGGTCTTAAGAAGTTAACATTTTAATAAAGGAGATAATATGTAAATAACTAGGAAATACAAAACTTTTATTGTGCAGGTGAGAGGTATTCCCAAAGGGGGAGGCAATAGAAGCTTGGAATGGGAGACAGGGGTAGAGAGGTGAAGAAATGTCTAGGAAAGAACTCCTGTGGATGATGGGATTTGAACTGTGACTTGATGGAAGATAGAGTAATTATGAGGTTGAATTAAGGAGGAAAAGCAGTGGAGGCACGAAGAACAGCCTATGCAAAAATACAAAGAAGAACTATGGTCACCTTTTAGGATCAACTGTACATTAATATGTATGTACCCCTACGACCCCTCCAACAATTGCTATTACCTTTTTGTATTATCTTTGCCAACCTGATGAGTTTGAGGTCAAATGTCAGAGTAATTTTAATGTGCATTTCTCATATTGTTAGTGATTTGGAACATTTTATCGTACTTTGTTTTACATTTCTTCAATTGCCATATGCCTATTAATATCCATTGACCATTTATTGGAGGATGGGATTAGTTCTTCTATATCTGTGTAGCTTCTTTGCATATGTTGGATATCAGACTTTTATCAGTGAAATTTTCTATGAAAATTAGTTTTCCAGATAACTGTTTCCCTTCTAGTTCTAACTACATTTATTTTGTTGTATATCACATATTATATGATTCTGTGAGATGATATCCTAATATGATTCACACTGCCCAACTGGGTCCCTAGAGTTTGGATAATCTTCCCCATTCAGTTCTAGGTGGCAATGCTGTGGGGTTGGGTGATAATTCTAATGCTCTCACTCCAACATTGGTCACTAGTGATCACTGCCTCAATATAATTTGCTAATTCCAATTAACATTTCCCCAAACCATTTAGCCAATATGTAGGTCAGAATACAAAAAGAACAGGAAAATGGTCCCTTCTCCCAAAGATTTCACATGCTAATAGAGGAAACAATATATATAGGAAATTTGAGCAGCAAGTCAGATGGAAAGGTCTCAACATTCCCACGATACAACAACAAAGCAAACTGAAATACATTTTTCATTCATGGACTTTGTCTTAAAGGACAAGAAGGACTTGAAGAAATGAAGAAGAAAGTCCATGCATCTTAGGTATGAGAGACAGCACAAATAAAGACATAGATGAGGAAAGGGCAGAAAAAGTAGTAGGGATGCAATTTAATTGATTGGATTGTGGAATTTCAAAAATTTCTGTGAGGTTGATTTGAACAAGTAAGGTTGGTGCCCAAACATGTAAGACCTTGAATAATAGCAGAGATGTTCTTATTCTGTTCAGGCATCAGTGGAGAGTCATTCCCAGAACTGGAAAAAAAAAATGGAACCTTAGGCAAATTCCTTATGTCCACTCTACCTGACCCTCAGATATAAGGTAATGCTTAAAGACAAGAACATTGAGTATTAGGCCTTACACCGAGCTGAATATATGCTCAAGTTGGGAGATAATCTATTAGTGTGTCCTTTCCCTTGCTTTCTTTGGTACAAGGTATGAGTTTAGTATAGCCTCTGGCAATCAAATATATGGACTCATCTATCCAACCCCACCCCAAGACATAGAACCAATGTCACTTGCTGTCATCCCAGGATTTTAGAAGATAGAGGCCCCAATAAGCTGGTAATTATGGTTAACGGATTTTTATCTCCTACTGTTTTACTACCAATGGTTCTTAATCAAAGGATCCCAAGGAGAAATCCCTTTATTTTGCTACCTCTATCTTTTCTCATCCTCAGTGGACTCAATTCTCCTATTCCTCTTTTTATGCCCCTATCTGATCTGTTTCCATTATGACCTCTGGAATCTCCATTCAAATATTAACATTTTTTTCATCCTTGATCTCTTCATTCCATTTTCTTACAGGATTCATGTAAATATAACATTTACCAGTAGTCACTGCAATCCTGACTATGATCTCCTACCTTAGTTGTTACTTCTGTCATTTCTCTTAACACATGGGCCAAGAGGAAGAGTTTGTATGTCTCAGTTCATTTCCTTTGAACCTCTTCTCTTGTTTTGCTCTCACTCTCCCAAAGAGATTTCATTAGCTTCCATTGGTTCAAATCTCAACTCCATGAAATTCGTTGTTTTGTGGATTTCCAGGGTCAAAGAATTAATCACCACAGTGGCCAATCTACTGCTGATTAGACTCTCTATTTTTAATGAGGTGAATTCACAGGAAAAAGATGTCAAAATGATATTCAAATGCTTTTTTCACAATGGCAAAACTTGACATGGTTTCACAACCCTACCATAGCCACTAGCAATATAGGACTAACTCTTTCCATGACAGGGAATCAAGGTGGTGTGCTGAGATCCATCGAAGACCACACTGTTTGACACAGTCACACATGGAAACTGGGGATTGCAAAGCAACCCCCAGGAAGGGTGGAAACAACCACTGAAACCCCACTAAGTGACTTTCCTTATTAACATCCCTTTATTATTGGAATTGCTATGATTATTATTCTTAGTTATACCCAGGAAAAATAGATGAGAAAAACATGCTTGAAGTTCTTTCCCCCTAGAATATTACCTGGAGATCCCACTTTCAAAAATAAACCTAAGGATTCTTATATACCCACTTAGACAGGACCCTCTTTTCTAGGCATAAAAACTTCTGGCTAATCTGTGCTCTGAATTTCCCAACCTATGTCTGGGTCATGTTGATTCTACCATCTGACCTTGCACTTAGCAACAATGTTTTGTTGACTGTTTCCTTAGGCTTGGAGTCTGTTGTTAGGTTCTATGGAAACATATATGTTGAGAATGAAATTGTGTGCCAGAAAAGCATGTACTAACTGAAGCTATAAAATAAATGCAAACTCCATGCAATGGAAGAACACTGAGTGATGCCTAAGCACAGACCTGAGCACTCAGTCATCTCTCACCTCCTATTCACCTGACAGCTCCACTTTGGTAGACATCAGGCTTGGCTTTCAAAAGTGGTGGATCTTCATGCAGGATTTCCAAATCTGTATATCCATTGTATTTCTGCTGTAAAACCTGTATATCTCCTGTAAAAACCAACTTTGATTATACAATTGTTGAGTGTAGGTATTTTTCTTGGCTCAAACCCAAGTCTTAATTGAGTGGTCAAGTGTTTTACATCAGTTCATAGGATAATGAGATCATAGATTTAGATTTAGGAGAGACCTTGATACATCTAGTCTATATATCTTTTTAGTGGCAGTTAGTTGGTGTGGTAGATAGAGCACTGAGCTTAGAGTTAGAAAAACCTAAGTTCAAATATGTACTTAGACACTTATTAGCTACTGGGAGATTTTAACGCTGTGTTGGCCAGGACCATGAAAGATGGGAAGGAGTGCTCGGCAAACACAGCGTGGGCAAAATGAACAACAACAGCCTACTGCTACTCAGCAAATGCTCAGAGTTCAAACTCACCATCACGAACACTGTGTTTAGAATGATGAACAAATATAAAACAATGTAGATGCATCCATGATCAAAACAGTGGCATCTCATTGACTACATCATTGTACACCAGAGAGACATCCAGGACGTACAGATTACCAGAGCTATGAGAAGAGCTGAATGCTGGACAGACCACCAATTGGTTAGAGCAACTCTTCAAATACGTATTGCGTCTCATCATCCAAAACGCGCCCAGACAGTCTGCGCATTTTATAACGTGAGTTGTCTCAGAGATCCATTTTATCTGCAAACATTCCAGTTCTGCCTGGACTACAAGTTATCTGTCAAAAGACCACTCACTGGAAGTCCAACCGAGAAATGGAACCAGTTCAGAGACGCGGTGACGGAAACATCAAAGGCAGTCGTAGGCCCCAAGCAATGCAACCACCAGGACTGGTTCAATGAGAACAACACTGCTATTGAAGATTTGTTGAACAAAAAGAACAAAGCCTTTATGGAATGGCAAAATAATCCAAACTCTGCTCCTAAAAAGAATAGATTCAAATCTCTCCAAGCTACGGCGCAGTGTGAGATCAGGAAGATGCAAGACCAATGGTGGGGAAAAAAGGCAGAAGAAATCCAGTGCTTTGCTGATATGAAAAACTACAAACAATTTTTCAGTGCCCTTAAGACTGTCTATGGGCCATTAAAACCCGCCACCGCCCCCCTTACTATCCTCTGACGGTGACACTCTCATAAAAGATAAAAAAGGCATCAGCAACAGGTAGAAAGAACACTTCAGTCAGCTTCTCAACCGACCCTCTTCAGTTGACCAAAGCTCCCTTGACCAGATCCCCCAAAACTGCACCATTGAACAACTTGACCTCCCTCCTTCAATAGAGGAAGTCCAAAAAGCCATTAAACAAATGAGTGCAGGCAAGGCACCTGGTAAAGATGGGATCCCAACTGAGGTGTACAAGGCCTTAAATGGAAAGGCAATCCAGGCATTCCACATAGTGCTGACCAGTGTATGGGAAGAGGAAGACATGCCCCCAGAACTCAGAGATGCCTCCATCGTAGCCCTATACAAGAACAAAGGCGCATGAGCAGCCTGTGACAAATACAGAGGCATCTCACTACTCTCCACTGCTGGAAAGATCCTCGCCTGTGTTATACTCAACAGACTCTTGTCATCTGTCTCAGAGCAGAACCTGCCTGAATCACAATGTGGTTTCCGACCAGATCGCAGCACCATCGACATGGTCTTCACGGTGAGGCAAATGCAGGAAAAATGACTTGAGCAGAACCTGAGTCTCTACATTGTCTTCATAGACCTAACTAAGGTCTTTGACACAGTAAACAGGGATGCATTGTGGGTGATCCTTAGCAAGTTTGGTTGCCCAGCAAAATTCATCAAACTGATCCAGCTCTTTCATGTCAATATGACAGGGGAAGTCCTATCTGGTGGAGAGACTTCCGATCGCTTCAACATCTCCAATGGCATGAAACAAGGCTGCATCCTTGCTCCAGTACTATTCAACCTATACTTCACTCAAGTAATATGACGTGCTGTGATGGATCTAGACCTGGGCGTTTATATCAAATACCATCTGGATGGCTCACTATTCGACCTTTGCCACCTGACTGCAAAAACAAAGACAATAGAGAAACTCATCCTGGAAGCTCTCTTCGCAGATGACTGTGCTCTCATGGCCCACCAAGAAAATCATCTCCAAACCATTGTGGACAGGTTCTCCACTGCAACAAAACTGTTTGGCCTGACTATCAGCCTCAACAAAACAGAGGTGCTGTTCCAAACCACACCAGGGAGGCTAACTAACCAGCAGTGCATTACAATCGATGGCACGCAGCTTTCCAATGTCAGCACTTTCAAGTACCTGGGCAGCACCATCACCAACGATCGGTCCCTAGACCATGAGATCAATGCCAGGATCCAAAAGGCCAGCCAGGCACTTGGGCGGCTGCTCTCCAAAGTCCTCCAACACAGCGGTGTAAGCCCTGCGACGAAAGTCAAAGTGTACAACACAGTGGTCCTCAGCTTGCTCCTATACGGTTGTGAGAGATGGACACTGTACCGGAAGCACAAGAAACAGTAGGAGCAATTCCATCAACGCTCCCTCCGGTCAATCATGAGGATCCAATGGCAAGACCAAATCACCAATCAGGAAGTCCTCGACAGAGCCAACTCCACCAGCATCGAAGTCATGGTCCTCAAAATCCAGCTACAATGGTCTGGACACGTCATCCGCATGGACCCACAGCGAATACCAAGACAGGTATTCTATGGTGAACTGTCAGCTGGACTCAGGAAGCTAGGTCAGCCAAAGAAAAAATACAAGGATCAGCTAAAGTCCAACTTGAAGTGGGCTGGCATTATACCAAAGCAACTAGAACTTGCTGCCTCTGTCAGAAGCAGCTGGCATATCCACATCAGTCATGCTGCTGCCACCTTTGAAGATGAACAACGTCAACGTCTTGCCACTGTGCATGAACACCAACACCAGGCAATGACCATACCTCCTGTAACAACTGGCGTCCCATGCACCATGTGCCACAAACTTTGTGCCTCAGTTTTTGGACTTCAAAGTCATATGAGGGTACACCATAGATGAAAACGCACAAAGACAATCGTCATTCTCGGTTACTGAGAGACTACTACTAAAACTAGCTATTTGAACCTGAGCAAGAAGATAAGCCTCTGTCTTCCTCAGTTTCCTTAACTATAAAATGAAGAAAATTCCAGGGTTTTTGGGAGAAGTAAATGAGATTATGTTTGTATAGTGTTTAGTATAGTATTTGGCACATGGTAGGCTCAATGCATTCTAATTGCCTTCCTTCCTATATCAACTTTTAAAAAAGCATAATTAAATTGTTTTGAAGAAAGATGTGTAGCCTAGAGAAAACAAGAATTAAGCAGGGTACACAATCACTACTTTTAATACCTGAAGATCTACTGTAAAAACGAGGGGGTAATATATTTTGTTTGATGCTAGAAGATAGAATTAGATAGAGATAATAGTGGGACAGACCTTAATTAAACATATAACCAAACTTCCTAAGAATAAGGGCTGTCCAACAATGGAGCAGGCTATCTCCATAGGTCCTCTTTACTGGGAACAATCAAGGAGAAGCAGTATGGTCTCTTGTGAGGGATATTGTAGAGGGAACTGCTGAAAAGATGTCTGAGACATTAAGATTCTGTGATTATGAGTTGCTTGACCTACTTTATGCTTCCTGTTAAATTTTGTTTTCTAAGGAGTCCTGGGGGTCTCTCTTTCTAAAGATTTTGCACAGTTCAATTCTATTCTTCTGTATTTTCTATCTCTTATATTTTCTATCCAGCAATGACTGGCCTACAGCAGCTTCTCTATAATGTTTGACAAATGAATGAATAATTGAATAAAGGATGATTTCTTTTCCTTTGGCAATACTGTAAAGTCAGTGATATTTGCTTTTTGAATCTAGCCTCCCTTTTTTGGGCTCCTATTTTCTTTTCTCTGTAATGTATACACTCTGGTTTCAGGGGTTCATTTCCTGGCACCTCTCTTTTCCTTCTCTTGTATCTCATGTTAGAACAATTATTGTTCCTTTAGCATTAATGTGAGTCCCCCAGTTCCCTAAAAATACTCAACTTCCCATCCTTGGGAAATCAGTATGATAAACACAATGTTCCATAGCTATTTGAATAAGGTCATGCCTCTACATCTCACCAGAGAACAAATTACACCAGAAAGATAAAGCAATTTGCACTGGCACAAAAGTAAATAACTAGAATTTGAGCCTAGGTATTCTAACTTGAAATCCACTATTTTTGTTTCACCTCATCAATGCTTCTTCCTTCACTCAAGAAGAATGCTGCTGCTGCTTCCTATTAGGGATATGTGTTTTCACTGGGCAAATCTTTCTTTGGACATGATACCAGATGAGAGGCCAGATCAAATCACGAGATCTAGAGTCAAGCCCAAACTCTGTTGATAACTCAGTATGTTAATGGACAAGCAATTTTCCCTCACTGAGAGTACTTGTTGCTTATCTGTAAAATGTGATGTTTGGGTTAGACATCCTTGAATTCTACCTTTGATATCTCTTGGCTGTGTGATCCTGGGCAAATTACTTACACTCTCGCTAGGACTCAGTTTCCTCATCTCTGAAATAATGGTGTTGGAGTTAATGACCTCTACTATGCCCTTCAGTGATAAATCCTTGACTGTATGATCCTATGACTTGAAGGTCCTTTAGAACTCTGAGAGTCTATGTTCAATGGCAGCCCAACAGAGTAGATTAGAAGTAAGATTCAGAATCAGGAAGGTCTGGATTCACATCCTACCTCTCACATAGTGACTGTGTGAAACTGGGAAAGCTACTCTGTCTTGAAGTACCCCATGAATTCTCTATATGATGTACCTTTATTGATAGAAGTGTTGTTGTTTTGTTTTTGTTTTTTGGCATCAGTAGTTCTGCTATTAATGAAGTCATCAGTCTAATAGAATAAAAATTATTATTTTAAGGTCTTTTCTGACCCTAACATTCTCTGAGTCTGTAAGTCAATATCTTTTAAATTTCTTATAACTTGCTAATTCCTGCTCAGGAGTAGAATTTGAGTGTAATGTGGTAGAAAAAAGTGCTGCTTCTAGAGGCAGAGGATGTAAGTTAAAATTCTTGCTCTGGGTTTGGTGAATAAATTAGGCTCTTTGGATCTGAAATTCCTCATCTAAAGGGGAAAGAACTATGGGAAGAGTTGACCTGTAGAGTGTCTGCTCTCCTGCTTTAGTTCTATGAGTCTTGGTTCACTCTCAAAATCTAAATACCTCTGGAGGGATCCCACAAGAAGGCAATTATAACCTCTGATATCTTAGGGTAGAGTTGTAATGAGAATGCATATTTAAATAGCATTTTGTAATGTAAAGATTATCCTCCTTTCTGATGAAGGGCAGAAATCAGAGGACTAGACACAGCCAGGATATGAGTTCAGGTCTTTTGTCCTAAAGTCCAGCTATTTTCTACCCTACAACCGACTGTTTGGATACTTCAGAAGACAAACACAAGTAAGGTTTAATGGTTATAGTTATAAATTATGGAACAAAGTACTTACATCTGAGACCACCAAGATTCTGAGAACCCTCTTGTTCTCTCCCATTATGCTACCTTGTCCAAATTGCTATAACTTGATGACATGGGCACTGTACCCCCAGAAATTCGGCAAACTATTATTGTGAAATTCCTTTGCTCCCTTATATCCTCGTGGCTCTTAGCCTAAAACATCCAATGACCCAGATAGGATCCTGACATGATTGTCCTCCTTTGATCCTCCTTTAGATTTAAGATGGACAGAGAGATGCACCTCCAGGCTACACTTCAATTCTATCAGACTACATCTCAGACATCTGTCTGTTCCCTAAAACCAAAGACTCTTTTATGAGGGTCATTCCTATGTCTCCAGCCAGACTGCAGTCAGATAACCAAACCCCTGACGGAATGCCTAAGGGCTTACCACTCTAGAGTCATGTCCGCACCATGATATAGCATCTGTTGTAAAGAGTATAAAATCCCCAGAACTGATGTCATCTGGAGGACAGTTTTTCCATCAATGCTGTCCTCCCAAGGAGCAGCCTTCCATCTTGCTGTTCCACCTGTACCATCCTCCTGGCCATTCTCAACATTACTCTCTAAATTAAAAAATTTCTCTTTTTACTTTTAAGCTAAGTTTTGGAGTCTTGCATTCTTGCAAAAGGTGTCCTTCCCGAACCCCAGGGGTACACCTCTTCACCTCCATAACATTACCACTGGGGGAGCTTCTTCAGTGAGAGTCAAAGTTCACTCCACCATATTGAAGCTCTATATTAAGTGGCTGTTTTGACAACTCTCCTTTTGTTATGACATTACCCTTTGTTTCTGAACCCTGCTCATGGTTCTTCTCCACTGCCCTGTGGTTAGCTCTGTCTCATTACTTCTCACTATTCAGTTTTCCTCTCCCAGAAGACAATGTCCACTCTTCAGGATCCAAACCAGAGATTCTTTATTTTTTTTATTTTATTTATTTATTTTGTTTTAATTTGGAAGCTTTTATTTAAGAAAATTTTTCCATGGTTACAAGATTCATGTTCTTTCCCTCCCTTCCACCTACTCTCCTTCCATAGCTCATAAGCAATCCCACTGGGTTTTACATGTGAAATTGATTAAGACCTATTTCTATATTTTTGATATTTGCACTAGGGTGATCATTTAGAGTCTACATCCCCAATCATATCCCCATTAACCCTTGTGATCAAGCAGTTAAACCAGAGATTCTTAAGTTGGTGTCTATGGGTCCCCTGGGGGTTTGTGGATAGGCTTGAGGAGGATGATGTTCTTGAAGGGGGGGGGGATTATATCTTTATTTTCACAAACTTCTAACTGAAATTGAATATTTCCTCCAAATATGATTTAAGAGAAAGAAAAAAAATAATAATTTGAGAGAGTGTCCCATTGGCTTCCAGCACTGCTAAAAGAGTACGTGACATTAAAAATATTCAGAACTCCAGTTCTAGATAGTAGAGGGTTTATTTATTTACCTGTCTAATTCCCATCCTCACTCAGGACTTGTGGTCCAAGAATTGGACAAGATTCCAAGTTGTTTTTTGAAGAAGGGAAGAGGAAGGCTCAGAATAAATGATTGCTCCCTATCAAGTATCTGTGACTCAGAGAAAAAGGGGTAATTGCTCAGCATACCTAGGATCATGGGATTTAGGTCTGGAAAGAACTTCATGGATTATGAAGCCTAACCCCATCAGTGTACTGTATTAAGGACCAGATAAGGGTAGCTGTTTGCCAAGAGGTAATTTTAAAGGCCATTTTAAAGATCTGAGGTCAGAGAGGATGGGAAGAGACTAGCATAAGTTCACCCATGGCTAATCTGGGACTAAAATTCTGAATGGCTTTTCCCCTCAGTGGGAGAGGAAGGGGAGCCCCTGGTGAGTTGCCTGGAACTACAGCTACTTCCACTCCCCATCCTCCTGTTCTTCCCAGACTTTAGTAGAATCCTCTCAAATTCAATCTTTTTTTCCTTCTGATGTCCAACAATCTCAGCAAACTCCATTGTAAAAACTCTTCCAGCCAGAGTCAGATAAGGCAGAGGGTGTTGGGGTTGAGGGACAATGATATAAACAAGATGAAAGGAAATTAGGGGTAAAGGCAGGCAACCAGATGGTACATACGCCATTCCTGGTAATATTTCAAGAACATTTGCGGATCACTGAAGAAATGCACCAGGGCTATAATTTTTACCTAATCAAGAAAGATGATGTCAGTTTACTAGAATAAGATAGAGTGAATATTCCTTTATCTCTCCCCATTCCCTTAACCTCAGATCATTAGTAATAAACTGCAGTCCTAGAATTTGGAACTTGAAGTAATTGTAGAGGTTATCTAGTAGCTCAGTGGATAGAATGGCAGGCATGGAATCAGGAAGACCTGAGTTCAAATCTCACTTCAAATATTACTAGCTATATGATCCTGGGCAGGTCACCTTACCTCTATTTTCCTTAGTTTCTTTATCTATAAAATAGGGGTAATAATAGGATCTACCTCCCAGAGTTGTTGTGAAGATCAAATGAGAGGATAATTGTAAAGAGCTTAGCACAAAGTCTGACACATGGTAAGCCTTATGCAAATGTTAGTTTTCATCACCATCTAGTTAAGTCTTGTCATTTGAAGAAGATACTGAATACCAGAGAAGGGAAATATTTGGCTTGCCCAAGATTACAAAGGATGGGTGATCCCTCATGGGAAGCACTTTGTAATTTGCAGAGGACTTTTTTTTTTTGGCATTTTATGTTTTATAGTGCCAATATCTTCTTAGGTATCTGGCCCCACAAAGTAGAGTGAGAGTGAGGGAGAGAGAGACAGAGAGACAGAGAGAGAGAGAGAGAGGAACATCATGCAAGTGGAAACTCCTCTGCTAAGAAAAGGAGCCTACAAGTTATAGGTCTAGCTAATTTTTTATTGTTTCAAAACTACCCTAGCTTGGGAGGAAGGGTGTGACAGTAAATTCCTAGAGTGGGCCTGGGGTGGGGAGTAGGGAGGAAGAGCCTGATAACAGTTGTTTTATCTGGAAAATCTCTGTGGTTGCTCCTAGACAAGATAGTGATTGCTTTATCTGGAAACATCTCTAAGATTGCTCCCAGTGCAGATTCAGCTGGAAGTCTGGTCAGGATTCAGTTGATGGGTTTCTAAGCTTATCTTAAAGTCACAAAGCATTATTATAAAGTCTGCATTCCATAGGGTGGAAGCTTGAGCAAATCTAACTGGTTATTATGGTCAATATTCTTTTCATTTTCACAATAATTTACAAAGCCTTTTAAAGTTTATAGGTCCTTTAAAGTTTACAAAACACTTTCCCATTTATGTCTTAATTTGCTCTTAACTAAACTCCAATGACATAGGAAAGATTAAAATAAAATATAGTGCATATTGTGCAGAGGAACACCATCCAGCTGGGCAAATCACATAATCCTTTTTCCCCTTGGTTTCTTTACCTATAAAATGAACTGGAGAAGGAAATGGCAAATCACTCCAATATCTTTTTAAAAATATTATAATAAATTTTTTCCTGAGTACATATCAAAATAATTTTTAATATTAATTTTATGACATTTTGCAATCTATAGTCTCCCTCCCCTCCCCCGAAAGGCAGATAATAGGATATAGCTTGTACGTATATTATCATATAATACATATTTCAATGTTTGTCATGTTGTGAAATAAGACCCATATTATCTACATTAGAGAAAAATTCATGGAGAGAATAAAGAATATGTTTCAATCTGCATTTGGACTCTGTTTCTTCTATAGTGGTGGATATCCTTTTTTTTTTGTTTAATGAGTTCCTTAAAATTGAAATCCTGGATCGTTGCTTTCTTGATAATAGTGAAGTCATTCTGTTGTGGGGTTCAGAGTATGACCTTTTACAAGAATGCAAGACTCCAGGATTTGGCTTAAAAATAAAGAGAAACTTATTAATTTGGAAAGTAATAGTGAATCTGACCAGGAGTCTTGATGGAGCATAGGTGGAAGCCTGCCTCTTAGGTGTAACAGCATGGGTGGAAGAGCTGCTCCTCAGGAGGACAGCAAAACAGCATGAGTGGGGCAACTTGGAGGGTTGCTCCCAGAATGCCTCATTTCTGGGGGTTTTATATTCTTTTACAGCAGTGAGGATGTGACTCTGGGGCTAGGGGTTGGGGAGGAGGTTTGCCCAAAGGCATGGGGGTGATATGGAGGACAGACAGATGAGGTGTATCTCTTTGTCCATCTTAAATCAATGGGACAATCAAAAGAGGATAATCCTCTTAGGGTCAGATGTTTGGGGTAGGGAGTCAGAGGGTGTAAGGGAGCAAAGGAATTTCCCTGATAATACTTTGCCCGAGTTTCTAGGGGTACAATGACCATGTCAATTCTTAGCTGATCATCATATACTACTGTTGTTACTTTGCTTAATGTGCTCCTGCTCCTGCTCACTTCACTTTGCATCACTTCCTCTAAGTCTTTCCTGTTTTTTTTCACTCCAGTATCTTTCCCAAGACGCCAAATGGAGTCACAAAGAGTCAGACATGATGAAAAATGACTGAACCACAAAGTTATCCTGGCACCCAGTTGGTTGTTCTTTCTACCACCCCATATTACTTTCTGTAAATTTCTCTTCTAGAACAAATCATCCTTGTCCTTCTCTGCCCTCTCCTACCTTATTTACATTTTAGATATTTCTGAAATTCCATTCATGAGCTTTACTTGGAGCCCTCTATGACTGAACATCTTCACACCAACCTGAAGATCTAAAGAACTTCCCAATGATATTGTGTGAGATAAAAATGATGACTTGCTCAAAAAACAAAACAAAAAAACTGGAATTAGAAGATAGGAGTAAAAAGAAGCAATTGTTTATTTCCTTCATGAAAGAGAGCACTTCAGTGATGAGCTAAGAAGTGCTGATTGACTAGGCAGCAAACTTGCAATATATACACAAGGCTGCTCCCCCCTCCCCTTTACCCCCCCACCTACAAATCAAAACACCTGTGCTTCCAACCCAGTTAAGGTGAGATAAGTGGAGCAGCCAAGCTGTTCATCGCCCCTTTTGTCCTTCTTCAATCTCCTTCCTAAGTCCTCAGTCATCAAAAGGTAACTAACTAGCCTCTGAAAGCTGAATGCTCATCCTGAGAATAGCACATTCCCTTCTATCTCTCACAGTACTCACATTGAGAAGGTGACTGTGTACCTGGAAGAGCTAGCTTGCTTTCTGATTGATGGGTTCTCTCTACCAGCCCTACATTGTCTCATGCAATACTTCTAGGGGAGAACAGTAAACTGAGGACATCCAGAACTTTGATACTTAACCAGGAAGAAAGAAAAACAGAATTCTTCTCTCATTAGTCCCACAGGGGCCCAAGTTGTCCAGCATTCAAAGTCTTCTCTAATCCGACTCTGAAGAACATTTCTAGATTTACTTCACACTACTCGTTCTCATGTACTCGGTGTTCTAGACAAACTCTCCTGACCTTGACTTTGACCTGCCATTTCCTGATTCCTTGTCTTTTCCCCAGTGTAGTCCTTTTTGCCAGAAATGCCTCCTCCCCTATCTCTGCCTGTCTCTTTTTATTTGTTTTAATTCTTTTGACATTGTAAGTGCTGAAATCTCCATGAATTCCTCCTTGATCCTTTCGCTCACCTGAAAGTGCTAACTCTCCCTTCAGATGTCTTATATATATTCAACTTCTCCTCCCCATATTTCAAGTTGTATTTTCTATGGTGGGTATTTGTACATATAGTGGTAGTCTCTCGGTGACCGAGAATGACAATTGTCTTTGTGCATTATCATCAATTGATGTACCCTCATGTGGCTTTGAAGTCCAAAGGCTGAGGCGCAGAGTTTGTGGCACATGGGGCATGGGACGCCAGTTGTCATGGGAGGTGCAGTTCTGGCCTGGTGTCGGCGTTCACGCGCAGCGGTAAGACGTCGACATCATTCATCTTCAAAGGTGGTGGCGGTAAGGCTAATGTGGGTTCGCCAGCTGCTTCTGTCAGAGGCAGCGAGTTCTAGTTGCTTTGGTGTAATGCCAGCCCACTTCAAGTTGGACTTTAGCTGATCCTTGAATCTTTTCTTTGGTCGGCCTTGTTTCCTGAGTCCAGCTGACAGTTCACCATAGAATACTTGTCTTGGTATTTGCTGTGGGTCCATGCGGATGACATGTCCAGACCATCATAGCTGGGTTTTGAGGACCATGACTTCAATGCTGGTGGAGTTGGCTCTGTCGAGGACTTCCTGGTTGGTGATTCAGTCCTGCCATTGGATCCTCACGATTGACCAGAGGGAGAGTTGGTGGAATTGCTCCAGCTGTTTCATGTGCTTCCGGTACAGTGTCCATGTCTCGTAACCGTACAGGAGCCAGCTGAGGACCACTGCGTTATACACTTTGACCTTCGTTGCAGTGCTTACACCGCTGTGTTGGAGGACTTTGGAGCGCAGCCGCCCGAGTGCCTGGCTGGCCTTTTGGATCCTGGCATTAATCTCGTGGTCTAGGGACCCGTCCTTGGTGATAGTGCTGCCCAGGTACTTGAAAGTGTTGACGTTAGAAAACTGCGTGCCATCGATTGTGATGCACGGCTGGTTAGTTGGCCTCCCTGGTGCGGGTTGGAACAGCACCTCTGTTTTGCTGAGGCTGATAGTCAGGCCAAACAGTTTTGTTGCAGTGGAGAACCTGTCCACAATGGTTTGGAGATGATTTTCTTGGTGGGCCATGAGAGCACAGTCATCTGCGAAGAGAGCTTCCAGGATGAGTCTCTCTGTTGTCTTTGTTTTTGCAGTCAGGCGGTGAAGGTCGAATAGTGAGGCATCCAGTCAGTATTTGATGTAGACGCCCAGGTCTAGATTCATCACAGCATGTCGTAATACCTGGGTGAAGTATAGGTTGAATATTACCGGATTGAGGACACAGCCTTGATTCACGCCATTGGAGATGTTGAAGTGATTGGAAGTCACTCCACCAGATAGGACTTCCCCTGTCATATTGACATGAAAGAGCTGGATCAGTTTGATGAATTTTGCTGGGCAACCGAGCTTGCTGAGGATCACCCACAATGTGTCCCTGTTTTCTGTGTCAAACGCCTTAGTTAGGTCTATGAAGACAATGTAGAGACTCAGGTTCTGCTCAAGTCATTTTTCCTGCATTTGCCTCACTGTGAAGACCATGTCGATGGTGCTGCGATCTGGTCGGAAACCACATTGTGATTCAGGCAGGTTCTGCTCTGAAACAGATGACAGGAGTCTGTTGAGTATGTGAATCTTGAAATTTCTCAGACTTGTGAATGTTAAAAAATTCCCCATTGGGGAATTTTTCATTGGGACAATTCCCTATTGGGACCATTCCCCATTTTAAACAGTGAAGCTACTTAGATCTAAAATGTGAGAACTCTACTTAGATCAGAAATGTGAAGACCTCTACTCCACCCGTACTTAAGCCTGCTTTAGGGGAAAAAACTCCTTGCTGAACAATGAAAAGTACTTAAACCCATACTTAAGCCATGCCTATTTTTAAGACTAATACAAAAGGTTGATAAGTACCTATAAAGGTCAGGCAACTTGTGAATTTACAAGGAACAAAGAACTGGGAAACTTACTCAGAGCTTTCCTGGTGTGAATTACTCAAAAATCCACACCTTCTTAGGTGTGGACTAAGAATGGTCTGTCCTTTGAAAAACATCTACTGTGATTGGTAGATGTAAGAATTTAGGGGAGGTGACAAAGGAAAATTTCCCTTTATAAGGAAAGGAAAAGCTGAAAAACAGGGGCTCTCTGGAGCTCTCAAAAAACAGTCTCTTGAGAGAAGGACAATCTCTAGGGAGGTCTCTCAAGGGAGGCTGACTCTGGCTGGAACTCCCTCTGGGGAGACTCTGTCCCCCTGAATCCTCACTTGAACAGATCTTATGGTGAGTGATTAAGGACTGACTGATCTTTTCTTTTAGGGCTTAGGCCTGGGTTGGCCAGGGCTGCCTGGGCTGGCCTATTCTTTTCTCATTTATTTCCTTTTTTTTCCTCTCTCTCTTTCTTTGATTCCTCATTGTATTATTAATTAAATTCTCTATAAAACCCAGTTGACTTGGGTATATTCATAATTGGGAATATTTCCCTGGTGACCACCTTATATTTGATTTAAAAACAAGACTCTGTAGTGAAAACATATTATCTGTGGTCACAACTTACTCATCTCATCCACTCTTATATCTACTACAATTTAAGTCTTCCACTATTTTAATCACTACAGTTTACAACTTCAACCATTTTAACTCTTACAGTTTATGGCATCCACTCTTTTAAATGCCACAAGTATAACACGGGCGAGGATCTTTCCAGCAGTGGAGAGTAGTGAGATGCCTCTGTAGTTGTCACAGGCTGCTTGTGCGCCTTTGTTCTTGTATAGGGCTACGATGGAGGCATCGTATTTGTACATATATGTGTTGAAATATCTATCAATAGATCGATATAGATAAAAACTAGCGTAAGCTCCCTGAGAAGAGAAATCTGGTTTATTTATCCCTGCAGTTCCATCTACAGCAGAGTTGGACATAATGGTAGGTATTCAATGCGTTCATTTTATCAAATTTAAGGTGTGAGATTTATTTAGAAACCAGTTTTTTAGATGTAGTATTTATATCTCTTTGGCATGTGCATAAAAATCTAGTATAACTTCTTTATTTTATACATATAAATAAAACTTACACTGAGCGAGGTTATGATTTGTGATTTCCATTACAAGTCTCTGGATCTGTTAATGGGACTTTTATAAAACCATACTGTTGAGTGGGGCCGTCCAATTGTCTCACACTGAAGAATTGGAGGAGCTGGATGATAGTATAAAAAAAAAAGGCTCCCTTTCTCCTTGTGTCCTGATTAAAGAGCACTGTTCATTGTGCAGAAATCTGGTTGTCTTTCTGGTGAATATGATACTGGGATAGCAACCTACTATTCATTCCACCCTTCCAAAAGGAATTCCCTTGTTTTACATAAAGTAAAATGTTAACAGTAACAACAAAAGGTTTATTGCTTTTAACATCATTGGTTATTTCACTTCTATGGTGGCAATATCCAAGGCTCCAAAAAGCGGTTGCAGGAGATTGGGATGGACATCTAGCCCCCAATTTCATTGTAAATGTGATTTGATGGGTAAATATTCCATTTGCCTCCAACTTTTCTTGGCACCCAGTTAATAGTAAAGGTCCTACATATAAATAATTGAGATTGTCAAACAAAACATGTCACTGGTTTACATTAAAAAACAAAACAAAACAGTAGATTTGGCACTTTATTCAGTCCAGATGGGCTGTCTACCTTATGATCCAATTCTCGACATCAATCCACTTTGCCTGTATAGAAAAGGCCAGAAAACCCCAGGTGCCATGGGGCTGCCTTCCCTAAGAAGGTGCTTCAGTAAACTCTCTGAGAGCATGAATCTTTTCAAAATCAATTTGGGATTGCTGGACTAGGCCTCATTTTTTTTTTTGACAGCCTGGGTACCTGTGTATGTCAGAGGGACTCAGTGTTCTTTGAAGAAAAAAAAAGCATCTAATTTCCCATGTCTTATATTAATATGCACTGCTGGCTGAATAGGTTACTGGAAGTAATTAATGAGATTCTGAGGCAGAAAGATCATTTAAAATAATCTAGGCAGGCAAATGAAATGACATGGGATGGGGAGGAATCCCTGGGCATCAAGTATCTGGGTGGTAATCCTGAGTGGTATCTACCAACTAATTGATAAGCACTTATTAAGGACCTGCTATATTCTAGACATCGTTCTAGGTATTGGGTTCAGATTAAAAAAAAAAAAAAGACAGTGTCTTTCCTCAAGAAGATAACATTCTCTTAGAGTGATATCTATGGCCAAACCATCTAGGACAAAACAGAGGAAGAAATGCATTTCATTCAATTTCTATGTCAATTATTTTTTTTAATAGTTTAATTTTTTTCTAATCACATGCAAAAATGATTTTTAAAATATATATTTAAAAAAATGTTTGAGTTCCCAAATTCTCTCCTTTTCCTCTCTCATTGAGAAAGCAAGCAATTTGGTATGTTATACATGATCAATCATGTAAAATATATTGCCATATTATTCATGTTGGGAAAGAAAACAGATTAAAATAAAGGCCTCAAGAAAAAAACAAAGTATTATGCCAATCAATTTTAGCAAACATTTATTATGTGCCTACTGGGGAAAGATATAAAGTTGAGATGCCTCAGCATCTATGGAAATCACCATGAGAAGGAAAGATATAAGTAACATAAATAACTCTGATCTATGATAGACCGAGGGACTTACGAAAAAGAACTACAGACCAAGTCCTGGTTGCCTGGGTTTGGGGAGATGGTTGAGACAGGAATGGAGAAAGTCTTCATGAATAAAATGGCATTTGAATTGGGATTTGTGGGACTTTAATCTAAGAGAGTTTAGGGCCTCAGGGATTAGAAAAAGAGGCATCTTTTCCTCTTTCTGGTTTGAAATTCAGGAAAACGTAAACCATAAACCTGGAGTGTAGAAGAGGCAGCAATGGAAAGTACCCAGGACGTGCAGTAAAAGAAACTGTATTCAACAGCTTGCTTCTGTCCCTTCCTATTAGTGTGTCCTTGACCAAGTCACAACCTCAGATTTTTCATCTGTTAAATAAGAGGGTTAAACTAGTTTATTTATAAGGTCCCTTCTAGATTTCAATCTGTAATCCTATGAAATCACTATATATTTCTGAGTCTAATTTTCCCCCTCAGTAAAATGGGGGAAACAGTACTGTAAAGACTGACCTCCCCAGGTGTGTGGAAGGTGTTTTTTGTTATCTTAGCAAGACAGCTGTTTTGACGATGAAAGGTCAGACAGTCTGCCTTCTTTGCTCTGAGGGAACTGGGCACCCTGGACTGGGGGATAGAATTAGAGACGGGGCTTTTGAGATAGCATTTCCCCAGAGTATGCCTCATTTAGGAACTCAGTTTTAAGAATTATTTTGATCATTATTTTATTATTAACCTCCTTCCATTGGATAATTAACCTCTATGTGCTGACGCTTGGGTTGGAAATGTCAGCAGGGAGTAATGTTCCAGGAGAGAGGGAACATGTCCTCTCCAAATTAAATTGTGAGAATTAAACATTGTTTCTTAACAATGATTGCAAAACAACCAATGCTCTCCACACCAGATTTGGGCATCAGTTGCCTTACCTGAATAAAATCTGAGTTGTTATTGACAGAGGCAGTTAGAAGAAATGTGGTGAATTGAAGAGAGAAATGGATTTGGAGATAGAAAATGTGAATTATGGACCAAGCTCTTATATTTATTATGTATAGGACTTAAACAAGTCATTTAAATCCTCTGAACTTCACTTTATTTTCTTTTAAAACAATGTTCAATGTCATCTTTTTTTTATTGTTTACATTTGTCCCTGAATTCTTCCTTCTCACCTCTCCCATAAAGCCATCCCATATAACAAAGAATTTTAAAAAGAAAAGTAGGAAAAAACAAGTTAATAAGTAAAACTGATTAATATATGGTTTTTATCAATGTAATAGGATAATATATGCAAAATTCCCATATCCTCCTCTCCCCAATCCCCATCTTTGTAAAACGGAGTTAGAGACAAAGGTATCTTCTCATAACTCTTCTTTGGAACCATGCTTGTCCTCTGAAGATTTGTAACATTCGTTTTCAATTGTTTTATGGTGGTTCTTTCCATTCACATTGTTGTAGTCATTGTGTATATTGTTTTCTTGGCTCTGCTTCCTTCAGTTTGCATCAATTCATGTAATTCTTTCCATTGCCTTCTCTAAAGATCATGTTTGTAACTTCTTATGGCATAGTAACATTAACGTAAAACAATTAATTGAGCCACTCTCCAACTGATGAGCACCTTTGTTTCCAATTCTTTGCTACCACAAAAAATGCTGCTATATATTTTGGGGTGTATGGAGTCTTTCTTTTTATCAAGGATTTCTGTATGATATATACTTTGTTGTAGCACATCTGATTCAAAGGGAACGGCTATTTTAGCCACTTTACCTCAACTTCTTTACCTAGAAAATGGGAACAATTATTTCTACTTCATAAGGAATGTTCCATAATATACTCCTTTGATTTACACGTAGTAAATAATTTGCTTGTGAAATTTTTTTTAACTTTCAAAAATATATGAAATACTGCATACTCATTTGCTGGAAAGTGATTCATTTAATCCCAAATATTTAAAATTTAAAAAATCAACTAGAATTCTGTTGCCATATGTTTCAAGTAACAATAGTTCTAAGAGAACCACCTACATATGAGTTTGAGAAGTTTATAGGAAATTTCAAATCCTTGAGAATTATACATTTCTCTTCTTAGACCACAGGGAGCTATCCATAATAAGATATCTATCAATTGAAGCTCTGATGCAGGTCAGAAACTGAGTTAGTCAAAATTTCTATGCCCATCAGCAGTGGTATCTGGACTCTGAGTAGCCCCAGAACTTCCAGCCCCCATGATATAAAAAGATCAAAAGAAAGAAAGGAAAGAAGGAAGAAGGACACTTGGTTGTTCTTCTTCAGGGAATTCACTATATTGACAGCAGATAATATAAATACCCTGATAAAGTAAACCTGACTATAGCTCAGAATTCCCAAGTTCAAGCAGTCCACCAGTCTCAGACTCTTCAAAAGTAGGATTCACATTCATGATCTCCCATATTATTGAGGAATGAATGATTCTTTGTGACCCCAGGAACCATAGATATGCATGGTATTTTCTTGGCAAGGATCCTGAAAAGGGATTTTTTTTTTTTGCTAATTAATTTGCTAAAGGGATTTTTTTGCTAATTCCTTCTCCAATGATCCAGTGGATCCTTTTGTTAGGCATCCGAAGGGTAAGTAAGTCACTTGACCAGGATTACACAGCTAAGAAATATCAGAGTCTAGATTTGAACTCAGGTCTTCCTGACTTTGCCCAGGACTCAACCACTAAGCCTTATCTAGATCACTATTCCTGGCCCTCTAGGCCTTATTGTCCTTATCTTTACAATAAAAGAATTATACAAGATGATGTCCAGGACCCCATTTAAGTCTGATGTTCTATGTTCTAGGAATTCTCTCTTGCTTAAAGTCCTTTGGTTCCCTCAGGTTTTACAATTCTTACTTCTGTCTTGTCTGGTCTCATTCCAGACAAAAGAAAAGGAGACAACCAGACAAAGTGGAGAAAGAAAGTTTTTGAAATATCAAAGGACTCATGCTGACCTGTACTTTGTAGTTACAAAAGATGGATTTTAATCCAATGAACTGATTTATCCCCAGGGCAAATCAGTTAGTATGTGGAAGTATTGAAAAAAGCATTCATTATGGTCTTTTGTGGACTTTCTCTGGGTATGACCAAAATTTCTTTTCTTCTACCCAGGTTGCCTTTGGAAAAGACATATTATTTGCAGGGAAAAGCACTAAGAATACCTCTGGGGGAAACAAAAAACCTGTATTCTCCTCTTATTTTTGCTAATTACTTGCTATTCCCCTTACCTGTCTTGGTCATAGTTCCTTTCTCTGCAAAATGAGTAAATTAAAGTCTTTAGACTTCAGGGTCACAGTAGGTTCTTCCTGACTACTTCTTGGTATAATTCTTCCTTAGTATTCTTTATGAAAGCTGAGCCTTCCTAAATTCACAGACACAGACACATAGACACTACCAACATTTTTATAGTTCCTGTTTTCCCCAAGAGGTCTTGAGTTACAATTGAGAGAAAAGGAAATATAGTATTTTATTAGGAAGGTCTAGACCCAGCAATCATGCTTACTTAAATGAAAGGAATCTTCTGAAGCCAAATGAGAGCTTCCAGAGTATTTAAATCAAGTGAGAGAGGATTTCTGTTTTCCAGAAACTACCTTGAAGTGGTATAAAAAGGCCAGTAATGAATAGATTGTACTCATATAAATTCACAATGAATGTGCTCCCCAATTAACCTCAGTCTACTTGTATCTTTCTCTGTTCTTCCCTCTCCTCTCAGCTCACATGTTCAAGGGTGACTCTAAAGTCAAGCAATTCACTTTCTGGCATAGCTTCTAAACTAACCCTGAGAATCATACCCTGATAATAGTTCTCAAGTGTACTGAGCTATGGGAGCCTCATTGGAATACATTTACCACCTCTTGAGCCTACATGGTGCTATAGAAAGCATCCTGGATCTCAGATAGGAGGCATCATTTCTATCACAATTCATCAATTATTTGATGACCTTGCATTATCCTCTTCCTCTAAAGCCTAATCTATAAAGAAAGAGTTAAATTAGTTTAGGGGATTGCAACCTGTTGTCATGAATGCTCTTCCCATGGGGGACAGCCTTTCCATTCATGCTGTCCTCCCAGGAACTGCTCCCCATCTTGCTGTCCCACCTTGCTATCCTCCTGGCCACTCTCAACATTACTCCCTAAATTAATAAATTTCTCTTTTTGTTTTTTAGCTAAATTTGGAGTCTTGCATTCTTGCTAAAGGTATCCTTCCTAAACCCCAGGGGTACACATCTGAACCCCATAACATTTTGGCTCCCAACATTTTTGGCTCACCTGAAATCTACTCCTGTACCCCAGATCATCCATGAGGACACAGCTTCTCAGGTAGGAAGGAGCCTTTTCTTTGACTCCTGAAACCCCCATCTTTTGGGTGATATCTTTGTGAGAACTCTTTTGTGCTCTCTCTCCCATCAGCCCCAGATTGGTCTGGCTGCTGGAGTTTGGAGTCTATCTGTCAGCTCCCCCTTATACTGGAAGACATTCTGGTGTGTGGGAAGTCTTGCTCACTTCAGTGTTGAACTGAGTGCTCTTGGTCAGGCAACCTCTGTGGATGCACAGTTGTTGACCCTCCAGTCAACATTGGCCATTCCACATCTAAATGGGACAGAGATAGAGAGTACCCCGAGATTCCCCTTTGGGGTGTATACTTAAAAATTGGAAAAAATTGCCACTAAAGAGCTTTAAAAAAAAGCAACTAATTTCTTTTTGTAATGTTGACTGGCCACATTACATCTTTGATAAGCAAGAAGCATGGCCTATCCATGGCACCCTAAAATTGTAATACCATTTTTTTTCAGCCTGAGTTCAAGCCAGATAGGGACTAGCCAACCCAATTAAGACAAAGGGAGAAGCATGCTTGCAGGCCTCTCCTGTATCAAAAGATCAAGTCTAAGCAGCCTGAGAGAAAATTCAGTTGTATTTTTTGTTTGTTTGTTTTCTCTCATGTTAAATAGCTGAGCAACATCAAGGGGAAAAAAATTATGAGGAAATTGACTTTTTTTTACCTTAAATTCTAACACCAAGTGGCAATTGGACATACCTTATGGACAGAAGCTCCTTACCTTTTAGATTTATTCCCTCACTAGGCTCCCAGTTCTCCAAACTCTACTCCTTACTTGGATTTTAAGTCAAGGGCCCACTGAGAAATCCAGGAGGAGATGGGGAAAAGGAAACCAGGAAGTGATCAGTTCACTGATCAGACCTCTGCTTCCTCCTCTGCTTCAGGGAGGAATAGGGTTGATTCTAAACAGAGAGAAAACTGGTGAGAAAGCCCTATTTTGAGGATTTTGAATGTCTTACACTTTTAAAACTAAGGTTTTTTCAACTTGTAGAACAACCTATTAATTATCTTCTGTTTTGAGGTAAACAGGGAGAGATAAGAAGACCTGATAAATCTCCTTTCCCTGTCTGCTAGCCAGAAGGAAGTAATACTTTAAATCTCTCTTTTAGAGGTATTTATTGGTATTTTATTTCAAAATTGTGATGATGTATTTATATGGGTTTAGAAAATAACATCCTAATTTTAATTTTGTCAGACAGTGAAATTTCAGTTTGTATAGAAAAGCCACAGATAGGTTTTGTAAAATAGGTTTTAGCAGTATAGCCTCAAGAAGACTGCATTCCATCCTTATCTACCTTTCTATCATAAGAGGTTTAAAGGGGAAAAAATGGGTTTAAGTGTTTAAACTTACCAAAAGTAGGTTTTTGTTTAAAATTATCAAATGGTTTTCTTCTCAATGATTTTCATCCCAGTGTATTAAAGATGGACTAACTTTATCATTACATTTAACTTCTTGATCTTGAAAATAATCAACCTGCTTGTCAAAAGGCTTGCTTTAAGGTTAATGGTCCTTAAAAGGTTTCAAATCTCTAAATTTAAAATAGATCCTATAATACTAAATGCTTTATGAAATTTTTTTGAAATGTTATGTGAGTTGCTGCTAAAATATGTATTTTAAATATTGTTTGGATGTAAGCAAAAGCTCATTGTAAACCTGATTCTACCATAGATTTTGTTCAATACTCAGTGATTACCTCAGTTTATCAATTTGTTCTATGAACTGAAATTTATAATGGATGAAACCTATGCTAAAGATGGTTCAATGATGTAATCCTTTAAATCAGAATTCTTTTGGGTTACCTATTAGCAATCGAAGTGATACCAATGGAATGTTTGTTTGACTTATGATGGTAAAAGCAAGTCAGGGAAGTAGAGAAGGTATGTTGGGTTTGGAAGAATGGAAATTATGTTCTGCTTTTTGAGCAGAGGGTTTTGAAGGAAGAGAGAGAGAGAAATAAAGAGAGAGAAGGTGAAAGAGAACAGATAGATGTTCTGCTCTCATAATTGGATATTTAACTTAGGGATAATTTCTAGAATTGATGTATATAGTTTTGGAAAATCACAAATAATTCTGGAATTTCTCTGAAAATTCCTTAGAGAGATTCCTTACTGATCTTGTCTTAGTTCCTTCAGATGGCCTAAGGTCAGGATTTGATCTAGCCCAGATTTGTATATTACTATAGAGCTACTGAATTCAACATTCCTGTTCAGGTTTTATGACTAAATTGTGATAAATTAATTATTGCCAAAATATGTAAGAACAATTGCTATAATTTTGACTCATAGGCTTTAAGGAATCCTTAGTGAGGGCAAATGGTCAGAAAAGCTTGTTTGAGGGGATGAAAATTTGTTTTTGGACTTCTGATGAGCAGAATTTCTTTGAGCTGTAATGGGTGTGGCTTGTCCTTTAAGGAAAAAGAAGGTTCCTGGGATCCAATGGCAAGTGCTCTAAGGAGAGAGAAAGTCCTAGGATGGTTAGAGAAGACAACTGAAGGCTCACCTTGGACTGGACTTTCCTGACCATCTGGGCTGCTAATCCTTGAGTGAAATAATAATGGCAGTGACAGCCTTGCTTGGTACACAAAGCCACTCAGTGTGGCCTTTGTGACATGAGGAGATATTTTCCCTTCTGGGCTCTTTTTGTTTTTTAGCTAAATTTGGAGTCTTGCATTCTTGCTAAAGGTATCCTTCCCAAACCCCAGGGGTACACATCTGAACCCCATGACAATGAACCCCTTTCATTTTCTGGTGAAACCTATTGACCCCTTCCTTTCTGGTTATATGTAGATGTATTAGTATTGGTATGGGTGCAGGTATGAGAGTGAGTAGGTATATAGTTATTATTATAGAAAAGAAGAGCCAGGTAAGACATGAATCCTATATTTTGCAAAAGCAAATTTCAAAAGTTTCAGAGAAATGATAGGTCAGACCCCTTGTCTTAATAATTTGATGGGGAAAAAGTGATCACAGAGGAATAGGAATCAATAAAGAATGAAAATCTAAAAATAGAAGTAAATAATTGTTCCATTGATAGAGAAAATGAAGAGTTGCCTCAAGGGACTAATATGGATACTTAAAGAACTCATATGTTATTTCAGATTTTAAATAGATTATTTCAGATTTTAAGGACATAAAGATATAAAACTATGATTTGGTCCTGCAAAAATTATGTCAATCTTTCTAAAGTTCTGGGTGAATTGAGACTGGTCATGGGTCATAAGGATTAAAAAAGGATTTTTAAGCTATTTGGGGGACAAGAAGAATATGAAAGAAGGTATTGATTTGTTGATATGGTGGTAATAGATGATGATGAAATGAGTGAATTATTTATTTTGTCTTTTCTAAAGAGAGAAGGTTAGACCAACAGTTGAACAGTACAAGTCCAGGGTAGGGGAGGAGATAGACAGAATTTTGATTGCTCAGGGAGCCAGAGAAACTAGATCCAGACAACAGAAATGAAAGGCAAATATGAAAATAAAATATGAAAAGGCATCTCCAGATGGTATTACTGAGCTGCTAGTGGTAATCTTTGAATGATCTTGGAGAATGAGAGAGGACTGAATGAAGAGAGAATGAGAGAATGAGAGAGGGCAAAAGCTGTCTCAAATTGTCCCCAAAAGGAAAGAGAGTAGTCAGTCAGAAGCTATTTTCTGGGAACTTAACTTTGATATCAAGCAAAATTCTAGGCTATCTTAATGGGTATGATTTGTGAATAGTGAGAAAGAGAAGAAATGATTGCTGAAAGCTAGCATGGCTTTATAGAGAATAAATCATAGCAGACTAAGCTCACTCCTCTTTTTTTTTTTTTTTGACAGGGTTACTAGGTCAGTAGAGCCAGAAAAATGCTACAGGCAAAGTACTCCTTAGATTTCAACAAAGACTATTAAAGTCTTTAATGCTGTTATGTTTTGTACATAAGGAGAAAAGATGTGAAGTAGGTAGGTTTGGATGAGCAAACGCAAAATGTTGTCAATGGGTTAGTATAATCTTAAAAGGAGCTTGCTAGTTCAATGTTCCAGGGATCTGACTTCCAGGCCTACTATAGAGACTTACTAACTGTGTAACTCTTTTAAATTCACTAAACCTCTATTAGTCTTAATTTTGTAATCCATAAAATGAAGACTAGTAATAGCACCAATCTCACAGAGTTGGCACGAAGATCAAACAAAATAGCATATATAAAGCACTTTGCAAACATCAAAGCACTGTAGGAATGCTAGATATTATGAGTGTTAAAGCTAATACCAATTGGGCTTGGTCCTATGAAATTCAATATTTTTGTCAAGATGACAGAGATCTGGGAGGGATGACTATTGCTTTGGATGACAGAGAGAGGATCCCAAAACATTTTGACAAGGAAGGGTAAACTTCAGTGGTTTGCAAGTGCCAGGGTAGTGATGAGAAGGTCTATTTTGTAACAGTTAAAATTTAGGGAAAACTGAGGCAGGTAGAAATTAGTTTCTCTCTGCAAGGAATATTATATTTTTAGAGGTTTATTAAAGGTTAAGGATTAAAGAAAATACAGAATAAGAAAGCACATGTCTAGGCAGTGAGGCCTAGACAACCTCACCTACATTATGAAAAGAGACACTTCTGCTTGGAAGCAGCAATGGGAAAAAGAAAAGAGAGGCCCAGAAGCCTTTCCAATCAGGTTAAATACCCCATCTCGATCTCGGCCCAGGTGAGAATTTAGTGATATTACAAAGCATTCTGGGGAAGTGGAGCAAGGACTTCTGGGGATTGAAGTCCTGGATTCAAGTCTCCATTTTTACATTTTCTAGGCATAAGATAAAGTGGAGACTTATCCGGTACGCCAAAGGCAGAATCCAAAGTTTCAATGGGAGGACGATGAAGAGTAAGTGTAAAATTTTGAAAATATCATTTTAGAAAATATAGAATGCAAGAGGAATAGATAGACAAGAATACTTGTGAAAACTGCTCTTGGAGTTTGAGTGGACTGCAAGCTGAGTGGGAGTTAACAGTGACAGGACAGTCTAAAAAGCAAACAATGCCTTCCTTGTTTGCACTAAATGAGATGTACTATCCAGAACTAGGGAGCCAATATCTCTGATCAGGCTTCATCTGGAGCAATTTGTTCAGTTCTGTGTATTTTTTTTTTTTATATTGAGCCCTGGACAAAATGGAACTTTTCATGAAGAAGGCAATCAGGAAAATGAGGAGACTGGGGAATATGCCATTGCATGATGTTGATTAAAGGAACTGAAAAGACTTGGGCATCTTCAAGTATTTGAAAAACTATAGAGACACTGAACTTCTCTTGCTTAGCCCAAGGGGCCCAAAATTAAGAGCTTTGAAGTTGTAGAGAGAAAGATTTAGATGACAGAATGAAAAACTTCCAGTCAGAGCTATCTCAAAATGGAGATAGTGGGTTCCTCCTCAATATAGGTCTTCAAGCTGGGTCTACACAACTTTTTGTACACATATAGAAGCCTTTCTTTATCAGTGTAGTTCAGACTAGATGTTCGCTGAGAGTCATTACAAGTTTCAGATTTGGTGATATGATTTGTTGCAGTTGATGCTAAATGCACAAAAGGAAAATAGTACATGATGAGAGCAGATGACCCCAGTTGGCTGGAACATAGGGTATAGGGGAATCCTTATACCAACTAAAACTCTGATCTCAGAATTTCATCTATTTGTAGCTGAATCTTTCTGGATTGTCCTCTAACACAACAGATTTGCTTTCTGTGGTCATACCAGCACAATTCTCATTTTGGAATGAGTTCATCTAATTGCATAGCTGGAAGGGAACAGAAGAGGACATTTAATTCATCTTTGCCTGAACCAGATCTCATCTACACATACCTGAAAGATGGTCATTTAGCATTCCTCTGAAGGCCTCTAACAAAGGGGAACTCACTACTTTTTGAGGCAGCTGGTTGCATTCTTTTTTTTTTTTTTTTAAACTTTACCTTCCATCTTGGAGCCAATAAGGCAGAAGAGTGGTAAGGGCTAGGCAATGGGGGTCAAGTGATTTGCCCAGGGTCACACAGCTGGGAAGTGTCTGAGGCCAGATTTGAACCAAGGACATCCCATCTCTAGGGCTGGTTCTCAATCCATTGAGCTACCCAGCTGCCCCCCACTGGTTACATTCTTGAACAGATCTAATTGTACAAAAATTTTACTATTTTTTCCCCCAAAAGGGCTGGAATCTGCTTTTTCTGAGCCAGAGAACAGTATGCATCTGAGGTCACTTATTACCTTAATGTTACCTAAGAAAAATACTCCCATATTCTTTGACGGATCCTCATGTGCCATGGTCCACAGCCCTTCACTATTCTGTTTATCTTCTTTGGGGGAAGTTTCAGAATATCAACACTTCATAAAATGTGGTACCCTCTTAACTGTGCAGATAATTTGACCTAGTCAAATCACTGCTAGGTATGTTTACCAAGAGAATAAAAGATAGAGGGAGAGGACCGATATGTACCAAAAACTTGAAATATTTGTTGTTCTGACTTTTTGTGGCCCCATTTGGAATCTTCTTAGCAAAGATAATGGAGTGGTTTGCTATTTCCTCCTCCAATTCATTTCACAAATGAAGAACTGAGGTAAACAGGTTTAGGATGAGTTGCTTAGGATTACACATCTAATAAGATCCTGAGGCTAGATTTGAACTCAGGAAGGTGAGTTTTACTGATTCCAGTCTCAGTGCTCTATCTACTGTGCCACCTAGCTGCCCCGCCAATCAATCAATTGAGGAATAGTTGGATACATTGTAGTATATGAATACAATGGAGACATTATGTTATAAGAAATCAATCAATATGATTGATTCAGAGATACTGAGGAAGATGTAAAATTGATAGCGTAAATAGAATCAATAAGTTATACAAGGACTATAATATTATAATAGAAAATAACTTTGAAAAATACAAAACACTGATCTGAACCGTGACCAATCATTACTTCAGAAAATAAATTATGAAACAGCTACTATTTCTTGATAAAGAGCTGATTGGACATAGGTACAGATATTTTCAGATAAGGCCAAGAGTTGATTTGTTTGGTGTCATTACAGTTACTCGTTATAAATGAGAATCTCTATGGGAAGGGAGGAATGAGGATGAGTTAGTGGATAGTGATAGAGATCTAAAAAAAAAAAGATTGTTTATAAAGCAGCAAAAATATATTTCATAAAAATGAAAAGAAGCTCCTAAGGAGACACAAGTAGCCATTTTGTTACTAACACATTCAATTTAATATACAATTCTTTTTTTTTTTTAAATAAAAACCTTTACCTTCCATCTTGGAATCAATACTGTGTATTGGCTCCAAGGCAGAAGAGTGGTAAGGGCTAGGTAATGGGGGTTAAGTGATTTGCCCAGGGTCACACAGCTGGGAAGTGTCTGAGGCAAGATTTGAACCTAGGACCTCCTGTCTCTAGGTCTGGCTCTTAATCGACTGAGCTACCCAGCTGCCCCCTAATATACAATTCTTAAAAAGAAAAGTTGTATATGACTAAACGTTAGTATTGTATGCAATTTTTTTTCTTTTTTCTTTGTGTATATTGAAGTGCTCATGTTGGTGATGATTGAATTTATAATAAAAAGAAAAAATTAAAACCATGAAGCACTTTATTATTAAAAAGTAAAAAGTAAACAAACAAAACAAAATATGTTTCACTGATCTGAATACAGTGCTTCAATTACTGTCTGAGCAGAGCAGAGTATAGCTAGACTATAACTCACCCCCCCCTCCCGTCATTCTAGAGTAGCAGTTCTCAACCTCTCAATTTGTAGCAATGAGAATCCATAATGCATATCAGGTATTTACATTCCAAATCATAACTGTAGCAAAATTACAGTTTTGAAGTAGCCACCAAAATAAGTTTTTGGTTTGGGGTCACTGCAACATGAGGAACTGTATTGTGGGGTCATGGCATTAGAAAGGTGGAGAACCACTGCTCTAGAATAAGACTACAGTCTAAATTCATTTTCATTGCTTTGAATATCAACCCACAATGTGAAATGACATTAAGTTTGTAGTTTACTGTAATTCTCAGGTCTTTTTTCATATGAAATGCAGTCTTGCCGCACCTCAAAGGATAGAATTTTTCTGATGATTTTTGAAGACCAACGTAGCACTACAAAGTCCTTCTATGGTTTGGGGTTCACAAAAGTCTGTTGAGATACTTCTGTATAAAGACTCTATTATCCAATATGTTAGCTATCCTTTCCATTTCCCAGTCATTCTAAAATTGGATAAAGATCCCATCTATGCCTTCATTCAAGTCATCCATAAAAAATTGAAGAGAATAGGGCTAAGGGCAGTTCCCTGAGTGATTCTGCTAGAGATTTCCTGCCAGGTTGGTATCAAGTTATTCAACCAATTTTCAAGCCCAACAAATAGTGCTATTACCCAGGCTAAAAACCTTTATCTTGCCCATGAACATAGCATCAGATCATATTTCTTGTCAAAATTCAAGAATGCCTCGTCTATAATATTCTTTTGATCTATCACTTTATTAATAAAAATAACATGAAACTAATCTGGCACAAGCTACTGAAGTATTTACTGTAGCTCTTAGAAATCACTGTTTCCTATTCAAAATGTTTGAATCATTCCTTTAGGAATGTACTTTAGAACTTAGCAAGGACCTAAAATTGGGTCCAGTAGCTAATAGTTTTAAGAATCCTTCTTGTGCTTTTTAATACTCAAGAAAACAGTTGCTCATTTCCAATCCTTTGCCATGTCTCCCATGAGATTTTTCAAAGATCCTTGATATTGGCTCAGCAATTATATTTGCAGGCATGGTCAGGACCCAAGGAAATGGTTTGTTAAAAAGGATTAACTTAGACTTATGAAGGTCAGCTACCTGAACACATTCTTACAATTACCTCACTTGCTCATTTCTCTACTCAACAGTTTGGCTCTATATTGTGGAATAGTAAAATGAAAGATGACTGGAGTCAGAGGACTTGGATTCAAATTCTGGTTTTGACACATATTTATGTGTGACTTTGGGCAAGTCTCTTAACTTCCGTGAGCTTTAGTTTCTCGAACTTCATTTATATATTTATTTAAAAAACATTTACCTTTTGTCTTGGAATCAATACTGTGTATTGGTTCCAAGACAAAAGAGTGGTAAGGGCTAGGCAATGGGGGTCAAGTGACTTGCCCAGGGTCACACAGCTGGGAAGTGTCTGAGGTCAGATTTGAACCTAGGACCTCTCATCTCTAGGCCTGTCTCTCAATCCACTGAGCTACCCAGCTGCCCCCAGTTTCTTGAAGTTTAAAACAAAATGGGTGTTGGATTTGATGATTTTTCACTTTCCTTTTATCTCTCGGTTCTGTTTCCCAGTCCAGACACCATTCTCCTTGATGGAGAAAATGGAAGTAAAATCGAAACCTAGAATTTCTACTTTTTCCTTATTGTCCATTAATTCATTACTTTGGAGAGTAATTTTTTTTTCTTTGCTTGGTCTTCTTGCATTTTTTTTTCCTTTTTGGCTTCTGCAGATTCATCAACCTTAGCTTAA
Source organism: Monodelphis domestica (assembly GCF_027887165.1). NCBI lineage: Eukaryota > Metazoa > Chordata > Mammalia > Didelphimorphia > Didelphidae > Monodelphis > Monodelphis domestica. Next base: position 141,131,814 of record NC_077233.1, on the reverse strand, counting down.
TCTGTGTTCATATACTCCTGATTCTCTTCACACATACACACACACACACACACACACACATATATATATAACCATTTGTTGTTTTTGCTTTCTACTATCTTCTGTACATGTCACTTAAAAAAAATCGATTTGATTAGACAAATTCCCTGTGTACCCACTTCATCTCCTGTTAGACAGATTTTCCTTTATTCTTATCTGAATCTTTTGTGTCATCAGAAGACATATTACATTAAAAAACAAACTATTTCAGTAAATGACTTTCCTTTAAGGAAACATATCTCTCTGTCCTGTCTAGAGCAAGGAAGGGTGATTAGCAAATTAATCTAAAAATCTGATTTTTCTTCTGTCATGAGAGATAATGACTTTTGTAAGGGTACTATTTTTTAAGTCCAATTCAGTTCCTGAAGAGGTGGAGGCATCCCAAATATGGGCTTTCTGACAGCTTAACCATGGCTCTATTTATATTTCCAGAAACTGCCCCTCCTGGTTCATCAGCCAGAAACCTGCTCCTTAGTACACTTCTGGTAGCCACAGAAAGACTTGAGCAATCATGCTTCCTACCACAATTCTTGGTCTCCAGGGAAGCACAAAAAATGAGAACCTGCTCCCCAGACCAAAACATCAGTGAATAGGTTTTCAGCTTGATCTAGCAGAAAGGATCCTAGAGGCCAATCTCAACTCCAAAGGACTTTGTGTATTAAACCTCCTTCCTTTTGGCAATTAGGGGTGTGTGTGTGTGTTGGGGGAGTATAGTATAGAAGAGGAATGAAACATACAGTGTCAGACCTGGCCAATATAATTCTTCAGTTATGTAAAAGAAAGAAAAGCATCAATAAAATATTTATTTCCAAAAGTACAAAGAAAGGAATGAAAGAAGGGAAGAAAGGAAAAAAAGGAAAGAAGAAAGAACTAAAAGGAAAGAGTAGAAGAACAAAAAGTAGATGAGAGGGAGAGAGAAAAGGGTTGGGTTAGCCAAATAAATAGAGAACATTTTAAGTACCTGAGAGCTGGGGGACATTAGGTAACTCAGTAAATTGAGAGTGAGGCCTAGAAATAGGCATCCTGGGTTCAAATCTGGCCTCAGCCACCTTCTAGCTGTGTGACCCTGGGCAAGTCATTTAACCTCCCTTTGCCTTATCCTTACCACTCCTTTGACTTGGATTTAATATAGTATTGATTCTAAGATGGAAGGTAAGAGTTTTTTAAAAACCAAACAAACATGAGAGTCATAATTGACCATAAACTAGATACAAGTCAAGTAGTTCAGCTATAGATGACCCCCTCCCCCATGCCAGTATTATAAACTGAATATATTTAACTTGGGAAATATTTGGGAGAGGCAAAAGGCAGGGCAATACAGTTTCAGTTTGTCTCATTGTTCTTCAGCCATCTGACTCTTTGTCTTTTCCAAGAAAACCACTTAAGGTTTTCTTGGAAAAGTTTGCCATTCCCTTCTCTAGTTCATTTTACAGAGAAGGAAACTGAGGCAAACAGGATCACACAGCTAATAAGTGTCGAATACCAGATTTGCATTCAGGAAGGTGAGTCTTCTTAAATCCAGGCATTGTCCACTGTACCCTCCACCAAGTTGCCCATCATCGGCTCGTTAAAATTTCCTAAAACTGGGAAGGGTTTAGTCAATAGACAAAGAAGAGTTGAAGGACACAGACTGGAAAAAAGTCAAATAAATGAAGGAAAGAACAACAAATATTTGTTCAATTCTTTGATGTGCTAGGCACTATGCTAAATATTTTATAATTATTATTTCAACTGATCCTCATAACAACCCTAGAAGGTAGGTGCTATTGGGATACCCTCTTTATAGTTGCAGAAACTTAGACAGAAAAAGAGGTTCAGTGACTTGTCCAAGGTCACACAAGTAGCAAGCTTATGAAGACAAATTTCAAATTAGTTCTTTCTAACTTCAGGTCCAGTTTCTCTCCATTGTATTGCCAATCTGAACAAGAGGAATTTTCATTGTTTGGCCTTGATAAGAGAGAGCCAAGTGATAACCTATTTATGATCCATAGAGAAATGAAGTTTGCCAGAAGAGAATTTCATTTGGATTATTTTCCAGTCCGTAGAAGACAGAAAAAGAAGAAACAGTCTTGAATTAAAGTGGGAGAAACTAAAATTAACTGTGAGATAGCATTTCAACTCTATTGCCTATAATTCTTTGATTTTACTTTCCAACCATAATTGTGTCCAAACCTTGGAATGAATATTGAAGGCTTTGCTGGAAATAATTACATTGACAATAACAACAACTAGCATTTTGATAACTTTAAGGTTTACAAAAATCATCTCATTTGATCCTCCTAACAATCCTGGGAAGGGTGCTACTATGTTCTATGTTTTACGTATGAGGAAATGGAGTCAGATAAAAGTTAAATAACTTGGCTAGGGTTATATAGCTACTAAGTGTCTGTGACTGGATTGAAACTTGGATCTTTCTGACTTTAGGTCTAGAGTTCTATTTTTTTTTTCATCTATCTTCAAGGGAAAAAAAGAAAAAGGAAAACATATGCCTTACATAGTTTAGCAGGTATTGTCCTGGAGGCAGTGGTAATTGCTCAAGTTTCTTTGTTGTTTTTTTTTTAACTCTATCACTGAAAAAATCTGGGGTGGGGACAGTGTTGGAAATACAATATATATATCTGGCAACTTGATAGCAACTTTTATTATTGGCAAATATTTTACAGTATTTGAGATTTTAGTGTGTTTTTCTCTAGATTCTTTCACAATCCCAGAATCTGAAACATACATCCAAGTCAGAGTACCATACCCAAGGTACTCTGACACATCACTGTAGGTGTTGGGGAACTCTAGTAACCATAATAAAAGGAGCTAAAGGGTCCATTTCCCAGCTTCCCTGGAACTTCATATCAGCTAAACATCTGGCCCCACCTCTGCCCTATATCTTTTCTCTTCCCTTGGATTGCGATATTTCTCAGACATCTTGACTTCCCAACTCATGAATGCTTTCTTCTCAACTTGGACCTGGTCTCATCTGCCCCTTGTAGGGAGTTGTCCTTTCTTCCCAGAAGTAACCTAATTCCATTCATATATTGGAGATGCCTCTAGCAGCATAGGACATATAAAATTCACAAATGTTTTCTAATTTAAGCATAGATTCAAGAGTTAAAATGGCTAATTCCTAGAAATTATCCAGCCCAACCTATTCATTTTATCAATTAGAAATCTGAGTTACCATAGGTTTAAGTAATTTACCCAAAATCACTCAGATAAATATTTAAGTGTTAAATATGTAGAAAACTGAACTTGGAGTAAGACCTGGATTCAAACACTGCCTGATGCATTTACTCATTGGGTGATCCTGAGAAAATTAATTAACTTTTATCTGACTCTGTTTCTTCAGAACTGTAAATTGGGAATAATAATAGCACCTACTATCTCTAAGGGGTTTTGTAAGAATCAAATGAAGTCTATGTAAAGTGTTTTATGAACTTTATAGTAGCATCTAATGCCAGCTATTATTATTACTAATAGCTTAGTAAGTGCCAGAGTTGGGATTTTAACTCGGGTCCTACTGATTAAACATCTCATCACTAAACTATATTGCATATTATTATTCATTGTAGTGGCACTGATGACTGTACTAGAGACCTTCAAACAAGTCATGATTAGATTTGACAAAAAAATTTCTGTTCTTGTTTTTCCTCCATTGGAATCTCCTAACAACCCAAAAAGATTGTTGTTGTTGATTTTAATGGCAACGAGGTGGCACAATGAATGGATAGAGTGCTAAGTCTAGAGTCAGGAAGACTTCTTTCTGAGTTCAAATAGCACCTAAAATACTTGCTAACTATGTGATCCTAGACCTTATTTTCCTCAGTTTCCTCACCTTTCAGATGAACTGGAGAAGGAAATGACAAGCCATTGCAGTATCTTTGCCACAAAAAAAAAAATCCAAACCAAATGGGGTCACAAAGAATTATACATAACTGAAAACAACTGAACAGTTGCTTATTTTATTTCAATTTCAAGGATATTTTATTTTTTCCAAATTACATATAACAATAACTTTCAACACATATTTTCCAAAATTATAAGATCTAAACCATTTCCCTTCCTTCCTTCCCTCCCACCACTCAGATATGATAAGCAATTTGATTTGAGCAATACAGATATTATGAAAAACACATTTCCATATTGGTCATTATAAAATTTTATTTTAAATATCTATTTTTAAAAATGTTGAGTTCCAACATTTTTTTTCCTTTCTTCCAAACCCTTCCCTGATTCTTGAGGAGGCAAACAATATGATATCAGTTATACATGTAAAGGGTAGCTAGGTGACTCAGTAGATAGAGAGCCAAACCTGGAGATGGGAAGTCTTGGATTCAAATCTGGTCTTAGCCACTTCCTAACTGTGTGACCCTGGGCAAGTCACTTAACCTTAAATACCTGGTCCTTAATTTTCTTCTACCTTGGAACTAATACTTAGTATCAATTCTAAAACAGAAGGCAACTTTAAAAAAATATACAGGTAAAATCACATAAAACATGTTTCCATATTAGCCATGTTGCAAAACACGCAAAAAAAAAGAGAAGAAAAAAGAAGAAAGTAAAAAAAAGTGTTACAATTGGTACTTAGAATTCATCAGTTCTCTGGAGAAAGATAGCTTTTTTCTTCAGGAGTCCTTCAGAATTATCTTGGATTGTTGTATTGATCAGAGTATCTAATTCTTTCATCACCAACCATCTTTATAATACTGCTGTTACTGTATATGATTTTCTCCTGGTTCTGCTCACTTAACTTCAATTTATTTAAGTCTCCTTTGTCATTTCTTTTTTCTTTTTTTTAACCCTTGCCTTCTATCTTAATATTAATTCTAAGTCAGAAGAACAGCAAGGGTTAGACAATTGTGTCTGAGGCCATATTTGAACCAAGATCCTCCTGAACCCAGCCCTGGGACTCTATCCATTGTGCTACCTAGCTGCTCCCCTGCTCCACCTTTTCAGTTCTTATAGTACAATAGGATTCCATCACAATCATATACCACAACTTGTTTAGCCATTCTACAATTGATAAGCAATCCCCTCAATTTTCCATTCTTTAGATTTGGCAACAAATGTTAAACAAAGCCCTACTTAAACTTAGTAATTCTTTTTTTCTTGTTTGGTCTTAGATGATAATGCCAAGGGAATGCTGCACTAACATTTAGGAAGCACCAGATTCAAGGTAGGTCTCAGTGGAAAATTCAATAGATGATATTGGAAAAATTATTTCTGTCTTTAGGTCTCAGTTTCTTTTTTTATAAAATAGGGCTAATATTACCTATACTGCTTGCTAAATTAAGTTGTCGTTCAGGAAAGAACTTTTATTCTTAAAATAATATGTTTAATATAAACATACATACATAGATATTACATATTTATATTATATGCATATATACACACTTATGTCATATATGACTTATATGAAGTGAAATGCCTTCCTTATACTTAGGGGAGGTAGCATGAAGAGTCAGGAAATCCAGAAACCCTGAGTTTGTGTCTTGACTTTACCCTTGATTTGGGGTAAATCATTTCATCTCTCTGAACTTTAGTCACTTTGTTTGTAAATGGTTGAATGATTGTGGTAAAGGGAAGATGGAGAAGATAATCTCAAAGGTGCCTTCAACCGTAAAGTTCTCAGACTACACAGTTTTTGAGCAAAGATTTTTATATAGTGTCTAGAATATATTAAATACACTAAGATTCTGGATTCCCCTCAGAACTAGTCAAAGGCTGGATTGATGTTAGCCTTCACTGGAATTAACTCATTTGTCTCTTCCTCTTCCCCAAAGACTGTCAATGGGTATATCATTTTCTCTTCTGCCCTTTATTGTACTTAATGAAGCATAGAGAAAGGAGTCAGGCTTGAGCAGTAGATGACCATTTTTTTCCCTCAACCTGCACCAGGAAACCAATTTCAGAACTATTTACCCTCTTCCCCTTTGGTAATTCTCCTGTATGCTTTATAGGAACTATAACTAGAGATTTACTCTGCTCTACTGCTTGGCCTTTTAAAAGTTGTCTTTGACTATCTCCCTACTGTCCAATTATAAAATTCTTTTCCCTTTTCTTTTCAGAAACAAAAAAAAATGCCTTTTCTGTTCACTTACTGCCTCCTGTTTCCTTATATGTATCTTTTTTCTATGAAGAGAGAAACTTGGGAAGTTGTGGAACACACAGTCCTTTGGATTGGAGGTCTTCTGCAGTGTAGGCTTCCCTGAATAGAAGAAAGGGTTTGCTACATCAAAGAAATGAAGAAATGTAAAACATATTATGTCAGAACAGAAGGGTCCTGAGTTGGTGGAATAATTAGGTTGGCAAAAGCCCTTAGAACTGTTGAGTGTGTCTAAGTCCTTTCACTTTATAGAAGAGGGAAGTGAGATCCAGAGAAGGGGAGAAACATGACCAAATCACACAGCGAGCAGGTGGACAACCTAGGTTTCTAGTCTCAGAATGAGTTCCATTGACTTCTTTTATTTTAAAACCTTACCTTCCATCTTAGAGTCAATACTATGTATTGATTTTAAGGCAGAAATGCCTTAAGAGTTGGGCAATGAGGATAAGTGATCCATCTAGGGTCACATAGCTAGGAACTGTCTGAGGTCAGATTTAAACCTAAGGCATCCCTTCTCTTCCACTGAGGCACCCAACTATCCCCTAGTCTAATGATTTCTACTGACTGCACTGAGAAATTAAATTAAGGGTTTCTGAACTGACTCTTAAATCTGTTCTTTGCTCTATTGCCTTACTATGCATGGAAAGATGAAATAGATACTAGGAAAGTCTCCCTGATAAAAATATTCCCATCCTTCTCAGCTGAACATAATGTCTGTAATTCCTGGTTGTTAGAACTCCATTCCTTTAAGAAAAGTAGGAAATTAAGTATTTTTTTTTCACTAGGCTTCTCCTATAAAATACAAAACCTACAAAAGATGCAGCATTCCATTCACTCTAGAAAGAGGAAGTGTTTTTTTTTTTACCATTTTCCTTCCTGACATTAAAGGTTTAAGCAAAAAGAGTATCCTATAATCTAAAAAGAGACTAGAGGTATAGAGAGGGGAAGTATGTGACTGAAGAGAAACTCCTTCCATACTACAATTAAAACCATGAATTGACTCTGGCAGAGCTGTGTTTGTGCCTAAGGGTCCAAGAAAATTACTTCTTTCTTTTCTTGTTTGTTGATTTGTTTTGCTTTTCCTTTTAAAGATATTCTCTGAACTTCATCTTCTTTTCCTTTATAAAATGAGAGGATTGAATAAGAGGACCTCTAAAGTTCCTTCTAATGCTAATGTGCTATGTTTGAAGAGTTGGAAGAGGTATATGTCCAGCTTTTTAACTTTATATTGAGGAGATAACTGAGGCCTAAGATTATAAGATTTTAATATACTATTTAGATAATATAATAAGATTTAATGTAAGATTTTAGTGTCAGAAAAGAATTAGAACTTATGTTTCTGATCTAGCACAGGGCCTTTTTGTGCCATTTAGGGAGATAGAAACAAAGGAGGACATAGCCTTATAGAATGGGCAACTATGGATTCTTATACTAGAGTCCACAGAAGACTAGAGCTGGAACTTGAAATGAAGAGAAAGTTCTCTTCTCCAGATGTCCTAGGGAGTTGGCTCTATAGGACCTGAAAAAGAAAAAAATTCTGGCAAAGAAAAATTTGATCACCTTCCCAGGGAACTGCAGAATGGAACTCTTAACATTCAGGGAGAGTAGAAAGCTGAGATGGGCTTGGGTCCACCAGGAAAAGTTACTTGAAAAGAGAAAACTCTAGCTATAGAGAGAAGTGAACAGTTCAGTTAAATAGAATTGGGTACCTGATTTGTTTGGGGACAGTCAGACTGATGCAGTCTTCAGAGAGGAGGATGTATGTGATGATATTTTCCTAGAAGACTTTTTCAAAATTGACAATTTCCTACAGAACATTTTTAGCAAATTTTGTTTCAAAGACTTCATTTGAAGGGTGTTTTCCATAGAAAGTAGAACAGAGATTCTCTGTCGTTGGTGATTTCATGAAACTGACAGAGCTTCAGAACTGACAGGGAGAACCTAAGGGGATCCTTTCCAACTCTAGATTTTTTTTTAATTTCATTTGTCCTGGTTTAGTTTTAGAACCTTGTGATCACAAAAGCAGCAAAGTGCTGTTGAATTAATCTGAAATTGTTGAGTTGGTGAAAGGCCTTCTATTCAAAGTTTTAGACCTTACTGGAACACTGACTCCCTTACCATACCTGAATTGTACTAAACACTACCACAAGATTATCAGGTACCTGAAAAGGGGACATTCAGATGCACACATTTCCCCCCAATTGTTTTCTTATAGATCACAGAAAGACAGAGAGACATCCTGAAGTTAGGCCTTATTCTCACTCTATAAACAATTAATCGGGCCAAAAAACATAATAACTGATGTGCCTAATTAAATCAACCAGTTCTCATAAACCATTTTCCCTTTTCCTTAAATGTCTCCAGGGGCTCAATGATCTGACAATCAGTAACATAGCCCAATGCCACTAAGCCTAGAAAGACTTGGTGCTGTCCACTGGTTCAGTGCTGAATCACTGTTTTGCCATAACTGCTGGTAGTAGTGCTACTAGCAATTTAGCCACTCATGTTGTGCTAATAATAATGAGAATAATAATAACTGACATTTATATAATACTTTAAGGTTTGAAAAGCTATTTACATATTATCATTCATTCAATCCTTACAGGAATCCTCTGAAGTGTTACAAACGTTATTTATCCATTATATTAACCACAAGAGTGGAGATCTAGACTTAAATTAAGATTGTGTGGATTTCCCTGGGTTATGCTAGTAGGCAAGTGCCTTAGTCTAAATTCAAACCCACATCCTATATTCAAGCCCATAGCTTTAAGCCATGCTGTCATATCTGTGCTGAACATAAAAACAATTCTTGCTTTTAAATAACATAAAATAAGTGTGTTCCTGCTTTTAAAGACATGGAACAGGACATAGAGTGATAGGAGTATCAGCAGAGAATAATCAGCTTGTTATAAAGGGAGAAATGCTGTATTGGGAGTCAGAGGACATCAGTTTCTACTACATAGGAATTGTGAGGCTTTAGTTAAGCTCTCTTTTGTTTTTGTATCTCAGTATGCTCATTTTAAAATGAGAATTCAGAACTAAATGAATTAAAAGAAATTTGTAGTTCTTTTCAGTTCTAGCTCAGATACTCCAGCCAAGACAAAATCTGGGCAGTAGATTGATTCAGTGAGAATGCTGCTAGACACAAGCTCCCCATCCTTTTTTCCCCTAGGTTCTGCATACTCAATTACAGACCCTTGTCATTCTGGGCATTCAGAATACTTTCCTTAACTAAGCTTTAACATAGCCCTTAGAATTAAAAACATTTAATTTTGTAATAAAGTAACAAACTACTAAGTGGCCTCATCATTAAGCTGTAAATTCAGGCAATTAGAGGTTGCTGATGTTTGGTCATAGATTTAACCAACATACACTAAATAACTAACATGTACCTGACCTATTTTAATAGTGTACAGGTGAAATATAGGGAGCAATAAGAAAAATTCCCTACTCTCAGGAATCCCTCAACTTAGTAAGATGGAAAAGTCACTAATAACAGAGAACTGAAGACTTCATGGAGTAGGAGATATTGGCCTTGGAATTTAAAGAATGTATATAATTTCATGTGTGCACATATACATGTGTGTGTGTATATGTGCTTCTTCTGTACTGATGCTCCTATAAAAAAGAAACTGGAAAATGTAGATCCTTTCCCTTAAAAATGAGGGGGGGGGTCCATAATATTGCAACATCACAATGGTGGCTTTATACTTGTTCCTGGGAAGTATCCCTAAATGGGTCTTAATATATCTTATTTATGATATTACTGACTTACTGACATTTTATCCAGTGTGGTCTTGCAATTTAAAGTTAAAAAGAACCTCCAAGAACATCCACTCCAATCTCCTCATTTTCTAGATGAGGAAACCAAGGTCCATGGTGGTGAAGCAACTTGCTTGAGACCACAGTGATCAGATGAGATTTGAAGCCAGGGATTTTGTCTTTGGATCCTCTGCTCTTTCCATTTCATCATAATTTTAGACAGAGAAGGAAGTAAGTTAAGCAACTGGAGACCCAGAGAATCTTGGTTCTGGCTGTGCTGTGGGAACCAGGGCTTGTGCTTTAAGACCTAGAGTTTCTGTCATTCCTTCTTGCACTAATTGATATCCTTAGACTTGAAACATGCACTATGTGTTCCAGGGGATGGAACAGAAGGTCCTCATTGCTGAGGAAGGACAGATAAAGTTGGATACAGTCCAGAAGTAAGGTCTTTGAAGGCAAGAATTGCTATTTACTTATTTTAAAATATGTTTTATCTATTGTAAAGGTATTCTCTCCATAAAGGGGGAAAGGGAAGAAAATAAACATTTATATAACACCTACTATGTTGGTACTGTTGAGCCCTTTTTTTTTTTTTACAAATATGATCTCATTTGATTCTCAAAACAATTCTGTGAGGTAGTTGCTATTATTATCCTCATTCTGCAGTTGAAAAAACTGAAGCAAATAGGGGGTAAGTGACTTAGTTACACAGCTGGTGAGTTTCTGAGACTGGATATGATCTTATCTCTCTGATTCCAGGCTCCACATTCTATCTATCTTGTCACCAGCTGTCTCTAAAGCAATCCAATGATGATTTTTTTTGTGGGGGGTAAGAACTATTTTGTAATGCAAAGGAATTTGTTAATTTAAATTTTATGAATTCATATTTTCCCTATATCAAAAATTTTTAAAGCAGGGTACTGAATATTGTACTTCAATCATCACAGTATCCTATTATATTCTTTTTGTTGCTTTGTTCTCTTCTTAATCACTAGTACTTGTTTTATGTGCCTCCAAAGGGCAGAATTGTGGTTAAAGAGAAGATGTTTCAGAGAAGCAGATTTCAGCTTTATATAGAAAAGATTTTCCTAACAATTTTGGTTGTCCAGAAATGAAATAGGCTTTGAGATAGTAAACTTCCTATCACCAGAAGTGTGCAAATTAATCCTGAATGATTTTCTATAAAAGGTGTCATTGAATAGAATTTTTTATTAAGTGGGATATTGAAATAGACATAGCCTAAGGTTCCTTCTAGCTCACAGATTTATACACTTACAACATTCTTAACTTGTTTTATTTTTATCAGTGTGAAGGACTCATGTCCCCTGAGACTATAAGCTCAGTGAGAGCAGGAACTGTCTTGTTTAATCTTTGTATCTCCAGCAACCATTGTTGCTTTTTAAAAATGCTTATTGAATTGCAAACAAGTGAAATTATTTTTGTTTCTTTGCCCATGTCTAGCACAATGTTCTGAATATAGCAGGTATTTTGAATAAACATTTGAATGAATGTTGAGAACATGTTTACCAGAACCATTCCCATATCCTGAACAGCGGTTTTTGGCTATTTACTCTACACTATTAGGAGTTACATCAGGATAACAAGATCTTTCCACATCTCAAGATAAGAGATTTTACAATTTGTGGGATTTTAATTGCCTGACTAGCTCCCACTGTAACAATGCCTTTCCGAGCAATGAAATCTCCCATTGCTATCACTGAATATGGATCTTGTGCCTTGCTTTTTAATTGGTTTCTGCTTTTGAAAATAAGAAATTGCAATGAATTTATTCTGAATGCTCCTCTCTTCCTAATGTTACTGCTGGCAATGGCTGCTAATCACTGGGGTATCTTTTTCTGCCCCTTTGATTCAAAGGAGGAGGCATTTGTTATAGTTTCTTGGAGATTTGTCACTTAACTGAGGTACTGTCTGCCAGGAGAGGCTCAGTCAGGCACTTACCTGAAATTATAATTAATAGAAGAACATGGAGGGATGGGAAGAGTGGGTATTACTGCCTATAAGGGTGGAGGTTTAGAGGCCTATGAGGTCAATTGAAACATTTATGGCCAATGGCTAGTCTCCAGCATTAGTACTTCTCTGCCCTATCTTGGAGCATCTCTAAAAGAGTAGTTCACATGACTCCTTATCATCATTAATTTTACATAATATCCTTAAATATTGCTCAGAGTTGGGAATCACATTTATAGTTCCCTTGCCATTCATTACCTTTCTATGAATATTAAGTTCTATCACATGGTTTCTTTAAAAAAAAAAAAAGCACAACTGGTGCATGTGTATATGTGTATGTGTGTGTGTTTAAACAAAATCAGGTTCTAACCACTTTTCTTTCACCCTCCAATTACTAAATTAATAAGCATTTACCAAAGTGCCAGCTATGTGCCAAGCACCATGATAGATACTCGGGGTATAAGTGTAAAGAGTGAAATAATCCTTACCTTTGCATTCTAATGGAGGACATTATAACATATAAAGTATAATAACAACATATAAAAAGTATATACAGCATAGATATGAGTGCATCCAAATACATTCAAAGTAGTTAAATATAAGGTAGTTTGAGAGGGAGGACACTAGCAGTTTGGCAATGAGGAAAGGTTTAATGTATAAGGTGGTGCTTGAACTGCATCTTAAAGAAAGGGGGGTACTTCATGAGGTGGACATAAGCAAGGACTGCATTCTAGTCATGGAAGATGGCTAGTAGAAAGGCATAGAGATGAAAAAGATAAAGGGTTACATGGAACGTAGAGAAAGTCAGTTTGGCTATAGGGTAGAATTGTGAATAATATGCAACAACAGTGGAAAATTAGGTTGAGACCAACTTTCATAGGGCTTTAAAAGCTAAACAGAGGGTTTTATATTTTATTCTAGAAGCAAAATAAAGTCACTGGATTTAGTTTAGCAAGGGTATCCAATGGTCAAATTTTCACTGAAGAACTATTGCTTTGGCAGCAATGTATAGGTTAGGCTAGAGTGAAAAGAGACTTGAGGAAAGATAATCAATCAGGCTTTTGCAATGATCTATTTTAGCTGGTCTTCTATTTTATACTATGTATAACTGCTTCTGAACTCTTACACATAAACATTTGCAATTTTCACTAGCTTCTGGCAACCAATCCAATATATGTCTATTAAGAAATCACAATTCCATAGTTCAATTCACAAATATTCATAATGTTTCTGTGATGAGAGGAACAGTTCTGACCTGTTCTATATATAGTCCATCCTATATATAACGGTTAATTTCCAAGGGACCACATTCCCAGGATCAACATTTCCCTGAATCTCAGAGTTTTTTACTTTTATCTTTAATGTCATTTTCTAGATCATCAATGAACTCCAAATCCAAGGAAAAAGTCTCTTTATGTTGACAATAATAGTGATGATATCTTTGTCACAGGATTCTTGTGAGAAAATGTTCTGTAAACCTTAAATTAATATACAATTTTAGTGTATATAATTTTTCCCATTCCTATAAAGCATTTAATACTAGAAAAGTAGACTATTGAGTTTATTTATAAGGGAAAAGAAAATATAACAATTTAGAACCAGCCTTCCCTAGGTTAGTAATTAGAAGTGCATATAAAAGAAAACAACTCACTTCCAGTATGGCTGGCCTCTAAATTATTCTATCTCAGGAAATTCCTAAGCCTATATAGGCTATCATATTCTTTTCTGCTAGAAAGACTCTAGCATAGAGATATAATAGCCAGCTCCTGATTACATGGGGGGGGGGCTATACATGCTACATCCATATTTCTATATAATTGTGTAGCTCTCTCTGAGGTGAGAGAAGCCACAAGGTAGGAAGATAGAGACAGGATAGAAGTTTTTGATACCACGAGGGAAGTGACGGAGTCCTAATAGAGATATGAGGTGTTCAGGATGAGTCTTTATTAATTATCAATGAGCCACAGCTAAGCTCTGATCAAAGGACCAATTCTGTAGGCTTTTCCAGTCCTGAGATCCATACCACGCAGGTCAGAGAGGTGAATAGAGAAAGATTAAAGATGGAGCTTGGCCAGAGGCCAAGCTCCTGCAAGGACAGCCATCAGGTAGCCTGAAAGAGAAGGAGCGAGCAGAGAGCAGAGGGCAGAGAGAGAGAAGGCAGAGCCTGCTGGGCTAGATATAGTTTTTGATATGCAAATATACACAGTACATAGGGATGATTCTCATTGGTTAATGACAAGGCATAGGTGTGGTTTCTCTTAACCAGGTGAGAACAAAGAAACCTGTTTTCCCGCCTAACCTGGGAGAAGCTGGGGTCAAGGGTCAGAGGCCTTCCTAGCCATGAGCACTACTGAGCATGCCCAAGACTGACTGTTCCCCTTGCCCCTAGTTAGGAGTGGGCTGCTACAAATTGCATAGAACTTTCCTGAATCTATTACAGAAGAGAAAGAAGAGAAAGAAAAGGGAATACGAAACAGGAAATTCTGTTGTTTCAATTTTCTCATCGATTTCTAAAGGAAAAATTAAAGGAACTTAAGAAGGAAATAGATAGTAAGACCATACTAGTGGGGGACCTCAACCTTCCCCTTTCAGAACTAGATTAATCAAACTAAAAAATAAATAAGAAAGAAGTAAGGGAAGTGAATGACATGTTAGAAAAATTATAATTAATAGATATCTTGAGAAAATTGAACAGGGATAAAAATGAATATATTTTTTTCTCAGTAGTACATGGTACATACACAAATATTGACTATGTACTAGGGCATAGAAACATTGCAAACAAATGCAGAAAAGCAAAAATAATAAATGCAACTTTTTCAGATCATAATGGGATAAAAATTAAAATTTCCATAGAAAGGCAAATGTAAAATTAATTGGAGACTAAATAATCTGATTCTTCAAAACTGGTGGGTCAAAAAACAAATCATAGAAACAATTACAGACTTCATTAAAGAGAATGGCAATGGTGAGGCAAGATATCAAAATCTATGGGATACAGCCAAAGCAGTACTCAGGGGAAAATTTATATCTCTGAGTGCCCATATCAACAAAATAGAAAGGGAAGAGATCAATGAATTGGGCTGGCACATGTAAAATTTAGAAAAAGAACAAATTAAAAATCCCCTGATAAAAACTAAACTGGAAATCCTAAAAATTAAAGGAGAAATTAATAAAATTGAAAGTAAAAGAACTATTGAACTAACAAATAAGACCAGGAGTTAGTACTTTGAAAAAACAAATAAAAATAGATAAAGTACTGGTAAATCTAATAAAAAAGAAATAAGAGAATAAAATTAATAGTATCAAAAATGAAAAGGGTAGGGGACTTCTGGATAAGCATGGTGGCAGTGTAGATGTGGGACACTTCCTATCCCAGCACCCAACAAAATAGACTACCTCAAAAGAACAGAAAAACCATTTTCAGAAGAACGGAGGGACTCTACAGTAGGGTGCAGCATTGAAGATACATGGGATCTCCAACACATCTCAGCAGCAGGAATTAGAAAGAGAAATTTCATTCAAAATCACCTTAGACAATATAAAATACTTAAGAATCCATCTGCTGAGATAAACACAGAAACTATATGAACACAACTACAAAACACTTTCTGCACAACTAAAACTAGATTTGAGCAATTGGAAAAACACTAACTGCTCATGGGTAGGATCAGCTAATATAATAAAAATGGCCATCCTACCCAAACTTATCTATCATAACAAAAACCTCTGACAAAGGTTTAATTACTCAAATTTACAAAGAGCTAAATCAATTCTACAAAAATTCAAGCCATTCTCCAATTGATAAATGGTTAAGAGACATGAAGAGGCAATTTTCAGTCAAGGAAATCAAAACCATTAATAAGCACATGAAAAAATGTTCTAAATCTCTGATAATCAGAGAGATGCAAATCAAAACAACTCTGAGGTATCACCTCACACCTAGCAGATTGGCTAACATGACAGCTATGGAAAGTCATGAATGCTGGAGGGGATGTGGCAAAGTTGGGACATTAATTCATTGCTGGTGGAGTTGTGAATGGATCCAACCATTCTGGAGGGCAATTTGGAACTATGCCCAAAGGGCAATAAAAGACTATCTGCCCTTTGATCCAGCCATAGCACTGCTGGGTTTGTACCCCAAAGAGATAATAAGGAAAAATACATGTACAAGAATATTCATAGGTACACTCTTTGTGGTGGCAAAAAATTGGAAAATGAGGGGATGCCCTTCAACTGGGGAATGACTGAACAAATTTTGGTATATGTTGGTGATGGAATACTATTGTGCTCAAAGAAATAATGAAGTGGAGGAATTCCATGGGAACTGGAACAACCTCCAGGAATTGATGCAGAACAAAAGGAGCAGAACCAGGAGAACAATGTACACAGAGACTGATACACTGTGGTACAATAAAATATAATGGACTCCTCCATTAGTGGTAATGCATTGATCCTGAACAACCTGGAGGATATAGGAGAAAAAACATTATCCACATTCAGAGGAAAAACTGTGGGAATAAAAACACCAAAGAAAAACAACTGCTAGAATACATGGGTCAAAGGGGATATGATTGGGGATATAGACTCTAAATGAACATCCTAGTGCAAATACCAACAATATGGAAATGGGTTCTGATCAAGGACACATGCAATACCCAGTGGAATTGCGTGTTGGCTATGGGAGGGGTTGGAGGAGGGGAGGGAGGAATAGAAAATGATTTTTGTAACCAAGGAATAATGTATGAAATAGACCAAATAAAAAAAAATAATATCAAGAAAAAAATGAAAAGGGTAATCTCACCTGTAATGAAGAGGAAATTAAGACAATTATTAAGAGCTTCTATGCCCAATTTTATGGCAACAAATATGATAATCTAGGTGAAATGGACAAATATATGAAAAAAAACATAAATTGCCAACATTAACAAAAGAGGAAATAGAGTACTTAAATAATCCCATCTCAGAAAAAGAAATTGAACAAACCATCAAGGAACGCCACAAGAAAAAATTCCCAGGGCCTGATGGATTCACAAATGAATTCTGTCAAACATTTAAATAACTAATCCCAACATTACACAAACTATCTGACATAATAATCAGAGTGTTTGCTTGGATAAGCCACCAGGTTAACACCCTACACTTGGGCTATAACCTCACATACCAGGCATGTATGAATGAAAAAGTCATTCTCGTAGGTTACTAATTAAGTAGATTACTAATGGTAGGATTATTAATAAATCTCCAACTTTCAACTTATGGTTTTAGCTATACCATCTCAGTCTTGTAAAATTCATGAACTAACATTATTTGGGAGGGCAAATATTAATTTTGGCTTTTTTCCTAGTCTCTAGGAATATGAATAATTAAAATAATAGTTCATCTCTTATAAAGCAGTCCCATTCCATTATAATTCTATGGTTCACTCACTTATAAATTAAAGTTCACTTACCAAAGTCGCATCCAAAGTAACAAAATACTGTTTGATAATTCTGGAGCAGCAGAATTGCTATTAGACAGCTTGAAATTTCATTATCTTCCCATCTAATCTTCTTCTATATGTAGGTATCCACAGGTGTACACTATCCAAAGACCACTTTGGTAGGATATCATTCGTTACATACCAAGCATTATGAGTGTGAAGTAGTCCTTCTTTGGGCTTATTACATTTATCTCCCATGTAAAATTTAAATTATATCTCAAACTGTTTGGAGAAGACACCTTGAAGATGCCTCCACAGACTACAAGCTGCCCCAGAAAATCCAGAGTGAACTTTGGGATTTGGTGATTTGAACTGTGTGGGTTTAAATGCATTTGTTTTCTATGTATACTCTTATGCCGAAGGGGACTGCCCCCTACTTGCTTTGTGTCAATGTGCTTAGTAATCATTGGTTTTGTTCTCTTTTCCTTTTACCCACCAATTATTGAAATCTTTACATTGATTATATTTCCATGATCCTTTTGGGGAAACTGGTTTCCCAATAGGATCACAGTGGTGTAAAGGTTAAAATTATGGTTGAGACTGAATGTAATAATTATTTTGGTCGCCAAGGATTTTATTTCTAAAATCCTAATGAAACACCCAAGTCAGCTGGAAAGTTTATGGTGATTTAATTAATAGTGTAGGAGATTAAGGAGAAGGAAGAAGGAAAGGAGTAGGTTTTCTTCATCCCCCCACCCCCCCACCACCTGGCTAGTACCGAGTGGGGAGATTAGGAGATAAGGTTTTGGAGTATGAAGGAGGAAGGAGTCAGCTTGAACTCCAAAAAGGAAAGGGTTGAGCCAAGATGCCTGAACCTGAAATCAGCTCCAAGGCAAACTCACTGCCAAACCCAGACAAAATAACTGCCACCACTCCAAGATTGTTGGACGCCTAGCAAGTTACCAGCCAGAGTCGCCTCTCCAGGGAAAAAAGGAAGAGAGAGGAAGTGACGTGCCTTATATAGACGGTTTTACATCACTTTCCTGTGTCTCATCTGTACCAATGATAGCTTAACTTGACTTAGGACAGCCCAGGGGTCTGTCCACTTTTTCTGCACATGTCTATTGAAGGCCATTTCCTCAGATAATTAAATCTTGAGTTTGGTGCAGACGTTCCTAATCTTGTGTAGCCATGAAAAAATGGGGTTCAAGACTGAATTGCCAAAACTTTGAAGATAATTTTTAGTGTCTTGTTTTAAATCAAAACTAAGTGGTCGCCATGGGAAAAATTCCAAAATATGAAAATACCCAAGTCATCTGGATTTTATGGTGATTTTAATTAATACAAATGAAGGACTTAAAGGGAAAGGAGAGAGAGAGTGTGTAAGAGGAAATAGCCTGAGCCTTAAGAGAGACTAGTCAGTCTTTTATCACTCACCACAAGATTTGTCCCAAGCAAAACTCCAGTCCTTCACTGAAATCTTCAACTCCTGAACTGAGTTTAGAGACCCAGCTCCTCCAACTAACTCCAAACTCCAACTAAGTTCATAGATCCAGCTTCTCCAAACTAACTCCAAAACTCCCCCCTAAGTTCATAAAGCCAGCTCCTTTTAAAGAGAAATTTCTCTTATGTCACCTCCCCTAAATTTTCACATCTATCAACCACAATAGACATTTTCCCCAGGACTGTCCATTATTAGTTCACATCTTCTTTTGTTGTCACCTTCTCTAATTAGATTATATCTTCTGAGTATTTCACATCTCTTTGCTGAGCTTGCCCTTTGTAAGTTGCTTGATCTTTTAGTGATTATTTTAACCTTTATAGGTACTTAGTACCCTTTTGTATTAGATCCAAAAATAGACCTAGCTTAAGGTTTTGGCTTTACTATAAGTATGAGTTAGGGACTTTCATTGTTCCATCAGGAATTTATAACTTTATCTTCCCCTAAGGCACTGTCTGAGCAGGGTGGAGTAATTTTAAAGTTCTCAATACATTCCTGACCAAGTACCTGCTTTGTTTAAAATGGGGCATAGCTTAACCAAATCTTCTGAAGTAGAGTCTGAGCAATTTTAAGATTCACACTTGTTAAACTAAGGAGGATGGAGAAAGACAGGGTTCCCAAGACCTGATTCTGTTAGTCCAAGT
This sequence comes from Monodelphis domestica, assembly GCF_027887165.1. Lineage (NCBI taxonomy): Eukaryota > Metazoa > Chordata > Mammalia > Didelphimorphia > Didelphidae > Monodelphis > Monodelphis domestica. The sequence goes on along the minus strand of NC_077233.1, from coordinate 141,112,381 downwards.
ATCTCTATTGTTATTGATTAGGAAATAGCTAAATCAGATACTCTAATGTATGGTCTGATTAGGGTGGAATAGTTTTAAAATTCACAGGGGGGTATGTAAAAATGGAGATTTTGAATCCTAGACTACAATTGCAAGAAGTCGTTGGTATTCCCCATAATTCCCTATAATCTCACTTGAGTCTCCATGTTGGCAAGATCACAACTGGTATTTAACTCCCATGCTCTCTTCCCTTCCTTTGCAAGCTGTAGAAAGTAAAGTGGTAAGATAAGGGTGGGGATTTTGAGTGGGCTAATCAGCCATGGGCACGTGGGGTTTTATTTTGTATCCTTTTATTTTGTATCCTCAGAGAATATAATATTTTTATTATTAGAGATATAGGATACAAAAAACAGCCTTTGAAATACACTGCTCTCTCATAGAATACGCCATACTTGTAATCACCTTCCTGTTTGGAAGAGTCTCTTCCTTCTCATTGTTCACTCCCCTGAGGTCCCCTGCCACATGGAGGCTAATTGTTGCCTACAGAAAGAACATCCCAGTTTTTACCAGTTGGTTTGTGATTCTGAAGACACAGTGGCAGCTACCAGCATACTGGGTCCTGGGGCTGGGCCTAGGGCGATCTGGGTAGGGAAGCCAGAGATCAGATGGGGCTGGGGCTGGCTGGGGTTGGGACTGGGGTGGGAGAGCAATCTGGGTCAAGCAGGTTCGGAGCAGATGAATGGAGGCAGGAACCGGCAGCAGGAGCAAGCTGAATCAAGAGAGCTTTGCGAGGGTGGCCGAAAAGCCTTGGCATGAGAAATGTGGCTTAAAAAAATTTATCTAGGCTATCTTTAAGAAAAAAATTGAGAAGTTCTCGTTCAATCCCTTCATGTTTGACATAAACTGTAAAAATAAAATTATATCTCTAATAATAAAAATATTATATTTTATTATTATTAGATTATAGGATTATTAGAAATCAAGGATACAAAATAAAAATCCATGTGCTCATGGCTGATTAGCCCATTCAAAATTCCCATGCTTAGCTTACCACTATACTTTCTACATCTTGCCAAGGAAGGGAAGAGAACTCGGGAGGCATTACTGCCAGTTAAATACCAATTGTGATCTCGCCAACATTGAGACTCAGGTGAGATTATAGGGAATTCTGGGAAATGCCATGGACTTCTAGGGATTGAAGTCTAGGGTTCAAAATCTCCATTTTTACACCTACCATTTGGCTCCAGGGGTTTTTTCAACATCCTTGACTTCTAGCTTGAGGAAGCTACTGTTAGATAACTCAGAGTCTAGTTATTGATGATCTGGTATTAGATACTATTCTGGGCCTTTTCCGGAAGCCCTTTAGGGATCTATCTTTTGTAGCCTATATAAACCTTTCTGACCCTCTTTCTGTCCACTTCCCTCAAAGTGAGGTGTTAGAATGAATCCTGACACCTGTTTATATTATGTGTCCTGAAGTCTTCCAACCTTTGTGTTTTCTGTTCTTTCTCGTGCTTAGAATAGTATGCAAGGTATCCCCAAAGCCTTAAAGCTCAAAACTACAATAAGACTTCAGGGACATCCCCCCCTCTCCTTCTTTCCATATATATATATATATATATATATATATATATATATATATATATATATATATATACACACACATATATGACATGTATATATAACAATAATAACATGTTCATTGTAGCTATATCTTTAGAAAAAAGGACATAACTATTATATATAGAAGTCTTACAAATGCCTATGAGAGTGTCAGATGTGTGTGTGGGCTAAGTAATAATTAACTGAGTACATTCATGAAATATTGATAATTTTAATGTATTCAGTAAAAATAGCTAAAGCAAAATCTCTGGCAGAATGTTTCTCCCTTGCCTAGTAAGGAGTCCAAATAAGAGGATGTAATATAACTGTGGCATAACAGGTCTGATGTACAAAGAATAAGGAAACATAGATCATACAAAGCTTCCTTATAGCTCTAAAAGCTAGCATTTTGCTTTTCTCACTGTGGATATTATGATATAATCAACTATTTGTTATCTCAATTGTCATTTGGGAACCAAGTGCCCTAATTTTAATCATCAGTGAAGAGTGGACGTTTAGAGCCAGAAGAGATCTATGCAGGCTATCTCTCCCTGCCTGCTTCCCCTGGGAAGGTTAGTTAATGAAAATAGTTATATACTATTGTTTTAAAAATAAAATTCTGGAAATTATTTCTTACTTCCAATGATAGTGTTTCCCAATATCTAATCATTTTCTCCACCAGGAGAAGCTTGCTTGCTAGAATTTAAAACATTGTCTTCTTGTTCAAACCTTTGCTAAAATGTTGTATTTTCACCATTATTCTTAGAAAAAATTTTCTTATTCTTCATCCATCTTCTCTAACTAATCAATTGATCAACCAACAAGTATATATTATGTGCTTAAAAAGTGTTAAATACTCTTCCCAGATTCTTGGGGATCAAAAAGGGAAAGAGATCTCATCTTTTAAGAGACTATAGTCTAGCTAGAGAAATAGCATGTACTACACACACATGCATGCATGCACACTTGAACACATATACAACTATACCCATCCACCCACATATATACATAGAGTATATAGTGATTTGAGGGTGAGGATAATTTAACTTGTGAGGCTGATTTTCTATTTTCAGTTATTGTGTTTATTCTGCCTCAACTAATTCCAGTTCTCTAAATAGTATGTTAAAATTCAGAGAATAAAACTAGACCTAAATCTCCAAATGTTGGATCAATGCATGGTGTTGGAGGGACAATCTCTTAGTGCGTGCATTAATGAACATGTTCAATGGTATAATAAGGATTTAAAATTGGAAGGAAACTTAAAGATTCAACCTCCTTACATACTTTATAGGAGGGAAGATATCATTCTGTATTTAGGGATAATGGGACCTTAGCTATGAAGAGTTTAAATCTTGCAATCACAAAACATTAAAGTGAAAAGAGAACTTAGAAGTCATATAGTCCAAGATTATTTAACAGAAGAGGAAATTGAGGTCCAGAGAGTGAAAGAAACTTTCCTGAGGCCACATAGATAGTGATCTTTTACATTCTAATGTAATGTTCCTCCCATTATACTATGTGAAATAGACACAAGGCCAAAATACTACCTTATTTTGATTTTTAATTCTTATAATGTGGTTTCACTTCTGCTAGGGACCCATTGTGGAAACTTCAATAAATTTCTGCATTATGGGTTCCTGATCAGGATTTTCTCTACCCATGTGATAGTGGCTGGCAAATAAGAAAAGTGCCAGGCTGAAGAGTGTGTTCATCTGATCACCTCGACAGGGGAGGTGCCCTAGAAGATTGGAATCTTGACGAACAGAAGATTCTGGCTGGAAGAGCAGTTGGTCTCTCAGTTTAGAAAAGCTGGAGAGAGATGGTAGAATAAAACTTTCTCCTGAGGGTTACCCACTTTTTCAGGTTTGTGACTGGAAATCCTTCCCCCCAACATTTCCCAATTGAAAAAGACTATTAAAGAGAAAACCTGAGAAAGGCATTTTTAATCTCTGTCAGACTTTACCTCAGCTCCTGTTGCTCTGGGTCTGAACTGTAGCCAAAGGGCCAAACCCAGGGTCAGCGGGTCAGCCAACTGGACTTTCTCTCAGGGGGCTTAGGCTGCCAAGGCCTGAGTTCCCCCCAAACTTGAGGAGGGAGGGAAAAGGGTTTTAGATAGAGGGAGGTACCACCCTTTTCCCACTTTCTTTTCCCATTCTTTCCCTGCCAATTATTCCTTTGTATTACCCTGATTTGGTTGACATAAAGGTAGTTATCTTTTCTACAAGCTGTGAATCAAGTGTTGTAAAGGGTGAAAATTATGGTTGAGACTGAAAAAAATCAAAATTTAAATGGTTGCCAAGGGAAATCCCAAATAATAATATACCAAAGTCAGCTGCCAAATTTTTATGGTGTTTTAATTACAACAGGAGGAAGAAAATATTAGAGGGAGAGAGAGAGAGGGAGAGAAGGAAAGAGGGAGAAAAGGAAAGAGGGAGGGAAGGAAAGGAGTTTAAATCAGAACCACTCTGGCTCAGGCTGAGCCAAAGCTGGCATTAAGGCCTTAGAGAGCCAAGGCAGGGAAAGGGGTCAGTCCTTATCACTCACATGATCGGTCTGAAGGAAAGCTCTCTGAGGGGCTCCTCCAAACTCAAGCTCCAGGATCAAACTGAACTCTAGCCCTCCTCACAGGAAGTCCCAAGAACTCCAGAGGTTGTTCTCTACCTCATTTCCTGCATCTCACATGTGCCAATGGTGGCTCAAGCTTGACTTAGGACTGCCCAGAGGACTGTCCTTTTTTTTTTGCACATGTCTGTTGAAGACCATTTTCTCAAGTGATTAAATCTTGAGTTTGGTGCAGCCCTTCCTAATCTTGTTACACTGAGTAGGGTGGAGAATGTCGGTTTCCAAGACCTGATTCTGTTATTCCAAGTATCTCTATTGTTATTGACCAGGAAATAGCTAAATCATATATTTTAAAGAAAGGTCTGATTATGGTGGAATAATTTTTAAATTCACAACCCCCCATAAGGCCCAAGGAAGACTAGTATCTCTGATGGGTCTTGTAAACATATCAGCTATGAAATTACAATAGTTAGAGATAAAGGGAAAATAGGAGAGAGAGAGAGAGAGAGAGAGAGAGAGAGAGAGAGAGAGAGAGAGAGAGAGAGAGAGAGAGAGAGAGAGAGAGAGACAACAAAACCAATGTTTTGCTGGACACATTGACAAAGCCAATTAGGGGGCAGTCCTCTTTGGCAGAAGAGTGAACATTCAAAATAAATTCGATCAACCTTCAGTTCAATCAACCACACCCCAAGGTTCATTCTTGATCTTGATGTAATGTAGGTTTTTTTCTGGCATCTTTCTGCAACACTTCATTCTCTGGATTTAGGAGTTAGCAAGCTTCTTCCTTGAGAATCTTTCTTGAACAAAAAAATTTCAAAATCTTGGATTTTTATTAAAATACAATACCCCCATGAAGTGGGTGTTAAAAAAAAAAACATCCAGTTCAACTCAGGATGCATTGTTGAGTTAAGGGTGTGTGTGAGTCAGTTATTAAAAGATTTCAAAAACAATAAAAACAAAACAAACAAAAAACAAAACAAAAATATATATAAAGGGAAAAATTTAGAAGAAAGTTAAACTTTTGGGAGAAAGAAAAAATAAAATTCAAAATCAGAATCAAAATACCCAAATCTATGTATATAAAATGTTGAGTAAGCAAGAATAAATTCATAATGGGCCCTTGTACAGGTCAAATTTAAAGTAATTTCTATCCCACAAGTCTGTAGGACAGAATGCAGTAATACTTCACTTACCCATTTGCAGCCAAGACTATAGGAAGTTGCCATACTATAAGAAGGAATGGAACTAGAATTCTATTTTGATAGGGAAGTGTCATTCCCTGTTCTGATTTTTAGTCATTCTCAGGAATATAGGGAGCCAGCATGATAGTCAAATTTTGGTACTTGTATGAGTACTTCATAAAGAGTGTAGATACAAGGAAGTCCTACAACTTAACATATGTTAAGCATCGCAACCTCAAGTACACATTAGTATTTCCTGTGTGCTCTCTTGGCACTATTCAGGTTAAGTCTGTGATCCTTGTTTTTATCCCATTTCCTGGAATCAGACAAATATTAATCATAGTCCCATAACATTTTATCAATAAATGGCAGGTTCCCACAGTTTAAAGCTTTGGGGTATGTATTGATATTATAGCAAGTATGTATAGTATAGTAGCAGTCTCTCGGTAACTGAGGATGACAAATGTCTTTGTGCGTTTTCATCTATGGTGTATAGATGAGTGTGCACAAAGACACTTGTGCATGGAGATTTAAGTGGAAAAGTCAATGCACAGAGACAGTCCCATTCTCTTGGCATTGGAAGCCTGGCTCCCGTGGCACGAAAAATCGTTACGCCTGAAGACTTCCTCAGCTGCATTGGGTGGCCGTGTTGTCCTTTGTGCTCCAACACGCCCTAAGCACTCCACAGTGCTTTGCTGCATCACCATCTCAGCCGTTGAACCTTCTTATTGGTTTCTTCCGCCTGTTCAGCCAAAGCAGTTTTCACATGATGGGTGAGCAAAGCCCTGGTTCACCAGGGGTCTACAACCTGATGGCTACCCTCACAAGGTTTAGCCGGCCTGTCAAAGCCATTGCCCAAGGTGTGGCTGCTGCCGCATGCTAGCAGCTACTGAGAGCCACAAGTGAGAGCTGGGTGTCAAGTGAGGGTCAGAGGCTGGAGAGCTGCCCTAAGAGGGCATGACAAACCCTCCATACAAGAGATACTACCCCTCCCTGAGCACCCCATACACCCCAGCAAGTATGTATATATATTTTAATATGTATATATTAAACTTATATTACTGCAGAGAGAGAGAAAAAAATATTTAATTGCATGTACCTCTACGGGTCCTACAGAATCCATTCTAGGGAGAAGTTTTCTAACTCTTTAGGGATATTCCTGAAACTCCCATTACATTCTCTGAGCCAACAGAATAACAATGTAAATCAGGTGTTCTCTTTAATACAGACCAGGAAGCTCCACTGTCTAAATGACAATCATAATAGGTGTTACCCACCTTTAAAGAAACATGGGATTCATGAGTATGGGGAGGGGTAGTGGATAAGGACAATGGGTAGTAGGACATCAGGGTCCCCAAAATCAAAGGTTGTATCCTCTGATTCCTGTGCCCCAGCTCCCCCACACCTTCATTGTGTTTGGGAAGTTCCTTGGGCACCCCCCTGAAGTGAACCCCCCTGAGGGACATTAGAACCTCAAGTAATTTTTGGATGAGAACCACTTAAGTTATATTGTTGTGGAGTCATTTGATTTGAGTTATCATTTTCCCAATATCTATTCCTATAGTCATCATTCCTAAAGTTGAGGTTTGCATTGTCATAATTATAATTATTTCTATAATTATCAATTCTGTAGTTGTTATTAAACTGAGTATTCCTTCTGATAATCTTGAGAAAAGCTCTATACTCTACCATTCTGTGGCCCTTCTTCCCACAGAAGTGGCAGGTAATGGATTGATAATTAGATTTCTGGAGAAGGTCAAGTGTCATTGGTTCATTATCATGCCCACTTTTTTATTTTAGCTACCTTATGTTTTAAACATCTCATTTCTTTCTTCATTTCCTCTATGACATTGTTATTTTCTTCCTCCTTTTCTTTCTTTCCCTTTAAAATATATATAGCTGTTTTTCACAATTCTTCAAGGTCCATCTCTGGCCATCTTGGACAACTTGTTAAGCTATTTTCTTTAGATAGGTCAAAATCCAGGTATCTACCCCCAAACTTAATTATTCTATCCATGAATATTGAGGATGTTTCTTCCTCATTTTGCTTAATTTTTTTCAAGTTCCATCCACTTATCTGTACTGTCTGCACATTCCCTCATTGCTGTAAGGATGGCCTCCCTACAGCGGTATAGTTGTAGATAATCCTCAGGGTTGTTATATTTTATTTTTCTCACATTCAGTTAAAAAAGGCTATAGCAAGTTTTCAACATCTTTGTAAGACGGATTATATTGAAAAAATGTCTGTCATCTTTTTCGTTACCAGAAAGGGATCTTTTTCATATGTAGGAACATTTCATGTAAATTCATGTGTTTCTTGGGGAGTAAATGGTATATTGTGCCTTAAAGTCACCACATCCCCATTCCGTCCTATTTCAGGTACTTCTCTTAGAGGAAATAGGCCTCTAGTTGAATTTTGTACCTGTGGGTCGGTTCTACAAGGATGAGTTTCTCTAGGAGGATGAGATCTCCTTTGGGCTGGGAATTTGGTTTTGTGTAGGAGAAGGAAGAGGAGAAACTGGGATTTCAGGGGAAGGGTTTTGGGGATTAAATTCAGCCAAGAGTTGCTGACAATGAGAGAGCCAGTCTGTTAACTGAGCTATAGGGAAGGTGTTTTCCATCTCTATTTCAGCTAAGGAAATTTCCTCATTCAAAGGTTCAGAAACAGGTCTGTTTCTGGTAGAGTGGATGTTTGCTAATTGATCCTGTAAGAAACATTTTAGATCTTCTAACCAGGCTTGCATTTTATCCTCAGTTTTTTGAGTGATTTTCTGAATTTCAGCTTCAATTAATTTTTATATGTTAGCATTTCTAAACACAGTGCTGAGGAGTACAAAAATGACATTATCTATTAATGTAAAAAATTGGAGGTATGCTGTATTCCTCAGTGTCCCTAATTCTTCGACTGCCATATAAATGTCAAAGAATGTAGTACTCGGGGTGTATGGGGTGTTCAGGGAGGGGTAGCACCCTTGGTACGGAGGGCTTGTCGTGCCCTCCTAGGGCAGCTCTCCAGCCTCTGACCCCCACCTGACACTCAGCTCTCACTTGTGGCTCCCAGTAGCTGCTAGCATGTGGCAGTGGCCACACCCTGGGCAATGGCTTCGACAGGCCGGCCAAACCTTGTTAGGGTAGCCATCGGGTCATAGACCCCTTGTGAACTAGGGCTTTGCTCACCCATCATGTGAAGACTGCTTTGGCGGAACAGGCGGAAGAAACCAAGAAGAAGGTTCAATGGCTGAGATGGTGATGCAGCAAAGCACTGTGGAGTGCTTAGGGCGTGTTGGAGCACAAAGGACAACACGGCCACCCAATGCAGCTGAGGAAGTCTTCAGGCGTAACGATTTTTCATGCCACTGGACCCAGGCTTCCAAAGCCAAGAGAGTGGGACTGTCTGTCCATCGACTTTTCCATTTAAATCTCTATCATGCACAAGTATCTTTGTGCATACTCATCTATATATCTATATATCTATATATCTATATATCTATATATCTATATACATCTCTCTCTCTCTTTATATATATATTTTTCTAATGGTCTTCACAAAACACATGGGGAACAGGACAAAGCCAAAACTATCTACAGGTTTTTTTCACTCCTAATCTAGGCAGTGGTTCCCTAAGGGAAAGGAGATTTAAAAACAGTTCTCCCAGCCAGGACCTTAGGGCCCTGTTGCTAAGATTATAACAGCTGTGTTCTATCTAATTTAAGGAGAGAGAGAGAAAAGAAAAAAAATACACCAACCGGTGTAGTTGATCAAAATAAGCTAAGAAAAAATAGTCACCGTAGAAAAAAGTTTAGGAAAGTTAAGAAGATTGAGGGTATTTCACCACACTGGCATGGTCAGCCAAACTGTAAAGGGTGAATATTATGGTTGAGACTGAAAAAATCTAAATTTAAATGGTCACCAAGGGAAATCTCAAATAACAAAATACCCAAGTCAGCTGCCAAATTTTTATGGTGATTTAATTACAACAGGAAGAAGAAAATATTAGAGGGAGAGAGAAGGAAAGGAGTTTAAGTCAGAACCACTCTGGCTCTGGCTGAGCCAAAGAGGGTGGTAAGGCCTTAGAAAGCCAAGGCAGAGAAAGGGGTCAGTCCTTATCACTCACATGACCTGTCTGAAGGAAAGCTGTCTGTGGAGCTCCTCCAAACTCAAGCTCCAGGATCAAACTGAGCTCTAGCCCTCCTCACAGGAAGTCCCAAGAACTCCAGAGGCTGTTCTCTACCTCACTTCCTGCATCTCACATGTGCCAAATGGTGGCTCAAGCTTGACTTAGGACCGCCCAGAGGTCTGTCCTTTTTTTTTTTGCACATGTATGTTGAAGGTCATTTTCTCAGATAATTAAATCTTGAGTTTAATGCAGACCTTCCTAATCTTGTTAAACTAAGAAGGGAGGAGAAATGTAGTTTCCAAGACCTGATTCTGTTATTCCAAGTATCTATATTGTTATTGTTCAGGAAATAGCTAAATTAGATCTTCTAAAGAATGGTCTGATTAGGGTGGAATAGTTTTGAAATTCACAGATCCTGATTGTAGCTCAATGGTATTTGAATTGTTTCTTTCTGGTTATTTGCAGTATTTTCTCCTTGGACTGGGTGTTCTGGAATTTAGTCATTATATATTCCTGGAGGTTGTCATTTGAGGATTTCTTTCTAGAGGTGATCTGTATATTCTTTCAATTTTAGTTTTATTTTCTTGTTCAAGAATATCTGGGCAGTCTCCTTTAATAATTTCTTGTATTATAATAAGCAGGCTTTTTTTTTAAATGATGGTTTTCAGGTAGTTTCAATAATTTTTATATTATCTCTCCTGGATGTATTTTCCAGGTAACTTGTTTTTTCAATGAGTTATTTCATATTTTCTTCTTTTTTATTTTATTTTTATTTTTTTAGGGTTAGGGTTGATTGCTTCTTGATATCTCATGAAATCATTAGCTTCTAGTTTCCCAATTCTAATTTTTAAAAATGATTTTCCTCCATCAGCTTTTGAGTCTCTTTTTTCATTTGGCTCATTTCTTCCTGCATTGCTTTCTTTTGTCTACCCCGTTTTTCCTCTGCCTCTCTTAACTGCTTTTTGAAATCTTCTTTGAACTCTTCCAGTATCTATATCCCATTCATGTTTTTCTTTTGTACTTTGCATATGTTAGTTTTGCTTTCACTGTCCCCTTCTGTGTCTTCACCTTACTCTTTGTCTCAATAAAAAATTCTCTATAGTTAGATGCTTCATTTTGTTGTCTGTTCATTTTCCTAAACTTTTTATAGGTAGGCTCTGTTCTCTGGGAGGTTAGGGTACTCTCTTAAGCTTCAATCCTTCCTTGATGCTACCCTTAGCTTCATTTCTGGGTTTCTGGCAGTTTTAGTTCTGCCAAGATAGTATGATGGCTTGAGAGCTGGAAACTCTGAGAGCCATCTCCCACTGCTGATTCAATTAACCCTTGAGACTGCTGATGCCTGACATTATCACCTTAGACTTGGGTGAAGCTTTTGGCTTCACTATGGGCTTGATTAGGTCATACACACAGCAGACTGCCTTTCCCTTGAGCCTTTGATGAAAGAGTCAGGGTGCCCAGCTTTGGGTCTAGTAACTACTACATATGGTTTCTATGTCCTCATCACAGGCCCTGCCTGGGACTTCTGGATTTATTCTAGACCTACACAGATCAGGCTTCTTTAGCACAGACTGCTCTGGGCTAGAATTCCAGATCCCAGAGCAGGTTTTTTTGGAATTATGGTTTGTGCTTAGGCTTGGACCTCTATCTGCCCAGGGTCTGGATATTGCCTTGGGCTCAGGTTTAGAACCTGGAACATCAGATGTGGGGTGTGGGGTGTGGCTTACTTTTGGCTCACTCCTCACTCCTTTTTATAGCCTCTTGCTGTCTGTGTTCCCCTTTTACCCTAGTTTCCCAGATGTTCTCTGCCTAAAAATCCCTTTTCACTCTGTCTCCTTGTTGGTTCTTTCACTCTTGCATTCATTTGGGGGCATTATTTTAAGATTGGTTGGAGGGGGTTCCCATGATGGTTTGGAGCTTCCTTGGTTCTACTCTTCCATCTTGGTTCCAGAACCAGAAGTCTGAGAACCACATTTTAGAAAGGACATTGACCAGCATATGTATACCCAGAGGAGGGCTCAGGATAATGACAGGATTTAAAACCATACATTGCAAAGATTTGCTGAAGTATCTGGGTATAGGTAAGCTTGAGAAGAGACTAATGAATATATATCAGAGAGTATTTTAGGGTATCAAGTGAAAGATGTATTATGTATGTGCTACTTAACCCCAAAGAATAGAATTAGAGAAGAAACTGCAATAATATAGGTTGAAATTTTAAAAAGGTAAATTTCAATTTAATATAATGGAAAAGGTGTGAAATTAAATACTTCAGGAGGTAGTGAACTTCTCAGCATTGAAAACAAAATTCAGACTTCAAATGAGGACTAGAAAACTAGCTGGTCAGTAAGCTATAGAGTGTAGTCCTCTTCAAAGACAAGTAAGACTGGATAGCTTCTGAGATTTCTTCCAGATCAGACATTCTATAATGCTGAGCTTCCTGCCCTTCCCCAACCTTAAGACCTGGGATTTCTCATTTTCAACTTACAGTTGTGTTTTATAAAGAAAGGCTCTCTCAAGAGACATGTGTCACATGGAAAGAAAGCTATGGGAGCACAAAGGGGTTGCTATAGAAACAGTGACATAGACCACCCAAAGGGGAATGATAATAATAATAATAATGTATATTTCTATAGCAATTTAAAGTTTATGTAGTACTTTCTTCATAACTCAGTGAGATAAGCAGTAAAATATTACAAGCTCCATATATAGAAGAGGAAACACACATCATACCATTCTTGGAGTGAGAAATCTGTTGAAAGCTACTGATGGTAAATCAAGAATTTTATGCTTTAATTCTATGTGTTTAATAGCCTTTTCAGTGTCCTAACAGGAGAAACAATCCATAGCTAGTAGGACACATGTTGGCAATGAGGAAGAACGGAAAACCCAATTCCAAACTGAGTGAAAGCTAATGATCCAGAAAGGAAAGGTATGCATGAATGTGATGGGCGAGTGAGGAGAATGGGAATTCTAATCACCAAGGTTTTATTTGAAACTTTTTTATGTATATTATATACAGATATCATCTTATGTTGGATGTTGGTATCTGAAAAATGGTAGTACACTAAGAATGCAGGGCCCACACTAATACACTGTAGGTAGAACTATGACTTGGGCCAACTGTGCTCAAAAGCATTTGGATTTATACCATGAAGGTGACCAGCATGTCCATATTATTTTGCCTAGAGATTCCACTGCTAGGTTTATATCCAAAGCAGGGAGATCAGGGGTCATCAAAGAAAGATCCTGTACATATCAGAATATTCATAGTAGGGAACTTCATCATTCAAACACATTAACCACTCAGTTTCTCAACTTATTCACTATCTATAACCTACCCCTCTATCCCACCACAGCCACACATAATGATGGCCATACTCTTAAACTTATAATTACTCAAAAATGTACCATCTTTATATTCAATAATTGTGAATTCCCTTATTTAACTCCAACCTATTAATTTTTTATCTCTGCCATTTCTCTCCCTTACTGATTCTTCATCCTCATCATGACCTCTAGTCCCTGGATCCCTCAATTCTCTCCCAGTCCATAGCTCCCACATTAGCAACATTCACCTCTTTTTACCCATCTGGGCTCAGTGGTGAACCAATTAAACTCTACACCATCCTTTTAACATTTCACTGATTTGTCACTGCTAAGCCTCAACTTTAGGTCATTCTCATGATTCACCTCCTTTTCTCCTATACATGTATTAGTGAAGGAAGGTGGAGAAAACAATGTAAACATTCTGGATTGGTTTACTCTAAATTTATGTTACACAACCTTATTTGGGCCCTTCCTGCTGCTAGGCAATCTTTCCATAAATGCCTTATTGTTTCACTATCCTGCTCTCTATAAGAGCTTTTGAAAATCTTTTCATCCTTTAAATCTCCAATGGTTTCCTCTATACTTTTCCTCATCTCATATCACTCATATTCCTTCTCCTACTATCTCCTCCTTCACCTTTGTCTCAAGCAATGAAAAAACAGTGTAGGAAAACCATCCAACACTTCAATTGAACTTCATAATCTGTTGTCTCATACACATTCCTTTTAAAGTGCAATTTATTAATGTCTCTTGTTTTTATATTGCCTCAGTTTGCCCCTTATCCCTTATCTTCCTAATATCTATCTCCTCTCACAAGGGTTGTTTTTTTTTAAATAGGAAAAAGAGAAAAATAAATTCAGTTTAATTGATCAATAAATTAACAGAATGAAATTGTACAATGTGTTCCATACCTATAAACTCTAATATAAACCTATTTCTTCAAAGGGTAAGGAAATGGGAAGAAGGATGGAGTTATCTTCTCATATTTCTTCTTTGGGCCAAGCTGGTCTTTTACTTTTGTAAAGAGAAAGATGGAAATTTTTTTCAGTCTCTTTCACGGTCAAGTTTGGTCCTTATAATTTATACATCATTCATATCTTTGTTCTTTCCATTTATGTTATAATTACTGAAAGTTTTCCTAGTACTGCTTACTTTGCTCTATATCAGTCCATATAAGAGTCTCTATTCTTATCTGTATTCTTGATAATCATTATTTCTTATTACACAATAATATTTTATTATAGTTGTGTACCAAAACTGGTTTAGCCATTCTTTAGCCATTGAGCATATCATTTGTTTCTGCTTCTTCACAACTAAAAACAAAACTACTAGTCAGTAAATAAATATTTATTAAGCTATTATTAATCTATATTGCCTACTATGTATCAGATACTGGGCTAAGTGCTGCCATGATTCTTGGACTATAGTAACAATTAAATGAGATGTTTACAAAATGTTTTACAACCTTTAATAAAACACTAAACAAAATCAAATGCTATTAATTAGTTGGTATGGGGAAGTGTAACAACTCCTGATTCAATACAGATGGGAAAAGTAATTGATGATAATGGCCTCCTATGGACTCTGATTACATTATTGACTGTGATGACAAGCATATATAATAATTATTTTCTAAACTAAAGGTTTTGAAAATGAAAAGACAAGAACTGGGAGAGACACAGTAGCAGCAGGATCTACCTATTTGCCTTTCATGTTTGGCATTAAACCTGTGATAATTATATAATACCCCATTGTGTCTTTGGGCACTTGAACATGCCTTGAATTAGTGTTTGATTACAGGAATGGACAGGAGCACAAGAAGACCCTCAGAAAGAATTCTGGGAACACTCAGAGTAGAGTATGTAGGTACCTAAAGAAGAACAAAGATATATATAGGTAAGTATAACAAAAGCATTTGTTATATTTCATGAAACAGAGTATAATTAAATTAAACAATATTCAGACCCGGTATCATTTAGCACCTTTTACATTTGAGGAAATAGAGACCTGAGGGTATTTATTTCAGTCAATGAGTATGATAAGTCCAGAAATATGAAATTGGCCCTTTTTTTTTTTTGGACCCTTACCTTCTGTCCTAGTGACAACTCTAAGATAGAAGAGCAAGGGCTAGGAAACCAAGATTAAGGATACAGGGTCACACAGATAGGAAGTGTCTGAGACCAAATTTAAACCCAGGTCCTCCCAATGTTCTAGGCTTCACACTCTATCTACTGTGCTATCTAGGTGCCATGAAAAAGGTTTCTTACAATAAATTAGATGACATTTGAATTGAGAATCTTAGAACAAAGAATAGAGGACATGACAGTTTAAAGGAGAATTCAGAAAAAAGTTCAGAGGGCAAATAAAGCAAATTTGGAGATTTCAAAGAATAGATCTGGTCTCTGTTACTTACTGTTACATCTAGCTGAAGGATATTGTCTAAGAAGATTGACTTAGAAATCTAAAGGGATCTTTACAGATGTTGACTGAGAAGACTAACCATGTAGAAATAAAGAAAACTTGATAGATATTAACAAAGAAGACTGGCTTAGGAAAGCTGGAGCCCTCCCTATGGGAAAAAGCTTTATTAATTACAGCACCTAAAATATGGGGACCAAGTTGCAGTTGGCTCAGAAGACAGCATTTCACTTGAGCAGTATAAATGAGGCACAGTAGAAAGTTGAGAGCATACTAAATGAATAGATGATAGATGAAGATAAAAGCATTATAAGCCTTCTTTCCATATGTTGAAGACTGTGAAGATTTTGTTTTAGTAGGTCAAAAGAGCTGTAGCCCTTCTTTTAGAAGTGAGATATGTTAACTATAGAATTCTCCAGTGGATGATGGAGATAGCCAAAAAGCTAGTTAACTAACCAGTCAGAAATGATGCATACTTAGGAGGAGAGGAAATGCCTAACAGAGAACAGATGAGACACAATGCTTGTCAGGGAGCAGCAAATCAATCAGAGTACTGTGAATACTTTAGTAGAATTTATCAGCAGCTTTTTGTAGCAATAGAGGTCTGAATTGCCTCTCCATTTTTGTTCCTTGACCACACATGTTCCTTGCATGTACAAACTGTCATGTGTTAACTTTGGTCATGTCTATTCCCCATTTATATGTGATCCACACAATTTTTGCACATTTGTTCTTCCAATTGAGTGTGTGTGCATATGCACACATGTAGGATTGTGAACTCCAGGCACTGGGGATTTGACTATTGTTGTTTTATTTACATTGCAATTTAATTAAATGATCTATACTTGAACTCAATATGCCATCTATTTGATTAGAAAAAAAATAGAGAAATCAAACTCCCTTATGAGTCATGATTTAGAGAATACTCTGATTTACAATATTTCTAACAAAATGGAAGATTATGGGTGAAGGCACCCTCAGGTGTTTTATAAGACAATAGATTTCTAATTAGCCTTCTCTTAAGAAAAAAGAAATGAACTGCACACAAATTCAAATTTCTTCCTTAGAAGGCAGAAGACCCATTAGATGGAATGGTCAACCCATGTTGCAAGTGATTAATGTTTCTACTGATACTATGCATTTACTAATATGACTAAATTATTAAACTATGTTTAAATCATGTTAAGAGAAGGTGAGTGTGTGAAGCAACATGAAGAGATGAAAAATAAAAGCAATAGCCAAGGAATTGGGGACTACTAAAGTGATTAAATTACATATATCCTTATAGAAGTATCCATGGATGTAGCAGAGTGACAGAAGGCTGAATGTTGACAGATATATTTGTCCTGAATGTTTATAAGGCCCATGCTATTATGCTTGTTATGTAGTAATGACTTCATTTTTTATTTAAACAGAGCTGATGGCAATTGTACATTTTAAAACTCATGATCTCATTTTCTTCTCAGACAGTTCTAGCTCTTTCACATATTTATTTTACCTTCCCTCTTTGCTACATGAGTCTCAATGACCTCAATTGTAAAATAGGGGAAGCAAATGATTTTTACCCTATCTACTTCATCAGAACTGTGATTAGTCATTTGTAGTAATGAATTTGATTTCTGAGAAGGTAAATACAAATCTGAGAGATAATGATAAGTTTATCCATCTCAGTCAATAGGAATTCATATTAATTAAATAGTTCCATTTTTGTCCCAAACTTACTAAATTGTCATATCTCTTAATAAGGAGAAAAGCAATTTGATTTGGAAAGCTGGAACTATGATCCCAACCAACAAGATGAAAAGTAAAGCATTCCTCTTGTATTAAAAACATTGATAGCGATTTTGAAGACTTTGAATGCTTCAGCTCGTACCTGTCAGATCAGAAGTCTTTCCAGCTGCTCCCTCGCACTCGTCTTCTGCTGCTTGCTCCCGCCTTACCTGTCTGCCTTCCCGCCGCCGCCATGCTGTCCTCTCGCACTCCGCTCTTTTCCCCCCCTCACCCTTCCCCCCACCAGCAGCAACTTCACCATTCCCCCCTAAAGTCACTCCAGCTTACACATAAGGAGAACACACCTCCGTCCCTGAATAGCACTAGAGTTCTGGCCAGTAAGACAGCAAGAAAGATTTTTCAGGAACCCACGGAGCCGGTAAAAGCCAAAGCACCAAATGGGCCAGCTGGCCCCAGCAAGGAAGATGAGCCACTCCTGAGGGAGAATCCCAGGCGCTTTGTCATCTTCCCCATTGAGTACCATGACATTTGACACATGTATAAGAAAGCAGAGGCCTCCTTCTGGACAGCTGAGGAGGTGGATCTTTCTAAGGATATTCAGCACTGGGAAACTTTGAAGTCTGACGAGAAGTACTTCATATCTCACGTGTTAGGGTTCTTTGCAGCAAGTGATGGCATAGTAAATGAAAATTGGTTGAAGCGGTTTAGCCAAGAAGTACAGGTAACAGAAGCCCGCTGCTTCTATGGCTTCCAAATTGCAATGGGAAATAGACATTCTGAAATGTATAGTCTTCTTATTGACACATATTAAGGACCCTAAAGAAAGGGAATTTCTCTTCAATGCCATTGAAACACTACCTTGTGTTAAAAAGAAAGCTGACTGGGCCTTGATGGATTGGGGACAAAGAAGCAACATATGGTGAACGTGTTGCAGCTTTTGCAGCAGTTGAAGGAATCTTCTTTTCTGGTTCTTTTGCATCCATATTCTGGCCCAAGAAACGAGGTTTAATGCCTGGATTAACTTTTTCAAATGAATTTATTAGCAGAGATGAGGGTTTACATTGTGATTTTGCCTGCTTAATGTTCAAACACCTGGTACACAAGCCTTCAGAGGAAAAAGTGAAAGAAATGATCGTCAATGCTGTTAGAATAGAACAGGAGTTTTTGACTGAAGCTTTGCCTGTAAAGTTGATTGGAATGAATTGCACTTTAATGAAGCAATATATCGAATTTGTAGCAGACAGACTTATGTTGGAACTAGCTTTTAGCAAGATTTTTAGAGCAGAAAATCTATTTGATTTTATGGATATCTCTTTGGAAGGGAAAACTAACTTCTTCGAGAAGAGAGTAGGAGAATATCAGAGAATGGGAGTGATGTCAAGTCCAACTGAAAATTCTTTTACCTTGGATGCAGACTTCTAGATGAACTGAGGACTTGCAATTATTTGACTTTTTTGCCCCACCAGGAAAATCTGGAACTTTTAATGCTACACAGTAAAATGACTGTACTAAGAAATGGCCATTATTGGCATTTGAGACTGTTGTGTAGCTACCTTGGAAAATCTTGTTTAAAGTTGCAAGTGGTGTTGCTTGGGGTGCCACGGTACTTGACATAAGCTACACAGATTTTTGTGAAAGATCTGAAAATGAAAGTGTTAAAGCTTTTGCAAGAAGACTGATTTTAGGTGGCTTGCTGTAGCTTTAATGTCTTAGCCATTTTGGCTTTAGAATGGGGAAGGACCCCCTCCACCCTTAAACTAGTTTAATGCATCAAGATTAACCCTTGGTTTCTAGGCGGTTCCATTCATAGTTGGAGAACAGCAGGCCTCACTGCTTGCTGCAAAGCAAGTTTTAACATTTTACTTTATTCTTTTTTAAATAGTTTGTACACTTTACATAAAAATAAAAGCACATTTGTACTGTTAAAAAAACATTGATTGCACTGGTATAAAATGAGAGAAGGTAGTTATGAAAGACCATTTGGAGTGAGATTGACACATTAAACTTCAGTTCATGATGTGATGTGGCTACTTAAAAAGATAATTCAGTTCTCTGTACAATAATACTTCAATGTGTGTATGACATAATCAATGAGGGAACAATAACTAATAGCTCAGATCCCAACCTAGTTTTCCAACTCTTGTCCATCTTCTTTTTTTAAATCCTCCATAGAAGGTTCACCAGATATGTTGGCCAGGTTTGTCTCAAACTCTTACCATTATATGGAAACCATATGGACTTTCCGTCTGATTTGCCCTGGTCTTACTAGGTGAGTGGTCTATGTCCTTTTTTAATCATGCATCCTCTGATATCTCTTAGTCTGTTTCTTGTGCCCAATTTGTGGTTGGCAACCTGTGAGCTATTTACAAGTCTCATATCTCTCAGTTGCCCTTTTGGCAACCTATATATTTTTGTTTGCCTAGAGATTGTAGTATTCCATAATTTGTAATCATATGACAGTATTGGAAGATTACTGGTTTAAAAATAGACAGGTTTGTGTTTCAGAGAGAAGTTTTCACTCACATGAAAGAACTGTATAGTTTTCCAAATGCAACACAACTTGCTCTCTTCTTCCTGACCAATTTCAAGCCCAGTTAATTGACCATCTGCAACATCTATATAAGAACCAGCTCAATGGTTTGTTTGTTCAACTATATATCATAGTTTACACAATAGATATTTCCATCTACTTGGTTTTTCATGTATGAATTATTAGGTTGAACTCTTTTGAGTTCCTGTGAATTTCACTTATGAATAAAAACATATAAAGGGAATGTCTTTCATCTCAGCTCCACAGTAGCCATCTATTATGGCAGTGGCAGATGTCTTTGGTGAGCATAATAAATCTTTATGTTTCATGCTTAGCTATATTAATAGATGTTCAAAGTTATCTTGGTTGTTGCATATATCAAGTAATCTTGTATGCTATCTGCCGAGACTAACACAGGAACTATATGAACACAACTACAAAACACTTTTCACACAGCTAAAACTAGATCTAAACAATTGGAAAAACATTGATTGCTCATGGGTGGGACAAGCTAACATAATAAAAATGACAATCCTACCCAAATTAATTTACTTATTTAGTGCCATACCCATTGAACTTCCAAAAAACTTCTTTACTGAATTAGAAAAAACCATAACTAAGTTCATTTGGAAGAACAAAAGATCAAGGATATCCAGGGAAATCATGAAAAAAAAATGCAAAGGAAGGAGGACTTGCAGTCCCAGATCTCAAACTATACTATAAAGCAGTGATTATCAAAACAATTTGGTACTGGCTAAGAGACAGAAAGGAGGATCAGTGGGATAGACTTGGCGTAAATGATCTCAGCAAGACAGTTTATGACAAACCCAAAGACCCCAGCTTTTGGGACAAAAGACATTATTTGATAAAAACTGCTGGGAAAATTGGAAGACAGTGTGGGAGAGATTAGGTTTGGATCAGCACCTCACACCCTACACCAAGATAAATTCAGAATGGGTGAATGACTTGAACATAAAGAAGGAAACTATAAGTAAATTAGGTGAACACAGAATAGTATACATGTCAGATCTTCGGGAAGGGAAAGATTTTAAAACCAAGCAAGACTTAGAAAGAGTCACAAAATGTAAAATAAATTATTTTGACTACATCAAATTAAAACGTTTTTGTACAAACAAAACCAATGTAACTAAAATCATAAGGGAAGCAACAAATTGGGAAACAATCTTCATAAAATCCTCTGACAAAGGTTTAATTACTCAAATTTACAAAGAGCTAAATCAATTATACAAAAAACCAAGCCATTCCCCAATTGATAAATGGGCAAGGGACATGAACAGGCAGTTTTCAGCCAAAGAAATCAAAACCACTAATAAGCACATGAAAAAGTGTTCCACATTTCTTATAATCTCTGAGGTATCACCTCACACCTAGCAGATTGGCTAACATAACAGCTATGGAAAGTAATGAATGCTGGAGGGGATGTGGCAAAGTTGGGACATTAATTCATTGCTGGTGGAGTTGTGAATTGATCCAACCATTCTGGAGGGCAATTTGGAACTATGCCCAAAGGGCGATAAAAGACTGTCAGCCCTTTGATCCAACCACAGCACTGCTGGGCTTGTACCCCAAAGAGATAATAAGGAAAAAGACTTGTACAAGAATATTCATAGCTGCACTTTTGGGGTGACCAAAAATTGGAAAATGAGGGATGCCCTTCAATTGGGGAATGGCTGAACAAATTGTGGTATATGTTGGTGATGGAATACTATTGTGCTCAAAGGAATAACAAAGTGGAGGAATTCCATGGAGACTGAAACAACCTCCAGGAAGTGATACAGAGTGAAAGGAGCAGAACCAGGAAAACATTGTACACAGAGACTGATACATTGTGGTACAATCGAAGGTGATGGACTTCTCCATTAGTGGTAATGCAATGTCCCTGAACAATCTGTAGGGATCTAAAAAACACTATCCACAAACAGAGGATAAACCATGGGAGTAAAAACACGGATGAAAAGCAACTGCTTGACTACAGGGGTGGAGGGGATATGACTGAGGAGAGACTCTGAATGAACACTCTAATGCAAATACCAACAACATGGAAATGGGTTTGAATCAAGAACACATGTGATACCCAGTGGAATGATGTGTGAGCTATGGGAGAGGTGGTGGAAGGGTGGGCAGGGAAGAAAAGAAAATTATCTTTGTTTCCAATGAATAATGTTTGGAAATGACCAAATAAAAATTAAAAAATAAATAAAAGTAAAAAGTAAATCAGAATAAAAAAAATCTTGTATGATCTTAAAATATAAATTGAGATGCCTTGGAGGAAAGGCATTAAGGCTACAATGAATTCTAGTCAATCGAGTACTTCTTTTGGAGCAAAATAAGAAGTATAGTTCTTATAGGTTTTTTGAGGGTTTAGGGGCTTCATCCCAAATCATTTTTAAGTGCTTTTGAACAGATAAGTAAGCAAAGTGGGCAATAGGGCTTTTATCCCAGAACTTTTGTAGCATCCCAGTTATGTTATCATCTTGAAAATATTATTGATGTTTTGATATTGTAATCTATGTGCTCATGTACCTGACTCATGGTCATGTTACTTCTTGATTATTGTATTTCCAAATCTTCAGTCCAAAGGACAAAAGAATTCCTGGGCAGGACATTAGCTGCCACAGGGTCCTAGCTACCTCCTTGTTAGACCACTTTCCATACCAGGTCACATGTTTGATTAACTTCCTCCTCTATGATTATGTGGTTGTCAATTGAGCCAATGTTAAATCCTATGTCATGTCACATTTTCATTAGCTACCTCCCACTCTACATTCCTGGATTCTCCAATAAAAGATTGTGAACATGTGCAGCTCTCTCTATATATACTACCATCAGAGGAGTACATATGATGGAGCCCATGTTATTCAACTCTGTCTCTGAGTCTTTCTTCCTTTATTGTTTCCTCTCTCTCTCTATCTCCCTCACCCATTTTCCCTCAGTTTCCAATTATCCTTCTCAGTTGTCTACCCACAAGAACATCAATAAATAATTGCGGGCAGTTGCTTTAGTTTTGAATTTAGAAAGCCAATTCTTATTTTATTTGACCTCTCTGTAGCCTTTGACACTGGTGGTTACCCTCTCTTCCTTGTCACTCTCCTCTTTTTAGGTTTTTCAGGACACTACTCTCTCCTGGTTCTCATATCTATTGGACCACTCTTTCTCTGAGTTTTTTGCTGAATTCTTCTCCAGATTATACCCTCTAGCCATAGGTGTCCTTCAGGATTTTGTCCTGTACCCTCTTCTTTTCTTCCTCTAAACTACTTCCCTTAGTTATCTCATCAGCTGCCCTAGATTTGATCACCATCTTTATGTTAATGATTTTCAAATCTTGCCACAATCTCTACACTGACTTCCTATCTCCAGCTACCTTTTAGACATCTTGAGCTGGATGTTCAGTAGATATCTTAAACTCAATATGCCCAAAAGAGAACTCATCATCTAAAAGTTCCCACCACCCTACCTTCATTATTAATGTAGAAGGCAATGCCATCCTCCCAAGCCCTCAGGGTCACAACCTGGGAGTCATCCAGATTTCTCAGTCTCTCTCATACTTAAGCTGTTGCCAATTAACTTTTACAGTATCTCTCCAGTATGCCCCCTTCTCTCTTCTGACATTGCCATCTCCAAAGTTCAGGGTCTTATTTCCTTATACCTAGATCACTGCAATAGCTTGCTAGTGGGTCTGCCTCCCTCAAGCCTCTCCCTACTATAATTCATTCTAGTAATAAAAAGTAGTTTCTAATAGTAAAAAGTGATTTTTCCCAAAATGCAAGTCTAATCATGTCACCCCCTGACTGAGTAAACTTGAGGGGCTTCCCATTGCCTCCAATATCAAATATGAAATGCTGTTTCACATTCAAAGTCCTTCATAGCCTAGCTTCCTCCTGTCTTCCCTTTCTTAAACCTTACTCCCCAGCAAATATTCTTTGATCTTTAGGTGTCATTGATCTCCTGACTGTTTTACAAACATGACACTTCATCTCTCAGTGCAGAGAATTCTCTCTGGCTGTCCTCCATACCTAGAATACTCTTGATTCTCTGCTCTAACTACTTACTTACCTCCTTGTCTTCCTTTACGTTTCAGATGAAATTCTAAAGAATTCTAAAAGAAGCTTTTGCTAACTCCTCTTAATTTCATTGTTTTTTCTTGATTAATTATTTCCTATTTATCCAGTCTATAGCTCATAGTGTGTATATATTTGCTTACTTGCTGTTTCCCCATTTAGATTATAAGCTCCTCGAGGGGGCAGAAACTCTCTTTTTATCTCTTTTTAAATCCTTAGTGCTTAGCATGGTGCCTGGCTCATAGTAGAAGCCTAATAAATGTTTATTGAATTGAATTGAATTGAATTAAATTGAATCAAATTGGAAATTCTGGACACATTCAATATCTTTGGATGAGCTAATATGAATTCATGCCATGGCAGCTTCCCCAGAAGCATCCTCATGATGGTACTCTGGAGTACCTACTTTCCCACCATGGCACAGTGTCCCAGACAATTCTATTAAATGAGAGCATTTTTCATGTTGTTTGCACAGGACCATATATAATAATAATAGTAGTAATAATAGTAGCAGTAGTAGTAGTAGTTATGGCTTCTTTTAGAATAGTCTAGCTTAACAGGGACTAATGACACAGTTTTTGAAAAAGAAAAATCTTTTCCCCCTTACTACCTCTCACTATTTTTGAGGAAACATTGCTCATAATCTTTTACCTATATCCTTTGTGAAATTATGCAAACAATTTTATGCTTTAAATCAGTATGACTACCATATTTTTAGCTTGAAAAGTAATCAAGTGCTTTGCTAGTTAAGGTGGTTTTTGAACTTTTGGTCTCCTCATTATGGCAAGTGTTTTACAGCAATTAAATTTCCATAGGAAAGGATGATGATATGTGTGGGTATCTGTTCCTTTATCCATTTCCCATTTTTTTTATATGAATAGCTTGTTTAAAGAGGTCATAGTATAATTATTTTAATTGAATACTATGTCTTCTAATTCTTACCCTTATTTTTGATTTTGTCTTCATTTTAATTTGTGTTCTAATAATTCCCACTCATACCTGATATGGAAATGACTCATTGATTAGGAGTTAGTCATTTCTTCTCTATTAAGATGTAATCAATTTATTTGAAAATAATATTTTGTGGTTGTCATGTCCTACATTTTCCAATACTTTATTTGAAGAAAATATTCATGTTGTATAGACATGAGACTTCTATGTATTTTATAAAACTTTATCTTCTTACTTTCTTGATGAAACAGTAATATTTCAAAAATTAATCTTGCTGCTCATCTCCCTGCCTACCTTTGTATTGAATTAACTGAGAATTAAAATATATTTTATTTAATTTAGAAGGTCTTATCAAGTTCTTTGTAAAAATTTTCTACCACCTTAATCTTTGCAATCTTTCTTCATGGAGGTGTTTTTGCAAATGTGGGTTGTAAGTCCTATAAAACAAGATGGCCAATTATCTATGAAAGCATATTTCTTATTGTTTTTGGTCTATGAGAAAAATAGCCTTACCAATTCCCTTATTTTTCTTTATTTTTTAAAAGTTGTTTATTTTTTAATTAATATAAATTTATTTTCTCTCTTATCACCCCATTTCCCATTTCATTAGGGAAAAAAAGAAAAAAATAAACTCCTTGTTTCAGATACTCATAGTCAAACAAAACAAATTCTGCTATTAGCTGTGTTAAAAAACAAAAACAATTAGGTCTTGGGCCAGTTAAGTGGCTCAGAGAGTCAGGTCTAGAGACTTCAGAAGATCCTGAGTTCAAATTTGATCTCAGACACTTCCCATCTGTTTGACCCTGGGCAAATCACTTAACCCCAACTGTCTAGCCCTTATTGCTCTTCTGACTTGTAACTATTACTTAGTATTGATTCTTAGATGGAAAGTAAGGGTTTTCATATATGTATATATAATTATATTTATCTATATATAATATAAAAGAAAGTGATGTTACCTCTCTGTCAGAAGATGGAAAGCATATTTCATCTGTGGTCCTCTGGAATCATGGATAATCATTGCATTCATGATAGTTCTCATAGCTTTCAAAATTATTTGTCTTTACAATGTTGTAGTTTGTACTGATCATTCTTCTCATTCTGCTTATTTCATTTTCTAACAGTTAATAAATGTCTTCAATAGAAGACCACTTAAAATATTGTCTAAATAGTGTCTATTCAAAAAATATTGATGTTATATTATAAATTATTCTATTAGTTCTCTCAACTTTACTCTGCATCAGTTCACAGAAATATTTACATGTCTTCTTGAAATCATCTGTTTTCTCATTTCTCATAGTAAAAGAGCATCCTATCACATTCATACACCACCAGTTTGAGTGATTCCACAGATGACAGGCATTAATTTAGCTTCTAGTGTTTTGCCAATGCAGAAATATGCTATAAATATTTTTGCACACTTAAGACCTTTCTTTTTCCTCTGACCTCTTTTGGATGTAGGTCTAGCAGTGGTTAGCTATATCAAAGGATATGTCCTATTCAGTAACTTTTTGAATAGAATTAAATTTGTGTAAAATTGTGTAGAATTTAAAATTATTTTCTAGAGTAATTGTACCCATTCACAAATTCACTGACTGTGCATCAATGTATCTATTTTCCCACATCCCCTTCAATGTTTATTATTTTCCCTTTTTGTTATCTTTGTTAATTATCTTTGTTAATCTTATAGGTGAAGTGGAAAATCAAAATTGCTTTATGTGATCTAGACATAAAAGATCACATAATAAACAAAATTGTGAAACATGGAAAAATACCTTCCAAATCTATAGATAGAAAAAGAAAGTCATGACCCCCCAAAATGGTTAAAGAAAATTATATGAGATAAAATGGATAATTTGAATAAAATTTAAAACTTTTTGCATAAATAATAACAAAATTAAGATTAAAAAAGAAGCAACTAGCTGAGGGGAAATCCTTTTAGCAAGATTTTTTAAATAAAGGGCTAATTTTCCAGCTGTATCATCAACTGATTTAAATTAATAAATGAGTGATTCCCCAATTGATAAATTGTCTAAGAATATGAATAGGTATTTCTCAAAGGAAGATATCCAGGTAATCTATAGGCATATGAAGAAAATTGATATAAAACACTTTCATTTTGCTCTCTAAGTAGAACTCTCCCTAAGTAGCAGAGCATTTCTTCCCTTTCTGCAATTAAGCAGCTTCCTTAAGTCTTCTGGCTTCATTAATACCAATCATGTCAGCACTGATGAAAGTTAGTCACTGAAATAGAATGTTGCCTATAGGAAATTAAAAGTCCATACTTTGTGTATGTGTGTGTTTATTTGTGTGTGTGTGTGTGTGTGTGTGTGTGTGTGTGTGTGTGTGTGTACAGGAAACTTAGGTCTTTCTCCATTTCTTAAGAGCCTGGGCAAAAACATCAGTTATGCCCCAGTCCTCCATCATTACTAAGAATCTAGATAGGTCAGGATTCCATCCAAAACTAGAGTCTTAAATACTGGACTACTCACCACTAGCATTTTATCCCATAATAGATCTTCAAAAGGCAAGTTCAGACTCTCTTGAGGCCAAAAACAGAGTGGCCTTCCTTGGAAGTTAGTGAACTCTTTTTTATTGGAAATTTTAAAGCAACGGGTAAATGACCAATTATTGGAAATGTTCTGAAGGGGATTATCATGTAGGCATGTTGTATACTGAATGTCTTAAGTCCTTTCCATAGTATCTTATCTATCTATCTATCTATCTATCTATCTATCTATCTATCTATCTATCTATCTATCTATCATCTTTCTATCAATATCGTCATATTTCATTTAAAAATGAAGAAATTAGGCAGATCTGAGACAGATAAATAGTTCTCTAGATTAGTAGATTGATCGATACATCAGACAAGATTCTCACATAAGAGTGACAGTTTCAACCAGACCTTTAGGATTCCTTTTGAACCTTAGTATCGCCTTTTCTCACTGTTCTTGCTACCTCTTGTTGGAAGAAAATAACAACTAGAAATCAGGCTGTAAGAAGAATAAGAGGAGGAATTAGATGCTAGGATAATCTATAAGCTAGATTGCCAGCCTCTGAATAAATAGGTTCTTTTATTTTGTTTTGTTTTGTTCTCTGACACCATTGGAGATTTTCATTATCTCCATGAAAAATGAAAGAATAGGTCTGTTAGAGGGCACAGCATGGCAATTCCCAAACAGGGAAAGTTTGTATTTTTCAGCATGACTTGTGACAAATGTACTTACTAAAATAAGACATGGTGCTGTAGATAATAGGGAACCAATTGAAAGTTGAACATTAGATTCCAAGAATAAGCAGTTATCCTCAGGCTAGAAAAGCTGACCTCTGTTTCTTGGGGACTTTAATTTTCTCTGATCAAAATGGATACCTATAATTTCTTGTCAAACTGTTATTGTTCCGGGGTAGGTAAGAAAATTGATTTTTCTCTTCTACTGGAGTGTTCAAGAGTAACCAACTCCCTTCTCTGCCACTTTCCATTTGGCCTTCAAAGGAAGTAGGTACAAAGAATGGTACCTACAAGAAAGCCAACCTCTTATTAGATCTTGCCAAGGAAGAAAATGTCTACATTTCTTTTAATCAATTTGATGCACAGGGAAGTATTAAAAAGTCTTTAAGTCCTGGAACCTTGTACTTATTTTCCCAAGCATAACCACTTGCTCGTTTAGAACTATTTCTTCTCCATCATTTCTTCAAGTCCTGGCTCAGTGCTTTGTCTGGTTGACCCACAGGACCCTGAAGCATTCATGGCCACTAATCCTGGAATCCCAATTCTCCAAATGCTTCTAGCTCTTTCATCCACTTTCTATGACCTAATTACCTTCCCTCCTCTTCACAGCTGAGACAGATTATGCATGAGAAACCACATATTTAAAGTGAAAATTAAATCAAAAATTTCTAAAAGGTCACAAAATCAGAGGATACCAAAGTAGTTGGTCAGCAGTGGCTCAATGACCTCTATACTCCCTGGACCTTGTACCACCTTCATGGTTTCTATTAAAATCTTCCTGTCTAATTTGTTACTTCTTCCATCAGGAGTGCTTTCCTCAACTATCAGAACAACTCTTGGTGTTTTAGGGACCTACCTAGTTTCTAGTGCTTATGGCTGAGTCCATTGATAAGTGTTTTTAAAAGTACAAGAGAAATAGCAATGTCTCCAGGTTTACGTACTCCCATATGAACAAGGAATCATTCACTAATTTCTTTACCCTACCCTGGTAAAGATATCATTTTATCTAAAGTATATTCCTAATAACATTGAAAATTTCCTCTACTTTCACAACATTCTTGAGGATATACTGATTTTTCATAGAAGGTGAGAGAGAAGGAAGAATCAAAGATGAATCAACCTGGTCATAGAAAGGTGGCATTAATAAAGAGAGAAATATTATTCACTCTAACTCAATAAGCATTCATCTAATGCCTGCTATGTTCCAGGTACCATACTAAGCTCTAGAAACAGAAAGACAAAAGAATGAAAGAGTCATTTTCCTAGAGAGCCTATTGTCTAGAAAGGGGATTAGGAAGAACAAGACTGGGGTCCTGTTCTTAGGAAGCTCACAGTTGGTGGGAGGCATAGTAGTTGAAAGTTGAAGTAGCCCCAAAAAGGACAAGATAGAAAAATTGAAATAGACTTCCAGGTAAACATGGCTGCAATCTAGAGATGAATTGCTTCCTCTCCCCAGCACCCAGTGAAATAGACTACCTCAAAAGAGCATAAAAATCATCTTTGGAAGGACTCTAAAGTAGGGCACAAAAATGAAAATAGTGGGGGTTTGAGCATTTCCACACTATAAGAAGGAGAAAAAGCTCACATCCAAACATGATCTGAACTACCCTCCCCCACCTCACCTATGGAGGAACAGTGAGCTCATTGGAGACAGGGATTGAGTGAGGAACATCTCTGTAGTGCCTGGGGGGGGCACACCAGGGTCCTTGGGATCTAACTAGGACTGCCAGGGAACTACCCCTCAGAGCGGTTTCATAGGAGATGCCTGCACACTGGAGGGCACACAGATCCCGGGGGCTCTTGTAAACTGGGAATGTCGTGGAGACTCTAGAGCCTGCCTGAGGCAAAAGCTCCACTCCTCGCTGTAGTTGGGGGGGGCATGCCAGGGTCCTTGGGAACTGACAAGTTCTATCAGATAACTACCCCTCAGAGTGGTTTCACAGGAGACTCCTACACATGGGAGAGAAGAGACCACAGACCATGCAGGCATGCAAACAAACTGGGGAGGCTGCTGTGGAAGAACCAGCCTGAGGCAAAAGTACCACCACATAAATCCTCAGAAAACCCGCCCATCTCAATCAGACCTCTGACTAAAAAGGAAAAGGAAAACAACCATAGGAATGGCTCATAGTGCCCAAGATCAACCCTCCAAGAAGAAAGGGAAAAAAGTGACTATTGAAAACTTTTATGGAGGGAAAACCCAGGCTACAGAGGAAAAAGAGGATGAAATTCAAAGAAAATCAAAACTTTCCCCCCAAAATGGAAATTGTCCATAAGCTCTGGAAGAACTCAAAATGTAGCTTATTCAAAAGATGAAAACCTTCTGGCAAGAAAAATGGGAAAAAATTCAGAGAGAGGTCAACAGTCTGATAGACAAAAACTCCCAATTGGAGGAACAGCTGGAAGCCTCAACCAGCAGGTCAGACCAAACTGAAAAGCAAAACCAGTCCTTAAAGACAAGAATTAAGCAACTGGAAGACAATGATCTTGCAAAACAACAAGAATTAATGAAGCAAAGTCAAGCTAAATGAGTGCCCTAATGCAAATACCAACAACAAGGAAATGGGTTCAGAGCAAGGACACATGTGATACCCAGACGAATCGTGCATCGGCTAGGGAAGTGGTGGGGGGGGTTAGGGGGGAGGAAAAGAAAATGATCTGTTTCCAATGAACAATGTATGAAAATGACCAAATAAAATAATGTAAAAAAAATGAAGCAAAGTCAAAAAATTAATGAATTAGAAGAAAACATAAAACATCTCACTGAAAACGTGACAGACAAGGAAAACAGAGGAAGGAGAGATAATTTGAGAATCATTGGTCTACCTGAAAGACCAGAGATAAACAAAAATATTGATGCCATGCAACAAGAAATTATCAAAGAGAATTGCCCTGATGTTCTCAAACAAGGGGGCAAAATAGAAATTGAAAGGATTCATAGAACACCCTCTATACTAAATCCGCAAAAGACAACCTCAGGAATGTAATTGCCAATTTCAAGATCTTCCAAGCTAAGGAGAAAATCTTACAGGAAGCTAAAAAGAGAAACTTCAGATACAAAGGAGCACCAATAAGGATTACACAAGACCTAGCAGTGGCCATGCTAAAAGACTACAAAGCATGGAACACAATATTCAGAAAGGCAAGAGAACTGGATCTTCAACCAAGAATCAGCTACCCATCACAACTGACTATATACTTCCAGGGGAAAATATGGGCATTCAACAAAATAGAAGATATCCAAATTTTTTTTTTTAAAGAAAAGACCAGAACTCAATGGAAAGTTTGACATCCAAACAAAAGAGCAAGAGAAATATGAAAGAAAGGGAAAAGGAGAATTTTTTTTCTTTTATTCAAACTCTCTTCTATAAGGGCTACAATTAGATGAAATCATATATATATATATATATATATATGTATATATATATATATATACATATATATATGGGGGAAATGTTATGTGAAACTCTCAAAAATTATATGCATTAATAGAGTAATCAGAAGAATCACTCATAGGGAAAGATTTGGGAATTAACATGACTTGGAGGAAAAAAAAGAAAAAGGGAGGGGGGAATCAATGGTACTAAGATATACTTGAAGAAATAGAAATAAATTAAATAGAATAATCTTTGTCACACAAAGATACACACGGGACGGGGAGGGGAAGAATTCTCTTATAAGAAGGAGAGGAAAAGAGTGCTAATTGGCATTACTTAAACCTGACTCTCAGTGAAATCAACTCTGAGAAGGAAGAGCATCTAGATCCATTGGGATCTTGAATTCTATCTTATCCAACAGGGTAAGGGAGAAGGGAAAACTAAGGAGAGCTGGGGGGAGGGAGTACAAAAAGGGAGGGAAGAAGAGGGGGCAGGGGAAGGGAACAAAAAGGGAGAGGACAGAAAGGGAAGCATAACAAGGAAGGGGACTAGGGGGACTGATTTAAAGTAAACCACTGGTTTAAAAGGTTATAGCAAAGGAAGAAAGGTCAGAATTAGTGTAGGATATCAAAATTCTGGGGAATTCACAAATGACAATCATAACTGAATGTGAATGGGATGAACTCACCCATAAAATGTAGACAAATAGCAGAATGGATTAGAATCCAAAACTCTACCATATGTTGTCTTCAAGAAACACATATGAGGTGGGTGGATATTCACAAGGTCAGAATTAAAGGATGGAGTAAGGCCTTCTTGGCCTCAACTGATAGAAAGAAGGCAGAAGTTGCAATCATGATATCTGACAAAGCCAAAGCAGAAATAGACCTAATTAAAAGTGATAGGGAAGGTAAATACATCCTGATAAAAGGGAGTATAGGCAACAAGGAAATATCACTAATCAACATGAATGCACAAAATGGTATAGCACCCAAATTTCTAATGGAGAAACTAGTAGAATTGAAGGAGGAAATAGATAATAATACTATACTGGTGGGAGATCTGAACCAACCAATATCAAATTTAGATGAATCAAATCAAAAAATAAATAAAAAAGAGATGAATGAAATCTTAGAAAAACTAGAGTTAATAGACATATGGAGAAAAATAAATGGGGACAAAAAATAATTCACCTTCTTTTCAGTAGCACATGGCATATTCACAAAGATTGACCATATACTAGGTCATAAAAATATGACATAGAAATGCAGAAAAGCAGAAATAATTAATTCAACCTTTTCAGATCATAAGGCAATAAAAATAATGATCAGTAAGGGTATATGGAGAGCAAAATGAAAAATCAATTGGAAATTAAATAATATGATTCTCCAAAATCGGTTAGTTAGAGAACAAATCATAGAAACAATTAATAGTTTCATTGAAGAAAATGAAAATGGTGAGACTTCCTTTCAAACCTTATGGGATGCAGACAAAGCAGTACTCAGAGGAAAATTCATATCCCTGAGTGCAAATATTAACAAATTAGGGAGGGCAGAGAACAATGAATTGGACATGCAAATCAAAAAACTTGAAAGCAAACAAATTATAACCCCCCAGAAGAAAACCAAATTTGAAATCCTAAAAATTAAGGGAGAAATAAATAAAATCGAAATTGATAGAACTATTGATTTAATAAATAAGACAAGAAGCTGGTACTTTGAAAAAACAAACAAAATAGACAAAGTATTGGTCAATCTAATTAAAAAAGGAGAGAAGAAAAGATAAATAACAGTATTATAGATGAAATATCTCCAATGAAGAGGAAATTAAGGCAATCATTAAAAACTTCTTTGCCCAATTATATGGCAATAAATATGCCAATCTAGGCAATATGGACAAATATTTAGAAAAATATAAATTGCCTACACTAGCAGAAGAAGAAATAGAATTCTTAAATAATCCCATATCAGAAAAATAAATCCAACAGGCCATCAAAGAACTCCCTAAGAAAAAATTCCCAGGGCCTGATGGTTTCACAAGTGAATTCTATCAAACATTCAAAAAACAGCTAATCCCAATTTTTTTTGTAGTAGTAGTCTCTCGGTAACTGAGGATGACGATTGTCTTTGTGCATTTTTGTGCACAAAGACACTTGTGCATGAAGATTTAAGTGGAAAAGTCGATGCACAGAGACAGTCCCACTCTCTTGGCGTTGGAAGCCTGGGTCCATTGCCATGAAAAATCGTTACACCTGGAGACTTCCTCAGCTGCATTGGATGGCCATGTTGTCTTTTGTGCTCCAACACGCCCTAAGAATTCCACAGTACCTTGCTGTATCGTCATCTCAGCTGTTGAACCTTCTTATTGGTTTCTTCCGCCTGTTCCGCTGAAACAGTCTTCACATGCTGGGTGAGCAAAGCCGTAGTTCACCAGGGGTCTTCAACGACCTGATAGCTACCCTCACAAGGTTTAGCTGGCCTGTCGAAGCCATTGCCCAGGGTGTGGCTGCTGCTGCATGCTAGCAGCTACTAGGAGCCACAAGTGAGAGCTGGGTGTCAGATGAGGGTGAGAGACTGGAGATCTGCCCTAGGAGGGCATGACAAGCCCTCCATACCAAAGGTATTACTCCTCCCTGAGCATCCCATACACCCCTTCATGCTTGAAGACAATGTCTGCCTACCTAGCAATGGCAAATTATATACAAAGGTAATCAAGTGGGTGTAGCATAGCATCTGGGAGAATGGAGACCATCTGGAAGAGCTGATGGAACAGGTTCAAACGTTGTACTACTTAGCTGATCACAAGCTGCTTGATGGGAATCTACTAGAAGGACAGGCTGAGGTGTTTGGCCGTGATGATGAACACATTCAGTTTGTGCAGAAAAAGCCACCATGTGAGAATGGCCACAAGCAGATAAGTAGCAGTTCAACTGGATGTGTCTCTTCTCCAAATGCTACAGTACAAAGTCCTAAGCATGAATGGAAAATCGTTGCTTCAGAAAAGACTTCAAATAATACTTATTTGTGTCTTGCTGTGCTGGATGGTGTGTTCTGTGTAATTTTCCTTCACGGATGCAACAGTCCACAGAGTTCACCAATGAGTACTCCACAACTGATTAATCCCAGTACTCTACAATCTATTTGACATGATAAGCAAAGAGGGAGTTCTACCAAATTCCTTTTATGACAAAGACATGGTACTGATTCCAAAGCCAGGCAGGTCAAAAACTGAGAAAGAAAACTACAGACCAATCTCCCTAATGAACTTAGATGCAAAAATCTTAAACAGGATAATAGCAAAAGGACTACAGCAAGTCATCATGAGGGTCATTCACTATGATCAAGTAGGATTTATACCAGGAATGCAGGGCTGGTTCAATGTTAGGAAAACCATCTTCATAATTGACCAAATCAACAAGCAAACCAACAAAAATCACATGATTATCTCAATATACTCAGAAAAAGCCTTTGATAAAATACAACACCCATTCCTATTAATAACACTAGAAATCAGAGGAATTGAAGGGTCTTTCCTAAAAATAATAAACAATATATATCTAAAATCATCAGCAAGCATCATCTGCAATGAGGATAAATTAGATGCATTCCCAATAAGATCAGGAGTGAAACAAGGATGCCCATTATCACCTCTATTATTTAACATTGTACTAGAAACACTAGCAGTAGCAATTAGAGAAGAAAAAGAAATTGAAGGCATCAAAATAGGCAAGGAGGAGACCAAGCTATCACTTTTTGCAGATGACATGATGGTCTACTTAAAGAATCCTAGAGAATCAACCAAAAAGCTAGTCGAAATAATCAACAACTTTAGCAAAGTTGCAGGATACAAAATAAACCCACTTAAGTCATCAGCATTTCTATATATTTCCAACACAGCTCAGCGGCAAAAATTAGAAAAAGAAATCGCATTCAAAATCACCTTAGACAAAATAAAATACAGTAACTATATGAACGCAACTACAAAACACTCTCCACACAACTAAAACTAGACTTGAGCAATTGGAAAAACATTAACTGCTTATGGATAGAAAGAGCTAATATAATAAAAATGACCATCTGTGAATGGTCACCACCTGTGAATCTTGAAATTTCTCAGACTTGTGAATGTTAAAAATTCTCAGACCCTACTTCATAAGGTTTGGTTAAGACCATTCCCCATTTGGGCAGTGAAGGTACTTGACCAGGAATGTGGGAACTCTACTCCACCCCTACTTGGGCATGCCCTAGGGGAAGATAAAGTTGTAAACTCCTTGCTGAACAATGAAAAATACTTAAACCCATACTTATAGTAAGACAAAAGTTCTTAAGCTGTGCCTATTTTTAGATCTAATACAAAAGGGTGCTAAGTACCTATAAAGATCAGGCAACTTATTCAGAGGTTTTCTGGTGTGAACTTAATAAAAAATTTAAGCCTTCTTAGGTGTGAACTAACAATGATCTGTTCTTTGGAAAACATCTGCTGTTATTGGTTGATATGAGAACTTAGGGGAGGTGACATAGGAGAAAATTCCCTTTAAAAGGAGATGAGAAACTGAGTCTGAGGACAGTCTCAGAAGGACTCTCTCCCTGGAGCTCCCTCTGAAGAGACTCTGTCCCTCTGGACTCTCTCTCTCTCAGGACTCTCTTGGGGACTATCTCAGAAGTACTCTCTCTGGAGATGGCAGCTGTCCAAAGCAGAGCTAGTCTCTCTCTGAACACTAGAATCTTTGCTTGGACAAATCTTGTGGTGAGTGGATAAAGGACTGACTGATCTTTCTCTTAAAGCTTGGGCCTGGGTTGGCCAGGGCTGGCCTGGGCCGGCCTATCCTTTTCTCATTATTTCCTTTTTTTCTCTCTCTCTCCCTTTCTTTAATTCCTCATTTGTATTAATTAAAATCTCTATAAAACCCAGCTGACTTGGGTATATTTTAATAATTGGGAAATTTTCCTTGGCGACCACCTTATATTTGATTTAAAAACAAGACACTGTCTTGAAACCATATTTTCTGTGGTCACAATTTTTTTTTTAATTTTTTAAATTTTTATTTGGTCATTTCCAAACACTATTCATTGGAAACAAAGATCATTTTCTCTTCTTCCCTCCACCCTCCCACCACCTCTTCCATAACTCATGCACGATTCCATTGGGTATCACAAGTGTTCTTGATTCAAACTCATTTCCATGTTGTTGGTATTTTCATGAGAGTGTTCATTTAGAGTCTCTCCTCAGTCATATCCCCTCCACTCCTGTATTCAAGCAGTTGCTTTTCATCGGTGTTATTACTTCCACGGTTTATCCTCTGTTTGTGGATAGTGTTTTTTAGATCCCTGCAAATTGTTCAGGGACATTGCATCGCCACTAATGGAGAAGTCCATCACCTTGGATTGTACCACAATGTATCAGTCTCTGTGTACAATGTTTTCCTGGTCCTGTTCCTTTCGCTCTGCATCACTTCCTGGAGGTTGTTCCAGTCTCCATGGAATTCCTCCACTTTATTATTCCTTTGAGCACAATAGTATTCCATCACCAACATATACCACAATTTGTTCAGCCATTCCCCAATTGAAGGGCATCCCTTCGTTTTCCAATTTTTGGCCACCACAAAGAGCGCACCTATGAATATTCTTGTACAAGTCTTTTTCCTTATTATCTCTTTGGGGTACAAGCCCAGCAGTGCTATGGATAGATCAAAGGGCAGATAGTCTTTTATTGCCCTTTGGGCATAGTTCCAAATTGCCCTCCAGAATGGTTGGATCAATTCACAACTCCACCAGCAATGAATTAGTGTCCCAACTTTGCCACATCCCCTCCAGCACTCATTACTTTCCATAGCTGTTATGTTAGCCAATCTGCTGTGTGTGAGGTGATACCTCAGAGTTGTTTTGATTTGCATCTCTCTGATTATAAGAGATGTAGAACACTTTTTCATGTGCTTATTAATAGTTTTGATTTCTTTGGCTGAGAACTGCCTGTTCATGTCCCTTGCCCATTTATCAATTGGAGAATGGCTTGATTTTTTGTACAATTGATTTAGCTCTTTGTAAATTTGAGTAATTAGACCTTTGTCAGAGGTTTTTATGAAGATTGTTTCCCAATTTGTTGCTACCCTTCTGATTTTAGTTACATTGGTTTTGTTTATACAAAAACTTTTTAATTTGATGTAGTCAAAATAATTTATTTTACATTTTGTGACTCTTTCTAAGTCTTGCTTGGTTTTAAAATCTTTCCCTTCCCAAAGGTCTGACATGTATACTATTCTGTGCTCATCTAATTTACTTATAGTTTCCTTCTTTATGTTCAAGTCATTAGGGTTTGGGACTCTAATCCACTCTGCTATTCACTTGCGTTTTATGGGTGAGTTCATTCCATTCACATTCAGAGTTATGATTACTAGCTGTGTATTTCCCAGCATTTTGATTTCTGCTCCTTTTCCTGCCTTTTCTTCTTTCACTATTTCCTTCTACACCAATGTTTGCTTTTGAACAGTCCCCCTTGTTTCCACCCTTATTTTACTTCCCTTTCTAACCCCTCCCTATTTATACCCCCCTTATTTTCCCTATAGTCTTTCTAAAATTAACCCCCCACTCCCTCCCTCTCTTGTACTGCTTCCCTCCCCACCAGACCATTTGTTACCCTTCTAATCCCCTATAGGGTGCAAATCTATTCTGTGCCCCCAATGGATTGTATTGTTTTTCCCTCTTTGAGTCACTTTCAAATCATGTAAAAGTTGAGTATGCCCTGTCTCCGACCTCTTTACCCTTCCAGTGTATTGATGTTCTCCCCGCTCCCATCATGAGCTTCTTTATGACATATAAATTTACCCCAATTTGTTTCTTTTCCCATTTCTTTTAATATTAACCTATTTTTAAGCTCTAGTTATATATATATATATATGCATACTTATGAGTATATATTTTTGCATGCATATATCTATATACCTATTTATGTCTTGTCCTTTCATCCTATACAGTTTGTTGCTGTTCCCTCTAAGTATACTTCTTTTTGCTGCCCAGGTAATAACAACAGTTTTTAAGAGTTACCAATGACCTCTTTTCTTATAGGGATACATATCATTTTAACTTATGTAAACCTTAAAATTTCTTTGACTTATGAATGTTGGAAATTTCACCATTGGAAAATTTCATACTTGGAAAAAATTTCCTACTGATAGTAAGAATTCTATTGGAATATGAAACCCCTTGGCATGGGAGGATCCTTCTCCTCCCTACTTAAGACTACTTTAGGACAGAAACCTTTTGCTAAACAATGGAAAGGGCTTTGACCTATGCTTAAGCATAGAACAGGAAGTTCTTTGAGTCATGATTGATTTTAGAATTGATACAATAGATATACTTGGAATGACAGAACCAGGTCTTGGAACTTACAATCTCCACCCTACTCAGTCTAATAGGATTTAGGAAGGGCTGTAGCATAGATCAAGATTTAATTATTTGAGAATATGACTTTCAACAGACATGTGCAAAGCCACAGACCTCTGGGTAGTCCTGGGTTAAATTAGAGCCACCATTGGCACAGGGGACACATTGACAGTGATTGGTAGATGTGAGAACTGAGGGGAGGGAACTTAGATGGTTTCCTTAAAGATATCAGGGTCTGAGGACAGAGGAGGAGAGTTTTCTCCTCTGGGGAGTTTTTTGAAGGAGGAGGTTTTGCTCTGAGGAAGGTGGCTCTGAAGGAGGACTGAGGAGGTTGCTCTGTTGGAGGACCAGGAGAGAAGGCTGGCTCTGAAGGAGGAGAATTCTCTGGAAACATTTCTTGAAAGGAGGCTCTCTTGAAGGTGGAGCCTGAGGTTGGCATGAGAAGTCTTACCTGGAGAGATCTTGGGTGAGTGATAAAACCAACTGACTGATTTATTCATTCTTATTCCTTTCTTACTTTCTCTCTTTTTCTATTGATTAATCAGTGTATTATAAATTAAATTTCTCTATAAAACCCAGTTGGCTTGGGCATATTCATAAATTGGGAATATATTCCCTGGCGACCATCTTATATTTATATAAAACCAAGACACAGTAGAAAACATATTTCAGTGGTCATAATTGATATATATATATATGTGTGTATATATATATATATATATATATATTTCCCTTGCTCCCAAACATTTAAATTATCACACTTATTGAGTCTCTTAAAATTTTTTTTGTTTTTCTTTTTCCCCCTCTTTTTAATTATTTTTTGATGATTCTCTTGAGTTCTGTGCTTGGACATCAAATTTTCTGTTCAGGTCTGTTCTTTTCTTTACGAATTCTTGAAATTCTTCTATTTTGTTGAATGACCATACTTTCCCCTGTAAGAATATAGTCAGTTTTGCTCGGTAGTTGATTCTTGGTTGTAGACCTAGGTCCCTTTCTTTCCAGAATATCATATTCCATGCCTTTCTTTTTTTCAGTGTGGATGCAGCCAGATCCTGAGTTATCCTCACTGTGGTTCCTTGGTATCTGAATGACTTCTTCTTGGCAATTGTATTATCTTTTCTTTGGTTTGATAGTTCTTCAATTTGGCTATAACATTCCTGGGTGTTGTCAGTTGGGGATTAAGTACAGGAGGTGATCGGTGGATTCTATCAATCTCCACTCTTCCCTCTTGTTCAAGGATTTCAGGGCAGTTTTCTTTAATAATTTCCTGTAATATAATGTCCAGACTTTTTCTTTTGCCATGGTCTTCTGGTAGGCCAATAATTCTTAAATTGTCTCTCCTTGAATGATTTTCTAAATCCTCTGTTTTGTGAATGAGATGCTTCATATTTTCCTCAATTTTTTCATTCTCTTGGTTTTGTTTTATAGAGTCCTGCTGCCTTGTGAAGTCACTCAATTCTAGTTGTTGTATTCTGGTTCTTAAAGACTGGATTTCATCCTTAGTTTTCTGGTCGTCCTTTTCCTTTTGGTCAGATTTTCTTTGGAGGTCATCTTTCATCTTCTTCGCCTCATCTTTCATCTGCTTTGCCTCATCTTTCATCTCCTTTGCCTCATTTTCCAGCTGGTTGATTTTGGCTTTCAAGACACTATTTTCTGTTTCTAGATGACTTATCTTAGTTTTTAAGTTCTTTTCCCAATTGTCTTCAGCCTCTCTTAATTGTGTTTTGAATTGCATTTTGAGTTCTTCCAAAGCCTGTATCCAATTCGCTGGGATTTCTGATTTTTCCTTTGCTGCCTCTGTTTCATTCGCTCTTTGCTCATTACCTGTGCAGAAGCTGACAATTTTAACAACCACTCTTATATCTACTACAGTTTATGTCTTCCTCTATTTTAATTATTCCATACCCAAACTTATCTATATATTTAGTGCCATGCCCATTGAACTTCCAAATTTTTTTACTGAATTAGAAAAAAGCATAACAAAGTTCATTTGGAAGAACAAAGAACAAAGAACAAAGACATACAGGGAAATAATGAAAAAAACATACAAAGGAAGGTGGCCTTGCAGTCCCAGATCTCAAACTCTATTATAAAGCAGTGGTCATCAAAACAATTTGGTAATGGCTAAGAGACAGAAAGGAGGATCAGTGGAATAGACTTGGGGTAAGTGACCTCAGCAAGACAGTCTATGACAAACACAAAGACCCCAGCTTTTGGGACAAGAATTCACTATTTGACAAAAACTGCTGGGAAAACTGGAAGACAGTGTGGGAGAGATTAGGTTTGGATCAACACCTCACACCCTACACCAAGATAAACTCAGAATGGGTGAATGACTTGAACATAAAGAAGGAAACTATAAGTAAATTAGGTGAACATAGAATAGTATATATATGTCAGACCTTTGGGAAGGGAAAGATTTTAAAACCAAGCAAGACATAGAAAGAGTCACAAAGTGTAAAATAAATAATTTTGATTACATCAAATTAAAACGTTTTTGTACAAACAAAACTAATGTAACCAAAATTAGAAGTGAAGCAACAAATTGTGAAACAATTTTCATAACAAAAACCTCTGACAAAGGTCTAATTACTCAAATTTATAAAGAGCTAAATCAATTGTACAAAAAATCAAGCCATTCTCCAATTGATCAACGGGCAAGGGACATGAATAGGCAGTTTTCAGTTAAAGAAATCAAAACTATTAATAAGCACATGAAAAAGTGTTCTACATCTCTTATAATCAGAGAGATGCAAATCAAAACAACTCTGAGTTATCACCTCACACACAGCAGATTGGCTAACATAACAGCTATGGAAAGTCATGAATGCTGGAGGGGATGTGGCAAAGTTGGGACATTAATTCATTGCTGGTGGAGTTGTGAATTGATCCAACCATTCTGGAGGGCAATTTGGAACTATGCCCAAAGGGTGATAAAAGACTGTCAGCCCTTTGACCCAGCCATAGCACTTCTGGGTTTGTATCCCAAAGAAATAATAGGGAAAAATACTTGTACAAGAATATTCATAGGTGCGCTCTTTGTGGTGGCAAAAAACTGGAAAATGACGGAATGCCCTTCAATTGGTGAATAGCTGAACAAATTGTGGTATATGTTGGTGATGGAATACTATTGTGCTAAAAGGAATAATAAAGTGGAGGAATTCCATGGGGACTGGAACAACCTCCAGGAAGGGATGCAGAGGAAAAGGAGCCGAACCAGGAGAACAATGTACACAGAGACTGATACACTGTGGTACGATAGAATGCAATGGACTTTTCCATTAGTGTCAATGCAATGTCCCTGAACAACCTGTAGGGATCAAGGAGAAAAAAAGCACTACCAGAGGACAAACGGTGGGAGTAAAAACACAGAGGAAAGGCAACAGCTTGACTACAGGGTTGGAGGGGATATGATTGAAGAAAGACTCTAAATGAACAACCTAATGCAAAAACCAATAACATGGAAGTGAGTTTGGATCAAGGACACATGTGATACCCAGAGGAATCATGCATCGCCAATGGGAGGGGTGGTGGGAGGGGGAGGGGGAGGAAAAGAAAATGATCTTTGTTTCTAATGAATTATGTTTGAAAATGACCAAATAAAATAACGTTTAAAAGGAAAAAGAAAGAAAGGAAGAAAAATTGAAATAGATAAAACAGATAAAAAAAAACCTATGACAGCATTTTTTAGGGAACAGACCTGTCTTCCCTCCCCTAGGAAGTCGAGCTGTTTATGCAGACAGCAGGCTGGTCTCTACTTACCTTGGGGGATGTGAATTGGAAAGGAGCAGGAGACAAAGAGGAATTTCAGGACTATCAAAGAGGTCAGGATGGAAATAAGATAACATATGTTTAATAGATGTGAAAGTAAATAGCCCCTAAATAACAGCCCTCACATAAATCTGAGGATTGCCTCTTCCCCCACATTCCTGTATCTTGATAAGGTTTTGTTTGATTAAGAACTTATATGTGAAAGGAAATAGCTTTTTATCTTATAACATATATAAACTATCCTGTAATGTCAGTCTGATACAGTCTTCCACTAGGGAAGACTGTCCCAGCTGGTAGGTTCTTTATTTGTTCTTTCATTAATAAATCACGGGTCCAATAATTGAATTCTAGGTGTTCGAACTCACTTTGTGAAGTGCACCACTTCAAAGGGAACACCAACAGGATTAGAGAGACCAGGATTCACATTTATGCCACATAGATTAAATACCATGTGATCATATGGGGCAAATGAGAATGAAACATATTCATAAATCTTTAATTTACACATTTATACGTATATGCCCTTACCATTCTTCTGCTTGGAACTGATACTTAGTATTGATTCTACGATGAAAGGTAAGAGGTTTTTGTGTTTATTTTATTTCAAATTCTTTATTTTAGGAACTTAAAAATTAACAAAAGTTGAGCAGACTGTAAGATAAAGATTGATGAATATGTTTAATTCAAACAATATATTCAGAAAAGGTGACTTTTCTTCTAATTTGAGACACTTATAATGTGATAAACAACACAGGAGAGCTAAAGATACATACACATCCTTCCAACAATTCACTGCAGGTCTGTAAAAGACTTCTTTATGCTATATAAATACTAGATGCAATTTTCCAATCCTAATTAAAAGAAGGTAACAAATCATACAACTTAGTTTCTTTTTTTCATCATTCACTTCAGGAACAAATCATCTTTCTCTTTTGTAGGACTGACACATGTTCAGCAATCATATGAATCACTGTATTGTGAATTTCAAAACTACTCAACTCTATTCAGACCATTCTTTAGAAGATGGGATTTAGCTATTTCCTGATCAATAACAATAGAGATACTTGGAATAACAGAATCAGGTCTTGGAAACTACAATCTCCACCCTACTCAAGGTAACAAGATCAGGAAGGGCTCCAGCAAAACTCAAGATTTAATTATTTGAGAATATGGCCTTCAACAGACATGTGCAAAAAGGACAGACCTCTGGGTGGTCCTAGGTTAAGCTAGAGACACCATTAGTAAGGGGAGACACAGGAAGTGAGGTAGAGGACAGCTCAGGAGTCTGGGGACTTCCTGTGTGGAGGGAGAAAGTGGGTTTTTTTTGGAGCCTGGTGCTTGGTGTGGAGGAGCCCTGAGACTGTTTCTCCATTTTTGGTCACGTGAGTGATAGGGACTGATCTCTTTTCTTTGTCTTGGCTATCCAGGGCCTTGGGCCTTTGGCTCAGCTTAAGCAGAGTGGGTATTTAAGCCCTATTTCCTTCTCTCCCTTTCCCTCCTCTCTTTCTTTCCCTCTAATACTTTTCTTCCTCCTGTTTGTAATTAAAACACCATAAAAAGGTCTACAACTGACTTGAGTTTTCATTTAGGAGTTACATAGCTGAATTCCTTGGTGACCTTAAATTAATATATATAAGTCTCTTAAACTGATTTCCATATCACTGTATCACTTCTTTTTCCCTTTTCCCTTTTATCTCCCTCTCCTTGTTGAAGACTTTGGTCACCACCTTCTGTTTTTTTTTTGTTCTTGTTTATAAACATATATATATATATATATATATATATATATATATATATATATATATATATATATATATATATATATATATATATATATATATATATATATATATATATATATATATATATATATATATATATATATATATATATAATCTTCCCCATTAGAAATATAAGTTCCTTGTAGGCAGAACTCTTTTATATTTTTGTCTTTCTATCTCCAGTATCTTAGCACAGTACCTTGTACACAGTATGTGCTCAATCAATGCTTATTAATTGAT
Organism: Monodelphis domestica; assembly: GCF_027887165.1. Classification (NCBI taxonomy): domain Eukaryota; kingdom Metazoa; phylum Chordata; class Mammalia; order Didelphimorphia; family Didelphidae; genus Monodelphis; species Monodelphis domestica. Next base: position 141,068,123 of record NC_077233.1, on the reverse strand, counting down.
AGATGAATGGATAGATTAAATGAGAAGTAGAAATCATATTGACTCAGGATAGCAGAGAAGCACTAAGCAGGTAAGAGATCAAAAAAGAAAGAGGGAAGACAGATGAATAGAAGTTAAAAGCTGAAAATCTGTCCTAAAAGAAGAAAGAGGGGGAAAATAGTACCATTCCTGTAAATGTTAAAAACTGTAAATGCCAAAAACTGTAAAGGTTCTGGCCAATCTGTAAAGATAATTTTAGTGTTTTGACTTAAAATCTAAAATAAGTGGTCGCCATGGGAAATTCCCAAATATGAAAAATACCCAAGTTAGCTGGGGATTTATGGAGATTTTAATTAATATAAATGAAGGAATTAAGGGGAGGAGAGAGAGAGAGAGAGAGACAGACAGAGAGAGAGAGAGAGAGAGAGACAGAGACAGAGAGAGAGACAGAGAGAGAGACAGAGAGAGACAGAGAGACAGAGAGAGAGAGAGAGAGAGAGAGAGAGACAGAGACAGAGACAGAGAGACAGAGAGAGACAGAGAGACAGACAGAGAGAGAGAGAGAGAGAGAGAGAGAGAGAGAGAGAGAGAGAGAGAGAGAGAGAGAGAGAGAGAGAGAGAGATTTAATTGCTCTGGCTCAGGCTGAGCCAAGCAGTATAAAAAGGCCTAGACCAAAATGGCCTATGCCTGAGTTTAAGGGAGAGTAAGTCAGGCTTTATCACTCACCACAAGATCATCTCCAAGAAGCTTTTCTGAGGGGGAATCCTGCAGGCTGAGTTCCAGTTCTCCACTGAACTCAAAAACTTCTGAACTGATTTCAGCCTCTAACTCAATTCAACTCAAATTCCATAACCCCTTAAATTCCTCTTACCCCTTCCTTTTAAAGAAATTTTCTCTTATGTCACTTCCCCTAAATTTTCACATCTACCAATCACAGTAGATGCTTTTCCCCAGGACTTCCCATTCTCATCTTCTTTGGTTCTCACCTTCTCTGGTTAGATAAAATCCTCTGAGTAAGTACAACCTCTTTGATAAGCTTGCCTTTTGTAAGTTGCTTGACCTTTTAGGTTCTAATTTAACCTTTATAGGTCCTTAGCACCTTTTTGTATTAGATCTAAAAATAGACCCAGCTTAAGGTTCTAGCTTTACTATAAGGTATGAGTTAGGGACCTTTCATTGATCAATCAGGAGTTTTCAACTTTATCTTTCCCTAAGGCACTATTTGAGCAGGGTGGAGTAATTTTAAAAGTTCTCAATACATTCCTGATTAAGTATCTTCATTGTTAAAAATGGGGAATAGCTTAATCAAGTCTTCTAAAGTAGAATCTGAGTAGTTTTAAGATTCACATCCCCAAACTCTGGAATCTTTAATCCTACAACCCGAAGACATCCCATCACTGTTGCAATAACCCTGCATGAAGAAAAACTTGAAGACCTGGGAGTCCCTTTGTTATCTGCCTGCAATGTATAGCTCTTTTGCTTTTTCCATTACATCCATCAGGCCAGGTTCCAGAGAATCTCCAAAGTAGGGTTGGCTCAAACCTACAAGAATAGTGAGAGAAGGTTTGAAATAGTCTTTGCATGCCCAAAACTTAACCCAGGGCCTTACACATAACAGGAATTTAAATAAATGCTTTTTTTGAATTGAATGAACTTTTCTTAAATCCTCTTCCCACCCTCAATAGAAGAGAGAGGGAAGGAGAAATGAAGTACCATTTGTTGTTGACTAAAATTCTTGTGGACCTGAAATCATGTAAATTACTCTCTCCATCACTGTTTGAGGCAGCTTGAGATAACTTCCTCACTCCCACTCCTTTCCACTAGCTTATCCTGTAGTGAGTCAGGAAGTAGAGCAATTTACTGGGACAATTAGAGTTAAATTTATCCCAAGGTAAATTAATTTAAAATACAATTGTTGGCCCTCTGAGCAAAGTATAGAAGGGCAACTCCAGGGTTTGAGCAGGGAACTTTTGTTGGCTTCTTGTGTTTCTCTTTGGGTTACCTTTACATAACAGTAACCAATATATTTTTTATTAAGTACTGTACTTGATTTTCTGGACTCCTAGGTTCTTAGTGTGGTTCATTGTATCAGAAGAGGGCATACCTCCTAGCAAAGGATTTCATTGTAAACCTCAGTTCATTCTTCTTTATTCTTTTTAGACTTTCACTCTTCTCATTCTTTATTATTGCTCTTGCTTCTATTCTCTCTACAAGCCTTTAAAAAATGTTGCTTCTTTGATGAATTTCTTGAGAAAGAGTAATATCTTTAGGCAACTACCCTTTCCCTCTTCCAATGAGTACTTTTTTATCTGTGTTTTCAGAATTTATCTTGAAAGCTTATCAGCTTTCAGACCACATTTTCTATGATAAATATTATAATGTTGATATCTAACTATCCTTTTTGTGAATCTCTTTAAAATCTGTTTCCCCCAGATTCAAAGTATGCATGACTATGCTTGGTTTTTCTAATTTTCTCAGTCATTAATTCCAGTAATCCTGTCATCATTTGCCCCTAGGTAAAATTGAGCAATCAATGTCTTCTTGATAGTCTTAAGAAGGCAAGAAATAGCAATAACATTTTTCAATTCTTCTACCTTTACAAGGTTGAATATATCATTAGGGAAAATCACAAATATATTAGTTCTTCTGCTCCAGCAAATCTTCAGATAAAGTCCCATCACTACAACATTATATCTCCATACCCAACTTGTTGCTCATTTCTTAAAATCCTGGATGTCTTGTCTGAAGTATATTTTTTCCTACAATTTTGCTTGTTTCTTCCTCTATTGATCTTTACCTAAGTCTTTCCAGGAGGTATCTCCATTGGGTTCCTACATTTCCTCATGTGAATATAAATACTATATGCCATCTCATCTCTTCATTTCCTATTTTTTTCCTATTAACAATCCTTTCTCTTTTTCTGAAGTTCCATCTCTTAATGTCTACTGATACTTCTCTGACTAGTTGCAAAAAATGCCCAGTTCTACTCCATCTTCAAAAAAAATGTTTAGTTGGTTCATCCCCTTGAGCTATCATACTATACCTCTTCATATTTTCACAACCTTCTCAGAGAGATCATTTTTCAAGTCAGTTCTTGACTTCCTAAATCTATTCTTTGAAATCCCTTGACTTTAATGGGTAACAATACTAAAAAATGGGACCTATGTCTCAAAAGGCTTCTGGTTTTTGTTTATTTGTTTTGTTTTGTTAGGGTTTTCCTAATTCTTAGCTTTCTAGGCTGTTTCTAGGTATCAGTTTGTTTCCACATTAATCACCAGAGAGCTGTTGTCAATTTTGACAAGGATGGAGAGCACTTGGAAAATTTATATCTTAAAAATATAAGAAAATTCTCTATTGTTGAGGTCATATTAAATTTCTTTCCTAATAGATATCCCTCTCTGCCCTGAGTTTGACATCACAGAAAAATACACCTAAGTCCTGAGGATTCAGAATTCTTGTCTAAGGCTAGGAATAATCAGGGGTACCTTAGAAACATGGATTAAGTTCTCACTGATCAAACCTCATAAGAAACCTTATTTTGTCTCATTTCTCTGTCTGTTATTACTGAAGATCACCTGATAGCACCTATGGACCTAAATCTTCTTTGCCTTAAAGCATAAGAAGTTGTTTCCTCTAGGTTTGGTTAAGATACCTTATCTATAGGGAAGATATTCCGTCTACTAAAATAGTAGCCTCTAGATATTCAGTGGTCCTCCTCTTGCCCTTCCTCCTCTGCTATCATATTCTTCCATCATCCAAAGCCTTGATGGCAGGCAAGAAATTCCCTCTGCCTTTTCTTTGAATGCTAAATATTCTGTTCTCAGTGGAAGATGTCTCCTTTATTGAGCAAACAGAAACAGACTAGACAGACAGGCATATAAAATGTAATAACACAAAATGACATTCAGTTGTCTAATGAAGGCAATCTACTTCATTTATCCAAACCACTGATTTCTATACAACTCCTTCTGCTTTGCTTATTATTATTCTCTCTCTGTACTGGGAATGAAAACATTTAATTTATAAGAAGACCAAAGCTGGTAAGATAGAATGATCATAAGACCAATGAACACATACATATAATAATATGTAATTATTTAATGTGATTTAATATGAGTCAAAGTGTCAGATTTTAGTTCTTTTTTTTTTTTTGCAATAAAATGCCTTGGGTGACTTTTGACAAATCATTTCTCTCTCTAAATCTTAGTTCACTAATTCGAAACATGAAGATACTGAACTTGATACTTCCTAAGGTTTATCCTAGCTCTGACATTTTTCTAGTCAGCTTCCCTAATGTTAAAGGAAGAAAAAAAAAATGAGCAAAATTATAAATTCTATATTCCTGGAACCTTTTCTAGTCTTTGGAAATTTAGGAGTAAAGATATTTTAGAATGGCCATTTTTTTCATGTCCATAACTTGAATTTTCTAAAGTATCTCAAAATTTCTTTATTAATCCTTTTATTTCCCAATATCCCATAAGAAAATTTCCTTGGCCCCAGATACTTTGGATATATAAATGGGAGTTAATTTCATTCAGGAAGACTAATTTTCAGATCTTGTCAAACTTGGCAGCAAGGGCAGCATGGAGCCTTGAAACTGGAAATACTTTCTATGATCAAATCCTAGCTTTGTCATTTGGTAATCTCATGTAACTTTGTCATGTAACCTCTCTGTGTTTTAGAATTATCACATATAAAAAGGTGTTGGATTAGATGGTTTCTAGAGTCTCTTCCAACTCTAAATCTATGATCCTGTAACAGGTTAAAGGCTAAATATCTGCTAATGTCCAATGGTAGGCACAACAGGCTGCAAAAGAGTAATTCTCTTAACCAACAATTATTAAACACATTTTTCTGGCTCAGGAGAGATTTATTGGCTTTCAGTTGCTTTTAAGTCATATCTGATTCTTTGCAACCCCAATTGGGGATTTTTTTTGGCAAATACACTGCAGTGATTTATCATTTCCTTCTCCAGCTCATTTTACAGAAGAGGAAACTAAGACAAAAAAGATGAAGTGACTTGCCCAGGGTCACATAGCTAGTAAGTAACTGAGACCAAATTTGAAGTTGGGAAGATGAGTCTTCCTGATACCAGGCTGGGTACTCTAACCATTGTACAACTTACCTGCCCAGAGGAGATACAAAGATGAATAAGTTCTTGCCCTTGTGAAACTTATAACCCAACAGAGCAATTGGACACACACACACACACACACACACACACACACACACACACACAAGAACTCAAAATTCAAAATCATAAGTGCCTAAGAAAAAATACTATGTATGCCTTGAGGAGGGAAAGATTACATTTTTCTTCAGATGGGGAAGTTTGGCAATGAATGAGTGGTGGGGAAAAATAATTATTAGATTCTTAAAAATACAAAAGCAAAACCAATTTCTGCCCCATCATTCTAATCAACTTACTCTTGCATGCTTTATCTATGTATACTATAACTAAATGCCATATAATGATAATTTTTAAAAGAGTTACAAGTATAATCTCATATAGGAATATAAACAGCCTGACCTTACTGTATCCCTTAAATTATCTCTTTTTTTGTTTACCTTTGTATGCTTTCCCTGAGTTGTATTTGAACATCAAATTTTCTGTACAAATGTGGTCTTTTCACCAGGAATCTTGGAAATCTTCTATTTTATTAAATTATCATTTTTACCCTGAAAGAATATATACTCAACTTTTCTGGGTAGGTGATTCTTGGTCATAAACCTAGCTCCTTTGCCTTCTGGAATATCATATTCCAAGTTCTCCAGTCCTTTAATGTAGAAGCTGCTAAGTCCTCTGTAATTCTGACTGTAGCTCTATGATATTTGAATTGTCTTTCTGTTTGTGTGCAGTATTTTATTCTTAACTGGAGAGCTCTGGAATTTGGCTATGATAGAGGGGTTTGTCATTTGATTATTTAATTCAGGAGGTGATAGGCAGATTCTTCCAATTGCTATTTTACCTTCTTGTTCAAGAATATTATGGTAGTTTTCTTTTGTAATTTCTTAAAATATGTCTTGACTTTAAAAAAAAATCATAATGTTTAGGTAGTCCAATAATTCTTAAATTATCTCCCCTAGATCTATTTTCTAGATCAGTTGTTTTTTTCAATGAGATATTTTGTATATTCTTCTATTTTTTCTTCTTTTGAATTTTTATTATTTCTTAATTTCTCATTGAGTTATTAGCTTCCACTTGCCCAATTCAGTTTTTAAGGTATTATTTTCTTCAGTGAACTTTTGAACTTTGTTTCCTATTTGATCAGCTTTTGTTTTCAAGAAATTCTTTCCTTCTTTGGATTTTTGCATCTATTTTTCCATTGGCCAATTCTGTTTTTTAAGGTGGTATTTTCTCCAATATTTTCTTGTGTCTCCTTTTGCAAGCTTTTGACTCTTTCTTACATGGCTTTCATTTCTTTTACCCTTTTTTCCTATTGCTTTCTTATTGGATTTTTGAGATCCCTTTTGACTCTTTCAGAGTATAAAACCAATTCCCATTTTTCTTTGAAGTTCTGCATATAATTGCTTTGATCTCATTGTCTCCTTCTAAGTTTGTGACTTGCTCTTTCTTCTCTTTAGAAATTTTCTATGGTTAGTTTTTTTTTAATGTTTGCTTATTTTCCCAGACATATTTTTTACTTTTATCTTTATCTTAAAGGTGGACTCTGTTCTGTGAATCTTAAAAATTCTCAGACCCTACTTAATAAGATTTGGTTAAGACCATTCCCCATTTTAAACAATGAAGGAACTTAGAGCAGGAATGTGAGACCTCTACTCCACCCCTACTTAAGCATGCTTTAGGGGAAGAAACTCCTTGCTGAACAATGAAAAATACTTAAACCCATACTTATAGTAAGGCAAAAGTTCTTAAGCTGTACCTATTTTTAGATCTAATACAAAAGTGTGCTAAGTACCTATAAAGGTCAGGCAACTTGTGAATTTACAAGGAGCAAAGAGGTGAGAACTTACTCAGAGTTTTTTTCAAGTGTGAACTTAATCAAAAGTTTAAATCTACTCAGGTGTGAATTAATAATGGTCTATACTTTGGAAAAAACGTCTACTGTGATTGGTAGATGTGAGAACTTAGGGGAGTTGACATAGGAGAAAATTCCCTTTAAAAGGAGGTCAAAAAGGAGGTCTCAAGAGATTCAGCTGTGAAAAGCTGAATTGGAGGAGGCAGCTGGTGTCTCTCTGAATACTAGAATCTTGCTTGGACAAATCTTGTGATGAGTGGATAAAAGACTGACTGATCTCTCTCTTAAGGTTTTCAGCCTAGGCTGGCTCATGCTGGCCTAGGCTGGTCTAGCCCTTTTTCTCATTATTTCCTTTTTCTCTCTCTCTTTCATTAATTCCTCATTTGTATTAATTAAAATCTCTATAAAATCCAGCTGACTTTGGTATATTTAATATTTGGGAATTTTTCCCTGGTGACCACCTTATATTTGATTTAAAACAAGACACTGTCTTGAAACCATATTTTCTGCAGTCACAATTTAAGCCAACCACTCTTTTATCTGTAACGGTTTATGACTCCCACTATTTTAATCATCATAGTTCCCAGAGTTGAAGGGACACTCTCTTAAACTTCAGTTTACCCTTGCTGCTACCCTCAGCTCTAGTTCTGGTTGTCTATAGATTTCAGTTCTAAGGTGATCTGATAGCCGTTGGGTTGAGAGTTCTTGAAGATACCTCCCACTACTGATTCAGCCTCCACTAGGTCTTGCTGATGGCTTTTGGGGTCCAGATAATTATGAGCTACCTTGTGCTGGGGTTCAGAGTCTCACCTCTGGTTGTTCAGGGGCTTTGGATCTTTCTTTGGGCTTGCATGAGCTTGGTGCACTAAGGACTTCATTGCATCGTGGTTTGGGGCCTCACCTTCAGCTTGGGCAGGGCCTCTGAGTTTTCCCTTGAGTTTGCATCAGCCAGGTGCACTGTGGACTGCCCTGTGCTAGAGCTTGGAGACTCAGTGATGCTTGCACTGGATCTTAGAACTTTAAGGGGTAAGTGTGGGAATGCTCTACCATTGGCTTAGGTAGGATCTTTTTTTTTTAAACCCTTACCTTCTATCTTTGAATAAATACTGGGTATTGGTTCCAAGGCAGAAGAGTGGTAAGGGCTAGGCAATGGGGATCAAGTGACTTTCCCAGGGTCACACAGCTGGGAAGTGTCTGAGGCCAGATTTGAAACTAGGACTTCCCATATCTAGGCCTGACTCTCAATTCACTGAATTACTCAGCTTCCCCACTTAGGTAGGATCTTGATGTTGGCATGGGCCTAGGTTCAGAACCTCAAGCAATGGGGGATTTCAGAGGGTTTGCTGTTGCCTTGCACCAAGGTGCTCCTTGGTTTGGTTGTGCTGTGGTCTATGCTCCCCCTTTCACTCCAGTGAAACAGACCATTTCTGCCTACCTTCCAAGTTGTCTTCAATAGGAAAAGTGTATCAATCTCTCCCCTTGTTGGCTCTGCCCTTCTAGTATTTGTTTTAAAGGGTTATTTTAATGTTGAAGAGAATTCTCAGAGAGGTTCAAGCTTTTCTTGACTCTGTTCTACCATTTAGGCTCTACCTCCTGCTCCATAATTCTAAAGGGGAGTGTAACATTTATTGAATGCCTACTGTATGTACTAGGATTGCAAAACAAGGCAAAAAGAATCTTGATTTTAAAGTAGTTTAGAGAGGAATGAGGGAGAGATCAGGCAAGTTCCCTTCTCATTCTGCCATCTTGGCGCTGGTCCAAAAAGAGTCTTTATCACACTCTTTCTTGTATGAAGGTTCCTTCACAGAGAACAGGGTATTTTGTTTTTTGAGCTGAAAAGAATATTGAAGGACATCTAATCTAATTCTTTCATTATGGGGGAGAAAACAGACCCAGAGAGGTCATTTGCCCAAGGTCAAATTAATAATCAAGCTAATAGTAGACTTGGACAAGAGCATTCTCCCTCTCTTTTCTGAATTGTAAGTCCCTTTGGAGCAAGATTTCCAAATAATTTTCTTTCTTTCTCTCATCTGTGCCTAGTTTAGACCAATGCACATAATGGTTTCTTAACAAGTATTTGTTGAATTGAATTGAGTTGAATTTCTATCTTATGCCTGAATCCTCTTGAAAACATTCTAATTGGTAATTTCACCTGAAGGTTCCACCCTATCTCCCCTAGCAGTGGTGAGTTAACTCCTCAAAGTTCCCATTATTAAACATACTCCATTCTTAAGAAATATTCAATTACCTTTTTAAAGCCCATGGACCAGAAAATCTCTACTTTTCACTTTAAAAGACATACAATCTTGGGGCAGCTGGTAGAACAGTGGATTGAGAGTCAGGCCTAGAGATGGGAGGTCCTAGGTTCAAATCTGGCCTCAGACACTTCCCAGCTGTGTGACCCTGGGACAGTCACTTGACCCCCATTGCCTAGCCCTTACCACTCTTCTGCCTTGGAGCCAATACACAGTATTGACTCCAAGATGGAAGGTAAGGGTTTTTATTTAAAAAAAAAAAAAGACATACAATCTTTCTGACAGGGCATTTGCATTTAAAGGTGCTTTCATTAGGGAGGAAAAAAAACTGGTCCGTAAAAAGTATATCCTTAAGATCTTTCAGAAATGTATCTTGCTCATTCCATAAAGTGGGGTTGATTTTTTTTCTTTCTAAAAAGCCAGTGTTAAGAAGATTGTGGATTTTCTCATATAGAGAGTGGTTCAACCTTTTCCATCCCTCTGGTGGCTAACTATCTGTCCAAAATCAGCATTAATTTTCCAACTGGGTGACTTTCTGCTTGTCTTTCCATGCTTGGCTAACTTGAGATACCCATTTAACTCTCCTAGGACAAGGATTCTAGGCGTGGGCTATCTCCAAAAACATTGGATTAGATGAGATTGCTCATAAATTCACTGAATGTCAGAAGAGGGGGGTGGGGAGCAGAAAGAACAATAGACTTAGGATTCAAAGGGACCTTAGAGATCATCTAGAATACCTGTTCTGAACCTCTGTCCCGGAACAAGCCTTTGGATACCACAGAATCATGTTTTTAAATAAAGGAAATAAAATTTATAGGAAACCAATTTCATGGAAGTAGTTATGAAAATTATTTAAAAAATTTTTACAGATCCCAGGTTAAGATATCTTAATCTAGTCTTACCCTTTCAATATAATTGCCAATAGTCACACAGGTGGTGGATATTAGGGTCTATCACTGGGTCTAAAAGAGGTTTGATAGAAGAATTGTTTAACCCAGTAAGTGCTCAATAAGTTAGAGAAGAAGTATTTATCAATATTTATTATGTTTTGGGCACTGAACCAAGTACCAAGTATATAAACACAAACAAATAAGATACTCCTTGTTTTCAAGGAGTCTATATTCTAATGCTCTTTCATGAGATTTCCTTGTGCCAATATTGGAAAAATGTAGAGCTAAAGCAAAGGAGTTGCCACCAGTTGTGGCAAAAAAAAAAAAGGACGTTTTTGGTCATAGCTAAGGATTTAGAAAAAGAAATTGGAAGAAATAATTAATTTTTTTAAAATTTTAATATTTTTAAAATTAAATTTTACTTTTGAAATGACATATAGGAGCAATTTTTAGAAATTATTTTCTAACATTTTGAAATTCAGCATCTCTTCATTCTTCCCTCTCCCCACTTTCCCAAGGCAGTAAATAGTTTGATATAGGTTATACTTGTGCTTTTGTGCAATATGTATTTCTAAATTCTCCATGTCATGGCTGAAGACACATATCACATATACAATAAAAAACTTCATGAAGGAAATATAGTGAAGGTGGCATGCTTTGATACACAATCAGATTCTAACAGTTCTTTCTTTTGCTGTGGTTCCCTTAGTGTTGTCTTGTAACCTTATTTGGCCAATAATAGTTTTGTCCTTCATAGTTGATCATTGTACAATATTTCTTTTACTATATAAACTGTTTTCCTGGTTTTATCTCACTTCACCTTGCAAAAGTTTATATAAGTCTTTCCAGTTTTTTCTGAACTCATCCTGTCCATAATTTCTTATAGTGCAATAGTTTTCCATAACAACTAAATATCACAATGTGTTCAGCCATTCCCCAGTTGATGGACACCCTTCAGTTTCAGAAATTGGAAGAAATGGTGACTGGGATAATAAGACAATGGATGTAACCTTTCCAGGAATAGAAATGGTAATGTTAATCCAAATGCTACTCCAAAGCTAAAATTGTAGAGGGAAGGTGTGGTAGGGTACATGTGTGGTGACATGGCATAGAACTAAGATGGGCAGTTAATTGGAAACCCAAGATCCCAGGGCTGGAACTTAAGTGATAGAGTAGAACTGGAATTAGATGCACAGGCATTCTTGTATATAAGGAAGACATCTTTTCATCTTTTTTATTTTTAAGATAGAAGGTAGAAAGTTGTATATATAAAGGGCAAAGGAGGCTAGTACAGTGAGCTCATAGAGAGTATAATGCATATAATGGAAAGTTGTGAAGGGGTTGGATTTGTATGACTAAAGGAATAGCATACATTTGATTCTGGACCTAATAGGGAGCCACTTGATTTTATAGAGAGTATATTTTATGTGGTGGAAGAGGAAGGGTTGACACAATTAGCTCTACATGTGTGTAAAGGAGTGTAAGAGATACACATGCTAGGAAAATTATGTTTTTGTTTGTTTTAAGTTTTGGAAAATTTTATTTAATTAATTAATTTAAAATATTTTTTCCATAGTTACAAGATTCTTGTTCTTTCCCTTCCCTACTCCTATCTCCCTCCCATAGCTGATGCACAGTTCCACTGGGTTTTATATGTGTCATTGATCAAGAACTATTTCCATATTATTGATATTTGCACTAGCGTGATCATTTAATGTCTACATCCCCAATTATATCCCCATCAAACCATGTGATTAAGGAGCTATTTTTCTTCTATGTTTCTCTTCCCACAATTCTTTCTCTGAATGTGGATGGTATTCTTTCTCCTAGCTCTCTCAGAATTGTCCTGAATCACTGCATTGCCACTAATGGGGAAGTCCATTACATTCGATTGTACCACAGTGTGTCAGTCTCTGAGTACAATGTTTTCCTGGTTCTGCTCCTTTCACTCTGCATCAGTTCCTGGAGGTCATTCCAGTCCACATGGAATTCCTCCAGTTCATTATTCCTTTGAGCACAATAGTATTCCATCACCAACATATACCACAATTTGTTCAGCCATTCCCCAATCGAAGGGCTTCCCCTCATTTTATAGTTTTTTGCCACCACAAAGAGTGTAGCTATGAATATTCTTGTACAAGTCTTTTTCCTTATTATCTCTTTGGGGTATAAGCCCAGCAGTAGTATGTGGTCAGCCTCATTAAGCAGGACCTGGGTTTTAGGAAACAAATGGCAGTAGTTAGTATCCAGGATCATCAGTCAGAAATAGGGACAGAAGATTGTGACGGAGGCAGAGGAATAGAAGAGGAAGAAAATCAACATTTATATAGCACCTACTATATGCTAGGTACTGTGCCAAGCACTTTTACAAATATTATCCCATCTGATCCTCACAAAAGCTCAGGGAAGTGAATGCTAGTCTTATCCCCACTTTGTGGATGAAGAAACTGAGGCTAACAGAGTTTAATTGCCTTGCCCTGGGTCACACAACTAGCAAGTGTCTGAGGCAGATTTTTAATTTTAAATAAAAAAAATATACATTTTTTGTTTGTTTTTGTTTTGATTACATGTAGAAGTGATTTTTGACAGTTATTTTCTGACATTTTACCGTTCAGATTCTCTCCTTTCCTCCCTCTTTCCCTCTCTCTCCCCCATGGCAGTAAATAGTCTGATATAGTTTGAGAGTTTATACCACTAAGGTAGAATTTATACTTGGGTCTTCCTAATGGTAGGCCCAGATCTCTATCCATTGTGCCACTAGAGGTGGCAGGGAAGGGGAGAGAAAGGAAAATGAGAGTAGTCAAAAGAAAGCAGTCATTGAAGTGGAAGTCATCTGCTCCATCACTTTTGCTTAGAGTTCTCCATGACAAAATTTGTAGCCATTCTAAAGGAAAGCAGCTGCAACTGGAGTGACCTGTGCTTGCAGAAACTGTGTGGTGAACTCTGCTCAAAAATGTAGAAGGAACATTGTGTTTGGGAGGCCTTAAACGGAGGCCATGCTTCTATCTTTCCCTTGTTCTAAGAATAGAAGCCATTCTCCATCTCCTACTATTAACCTTCGACCTTTGTCCCAGATGATCACAGATGGCACTATTCATTATTTCTATCATTTTACTCACATCTGGACTCCCAGGCTTCAAGGAAGCATCATAGTTTAGTGGAAAGAACCCAGCATTTGTAGCCAAAAGACCCTGCTCCATTGCTTCTTCCTAGCTGTGGGACACTGGGCAAGTTCAATTCAGCTTTCTGGGTCTCATTTTGCTCACCTGCTAAATAAGGGAACTGGGCTGATGGATGCTTTCTAGTTCCAAAATTCTTTGAATCCATGACCTGGCTTCTAGATGTGGCTGGACCCAGGAAAGGACGGTGTTCAAATATATCTGATGGAAATCATCATTGCAAAGCGGCTTGGCTCATGGTGTCAAGTAATTGTCAGAGTGTGAAAGACCCAGAGTTCCCTTGAGGGATGACAAAGGCACTAAGGGCATAATAGAGGTGTATGTCACACACAGTGCCCATTAACTGCTTATTGAACTATTTATTGGAAGTAGGTGCATTGGATTTTGAGGGCATTGGATTTTAATTCCAGAGAGGGGACATTTTAGTTTGTCTGCCAATAATAGATGAATCAAGTCTAGGAGAAAAAGCAAGGGTCTGGGAGGCAGGAGGTTCCTAATTTGGGAACTAGGACTGATTAGAACATATTGAAGAAAAAATAATCTCTAGCTATTTATAGGAATTTCATGTCGAAATCCTATACTAAAATTCCTCCAGTATCTGATCATGGTATAAGAAGAATCTTGGACTCTCAGATCTTATTTGATCCTTATAACAACTCTGGGATATAGATGGTATCATTTTGTAGTTGAAGAAATTGAGGCAAACAGTGGTCAATCAATTTGTTCAGGGTCACATAGGTAGTATGTATTTGAAGTTGGATATGAATTTGGATCATCAGAATTTAGGTCTAGGTAGAGAAGATGTAATCTCCACTGAAGGAGTGCCACTCCCGCCATTTTACTCAATCACGTGGAAGAGGGAACAGAGAAATTCATTTATCCTTGGAAAGCTGAACTGGAATTAGAGTATGCATGTGATGAAGAGGCACATTTCACTTCTTTGTAGGGAAAACTTTCAAATGATCAACTCTCTAAACTCCCATGTGGCTGCATAGGGAACTCACCAACCAACTAAGATTGTAAAGAGATGTGTTCAAAAAATGAATGCTGGAGCAAGAGGTAATAGAGTACACTTACAGAAAAATGGCATTATCATAAGTCATGTCAGAAAAGCTAAAGCTTACCCAAAAAAGATATTAGTTGTGAAAAAGAGATAATCGTGAAAGCTTAGGATAATAGCAAGGATTGTATTGTTTTTAAGCTATACTGGCGGAAAGAGATGAAAAAGAAGGACATGGACACTGAGACAGCTAAGTGATGGACTTGGAGTCAGGAAGACTTGAGTTTGAAATCTGCCTCAGAAATGCACTTGTTGTGTGCTCCTGGACAAGTTAACATTCTCAGCTTAAATTCTGTCTCACCTGGAAAATAAGATTCATAATAACACAGACTGCAAATTTGTTGTAAGGCTCAAATGAAATAACATTCTTGGCCTTTAAATCTTTAAGTACTAGGTAAATGCTAGCTTTTATTATTTCACAGGGAAAAGTAAAAGGTGATAAATGAAGACAGAGAGAAGGCAGAGATGTTAAATCCTCCTATTTGTGTTTTCTTTGTCAAGGAAAATGACCTTTGGACTTGAAAGTATAAAATAAAAATGACTTATAGAGAGTTCATAACCAAGATTAGTAAGGAAATAGTAACTGAGAACCTAGTTTCCTTTGATGAATTTAAGTCCCCAGGCTCAGATGAACTCGACTGCTGGATAATGAAAGTGTGCAATTTCTGAGTCACTGTCAGTGATATTTGAAGATTATGGAGAAAGGAAAAAGTTCCACAGGACTGGAGCAGGGTAAAATGTATACTAATCTTCAGAGGAAAAGGGAAGAGAATGAAATCTGCAGATTATATGGTGTCAAATTCTGATAAATATCTGGCAAAATTCTAGAATTGATTAAAGATATTTTTAGTCAGCCTTTAGAAAATAAAGTACTGATCCCAAAGAGACCTCACAACTTCATCAAGAATAAATATAGGGGCCAGAATGAATTTTCTAAGAAAAAAGCACAGGATCAGATGGATTTACAAATGAATTCTACCAAACATTTAAGGATCATTCCTCAAATCAATAATTCCAATATTAAACAAATGATTTGAAATAATAAATAAAGAAAGAGTTTTGCCAAACTCTTTTATGAAGCAAAAAGGGTATTTTTTAAACCAGGAAGAGCAAAAACAAGGGGGAAAAATCAGACTAATTTCATTAATGAACGTGGAAGCAAAAAACCTAAACAAAATACTAGCTAGGAGACTACAATAATATGTCACAAAGATAACACTTGTTACCAAACAGAATTTATACCAGGAACGCAGGGATGATTTAATAGAAGGAAAGTCATCAACATAATTGACACTATCAATAACAAAAGTAGCAAAAACCAAATGATTAGTCAAGAGATGCAGAAAAAGCCTTTGCCAAAATTCTACACTGCTTCCTATTAAAAACAATGGAAAGCTTAGGGATAAATGGATTTTTTCCTTTAAAATTATATGAAGTATCTACCTAAAACCACTGGCAAGTATCATTAGTGATGGGGAAAAGTTAGAAGCCTTTCCAAGAAGATCAGGAGTGAAATAAGGATGCCCATTACTACCAATATTACTTAACATAGCATTAGAAATACTAGCAATAGCAATAAGAGGGGGGAAAATGCTGAAGGAATAAGGATAGGCAAAGAGATAATAAAATTATCTTTGTTTGCAGATGAAGTGAGGTATAAATGGAAAAATCTAGAAATTCAACTGAAAAGTTAGTTGAAACAGGCAATAATTTTAGCAAAGTGGCAAGATATAAAATAAATTCATATAAATTATCAGCATTTTTATATATTACTGACAAAGTCCAGGAAGAAGAGATAAAGAGAGTCCAAAATAACCACAAATAGAATAAAATACCTGGGAGTATATCTGACAAAACAAACCCAGGAACTACATGAACGTAATTATAAGACACTTTTTACACAAATAAAGTCAGGTCTAACTAATTGGAGAAATATTAATTATTCATGAATGGGCAGAGCCAATATAATTAAAATGACAACCCTACCTAATCTACCTATTTAATGTCATCCCAATTACATTACCAAAAATATTTTATTGAGTTAGAATGAATAATAAAATTTATTTGGGAGAATAAAAGATCAAGAATATCAAAAAAACTAATGCAAAACATAAAGGAAGGAAGCCTAGCAGAATTAGATTTTTAAATTTTATTATAAAGCAGTAATTATCAAAACTATCTGGTACTGGCTAAGAAATAGAAAGTTTGGCCAGTGGAGCAGAACAGACATACAACAAACAGTAATAAAAGTTTATAATAATCTTGCATTTGACAAAATCATAGATCCAGATTTTGGGGATAAGAAACCTATTTGTTTATATATATATATATATATATTTGGTAAAAATTGCTGGAATAACAAGAAGCTAGTTTGGCAGAAACTAGACATAGAGCAATATCTTACAACATTCACTAAGATAAGATCAAAATAGAGGCATGATTTAGACATAAAAATATCTCTTTCATGAGTAAATTAAAACAGGGAACATACTACTTATCAGTTTCATGGATAAGAGAAGAATTTGAATCAACAAGAGATGAATAGCATTGTGAAATGTAAAATGGATAAATTTGAGTACATTAAATTGAAAAGTTTTGTATACATAAAACAGATTCTGTCAAGATTATAATGAAAGCAGAAAATTGGGGAAAATTTTTAGACAGTCTTTCAACTAGAGATTTCATATCTAAAGTAGACAGCTGTCAAATTTATAAGAATAAAATCCATCCCCCAATTGATAAATGGATAAAAGATATTAACAGATGAATTTTTGGATGATCAAAGCCACCTAAAGGTATATGAAAAAATGTTTTAAATCACTACTTATTAGAGAAATGCAAACCAAAACAACTCTGATACATTACCTCCCATTTCTCATACTGAGACTGTATAAAATGACAAAAGGGCAACATGAAAAATGGATGGCATGTGGAAAAATGGAGACAATGATGTACTGTTGGTGGAACTGTGAACTGATCCAACCATTTTGAAGAGCAAAATAGAATTATACCCAGAGAATTATAAAACTGTATATACCCTTACACCTAGAAACAGTATTGCTGAATCTGTTTTCCAGGGAGATCAGGGAAAGAGCAAAGGACCCCAGAGGTGCCAAAATATTTATAGTAGCTCTTTGTGGTGACAAAGAATTGAAAACTGAAAGGATGCCCCTCAACTGGGGTAAGCCTAAACAAATTATTGTATATGATTATGATGAAATAATTCTGTGCCATAAGATAAGATGAACAGACTGAATTAAAAAAAAAAACAACTTAGAACTATATGAGATAACAAATAGTTAAATGAGTGGAAGCAGAACATTAAACAAAACCATAGAATTAATGCTAGAAGACTAAATTGTTTAGAAAAGTGAAAAATAAAAGATTTAATTTATGTGTACATGTTGGTCTCCCTCATAATATCTTCTGTGATGCAGGGAGGGAGGGGATATGCTGGGACACTTGTAGATAGGATTCATTATGCAGATATAAAGAAAAATATCCTAAACATATAGAAGATTTGTGATTTCATGTGAGACTATCTTTTTCTTTGTTTATGGAAATGCTTATTTTATTTGGTTTTGTAAAATTTGGAATAATAATAAAAACAATTTATTTTCCCGATAAAATTTTAAAATTAAAAAATAAATCATTCATAAACAAAAACAAAATAAAACAAAAAGAAAAAAGGGGACCAGCTTGGTGACTCAGTGGATAGAAAGCTGTGAATTTCAAAACTCTCAACCCTGTTCAAACCATTCTTTAGAGGATGGGATTTGGCTATTTCCTGATCAATAACAATAGAAATACTTGGAATGACAGAATCAGGTCTTGGAAACTACAATCTCTACCCTACTAAGGGTAACAGGATTTAGGAAGGGCTGCAGCAAAACTCAAGATTTAATTATATGAGAATATGGCCTTCAACAGACACGTGCAAAGGGGACAGACCTCTGGGCGGTCCTTGGTTAAGCTAGAGCCACCATTAGCACAGGGGAGACACAGGAAGTGAGGTAGAGGACAGCTCAGGAGTCTGGGGACTTCCTGTGTGGAGGAAAGGAGGTAGTTGGAGCTTGGTGCTTTGGAGTGGAGGAGGTCAGACTGTTTCTCCATTTTGGTCACATGAGTGATAGGGACTGATCTCTTTTCTTTGCCTCAGCTATCCAAGGCTTGGGCCTTTGGCCCAGCCTAAGCAGAGTGGGTATTTAAGCCCTATTCCCTTCTCTCCCCTTTCTCTCTCTCTCTCTCTCTCTCTCTCTCTCTCTCTCTCTCTCTCTCTCTCTCTCTCTCTCTCTAAAATACCTTTCTTCCTCCTGTTTGAAATTAAAAACTCCATAAAAGGTTGACTGCTGACTTGAGTTTTCATTTAGAAATTACATAGCTGAATTCCTTGGCGACCTTAAATTAATATATATCAGTCTTTTAATGTGATTTCCATCTCACAAAGCTAGGCCTGAAGATGTTAGGTCTTGGGTTCAAATATGACCTCAGATACTTCCTAGCTGTGTGACCCTGGGTAAGTCACTTAACCCCAATTGCCTAGTCCTTACTGCTCCTCTGCCATGGAACCCATACTTAGTATTGGTTTTAAGATAGAAGGTGTTAACTTCAAATCTGGAGACCCCAAGTTTGCCCCTGTCCCATGAGAATATGCCAGAGAGAGGTTTCAGACTAATCAGTTTCAGACTGAACAATAGACCCTAAAGTAAGTGATAATCCCAGTTTAGGTGGGGCTAGCAGATCTAATTAAATATTAAGTACCCTTTTAGTCTTAGAAGTTTCCACCATTGTATCAGAGATCCTTCCCAAGAAGATCAACAGAAACACAGCTCCCTTCACCTACAACTTTGGCTTCTGCTGCCAGCTGGGGAAGATCTGACCTCAGGGCTCATCAATACCATCAGCCTAACCTAGTTAATCAGCAGAGCAGTGAAGAAGCCCCTTCAGGGCAGAATAGATCAAACCCACAGTTCCAGCAAATAATCAGAGGAGCAAGATTACAGTCAATTACAGGGAGGAAAGAAGGAAAAATATGAGTAAAAAACAGAAAAAAGAAATTACATTAGACAGTTTCTATCCAGGTAATGAACAAAGAGCGAAGGGAGAAGATGAAGGAACACCAAGCAAAAGCACAGAAACTCCAGGACACAGACTTTGGAAGAACTCAAAACACAATTCAAAAAACATTTAAGGGAGGCTGAAGACAATTGTGAAAAGAACTTAAAATGCAAAATAAGTCATCTGCAAACAGAAAAGAGTGATTTGAAAGCCAAAATTAACCAACTTGAAAATGAGGCAAAGACGATGAAAGATGGCCTACAAAGAAAATCAGACCAGAAGGAGAAGGATGACCAAAAAATCAGGGATGAAATTCATTCTTTAAAAATTAGAATCCAAGAAGACCAACACTTGGGCAGGGAACATTCTTTTAGTATATATTGTAAGTAGATCACTCCCTAATACCCCAGCCTCTGGCTATGGTTTATTTCCAAAGCCTGTTTTCATCCTGTCAGTATAGGCTGGAACTCTCATTTCCATTGTAACCAGGGTAATGTCAATCAATCATATTTCCCTATCCTTAGTTCCCCAAATGGTTTATAAGTTCCCTTAATTTTGTTGTTCTTCCCAGGATCATCTAGCGTGGTGATCCTCTCAGAGATACTGTTGCCAGAGTGCCAGAGCCTTTGGCTCTGTGTGGTTTTAGACACTTGACTCTGTAGCAGCAGACTATTGCACACTATGTCTTTCCTAATTAAAGACTTGGTTTTTGCTGACTACTTTAGTAGTTCTGTGGTTTTCCCAAGTTAACAAAGATTAAGGTTAAAAAAACAAACAAAACAAATAAATAGAATATCACAAATATGTGTGCATATGGAAAGGTTTCCCATGAGTGAAGCACCATTCTTTTTTTCTTCTCAATTTATACAATAAGGTTGAAGAACATGGATCACATCAACTTGAGAAGAAAGAGTCCCTCAGATAAAAGTGCTTGAAATGAGTCTTGGACTGTTCTGAGAGGATTCTCTAAGAGGAAAAAGACCTAAATGAGGTTGGGGATATCTGTACAGTATAATTCTTCAGTTCATTTATAATTAATGGGTTTTCAGATTGTTTTTAAGGATATATAACTGAAGAAATGTGAATCATATAACTCTAGGAATAATGGGAAGTATAAGGACTATTGGGGTCATTTCTGACAGGTGGATTTATTTTTTTGTTTTGAGTTTCACATCATAAGGTAGATTTGAGTCACTAAACCCAAGAAGGCATTAGTAGCTTTAGGGGCTAGGAAAAGAAGTTGAGTTAGAAGAGAAGTCAGAATAATCTGGGGATCAAAGATACAAAACAAAGGAGAGCCAGTACTTAAATATGAGAGAATTCCAAAATTGACACAAGCTGACAGGTAGGCTTTGGGGATGTCAGGTTGCTGCTTGCTTGTAAGGGAACTTTATAGTTTCTAGAGAGTAGAATCTTCTGTTATCTGCAGAGTTACCCAGGCTTATTGCCCTTTAGCACTATTTATACCCTAAGGGAGAGGAAACTTCTTATGATTGCTAGCATTGTCCCCTTAATTGCCCCCTATGGTTTCAAAAGGGGAATGTCTTCACAGCCCCTAATATAGATCTCATTAGTCTGAGATATCCCAGGCTTAAATGAACTGCTTTACCTAGAGATTGAAATGCTATATATTTTGTCAAAATATAACACATTTTTCAGAATTTATGTCAAAGGTACATTACAGGAGGATGGCATTGCTTCAAAGACCCAATTGAAACAGAATCAGCTTTTCCTAGTAGTAAATCTTTGAGAACAAGGAGGGGAGAAAATAGCAGAGAAGTGGTTTTACCTAGCAAGTGCCACATGGTATAGAATATTTCCTAAAGAGATTAAGGACACCAGGGACTGAAGTCCAAGTTGTGATTTGCACTGGACACATGACTTTTCTTGGTCAGATGACTCCCTATTGAGTTTCTGTAAATATAACCTCATTCTCTTTCAACATTGTCTCTCCCCACTTCATCGTATAAAAATGTGATTTAGGGTTTGGGAATAATTGTTGCATTGTGATCCTACTTTTGCCTTTTGTTAAATAAGTGTTATGTTATCTTTTTCCTTCTGAGTAAATACCATTATTTATTTTGTTTGATCATTTTGTTGTTGTCCAGTCATGTCCAACTATTTGGGAGCCCCTTTCGAGTTTTCTTGGCAAAAACACTTGAGTAGTTTGTCATTTCTTCTTCAGTTCATTTTACAAATGAATAAACTGAGGTAATCAAGGTTAAGTGACTTGCCCAGGGTCACAGAGCTAGTATCTGAGGCCAGATATGAATTCAGGAAGATGAATCTTCCTAACTGTAGGCCTGGCATTCTATCCACTATACTACTGTTGACTGGGAAAAAACACAGAAATATTAAATAGTCAAAATCATTCTTTAATCAAGTGCAAAAAGGGGTTCAGCTCTAGTAGGCCTCAACACAGAGCTTCACTCCACCCACAACTGCACAGAATCTGAGGATTGAACTCTGGCCACTCTGTTCACTGACCCCTGTGAGTGGCATCAAGATAGATGACAACTCCAGGGAACAAAAGCATTTGGGGAACCTCTATACAATTTGGAGAATCCAGGGACAGGGAAAGATGATTGACATCACCACAGCTACAAAGGAAATGGGAGTGTTCAAACTACTGGATATAGGATACAATCAAGATTGGGAAAGAAATCATAGCTAGAGGCTGGGGTATAAGAGAAGAGGCTACTTACAATGGATACTAAAGGGTCCTTAGCATATGCTTAGTCCCACTCAACTAGGATTATCATTCCTCTGAGGGTCCCCCACTCAGTCTGAAACTGCTAGCTTGGGATTCCCTTCAGGGTAGATTCCCATTGGAACAGGGAACAAGTACAAGCTTTGGTGTCTCCAATCTATAAGCTAGTCCTGAAACTTGGGGTCCATCAGATCCCACTAGGCCACAAGTTTAGGATTCCTAGATTCCATGTTGACACTACCTAGATGATCTATTATCATTTATTTATTCTTTATTATAGTTTATTAAGTTTGTAATATTTTGAGTGTCATTGTGACTCATTTTGGGGAAATGTGAAACATAACAGAGGGGGTTCAATGGTGAATAGTAGGAGTATATTACCCCATAATAGGGTTATCTCTGGGAATCTGAAACTTTTAGTTATATTGTTATGGGCTGAAAGCATACCCCTGGGGTTCGGGAAGGATACCTTTTGCAAGAATGCAAGACTCCAAAACTTGGCTTAAAAACAAAAAGAGAAATTTATTAATTTAGAAAGTAATGTTGAGAATGGCCAGGGGGATAGCAAGGTGGGACAGTAAGATGGGGAACAGTTCCTTGGGAGGACAGCATGAAAGGAAAGGCTGTTCCTCCATGGGGACAGCATGGATGGAGAGGCTGTCCCCCAGACGACATCAGTTCTGGGGATTTTATACTTTTTAGATGCTATGTCCTGGTGTGGACGTGACCTAGAGTATTAGTCACTCAGGCATTTGGTGGGGTGAGGTGGTCATCTCATTGGGGCCTGCCTGGAGGCATAAAGATTCATCTCTTTGTCCATCTTAAGTCTCGAGAATGTTCAAGGGTAGATAGTCATCTCAGGACCCTAGGTGGGGTCATTGGGTTTCTAGGTTTAGTCACAAGGATGCAAAGGCAAGAGAGTTTCCCTGATAATAGTTAGCCTGGGTTTCTGGGATACAGTGCCCATGTCAATATCAGTGTGGTGACTGCTATGGTCACTATCACCAAACCTTGGTAGTTTATTCTGTTGAAGTGGAATCTAGAAACATCCAAACTTGTAGCCATGTAAGATCTGATGAGCCCCAAATTTTAAGGTTAGCCTGTAAGCTGGAGACCCAAGTTCAGCTCTGTTCCTGTAAGAATTTACCCTGAGGGTAATCTCAGACTATTAGTTTCAGACTGAAGAATAGACTTTAAGATATTTAATGAACTTATCTTGGTGGAGTTAACAGATTTTAATCAAATGCTAAAATATCATTTTATCCCAGTAGCTTCTCCTATTGTATCCAAGAACCTTTCCCAAGACCCACACCTGTGCTGGGACACCCTTTAGTATCCATTGTAAATAGTCCATTCCTTTACACCCTGGCCTCTGGCTATGATTCCTTTCCCATTCTTGATTGTATATACAATCAGTATAGTTTGAACCCTCCCATTTCATTGTAGCCATAGGAATGCTGATCAGTCACCCTTCAGTGACCAGAGCTGGATTTGTAACAGCTCTGCAAGGAGGCCTTATTTAGCTCTGAACTCCTCTCCATAATTAAAGAGTGTTTTTTCTAACTATTTAATAATTCTGTGTTTTCTCCAGTTTAACATTCTCTCCCCATAATGTGCCAACAAGAGGAAAATGAGAAGTAAGTTAGCCTAGAAAGAAGAGGGATGCAGGTACCATGCTGATGTATTTTTAAAAATGTTTTATAAACATACTATTATTGGGGGAAATTATTTGCACCAAATATAATGAATTAAAGTCTATCAGGGATAGAAATGGAATCTGTGATCTCATTGATATCAGGAACTACCAAATAAGGAGGCTCTCTCTGCCAAGTCTATTATTCAAGATACATGTTTATATTGATTCTTTAAAAAAGCCGGAGTCACTTTAAAGTTGATAAATTATCAAAGAATATGAACAAATAGCTCTCCCTATTTGGGAAGTAGTATAAATTCTTAGGTTAAGTGGTTAGAAGATACAAAAAGTAACATGGGCACTGTACCCCAGAAACTCAAGGGAACTATTATCAGGGAAACTCCCTTGCCTTTGAATCCTAGAAACACCCAATGACCTCCCTAGGGTCCTGAGATGTTTATCCTAGATTTAAGATGGACAAAGAGATGAATCTTTATGCCTCCAGGCAGATCCCAGTCAGATGACCACCCCACCCCACCAAATGCCTGAGGGCTTACCTCAGGTCATGTCCACAGCAGGAGATAGCATTTAAGAGTATAAAAACCCCAGAACTGATGTTGTCTGGGGGATAGCCTTTCCATTGTAGCTTTTAAAAGAGTTGTCTGCCATAAACTGTGGCAGTTAAAAGAGTGGATGCCATAAACTGTAATAATTAAAATGGTTGAAGATATAAATTGTGATAGATATAAGAGTGGGTGAGTAAATTGTGACCTCAGGAAATATGTTTTCACCACAGTGTCTTGTTTTAAAATCAAATATAAGGTGGTCGCCAGGGAAATATTCCCAATTATGAATATACCCAAGTCAACTGGGTTTTAGAGAGAATTTAATTAATAATACAATGAGGAATCAAAGAAAGAAATAAAGAGTAAGAAAGGAATAAGTATGAAGGGCCTCAAGCCAATATGGCCTAGACCTGAGTCTTAAGAGAGATCAGTCAGTCTTTTATCACTCATCACAAGATCTGTCTAAGCGAGAATATAGACACCAGTTTATCCAGCCATCCTTCTCCAGAGAGAGATTCTTCTGACTGTCCCTCAAGAGACTTTTTCTTTTCCTTATATAGGGATTTTTTTCCTTTGTCACCTCCCCTAAATTCTTACATCTACCAATCACAATAGATGTTTTTCAAAGGACAGTCCATTCTGAATTCACAGCTGAGTAGATTAGAATCTCTGAGTAAGTTTCTCACCCTTTTGTCCTGGCAAGTTTACAAGTCGTCTGACCTTTAATAGGTACTTAGCACCCCATTGTATTAATTCTAAAAATAGGCATGGCTTAAGTATGGGTATAAGCATTTCTCATTGTTCAGCAAGGAGTTTTCTCCCCTAAAGCAGTCCTAAGTATGGGTGGAGTAGAGGTCCTCCCATTTCTGATCCAAGTAGAGTTCTCACATTTTAGATCTAAGTAGCTTCACTGTTTAAAATGAGGAATGGTCTTAACCAAATGTTCTAAGGTAGAGTCTGAGAATCTTTTAACATTCACAAGTCTGAGAAATTTCAAGATTCACACCATTCTTCAAGGTCCTTCAAGGAACTGCTTCCCATCTTGCTGTCCCACCCTGCTATCCTCCTGGCCATTCTCAACATTGCTTTCTAAATTAATAAATTTCTCTTTTTGTTTTTAAGCTAAGTTTTGGAGTCTTGCATTCTTGCAAAAGGTATCCTTCCTGAACCCCAGGGGTACACATCTGAACCCCATAACAAAAAGTTTATAAAAGAATTGAAAACCACATAAGATCATTTGAAAATCTCTAAATCATAAAACAATTGCAAATTGAAACAATTCTGAGATTTATATCACATTCTGAAAAGTCAGTGTTGGAGGGGCAAGATAGGCAAACTAAAATGTTGCTAGTGGAGATTTGAATTGTTCCAATTGTTCTAGATCTCAATGTGGAATAATATAAGAAAACTGACTAAAATGCTCATACTTTGGACCCAATGATTACACTGGTGAGCATATACTTCTGAGAGGTCAAAGACAGAAACAAATATAATCTATTCCATAATATTCATACTGCTACTTCTTTGTGGTTGTATCCATTAATTGGGAAATGGGTCCAAAAAGTCCATGATATAATGCAATACAATATTATTATGCAATGAGAAATAAGGAATAATGAAGGATTCAGAAAAACATGAGAAGACTTGTATGAGTTGATGCAGAATAAAATTAACTGAACCAAAAGACTAATATACACAATGACCACAATAATATAAATAAAATACTTGCTTAAAGGAACTCTGACTCACTAGAAAAATCTAATAATATTGCTAATGACATATTCTCCCTTTTTATGGCAGAAAAATGGTTTGTTAGGGAAAATGTTAGATACATTATTAGATGTATTTTTTTTGGATGTTTTGTTTAATTGATTTTGTTTGTTACAAAAGGAAGGTTAAATCTGAGGTGAGGAAGGGTGGCATTGGAAATGTATCTGTCGGAGATATATCTTCAGAAATGGTTATGCTATAAAAATAAAAGCTAACAATGTAATATTCTGAATTTTAAAAAAAAAATAAGATTTCATGCTCTATTAACTTTATTCCCTTTGTGTACAGGATCACCACTAAACTGGAAGATGAGGAGAATGTTGGAGTTCAGGTTTAATCATAGTTTAGTAAAGCATTTAAAAATACCTCTTGAGAAAAAAATAGGAGATGCACAAGCTAGAGATAGTACAATTAAATGCATTCACAATGTGTAATTATTAATGGTTCTTATAAATCTGGAAGAAGGTATTCTCTGGGAGTGGTTCAGGCTTCAATTCTTTGTCCTTTGTGATTTACAATTTTATTTTGTTTTTTAAATTGTTGTTATTTTTACCACGACTTGGCTAAAAAGACAAATGGCACACTTAGCAAATATGCACATGACTCAAAATTAAAAGGAATACAAGATATAAAAGATGACAATCCATACCTAGAAATACATCAACATGCTAACATATTAGCCTAGCTCTACCAAGATGAAGTTTCATATGGATTATGGATAATCCATGTTAGTCAATTAAATAAAATTTCATATTAATAAGCATTAATGGTTATATTAATAAATTGTCCATAAATAGTCTATTAATAGCTAGTATATATTGTGCTCTAATATTTGAAAAACTCTTTAAGCATGTTATCTCAGGTGGCCCCCACATGCACCCTTGGAGTAGGTGCTATAATTATTCTTATTATATAGGTGAAGAAATTAAAGTTGAGATTGTGACTTATCCAGCATCACACAGTGTCTGAGAGAGATTTCAAACTTGAGTTTTCCTAACCCTAAATCCATTGTCATCTGGTGGCAACCAGGTGTGGTAGGAGCAATAGCCTAATCCCTTTTTACACCCCACCCCACTCCCATGTAAGTTAGAAATAATTCTTTTTTTCCTTAAAAGATATTGATTTATTCCTCAAGACCTGGTTGGTTCAGAGGACTAATGTCTTAGACCAGTGAAGTGACTTCCTCATCACCTGAGTACAAAATATCCATGAAGAGCACCAAGGAATTCAGATGTTTGGCTGGTGGATCATGATGGGATCTTTGCTAAGCTCCATAAACTCCAAGGGATGTCCAAACCCAGGATTCTGCTATGCCTAATGAAATCTCTTCAACTGTTAATAACCTGCAAATGTCATTTCATTCCAACATCGAACTTAAATTACCAGGGGATTGGTCTGAGTCAAGTTCTGTCCAGAACACCAGAGGTTCAAAAAAGTTATAAATAGAAGATGAGAGGGGCATAGTCAGAAATCAGTTTGCATTAAAGAGATCTGGGGTTTTGGGTGAGAGCAGACTTATATTGAGTTTAGAGTATAATAAAATGGAAGCCCTCCCAAAGCTAATATAATATTGGTCTATATTAAGCAGAGCATAGTATAAGAGTTTAAATTTAGGTTTTATGCTAAATATGAGAGTTTTAAAGTAATATTGTGGTCCCCGATTTTAAAATATTATAGTTTAAGTCAAAATAACTTTTAACAGCTTTTATTTACAAAGAGGAGGGAAGAGTGAAAGTGTAAATGTAGATAAAAAGACAGATCCAATCTTTCTTTGGTGAAGTCTGGCTCAGCCCCAGCAAGGGCTTCCCCAAGATTGTCTCCATGTGGATTTCCCAGTAATCCTCAGCCAGAAGTCCCAGTGGTGTCTTCAGCCAGGGTTCCATCAATACAGCCTCCTCCAAAGCCAAGGTAGGAATCTCAACCACTCACCCAGCAAACCAATGTAAGATCCATGGAGGAAAAGTCTCCTTCAAGCCAAGAAGGGAATCTCTGGAACCAATCTCTCCAAAGGCCAGCAAGGGAATGCATGCTAGACCATGCTGGTCTCTTCTTTTAGGGTTCTTTTTGCAAGTCACATCCTGTCACTCTCCCTTCTTCACAAAAAACAATGGCAGCCTTTCAATTTGCATAGTACTGCAAGGAGTGTGTGTGTGTGTGGGGGGGGGGAGAGCAGTGGCCTTTGAAAGTGTGAGCTTACTCTAATAAGTGACTCATGAACTCTCCTACTTAATGATAAATAGGGATACTTTTAAGTTCTTGATTTGATTAGCTAAAAATAGACAAGGAGAGAGTTAATCCTATCTTCACAATAGTTTTGAGGATTGAGGCTGCAATAACCCCACTGTGATCTGCTCTAGTCAGACAGTATCTAGAGTTTTGTGTTCAATTTGGAAGCCACATTTTAGGAGAGGCATTCTGTTAAGTCAGAGAGTATCCAGAGAAGGACATGCCACATGAGGATAAGTTGAATGAACTAGAGATATCTATTTGCATAAGAAGATACAAGGGAACTTAACTTGTTGCTTAGCCATTTTTTCAGTTGTGTCTGACTATTTGTGGCCCCTTTTTGGCAAGATACTGGAGATTTGCCATTTACTTCTCTAGTTCCTTTCTCAAATGAGGAAACTGAGGTAAACAAGGTTAAGTGACTTGCCCAAGGTAACATAGTTTGGAAGCACCTGAAGTCTGATTTGAACTGTTCTATCCACTGGAATACCTAGCTGCCCAGGGAATGCAATAGTTGTCTTCAAATATTTAACTTTAAATGAAAAAGGCATTAGATTTGTTGTATTGGACCCCAGAAGTTAGAGCTAAATGCAGTAGAAAGAACCTGAAACGATTTTAGGCTTATTGTGAGGAAAAAGTGAATATTCTATTGATTGTTCTATACATCAGTGGAATGGATTGCCTTAAGAGTCTTTGTCTTGAGGAAGCTAGGTGACCAGTAGAGAGAAGTATTAACCTGGAGATGAGAAGACCTAATTTCAAATATGATCCCAGACACTTGCTAGTTGTTTGACAATGGGCAAGTTACTTAATTTCTCTCTACCTTAATTTCCTCATCTCTAAAATGGTGGTAACACCTACTTCTCAGCATCTTTGTGAGCATAAAATGGAGATAAAATGTACTAAAGCATTTTGTGACCTTTACATCTATGAATTCTAGTTGTTATTCCTCTTTCTTGGTGTCCTCTTTCTTGGAAGTAGTCAAGCAAACACTAAATGAGTACTTGTTCAGGATATCTTAATAAGAAGTTGTGTTTTGGAAGGAGGTTGGGCTCTATGTTCTCTGAGGTTCTCTTCCATCTCTAGGATTCAGTGATATGGATGCCTGCCCTTCTATCCTTTCACAACAATGTAGGGATGTAGGTGCTATTATTATCTCCATTTTACAGTTGAAGAACAAGAGGCAAGCTGTGGTAAAGTGAGTCATGTCTAAGCCTAAGTGTCTAAGGCTGAATTTGAACTCAGGCCTCTAATTCTTGACCCAGGACTCTATCATTGAGCCACCTAAATTCCTGAATACTCAAAATACTTGTGTGACTCTGGATGTTTTAAGTCATTTCATCTTTCTGAATCTCAATTTCCTCATCCACAAAGTGAGAATGAGATTTCCTCTCTCTTCCTCGTGGAACTATTTTGAAGAAAAGCTTCAAAAACTTTTTAGCATGGTAGAACTAACCTCCTAAACCTACCTACCCAGAAGAGGAAATAAGAATCATTGTCTCCTCTCTTCTGAAATTCTGTGGAAGTATTTTCCTTTGGGGTCTGAAGCATCCTTTCTTGGCTAGGTAATGAATCAGAATGCCTGGGATTATCAGCTGAGCCCTGAGCCTCTTAACACAGCTCAGAAATATTTGAATGGAAAATGATTTATAATTAGGGAAATCTAAAGAAATTCTAAATAAGAATTATAATTAAGTTATTAATTTCTGTTTTGGTTGGTTAATTTGTACGGTATAGAATTGGGAGAAGAACCCACACTATTTCTTGCATGAAGACCAATGGAATGATCTGGAGGTTTCTGATATGCTAACTATTACATCTTAGGAAAGGAAATACTAGGGTGGTTTTGAGGTACAGTGGACAAAAATCCTGTAAGTCTTTCATGCCATCTTGGAGAGGAGTCAGGCACCTCAGAAAGGTCATACCTGTTAACTTGTCCCGTTCTCCTTCCTTTTGAATTCTGCTGGCTCACATTGCTTAAGCTATCCTCATGACAGAAAGTGTTTCCCTACCCTGCTCAGAACTGCTAACATCATTTGATGGAGAGCAAATGTTTGGGCTTTTAATTCCCCAAGTCAGAATGGTTAGCAGCCATGGCTGGTTTTCTCTGGGGATAATGGGTTTCTGAGTGAAATTGGCTGTCACAGAGGACAATGCTCCCCCTAATGTACTTTCCTGAATCATTTCAATTAAAGTACAGTAATTTTAGACTTAGTCCTTAATAAGGCAGCCAACTCTTAGTTCTCTGTGTTAATGGGAGAGTATTGATGAAGGGAATCTGCAGGTCAGCTTTAAATGCCACCTGTACCACATTGTTTGAGCAACTGAACAGACTGGGTTGATCTCTTCTTTAATGAGACTATTAAAAACAATTAGAGTAAATGTATGGGGCAAACTTATGATCATCTATTTCAGACTTCTCCTTAGGTAATCATAGCATCTCAATGTTGGGAAGGAAGTTCAGATTCATTTATTGAGATCACTCTACTACACCAATAAACATTCCCTGAGACTTTAATGGCTTTCCTCTCATGAATCAGAGAGATGGAGTTGCAGATAGAGGGGTGGATTTCCTAATCAAGAAAGTCTGGTTTTAAGTCTTGCCTTTAGTTGTGTGACTGGCTGAGCAAGATGTTTAACCTTTCATTCTCTCATTTCTGGAGGGAATTTATTTATTGAGAGTTCCTTATGTTGATAAACTGTAGGTTCATCTCTTACCACCACTATCAAAAACATACTTCCAAACCCTAGGAAAAGGGGAAAAGTTGCTTAAAAACAAGTACCCAATGCAAAGTAGGTGCTTAATAAATACTGACTGATTGATTAAAAAGATGTTTCTGTAACTTGGATAATTCAGTTTATTGTTTTCCCTCCATGTCATATTTCAGAGGAAGCCTCTATATGGGAGTATCATATTTCTAGAGTGGTCCCAGGGTGGTGTAGGTATGAGAGGGCCAAAAGGTTCCCCTATAGCTCCCATAGAAGGGTATTCTTAAAGAAGTAAAAGGCTGTATCTTTTTTCAAGAAGCAACTAGTATAGGAGGGGAGGACCCAAGATGGCAGCTTAATAGCAGTTGAAAGCCAAAGCCTCTCTAATAATCCTTCTAAAATAATCTTTAAAAATTGCATCAAAATGACAGAAGTCAAAAACCAATAGCAAGACAGAGTGAGGGGGTTCTCCCACTGAATACAACTTGAAAGGTAGGCAAAGTCAATTTTCATAGGGTAAAGGGGAACCAAAAGTGAAACTGCACACAGAGGAGAGCTGAGAAACCAACTCCTACACCTACCATACCTACTAAGCCTGAGCATACACCAACCTTGGCTACAATAACCACAGAGCACTTCACATCCCAGGTGCACTCCCTTGAAGTCCCAGGCCCTGGTACCATCCACAGAGAGACCTAGAAGTCCATAGTATGAGTGTGAAACACTCTACCCCTTTTGTGTCTATAATAGCTTTAGCCTTTATGATTATTTTCATAATACAATCATTAGTTTTTAGGCAAATAATATATTTTGCTTCATAAAAATTATGAAGATCAGCTAAGAAAATTACAGTTTAGGGAAGTATCAAATCTTGTTTACATCTTGACTGTAAGCCTATAACCTAGAAGTTTCCACTAATCCTACCACACCCCTCTTGTGTGCATTATGAGATACACACAGGAAGTAGAGGGCTACTCTTGTTTGCACATATCAGTTAACCAAACTACTGACTCCTAATATTTATGCCATAATTGTCAGCAAAAGCACCAAGACCATGACTGAGTATTGCAAAGGTCTTGGAAAGATCAGCTATAATAACGGAAATAAGTTACCACCCATAGTGATCTTTTTTACAATTAATCAGTACCTGACTGTCATTAATTAAGACATGTGAAAAAATTTGTATCCTTTCTATTTTAATTCTGATTGTATTTTCTGTCAATGCATCATCAGATTTCTTGGCATTAAAAAGGCTATCTCCTAAGTCTTGGGGTCTCTGCTCCTGATCTGGACCAGGGTCCAGCTTTATTGGGAGTTTGGCTTCCTCTCAATAAAACTATTTAACTTAGAGTTTTTGCATTGGTGTGATAAATTTTCACCCCAATAAACAAATAAATTTTCACCTTCCAAGCCTGCACTGTGGTGAAGACCTAGCCCCCAGAGCAAAATAGCTCACAGTGCTCAGCCCTGCAAGTCATCAGCAGAGGAGACAGAATCATCAGTTTTCAGAATTCCCAGACCACAAGTGAAAAAAATACTGGGAAAATGAGCAAATACATAAACCTAGAAAACATCTATGGCGACAAAAAGCAAGGCACAGAGTTAGTAGGGGATGGCGAGATCCAAGCAACTACATGCAAAAGTTCAAAGAAAAATGGAAATTAGTCTCAAGCTCTAGAAGAATTCAAAAAGGAATTAAAAAATCAAATAAGACAGATCAGAAGAAAAATGGGAAACAGAAATGAAAGGAGAGTAAATGCAAAATGAAAGTAACACCTTAAAAACCAAAACTGGTCAACTGGAAAAAGAAGTACAAAGATCCAATGAAGAAAATTTTCCTGAAAAGTAGAATGAAACAAATGGAAAGGAGAATGAAAATTTTGGTCATGGAAGAAATTCATTCTTTAAAATTGGAAATGGGAAAATAGAAGCTAATGTTGCCACATGACATTAAGAAATGATAAAATAATATCAAAAGAATGAAAAAAATAGAAGAAAATATGAAATATCTCATGGAAAAAACAACTAACCTGGAAAATTAGATCAAGGAGAGACTTAAGAATTATTCCATTAGGGAGCAACTAAGCGGCTTAGTGGATTGAGAGTCAAGCCTAGAAAAAGGAGGTCCTAGTTTTGAATTTGGCCTCAGACACTTTCTAGCTATGTGACCCTGGGCAAGTCACTTAACTTCTATTGCCTAGATCTTACCACTCTTCTGCCTTGGAACAATAAACAGTATTGATTCTAAGATAGAAGGTAAGGTTTAAAAAAATGAGTTACTGGATTACCTGAGAGTCATGACAAAAAAATGCCTAGACAGCATATTACAAGAGATTATCAAAGAAAACTGCCCTGATATTATTGAACAGAAGGATAAAATAGAGATTAAAAAATCCACAGATCACCTTCTATAATAAATCCCCAAATGACAACTACTTGGAATGTTATAGTAAAGTTCAAAAGCTCCCAGCTTAAGAAGAAAATAGTTCAAAGAACCAAAGAGAAATAGTTCAAATATCATGGAGCCCCCAGTTAGGATTACACAGGATCTAGCAGGACTGGAAAGCTTGGAATATGATATTCCAGAAGGCAAGGGAACTGGGTTTATAATCAAAACTGACTATATTCTTTCAGGAGAAAGTATGATCATTTAATAAAATAAAAGATTTCCAGGTATTCCTGAAGAAAAGACCAGATATAAACAGAAATTTTGATATCCAAATATAAAATTCAAGAAAAGCATAAAAAGGATAAGATAGAAAAAATTAATTGCTTCAATAAGGTCAAATTGTTTGAATTCTTATATGGAGACATGTTATCTGTAACTTTTTTAAAAGTTATCATTATCATAGTATTTAGAAGAAGTATACCTAAATAGAGAGTGTGGTAGTAAATTGTTTAGGATAATATATTTTTTAAAAGGCTAGGAGTGAAAAAAAGGATTGAAGAGAAGTGAGAAGAGAGAAGTAAAATGGGTTAAATTATATCACAAAAAGAGTCAGGGGGAGCTATTACAGTGAAGGTAAGAATGAGGGTGGTGATGGGTACTACTTAAACTTTATTGTCATTGGTATTGGCTCAAAGAAGGAAGAAGTCAGATTCACTGGTGTATAGAATATGATCTTACCTTATAGAGAAGTAGAAGGGGAATAAGAAAAGAGGTGTTGAGGAGGGGAGTAATATAAGGGAGAGGAAAGGTAGGGGACTGATTGAAAGCAAAAAACTGATGTGGGGGAAAGAGTGAAAGGAGAGAGGGTAGGATTAAAAGAGGAAATAAAGATGGAGGAAAATTACACAGCTAATTATAGCTGGGAAGGTAAAAGGGATGAACTCACCCATAGAATGAAAGTGGATAGAAGAGTGGATTAAAATTCAGAATCCTAATATATGTTGTCCACAAGAAACACATTTAAGGCACACACAGAGTAAAGGTGAGAGGCTCAGGCAAAATCTACTGGGCTTCAACTGAGACAAATAAAAACAGGAGTAGCAATCATGATGTCAGACAAAACTAAAGCAAAATTAGAGATGATTAAAAGAGATAAGGAAGGTAATTGCATCTTGATGAAAAGTAGTATAGACAATAAAGTAATATCAGTACTTAATATATATGCACAAATGGGATTGCATCCACATTTTAAAAGGAGAAACTAAAGGACTATAAGGAGGAAATAGACAGTAAACTATACTAGTGGGGAACCTCAACTTTCCCCTTTCAGAACTAGATAAACTTAACCAAAAAATAATAAAGAAGGAAATGAATGAAATATTAGAAAAGTTAGATTGCATTTCTGGAGAAAATTAAATAGGGATAAAAGGAATATACCCTCTTTTCAGCAGCTTATTGTTCATATACAAAAATTGACCATGTACCAGAGTATAAAAGCTTCACAACCAAATACAGAAAAACAGAAATAATAAATGCAACTTTTTCAGATCATAATGCAATAAAAATTATACTCAATAAGGGTTCATAAAAAGGAAATTAGAAATTAATTGGAAACTAAATAATCTAATTCTTCAAAATGAGTGGACCAAAGAACAAATCATAGAAATAATCACTGATTTCATTGAAGAAAATGACAATGAGGTAACAACATATAAAAACTTATGGGATACAGCCAAAGCAGCATGCAGGGGGAAATTGATAACCCTGAATGCTTATAGTAATAAAAAAAGAAAAAAGAAAAAGCAGACTAATGAATTCGGAATGCAACTAAAAAACAACAACAACTAGAAAAAGAACAAATGAAACATCCCCAGTTAAAGACTAAACTGGAAATTCTAAAAATTGAAGGAGAAATTAAATTGAAGGAGAAATGAAAGTAAAAGAAAAAAATTGAACTAATAAATAAAACTAGGAGCTAGTTCTATGAAAAACAAACAAATAAACAAACAAACTAGAGCATTGGTTAATTTGAT
Source organism: Monodelphis domestica (assembly GCF_027887165.1). Classification (NCBI taxonomy): domain Eukaryota; kingdom Metazoa; phylum Chordata; class Mammalia; order Didelphimorphia; family Didelphidae; genus Monodelphis; species Monodelphis domestica. The sequence goes on along the minus strand of NC_077233.1, from coordinate 141,032,685 downwards.
TTAAAAGAAAGAATCAAATTACCAGTATCAAAGATGAAAAAAATGGTGAATTCACCTCTAATGAAGAGAAAATTAAAGCAATTGTTAGGAACTATTTTGCCCAATGATATTACAATAAAACTGATAATCTAGGTGAAATGGATGATTATTTACAAAAATATAAATTACCTAAAATTAACAAGAGGATATAGAATACTTAAGTAATCCCATCTCTGAAAAGGAAATTGAATAATTCTTCAACAAACTCCCCAAGAAAATATCCCCAAGGCCATATAGATTCAAAAGTGAATTCTAGAAAACATTTAAAGAATAATCAATCCCAATATTATGCAAACTATTTGGCAGAATAAGCAAAGAATAAGTTCTATCAAATTCTTTTTATGACACAAATATTATGCTGATATCTAAGCCAGGAAGACAAAAAACAGAGAAAGAAAATTACAGACCAATTTCCTTAAGGAACATTGATGCAAAAATCTTAAATAAAATATTAGAGCAATGAGACTACAGAATATATCACAAGGATTATTCACTATGACCAGGTGAGATTTATACCAGGAATGCAAGGCTGGTTTAATATTAGGAAAACTATCAGCATAATTGACAATATCAATAATCAAACTAATAGAAATCACCTCATTACCTCAGTAGATGCAGAAAAAGCCTTTGACAAAATGCAACACAAATACCTATTGAAAACACTAGAAAGCATTGGAATAAAAGGGCCTTTCCCTAAAATCACAAGTAGTATTTATTTAAAACCATTTGTAAATATAATTTACAATGAGGATAAGTTAGATGTCTTTCCAATAATATCAAGAATGAGGCAAGGATGCCCATTATCAAGACTATTTTTTAATATTGTATTTGAAATGCTAGCTGTAGCAATTTGTGAATTTTAGATTTAGTCCACTTTGCTTAGCCTTTAGAATTTTAGCAACCAGGAATGTGTACATCCCCACTTAAGGATTAAGTGTGGGTGAGGAAGGTCTATGACCCACATGTGCTAACAAGTGAAAAATCAGAAACAATTGACTGAACCCCTGGGCTGTCCAAAACCAAGTTTAAGCCATCATTGGTACATGTAAGACACAGGAAGTGATGTGAAGAACTGCCTTTATATTTTGCTTCACATCTTGTGAGAGGGACTTTTGGTGATGGAACTTGACTTGGAGGACCTCGAGCATGAGACCTCAGACTGTTTCCCTTAGATGATCACGTGGTGTTAATCTCTCTCTCATGCTTAATTTCTTCCTTCTATTGTAAATAAACCATCATAAAATTCCATTCTGACATGAGTATTTCATTGGGATTTAGAATTTAAATCCCTGGTGACCAACTAAAACACTATATTCAGTCTTGACCCTAAATTTTACCCCTAACAAATTAGAGAAGAAAAAGAAATTAATGGAATTAAAATAGGAAACTAAACTACCATTGTAAGGGTTAAACAGTAGGAGTTCAATAAAAGTGAGGAGAACAGTTGAATAAAACACTTATTTAATTTGAGAAGTACAGATATAAATAGAAAGGGAGGAAAGAGAGATTATTATTCTAATACCATATGTCTATACTTAAATTCCTAATACTATCTAAAATTTCTAAAATCCCTACTTCTAACTGTCTTCTGAGGACAGGTTCTTCTTGCCTGGCAAGATCAGGCCCATCTAACCTATACTATCTAAAATTGATTCACTAACTACCTATCTTCCTAAATAATCTGACATTACTACTCACAAACCCCTTCAATCAGTTTCTAACCCCCAAATGTCAGTAGCAAACTGCTATTAGGCCCTTGAGACCTCAGAGACAGACATCCTGCTCTCTTGAGATCCGGAGGCAAACACCTCTAACTGCTAACATTCCTTCCTTATCTCTCCCATTGTCTCCTTGATATTGGAATCTTCAGTTCTGGCTCACAGACACCTGTCAGTTCTGCTCTACTTAGAAATCCTGATCTCTTGTCTCTTAAGGACACAGAAAGAGAGATTGAGAAAATCCCTTTAACATATCCCCCTGAGATCCTTTGGAACACTAGTTTCCCCAATGGGTCTTTTAAACATAACCATCTTACATACTATTCCTAGTCAATGTTGCCTATACTATTAATTCTTTCTAATAGAAAATTATATTAATATGAAAAACAGAGAGAAGTAAAGAGAAAGGAAGAAAGCAAGTCTCAAATTATAAACAACTACAAATAGTTACAAAATTATAATTAGTTACAAATAACACAATCCTGACTATACTTACAGAAATAAGAACCTAAAGATATTAATCCAAATTCAACTTAAAATTATTATGTACAAAAATTATACAAGAACATTATATACAAGAATATTATATAAATACAATATCCCCCCTGAGGTGAGTATTGACCAACACTTATATTGTAACATGTCATTTGACTCATTTTGATTATTGGTTCTATCATTCCAATAATTTCCATACTGTTATTTCTGTAATTGTTATTGTTTCTAAAATATTTGTTCCTAGAATAGTTGTTCCTAAAGTTTCCACCATTATTTCTAAAATTATTGAATACTTAAGTCCAGCTTCTATAATTTAATATTAGGTGTCCCCTTTTTCTGCATAAGTAACGTATTGTTGTTTGGTTTGTAAATTCTCACAAAGGAGCCATAGCTACCCCATAATTTGTATCTCTTTTTTTTTTCAAGATTTCCCTTCAATACTTTTATCTCTTTTCTTAATGCCTCCACTAAATCACTATCATCTTCATCTTTCCTTTCATGCCCATTATACACATATACTGACTCTCTTCTTAATTCATCTAGGTCCATATTTAGTCAGGTAGGACAGTTGGTTTTAAGTATTCAACCACCCTGCAACAATTTTTCACAAATTGCCTTCTCAATTGTCTAACATTCTTTTCTCTGGTCAAATCTCAGAATCTATATCTTCCTTCCAGTTCTACAAGTCTGTCCATGAACTGTGAAGGATTTTTCTGATGTTTTGTATTAGTTTTTCATATTTTGTCCAGGTACCCAGTCTGTCAGAACATGATCTCATTGATTTAAGTACTGACACTCTAGCTTGACACAATCTGGTATAGTCAGTTTCATCATTAAAATCCCACTTGGGGTCTTTCATTGGACAGTGAATTGCTCATCTTGCCTAAGCCTCATTAGTAAGCATGATAATCTTTTTTCCCCCTTTTTGTTAACAATTCATCTAGCAAATTCTCAAAATCAGTGCAGGTTGGATCAAATTCTTGGCATATGCCTTCTAGCCTTTTGATAACAGCTATGGGCTCCTCCTCAAAAAAGGGGTGCTTCACTTAAATCTCTCAATATCCTAAGGGGTAAATGGTCTTTGATATATTAACTAGCTCTTCTTTGGGATTAAAGGTTGGTATTTCCCTGAAGGGGAATAGGATATACCTTCTTTCTTTGGGGTTTTTGCTTGAGTTGCCCTGGAGTTGGTAGAAGAAGTAGGAATAAGAATAAGTAGGAATAATCTTTCAGCTGTTTCTTTTTCTTAGAGAGAATTTGACAAAGTGCTTGGTAAAGTTGGTATCCTTGAAATAATCCTGACAGAAAGAATACTTACAGAAATGGTAATAACCAGAGACAATCTAAAATTGTGAGATGTAACAGCTCAGTAAAGCTTCCTGAGAGTGGGAGTTGTTTGAGGTAGACTGGAACCTCCTCCTTTGCCACATGAACCATGATATATAGCATCATGTTCAATTGCCTAAAAGTTCCTACACTTCTACCTTTTGCCTATTCTTGAAAAGTAGGGATAATAAGTGAGGAACAGAAGATTAACAGATTAATCAAACTCCTACCTGGCTTGCCAGGCTTATAAGGGTTAAATGAAAGGGGTTCAACAAAAGTGAAGAGAACAACTAAATAAACACTTAGTTTAATTTGAGCAGTACAGATAGAAATAAAAAAAGAGAGAGAGATTATTATTCTAATACCTTATGTCTATACTTAAATTCCTAATGCTATGTAAAATTTCTAAAATCCCTACTTCTGTCTTCTGAGGACAGGTTCTTCTTGCCTGGCAAGATCAGGCCTATCTAACCTATACTATCTAAAATTGATTCACTAACTACCTATCTTCCTAAATAATCGGACATTCACTACTCACAAACTCCTTCAATCAGTTTCTAACCCCCAACTATCAGCAGCAAACTGCAAGTAGGTCCTTTAGACCTCAGAGACAGACCTCCTGCTCTCTTGAGATCCAGAAAAGCCCTTAACTGCCAACATTCCTTCCTTATCTCTCCTATTGTTTCCCTGTTATTGGAATCTTCAGTTCTGGCTCATAGACACCAGTCAGTTCTGCTCTATTTAGAAATTCTGATCTCTTGCCTCCTAAGGAGACAGAAAGAGAGATTGAGAAAATCACTTTAACATCATTGTGAATAATATTGCAGTATATATAGAGAATCCTAGAAAATCAACTAAAAAGCTAGTTGAAATAATAACATTGGCAAAGTTACAGGATACAAAATAAATCTACATAAATCATCAGCATTTCTATATATTCCCCCCCCAAAAAAAAAAACCCTCAGGAGCAAGAGTTAGAAAGAGAAACTCTATTTAAAACCACTCTAGACAATATAAAATACTTCGGAATCTATTTGCCAAGACAAACTCAGGAATTATATAAACAGAATTACAAAACACTTTTCACAAATAAATTTAGATCTAATTGGATCCAATTGGGAAAAAACACATTAACTGCTCATGGGTAGGCTAAGTTAATATAATAAAAATGACAATCCTACCTAAATTATTTATTCAGTGCCATACCAATCAAATTACCAAAACAACTTTTATAGAGCTAGAAAAAAATAACAAATTTCATCTGGAAGAACAAAAGCTCAAGAATATCAAGGGAACTAATAAAAAAAAATGTGAAGGATGATGGCCTAGCAATACTAAATCTTAAACTGTACTATAAAGCAGTAATCAAAACAATCTGGTATTGGCTAAAAGATAGAGGGGGAGAATCAGTGGACTAGACTAAGGGTAAATTACCTCAGCAGTCTAGTGTTTGATAAACCTAAAGATCCCAGCTTTGGGGATAAGAACTCATTATTTGACAAAACCTGTTGGGAAAATTGGAAAATCTCATGGCAGAAATTAGGGTTAGACTAAAACCTTGTACCAAGATAAGTTCAAAATGGGCATATGACTTAAACATAAAGAGTGATGTTATAAGTAAATTAGGAGAACATAGTTTAGTTTATAGATAGATAGATAGATAGATAGATAGATAGATAGATATAAATAGAATAGTTTACCTGTCAGATCTATGGAGAAGGGAAGGATTTATGACCAAACAAGAGATAGAGAACAGTATAAGATGTAAAATGAATAATTATGATTATATTAAATTAAAAAGGGGTTGTACAAACAAAACCAATGCAACCAAGATTAGATGGGAAACCACAAAATAAGAAAAAAATTATAACAAATGTCTCTGATAAAGACCTAATTTCTCAAATATATAAAGAACTAATCAAATTTATAAGAGTTCAAGTCATTCTCCAACTGAAAAATGGTCAAAGGATATGAATAGACAGTTTTCAGATTAAGAAATCAAAGCTATCAATAGTTATATAAAAATGTTCTAAATCCCTCTTGATTAAAGAAATACAAATTCAAGCAACTCTGAAGTACCACCTCACACCTATCAGATTGGCCATTATTGACAGTAGAGGAAAATGATAAATGTCAGAGGGGATGTGGCAAAATTGAGACACTAATACATTGCTGGTGGAGTTGTAAACTGATCCAACCATTTTGGAGGGTAATTTGGAATTATGACCAAAGAACTATAAAAAAAATGCATATCTTTTGATTTAGTAATACTGCTCCTAGGTCTGGATCCCAAAGAGATTTTTTGAAACGGGAAAAGACCTGTTTGTACAAAAACATTTTTTATAGCTGCTCTTTTTGTGGTGGCAAAGAATTGGAAACTAAAGGAATGTCCCTCAATTAGGGAATGGCTGAAAACTGCCTATATGATGATGATGGAATACTATTGTGTTATAAGGAATGATGAGCAGGATGATTTCAAAAAGAACTGGAAAGACCTATGTGAATTGATGCAGAGTTAAGACAAACAAGAAGAATAATTGCAATATTGTGGAATGATCAAATAAGAATGACTTTGCTACTAACAGCAATACAATGATCCAGGACAATTCTGAGATGCTTATGAAAAAGAATGCTATTCACCTCTAGAGAAAGAACCGTTGGAGTAGGAAAGCAGAAAACATATGATTTATCACTTATTTAGGCATATGTTTTGGTTTTATAAGCTGATTCACTTATAAAAATAATATGGAAATATGTTTTGCTTGATAATACATGTATAAACTGGATTTAATTGCTTATCCATTCTGGGAGGGGGAGGGAAGAAGAGAGACAATTTGGATGATATAACTTTGGACAACTTATGTGGGAATTTATTAAGATAAAAAAAGGAAAAAAAAAACCAGACCACAAGTATAAAGCACCATTAACTATGTGCCTACCCTGCCAGGTCCAAAACTATCTGTCTGGAGTCAAGCCATACATTTTCAATATATTTACAATTTCAACTACTATCCTGACCCTGATCTTATCTAAACAACTGCCAGATACTATTTTCATGACTGGGGGTTGGGTGGGGAGTGAAGGAGAATACTGAAGAAGAAACAAAGAGAGAATGGAAGAATAAGGGGGTGAAGGAATATGATATTGCAGAAAGATCTTTGTAGGGGGAAAATGGTGATGGAAAGGGGTCTCTAATGAATGTAATATACTGTTGGGAAGGGACCTATGTTTAAAAGATTTTGATACTGTCAGGGCATCCGTATAGGAAAATGGGGTTGCTGGAAAAGAATGTGTGGAAGAAAGCTGGGGAGAGGTTACTTGGGTGATATCTGAGCATGTTTTAAATGGAAATAGCCTTGAATATGGGATTAGGGGATCTGAGTTCACTTCCTGGCTCTCTCCTACCCTCTGTGTCTTTGGTTCAGCTTCCTCCTTCATTGGGCTTCAATTTTCCCAAGGCTAAAATGAAGTGGTTGGACCTTTACACCTGGAACAATCTTTGATTCTATACCTTGTTCCCCAGGGACTTTTAGGGAAAAAATGCTCATTGACTGGATAATTATGGGTATGATTTTAAAGAAATATAAGCAGATGCTCTGTAGTATCTTGGAAGTCAACTTATCATGGGGAAAGGGAGTTCAATCTGATTTTGAATCTTAACTTTGCTACTTGGAACCTGTTTAACTTTGGGCAATATTCTTCCCCTCTCTTAGGGGGATCTTAGGAATTAATTTTAGGGATTAAATTCAGTTTTAAGGTTCTATTCTCTTTATATGCATTGTCCTATAATCTATGATATAGTTAACTTGTGTCTATAATATAATAATAATGATATGGGTAACATTTTATATAGCACTTTAAGGTTTACAGAGTACTCCAGAAATATTAGCTCATTTGATTTTCATAACAGTTCTGGGAGATAAGTGCTATTAATCTCTGAGGCAGGCAGAGGCTAAGTGACATGTCTAGGGTCACCTAACTTATAAATGTCTAAGGATAGTCAGTAACTGGAAGGAAGATATGCAAAAGTAAACACATTTTATTTTGTGTAACCTGAGTTTTCTATGAAACAATTGGGCTATTCTTTTTTGAGAATAGCAGTGCCCTCCATGATTCTTCCTTGGATTAAGAGGATCTTGAGAAGAGGAGATTGGATCCCTACTGGTAGCCTGTCAGCCTGAGGATGGTGGGGTAGCGCGTCCGATGTGCCATGCACTTCTGTTGGTCAATGAACAGACTATTAGCCTTGATGGCAATTCCCTTCTCCAGGGTCATCCGGGTATCCTCCAGGTTCCTCAGGGCTTGCTCTGATTCCACAAGCTTATCTTTCAGGGCCCTGAGGGACATGTGTAGCTCTTCAACCTCGCTGATCAGCCTAAACCACAAAGACACAGAGACAGAGAGCAGAAGGATTAGAATGAGCACATTCATCAGAGCCATTGAGTAGTGTGGCAGGGGAAGATATATCCCACGATCCTATCTTCCTTTGGTTCCATGAATTAAAACTGAATAGATATCAAAGATAATCAAGTATATACATATGTCCTCATTTTAAGATGAGGAAATTGGGCAAAGGGAGGAAGTGACTTAGTCATGGTCACCATTAGTTAGTAAATAGCAGAACCATGGTTAAGACCCAGACTCTCACATGTCTAATTAAATGCTATTTCTGTTACACTATTCTGCTTGTCCAAGTGGAATGGAGGCAACAATGAGCTCTTTTAATGGACTTGGGTTCCTATGTAGGGAGGTGTATAGTAGAAAATGGCTGACTGTGTGAATGTCATTTATTCAGCATCTCAAGAGTTTATCCGCTAATAAAGGATGGAAAAGTCTATTAAATGTTTATTATCATCAAATAGATAGCTTTCTTCTTTTAATAAAAGACTAGCTAAATTCAACATTTTGGGGGTTGAATTCATTTAAAATAGATGTGTGTGCACATGTGTATATATGTGTGTATAGAAGCAGTCTAGTAAGAAGAAAATAATTCTGGACCCGGAATCAGGGAAACTGGGTTCAGTGTTGTGTTGCAGGTAGATCCTATAACCTCACTAGAGCTATTTTATTAAATGGTCAGCATGAGCATTGTAAACACCTCAGAAATTGGTAAATGTAATAAATTAGGGCTTGATCTCTTATTTAGTTGATTGTCTAGACTTTAAAGAGTGATTGAGAAATTAACAATGCAAATTAAACTTAAAAAATGTTTGTGTGTGTTCCCTCTCACACTCACCCCACCCCCCAAGCTGACAACCCTGCCAGGGTGATAGTCTTGCCTCTACCACTGATTTGTCATGTAACCTTGACCAAGTCTCTTTCCCTGTCTGTGCCAGTTTTAGTCTCTATAAAATGTACAATAAAACCCCCTGCTCTCTTGGGAGTTCTAATGCAGAACAAGTGAGATAATAGAAACAAAGAAACTTTGAAAACCATCAAGTGCTAAATACATAGTTAACACAAATAATAGTAGCACTGTGGAGTGCTTAGGGCGTGTTGGAGCACAAAAGAAAACACGGCCATCCAATGCAGCTGAGGAAGTCTCCAGACGTAACAAATTTTCGTGCCACTGGACCCAGGATTCCAACGCCGAGAGAGTGGGACTGTCTCTGTGCATCAACTTTTCCACTTAAATCTCTTTCACGCACAAGTATCTTTGTGCACACTCATCTATCCTGACCCCGTCCACCCTCTTCAAGACCTGCGGCGATGGGGGAGTGGCAACGCAACAGGTGGAGGTGACCACTGGCAATTGTAGTCACGATCCTGCACGTAGGTGGCCCACAGACCAGTGGTCACTCAGCCCTGTGGGCAGCAGGGATGTTCGGCAGCATCCTGGGCAACTGAGCAGCCCTCTCTAGGACAGCACTGCTCACCCTAATCAAGGGAGGGGACTAGAAAAGGTGTCCCAAACATTGTCTGCCCTACAAACACCCAGTCAGCACACCGCGACTGGCAGGTCATCCTCTTTAAGCAGTCGAAATCAAAGAAAAAATACAAAGAAACTCCTACTAGGAGCATGGAACATCAGGACATTACTTGATAGAGAGAATACCCCAAGACCTGAGAGAAGAACAGCTCTAATCGGTAAAGAACTGGCATGATATAATATCAACATCGCAGCCTTAAGCGAAACACACTTACCAGAAGAGGGATCACTCAGCGAACCCACCACTGGATACACCTTCTTCTAGAAAGGTAGAGCCTCAAATGAAGACTGAATCCACGGTGTTGGCCTAGCCATCAAGACCAGTTAGCTCAAACAGCTGCCAGACTTGCCTGTGGGCATCAGCAAGAGGCTCATGAAGATCCGTTCACCTCTCAGCAAAGACCGGTATGCCACAATCATCAGCTCATATGCCCCAACACTGACCAGCACAGAGGAAACTATCGAGCAGTTCTGCTCTGACCTGAGTGCCATCCTACACTCAGTGCCCACCAATGACAAGCTGATACTACTGGGAGACTTCAACGCCCGCGTTGGCCAGGACCATGAAAGATGGAAAGGAGTGCTCAGCAAACACGGCATGGGCAAAATGAACAACAACAGCCTACTGCTACTCAGCAAATGCTCAGAGTTCAAACTCACCATCATGAACACTGTGTTCAGAATGGCGAACAAATATAAAACAACGTGGATGCACCCATGATCAAAACAGTGGCATCTTATTGACTACATCATTGTATGCCGGCAAGACATCCAGGATGTACAGATCACCAGAGCCATGAGAGGAGCTGAATGCTGGACAGACCACCGATTGGTTAGAGCGACTCTTCAAATGCACATTGCGCCTCGCCATCCAAAACACGCCCAGACAGTTCGCGCATTTTACAATGTGAGTTGTCTTAGAGATCCATCTTATTTGCAAACATTCCAATCCTGCCTGGACAACAAGCTGTCTGCCAAGGGACCACTCACTGGAAGCTCAACCGAGAAATGGAACCAGTTCAGAGATGCAGTGAAGGAAACATCAAAGGCAGTCCTAGGCCCCAAACAATGCAACCACCAGGACTGGTTTGACAAGAACAACACTGCTATTGAAGACCTATTGAGCAAAAAGAACAAAGCCTTTATGGAGTAGCAAAATAACCCAAACTCTGCTCCTAAAAAGGACAGATTCAAGCCTCTCCAAGCCACGGCACAGCATGAGATCAGGAAGACGCAAGACCGATGGTGGGAAAAAAAGGCAGAAGAAATCTAGCATTTTGCTGATACAAAAAACTACAAACAATTTTTCAGTGCCCTCAAGACTATCTATGGGCCATTAAAACCCACCACCACTCCCTTGCTATCCTCTGACGGTGACACTCTCATAAAAGACAAAAAAGGCATCAGCAACAGGTGGAAAAAACACTTCAGTCAGCTTCTCAACCGACCCTCTTCAGTTGACCAAAGCTCCCTTGACCAGATCCCCCAAAACTGCACCATTGAACAACTTGATGTCCCTCCTTCAATAGAGGAAGTCCAAAAAGCCATTAAACAAATGAGAGCAGGCAAGGCACCTGGTAAAGACGGGATCCCATCCGAGGTGTACAAGGCCTTAAATGGAAAGACACTCCAGGCATTCCACATAGTGCTGACCAGCATATGGGAAGAGGAAGACATGCCCCCAGAACTCAGAGATGCCTCCATCGTAGCCCCATACAAGAACAAAGGCTCACAAGCAGCCTGTGACAACTACAGAGGCATCTCACTACTCTCTACTGCTGGAAAGATCCTCGCCCATGTTATATTCAACAGACTCTTGTCATCTGTCTCAGAGCAGAACCTGCCTGAATCACAATGTCGCTTCCGACCAGATCGCAGCACCATCAACATGGTCTTCATGGTGAGGCAAATGCAGGAAAAATGCCTTGAGCAGAACCTGAGTCTCTACATTGTCTTCATAGACCTGATGAAGGTGTTTGACACAGTGAACAGGGATGCATTGTGGGTGATCTTCAGCAAGCTCGGTTGCCCAGCAAAATTCGTCAAACTAATCCAGGTCTTTCATGTCGACATGACAGGGAAGTCCTATCTGGTGGAGAGACTTCTGATCACTTCAACATCTCCAATGGCGTGAAACAAGGCTGTGTCCTTGCTCCGGTACTATTCAACCTATTTTTCACCCAATTATTACGTCATGCTGTGATGGATCTAGACTTGGGCGTCTACATCAGATACCAACTGGATGGCTCACTATTCGACTTTCGCCACCTGACTGCAAAAACAAAGACAACAGAGAGACTCATCTTGGAAGCTCTCTTCGCAGATGACTGTGTTCTCATGGCCCACCAAGAAAATCATCTCCAAACCATTGTGGACAGGTTCTCTACCGCAACAAAATTGGCCTGACTATCAGCCTCAGCAAAACAGAGGTGCTGTTTCAACCTGCACCAGGGAGGCCAACTAACCAACTGTGCATTACAATCGATGGCACGCAGCTTTCTAACGTCAACACTTTGTACCTGGGCAGCACCATCGCCAACGACGCATCCCTAGACCACGAGATTAATGCCAGGATCCAAAAGGCCAGCCAGGCACTCGGGCAGCTGCGCTGCAAAGTCCTCCAACACAGCGGTGTGAGCACTGCGACGAAGCTCAAAGTGTACAACGCAGTGGTCCTCAGCTGGCTCCTGTACGGTTGTGAGACATGGACACTGTACCGGAAGCACATGAAACAGCTGGAGCAATTCCACCAACGCTCCCTCCGGTCAATCATGAGGATCTGATGGCAGGACCGAAACACCTATCAGGAAGTCCTCGACAGAGCCAACTCCACCAGCATCGAAGTCATGGTCCTCAAAATCCAGCTACGATGGTCTGGACACGTCATCCGCATGGACCCACAGCGAATACCAAGACAGGTATTCTATGGTGAACTGTCAGCTGGACTCAGGAAAGAAGGTCGACCAAAGAAAAGATTCAAGGATCAGCTAAAGTCAAACTTGAAGTGGGCTGGCATTACACCAAAGCAACTAGAACTCACTGCCTCTGTCAGAAGCAGCTGGTGAACCCACATTAACCATGCCGCCACCACCTTTGAAGATAAACGACATCGACGTCTTGCTGCTGCGCATGAACACCCACACCAGGCCACAACCGCACCTCCTGTAACAACTGGCGTCCCATGGCCCATGTACCACAAACTTTGCGCCTTAGTCTTTGGACTTCAAAGCCATATGAGGGTACACTGTAGATGATAATGCACAAAGACAATAGTCATTCTCGGTCACCGAGAGACTACCACTAGTAGTAGATCTAAAGATCTCCTTTAATGCCTCATTATTATAAAGAGATGACCCTTGACTCCCAGAGGTTAAAAAGTCTCATAAGGTTCTATCAAGCTGAAAGGGCTCCACATATTGGTCCAATGAGAGGTGATTTATTTGTAATCTGAAGAGCAGTCTTGGTAAGTACAGATAGGATCATTACCAGAAAGTTGCCTCTGTCTGTGTGGCTTTGGGGAAAGTCATTTACTCTTTCTAGTCCTTAGTTGTTTTTTTTTTTTAATCAATTAACAATAATGTATTAAGCACTTAGAAGTGCCAAGCACTATGCTTGGTGCTGAGGATATAAAGCCAAAAGCAAAACAACAACAACAACAACAACAACAACAACAAAACACTCTCTTCACAGAGTCTAAGCCCCAAGACATGATGAAATAGATGGTTTCTGAAAATCTTGGGAGGCTTGTGTGAACTAGTGTAAAGCAGAGAATAATTTATGCTATAACTATATCATTGTTAAGAAATGAACAACATTGAAAGACTTAAGAACTCTAATCAACAATGATTCCAAAGGGCCAGTGGTGAAGGATTCTGTCCACTTCTTGACAGAGATAATATGGTATCCATATGTAGACTGAAACACCTATTTTTGGACATAGTCAAACTTCTAATTTGTTATCAAGGTTTTACTCCCACTTTTTTCTAACAGAAGGGGATATGGGAAGAAGGGAAAATGAAGTCTTGTTGATTGAAAAAAAATCAAAGAAAAAGCAAAAAATACTGTAAGTGACACAAAAATGTGTCTTGGCAACATTGGCAATGGGATTTTCAAATCACAAGTCAAGTTAAAAAAAAATCCTTGCCTGGAAGGTTTAGAATCCCATTCATTCATTATAGAGGTTCAGATGAGTAACATGGTAGCTAGGGAGTAATATAAACACCAAAATGTATCTTTTCCTGACTTTCTTTCTATGAGCAAAATTACCTTCCCAGAATAATTAACATCATGGTATAGTGGATCAGACATTGATCTTAAAGACCTGAGTTCAGTCTATCAGTTACTAACAGTATGGCTTGAGAAAGTTTATCTGTAGTGTCTTCATTTTCCTCATCTGTAATCATGGTGCATGGGGATGATGATGCTTTCATTGCCTATTTAATGGAGTTGGTGAAAGCTACTAATGTGCTATGTGAAGACAAGTTATAATAGCTATTACTGACAACATTATTTAGCAATCACTTGTGCACAGGTAACCATTAATACATATTAAAGATGGGTCTACATGGCATAAAGGGAACACTGAGAAGACAGATGATATTTACAGAGCACTAGGCTATTCATCTTTACATCTGGGTTTAAGTTCCAATTGTACTTCAAACAGAATTATGAAATATTAAATCTAGAAGGGATCTTGGAGGTTATATGATCTATTCCACATCTTGCCAATAAAGAACCTCAAGGGAAGAAGTGACTTGGCTAGTGGTAGTGATGGACCTGGACTTGATCCTAAATCCTTTGCTTCCAAATCCAACTCCCTTTTCATTTGTACCATTATAGACTCACTCTATGACCTCTGTGACAATGCCCTGGGTACCAAAGTGACCATTTTTCTGAACAGATTGGCAAATTTGGTGATAGAAACTTCTAGGGATCAGGGGTTTCCCTTCAGACGATACCCATACTCCATTAATCTGTTTTGCTTTAAATTTTTGTTTCCATTTTTCCACTTCCTTTTCATTATAGGAAAGTGATAAATTGAAATCATCAGTGGTTGTTAATGTTAAAATTAATCCAGGTCCTTCTATGGCTGCTAGCTTTGCAGCAGCATCTGCTCGGTCATTTCCCTTAGAGACAGGGCCAGAGCCACCTGTATGAGCAGAGCAATGAACTACAGCTAGGGCTTCAGGCAGTTTGAGAGCAAAAAGAACTTCATTAATAATTTCTGCATTAGCTATGGATTTTCCAGCTGAGGTTAAAAATCCTCTCTGGAGCCATAGCATATGCAGAAGGAGCTCACATGACCAAACTGGAGAAAACAGTCCATGGGCTCCTCCAACTCCAAGCACCAGCCTCCAACTGCCTCTCTCCCTCCTCATAGGAAGTAACAAGAACTCCTGAGGCTGCCCTCTACCTCACTTCCTGTGTCTCATATGTGCCAATGGTGGCTCTAGCTTGACCTAGGATCACCCAGAGGTCTGTCCCCTTTGGACATGTCTGTTGAAGGCCATATTCTCAAATAATTAAATCTTGAGCTTTGTTGCAGCCCTTCCTAAATCCTGTTACCCTGAGTAGGGTGGAGATTGTAGTTTCCAAGACCTGATTCTGTTATTCCAAGTATCTCTATTGTTATTGATCAGGAAATAGCTAAATCCCATCTTCTAAAGAATGGTCTGAATAGGGTTGAGTAGTTTTGAAATTCACACATTCTTTTTTTTTCACTCTGCATCAGTTCATGTAGGTCTTTCCAGTTCTTATAGAAATCCATCAATTCATCATACCTTATAGTACAATAGCATTCCATCACCATCATATAACATAATTTGTTCAGCCATTCCCCAATCAATGGACACCCCTTTGTTTTCCAACTTTTTTGCCACCACAGAAAGCACAGCTATAAATATTTTTCTACATTTTTCATTATCTCTTTGGGGTACAAACCCAGTAGTGGTATTGCTGGAACAAAGGGCATGCATTCCTTTAAAGCTCTTTGGGCATAATTCTAAATTGCCTTCCAGAATGGCTGGATCAATTCACAGCTCCACCAGCAATGAATTAATGTCCCTACTTTGCCGCATCCCCTCCAACATTCATTATTTTCCATAGCTGTCATGTTAGCCAATCTGGTGTTAGGTGTTAGGTGATACCTCAGAGTTGTTTTGATTTGTATTTTTCTAATCAGGAGGGATTTAGAACACTTTTTCATGTAATTATTGATGGTCTGGATTTCTTCATCTGAAAACTGCCTATTCATATCCCTTGACCATTTGTCAATTGGGGAATGCATTAAAATCCTTTTAGAAGTCAAAACTTTTAAATCTCCCTTGCTGTATTTATCTAACGACTATCTGCCTAGCCCCTGCCTTTGCTTTTCAGGAAATCTTACTGACATTTCTAACCAGACCCTTTCTGGTTGGGGGCTATGGTTTTCAACTTAGTTTTAAAATTTTATTATTAATATTCATTTTTTCTAAATTTTGAATTCTGAAATTTCTCTCTTCTCCCAGTCTCTCCTCCCTCACCCTCTGAGAAGACCAGAAATGTGATGTCCATTATATATGTGAAACCATGCAAAACATATTAACTATGTTGCAAAAAAGAAAAAGTAAAAAAGATATGCTTTGTTCTGCACTAATTGTTCATCAGTTCTCTTTCTGGAGGTAGGCAGAATTTATCATGAGGCCTTTAGAATTGTCTTGGATCACTGTATTGGTCAGAGTGGCCAAATCTTTCACAGTTGATCATCATTACAATATTGTTGTTACTGTATACACTTTTCTCCTGGTTCTGCTAGCTTTGCTTTTCATGAGTTCATATAAGTCTCCTCAGATTTTTCTGTAACCATCCCATTCATTATTTCTTATAGTACAATGGTATTCCAGTACAATCATATACTATAACTTGTTCATCCATTCCCTTACTGACAGACATCCTCTCAATTTCCAATTCAAAGATACTGAAGTGGTTTGCCATTTTCTTCTTCAGCTAATTTTGCAGATGAGGAAACTGAGGCAAACAGAGATAAGTGTACCTGGACAAATCATTTTACCCTGCTTTCCTCAGTACCTCATTTTTAAAGTAAGCTGGAAAAGAAAATAGCAAACCATTCCAGTATTTATTCTGCCAAGAAAACTCTAAATGGGGTTGTGAAGAGTTGGACACAACTAAAACAACTCAACATGACAAATCAATAATGATTTCAATTCTACTCTAGTCTGAAAGAGGCTCAGCCTGGAAGTTGCCCTATGGAATATATTAAGGGAGGACATCAAACTCATGTTGGAATTTGAGCTCTCATGGAGTCCCTACTTCTACTGCTATTTTCATAGATCATTAGACCCCAAAATGCCACTTATCCTACTTTACCTCTAATTTGGCACCTATGGAAACTGATGCCAAGAGAGGGCCAACAAATTGCCCAAAATTACCCAACAAGAAAATGGCAAGGTTTGGATTTTCCTTTTCCCTGGTCACTTTCTGTGTCAACCTAGAGAGCTTGCTGTTTTACCAGGATGGCTATATAATGATAATACCACCCTATTTTATTGATACAATGTTATATACTTGCCAAAGTTAATTAAAAATAAATTAAAGAAAAAGTAAAAAATATTATAAATGACATAAAATGTTTCTGGCAGTATTGACAATCATACAACTATTTCATTTAGCATGGGTTATTTTCCTTATTGAACATTTGAGTGAAGAAGCAACTTGGAATATTCAGTAGAAAGCTGACCTTTTAAAGACCTGTGTTCAAGTCCTGCCCCTGACACACATGTCCATGAACTAATCACTCTACCACTCAAGTCCTCCATGTAACTTTTTATGTCTATAAATTTGCCAGTCTGTATGAGTAGAGGAAATTTTCTCCCTGGGAGTTCTCTTTACTAATGCAATCAGTCCTAGATGCACCCTAATATTAAAGAAACAAAGCAAAATAAAAACAAAACAACTCTACCCCCAACAATACTCCTGCAAAATAGGCACTATAAAGGGTTTTATTATTTTCATAGTTTTACAGATGAAGAATATGAGGTTTGGAGAGATGAAAAGTAGTATTAGATTTTGGATCTGATCTCAAGTTTTCTGACTATAAGTTCAGGTCCTTTTCCTTATAACCATACTATTTCTTGCAGAGTGAGCACCAAGTGGAGTAGCATGGTCATGGCCACTCCAATCACCAGACCCACATGTGAGTGACTTCAGGGCCAAGTTAAGAGACTTCAGCCATTCTTCAACTTCTCCTAAAGAAGCCCTAAGAAAGTTTCCTACTCAGAGAACGTGCATTCAAAGTATATATTTCTGGAACTTGAATTTCTTAATTAGTCAGTTCCTTACAATTTGTGGGATTTTGTGTAACTAAAGGGAAATTAGGTTATGACTCCTCTGGAGAACTGGATATTGTGTTCCTTTGGGTATGGGCACAGAGAATATTAAGCTATTTAATTACCTCTTTATATCATGGTTTAATTAAATGGAAAAACATTAGGCAAAAGCTAATGGACCTATTCATCTCTAGAATGACCTAGCAATAGAATAACACAATAGAGGGAAGTTCAGGCTATCATCTGAATTATTCCAAAGTAACCACAATGACCTTCTGATTAGTTAAGGGGATGCTATATGTGTACAAAAAAAAAAATAAGCTATATGAAACCAGGCCAAAGTAATTACCTGAACTGAGCTGCATCCCTGCAAAGGTCCACATTCGGCCTCTGAGCTCGGTGATAAAGCCTTGTCTGAGCAAGTTTCAAGGGGGTTTCTTTATCTTTGATAGCTTGTTTGAGTGATGAAATGTTCTTTTCTTGGTCACCAATTTCTACGAGTATCTGTGGAAGAAACCAAGTGTTTACACAGGAAATTGAGCATCTATTATTAACTTCACCCATATAAATAGCTATGAAGCTTTAGGGGAAGGCATCCGAGTAAAAAGACCTGGTCCTTGACTTCAACGAACACCCAAGACAATGATAGAGCTAATCAGACCAGCAGATGGTACAGATCCAGGGATATGTGTAAGTCTGCAATAACTTGCATAAGACTGAGATATGACTCTCTGAAGCAACTCCTGTGACTTCTATCTTCCACTATGCTCTCCTTTCTTGACTAGAGGGAAGAATGAAGCCTCTGACTTCCAAACTCAGACATCTGAAAGACCCATCCCCTTTAATCCTCATTGAGCAAATTTAGGTCTGAGCTTTTCCCTCCTTCCAGCATATATCCAGGTATAGGAGTGAATTCAGAGACTGCAGAAAACTTTGTTCTGTGCCTCTTCTTTGCTATTAGATCCATAGCCTGAATTTGTTTAATGCAAAAACATGATAAATCAGTGCTAAGAAAGAAATTGAAAAAGCTCCCATGATCTACTTGAGGGAAAAATTCCAGGTGCCCTGTGCTCTTAAGCCCTGAAAGTACTCTGCTAGGGTATAGTGGGTCAAAGTTATGGCAAGAGAAGTGTTACAGGATCATGTAGCTAAGTTTTGAAACTTAGAGGTCCTTGAATCCACCTCTCAGATGAGATTACAGATGAGGAGGCATAGCAAGTTTAATTGGGTATCTGTTCTTCCTCATCCAATGAGATAGAAGGAGGAAGTATGGCAGAGTGAGAAGGTCCCAGGACCCAGTACTACCTGGCTGCATTAGTTACTACCTGTGTATGTTACAGAACATCTATTTCTAAGCCTCACTTTGTCCATTTGTAAAGTGCAGATAATCTATGATGAAAAGGGAAGCATTTCAGAGGCTTTCTAGTCCAACTCCATCATTTTTCACATGAAGAAACTGAGTCCCAGGGAATTGTGCAAAACTAGTACCAAAAAGGGAAGCAAAGAAGAGGTTGATTTTGCTTATTAAAAAGAGGAGCCTCTTAACAAATGAGTAATCATGAGTTCTACCTCCCTACAGGTCTTCTAACAGAAGATAGAAGACAACTTGCCCAGGATGTTGTATAGGGAATTCTTGCCCTGGCAGGAATTGGACTAGATGGCTGCTGAGGTTCCTCCCAGTTCTGAGTTTATAGGCTTCTGCTGACAAAACACAGGAACTGGCTTACATTCATTCCCATTAAAACTCCCCTAGAATGTGACCTTCCTACAGTGAGTCACTCCTACTTTATAATTGTACCAAATTATCCCAAATGTCAAATTATTTTAAAGCAGCTGAATGGGATCTGCTTTTAGAACAAGTCGTTTGGGGCTTGCTGGGGAAGGGAGAACTTGGGTAAGAAGTCCCCTTTTGTATCTGGAAGTCTTGGCAGAGGGGATCCTTGGCTACTGGTCTCCAGGCACTGCCAGCGAACTGCCCTTTGGGGTTTGGAATAAGGAACATTGGGGTGACCTGTGTGCTTTCTCCAGAATGAAACTTGGAAGCCTAGTCTAATGTCTGATTCTGGCTTGGAGAGGCCATAGGTACTGACACAGGAAGGAAATGTCCCTTTCTGGGTCCATGCCCGACCTGTGGTGCTTGTGCCTGACTGAAAGGAGGAATTTCATAGGATGAGGACCAGCAGTCAGACGTTATGGAAAGAATTATGGTTCCTGACACAGAAAATCCACATTAGGGGATGGCTGTGGGTGCTTCCCAGCTATAAGTCTACTGATCAAGCATTTCAACTCTGAATGCTTTGGTTTTATGAAATGAGGATTTTGAGCCCAATGCCCTCTTCCTTCTAACTCAGACATTGCATGATTCTAGATAAGAGGGAGGACGTTCTGGGCTCAATTCAAGGAGAAAACTCTCCTAGCAATCAGCGCTATCTGACAATGAAACAAGCATCTTTTAGGCTATAACCACTGGAAGGCTCCAAGCAGTGGCTGAATGATAACCAGTCTGGGTGCTACTGAAGAAGGTCAATGTACTAATTACCTCTAAGCCTCTGTCTAGCTATAAAGTAAAGTTCTATCTAGCTGAGCATCTTACATAGAGCACCTTCTATCTCTCCTCTTACATTTGCAAGTATTGCTCCAGCATAGGGCTTCAGCACACTTAGGCTATTACAATAGCCTGCTGGTTGACTTCTTTTTTTCTCCCCACACCAATCAATCCTTCACTCAGCTGTCAAACTGATCTTCCTAAAGCTCAAAGACATGCTTTTCTATGCTCCCTATTCAATAAACTCCAGTGGCTCTCTATCATCTCTGGGATCAAAAATAAAATTTGTTGGAGTTCAAAGCCTTTCATTACCCGCCCCACTACTTTCTTTTCTAGGCTCTTCATACCTGGACTCTCCCTGCTTACTCTGTGATCCAATGACACAGTCTTCTTTGTAGTTCCTCTCATAAGATAACCATCTCCTGACTCCAGACATTTTTACTGGCTGTCTCCATGCCTGGAATACTCTTCCTCTTCATCTCTACCTTCTGGCTTCTCCAGCTTCCTTCCCAGCTCAACTAAAAGTACACTTAAAGCAAGAAGCCTTTCTTGATTCCCTTTAATGCTACTATTTTCCCATCTGTTGATTATCTATAATTTATCTTGTATGTAGCTTATTTGTACATAGTTGTTTGCATTGTTGTCTCCCTCATTGGGCTACTGAGCTCCTTGAGAGCAGGGAATGTTTGGTGCCTTTCTTAGCATCCCCAGTGCTTAGCACAGTGCCTGACTCGGAGTGGGTGCTTAATAAATGCTTGTTGACCCAACTTGTTGACAGAACTTTGTGCCCTGAGGGCTTAGAGGTAGAGAGGTAAGTCTGCAGGTGGCCAGCAGAGGTGAGGCTCAGTCAAAAGTGCTTACTTTCCTCAGGTGGTGGTCCAACTTGTGTTTGGCATCATCTATCTCCTCACATCGCTTGGCAAAAGCCAAGTTGACAGTGTCACACTGTAGGCGGAGGTCCTCCGCCGTGTCATTGAGGATATTGTTCATCATGAGCCGCAGGTTGATGGATGCCATCTTTTCCCGTTCTGCCTTGTAGATGTTGTCGTGGGTATACTTGGACCATGTTTCTGGACAGGAGGCACTAAAAGGGTTCATGGGGATATTTAAAAAGTTAGTATTTCCTGGAACTGGGGGTTGAAGGAGTCATGAAACAAGAAGAAACCTGGTCTGGAGTCAGGAGAAGTTTACTGCCTCCAAGGAGTTCCCACTCTAACTGAGGAAATTATGTGTGTGTGTGTGTGTGTGTGTGTGTATAAATACAGATGTATATATGTATGTATGTATGTGTCCAGAAGTACACACACATAAATTCATATGTGTGAAAACAGATCTATGTATATCATGCATAGGCTTTTGTAAACATAGACATGCATGTATCACACACAGATATATACATGTACACACACATATATGTTTTATATGTTTATATCATACTCATACATGTACACATACATATATATTTATGTGTGCTTATGTGGATATAAATGTATGTGTATGCATGTGCATGCACATGTTCATATACACATATGTATGCATTTCCCAGTTTCCAGCCTCTCTCTCTCTCTCTCTCTCTCTCTATATATATATATATATATACATATATATATATGTATATATATATATATTATATGTGTGTGTGTGTGTGTGTGTGTGTATGAATGATATGAGTACAATTTAAATAGTATATGCCAGAATCTCAGAGCCCTTGCAGGACAATGTAGGAATTGTTCAGTATTAGAAAAGCCATCAGTATAACTGACCACATTAATAACAAAAC
The DNA here is from genome assembly GCF_027887165.1 of Monodelphis domestica. NCBI lineage: Eukaryota > Metazoa > Chordata > Mammalia > Didelphimorphia > Didelphidae > Monodelphis > Monodelphis domestica. Next base: position 141,010,529 of record NC_077233.1, on the reverse strand, counting down.
CAGCAGAAACCATATGATTATTTCAATAGATGCAAAAAGAGCATTTGACAAAATACAACACCCATTCCTTATAACAACATTAGAAAACATTGGAATAAATGGAACCATTCTTAAAGTGATAAATGACGTTTATCTGAAATTATCAACAAGAATTTTTTTTGAAAATTTCATTTAATTAATTTAGAATATTTTTCCATGGTTACAAGATTCATGTTCTTTCCCTCCCCTCTCTCAACCCTCCTCCCATAGCCAATGTGCAATTCTTCTGGGTTTTACATGTGTCATTGATCAAGACCCATTTCTATACCGTCAATAACCATCAACAAGTATTATCTCTAATGGGGATACACTATAACTCTTCCCAATCAGAAGAGGAATAAGCAATGTCTGTCATCCAACTATTATTTAATATTGCACTAGAAATACTAACTATAATAATGAGTAGAAAAATAAATGGAAGGAATTTAAATGACAAGGAAGAAATATTATTGCTTTTTGCAGATGGTATGATGGCATACCTAGAAAATCTTAGAGAAGCAACCAAAAAAACTATTAGAAATAATTAACAACTTTCAAACTCACAAGAAACAAAATAAACCTAGAGAAATTATTAGCATTTCTATTTACAACCAATAAAGCCTAACAGCAAGGAATCAGAAAAAGAAATTCCATTTTAAATAACTCTAGACAATATAAAATACTTGGAGGCATACCTTCCAAAACAAACCCAGCAACTAAATGAACACAGTTACAAAACCCTCTTCACACAAATGAAGTCAGACCTAAACAATTGGAAAAACAATTGCTTATGCGTAGGCCAAGCCAATGCAATTAAAATGATAATCCTATTTAAATTAATTTACCTATTCAGTGCCATTCTGACCAAATTATCCAAAATTTATTTCATGGAACTAGAAAAAATAACAATGAATTTCATCTGAAAGAACAAAACACCAAGAATATTAAGCGAAATAATGGGGAATAAAAGGAAAGAGGCCTAGCTATACCAGTTCTCACATTATACTATAAAATAGTAATCATCAGAACAGCCTGCTACTTGCTATGAAATAGAGTAGTGGAGCAATGGAATAAATGGCAGCTAATATCTATAACAACTTAGTGTTTGTTAAACTGAAAGATCCAATTTTGGGGGAAAAAAACTCTAACAAAAACTGCTGGGAAAACAGGAAAACTGGAAAACAGTATAACAGGAACTAGACATAGATCAACATTGTACACCATACACTAGGATAAAGTAAAAATAGATACTTACGATATAGAAATAAAGGGTAACACCATAAATAAAATAGAGGAACATGGAAAAGTTTACTGGTCAGATTTATGGATAAGGGAAGAATTTATGACCAAACAAGATAAAGAGAACATTATGAAAAATGGAATGGATAATTTTGATTACATTAAATTAAAAGTTTCTATTTAAGCAAAAAAAGTAATGCAACCAAGATTACAAGGGAAACAAGGTTGGAAAAAAATTTATAGAAAGTGTTATCTCTGACAAAAGCCCCATTTCTCAAATACTGAGTCAAATTTATAAGAATACAAAATATTCTCCAATGGAAAAATGGTCAAAAGATAGGAACAAGAAATCCTCAGAAGAAATTAAAACTATCCATAATTATATAAAATGCTCCAAATCACTATGGATTAGAGAAATGCAAATTAAAACAATTCTGAGATACTACCTCACATATATCAGATTAGCTAAAAGGGATGTGGGAAAATTAGAACAATAATACACTGTTGGTGGAGGTGTGAACTGATATAACCATTTGAAAAGCAATATGGAACCAAGCTCAAAGAGTCATAAAACTATGCATACCATTTGATCCAGCAATACCATTATTGAGCCTATATCCCAAAGACCCAAAAAGATCAGAGATAAGGGAAAAGGGCCTACCTGAATCAAAATATTTTAGTGGCTTTTTTTTTTTTGGTGGTTAAGTGACTTGCCACATGGTCATACAGCTAGGAAATTTATTTTTTATTTGGTCATTTTCAAACAATAGTACTTGGAAACAAAGATGCTTTTCTTTTTTCTCCCCCCCTCCCATTGCCCCTCCCCTAGCCAACACACGATTCCACTGGGTATCACATGTGTCCTTGATTCAAACCCATTTCCATGTTGTTGGTATTTGTATTAGGGTGTTCATTTAGAGTCTCTCCTCATTCATGTCCCTTCAACCCCTGTAGTCAGGCAGTTGCTTATCTTTGGTGTTTTTACTCCCACCATTTGTCCTTTGCTTGTGGATAGTGTTTTTTTCTCCTGGATCCCTCCAGAATGTTCAGTGACGTTGTATTGACACTAATGGAGAAGTCCATTACATTCTCTTGTACCACAGTGTGTCAGTCTCTGTGTTCAATGTTTTCCTGGTTCGCTCCTTTCACTCTGCATCACATCCTGGAGGTTGTTCCAGTCTCCATGGAATTCTTCCACTTTATTATTCCTTTTAGCACAATAGTATTCCATCATCAACATATACCACAATTTGTTCAGCCATTCCTCAATTGAAGGGCATTCCCGCATTTTCCAATTTTTGGCCGCCACAAAGAGCACAGCTATGAATATTCTTGTATAAGTCTTTTTCCATATTATTTCTTTGGGGTACAAGCCCAGCAGTGCTATAGCTGGATCATAGGGCAGACATTCTTTTAATGCCCTTTGGGCATAGTTCCAAATTGCCCTCCAGAATGGTTGGATCAATTCACAAATCCACCAGCAATGAATTAATGTCCTGACTTTGCCACATCCCCTCCAGCATTCATTACTTTCCTTTGCTGTCATATTAGCCAATCTGCTAGGTGAGAGGTGATACCTCAGAGTTGTTTTGATTTGTATCTCTCTGATTATAAGAGATTTAGAGCACTTTTTCATGTGCTTATTAATAGTATTGATTTCTTTGGCTGAGATCTGCCTGTTCATGTCCCTTGCCCATTTATCAATTGGAGAATGGCATGATTTTTTGTACAATTGATATATCTCTTTATAAAACTGAGTAATTAGGCCTTTGTCAGAGGATTGTGTTATGAAAATTGTTTCCCAATTTGTGGCTTCCCTTCTCAATTTGGTTACATTGGTTTTGTTTGTACAAAAACTTTTTAATTTGATGTAATCAAAATTGTTTATTTTACATTTTGTGACTCTTTCTATGTCTTGCTTGGTTTTAAAGTCTTTTCCTTCCCACAGGTCTGACATGTATATTATTCTGTGTTCACCTAATTTACTTATAGTTTCCTTCTTTATGTTCAAGTAATTCACCCATTCTGAGTTTATCTTGCTGTAGGGTGTGAGATGTTAATCAAAACCTAATGTCTCCCACACTGTCTTCCAGTTTTCCCAGCAGTTTTTGTCAAATAGTGGGTTTTTGTCCCAGAAGCTGGGCTCTTTGGGTTTGTCATATACTGTCTTACTGGGGTCCCTTACCCCAAGTCTATTCCACTGATCCTCCTTTCTGTATCTTAGCCAGTACCAAATTGTTTTGATGACCATTGCTTTATAATAGTTTGAGATCTGGGACTGCAAGGCCACCTTCCTTTGTATTTTTTTTTTTCATTATTTCCCTGGATATCCTTGACCCTTTGTTCTTCCAAATGAACTTTGTTATGGTTATTTCTAAGTCAGTAAAAAAAATTTTTTTTTGGAAATTCAATGGGTATAGCACTAAATAAATAAATAAGTTTGGGTAGGATGGTCATTTTTATTATATTGGCTCATCCTACCCATGAGCAGTTAATATTTTTCCAATTGCTCAAGTCTAGTTTTAGTTGAGTGGAGAGTGTTTTGTAGTTGTGATCATATAGTTCCTGTGTTTGTCTCATGAGATAGATTCCTAAGTATTTTATTTTGTCTAAGGTGATTTTGAATGGGATTTCTCTTTCTAATTCTTGCTGCTGAGCTGTGTTGCAAATATATAGAAATGCTGATGACTTATGCGGGTTTATTTTGTAACCTGCTACTTTGCTAAAGTTGTTATTTCAACTAGCTTTTTGGTTGATTCTCTAGGATTCTTTAAGTAGACCATCATGTCATCTGCAAAAAGTGATAGCTTGGTCTCCTCCTTGCCTGTTTTGATGCCTTCAATTTCTTTTTCTTCTCTAATTGCTACTGCTAGTGTTTCTAGTACAATGTTAAATAATAAAGGTGATAATGGGCATCCTTGTTTCACTCCTGATCTTATTGGGAATGCATCTACTTTATCCCCATTGCAGATGATGTTAGTTGTTGGTTTTAGATATATACTGCTTATTATTTTTAGGAATGACCCTTCTATTCCTATGCTTTCTAGTGTTTTTAATAGGAATGGGTGTTGTATTTTATCAAAGACTTTTTCTGCATCTATTGAGATAATCATGTGATTTTTGTTTGTTTGTTTGTTTGTTGATATGGTCAATTATGTGGATGGTTTTCCTAATATTGAACCATCCTTGCCTTCCTGGTATGAATCCTGCCTGATCATAGTGGATGACCCTTGTGATGACTTCCTGGAGTCTTTTTGCTAGTATCCTATTTAAGATTTTGCATCTATATTCATTAGGGAGATTGGTCTATAGTTTTCTTTCTCCGTTTTTGACCTGTCTGGCTTTGGAATCAGTACCAATGTTGTGTCATAAAAGGAATTTGGTAGAACTCCCTCTTTGCTTATTATGTCAAATAGTTTGTATAATATTGGGATTAGCTGTTCTGTGAATGTTTGATAGAATTCACTGGTGAATCCATCAGGCGCTGGGGATTTTTTCTTAGGGAGTTCTTTGATGGCCTGTTGGGTTTCATTTTCTGATATGGGATTATTTAAGAATTCTATTTCTTCTTCTGTTAGTCTAGGCAATTTATATTTTAGTAAATATACATACATATCACCTAGGTTGGTAAATTTATTGCCATATAGTTGGGCAAAGTAGTTTTTAATGATTGCCTTAATTTCCTCTTCATTAGAGGTGAGGTCCCCCCTTTTCATCTTTGATCCTGTTAATTTGCCTTTCTTCTTTCCTTTAGATTGACCAGTACTTTGTCTATTTTGTCTGTTTTTTCAAAGTACCAGCTTCTAGTCTTGTTTATTAGTTTAATAGTTCTATCACTTTTGATTTCATTAATTTCTCCCTTAATTTTTAGGATCTCTAGTTTGGTTTTCTTCTGGAGTTTTTAAATTTGTTTGCTCTCAAGTTTTTTGATTTGTATTTCCAATTCATTGATCTCTGCCCTCCTTAGTTTGTTCATATATGCACCCAAGCATATGAATTTCCCTCTGAGTACTGCTTTGGCTGCATCCCATAAGGTCTGGAAGGATGTCTCGCCATTTTCCTCAATGAAATTATTGTTTCTATGATTTCTTCTCTAACTAACCAATTTTGGAGTATCATATTATTTAATTTCCAATTAATTTTTGATTTGGCTCTCCATGTACCCTTACTGATCATTATTTTTATTGCCTTATGATCTGAAAAGGTTGCATTTATTATTTCTGCTTTTCTGCATTTGTATGCCATGTTTCTGTGACCTAGTGTATGATCTATCTTTGTGAATGTGCCATGTGATGCTGAGAAGAAGGTATATTCCTTTTTGTCCCTATTTATTTTTCTCCATATGTCTATTAACTCTAATTTTTCTAAGATTTCATTCACACAGTTTACCTCTTTCTTATTTATTTTTTGGTTTGATTTATCTAAATTTGATAGTGGTTGGTTCAAGTTTCCCACTAATATGATTTTACTCTCTATTTCCTCCTTCAATTCTCCTAGTTTTTCCATAGAAATTTGGATGCTATACCATTTGGTGCATACATGTTGATTAGTTATGATTCCTCATTGTCTATACTCCCTTTTAACAGAATATATTTACTCTCTCTATCCCTTTTGATCTGGTCTATTTTTGTTTTGGCTTTGTCAGATATCATGATTGCAACTCCTGCCTTCTTTCTATCAGTTGATGCCGAAAAGGTCTTACTCCATCCTTTAATTCTAACCTTGTGAGTATTCACCCGCCTCATATGTACTTCTTGAAGACAACATATGGCACGGTTTTGAATTCTAATCCAATCTGCTATTTGTCTACATTTTATTGGTGAGTTCATCCCATTCATGTTCAAAGTTATGATTGTCACTTGTGGATTCCCTGACATTTTGATATCCTCCCCTAATTCTGACCTTTCTTCTTTAGCTATAACCTTTTAAACCAATGATTTACTTTAGATTAGTCCCCCTAGTCCCCTCGCTTGATATGCTTCCCTTTCTATCCCCTACATTTTTGTTCCCTTCCCCTCCCTCTTCTCCTTCCCTCCCTTTTTATATTCCCTCCCCTGACCCCTCCTTAATTTCACCTTCTCTCTTACCCTGTTGGATAAGATAAAGTTCAAGATCCCAATGGATCTAGATGTTCTAAGCTCTCAGAGTTGATTTCACTGAGAGTAAGGTTTAAGTAATACCAATTAGCACTTTCTTCCTCTCCTCCCTATAGGAAATTTCTTCCCCTCCCCTTCCCATGTGTATCTTTGTGTGAGAAAGATTATTCTATTTAGTTTATTTTTTCTATTTCTTGAAGTATATCTTAGTACCATCAACAATTTCCCCCTCCATTTATCTTTCTTTCACCCCCCTTTCTCCATATCGTCTTAATGACCCAATCATTCTCTATGCATGATTCTTCTAACTACTGTAATGATGCATACAATTATTGAGAGTTACACATTAAATTTTCCCCACATATTAATATATATAACTTGATATAAATGTAGTCCTTATAGAAGAGAGTTTGAATAAAAGAAAAAGATAACATTTTTCTCCTTTTACCTTTTCTTCATATTTACCTTTTCAAGTTTTTCTTGCTCTTTGTGTTTGGATATTGAACTTTCCACAGAGTGCTGGTCTTTTCTTTACAAAACCTTGGAAATCTTCTATTATGTTGAATGCCCATACTTTACCCTGAAAGTATATAGTCAGTTTTGTTGGATAGCTGATTCTTGGTTGAAGACCCAGCTCTCTTGCCTTTCTGAAAATCATGTTCCATGCCTTACGATCATTCAGATTGGAAATTGCAAGGTCTTGTGTGACCCTGATTGGCATTCCTTTACATATAAATTGTCTTTTTTCTGGCTTCTTGTAAGATTTTTTTCTTTTCCTTGAAAGCTTTGGAATTTGGCAGTTACATTCCTGGGAGTTGTCTTTTGGGGATATAGTGTAGAGGGTGTTCTGTGAACTCTTTCAATGCCTGTATTGCCCCCTTGTTCTGGAATCTCTGAGCAGTTTTCTTTGATGATATCTTGTATTATGATGTTGAGATTACTATTTATTTCTGTCTTTTCTGGTAGGCCAATGATTCTCCGATTGTCTCTCCTTCCTCTATTTTCTAGGTCTGTCACCTTTTCAGTGAGATATTTTATGTTATCTTCTAATTTCTTAGTCTTTTGGCTTTGCTTTATTAATTCTTGTTCTTTTGCAAGATCATTGTCTTCCAGTTGCCTGATTCTGACCTTTAAAGCCTGGTTTTCCTTTTCAGTTTGGTCTATCCTGGTATTTGAGGCTTCAAGCTGTTTCTGCATTTGCATTTTTTCGTGCTTCAGATTGCTGAGATCCTTTTGCATTATTCCCCATTTTTCCTGTCAGAAGACTTCCATCTTTTTGTTAATTTCCAATTTAAATTCTTGAAGAGTTTGTGGACAATTTCCATTTCTTTTGAAAGGTTTTGGAGCATTTGTTTGCATTTCCTCTTCTGCTATTTCCTCTGGTTTTTTTTTCCCTCCATAAAATGTATCCAAAGTCACCCCCTTCTTCTTGCTTTTCTTGGTGTTGGGGTTTTGGGGTTCTTGGGTACAGTTTGCCATCTCTGTGTTTTGTTTCTTTTTTTTTCCTTCCTCCCCTTTCCAGTCAGAAATCTGAATGAGTAGTACTTGCTCTCTGTATAAGGGTCTAATGGCCAAGGCTTTAGTCTCAGGCTAATTCTAGGTTCTCTGCAGCTGTGCTGTCTTCCTGGGGAGGCTTAGGGACTGCCCTCCCCTGCCTGCTGGGATTGTGGGAGTTAGTGTTCTCAGATGAAAGTCTTTGATAGTCTTAGCTAACTCCCAAGACCTGTAGGTGCCCCTTGCTCACATCAGGGGATCCCTTCGTGCCCTCAGTGATTATAGCATGCTAGTTCTGAGCGCCCGAGATCAGTGGTCCCCTAGCATGCCTGCTGGGGTTTTGGATGTGAGTACTTTCAGGAGAAGGACTTTATCTTATTCAGGTCCCCAGACCAGGGGCTGCCCGTTGTTCAGTCCTGTCCTGGGGTGCCCCTCCCTCACTTGTTGATTCTTGCCAGTGCTGACTTTAACTCTGGCTCCGGCTGTTTGGTGGGGGAGGAGAGGGTGGATCAGCTTTTTGTTCCCTTATATTGTGGAGATGCCGGAATTCCACCTACCTTCAGAGCTTCGCCTTGTTGTGGGGTCTTTCCATTCTTATGAGGATGGTTGTTTTTTATTTTGGGAGGGTCTTTTGAGGTCGTCTTTGTCATTGGGTCTGAGGAGAGGAAGTAAGCCGCATCTATTCTGCAACCATGCTTACCCAGAAGTCGGCTTTTTTTTTATAGTGGCAAAGAATTGGAAACTGAGGAGTTGTCTATCACTTGAGGAATGGATGAACAAGTTGTAGTATATGGTTGCAATGGAATATTATTTTTTTATTCAAAGACATTTTGTTTTCCCATTTACTTGTAATAATTTTCAACATACAGTTTCTGAAATTATATGATCCAAATTGTTAGGGTTTACCAGAATGAACTTATTGATCTTTTCCTATAAGGCCGATTTAGCATCCCAGGTGGACTTTTTGAAGGTTCACCTCCTCCAAGAAATCCTTCCATGCCTAACTACTGGAATCATCTCTCTCCCTTCCTTCCCCACCTCTTGGAGGTGGTATACAATTTGATCTAGGTTATGCATTTATTATCAGGCAAAACATTCTTCAATATTGGTTATTGTTGCAAGAGAATAGTCATATAAAACCATAATCCCAAAATAAAACCATAAACTGTGATACCACAGATACTGGGTCTGGAGAGGGGAGGGAGAAAATGATCAAAAATGTTTCTACTAATGTAACTAAAAAAACAAATAATAAAAAAAAAACTGATTGGGGGTGGGGAATGGGGATGGGAACAAGAAATAAGCCCAGACATCCTAGGTAGTGTCAAATGAGATGATGGAGGTCTTCACACTTAAGTCTCTCTCTATTCCAGGCCATCTACTCAGCTTTGAAATTGATCTGCCTAAACATGACCATGTCATACACATCTGGATCCCAATTCAATAAATTCCAATGACTTCTCATTGCCTCCAGTTCATACAGAAAATTCTCTGGAATTCAAAACCCTTCTCAACTTGCCCCATTCCTACCTCTCCAGTGTCTTACACCTTACACTCCCCTCAGGCAATTTCTGGTTCTATGACACTGGTCTCCTTTCTGTTCTTCACAAACAACATTCCATCTCTAGTCTTGGAACATTTTCATAGGCTATGAGCCAACTCTAAAATTCATTTCTTTCTCCCCCTTAAATTCCCTGGCTTCCTTCATGTCTCATCTAAAATCCTAAATCCCATAAGCAACTTCTTCTAACCCCCCTTTATGATAGTGCCTTCCCTCTATGTTTATTTCCAATTTATCCTATATATAGTTTGATCATAATTGTTTACATGTTGTCTCTTCAGTTAATCCATAAGCTTACTTGGAATCAGGGACTATATTTTGCCTTTTATTGGGGGGCAACTGTCCCTAGCATTTAGCACAGAGACTGACATATAGTAAATGTTTAATAAATGTTAATTGAAATGTTTAATAAATGCTAATTGATTAACTGACTATATAGCACAAAGAAATAAAGTAGGAATCTGGAGAAAAGAAAGATCACTGGTTGGTCATGGTGTTCAGTCATTCAGTCATGTCCTACTCTTTGTGACCCCATTTGGAATTTTGTTGGTAAAGATAGTGGAGCAGTGTGCCATTTCCTTTTCTAGTTCATTTTACAGATAAAAAAAACTGTGGTAAGCAGGTTAAGTGACTTGTCCAATGTCTGAGACCAGATTTGGTCACAAATGATGAATTTTCTTGACTCTATGCCTGGTACTCTATCAACTATGCTTCTTCATCTCCCAGGATTGGTTGTCAGGGTTAACCAGAATGAACTTACTGATCCTTTCCTAAAGGGACAATTTAACATCCCAAGTGGACTTTTTACAAGGTTCACCTCCTCCAAGAAATCCTTCTGTGTCTAATTACTGGAATCATTTCTCCTTTATTCATTTTCTACCTTGATGTTATTTAGAGGAGAATTCAGTTGACCTCTTGGATGTTCAAGTATTGGTAAGCTGTGGGGAAGAAGCTTTGACATGCAAGGCTGGGCTACTAGACTTTATAAAGAGTAATCTAGCTGGGGAAAGGTCCCAACTTCTTCGCCTTGAGGAAGTATCTAGAGGAAAGAACATTTCCTTAGTGTCAGAGAACTCTGTGTTTATATTCTGTCTCTGCTCATTTCTACCTGTATAATCTGGGGTAAATAGTTTGACTTCTCTGAGCTTCAGTTTCTTCTCCTGTAAAGTCAGGGAGTTGAGTTGTTCATGGTTTTTCCAGTTCCAAATTGATCATATTTTGGATAGTCTGGATTGTATAGGGCACTGAGCTTCTCTAACTGTCTAGGGGCTAAAGAGAGCCAAGAGAGGTTTTAAGTTCCTTACTGAAGTCCCTAAAAAACCTTTGATTAAAACAAGGGGAAAAAAAAAAACCCAGTTCATAGCTACAATCTACCCAGAGAGGATTCTGGTGTCTGCCTAAAGTACATAAAGGCAATACAGATTAGGCCTCTGAATGGTCCCACAGTGCTCAAATAGCAGAGGGGAGAAATGGTTTCCAGGAAGAATATTTACTTTTCCTTTCTATAGCCCTGGATGGGTTTGGCTACTAGAAGTGATTCCCAGCGCCAGAAGCTAACCTCTGGCCCCAGCATCTTGACCATGACTAGGCTCAGAGTTACTGCCTTGGGTTCCTTCATTTTGATTTCTAAGAACCTTGAAATCAGGTATAGAAACTACACTTTGTGGGGGAAGAGCACCTACCATCATATCTACTATGATGGTACTACCATCATAAGCTCCCATCACAGTGGGTTCTCCAAAGAAAAATAAAGTGTCCTGAATTAGAATGAATTAGATTCCTTCCATAAACCCAACCAGTCCTCTGCTTTGGGGTAGCTCCTAACCATGAACCCCCAGTCCCTATCCCCTTTCACACAATATTGTCTATGGCTATTCCCCAGCTAGGTCCAATTTAATTTTTTCAGAGGCAGATGTAAAAACATATCTTATTTCTCTACTGGAGGTTCCTAACCCTTTTGTCTTAACTCTTTGGGGGTAAAACATATAGATATCTCCTCAGAATAATATTTTATATTTTCAAAGCAAATAATAAATTTCAGTTAAAATTTTAGTGAAAATAAAAATGTAATTCCCTCATCCCCATTCAAGTGCAAAGCTCAAGATCAAAGACTCCAGATAAGAACCCCTGTTTTATATAATACCTGAAGAAATATAGCATACTCATTTCATATTTTTCTCTGCCCTATTTGCTCCAGACCTTGAGAGGCAGACAGAAGTCAGTCTTGGACACTTTTTTGGAACCCCTTTCAGTTTGGTGAATATTGAAGAGAAAGCTAGACCCTAGCTGGAGGTAGTTTGACTCTAACTACAGACATGTATTGGATGTATGTCTTTAAGCAAGCAAGTCACCTAACCCCAGTTCCCCATGACTAAAACAAGGGGATTAGAATGAATGGCCTTTCTATGAATTGCACCCCCTCCTTATTTCATTCTCCCCCAAAGTCACTCTTCTGGATTCACTATCATCCCTTGAACTTTTGTCATCTGTAGTAATACACATCTAGGAAGAAAGAAAAAATTACACCATATATGAGCTATTTCTTCACTTGCTCCAAGGACTCTGGTGTGATTTAGAAGCATTTGGACATAGATCATCCTCTGGGATAAACTGAGGGGATTGAAGCAAACAGTCCATTTGAAAGGGGTGGTTGCCACCTGTTGATCATTGAAAGAAACTACACAATATGCCAACTCAAAAGGAGTAGAATACACAACAGAGTGGCAGAGTGGTGGGGAAGTAGATCCTCTGAGATTCTCTGAGACTTTTTGAGAAAATAAGAGAATATCATCAGTGAATCATGGGATTTCATCCTAGGACAAAAGTTACAGGGACGTTTTATCCAAAGTAGCAGCGACTTTAGAGTGACACAAGGAAACCTGAGTTCTAGACTAGCTGGAGAACCAAGGCCAATAACCTAATTTCTCTCCTTTATAGTCAATCATTAAGTCAATTAGCATTTATTAAACACCTCCTATATGCCATATCCAGTGCTAAACATTGGGGAAAACAAAGGAAGGGAGAAAATAGTTCCTGTTTTTAAGGAACTTAATCTAAAGAGGGGAGAAAACATGCAAACAACTATGCACAAGTCAGATGTACCCTGGATATTCACAATGGGAAGGCACTAAGCTAAGGAAGACTAGGAAAAAGCTTCTGAAGACAGGATTTTAGATTGGACTTGAAGGGAAATCAGGAGGCCCAGGTGAGGAAGAAAGCATTCCAGGAATTGGGAATGAAATGCCCAGAGAGTTGGGAAATATAGTGTCTTGTGTTAGGAGGCTAGTGTTACTGGATAGAAGAATATGTGGCAGGGAAGAAGATAAAAGAAGATTGGAATGGTAAGAAGGAGCCAGGCTATAAAAGGCTTTGAATTCAATTCAACAAACGTTCATATTTTTAGTTACTTTTCAAGGACATAGAGATAGAAATATCCAAATAGTCTCTATTTTTGAGGGGCGTAAAAGTGGGGGGAATGGTCCTTCTGACACCATTTGGGGATTTTCTTGGAAAAGATAGTGGAGTGGTTTACCATTTCCTTCTCCAGCTCATTTTACAGTGAGGAAACTTAGGGAAAGAGAGTTAAGTGATTTGCCCAGGGTCACACAGCCTAGTAAGTGTTTGAAGCCTGATTTGAAATCAGGAAGATGAGTCTTCCTGACTCTAGCTCTAGAACTCTAGCCACTGTCACCTAGCTACCTTGGCAAATCTCTTCATCTCTAAGAACCTCAGTTTCTTCATTTGTAAATAATCTTTGCAGTCCTTAGCTACCAAAGTTCTTGAGAAGAAATAAATTTGCAAATCTTTGAGCTCCATGGAAATAAGCAGTGACGATGATGGTGGTCTATAACATGTGGAAATTTCCCTTTTGCAAGACTTCTTTTAAGTCCCTGAGGTGAAACTCTATTCATCTATCCCACATGTCCACATTCAGTAGATACTCATGGACATCTAATTTACAAAGACTCAGGTGCTTGACATTTGAGAGTTAGGGATAAAGAAGGGGAGGTGGAATACAAAGATGAAGAGATGAGATCTCTGCCCTCAGTGAGTTCATGAAGTCTAATATGCACTGAGGCACAGATCAGCATAACTGGAATACAGTAGAACTCTAAGCTCAGAACAATAGAGTATGATTTGAAGGAGTTAAATAGAATTCTAAGAATTTTAAGCTCTTTGAAGGCAGGAGATCTTTTGGTTTTTGTCTATCTTTTATATCCTCAATACATAACAGGTGCCATACCTGTTGTGAGCCCTTAATAAAAGATTATTGATGGGAGGTCCTAGGTTCAAATCTGGCCTCAGCCACTTCCCAGCTGTGTGACCCTGGGCAAGTCACTTGACCCCCATTGCCTAGCCCTTACCACTCTTCTGCCTTGGAGCCAATACACAGTATTGACTCCAAGACGGAAGGTAAGGGTTTAAAAAAAAAAAAGATTATTGAATTTAGCTACAGCATAAAACAGAAGTAAAAAATGCTAAAGGAGAGGTTACTTCAAAGAAATGGCCAAGGAATTCACCATTAGGAGCGGGTATTTTGGCTGAGGAAATCTGGAAAAACTTTCTAGAGGAGGCAGCACCTCAATTGGACCTTGAAAGAAAGATTGATTTTTGATAGATTGACATGTGAAGGGGAAAGTATTCCAAGCAGAGAAGAAAATAGGAGCAAGGGCACTTGGGGGAGGAAAGTATGTGGCATGAACCATGGACAAAGAACTAGTTTGGCTAGAAGTACAAGGAAGTGGTGTGTGATAAGGCTGGGAAGGTATGCTTAGGGCCAGAAGATTAAGAATCTTGAACCCAGACTTGAGGGCTTAGACACAAAGTGCTTTATAAATGTTTCTTTGCATTCATTCAAGATTTTTGAGTGTGTGTCTTATGGGGAGTATCGTGATATAATCTGGGATTTAGGAAGAATAATCTGATCATGGGACAAATTTGAGAATGAGGAGGGAACCAAAGCATGGAAGCCAGCTAAGAGGTATTTAAAAAATGCAATGAGAGGTGATGAATCCTTGACTAAATGGAAGATGAGGACTAATGAGGTTGGAAAATGGATGCATACTCACTCATCATATTCCATATTCCATATGAATTAATTATTCCATTCAAAACCAATGTTAATGTAAATTTCCAGAATATTGGGCATGCTCTCATTCAAACATAAGCTTAAGAATCCATTCCAGAGCTAAATGGAACTGAATGATAGGTTATACTAGGTACTTTTCCACTCTAATGGCCTGGAAAAGGAAATGTAACCACCCAGCTTATTTTTCCCCTTTCTCCAACTCAAACCATTGTGCCTGATATATTAGCATTCACAAAAAATGAAGACCCTGAGGCTAGTCCAGAAGATGAGGTGCCACATAAGCAGGAAAGTACTGACCTTTCTTCAAACTTGGTTGAATGAGCATGGAACTGAATGTTGGTGCTTCGGTTGTTGTAGCGTCCACACATCTCATCGATGTTGTAGGTCTCTACCTTATCTGACCAGTCTAATTCACAGATTTCCTTTTGTTCTCTGTTCAGCCTAAAAGGAAAGGAGAAGAAACATTGTTGGAATGAAATTCAAACGCACCAAAATTTAAAATTATCACACAGCAGCTGAATGGAAAATTCAGTGGAAAAGGCTGAAAGCCCCAAAGATTCCCATCCCCAATTGCTGTGAGGGAAGAGAAATAGTGTGGTGGAGGGAATGCTGAACTTTGAATGTTGATCTTAGGTCTTGGTTCAAGATCTGAGTCTGGAAAGGACTAGCTATCATTTTAAGTACTTGAGTTACTTCAGTACTTCCTTTTTCTGTCTGGTCTTCAATATCTACATTTTAAAAATCATGAATTTAGACAAGATGTTCTCTAAAAGACCTTCCAGTTCAGACATTCTATGCTCTATTTCACAGGTCCCTTGTTTGATCAATAAAAATAAGTAAGACGTTTTAGTTTTACATTTTTTGGTCAAATGATGCCTTCTCTAATAGGGAAAAGAGGGATGGAGTGAGTTAATTTTTTTTAATGTAAGAAACAAACTAATTAAATTAATTAAAAAAATTAAATTAATAAAATAAGCAACTCACAGATCCCTTGTAGGTCTGTTGTTTTGTTATCCTGTGACTATCAGGCAAAAGAGAGCCCATCAGTGTTAGTTTATCAGCCTAAGATATCTTGTGGTTCAATGATGATAGGAAACCAGGGTCTGAAGTAGCCCATCATCTGGCATCTGGCTTCTACCCTCTAGTCCTCAGAAAACATACCTCCCTGGACAGAAAGGACAATGAAATTTCAAAAGTGTCTTCTTGTAATTTGTGGAATTGGGCTTTGACTTTACCCGAATGTATCCTTTTTGTTGTTATTCTAAGGATTAAGAAGTTGGACTAGATGGTCTCTGGGGACCCCTTCCAGCTTTGAGATCTTTGGGATTCTCTGAAAAGACTGGTCATGGAAACTCATCATTTCAGAGGGAAGTCTCATCCTATCCACCAGGTGTCAGTATCAACCAAGAAATGAAAAGAATACTCTTGCTGGACCTATCTGGATTGCTTTGATCTCCAAGCAAATGTGTATGCAATGTAAGTACTTACATACAGACGAGTATATTATAATCAAATGTACAATGTCCCAATGTCATTTACATAAATATAAGTATAATTATATATAAAAGTGATTTTTGTCATGCACAGGGGATACTGACCACTTGGGAGAAAAGCATGATGAAAGGATTTGAAATTATTCTTGGGACCTTCCTTTTTCTCTAAGCTGTAGTTTTTTCATCTGTAAAATGAAAATAACTTTTTTTTTTTGCCTAATAGGAGTCTCAAATTTATACTTGGAACACACCTTAAGAAAGCATCGAGTCAAACAAAACACCCCATTTTATAAATATGGAGATAAGCCTAGAGAAGATAAATCACTTTCCTAATGGTAATAAGAAACAGTCAGGATTTGAACCCAGGCCCTCAGACAAGGTCATTGTGAAATTTTGGATGATATGAAACTCCAAGGTTCTATGACTACTAACCAATGGAGGATTGTGGCAAAGCACTAAGACATCCATGCCTTTTAGTTAGTCTGGCACTGTAATCACTCCAACTCTGAATTTCCTATGGATATTCTCTAAATCATCAAAAAAGTCAAGGGATTATTCTTTACATCCATCCACTGGTGTGCTTATAGATGATCAACAATCAGCTCCCTGTCCCCCAAATATATGCACAATACTCTTTTACATTAATGTGAATTTTAAACATTTTCTCCATTGCTTCCTTAAATGTAGATAATCAGCCAAACAATAAATCAAACCATGATTTGTGTAAAGGCTTGCACTGAAAATTTAACAACTGGCTTTTGGAGCTGGTACCAACTGGCTCTAGCAAAATCCCTTTGATGATTCATCCATGAAATATATC
Organism: Monodelphis domestica; assembly: GCF_027887165.1. Lineage (NCBI taxonomy): Eukaryota > Metazoa > Chordata > Mammalia > Didelphimorphia > Didelphidae > Monodelphis > Monodelphis domestica. Next base: position 140,993,719 of record NC_077233.1, on the reverse strand, counting down.
TGGTCTTTATTTTGAGGAAAGGCCAATAAAGAGAACCAAGGCTGATTCTACAGGTCTGGTCAGCAACACAAGAATGTTAGAAAGAAGGTGTCTTACTTTATCTGATTGATGGCTTGCATTATAGTCCTTTTCAGAAGTTCCTGAATATTTCGGATTAGTTCAGCTTCCTGAGTTTAAAACAAAAACAATGAACATAATAGCACTGTAATCCTGTCTGATCCCAGACTTCTTGTTTTTATAAATCACAATATTTAGATTAAACCTTATAGATCATCTAGTCCACTCCCTTCATTTTACATATAAGGAAGTCAGAAGCCCAAACAATGGTCAGTAAGACTTGATCCCAAACCCATTGATCCTTCTGCAACTTACACTCATCTTGAATAACACTTGGGAAGAGGGGGAGGAGGAAAGAAAGGAGGGCACACATATAGGGCAGCACCATGCGACATACTGTATCTCTTGTGTTAGATATAATTTTATTCCTTTTCCTAACAATGATGCCAAGAAAATCACTTTTAAAATTTGAAATTGATTATCTTGAGCCTAAGTCATAATTAAAATGCAAAGCAATTCAAAAGACACTGATCAGCAAATTGAGCCATAAATGATCAGTTTGTTAAACATGTAGGGGAAAAAGTGAAGGCTTTAAATAAGCCCCTTCTTTCAAGATTAATAATGTGTCATCTGTCTGGCATTATATAAATAGCAATTATCATTACCATTATGTTTATGATTCTGTTATTTTATACATCAATGTCAGTCATCCCTTCTTCTATATTTAGTCTCCTGATTTGTGTTTTAAGAAAAGAGAATCCATTTTATTAGGAATCAGCATCGATTGCTGTATAATTATGAAAAGATGTGACCAGAGTCAAAATATTTGGGTTCAAGTTCCAGGTCTTTTGCTAACTTGCTGTGTGACCTTGGGCAGATCCTTTCCTTTGAACCTGTTTCCCAGTTGTAGAATAGTAATAATGTTTGTCTCATAGAAAATGAATTCTTTTTTTTTTTTAAACCCTCACCTTCTGTCTTGGAGTCAATACTATGTATTGGCTCCAAGGCAGAAGAGTGGTAATGACATGGACACTGTACCTCCAGAAACCCAGGCTTACTATTATCAGGGAAACTCCCTCCCTCCCTTGAATCCTCCTGACTCTGAACCTAGAAACACCCAATGATCCCCCCCTCCAGGGTCCTGAGATGTTTATCCTCTTTGATGGTCCTCTAGATTTAAGATGGACAAAGAGATGAATCTTTATGCCTCCAGACAGACCCCAGTCTGGTGACCACCTCACCCCACCAAATGCCTGAGGGAGGAATACTCTCCTTTGTAAAAAGTATAAAATTCCCAGAACTGATGTCCGGAGGACAGCCTTTCCATTCATGCTGTCCTCCCAGGAACTACTCCCCATCTTGCTGTCCCACCTTGCTATCCTCCTGGCCATTCTTAACATTACTCTCTAAATTAATAAAATTCTCTTTTTGTTTTTAAACTAAGTTTTGGAGTCTTGCATTCTTGCAAAAGGTATCCTTTCCCGAACCCCAAGGGTGCACATTTGAACCCCATAACAGTAAGGCTAGGCAATGGGGGTCAAGTGACTTGCCCAGGGTCACACAGCTGGGAAGTGTCTGAGGCCGATTTTGAACCTAGAACCTCCCATCTCTAGGCCTGGCTCTCAATCCACTGAGCACCCAGCTGCCCCCAGAAAATGAATTCTTAAACAAATAAGAAATAAAGACAATTATAAAGAGAAAATATAATTTGTATTACATGGAATTGGAAAGCTTCTGCACAAACAAAATAAATGTACTGAAGAGAATTCTTTATGTGGGAAAAATATATTTTATATCATAGCTCTGAAAAAAATTGGCATCAAAGATATGTAGACAACTAAAAATATGTAAAACCAAAATATCAAATACAGAAGAAATCAAAGGATATTAACAGTCAATTTTCCCATATGCATAGCTACAGAATTAATCCTAGAAGAATAAATTGAATGTTCTCTTCAGAAAGGGAACAGAAAGGTGGAATATGACAATTTATAATGTACATGTTGGCTGCCTAGACAATATCTTTTGTGATGCAGGGAGGATGGGGAGAGGTTGAGATACTAGTAGATAGGATTAATTATGTAGATATGAAGAAAAGTAAGCTAAATATACAGGGGATTTAAGATTTCATTTGTGTATTATCTTCTTTTTCTTTGGATATAAAAATGCTTGTATCATTTAGTTTTGTAAAATTTGTAATAAAAAATAAATAATTTAAAAAACAAACAGTTCTCAAAAGAAATGCAAATGATTTAACAACTATATGAGAAAACATGCTAACTTACTAACAAGAGAATACAAATCAAAACAAGCCTGAAATTTACTTCAATCCAAATTGTCAAAAGATAGAAATAATCAAAGCAGGAGGAGCTATAGAAAGATAGGCACACTAGATGTATTGTTGGTGAAGATCTGAATTAGTAGATCTATTCTGGAGAGTAATTTGGGATTATAGAAATAAAGTGTCAAAAATATCCATATGCTTTGATTCAGAAATTATACTGCTATGTCTATGCCTTAAGGAAGTGTAAGGAAAAGACAGGCTCTCTATGTGCCATTTTTATGGTAGCAATTAATTTGAATCAAGGTTGATTCTGGTCATTTAAGGAAAAGCTAAACAATGGGAATAATAATAAAAAAAACTACAAGACAATACAAAATAAATGTTGAGAAATACAAAGAACAAATTTGACCCCCAAAGAAAAGAGACGAAAATATCCTCCAATTGCTTTAGAAAGGTGGTGAGTCTATGGATATGGAATATTCAGTATGAAGGTTTTCTGATAGCTTAACTGATTTTGCAGATATTCTCTTCCACTTTAAAAAAAAAAAATCTTTGTTATAAAGGATGACCTTTTGGGAAGGAGGATAGAAGAGAAAAGTGATGAAAAACAAACAATACCAATCAAAAATATTTTTAAACATGAAAGAAAATATTCTGCTTATCTCTCCGGGTTGTTGGGCATAAAGTGTTTGGTAAATGGTAATGCTTATGTAAAGGTGAGCTGTTCTTGGCTTTTATTTTTGTCACTAAAACTAACTAAAGACTCAGTGCGCTATCCCAATCTAGGCAGCTAGGTGGCGCAGTAGATAGGGATAATAATACAGTACTTTGCAAAACTGAAAGCATTATCTAAATGCTGGTGACTATTAGAATTGCTGTACTAAATGCTTTCTCAGACTCTATCTCACCCCGAAGGTAGGGAATGAATGACTGAAGATATCGGATTACCCCAAACCCAACCAGGAGCAAGCTCAGTTGGTGCAATTCAGATTAAGCGGTTTGGGAGGCTGAAGATGAAGTCATGGCTTCACTGCTTGGTTTCACTGCACTCCTACCTGCTGTGTTTATGGGTTTAGTAACGTCTTTTCTTTTTGTTATTCAGTCATGTCTGACTCTTCATGACCCCATTTAGAGTTTTCTTGGCAAAGATCCTAAAGAGATTTATGATTTCATTTTCTGCCTCATTTTACAGATGAGGAAACTGAGGCATGCAGGGTTATGTGTCTTGCCTAGAGTCACATGGCTATTAAGTGTCTGAGACCAGATTTGAACTCGGGAAGGTGAGTCTTCTCGACTCCAGCTCTATCCACTGTGCCACCTGGCTGTCCTTTGCTGAATAATTATGAAAGGCAAATACCTATGAACATCTAGGATAAAAAGGCAAAAGACACCAGCCTGCTATCCTAGATGCCCATTGTGTTATTACATACTGACTAATCTCTGCCCTACAAGTACTCCTCCAACTCACATGATAGTATCCACAGCTTCTCATCTAAAACGTTCAATCCCCTTTAATCTGCCAGCATCAATGCAATTTTCTTCTCATCACTAAGTAGTAACCTAACTTTTCTTACTTTCATTTTTTTGCTTTCAAAAATGAAGAAACTATCACATAGTTACAAGACTCTGCTACTTAAATCCTATGTTTCTATGATTCTTTCTTCAATGAATTAATCAACAAGGTTTTATGTGTCAAGCCTTGGATTGAGCACCAGGGTCATAAATACCAATGTATCCTCTCCCATTTAGCCCCATAGTTGTTGTAGAGTAAGTTGAAGGTTGACCAGGACCACAAGGGAAGGATACCCAGAAAAGGAATTTTTTTAAAGTTATATTAGGAAAAAGAACAAGATCAAAATGAGGATACATTGCTGGTTGGAGTGGATAAGACAATGATAACTGATAATGGTTAGAACACAGAATTATCCAAAGCCCATTTTTCTTCTTTTCTCTGTTGAGAATACTCCTTGAATGAGAAAAGATAAAAAATAATAATAATACCTAACTGGGTTGGGAGGGTTTGAAGCCCAAGAAAAATAGAGGAAATAGTAAGAGATCAGAGCTACCATTACTGAAGTTCAAGTGACTAAACCCAAATGAATGATATCCCAAGATGCTAAAGAATGAGCACATAGGATCACTGAAGCCCTTTAATAATCTTTGAAAGATTGCAGAAAACAGGAGCCATGAATGGGCTGGAGAAGTAGAATGATGATATCCCAGAGTTCAAAAAAGGAAACAGACTTTGTAGACCAGTGATCTTGGCTGTGATACCTGGCAAAATTCTAAAATTCCCTATTGGAGAGATATGTTAGTGAACACCCAGAAAGGAAAACAAATCAAGAACTGGTCATACTAGATTAACCTCATTTCCTTTTTTTTTCCTTTTGGTTGAGTAACTATGAGTCAGCTTAGGTACCAGATAAGCAATGGGAAAAGTCTCAAGTACTATCATTGTGGAAAGAATGGCTCAAACCAAAGAATAGTCATTAATGGTTTGATAACAACTCTAAGTTGTAAAAGACCCTCTTTTAGGATTGATCTAGATAAGGATCTATCCTTAGTTTGGTGCTGTAAACCCCTTTTATCAGTGACTTAGATAATGTCATAGATTATCTTCAACAAACTTGCTGGTAATTAGAATTGCTATCATATTGAATCAAACACAATCTTGACAAGCTAGCTTATTAGCCTGAATCTAAAAAGATAAAATCTAATTGTGTCTTTTCAGTCATGCCCAACTCTATGACCCCATTCAGGGTTTTCTTGACATAGATACTAGAATAGTTTGCAGAGATTTTTTTTTTTCTCCAGCTCACTTTACAGATAAAGAAACTGAGGCAATTAGGGCAAAGTGACTTGCCCAGAGCAACACAGCTAGTAAGTATGCAAGGCCAAATTTGAGCATAGGATGATGAGTCTTCAAAGCATCCTTCAGACTTGGCATCATACGCACTGGGCCACCCAGATACCTCTCAAAAAAAAAAAAAGGAAGAAAAGTTCAAAAGAGTTAAGTGTCTTTACATCTTTATGAAAGAGTCTTACATTTGGGTACAAAACCAAGTCTGAATATAAGATGTGGAGGAGGAGGCCTGGCTAGACAACAATTCATCTATAAAGGATATGGAGATGCTATGAATTCAAATTTAAGGCCAGGAGTTATATATGGCAGCTACGAAAAATAATGTTCTTAGAGAGCATACAAAAAGCTTAGTGACCATGATAGGGACTCATCTAATTGTCCCCTCACATGGTCAGATGACATTTGGAGCCTTGGGCTTAGTTTGGGGTGTGATTTTTTTTTAGAGAAAATCCAGTTTGTTCTTAGTTAAATTAAATTAAAACTAAATAAAATAAAAAAGAGAGAACATTTAGAAGAGGGTCAATTGAAATTAGGGATGTTTAGATTAGAGAAGACTTGGAGGAGAAATAGATAGATTAAACATTTATCAAGTGCTTACAATGCATCACTCTCTTTGTCAGACACTGGACATATATATATATATATATATATACATATACATATACATATATGTATGTATGTATGTATATACCAGCAAGTTGGGGCAGCTAGGTGACTCAGTGGATAGAGCACCAGGCACAGAATGAGAAGGACCTAAGTTCAAATTCAGCCTCACCTTACTAGCTATGTGATTCTGGGTAAACCACTTAACCCTGTTAAGCCTCAGTTTCTTCATCTGTAAAATGAGCTGGAGAAGGAAATGCCACATGATACCAGGATCTTTGCTAAGAAAACCCTAAATGGGGTCACAAAGATTTGGACACAACTAAATGACTAAGCAATAAAACATAAGCAAGATGGTCTCTGCTCTTGTTACTTATAGCCTAATCCAGAAAGATAATACTTAAAGGGGAAGTGAGAAATGGGAGAGGTCTCCTCACTGGCATGGGACCTAGACCCCAGAAAGATAAAGGTAAGACCAAACTGCTTGAACTTAGGGATACATGAATAGAGTCCAGTTTACTGGTGGGAAGGTGATGGCTGGAGGAGAGGTAGTATGACTGGCCTGAGTCAGGATAATTGACATTGTAACTATCTTCAGATATTTGAAAGGCTGTTTTGTAAAAAAGGCTTGTTCTACTTGGCCTCAGAAGACAAAAATGGAGTAATGGGTCGAAGCTACAGAGAGGAAGATTTAACACAGATATAAAGACATATAAAACTTACAAATAGAGCTACTTAAATGTGGCAGCTAGGTGGCTCAATGAACTCAACATCACAAGTTCAAATCTGGCTTCAGACACTAGCTATGTAACCCTGAGCAAGTCACTTCACCTTGTTTTCCTCAATTTCCTCATCTGTAAGGTAGGCTGGAGAAGGAAATGGCAAGCAATCCAGTATTTTTGCTCAGAAAATCCCAAGTGGCATTATGAAGAATTGGCTAGGACTGAATAACAAACAGTAACAAAAATGGAATGAATTGCCTCAGGAAAGAAATCCTGCCCCACATGCAAAAGCTGCTTGATCATTGATCTGGCATGTTTTGTTCAAATCCAGCTTGGTTAACATGGACTTTGAAGTTCCTTCCAACCAAGAAATTCTTTGATGCTATGAAACTCACAGAGGGAACATAAGTGTAGAAAGAAACATTTTAGATCTGTAGTCAAAAGGACTTAGGTTTTCATTCTGCTTCTGTAATGTGGTATAATGGATACATGGACATCCTGGATTTGGAATCAGGAAGACCTGGGTTCAAATTCTGATTCAAACATAACTACATTTTTGAATCTCAGTTTGTCATCTATAAAATGGAGATAATAGCATTGTCTTACACGGTTGTGAGAATTAAATGTGATAATGTATATAATTTTGTTGAGTCATTTCAGTTGTGTTGGACTCTTCATGAAGCCATTTTAGAGTTTTCTTGGCAAAGGGTCACAAAGCTAGTAAGTGTCTGAGGCTGGATCTGAATTCCTATAGATAAGCCTTCCTGATTCTAAGCATGGTTCTCCATTCACTTTACCACCTACCTGCCCCAATGTACAAACATACCTTGTCAGTTATTATTATTACTAATCATCCTCAATATTTTCTAATATATAGTCTGAGTCTAATCACTCCATCTGTGGGCCTCAGTTTCTTTCTCAGTCTAGACAGCACAGAATTGTACATCAAGAATAACAAGCTTGCAGGTTTTTCCAAGGAGATTTGGTAGAGAAAAGAAGGCAAAGGATAAGGACCCATCTGATGGTGTTCCCCTGCCCCTATTACTTCTTGGGCCATTTCCTTTGGAGAGGACACTGATAGTTGCAGTGACCTTTCTCTTGGAGAAAGCCCAACTGACTTTGTTCAAAGATGGAGATACAGGATGGTCACGAGAGCCTGGCGCTGCCCATTTGCTCAAACCATGCTACTTCTCTGCAATAGCAATTCTCAGGGTACTTAAATTTCCTGATTTGCATCAATAGAAGATCTGACTTCTAGTACTTCATATTTATCTCTTGGGGGAGAGGGAACCCCCTTTTACTAAGCTTCTGCCTTGGATTGACTGATAAACCACATTTCTGGGACAATTCCAGGCTGGAAGATGAGAGGGAAAGAAGGATACTGGCCCTGTGAAAAAGTTTCTTGGAAGGAGTTGGGAGGGATCTAATGTAATGTAATGCACCCTCTGTGATGTCTCTGTGATATGCTGACTAATACTTCTGCTTTGATTTTTGTGTGTTGGGGGAGGGGGTTAAGTGGCCTGGGAACTGGGATATTTTTTCCATATAGAAGCTCTTAGTGAGAAATTCCCTCTACCAATGCAGATCAGTATCTCATCTGTAACTCAGTGTGATTTATTCTGATTAAACACTGATTATAATATGTCCTAGAGTTAGAGGTGAATCAATGAAGCACACAACTGGGAATGAGAAGGGGAGAGAGGCTTACATAAAATGGGGGCTGAGCTGTGATCTACTTGGGTAAAGCCACACATCAAATCCTTAGATCAAGGGTTCTTGACCTTTTTCTGTCTTTGGAAATCTATTGGACCCCTTCTCAGAGTAACATTTTAAATGTATGGAGTAAAAAAAAAAAATAGGATGACAAAGGAAAAAATTGAAATAAAAATGTAAAATTTCTCCTCATTCAAGCAGACCCTAGATGAAGAACCTTTGCTTTAAATTAGGGAGATAAATATTAGCATTCATGAAAGTACAGCTAATGAGAGGTAGTCAGCTCTCTGAGAGTTAGAGAAGCCTTAAGAATGACCTCCACTTAGCTCTCACTCTAAAGCAGAATGCTGCCCCTTACACTGACATGTGAGCTATTATTTGATGATCTCTTGGGTGCTTCCTCCAGAAAAAAGATCAGGCACATGAACCAGGGGTGTGCTAAGAAATATTTAAGAACTGACTCTCAAAAAGAAACGTATATGACACATTTTATAGTTTAATCTGCATTAACATTTTTTCCATCATTTTCTTAGCAATCAGCTAACTTTCTGGACAAACAAAACAAATCATGCTTTGATTTCTAGCATTTGGAGGTTTCTGAGATGGAAATGCTCACACTGAAAATTTAACAATTGAGTCCCGAAAACCAATATGAGCTGATTTCAGTACACCTGTGGCTGCTGACCCAGTATTCTTACCACAACATGAAACAGCCCTTGCCAATTTTCCCCTCTGCCCCTTGGAGAATGGGGGATTTGTCTGGCCCTTCAAGCCTAGGAAAAAGAAAATTCCCTCCCCTAACTTAGTGCAGACACTGTAGGACTGACCAAACAGAAACAAAGCCCCCCAAACTACAATCCTTCGCTTTATTATATAAGTAAGGAAAGAAATAACAAAGAATACCCTCTAAATGTCAGGGAATTGGAAAGATGTCTTAACCAGAGTAAACAAAGATAGGCATGTTTCTTTGAAAAGAAGTGAGTTGGAAATGTTCAGACTGGGGCTGGATGATTTAAAAAAAAAAGGCAGCACAGTATTATGGAAAGAATACTAACTTTAGAGACATTTATAAAACGTGAGTTTAAATTCTAATTCTGATACTTACTAAATGCTATTCTGATCATGTCCCTCCAAGTCTCTGTTTCTCTATTTATAAAATGGGAATAATACTTGTATGACCTCCCTCACAAGGCTATTGTGAGAAAAGTTGCCTCATAACTCAGATTACGGCAAAACCATTGGATCTAGAGCAGGAAAGGGCTTTAATAAGATGAGAGAGTTGCACTAGTTCTGTAAAGTTGTCACAGAGAAAAATCTCTGCTCTACATCTCTGACAGTTGGCAAGTTACTTGTCTCTGAGAATGTTTCCTCATGTATAAAGCTTAGGTTTTAGACTCTCAAAGATCCTTTCTAGCTCCAATGATCTATAAAACCTTAAGATTAATAATCTTCCACATGTGTTGGTTTGGGATAGAGTCAGAGGTATACTGGAGTCAGTCCAGAAAGGCTCTAAGAGAGATGATTGTTAAATTTTCAATGGCGAGCATTTATACCTCAGAATTAAGAAAACTACAAATCAGGGCTTGGTTTGTTGTTTTGTGATTTGTCTGGACTCAAGAATGTGATGGACAAAATATTAATGATGCAGATGAAGGTAAAGTGCATGTCCTGCAATTTTAAGAACTTGTTAAATTTTACTAACACTTTCCAGAGTAGAGGCCTTTTGGTGATTAGTCCATGAAGAGCAGGTATGGGATTGGACTTGTATGAGCTCATTCTTTATCCCCCTACTTGTGTTTCTTTCACCATAAAGCTCCTGGGAGTGCTTTTTAGTACTTCTCCCAATGCCAGTCCATGAAACTGTGTAAGGTGCTAAGTCCAGGAACAGGTTTCTGGGTTTAAGAGGTCAGCAATTCCACTGTGTTTATACATCAGGCCTCTTCCAGAGGTATGCAGTATTCTTTCCTTTGAAGTGGGAACGATAGCCAGTCTCTCCTGAACACTTTGGGGTCACCATTTTAAGAGTATAAAGTGACTACCTTGTCTATGTAAGGTAATGGTAACCTTTCTCAGCCAGGTAAGTGATTTCAGGAGGAATCTAGCACATAGTAGGCACTCTCTAAATGAATGAATCTCTTCAAACCTTTCACCGATGGAAAAATCCTTTGGGCTTGGAAGCATACTTAAGCCAGTTTTCAGCTGATATCCAAGTTAACAATAATAATTGCCTTCATTAATAGTATGAGTGACATCAATTGAGAGAATAATGAATATTTCAGATTTCAAAGGATAAGGTGGTCACTTTGTTTTATGATTCTGTAGTTCCAACACTAGCAGGACTGGGGCTGCCCCTAATGGTGCAGAAGAAGCCATAAATTCTTCCTAGGCTAACTTTATACTGATAAGTCTTTGTTGTGGAGATCCAACAGAAATAATCTTTCCAAAGAAAGCTTTCTACATCCAGAGGAAGAACTGTGGGAGTAGAAACACAGAAGAAAAACATATGATCGATCATGTGGTTCGAGGGGGATATGATTCAGGTTTTTGGTGTTAAAAGATCATTCGATTACAAATATGGATAATATGGAAGTAGGTTTGAACAATGATACATGTAAAACCCAATGGAACTGCTTGTCAGCTCCAGAAGGGGGAAGGAAGAAGAGGGGGAAAAATTATGAATCATGCAACTGTGGGAAAATATTCCAAATAAATTAATTAAAAAAAAAAGAAATAGTCTTTCAATTTTGAATACCAAATGATTATATTTGACTTAAATTTATGGGCTTGTTTTCTTTGTGAAACTTAAAGGGGTTTAACTTGTTATGTCACTTCCAGAGTTTGTAGACTTTTTTTAATCCTGAGAATTAGCTAGGTAGTTGACTTATAATGACACCTCCTCATGCTCATGCTGTGTTCTGTTAAGGTTGGTATTATAATCCCCATTTTACAGATGAAAAGACTGAGGCTCAGAAGGGGACCAACTCACCCCTCAAAACATAAATAGTTGGCTCCTTGGTTAGGATTAGAGTTTATGTTCTTCCAGTAGTGATCATCTGGGTAGCTAGGTGAAATAATGGATAGAGTATTGAATTTGAAGTCAGGAAGATTCAATTTACTGAGTTTAAATCTGACTTCATACACTTTGTAGCTGTAGCTGTAGCTGTCTAACAGACAGCTGTAGCTGTCTAACCCTGAACAAGTCACCTAACCTGTTAAGCTTCAGTTTCCTTATCTATAAAATGAGCTACCAAAGGAATGGCAAACTACTCTGGTATCTTTGCCAAGACAACCCCAAATGAAGTTACAAAGAGTCAGACATGACTGAAATAACTGAATAACAAAAAAATGGTGACCATTCATGAAATACAGTGACCAGAAGTACTCCTCTGGCCTCAAAAATAAGGATTCTGGGGATTTCACAGAATCACAGAATTTTAGAGTTAGAAGGCACTTCAAATGCCTCACAAATAGATAACCTCAGTGTGCCAACTCTAGTTGTTTAGCTCATTTCCTCTACAAAATCTAGCATTACCCCATGGGGAATAAATGGAATCTCAATAAAAATAATTATCATGGGGTTATAGTTTTAAAGGAATTCAGAGGCTGTCTAGACCATCTAGTCCCAATTCATAAGCTTTATTGATAAAGATGATGACAATGATTCCCATTCTTACAACAATAATATCGGCTGCAATGCTGATGAATCTCTTTTTTCTCAGTACTTTATGAAAATACATAGAAAAACATGGAGAGATCATGATTGCATAGGGTGGAGGATGCGCCCATACCAGTGGAATCTTATTCTTGTAGTCTCTAAGTAATAATAACATAACCCTGTTGGGTGTCACTATGGAAATATCTTTCCTGTTCTTTCTTTCCAGCTGGTTAAGGTTGAGCTGAATCTTCCCTTAATCTTGATTATTTCTTTGGTAGGTGATTTAAAGTTTGATCTTTTATTTAGCTATTGTCTTCTCCTCCATGCCTCTTTCTGAAAGTATACTGAAGTCAGTTTCTCAGGTTGTATAGTCTTTTTTTAAAAAACCCTTACCTTCCATCTTGGAATCAATACTGGGTATTGGTTCCCAGGCAGAAGAGTGGTAAGGGCTAGGTAATGGGGGTTTAAGTGACTTGCCCAGGGTCACACAGCTAGGAAGTGTCTGAGGCCAGATTTGAACCCAGGATTCCCCCCACCCCACCCCCATCTCTGGGCCTGTCTCTCAAGCCACTGAGATACCCAGCTGTCCCCTTTTAGTCTTTAAAAACTCCTGCATCCCTTCTATCTCAAAGATCACAGCATTCTAAACCTTTGTTGGGGTACTCAGGAAAGGCTTATCCCTCTGTACTCATCAATACTCCCAAAAGAAAATTAAAAAAAAACAATAATGAAATGATCATGAATAACCCTACTTTTTGGCAAGGAAAATGAGCCTCCTTGGAGGAAATAGCTACCTCATTATATTATAGCATGAGTTCTCAAGGAGTCATGACTCCTTGAGAACTCTTGGATTGAGTTAGATGAAGTCAGAAACTGTCCCTTCTTGTAGTATAAAAATACTGCTACCCATATGGTTCCTGCCTTCCCAGGGCTCTTAACTCATACACAAAGAACAAATAAATCCTGGACGGTGTAATCAACACTCACTATGGATAAGCACCGCCAACATGAGCTAGATGGGGAAAGAGAGATGGCCTGGGGATTGTTATGAGAGAGTTCTGGTGAATCTTCCTAAAGTTGAAGCTGGAAAATAATCAGTAGCATTTAGGTAAGATGAGAAGAAAGGGGGGGCATTTTGGATGAAAGAACAATGTGAATGAAGGTACAATGGAGGAGTGAACTGGGCAAGGCTAAAGGATTGTGAGGAAATGGATTTGGCTAGAGGAGAGCAGCTGCTTGATATGAAGCTCAAATGGTGGGTTGAAGCTTAGTTGTAAAAAATCTTTTCATTCCTAGATTGAGGGCTTGTCATTTTATGCCATAGGTGAAGGACTTTGAACATCAGAATTCTGTAGGAACCCAGATCTAGGAGAGACCTCAGAAGCCATTGAGTCCAATCTCCTTCATGTTTACAAATAAACTCCAGAGTAGTTAAGTGCTTTTTCTAATGTCACACCACTATGTAACAGAGGTAAGAGCTTTAATCAACCTTTTCTACTGAAAGAGGGGAGAGGAAGTGCAAGAACATTTAAATGCCTACTATGTGCCAGTCCTTGTGCTAAGTGCTTTATAAATATTATCTTCTGAGGTAGAACTATTTCCACTATACTGTTGAGCTGTGCATTAGTAAATGCCTCTGGAAGTCTGTGTTTACTGGCAAGAAAGTCTCTTTAGGAGGATTTTGCAACAGGCAAGATGAAACAGAATGGTTTCAGAAAAACATGGGAAGACATATATGAATTCAAGTAGAGTCAAATGAGCAGAACTGGAAGAGCATTATGGTACACACAGTGACAGCAATATTAAAAGGATGATCAACTGTGAAAGACTGAGCTATGTCCAAGACAGTGCCAAAGGACCCCTGATGAAAAATGTTATCCACCTACAGAGAGAGACATCATGAACTTAGAAGGGAGACTGAAGCATTCTTTTGGAACTTTCTTTATTTTTATTGTTTTATTTTGTTTGTATTTTATTTTGTAACATGGCTAACATGGAAATATGCTTTGCATGACTTCACATATATAATAGAAATCAAATTATTTCCTTTCTCAAGGAGGGAGGAGGGAAGGAGAGAATTTGGAACTTAAAGTTATTTTTAAAATGATTGTTAAACATTTTTTACATGTAACTAGAAAATATTTAATGAAATAAAAATAACTTGAAAAATAGGAGGTGATAAGGGCCTGAACTAGGGTGTGTGGAAAAGTAGATAAGAGGCATCTTAAAGAAAAGTGCGACTGATTTTAATAACAGAGCAGATAGAGGAAAGGAAGGAAAAGAAATAAGCAAATTCGCGGAGGCCTCAAAGATCGTAGCATATTAATACTGAAATAATTGTAGGAGCAGCTAAATTGTGCATTAGACAGACAGTCTGCGAGTAAGGAGAACCTGAGTTCAAATCCAATTTCAGATACTTCCTAGTTGTGTGAACTTCAGCAAGTCACTTAACCCAAATCACCTAGTTCTTGCCATTCTTCAGCCTTAGAATTGATCATATTGATGATAAGTCAAAAGGTAAGAGAAAGAAAGAAAGAAAGAAAGAAAGAAAGAAAGAAAGAAAGAAAGAAAGAAAGAAAGAAAGAAAGAAAGAAAGAAAGAAAGAAAGAAAGAAAGAAAGAAAGAAAGAAAGAAAGAAAGAAAGAAAGAAAGAAAGAAAGAAAGAAAGAAAGAAAGAAAGAAAGAAAGAAAGAAAGAAAGAAAGAAAGAAAGAAAGAAAGAAAGAAAGAAAGAAAGAAAGAAAGAAAGAAAGAAAGAAAGAAAGAAAGAAAGAAAGAAAGAAAGAAAGAAAGAAAGAAAGAAAGGAAGGAAGGAAGGAAGGAAGGAAGGAAGGAAGGAAGGAAGAAAGGAAGAAAGAAAGAAAGAAAGAAAGAAAGAAAGAAAGAAAGAAAGAAAGAAAGAAAGAAAGAAAGAAAGAAAGAAAGAAAGAAAGAAAGAAAGAAAGAAAGAAAGAAAGAAAAAAGGAAAGAAGGAAAGAAGGAAAGAAGGAAAGAACAGAAGATAGGAAGAAGGAAGGAAGGAAAAAGGAAGGAAGGGAAAAAGGAAGGAAGGAAGAAAGAAAGAAGGAAAGAGAAAGAGAAAGAAAGCAAAAGAAGGAAGGAAGGAACAAAAAGAAATAGTAGCAGCTTAGCAAACTTTAAAGCACTATATAAATGCTAATTATTGTTACTATTATTATTACATTGTAATTCTTCCTCAGAGAAGCTAATATATTGCTTCATAAATATTAGCAGATTTTTTTCCTCCAAAGACAAGCACCTGCTGTCTTATTGGTATGTAAAATGATGGGTACTTCATAGATGATGAAAAATGACTTTATTCACAGTAGCTCACCATGGAATAGACAAGTTCCTGACCTGCATTCTCAGGCTGTCCAGGAACCATATTCAAGTCAGCAGTCAGTGTGATAATGAAAAAGAGCACTAGAATTGGAGTAACAAGACCTGAGTTCAAATTCGAGTCTTTCAACTTAGTAACTTTTGTTACTTTAGGCAAGTGTCTGGGTCTAAACTTTGTCGTTTGTAAAATGAGGTGAAGTATATAATTCCTACAATCCCCATAAGCCCTTAGTCTCATGGTCTTTTAACCTCCTATTCCAAGATAAGAATAGTGAAAATGTGAAATAGATAAAAGAAAAGATGTTAACTTAATATCACTGATTCTTAAAGATGTTTAAAACAATCAGAAGGAAAAAATATGTATTAAGTGCCTTCTATTTGCCAGGCACTTCGCTAAGTGATCTTACAAATATTATTTCATTTGGTCCTCACAATAACCCAGTAAGAGAGATTCTACTATTCCTCTTATTTTGCAAATGAGGAAACTGAGCCAGTCAGAGGTTAAGTGACTTGTCAATGGTTATATAGCTACTAAGTGTCTGAGACCAGAATTGAACTCATCTCTTCCTGATTCCAGGCCCAGTACTCTATCCACTGTACCACCTAGCTAACTCTAATAATCTAAAAGAAGAACTGGAAAGAAGCCAGAAAGCCCATCAGAGTGAATATTCAATCTGATTGTCTGAGAGGGAGACCAGCCAGCCAAAAGCAGCACCAGTTTACATGCTCATGTGTAAAACATTATGGTGGAAGGTGAGATAAGATTATGAACATTATTTCACAAAACACTAAAAAACAGTCAAGGAGAGAACAAGCACATGAAGTTTGGTGTGAGATCTAGCTGTATCACATCATTCAGAAATTATGTGTGCATAAAATTGGAAGAGAACAATAAATATCAAATGAAACGGTTTTGCTGGCATTTTTTATTATCAATTTATTATCAGATATGATGATAGAACCATCACTTTTTGGACTCTACCACTTCTTTACCCAATATACTATTTAAGGAAGTAGGAGGGCAGTTAAGATGGTGGCTGGGAAAGGCAACTTGGCCACACCAGGTATATACATAGGAAGTATGTGACCAAGGAAAAATAAGTTTAAAGACACTTGGGGTATTGACTTCCAAGATATTGCAAAGAAAATAAATTTCCACCAAAATGAGATCTTAGAGATGATGCTTTTATCTTCCCATCCTCATCTACATAAGGTAATCAAAAACCACCAATTACTGGTTTTCATGTGTCTTCTTATCTCTATAAACTGTGAGAATGATCTGTGTTTTCACGAGGCATATCCTTGATGAACATATGAGAAAGGGACAAGAAGTCTTTGACCAAACAATTTTTATAGCAGATAGTAATCATTATACCACTAACTGAAAAGTGTAGGAAATAAAAGATCTCACTGTATATTTATTGATTAGAAAATTTTACCTAATGACTATGTTCCATATCAAGACTGATGTGGAAAAGGGTACTGTGATGCATTATTATTATTACTGAAGATGAGGATGAAGAGTATGATCATAAGCCAAACAAATGAATCAAGAATGGTGGGTTTTTAGGTATTGATGGGTATGAGAAAAGAACCTTTCTAGAGACTGTTGGTGGTAATGTTCTATTATGGTGGTTCTCAAAATGTGGTACTCTGACCCTTGGTCAATCCCTGAAATGATTTCAGAAATCTTCAAGGTCAAAACTATAACATTATTAAGCTGTTACTTACCTATTAAAATATTTTTTTTTACTTTTTCCAAATAAAAAAAAAGACTTATTAAAAGAAAATGTGATCTTGAATATTCTCCTTCAAAGTGTCTCCCATGAAAAAATTAAAATGCCAGAAAATGACAAATGGGCCTACAAAAACAATTTTGTTCAATAATCTGCAAAGTCCAGGTGTAAGACAGGTTAGTAGATGCTAACCTCCAGTGTTCACTAGCCTTATGGGCAGAGTCTAAACAGAAGAAAGGATTCCAATAGCAATGTTCTCCAGATGTTTTCATTTGCATATGAAAATATATTCACTGCATTGAGCTCCAGAACACTATGCTGTTTCCTCTGCAAAGTGCATAGCTATGTAAAGGATATTAATTAATCTGATCTGGACTGGAAAAATCAGGTGAACTAAAAATGATGATGACCCAGTCCATGAAATGCAGCTGAAAGGGCATCACCAACTCAGTATATATGTATATATTTATGGATGCCTAGGCACACATAGGGCAAGAGCTGGTATCTGTATCACTTCAGGAAATACATGTAACATACATTTATTTTTATCCACATGTGTGTATATGAGAAAGGTTTTTCTGGCTTTCCATCTTTGCTTCTTTTAATAGCTGAAGGGGGCCCATAAACACATATCTTAGCAAGGTGCTACAAACAGGTTAAGAGCTAGGCCAATACTTGAGTAAGAGGAAGAGATTAAATGAATCTTATCTGGGAAAATATCCAGTGCTTTGAATGATCCCAAACTACTCACTGCTGAAAAAACTCAGCTCCATCTCTTACATACCAATATTCTCCCAATGATATTATGTGGCTAAAAATCATGACGCCTTTCATGACCTAAGAAGAGTTAATATTATAAGAAGCCAAAGGGTAATAGAAAGATGAATTGTGGGAATAAATTAGAAGGATCAGGTTATAAATGAGGTGGATTGTATGTAAGAATATTTAAAGGAAAAAATATTTAAAGGACATTATCAAGGATATGTACAGACTGAAGAGAAGATGCTCTGGACACATAACACGAACTAGACAACAAAATAGATGACCTCAATGGAACGTTTCTACCCTCCGGATATTAAAAGAACAAAGGAAATGGTACAGAACTTTTGTGTGGACCCTCTAATGAGGATTTATAGAAAAACCTGTGCAAAACCCCCTAAGATCAAAAGGTAACATTTGAAATATTCATCAATAGAGAAAATAGCCCACCATGTAATTGTGGATTGATCAATGTGACAAAGTTATCTGTGATGCTGATTAAAGCAATGTCCACTTGCAACTTCAGAAGACTGATGGTGATGTATTACCTTCTACCTATCAGCCAAGAGATAATGGATTATAAGTACAGAATGAGGCACACATTTTCAGATATGTCCAATGTGTTAATTTGTTTTGTTTGAGTGCACTTAATTATTCTATTGAGGTGGGGGGGGGGAGGATAAAGGATAATCAAAGGCATATGAGAATGATATAAAAATATAATCCCAATAAAACACTTTTACAAAACCTAATCTCTTAACTCCACCGACTCCATGAAGACAAGGGTCATCTGTTATCTGAACTTCATAGCTCATATACTGGGTACTTATTTACTTAATATTGGATAGGATTTGTTGATTTGCTGGATTTCAGCAAAGGAAAATACTCCTGGGTTTGTTGGGAGTGAGGAACACTAAGAGAAGCTTTGCTATAGAACACAAATAGAATATTCAGAGACTAAGCTTGACAGGCATAGCATTGCATTTTTTCCTGAGTTTTGGAGAATAATGAGCCATAGAACATCACTGTTATAAGGGAATTAAGAGATCATCTAAACCAACCTATTCATTTACACATAAGGAAACTGAGGCTTAGTTTAAATAGGTTACTTGACCAGATTAATTCTAGTACAATTCTATTTCCATGGCATTGGGATGACATTCTATGTACCAGTACTATGACTATGATTATGGCTAACAATAGCCTTAACTTGAGAACACATTCACTGTTCAAAGTTGAGACCCTTTCTCATTCTTGACTTTCCACTCTATAACTTCTCAATATTTGATTAGATGTTGTCATCAAATCAGATAATTGTGTGTGGCACAGTGTCTTATAAGAGCTTAATAAATGTTCCTTCCTTTCTCTCCCTATTCTTTCATTTTCCCTTCCTTCCATTCTTGGTCTATCCTGCTTCCTAAACTTTCACAGAGTTTCACTCCGTTGGATCTTATAGATTTTTTTGGACTTTGATAGTTCCTAAAGAAATTTGGAAGAGAGAATACCTAAAACCTAACCATCAATCTACCCTGTTTCTTGATTCACATTTTAGGCACAAGATGACCCTACTGATTTATCTTGGGAAGCCAGAACTAATATGTGATGATAGACTAAGGTCCCAAGCTCAGGATCCTCAGTTAGGAATTGATTTAGGCTTCACAAATAGATAACTCAGGAGTTTGAGCATGAGAATGTTTCTCCTCATTTGCTATAGGACCCAAAGGTATTTTTGTCCCCTATAGAGCCATAATGGCAGAAATGTCCAGGTTCTTCAGCACCAGAGATCTTATACATCTCTCAGTCTAGCATAGACATGAAGAGGCTTGTCTAGGTGGTTCAATGGAGCCTGAGGGAGGAGCCAAATCTAAATTGTATAAACTAGAATGGGTTACAGAGAGTAACAGATAGTTGTGGATTCTGTTGTCCTGGAAACCATGGTCCAATCAAATCTATAAGCATCCTAAATTACACAGTGAGGATGATTTCCAGGTTATGTACTGTCTATGATCCAGGAACATGAAGACAAATCCTATCAGATGAGTAACAGAAAAGTATAGAATATTAAAGCTGAAAAGCATTTTAAAGACCATTTCTTCTTCTAACCAACGTGACAAGAACCCTGGGCTGGAAGCCAGGATGTTAGGATTCAAATCCTTTTCAGTCAGAAATTGACTATATGAATTTGGACACATCACTTCCACTTGGACTTGTTTCTTCATTTGTATCACATAAAGGTTAAAGCTGATGACATCTATAGTTCTTTCCAACTCTGAAAGTCTATGAATTAAAATTCTAGGGAATGGATTATTTTGGCCATGGCCCTTTTTACACTCTCCTTTGGACATCAAGCATAAAAGTGTCATTTACTATTCTTTAACTGTGCTGTGGGTGTAATTCTAAATGGTGCACTTCCTGAGGATATAGATCAGTCTTTCATCTGTCTCTCCCCACAGCACAGTTGAGCACAAGGCTAGGCACAGAGAAGCTTCTTTTTTAACTTGGCTTATTGTTTACATCATAGAATGGAGGAAAGCATAAAGGATTGTGACAGAAGAGCCTTTATGAGTTCATTTCTCAGAAGGATGT
This sequence comes from Monodelphis domestica, assembly GCF_027887165.1. Lineage (NCBI taxonomy): Eukaryota > Metazoa > Chordata > Mammalia > Didelphimorphia > Didelphidae > Monodelphis > Monodelphis domestica. Next base: position 140,973,403 of record NC_077233.1, on the reverse strand, counting down.
GAACCATCCTGTTCTGAATCAGACTATTTAATGAATGATAAGGCTAGGACTTAAGCCCACATCTCCAAGATTTTATTCTACTATTCTCCTACTTTGCCACATTGATTTCCCCAATATTCACTTGAATTAATTGGAAAAATGTGTTTTCCAACAGAAAAGTAGCATTTTTAAAAGGAAGGAACTGAAATTTAGAATGTTAATTCCTTATTTAAAGTTGCAACTTGAGTGTTGGCCCTAACATCATACATTTAGGAATGAAAGAGCTCTTAACAGTCATCTAGTCTATCTCATTTACCACTGAGGAAACTGAGTCCTGAGTGGTTAAGTGACAGCTAAGTTCACACAGGTAATAAATGGAGGAGCAGAGATTTAGACCCATGTCTTCTACTAAAGGAAAGCACATTTCTTAATGCCTCAAAATGAAACTGGGGAATGTATGAGTGGTAGTTGGGCAATGGGGTGAAAGCAGGACATCACTAAGTGATGGAAGGCAAGGAGACATCAAATGAAGGGAATGAGGAATCAGAGGAGGGAAGTGAAATTTATTTAGAACCTAAATTTTCACTATATAATGAATCCTGACCATGTCGATTTTGTCCACTACTCTTCCCAACCATTTTACTGGTATAGACATAGCTAAGGATAGATGTCATCAAAGCCCAGCCTGATCAGAAGCAGAGTGACCCAGAGTCCCATACAGTTTAAATTTGTGTTAGGAACCTTGAAAACCCTTGGTTATAACCCTTCAGAGGGAAACTTTATCCCAGGCAGGGGGAATGACTTGTTTCATCACCTGAAGTTAGAAAGCAAACCAAGGACTCCTGTCTCCCAGTCAGATATTCTTTACCTTGTGTCAGATGGAATCGATGTGTAAACAAATGATACAGGGCAACCCCACTGACCCAGAAATGACATTATTATTCAGGGAAAAGAGCACTGACTCTAATCCTACTTCTTATGTTTGCTTCCTGTAGGATATTAGAGGCCATTTAATTTCCCAGTTTCCTTCTCTGTAAAATGAATGATTTGTTTTTTGATAATGACCTCTATTGTTGTTCAATTCTTTCAATTTATTGTCTGATTTTTGGTGACTCCATTGGGGTTTTTTAGGCAAAGATCCTAGAGTGGTTTGTCATTTTCTTGTCCATTTTACAGATGAGGCAACAGAGGCAAACAGGTAATATAAGCTAGTAAGTGTTTGGGACTGACTTTGAACTCAGATTCCAGATTCCATGCCTACCTTTCTAATCACCATTCCACTTAGCTGCCCATTACCCTCTACACTGTCCCTTTAAAAGATCTTGCCCAACCATTTGTCAGCTTGATAATTCTGACCACATTATCAATTCATTTTCCTTCACCCCTCCACACATCTTGGAGAGACACGAGTAACTGCATAATCTGAACTTAACAGAAGATTCAATGTACTAAATTTGACCTTACCTTGTATTGATAAAAAGAAAATGAAATTGGGGAAATCATATTACCTGGGCAGAAGAAAGAATTTGGAAACAGGATCTAGATTCAAACCATTTACTACATGCTACCAATGTGTCTTTTGGGCAAGTCCTCTCCTCTCTCTAGTCCTTAGTTGATTCATCTTTCAAATGAAATTATTAGACTCAATAATTTTTAGTCTCCTCATCCATAAATTCTGCTTTCACATTCTGGACTTCTCCTTTCAGGCCCTCTTTTCTCTACAAAGTCATAAATAAAAATACCTAGTATGTGAGTCCTGGCCCTTTCTGCCACCCAATAGGATGGTATTTTAAAAGGTGGCAACTCTAGCCTCTAAAAGTAATGGAACTCTAGTGGAGGATGAGAGGGCTTGGGTGCCATTACACAGACAAATGGACTGACATGTAACCCTGAGACCTTTTCTCACTACAGTCATCAGCATCCCATACTGAGGACGGGCCATGGTTAGGAAAATAGTTCCTTGGTAGCTGCCTTGGAAATGTGTGTGTGTGTGTGTGGGGTATTTTGGGGGTGATAACCCATCTCTCTAGCCTGCCCCAAGAAGAGAGAGGACTCCGCACCTTTAGTAGCTCCAATTCCACATTATCCCGAACCAGGTCTGGAGGTTGTCTTCTCTCCCGACATTGTAGGTTGTCTGTGGCAATGCTGAAAGGTACTTCGAGGGCATCCAGAGCCCTTTCCATCCTCAGTTTGATACCATTCAGTAATTCTGTCTCGGCCAAGAGGTCCTCAATCTCCCTCTGAAGCTCTGACTTCCAAAAAAATATGTCCTGTAGTCTCTCCCCTACCTTCTTGCTGGAGTCTAACTGTGTGCGCCGGCACAGGGCCTCGGTCTCACACGTCAGCTGCTTGGACTCGTGCCTGTTGCGCTCTGCATGGTCCCGGTCAGCAAAGGCCTCGTGGTAGCGGGCATAGTTGTTTTGATACCACTCCTCGGAAAGGTACTTGGCTGTCCGGAAGCCAGCTGTGGCTGAGCCCGAGGAGCTGTAGGGCCCTGTGTTGCGTTCTATCTCATAGACCTTGTGGGGAAGGTCACAGATCTGGACGGTCTGCGGGGAAGGCTCCTGGGTGAGCAGGACACTGGACTGTGGCATAGTCTTTGAGACAACTGACTCTCCTTCAAGCGGGGATCAGAGAGAAGTCTGAACTGGGCTGCCCTGGGTGCCCTTGACTGAAGTGGCTTCTATCTCCTAGGAAACAACTGCAGACTCCACACCAGTGTCCCGTTGCTAGGGAATAGGGTTTCCCCTCACAAACACAATGCTAAAGGAAAGAAACGAGCATCTTGTTACCAACAAGAGAGAGGGCGGGCCACAGGTAGACGGGCTGTTCTAAAAGGGCCAAATAGTGAAAGCCTCGCTGTGAAGGGATACCGCATCTCTGTCTCTATAGGAATGGAGGAAGCTACCAGGCATTAGGTAGATCTTTTAGAAACGTCCTCCTTTCCAGACCCACTGTCAAATGTGTAACGGTTGAAATTAGGTTTCTCTGCTAAAAGTATTATATTTTTTAGAGGCTTATTAAAGATTAAGAAATAAATAAAATACAAAACAAGAAAGCATGTGCCTAGGAGGGTTGAAAGGCCCATTCAATTTCACTTACACTACCTCTTGAGAGACGCCTGTGGTTGGAAGTGGAAGCAGGAAGAGAGAGACTTCAGGAGGCTTTACAGCCAGCTTAAATAGAAATTTTGATCTCGCCCAGGTAGGGATCTCAGTGAGATTCGAAGGCATCTTGGGAACTAGAGCAAGGACTTCTGGGGATTGAAGTCCAGGGTTCAAATCTCCATTTTTACAAATGGACAGAGCAGCTCCAGGTCTTGTCAAGAGTAGTCAAGCCAAAGTACGGACACCTGCTTCCCTTTACAGAACCACTCCAGTGGGTTCAGTTTGTACTTTGTGTTCTGTAACTAGGGACTGAGAACTCAGTCCTCACAACAAATCATTGCTATAATGGGTAACGAGATCTCCTAGAAAATCCTCTCCCAAAGCCAGTATTTTGTGTTTAAGGTCCTATAAACTTTGTACATGTGATAACTCCAAAAAGTGATGAATCCCTATGGAGAGGCCTAGATCAGTGCTAGGGTCTAGGGGAGATTAAGAGACACAATCCCATTGCTGATGGGACGAAAGCATATTCATCTACCTAGAAGGGATTTTATTTGGTTCTATATTTACGATGGTAGAAACTGAGTCCCTGAATGTTGTCACTTGTATGAGATCTCCAGGCTAGTTAACTACATAGATAAATTAATTAACTTATTCAGTGTCATACCAATCAAAACTACCAAAAAATTAGTGTAAGGAGCTAGAAAAATAATAACTAAATTCACCTGGTAGAACAGAAGATCAAGAATTTTAAGGGAATTAATGAAGAAAAAATGTGATGGATGGTGGCCTAGCAGTATCAGAACTCAAACTAGATTATGAAACAGTAACCATCAAAACAATCAGGGACTAGAAATAGAAGTTTGGATCAATGGAATAGCTTAGAGGTAAGTGACCTCAGCAATCTAGTTTTTGATAAACCTAAAGACCCCAGTTTATGGGAAAAGAATTTACTTTTTGACAAAAACTATTGGGAAAACTAGAAAAAGGTATAACAGAAACTACGTATAAACCCTATTAGATAAGGTTAAAATGGGTGTATAATTTAGACATAAAGGGTGATAATATAAGTAAATTAGGAGGAACACAGTATAGTTTGCCTGGCAGATCTTTGGAGAAGGGAAGAATTTATGGCCAAATGAGAAAAAGAACATTACCACATATAAAATGAATAATTCTGACTATACTAAATTTAAAAAATGTATGAACAAAACCAGCATAACCAAGATTAGAAGAGAAACAACAAACTGGGAAAAACTGTATAACAAATTTCTCTGATAAAAGTCTCATTTCTCAAATATATAGAGAACTAAGTCAAATTTGTAAGAATACAAGTCATTCCCCAATTGACAAATGGTCAAGGGATATGAATAAGTGGTTTTCACATGAAGAAATCAGTTATCAAAAATAATATGAAAAATGCTATAAATCTCTATTAGAGAATGCAAATTAAAACAACTTGGAGGTACCACCTCACATCTAGCAGATTGGCCAATATGACAGTAAAGGAAAGTGGTAAATGTTGGAGGGAATATGGCAAAATTGGGACACTAAAGCACTGGTGGTTGAGTTGTGAATTGATCCAACCATTCTGGAGAGCTATTTAGGATTATGCCCAAAGGGCTATAAAACAATGTAATACCACTACTAGGTCTATATCCCAAAGAGATCTTAAAAACAAGGAGAGGGCATATCCAAAAATATTTATAGTAGCTCCTTTTGTGGTTGCAAAGGTTTGGAAATTGAAGGGATATCCATCAATTAGAGAATATCTGAATAACTTATGGTATATGATGGTGACAGAAATACTATTGTGCTGTAAGAAATGATGAACAGGATGATTTCAGAAAGAGCTGGAAAAATCTAAAGAAGTGATGCAGAGTGAAATAAGCAGAATCAAGAGAACACTGCACACAGTAACAGCAATATTGTGGAATGATAAACTGTGAAAGACTTAGCTTCTCTCAGTAATACAACGATCTAGGACAATTCTGAAGGAAATATGACAAAGAATGCTATCCACTTCTAGAGAAAGAACTGTTAGGAGTTGGAATGCAGAGCAAAGCATACTATTTTTCACTTTCGTTTATTTCAATTTTTATTTTGGAGTTTGGGTTTTATATAGTTATTCTCTTATAAAAATGAACAATTAGAAATATATTTTGCATGATAATACATATATAATCCATATTGAATTGCTTGCCAACTCCAGGAAGGGAGAGGATTGAGAGAGAGGGAGACAATTAAGATCATATAGCTTTGGAAAACTTGTGTTTTCATATAAACATATATGTTTTCAAACTTATCTGTTGATTATATGTTTTTCTTCTGAGTTTCTACTCCCATAGTTCTTTTTCTGGATGTGAATGGCATTCTTTCTCATAAGTATCTCAGAATTGTCCTGGGTCATTGCATTGTAACTAGTTGAAAAGTCTATTACATTCAATTGTGCCATAGTGTATCAGTCTCTGTGTACAATGTTTCCCAATTCAAGCAGCTATATTTTAAAAGGATAGTGGAAATGATTACTTGGAAAGCAAAAATGCTGGAATTGCAATGAAGAATAACTTACTTAAAAATAACTTACAAAATAGAATAAATCCTGAAAGAGAAAAAAATAGACATTTATTTAATAGAAGAATTTGAAGCTTTTCTGATAAAAAGACAATAGCTGAATATTAAATTTTACTTTCAAATACTTAATTCCAGAGAAACTTAAGAAGTAAATATGGAAGAAAAATTATAAAGAACCCAATAAGGTTAAATTATTTACCTTTTTTTTTATATGGGAAGGTAGGACATGTATCTTCCAAGGTTTTTTTTAATTACTTTTAGGGAAATTAAAATGATTCTATGGAAAAAAAAGAGGTTACTGGAGTGAGTTGAAGAGAAAGAGGGTTGCCTTGGGAGAAGGAGAAAGAAAGAGAAAAAAAATGGAGAAAAGTATTTCACATAAAAGAATCACACAAGGAAGAATCTTTATAGAAGGTGAAATAGTGGTCAGGGATGGGTAATGCTTTAACCTCACACTTAATTTGGTTCAAAAAGGAAAAAAAATAGATATAAATACTAACTTGGTAATGAAAATTTATCTTGTCTTACAGGGAAGTTGGATGGGAAGAGGATAAGAGAAGAGGGGAGGGTAATACAAGAGAGAGCAGATAAAAGAAGACAGTGGTCAGAAATAAAACAAGCTTTAAAGGAGGGATACAATAAAAACAGAGAGGGATAAATGGTTGAAAATAGAATGAACGGAAATTAAAGTGAGTAATTGTAACTATGAATGTGAATGGGATGAGCTTATCCATAGAACAGAAGTGGATAGCAGAGTAGATTAAAAACCAGAATCTAACAACATGTTGTTTACAAAAAACATACTTGAAACAGAGAGACATGCAGAAAGTTAAAATGAGGGCTAAAGAAGAATCCATTATACTTCAGCTGAGGATAAAAAAAAAATTAAAGCAGGATATATGAGACTTTACAGAAAACAAAATAGATAATTTTGATTCATTTAAATATAAAAAGAGTTTACAGAAACAAAACCAATATGGCCAAAATTAGAAGGAAAACAGGAAGTGGGAAATAAATTTTGCAGCAAGTTTCTCTGATAAAATCCTCATTTCTCAAATATATAGGGAACCAAACCAAATTTATAAAAATAAGAGTCATTCTCCAGTTGATAAATGGTCAAAAGTGTGAACAGGCAATTTTCAGAGGAAGAAAGCAAAGCTTTCTATAGTCACATAAAAAAATGCTCTAAATCACTATTGATTAGAGAAATGAAAATTAAAGTAATTCTGACATACTATCTTTCACCTATTGCATTGACTAACATGACAAAAAAAGGGAAATGTTAGAAGGGATGTAGAAAGAACTATAGAGCACTATTAGTTGAGTTATGAGCTGATCTAACTCCCTTCCCCTCAGTCCCTAAATTCCAATCCAAAATTAATCTTTTTTTTTTTTAATAAAAACCCTTACCTTCTGTCTTGGAATCAATGCTGTGTATTGGTTCCAAGGCAGAAGATCAGTAAGGGCTAGGCAATGGGGGTTAAGTGACTTGCCCAGGGTCACACAGCTGGGAAGTGCCTGAGGTCAGATTTTACCCTAGGACCTCCCATCTCTAGGCTTGGCTCTCAATACACTGAGCTACCCAGCTGCCCCACCAAAATTAATCTTTTTGCAAATGATCTCATATGAATCTATATGTCTCCATAGATATCCTACCAAATGCTAAGCAAGTTTTAAAAAGAACTCATTTTCTTCTTTGCTTCCTCCTAATTTCCTTGTTTCTGTTGACAATCCTGCAAGTTATTCAGATATGAAACTTTAGAATCCTCCACTAGACTTTTCTCCTTTTCACTGAATACAGTCAATCTGTTGCCTTGTCTCAACTCCAGTTCCTTTCTACTTCTCATAGCCATTTCCTCTTTTTTTATTATCATAATCACCACCATGGTTTTAGGCAGTTGTCACCTCTCCTTGTGGAGTATGTAATGGTTTCCTTGACTCCATGTTGTCTTCCTCTAAAATAACCTTTATTTTGCCTAATGTAATAAGGGATTATTTGAATGGTAAATTTCTCACTTCCACACTAAAAATGAACCTGAAGTCAGAAGATGGCTTCAAATTCAGCCTCAGACACTAATTATGTGACCCTGGGCAAGTTACTTAAACTCTGTCTCAGTTTCCTCAACTGTAAAAGAAGGATAATAATAATTCCTACCTCACAGAGTCGTTTTGAAGATCAAATGAGATATATTTATAAATTGCTTAATGCCATGCTTCTGAACAGTAGTAGGTTCTTAATATTTATTTCCTTTCTAAATAAAGTGTTGTTATGATCATGCTACTGCCCTATTCAAATACCTCAGTGGTTCTCCACTACTCAGTTCTTCACAGATGTATGATTTAATTTGCCATAGAATAATATCATAGGTTTAGAACCAGAAGTAACTTTAGAAGCTGTCAAGTCTATATCTCTAATTTCGCTGATGAGGCATACTTATCCTGAGTCAATTAGCTAGCAAGTGTTTGAGGTAGAATTTGAAACCAGGCCTTTCTGAATCCAAGTCCATCTCTCTTTCTACTACTCTATGAAGTCTCAGAAAGCTGACATAGAGACTCTTCTTACCAATGCAGATTACAGTCTCTTTTTCACTTTAATAGGGGGTATTTGAGAATTGCTGCAAATGAAACTTTAATTACCTTGAATCAAAGTTGGTGATGAGCCACTCTGAATTTAGAGTGCTTCTCAGATGAAACACATAGGTCCTGCTTCCCAGGGCCAAATGCAAAACCTTCATTCTGCTACCAGAACGTGGAGTACAATCACATCCACACCATCCTAAGGCATGCAAGGAAGATTTTAAGCCTCATTACCTTTACACTGAAATTTTTAAAAATTGTATGTTCCCCAATGCTTAGACAAACTCCTTTTTTCCATAATCTTACTCCAAATTGCCATGAACTTATGTATCTTGCATGTACCTAGTTATTTATATGTTGTCTTCCCCATTAGAACACACATTTTTTGAGAGGAGGTATTGCTTTTTGACCCACCTTGTATTCTTAGCACTTAACCCAGAGCTTGGCACAGCATAGATGCTTACTAAATATTTGTTGACTAACTGAAGGAGGACCTTAAAGGCCATCTAGTCCAAACTCTTTTTTTACAGAAGGCTTAGATAAGTGAAGGATCTTTTAAAAAATATATATTCTTATTGTCATGCAAAACACACTTCCATATTGGTCATTGCTGTAAGAGCAAAGTTATTCATAACCCAAACCTCAAAATAAGACCATAAATATACTGATGTGAAAGACGACTCCCACAGTTCTTTCTCTGGAGGTGGAGAGCATTTCCTATCATAAGTCTTTCAGGATTGTTCCAGATCATTGCACTGCTGAGAGTAACCAAGTTTTCACAGATAATCATTGTACAATATTGTTGTTATTGTGTACAAAGATCTTTTGGTTCTGCTTATTTTATTCTGTATCAGTTCCTGCAGATTCTTCCAGCTTTTTCCAAAATCATTTTGCTTATCGTTTCTTATAGCACAAAAGGATTCCATCACCAACATGTACCACAATTCATTCAGTGATTCCCCAACTGATGGACATCACTGAAGGATCTTTTGTGAGGTCACACAGATAGTAAGAAAGAAGAAGTGTTGGAACTCAGGTCCTCTGACTCCAGATCCCATTCCATTGTATTCTGATGCTCCTGAGTCATCCTAGATTTTTGTTGCTAGATGGTCATATAGCTTTGACATTCAATGTTTTAAGGTCCTTTCCAACTCTAAAAGTCCATGACTATGTTCTTAATCCTCACTTTCAAGTTCTAACTCTAACATATCCATTTAATGCTATTTTTATTAAGAGCACTTACCTGGGGAGTCAGAAGACTTGGAATTTTTACCTGGCTTCTTCAGCCACTCACTCTGTGACGTTGGGTAAGTTCCTTCTCCTTTCTTAAGTTCCGATTCCTCACCTATAAAAGACAGGCAGATAAAGTATTTATCATGTGCACCTGTATGTCAGGTACTCTTATGGGTAATAGGGATAAAAATAAGAGCATACTAGATATTCTCTGTCCTCAAGGAGCTTACATTCTAATGGGGGAAGACAACACATAAAGGGAAGGTGGAAAGAGGGGTACAACTGGAGATAAGGCTGGCAATGTCTTCTGGGAGGTTTTGAGGAATCCTGGAACTGATCAAGAAAAGACCAAAGAAGACCTGGAACATTCCAAATGCTTCCAGGGATGGATTATTCACTTCAGAAACGAGAGTTGGACTAGATTATATCCTAGGATGCCTCCAACTCTTTGACTGATTAAACCTCCCTCTCCTCTCTCCTTCCATGGGAAAGAGTGAAACAGCTGACTCTGGTAGGAGTCATTTATAGAGATGATGCAGCAGAAAGCTTAATTTTTAAGATTTCTCCACATTTACCCATTTAAAAAAATTTCAGACTTCATGTTCTATTAACATATTGCCTTTCCCTGCCCCCTTCCATCTAATTTGAATAACTCCCGAGTCTCTGCAAGGAAATGTTGTGACAGGGCAAACTTCTCCTTTTAAAATCTCCTATCTCCAGCTTGCTTTGGCTCAGCTGTGCCATGTGTCTCTCAGTGGGGAAGGAGCCATCTTGTCATGATGTGTTGTGGAGGTGACAGGATCACTTTGGAAGATCAGGAAGCTAGAAGGATCCCCAGTGAGGCAATCATTCATCTATGAGGGCTGCCATTTTCACAGACCTATATTATTCTATTTGCATTTAAGGAAGAGAGATATAGCTCACGCTGAAAGGGAACTTAACCTAGATAGAATATATTGATGCTAAAACAAGAGAATTTGATACAATTCAGTAGACACTTATTAAGTAGTGACTTAGTGTGAGGCACTGCTAGATGATAGGGTTACAATGATAAAAATGAAACAGTCTCCATCCTCAAAGAGTTTACATTCTAAGGGATATGGAGTCAAGGGCAAAGTGACCTACAACATAGCCACCCAAGTTTCTTTTGTCTTGATTTGGTACACGCCAGAGGGAGGCCTTCCAGACACTGACAAGCTATACAAAGACTTCATCTGACTTGAGCTACAACTAGACATTGGAGCTTCCATGATTTTATACTCAGGTCTAAATAAAACTGGTACTCTGCAAATTCACCACTCCAGTGTAAGGAGTACCCAGATGGCTGTGAATATACCAAACACAAGGAAGCTGGTTTGGGAAAGATATTGAGATTGGTAAAATATTGTTTGGTGGTCAGAGACTGTCCCTCTAGATTCAGCAGTCATTCTGGCTATTTTAATTTAAGCATCCCATGCTTCACTCTGGGGCAGGGGTTCTTAACATGGGTCCCTCTCAGAGGGACTTGAATTTTGCTTTGAACATATATATATATGTTTGATATATATACACATATTTATTTGTTATATATAAATATATGTATATTCTATAACTGTATTTTAATATAATTAGATTGCTTCATATTCCTGTGCATTTTATTTTATGTATTTAAAAACATTACTCAGAAAAGGACTCCATAGGTTTCACCAGGCTACTAGAGAGCTCCATGAATGAAAACTGATTCTAGCTCCAAGCAAAAGTGTTCAGTTAGTTCAATGAAGAAGTTTTAGTAAGAAAAAGCCTTCAAGTGACCTTTGAGTCAAATTTTAGGGACATAGAACTAAAAGGTTTTTATTTGAACCAACACAGTAATTCTGAGGTGAGAAATTTGGGTATTTTACCTGCTCTTGTAGTATGGTTTGTTTTGAGAAATGCCTGATTTTGGAGTCTAAGACCCCTTCTAGCTCTGATATTTGATTGGCAGGTAAGACTTGTCCCCAAAAGGCTTGCATCCAAGAGACTACTGCCTCTGCCTTTGCCTTTGGCCTGGCTCTTTTCTGAGTAATATAAAGAGAGAACTTTAGGAGTAGAGTCCAACCCCTCTAGCCTTTAAGAAAATGTCCTCTTGTTTTAAACTTCAGCACATAGAAGAACTTTGGTCATGGGATACTAATAATTAGGGGGAAGAAAACAAATTCAGGCCCTATCATGGGAACCACTAAGTTCTGAAGAGGGAGGCAAACTTAGAATGAGGAATCACTCCTCTTTGGAAGCACCAAGCCTACCAGAGAAAACAGGAATCACCACGAGGTGACAGTTCATGAGCATTAGATGGTTTGGTTCTCAACCCAAGTTCTTTTTCAGAAAAAGGAAGGATAATGACAATTGTAATAGTCAGGGAAGACTTCCCAGAGGAGGTAGAGTTTGAGCAGGACCGTGGCAAATGTGGAGAATATAGAGGAGGTGGAGGGGAAAAATGAGCAAAGCCATGAATCATCCAGCCACCAGAAAATATAAAAATAGTCCAGTTTAGCTCAAGTTATTAATTCATGACTGACCTCCCAACCGCCTCCATCTCATATTTTCTCCACAGAGTCCTTTCCTGGCCTACTTTCTGTTTCTTAAGTAAATTATGTCCTTACCCTACCATCATCTTCCTTGCTCTACAGAAAAGAGGAAGCATAAAATCTGTTTGGGAAGGAATATCAAGGGCCATATAGATATTTCAACTCTTATTTGGATAGGAATAGCCTTTAATGGAGTCCTCAACAAGTGGTTGTCCAGATCCTACTTGAGAACCCTTCAGTGATGAGGAACTCCCTAGTCTTCAAAGGAGTCCATTCCACTCATGAACAGCTCTGATCATTCAGAAGTCCTAATTGGTCCTAGTTATCTGCTCACTGGGACCACAAAGCACATGCCTAATCATCCTCCATATGACAGCCTTTCAGATGCCTGCAAACTGCCATAATGTCCCTGAGGCCCAGGAAAGTTAAGTGACTTGCCAAAGTCACAAAGGGCATCAGGATCAGAGGAAAGGTCTGAACCTGTGTCTTCACTCAAGGAGTTCATAAATCTAGTAGGGATATAAAGTACAGATCTATATAATGAGAATTCAATAGAATATAAACTTCTTGAGGGTAGGGAATCATTTGTTTTTATCTTTGTCTTTGTATCCCATAATCTAGCTGTCATATACTATCTCAGTCCAATACAAGCAGTTCACCATTACCAATCTCCACCCTCTAAGTCTTCCTCTGCCCCCTCTCCCCCCCCAGCTTCTTCCTCTGATATTACAATAGATTCTTAAACTTACGGCATTTTTACCTCTAGTTTTTCTACTTCCCATAGCCTCTTCCTCTTTTAGAATTTCCAGCCATAATTTTCTCTCCTCTTCACTATCCTTACCGTATACTTTCAAAAAAATTCCAAGGGGGTATTTACTACTTTCTATTCTTTTTTTATGTTCTGATTTCATCATTCTTCCAGTCAAACACATAGACACACAGACACACATCATCTCCTGTCATTTTGTCCTTTAGGTTTTTGTTTTGTTTTGTTTTTAAACCCTTACATTCCATCTTCAAGGCAGAAGAGTGGTAAGGGCTAGGCAATGGGGGTTAAGTGACTTGCCCAGGGTCACACAGCTGGGAAGTGTCTGAGGCCAGATTTGAACCTAGGACCTCCTGTATCTAGGTCTGACTCTCAAACCACTGAGCAACCCAGCTGCCCCTGTCCTTTAGTTTTTAATGAAAAAAAAATGGTGCATCTCTTAGACAAGGCCAAATGGTTTAAAATGTCTGCTTGATTCCATCTCTCCTATCTTTTCCAGCAGATTGCCTCTTCTATTATCCCCACCCTTTCTAACATATTCAATCACTCCCTCTCCACTTGTTTCCCTCACTGCTGACTACAAACATGCCCACATTTTCTCCATCCTAAAAAAAAAAATCCCCTCATTCAAGGCCACCATCCTCAATAATTATCATTCTATATCTTTCTTCTTTTTTCTCAGCTCAGCTCCTTGAAAAAGCCATCTGTAATCATTGACTCCACTTCTTTTCTTTTCACTCTTCTAAATACTCTGTTATTTGACTTTTAACACCATCACTCATCTGAAGCTGCTCTCCTCAAAGTTTCCAATGATCTCTTAATTGCCAGATCTAATGGGCTCTCCTCAATGCTCATTCTTCTTGACCTCTCTGCAGCATTTGACAATGCCGACCACTGTCTCCTCATAGATACTCTCTCTTCTCTGACAACAAAGCTCAGATAAAACATATTCACCTAGATCAGTGTTAACTTAGAAAACACATCTGTCCTTTTAGTAAACAGAAAACCATTAGGCTGAACCACTACATGAACTGGCCATAGTAATCTCTCTTTGCTATCATAGTGGATGAAGTAGTAAACTTGAAAACAGGAGCTGTGAGTTCTAATCCTCACTCATGAGCTGTGTGACTGACCCTGGGCAAGTCATTTAATCTCCCTCAAACTCAGATTCCTCATCAATAAATTTGAGATAATAATAGTATCTACCTCACAGGGTTGCTGGGAAAACTAAATGATGTTAACATAAGTAAAAAAGCACTTTGCAAACAGTTATTATTGATAGGGTCTTACTCAACTATTCTCAAAGATGATCAGTTGTAGGCGATTTGGTTGTAAGTATGCTGGAGCTTTACATGGCATAGCTGTAAAATTTGTCAATTAAAAAAAGGAGGAAGAAAGTTTTTAAAAGGAGGAAAGAATATGAAACTTGGACTCAAGAAACCTAGGTGTGAACCAGAGCCTGGACTTTATTAGTTGGGAAATCCACTAACTTCTTGGAGTTGCAGTTTGCTTTTCCTATAAAAGGGGGAGAAAGCTATCCCCACTCCCTACCTAACAGGGCTACATGAGGAAAGTACTTGACAAATGTTAAGGTGTTAAATAATTGCAGGTTGTTCTCATTACTTCTGTACTGGACAGCCTTGTGACAGAGTCCTCCCTCAGTTTCCATAACGTCAAGCATCCCAAGTGTAAGAGGTGTCAAACAGCCCAAGTGAATTACTTATGCATCTCACCTACTCTTTGAAAGTAGAAGATTTGCAGCTTCTGTTGGCAAAGAGAGACAAACAGACTTTCTCTTACCATCAGCCATTAAAGCTCCTTCCTGAAAGGAAGAGAATCCACAGAGGTAGCAATCCCTTCTGATCTTCCTCCTAGGTCTCCTCAGAGGTTCTGCACCTTTTGTTTTGATTCCTGGGGGCTGTTTCTAAGAATGGTTTTCAGAGCACAAAATAAAATACATAACATTGCAAAGGAAATCAATTCTATTGAAATGCAAACAAAAATTTGTTCATTGACCTCAGTTTTAGAACACCTGTGGCTTAGGACTTAAAAGCATAGGATAAGACCATTTTGATTTCCCAAGGAAAGGCAGGATGACTAAAAATCAAAAACTATGGACCAACAGAGGGAGCCATTGTACTTAAAATCCTGGTGCCAAGCTCTTGCTACTGGGCACCTCTGGCTTTTGCATTTTACTCTTAGCACTGGGATGTCTTTCTGGGCCTACGTTGAAAAAGGAATAAAACGTGCCACATCTTCACAAAGGGGATGTTCATTCAACAAGTGTTTTTGGACAATTGCGAAGAAAAACACTGTACCCTGAAAATAAAGACATGAACCCTCCAAATGAGTTGTTTTAACCAAAATATCTCAAAGCCCTGATGGCACAAAGACAAAATGAGATTATTGTTATGAATATGTTCTGTAAAGTTAAAATGGTAATGCAGCACACCTATTTTTATATCATGGGAAGTCAAGAACATAATGAATTTAATGAAATTTTCACATCATAAACTATTTTCTTGAAGAACAAAGAATCATAGCTCTTACAGCTGAAAAAAGACATTTGAGTTAATATAGATCAAGTGTTTTAAACTTTCTGTGTCCTGGACCTTTTTGGCTTCAGAATGTTTTTAAGTGCATAAATAGACGTAATTACAAAGGAACCCAATTATATTGAAATTAAATCATTTTATACCTAAATACACAAGTTCATAGACCTCCACATTAAGAACTCCTAATTAAATCCAAACCTTTCATTTTACAAAGGTGAGAACTGAGATGAGGTCCATTGAGGGGAAATGACTTGTTCAAGATGTCCTGAATAGTATGATACCAGCTTGTCTAATTCAGAAACCATTTTTTTTATTGGACTGCATTGCCATAAATGGGACTTTCAAGAAACATGGGCATGCATCATGGAGGAGAGTCCATAACTATAAAACCACAGGCATGAGCAGTTTCAGTCCTAGAGATGATTTCTTCCCAAATTCTTGCTTTGGAAAGGATTTCTCCAAAATTCTTATTTGCCTTCATATTGCATTTCCTTCCTTCATTAAAAGCCAGGGGGGCTCTAGGAAGATTTCCTCTAGTTAATACTAAATTCATCATATTGTGGTGTACATGATTTCACAGTATACCAAGAGAAACAGGGCTCACCTACAAAAAATGTGTGATAAATGTCCTATCAAAAACAGTAGGATAGAGACCAGATGAATGAAACTGAGTAGGAGCTGCATCCCCATCTTCAGGGCCTCAAGAAGGTTGTTTCAAAGGCAGTTTGTCATTTGTCCAAGGAAATGGGGAGTTAAATTTGGACATCAGTGTCCAAGAAGGTTATGGGTTGAGGGAGAAGGAGAAGGGGCTTTCCTATTAAATGTCAATATCCCTCTTGCCGAATTTGATGAATGTTTAAGCAGTGCCAGTCTTGAGATGAAATGGTGAAATCAATCAAATGTGTTCTCCAGCTTCACCAAACCCTCTCTTGTTCTCCCCTTCTCCTCCACCTCCATGGTGATCACTATTTCTTTTCCCTGTCCCAAGTTTGTAGTTCTTCCCTATTCTTTCCTTTTCAAACCTCCCCCCAATAAAGATTCTGAGATCTCAGTGAGAATGTTAATATTTGTTTCCTGCTCTCCAGCAGAGTGGGGCGTGGGGAGTGTGGATAGTTATAGAATTATAGCTCTGGAGCATAAAGGAAGGTGTTTGAGAGGTCATCTAATGGAATTCCTTCCTCTTACAGATGAGGAAACTGAAGGTAAGAAAAGTAAATTTACAGAGGTAGTAAAGTAGTAAGAGGCAAAGTCAAGATTTTAGTTTGGTTTATGTGCCTTCAAGTTTAGGACTCTTTAGTCTTCCTTGAAAGCTTGAGCTCAGATCATCTAGGGACAAACTTTCTACCATCAGAAAGCCAATAAAAATTTTGAAGGTGTATGGTTTGGGGTAGGCAGTTGAGGAAGAGATCCTTCCCTGTTCCCAGAAATTAGTCAAAATACCTCCTTTTCCAGTGACTATATTCAGATCTCCCAAACTGATCTTTCATTAGCCCGTGTCATACTGGATTTGGAGAATGTAGATTCTATGTTCCAATTCCATCTCTGTTATTACTCCATGACTTTGGATAAATCATGTAACCTTTCTGTGACTTTTCTCAAATGTAAAATGAGGAAATTGGACAAAGTGAACCTATGTGCACTTCTACTTCCAAATTCAGAGAGGAAAAGATGTAGGGGAGACACAATAATTATCTTCAAATGTGTTAAGGAGAGATGGGAAGATTGGTGTTTCTGGGTGATGGAGGCATTAATATGGAACTTATGGTGAGGCAGATTGAAGATCAGGATAAAGGAGAATTTGAAGTTCTTTGAGAAGGCAATGGCCACCATGAAATAGGAAGTCTTCACTCTTTAGAGACCTTCAAGCAAAAGCTAGTTGAGATTTTGTCCAAGATTCTGCGGAAGAGATAAATTCACACTTTGGATAAAAGTAGCATAATCTGGAAGGACTTCCAACTCAAGTCATATGCAAAATCCTAATATAACTACATTAGTTTGTACTTTGTCAGAGAAGGCCATAGGCATGATAGCTTAAAGAATAAGCCACTATGGAGGAATACATTTACAGCTATAGTCATATTTAATCTTTATACAGGCCATGAAGTCTATTGGACAAGGCATCCAATTTTGAAGTAGAAGATTAAAGGACTCATATCTTTGGTACAAGCTTCTTGCCTAATAGATATTCACTAGATAGTTGTTGCATCCTGTGAGAAAATGGTTCTGGGAGTATCCTCATTTCCCATACTTCACTTCAGGTATTTCAGAACTTCAGAACTATTTTGAGATATATGTCATCATTTACAAATTCCCATGGCCTGCAAATAAAGGCACTAGGTATTCCTATGTAAGGTCTAGACCTCTAGGAATGTTTTCTTCCACAAAATATCTATCCCATACTTGTAGAACTTTCAGCAAAAGAAAAAAAAGTAGATTCCCAGCAATTTGTCCCATTATCACAGTACAATAAGGGAAAGTACATTAACTTTTTGTTCAAAAGACGTGGATTTGAATTCCCATTTTAACTTTTTAGTCTTGGATAATTCACTTAGTAGTACATACTTCCCCAGAGCTGTGGTGAGGGGAGAAATTGGATAAAAGTCACATGGTTAGTTCATAAGTGGCAGAACAAAGATTCGAACACAAGTCCTCTGACTGTGAATCCAATACTCTAGCACTCAAACTAAGATTATAATGAATCAAGTTGAAAAGCAACTAGGTGGCTTAGTGGATAAAGTGCTAGTAGTAGAGTGAGGAAGACATGGGTTCAAATCTGACCTTAACACATCCTGACTGTGTGACTCTGAGCAAGTCACTTAATCTCAATTGCCTTGCCCTTACAGCTCTTCTGCCTTGGAACTAATACACAGTATCAATTCTAAGACAAAAGATGAGGGCCTACAAAAATAAATAAATAAATAATTGATCAAACTCTGCTAATAGAGGTCATTTGTGTAGTGATGGGGATTCCCTGGGGAATCACTTTACCAAGAACGATTTTAAGTGATTTAGTATTTAGAGTTGGAAGGGACCTTAGAAATAATTTAGCCAGGGGCAGTTAGGTGGCTCATTAGGTTGAGAGCCAACCCTGAAGATTAGGGCTCCTGAATTCAAATCTGACCTTAGATACTTCCTCAATGTATGATTGTGGGCAAGTCACTTAACCCCCCATTTCCTAGCCCTTAATGCTCTTTTGCCTTGGAAAAGAAAGAAAGAAAGAAAGAAAGAAAGAAAGAAAGAAAGAAAGAAAGAAAGAAAGAAAGAAAGAAAGAAAGAAAGAAAGAAAGAAAGAAAGAAAGAAAGAAAGAAAGAAAGAAAGAAAGAAAGAAAGAAAGAAAGAAAGAAAGAAAGAAAGAAAGAAAGAAAGAAAGAAAGAAAGAAAGAAAGAAAGAAAGAAAGAAAGAAAGAAAGAAAGAAAGAAAGAAAGAAAGAAAGAAAGAAAGAAAGAAAGAAAGAAAGAAAGAAAGAAAGAAAGAAAGAAAGAAAAAGAAAGAAAGAAAGGGACGGAGGGAGGAAGGGAGGAAGGGAGGAAGGGAGGAAGGAAGGAAGGAAGGAAGGAAGGAAGGAAGGAAGGAAGGAAGGAAGGAAGGAAGGAAGGAAGGAAGGAAGGAAGGAAGGAAGGAAGGAAGGAAGGAAGGAAGGAAGGAAGGAAGGAAGGAAGGAAGAAATGCCCAGTTTTCCAATTTTACAGATGGGGAAACTAAGGCTCATGGGGTTCCAGTGATTGAATTAATTTGAGCAAAGACATATAGTCAATATATAGCCAGGCAGGATATGAAGCTGTGTCTCCCCTGACTTCAAGACTAAGGCTCTTTGAACTCTACCACCCTGCCTCTTCTCCTAAACTGTATCTGGATGCTTCTAAAGTGCTTGCGTGCCTGGCAGCATTTGCTCTCTCAATCCTCCTCCTCACAAATCTTGTGGACTCTGTGAATTTGATTAGTAAACCCTTCAATTTCCCACCCAACCACTCCAAGTTCTCATGTGGTGGGGTCTCCCCTCTCCCAGGGACTGTGAATTATGAAGTGTCACTTTGCTAGTACAAGCCGAATGCACCACCAGAAAAGGCAAAGAATGCAGCCTGCTTTCCCTTCCGAAAGCACAGGGTATTAAGTTTTCTTTTGGCTCAACTCAGTCATCTTCTCTCCCAGAATGGAGGAGGGGGGTCGGGGGAGGTTGGCAGGAAGGGGAGAAGCGCGAGAGAAGGAAAGCTCCTCCTATTATCAGTTTCTATTTGGTGTTGCCTGAAGAAAGCTTCAGGACAGCTGGCACGAGATTAGCTGTGATGATATGCACTGAGCCCAGACGGCATATTGTGTGCAAGGCAATGTGGGATGGGTGGCTCGTCTGAATTCAGACCCACCATAGGATTTTTCTTCTTCCCTTGGGAAAGCTGATGAAAGGTTTCTCTCACATGGAACAGTTTTGACAGAGCAAGCTGTTCTCCAGTATTCCTCCTTCCCCATCACTCTGTTGTCCTTCAGACAACTGTCACCCCTTTCTTCCCCTCCCCTCCCCCTTCCTGCCATTCTTGGGACGAGTGCAGCAGCCCAAATAGAAGGGGGGAGGGTGGTGGATAAAAGTGGCAAAGACTGATTTTAGGGGCTTGAGCTATCTTCAGATAGAGGAAGAGTTATTTAGGAAAGAGGGATTCGATTTATTTTACTGGGCGGAGTGGGGGGGGGGGTGAGGTTTAAAGTTAGGAACAGTAATGGAAGCAAAAATTATAGGGAAACATTTCAAAGTAAAGTAAAGAATTTCCTGGTGATTAGAGATGTCCAATTGTGAAATGATCTGCCTTGTGAGATAGTGAGTTCCCCATCACCAGAAGAGTAAAGAGAAGCCAGAATACAACTTACCAGAAATAGTTTAGAGAAATAAGTGGGAGGATGGCTTGAATAATCCCCCAAAGACCCTTCATTGTAAGGTTCTAGGCTAGGACATGACATATAGTGGTCACTTAAATATTTGTTAGAAGCCTGATAAGCTATGAAAATGAAGGGGAAGCTTAGTGGCTCAGTGGATAGATTGCTGAGCTTCGAACCAGGAAGACTCATCTTAATGACTTCAAATCCAACCACAGATACTTACTAGCTGTGTGACCCTGGGCAAATCACTTAAGCTTGTTTGCCTCAGTTTCCTCATATGGAAAAGGAAGTGGTAAACCACTCCAGCATCTTGCCAAGAAAAATCCAAATGGGATCACAAAGAGTCAAACACAACTGAAAATGACTCAATGACAAAAACCTACAGATGATGGAATGCTATGATGTAGTAAGAACTGATGAATTTGATGAATTCATAGAAGAGTGGGAAGATTTCTATGAACAGATACAAGCAAGCAGAACTGGAAAAACAACGTATACAATGACTATAATGCAAATGGAAACAATAATAACAAAATAATTGAAACTAAATACTTTGAAATGATTACAACCAAGCTGAACCCTAAAGAGGAAACATGAATTTGTTTCCTTATAACCAACCCTGCTCCTTCTTTGCAGATGTAAGGTGCAAAACATTGCATATGATGTAAGCTTTTTTTTGGTATGTTGGCTATTTTTACTGAACTGTTTCCCCCCATCCTTTGTTGTAAGGTATGATTTCCAAGTAAAGAGAGGAATACAGGCAACGTAAAAGTAAAATATAGCAATAAAATTTTAAAATTAAAATTAAAAATAAATATTTCCTTAATCAAACTGGAACGATTCTAAGATTCTTCTTGTAGGTTTATAATTCTCAAGATGAGAAGGGGTCTTCAAAATCATCTAGCCCTAGTCTATTATTTTATATCTGTAAATAACTAGAAATATTTTCATCTAAAGCAAAAATAGTTGAAGGGCAGGTGAGCCAAGGGAAATTGAGTATAGGTAAGACACTCTCCTATGCAGTCATGCTGAAAGAGGAAAGACCCCAGCTCATACCTTCCCAGGGATTGAGAGAATGGCAGACTTAGACAAGGAGTGATCTGGTAACAGGGTCCTGAGAGTAGTAGGGCACAGGACAAAGAAGACCCTGAGGCCTGGCCTTGTTAGTGGTTGATGTAGGGAAGTTCAGCTTCCTAGGTTTGCTGGTAGTTTGCCACCATGTTGTTTTCCAAAGGAAAAAGTCAATTCTCTTGCACTAGTTATGACTCTGGGAAAAGAAACTTGGATTGGGATATGAAATACTCATATTTAAATGCAAAGCTTCTATTTTAGCTGCAGAGTTATGATTTGAACCCAGATCCACTAGTTCCAAATCAGTGATTTTTCCACTAGACCACAAACTTCTGGACATACAGATGAGGAAAGTGAGGCCAAAGAAGATTAAGTGATTCTCACACAATCATTCAGATAGTAGATGACAGAGCTTGAATTTGAAGTCAGATCTCCTGACTCTAAACCTAGTACTCTTCCTTCTATACCAAGCTCTCTCTCCTATGACCTGAGTAAAAAATTTAAAATCACAACCTCCATGAGCTTCAGTTTCTTAAAAATAATGTTCTCAGATTAAATGATTATTGCAATCCCTTCCAGCGCTAGTGTTCTATAACCTTTCATTTTAGTCCTAAATTTATCTTCCTTTGGATCCACTGGGGACTTCTCCTTGATTTTGGTATTAAGAGGACTGAAATTGTATTTTCTCTCCCTAAATAATCTCTAAAAATAATGATCTGTTTCTGTCAGTCTTTCCACATACAAGGGCTCAATTGTTTTAATTTACCTCCTTAGTTGCCTCTCCATTTCTTTTAGAACTTAAAAGGAATTTAAAAGAATTCTAGAGCTGAAAAAGATTATAAACATCTAGCCCAAACCCTTCTTTGCCAAGGAGGAAACTGAGGCTCAGAGAAGGTCAAGGACTTCCTCAAAGTCACATAATAATTTGATAGCAGACTTAAAATTAGTATTCAAGTTTTCTGATTTTCAACCCAGGGATTTGGGCATTCCATCAAACCTCTCCATTCTATGGACCTTCTTAATTTCTCCTAACTTTTTCCTAGAGGACAGTGGACAAAAATACCTTCAGTATTCCAGGTGTGAACATATCATGTTCATATTGTTCCCTAGTTGTTTGTTTTATGTGTTCCCCGGCTAACTAAGGAGTCCTGTTTTTCCATCCCACTCCCTCTCCCCATGACTATGAATGAGCTCCCTGAAGGCAGGAGCTTGCTTTTCTTTCTCAGCAGATTCTGGAATGCAGTAAGTTCTATGTAGAAATGTGTTTTATTTCATTTATGACTAAGAAGGAGGAGTTTGAATACAGTCCTCTTCCAGTTGTCTTAGAGCTCTGGGATTTTTCCTTCCTGATGCCCCACAAGCCCAAATCAGGTTTTCTCCTTTGCCCTTGAAGTCAGTCATCCCTGGAGATCTGCTG
Source organism: Monodelphis domestica (assembly GCF_027887165.1). Classification (NCBI taxonomy): domain Eukaryota; kingdom Metazoa; phylum Chordata; class Mammalia; order Didelphimorphia; family Didelphidae; genus Monodelphis; species Monodelphis domestica. Next base: position 140,950,710 of record NC_077233.1, on the reverse strand, counting down.
CCATCATCCAAAATGCAGAAACTTTACAATATTTCTAAATGCTGATTGTCCTGAAGGAGGATACTTCCTTCATCTAAAGGGAGGAAGCACTCTTTGAATTAGAGTGGAGGGATAGCTCTATTCCCAGATTCTCTTTAGTCTGTGACAATGCTGGCAGAGGCTGACTAGGGAGCAAGCTTTGATTCCAAACATTTTCAACCTTCAATTTTTTTCTATGTTCCTTCCACGATTTCCCAACTTTCCCCCCTTTTTATTTATTTTGCTTTTTCCTTTAAACTGCAACCTCTTATTCCCTCATTTCATAATGGCATTCTCCTCTCCTCTGCTTTGCTCAGCTTGGGCCAGTCAAATAAATTAAATGGAAGAGAAGAGATATTTGCAATCTCTCTGACAACAGTAGAGAACAAACCCAAGGAAACAAGTTTCCATAATAGCCTCATAACACTGACTGCCTTCCCTGACTTCTTCTGGTTGGGCTCAGTACAAGCAGGATCTCTCTGTTTTAAAATAGTTTTGCTATCTGATGTTTCACTGAAGGTACTGTATCCCTGTGGGCATCCCAGAGTCCTGAATTGTGATAACTTTTAGCCCTTTAATGGAGTCTTGTGATCTGTAAAACAAAGACAAAAAACCCTGAGAGGTTGAAATCCTACATTTGCACCTGTTGTGGAGAGAAGACTAGAACAACTGGTTAGAAGATTCATGGGTAAGAAACGCAAATGTTCTACAAACTTGACACTGGTAGAAGAGGAGCCCAGTACCATTTGTTCAATGATCTGGGGAAGGGTAGTTCAGTACCACTTGTCCAATGAATATGCTTCAATCTTTCTCAGGATGTCTTGGTACAGATTATGAAATTGGTTTTCTCTGAGACAAGAATTTATGTCTCCCTTCACTCCTTATCACATGCTCTCAGCTTTTCCTCCTTGCCTGCAAAAGAAAAGGTGTTACCATGTTGCCCAATAACTTTGCCCAAACACTTAGGAGCTTTTTGGTCTCTCCTAGAGATTTCCTTTGCAAAACAAAACCATTGATCTGTGAGGCTGTGGAGTATCCCCTATTCCCAGTGAATCACAAAGATCTGAATCAAGTTCACTCTTTTCTGCCTTCCCTCTTCATAATGGCATCCTTTTCGAGCCACACTTGGCAATAAAGACTCTGAACTAATACTTGACATTCATGTAGCCCCTTAAGAGTCACAAATTAAACACATGCTTGAAAGAGATTTGAACATAGGTCTTCTCAACTCCAAGTGCAGTGCTCTATCTCCTATACAACATTGCTTTTTGGCCATCTCTGAATTTAACTCTGACTTCCCTGAGTCCCTACACTCTTCAATTCCCTTGTATTTATGGTTATTCAGATGCACCATATTATTTGATCCTCTTACCATGTTCTGCAATTCCTCCTTTCCCAAACTTTGTGTTTCCTCCTATGCTCTACCAACCTCAGTGATGCCCTGCCCTGTTCTGCCACCTGCATTCTTGCTCAGAGAGTATGTCATGCCCTTGTTCCCACCCTGAAAAAAAGTTGTGAAGTCTCTTAAGTTTCCTTAGAACTTCTAGGCTCCTCTCTCTACCCTCTTTCTTAGGCTTCCCATTCTTTCTACTCAGTCTCAGTGCATTTCTTTTGACTTGGGTTGACCCTACAGCAGAACATGTGATTTCATTGAAAGCACTGGGCTTAAAGTTAGAAGTCTTGGGTTCAAATCTTGATTGCTCCATTTTGCTAACTATATATTATTTTTCAAATCACTGGACCTTTCTGGGATTTAGCTTCCTCAGCTATAAAATTAAGGGATTAGATCTGATGGATATTAATGCTCTTTCTTGCTCTCACATTCTATAAATTTATAGAGGAAGAGATGTATTTTAACATAGGAGATGAACATTAGTAGTGACTGACCCATAAGATAGGGGACACATAGGTCAGCTAGCTAGGTAGCTCAGTGGATAGATCTGTAGACCTGAAATCATGAAGACTTATCAAATCTGTCCTTGAACCTTGAACAAATGACTTAATACTGTTTGTCTCAGTTTCCTCATATGTAAAAATGAGCTGGAGAAACAAAAGGCATGTATGTTTGCCTGCAATATATTTGTTGAGAGGGGTGTATGGGGTGCTCAGGGAGGGGTAGCATCTCTGGTATGGAGGGCTTGTTGTGCCCTCTTAGGGCAGCTTTCCAGCATCTGACCCTCACCTGACACCCAGCTCTCACTTGTGGCTCCTAGTAGCTGCTAGCATGCAGCAGCGGCCACACCCCGGGCAATGGCTTCGACAGGCAGGCCAAACCTTGTGAGGGTAGCCATCGGGTCGTAAACCCCTGGTGAACTAGGGCTTTGCTCACCCAGCATGTGAAGACTGCTTCGACTGAACAGATGGAAGAAACCAATAAGAAGGTTCAACGGCTGAGATGGCAATGCAGCAAAGCACTGTGGAGTGCTTAGTGCGTGTTGGAGCACAAAAGACAACATGGCCATCCAATGCAGCTGAGCAAGTCTCCAGGTGTAATGACTTTTCGTGCCACTGTACCCAGGCTTCCAAAGCCGAGAGAGTGGGACTGTCTCTGTGCAACGACTTTTCCACTTAAATCTCCATGCACAAGTGTCTTTGTGCACACTCATCTATACACCATAGATGAAAACGCACAAAGACAATCATCATTCTTGGTTAACGAGAGACTACCACTATACTATTTGACGAAAAAATCCCAATTGGGTCATGAAGAATCAAATATAACTGAAAACAACTGAACAATGAGCCCCAGTTCTAAGGACAGAATTTCAGGTACTGTAACAGTCTAATTTGGAATGGGGTGAGGATATTTGGGGGACTTCTTGTTGTCTGTCAATTTATACAATGTGATAGATTGGTTTCTTTGCTTACTTATAGTCCAAAGGAACTAACAACCTTCCCAATCAGTGTTTCCTAATGGACAGAGTCCTGGATTATTCAATAAGTTTAAATTCCAATCTCATCTCTGTCAACAACTCTCTGTGTGAAACCAACAGGAGCCTCAGTTTTCCCATCTTTAAAATGAGAGAGTTGAAATGAATGATCTTTAAAAGTTCTTTTCAGTTCTAAATCAAATAATTCCTAGGTGTTTCCCCTTATTGTATTTCATTTTCCTCATCTATAAAGTGAGTTGGGGGGGGGGGAAGCAGTGGGATAATATTTTAAGTTCCTTCCAGTTCTGACACCCTGGAAATCCACCACCACCTGCCATTAGACACAAAGTTCCATGTAGCTCCTCACATTTTATGGGTAGGCATTAACAAACTCAGCATAATAAACATTCTCAGCTTGGTATGAACCACCTCCCTTTGGATACCTACCATCTGTTATTTGGGAGATGATGCTTTCCCAAAAAGATTCTCTCCATTGGTGTCTACTGTCCCTTTAGCCATGTCAGCAATGCCACTTTACTAAAAGTATACCAAAATATAATACAACAAAAATAAAAAGTCCAAAATACTTAGACAGAGTAGTATTAGCAGGTAGCACGCTATAGTGGATGGAGCACTATATTGGGAATTGGAATGCCTTGGGTTCAAATCTATCCTTATTAGTTGGGTGACCCTGAGCAAACTGCTTTACTTTTCTTTGAGTCTTAGTTTCCTCATCTATAAAAGGATCGTGTTGATGAGCTCCAAACCCCTTTCAGCTCTAAATCTATGCTTCTCGGTGTACTTGGTATATTTAAGGACAGGAGGTTTAAAGAATCATAGCCAATCAAGGAAAGATTCTAGGCAAGGGAAACCAGAATGAGAGTCATGAGATCATAGAAAGAGAACATCAAGGCTGCAAGGATATGAGAGACCTTTGCAGTCTAGCACTGTGGGAAGGTGGTGAAGTAGGGTAAGAATTTTCCTCACCCTCCTAATACCCTTCACAAACAATCAAAAATAACTCCACAGTCGATGCTAAAAGTGTCAGAAACATACAGGAATAGGGAATGAAGCTGAATAGCCAGGTATAATTGGAGAGGAAGGTTTCTGACTTCCTGGGCCTCAGTCCTACCTGGGCTGGCCCTGGGAGTAGAACAGAGCAAAAAAGAGTGGAATCAACAAGGTAATCCCAGGGGCAGAATTGGCAACTTCACCTTGTTTGTTGAACCTGCATCTCCAAGGATACCACTGGAATCTGCAGGGAAAGGGAGCAGGTAGAGGTCCCTGGGAGCACTTGTGTTTTCTGTAGCCTTGGCTTTGAAGACCCCCCACTGGCCCCAAACTGGGAACTGAATGAGTAGATACCACAGAGTCTACAAGGGCCAGGTCCTAAGGGAAGGAATTCAAACCTCTCTGCTAACAAATGAGGAACTTTGGAGGTCTAAGAAATGTGGACTAGATACCTGCTCTATCCTAGGCTATAGTAGTAGGAAAGAAGGAATGAAGAAGAAACATATACTGGTGAGCATGGTTGCTGAGGATCTAGGGACTCATCAGTTATGGTCACTCCCAAAAGAATGGAATCCCTGGCTGCTGCAACAGGGGGAGGTGGACTGTTTGCTTGCAGTTGCAATGGCAGAACTGCCTGTAAGCTTTGGTTGGAGCACCTGAGGTCAATAATGGACTAGGGTTTGAATGGAGGGACTGAAAGTACATCTGACCATTAATATAAGAAAAAAAGACTGGAATGAAATAGGACCCAGGAGGGAAAAAACACATTAAAAAATCCTGAAATCAGAGGTAATATACTTAAACACATTAGGAACCCTGGGACTTGAGAAAAAGGCAATAATTAAATCTATCAGCCTGATCACTAAAATTAAAATAAATAAATACATTCATAAAAAATGAGCAAGCAAAAGAGAATAAACCCAACTATCAATAGCTATTATAGGGGCAGAGAAGACCTTGGCTCAAACGTAAGAGGATAGTAAAGTAAAAATAGCTACTTCAAAAACAGTACAGAAATACAAATAAATGTCCATGAGCTCAAAGAGAGTTTTGAAAGAGCTTAAAAAGAATTCAAAACCACATGGGGGAGGTTGAGGAGAAATTAGAAAAAAAAAATAAGAGCAATGTAAGAAAATTACAAAAGAAAGAACATCCAAATGGAAAAGAGATCCAGAAGCTTGTGGAAGAAAATAATGTGTTAAGAACTAAAATGAGATCAGGCAAAGCTAATGATTGCCTAAAACAACAAGGGATAATAAAGCAAAAGCAAAAGAATGAAATAATAGAAGAGGATATGAAACATCACAAAATTAGCTAATCTGGAAAATAGACAAAGGAGAGACAACATAAGAATACCTGAACTCCTGGAAAGTTATGATCAAAAAGTAATTCTGACACAACACTCCAAGAAATTCTAGAAAATTCTGGAAATTCTAGAAAAAGAAAGTAAAATAGAAATGGGAAGAATCTGTCAATTACTACCTAAAAGAGAGACAAAGATGAAAACACATGGGAACATCATTGCTAAATTCTTCAGCTTCCACATTGAGATAATACTACAAACAAGGGGAAAATTTTTTTTTAACTGTGTAATGACAGTCAGAACAAGACTTAGCAGTCTCAATATTAAAAGAATGCAGGACATGGAACACAGCATTTCAAAGAGTAAAAGAACGGGGATTACAATCAAGAATAACATCCAGCAAAGATGACCATAATTATAAAAGATAAAAAATGGATATTCATTGAACTAAAGGAGTTTCGACTATTCTTGGGGAAAACCCCAGAACTCAGCAGAAAATTTGATCTATAAGAAACATACAAAGGTAATGAAAGACTAATTAATCATAAGCAACCCAAAGGTCAAATTGTTTGATTCCTGTATGGGGAAATGTCATCTCTAGCCCCTAAGAATGACATCATTTCCTGAGTATTTTGAAGGGGCACATATTGATGGAAAACTCAAGGTTAAGGTGAATGTAATAGAATGAGCTAAAAAAGGTAGGGGGATAGAATAGGAGGAAGTAGGGTAGAACGGAGAAGGAATGAGTGGAGGAACTGTCACAAAGAAGGGCAGGAAGGTGTGGAAGCGTGGTAGTACTATAATTCTACTCCCATCAGACCTGTAATAAAGAGAAAACAACACACACAGAATTAGAAAGGTAAGAATTTTCCTAATGTACATAGAAACAAGAGATGGGATAAGGAAGGGCCTGAGGAAGTGTGTACATATCAAGTATATCAAAAGGTAGGGAGTTTAGGTGAAGGGATAGGGAGGAACTCTTAGGACAAGATAGGAGAGGGATTTTTAAAATCTAGCTCATATCAAGAAATAGGAGGGCTCGATTGTGGGGATAAGGAACTGGATTTTGGAAAAGGTAAATTAAACAGTAAGATAAGGGGGAAGGGACAAGAGAGTGGGCCAGTTTGGAAATAGGAGGGCAAACTAGGAGGCAGAGAAAGGGAGGATTTTTGGGAAAGGGCATGAATTGAAGAGGTATTAGTCAAAGGAAATTGGAATCTGAGGAGGGATATGGCAGAAAAAAAAGGAAAGAATGGGACAAATAGTGAGGAGGAACAGAGTAGATATAACTCTGACACTGAGTATATGTAACTGGAATGAATTCACCTATGGAAAGAAAATAGATATAAAACCAGTGTGCTGTTTACAAGAAACACACTAAAAATGAGAGGGAAGTCAAGGGGCTAGAGCAGAATAAAATATGCTTCATATGATTCAGAGGAGGCAGGAGTAGTAGTCGGGATCACTGAGTTGGGGCTAAAATTGGTATTATTAGAATGGAGAAACAGGATAACTATAGTATGTTGAAGTGGGCCGGTAATATGGATAATGAAATATTATAATATTGGACCTGTATACAGCAAATGCTATAGCACACAGATTTTTAAAGGAAAAACTAAGCAAGGTACAGTTGGAAATAGATAACAAAATAACAGTAGACTTTAATTTCTCTCTCTCAGAGCTAGATAAATCTAACCAAAAAATAAATAAGAAAGTATTAAGGAGGTGAATAGAATCTAGATAGATTAAATATGATAGACTTTTGAAGAATTGCCACACACCTGAATGGGGTTAGTAGTAAATCTAAGCCTGAGCATACACATAATCTAAACATAGTTTCTTATGGAACAACAATAGTTTAGAGAGCATAAATATTCTGTAAAAGATTTACTTTAACACTCATACTATGGAGATATTCCTGCATCCCTGAGTGGTTATGGTACTGGAACAAAAGTTCCACTGAGCATGATCAAGTTGGAAAGATGAGTTTTGGAAAGAATATGGTCCTGGCAACAGATTGTGACTTTTTGAAATTCACACTATACCTAAGGACCAAACTAGCTAAATATGGTCCTGATAATGTATGATAGCTGAGAACCAGATGGTTTAAAGTAATCCAATTAAATGCTGATAGGAACACGGAAAAATAGGTCCAACATTGCATTACTATAGGAGCTGTGAATTGTATTTTTAGAAAACAAGATGGAAATATTCATAGACTTATAAAACTGTTGTTAATTCTGATTGACCTAGGGATTCCATTACTAGGATTACACCCTAAGGACATTATTAAGAAGGCAAAAAACTGTGTATATATGAAAATGGAAGTTTTGTTTGTTATGACAAAATAACAGGAAATGACACAAATGCAATAATAGGGAGAAATGGCTGAATAGATTGTGATATTTGAATGTAATGGATTTTATTATGTTATTAGAAATGATAAATATAAAAAATATGAAGAAAACAAAGAAAATATATGAAGAGATGAAAGAGAAGCAAGGAAGATAAGAATACATATTATTATCAAAGTAAAAATAATAGTCACAAAAGCAAGGGGAAAAAAGTATCAAAGTAAAAAAGGTCCAAAGGGAACTCAAAAGCAGAGGATATTTATATTATTACACATATATAATTTACATATTAGAAATTATAAATATTGTGGAGCTTGTGTTTTTGCACATAATTTCTTTTATGCATTTGTTTATTTAAATTTTGGTGGTGATGGTAGTTAAGTTCCAACGCCGAGAGAGTGGGACTCTCTCTGTGCACCGACTTTTCCACTTAAATCTCTTTCACGCACAAGTATCTTTGTGCACACATGCACAAAGACAATCGTCATTCTCGGCTTCCGAGAGACTACTACCACCAAATTTTTTTAAATCAATTTTTATTTTAAAATATTTTCCCATGTTTACATGATTCATTTTCTTTTCCTCCCTTATTTCCTTCCCCTCCCCAGAGCTGACAAGCAATTCATAAATGTTATCACTTAATAAAATTTTTTTTGAAAAAATAAGGATATGAGAGATCACCCTGTCCAACTCTCTGGTCATTCAGGTTTCCTAATTCCCTGGAGGACAGTTGTCCACTGTAACCCACTATTGAGTGATGAATTTTGTAAAAAACAAGAGTCTGAGAGGAGATTATCAGTTGTCTGAAATATGAGAGAGCAAAGCAGTAGCCGATTTTCTTTTCTAGGCTTTAATTTTCTCCTCTATAAAATTAGGAACTTGGACTAACAGACCTCTAATGTCTCTTGTGAGATGCTGTAAAGTATAATAGGTAGGAGTTATAATAATTAGCATTTATAGAGTGTTTAAAGGTTTGCAAAGCACTTTATAAATATTATCTCAATTAATCCTCACTATGATGCTACAAGTTATTATTATTATTATTATCCCAATTTTACAAATGAGAACAATGGAAGCTAAGTGACTTGCCCATGATCTCACAGCTAATACATATCTAGGAAGAATTCAAACTTCGAGTTTCACACTTTAAATGCTGCATCCTTTAATTCATAGTGGATAGATAGCCAGACTTGGCTTATCTAAAAGGAATTTGCAGCAGATCAGAGGGTTGAACAGCATCCAGGAGGAGAAATCTACCATATCTTTATGAGCTGGGTTAGACAGAAGTATCCCCCAATAAGTCAGTCATTCATTCAATATGTATTTTTTAAGAGGCTATCATGTGTTGAGCTCTCTGCTAAATGCTGGGGAAACAATGAAAGGTAAGAGATCATCCCTGCTTTCAAGGAGCTCCCAGTCTAATCAGGGTGATGACAGGCAAATAATTACGTGCAAACAAATTATATACAGGATAAACTGGAAATAATCAGTTTCCACTACTTACTAGTCTTTGTTACCTTGAACAAATCACTCCTCATTTCATAGACTCAGTTTACCCCTTTACAATAATAATAATACTTACACTTGCAAAAGCATATTTTGGGAAAGTAGTTTATGAATCTTAACAACAGAAGTTTGAGCCACTATTATCTAACTCACAGGAGAGTCATTAAGAAAACTCTTTGTAAAAAAAATTAGAATATACAAACGTGAGCGGTAGTTATTATTCTTTTGCAACATGGAATTTTTTCCTCTGAAAATAGCTCCAAGAGCAGGGATAGCTAGGAGTTGGAAACTTATTCTGGGGAGTTGGGAGACCCTAATATAGTAAAACCTAGTTAGCTTTACAAATGCTAATGATTCCACCCTCAAAGGATTCTGGGTAAGAGCAACTGCTACTTTCTTTCAAGATGGGAAATCAAAAATTAACAGCTTGCATTAGACAAGAGCAGCTGCCCCTTAGTTGCCTAGCCATTAGCAAATAGATATCCTAATTCTCTCTGCCAAAGTCAATCAACAAGCATTTATTAATTACCATCTATGTGTCAGGCATTGTGATAGCAATATAAAAAGATGAAAATTAAACAATCTCTGTCCTCAAGGAGCTTTACAGTATATTAAAGGAGACAACATATACTTTAAACATATGCAATGTTTTATCTTGTGAGGCTAAACCTTTCAGCATCCTGATTTCTTAGTCCAGAAAATGGTAAGAATTAAATATGTACCTCATTACATCATAGGATTAATGCAAATAAGGTGAAGCAACTGACATTTTGGAGTATTCTGACAAGGATAGATAGGCATAGAGAAATAATAGAAGTAAATTTGGTCTATAGTGGATACCATATGTTATAAAGAGATACATAAGGGACAACATGCTCTTGTGACTTAGAGAGCTGACCTCAGGGCCATGAGGATCTCGGTTCAGATTCTGTCCCTGATTATCCTGGCAGTATGATCTTGGGCAAGTCCTTTAATGTCTCTTAATAGCCAGTTCCTTAAGACAATAAGAGATATTGCCAATCTATCTTAGTAGATAGAATTTCCTGATCTGGGAGTTTCCAATGCCCATGAAATCATAGATCTGATTCCTATCTTTATGGAAATATATAAAAAAAATTTGAGAGAATTTGATTCAAAATATTAAATAGCCATACTATCAAAAGGAAGGAGGTGATGAGCTTGACTTTTTGAGTTCTTACTGGACTACATCTTAAAAATATTATGTGCAATTGGATATGAATATGGACCATTCAATTTAGGAAAGATATTGATGATTATGTCCAGAATGGGACTCAACACCACATCTCATTAGGACTACATTGGCTGATGAACCTATGGCATGTGTGCCAGAGAGTGCTGGAGGGAGCTGCTCTCCTCCCCTTCTCTATGAGGACATTTATCACATGATTCACCTGTTTGCCCAGCAGCCCAGTGGGAGCACTTCCTCCCTCCCCTGTCTAAGGTAAGGCAGAGGGTTCACATGTGGCATGAGGGTTACAGTTTGGGCACTATATCTCTATGGTTTCTAAAACGTTCGCCATCCCTGCACTAGGGTAAGGAGGTGCTTAGCTTAGGGAAGAATAGATGTAAGGGGGACACTATAGACACCTTAAAGCATTTGAAGGGATATCATACAAAAGATGGCTAGTCTCAAGTTTTGTGATTAGGGAGCAAAATTTGAAGCAAATGTGGAAGTCTAGAAAAAATGACTTTCACTTAAATCTAAGGAAAGACTTGTCAACAATTTAGACCCACAGAAAAGTAGAAAGGGGTGCCTTAGGGGAAGATGAATTACTCATAAATATAGCAGAAACTGGATGACCACTTGTTGGGGTTACTAGAATGGGAGTTTTAGCTCAGATTTGGGTTGGTCTAGATGTCTTGTTGATGTTAGCTCCAACACTGCTTATTCAATAATTTTATAATTTGAAATACCCAACCACAGGGATGGAGGGGAGGAGAATCTTTGTGACATTAGTCCAAAGCTGTCACTGAGAAGACTCTCTATAAGTGGCAAAGACCAGGTGAGAGAGAAACTAGCACCAGCCTGTCAAAGGTCTATAAGTGCATCAGCATCTTTGACATTTTAAACCTTCAAAATAAGATTCCCAGGGACAAAGCTTTTATAGTCCCTAAGTAGTTACAGCTCTGCATATTAGAAGTGATTTCCAGGGTCTAAAAGTATAAGATCTGATTCAAATTTCCTTTAACAGGCATAAAGTCACTTTCTTCATTTCTCCTTTTGTCAATGGGCATAATTGTCCTAATAATTACGTGCCACTTCCTCCATGCAGACTACCCCATCTCCTGCCCTAACCCTTACTTGGGAATGACCTCTTTTGTCCTCAAATCTCACAAAAGAGTTTGGTTCTGCCTTTGCACATATTTCATTCCTTTCATACATTCATTCATTCAACATACATTGTTCTGGTTGTTATTTGCTCTCTTAACCTGACCGCCTTCCTTACCTACACTGCAAACTGAATTATAAACTCTAGGAGGACAAGGATAAGCTGCTGGTGATTCAGGGATCTTTTCCCCTGATGCCAAACAGAAGGTCAGGCACACATATGTTTAATGAATGCTTGGTTTTTTTTAACCTTTACTTTCTATCTCAGTAACAATTCTAGGACAGAAGGGCAAGGGCCAGGCAACTGGGTATAAGTGACTTGCCCAGCATCATGCAGCTTGGAAGTGTCTGATGCCAGATTTGAACCTAGGTCCTCCCAACTCCAGACTTGGCATTCTATTCACTGAACCACATAGCTACTCCATTAAGAAATACTTGTTGAATTGGATGATTCACTTCTCATTTTTCAAGGTCCAATTGGTGTTGACTTCAAGTAGATTAAGCTTTTTAGCATAACCAAGAACAATGCTGGGCATGTAAAGAGGAAAAGTCAAGACTTGGGCAGATGATGAGCAAACGTGACTCTAGTTTTTCTGGGTGGCTTTTCTAAGTTGCCTCCAAGGCAGGCTTTTCTTCCCATTTGGACAGAGAGACCTGGGTGAGGATCTGGAATATCGGGCTTAGAGCTTTGTCTGGAAGCAATATCCTGTTGCTGTAAATCCATGTGTTAGTCATATGTTCTCTCCTTCGCTGGGAGACAGACAGGAGTCCAGATATCTCATGCTCATTTAGAGCATGCTACAAGTCTGGGATCTGCTCAGAGACACAGTGGGATCTTTTAATTATCTCTCTTGTCTATATGTGAGGAGAAATGAAGAGGGAGCTTTTAATGTTCCAGAGGAAAAGCATTCAGATGTTCTTGTCCTTTGCTTCACAGAAAGGCAAGAACACCAAATACAATAACTACAAGGATAAAGGGAGCCTAGAATAATCAAAGACCTCTCCAAACTCTTCTACTTAATAGCTGTGTAAATATATGGGACTTAGTTTCATCTATGAAATGGAAGGGTTGTGCTAGGAGATTTCTGATGTCCTCTCCAGCTCCAATATTTTATGATTCAATAGCTTACAAGAGACAAAGTCTTCCATTTCTGAGTATAGTAAGTTGATGGGCAACCTTGCTTCTGGCTCCACTTAAATTTGGCTCAGTTCAACAAAAATTCATGAAATAATGCATAAGTAAGGTTTGTAGAACACTGCTAGGGACTCAGACAGAGACAAAGTTGCATTAAGACAATAATAGTCATGGAGCTTATATTACAAAGGAAGATGTGACATCTATCCAAACAACTTTAATACAAGATAATAAATAATAGATTAAAAGGCCATTACAAAGAGTCAGAAACAATACTATATGAAGTTTCAAAGGATAGCTATAGAGATGGGGATGAGAATATTTCATACATAGAAAAATCTGAATCAGAGGTGAGAGTGTAACAAATGGGCACAGGGGAAAGTATAGTTTATGTACCTTAGATAAATAATTTATCTTCTTTGGACCTTCTTGGAGAATCTTTTGGAACCTTCTTTGGAGAGCCCTTTTCTCATGAGAAGATTAAGGCAGCAAGGTGGTGTAATAGTTAGAGCCCTAGACCTGGAGTCAAGAAGACCTGGGTTCATATCCTGCCTCAGACACTTATTAGTGATCCTCAGCATATCATTTAATTGCTCTCACCCACAGTTTCCTCTATAACATGGAGATAGTGATAGGATCTATGTCACAGGGTTGTCATGAGGCTCAAATGAAATGATATGGAGGTGAGGGTACATGGTGTGTTTGATTGTGAATGATCAATCCAATACAAATTTGGAAGGCTCTATCACAGGTTGGGCATGAATAATATATTAGAATATTTGGGAGGGAGATGTATCTAGGTTTACTCATTTCATGTTTATTTTGTGGCATGGAGATAATGCTTTTCTCATGGAAATTGACACCAGAGTTCTTCAGAGATCTTGAGAGTGTTCTTATACTACATCTTCTGACCTCCAGGTGAGTGAGTGCTTGGCTTGTGCAAGTTCTCCATAAGATAGGTAAATGTGCACTTGGCATCTGGGCTAATTGGCCAGTCCATGAAGATGATACATATAAGTATTGAATGAATGGTAGGAGGTATTATTATCATAGTGGACTTTATAATTCCTGCCCTTTCTGTCTCGTGATTTATTTATAAGGAGAAGGTTGGAGTGGAAATAATAGTTGTAAAAATAAAATACTTTGCAATCATATAGAGATAACCAGTGATGAAATGGATAGATTCTTGAGCTTGAAATAAAATGATCTGAGTTAAAATCCAGTCTTAGACACTTAGACAGCTATGTGATACTGAGCAAGTCATTTAACTTCTGTTTGCCTCAGTTTTCTCAATTATAAAATGGGGATAATAATAATAACACCTGTCCCACAGGATTATTTGGAAGATCAAATGTGATAATATTTGTAAAAAGTGCCTAGCACAGTGCCTGGAACCTAGAAGGTGATATATAAACATTACTCTCTTTCTCCCTCTTGTATAGTGTTTGAAAATTTACAAAGTACTTTTCTTAAGGCCAAGTTTCATTTGGTATTTAGCAAATACTAATGATATTTTAGTATGTCAACAATTTAATGACAAGTCTCTTTCTGCCTTGTCTCTCTTGACTCCAGTTCATCCTCCACTCAACTGTCAGACTGATCATGTCATTCCTCAGCCTCATTCAATAAACTCCAGTGCTCCCTGTCATTTCCAGGATCAAATATAATTCCTTTGCTTTATAAAGTCCTTCACAGTTTGGCTCCCTCTCAACTTTCCATTCTTTTTAGACTTTCCCTCATGGACTAGGTATTCCAAACTCCTTGTTCCTTGAAGAAGATTATCATCTCCCTCCTCCAGCCATTTTCTCTGGTAGTCCACCATGTTTGGAATTCTCTCCCTCCTCATTATCACCTTGTGGCTTTCTTCAAGTTCAGTTAAAATCCTACCTACTTCAAGAAGTCTTTCCTGATCCACCTTAATCCTAGTGCTTTCCCTTTGGCATCATCTCCAGTTTATCCAGTTTGCACATAACTATTTGCATGTTGTCTCTACCATTTGACTGTCAATTCATTGAGAATAGGAACTGTCTTTTACCTTTCTGGATATCCTAAGTGCTAAGCAGAGTTCCTAGCTTATTGTAGGCACTTAATAGATGCATGTTGACTGAGTTACAAAAACAGTATTTTGACATATTTAAGTGTCTATGATTTACTGTTATGTATAACCAATCCAAAATGTAGACTGCAACCTCTTCAGAATCAGATTTATGAGTGGCCCAGGCCTAAACAACCATCACCTGGCAGTCACTGCTCTGGGGATGGGCCCCTCCCCACTTTACTATGCTGGTCCTCAGACAACAGACACACAAGCTGTCACCAGGCTTGCTCTTAGAGATTTTACAGCCTGATAGAGTCAGCTGCCAGAGTAGCCTGTGTTCCACTGATATAACCTTTGAGAATCCAGGAGCCTTTCCACCCATACCTTCCCCTCTTCTGAACTTCCCTGTTATTGTTGAGGACACAACCATGAATGAATGAATAAATGAAGTGAATGAAGAGATGAATGAAAAAAGCAGTTATTAAGTATTTCTCAGGAAGTGAGGAAGCTTCTTCCCTCAAGAAATTTGCGTTCTGGCTGAACAAGTTGTGGCATATTACTGTAATGGAATATTGCTGTACTATAAGAAATCATGAGCAGGATTACCTCCACACCACAATGAGATGTTTGAATAGGGCTTTACATGAGGGATACCATTAAGCTCAAGGAGATCCAATTTCCCTCTCTATTATTGTTATTTTATTTTGAATAATAACATTGCTCCAAATTTAGATCTGTTCTCTGTGACTTTTCAAATCATTTTTACATACATAACCTTATTCAATTTACAGAACATCCCTCATCGAATAGTAAATGCAAATATATTTATCCCATTTTAAAGATGAGGAAACAGATGTTTAGAAAGGTTAAATAAGTCCCTTAGCTAGAAATACAGGTAGTAAATGATGGATCAAGCACAATGTCGATGTACTAGAGCTACACTGGAATAATTAATATTAACTGAAAATTACTATTACATTATTATAAAATAATTATTGATAATAATTGACATTTATGCAATGTTTTGACATTTTCCAAGCACTTTACATATAATATCTTATTTGAAGCTTACAACAAGCTCATGAAGCAAGTAGGAGTCTCCAATTCCAAAGGGAAAACTGAGGCTCGGAAAGGTTAAGTGACTTGGCTATGAATCATAAAGCTTCTAAGTGTCAGAGGCAGGACCTGAAGACAGTTCTTGCTTTTAACTCCAGTACTTCATCTACCCATCACATTGCCTTCTAAAGATAAAATAAAACATCATCCTCTGGCTTTGAGGAATTTACAATCTAGTAAGAAAAGAGTAAGGAAGGAATATTAAAGTTAGATAAGCAACCACAATATAAACTGATCTGAAATTTCATTTTGTATTATTACTATCATAACTGAATAATAATAATATTGTTTCAAATTTGGAAAAACCCAGAAATAATTGAACTCAATAACTCAAAGTTCAATTAAATTGGAAAGCATATATTATCTTTGAAAGAACTTCTTTTTTGCCAAGAATTATTGGGAAAATTTAAAAGCAATAAAGCAAAAAAGTACATTTAGATCAATATCTTATAACATATATCCCAATAAACCAAAATCCATACTGACCTCAGGTTTAAAGATAACACTGAAAAATGAGCTCAAAACCAGATCAGACACTTTTCATAGCTATGGTTAGGGTATGAATTATAATGCAAATAAAAATGGATGAACAACAAGAAGAATGCAGGCAGTTACAACAGATAAAATCAATAATGTTAATTTTATAAAACTGAAAAGGTTTTGTGTCAATGCAACTAGGATAGGAAAATAAATGGTGAGAAAAATCTTCATATCAAATAACTCTGAAAAGAGTCTGATATACATTTATTTGTATATATGTACATACATATGCTGTATCTGTGGGAATATTTATAAGTGTATGTGTGTATGTATTTATATGTGTGTATATATATAGAGAGAGAGGTGGGGGGAGGGAATGACAGATAGACAGGCAGATAGAGACACAAAAGACCAAAAACTATTCCTCAATAGATCTGTGGTTAAAAGAAACCAACAGTATTCAAAAGGAAAATTCCAAATTACTGTCATGAAAGAATACTTCAAATCACTAATAATTAGAAAACTGAAAATCAAGACAACTCTTAGTTTTGACTTCATATACAGCAAACTGACAAAGCTGACAGAAGATAGTGATAGCCAGTTTGGGAGGAATTTTGTCAAATTATGGAAAGAGATGGGCACATTAATGCATTGTTCATGGAGCTGTGAGTTGCTTTAACAATTCTGGAAAGGAATTCAGAATTATGGTAAAGAAAGGACCTAAATAAAGTGTTTGTGCTCTTTGATCCACTGATTTCACTGCTTGGCACATACCCCAGGAAGGTCAATGCCAAAAAAGAAAGTCCCATATGCACCAATATATTTATAGTAATACTTTTTTGTAGTAACAAAGAAAAGGAAATAAAATAGATACCCATTGAGTGAGGAATGACTAAACAAATTGTGGTACACGAATGTGATGGTATATATCTATGCTCTAAGAAACAATGAATATAAATACAGAGAAGTATAGAGAGAAATATGAACTAATGAAAAGTGAAGTAATCAAAATCAGAAAAAAAAATGTCTAATGATGACAACAATGTAAATGGAGAGAACAATACAGACAATCAAAATTGAATTTGATAAAATTATAATAACCAAGTTTGGTCCAAAAAAATAGGTCTAAGAAGACATTGACCCACTTTACATTGCAAATTGGGAGAGTATGAGCATGGATCAAAGCATATAATGTCAGGGTTTTTTTCCCAATATATTGGTTACTTTTTCTGAACTCCTTTTCTCCTTTTTTATGAATATTAGGCAGAAGTTCTTATTTTTTTTTTTGTATCATGAAACTGTCAGTCTGATGAAACCTCTGGACACTCCAGAATAATTTTTAAAATCCGCAATTAAAGAAAACACACAAGTCAGGTTTCCCCTTTACCCTAAACAAAATTCACGTGTCCCATTTCTTTTTTCCCTTTCATCACCTATCTTCCTAAAAACGTCACCTATCCTGATTGCCTCTTCTTGTAATATAGCTCCCCAGTCCACTTCTCAACAAAACTATTCCTTTCTAAGGTTACTAATGATCTTTTAACTGCCAGCTTGAATTGCTTTGTCTTGGGCCACATCCTTCTTGTTCTTGCTTCAGCTTTTTATCCTATTGACTGTCCACTCAACCTGGATACTTTCTGCTTTGTAACCCTCTCCTAATCCTTTGCAACTCTCCTACTTCTACTTTTACTTTTCTGACTATTTCTTCACAGGGTCTAACAATGACCAAAATTTTATAGATTACATTAAAATTTGCAAGGGGCTTTGCATATGTTCTCTCACTTGATACTTACACTAACTCTGTGAACTAACTGCAATCATTCCCACTTACCAGGAAGAGGAAACTGAGACACAGAGAAAGTAAATAAGTTGAACAGATTTACACAACTAGAGTCTTGAGAGAGGATTTGAACTCTGGTTTTTATTAGCAAAGACATTTCAACCAACATACTAAAATATTATACACAATGACTTGAATTTATACCACAAATGCAGATCCATTTAAAGATTAAGAAAACTCTAAACATAACAGATCTTATAAATAATGAAACCACTAAGAGACATGATCGTATAAATATAGAAAAGGCCTTTGCAAAATATAATACCTTTTTATGTTAAAAAATCCTCCACCCCCAAATTTACCATTTCTTACAATACCTTTACAATTCCTTACAAATAAAATGTAAAAACTACCATAACTTATAATGGAGAAATGCTAGAAGCCTTTCAAATAAGATCAGAGGCAAATCAAAGATGTCATTTGTTATCGCTATCACTTCATATATAGCTTAGTAAAAGAAAAGAAAGAGAAATTGAAGGAATAAGAAATAAGATAGAAAGAATTAGTGATTTCAATAACATAACAGGATTTGAAATAAATTCACAGAATCATCAATCTTTCTGTATGTTTCCAACAAAACAGCAGTACAAATAGGAAAAAAAATTCCATTCAAATTAACTGCAGAATGCATATGTCCATTTCTAAAGCCCAGCTACCAACCTCTTCCCAAAAATTATATTATTAGACCAACAAAATAGTGTTTATAGAAATACAGACCTAAATAACTAAAGGGATATTAATTTATCATGGCAATTTCATGTCAATATAATAATAATAAAATGATTTAAGGTAATTTAAATATTATCATACAAATCAAATTGCCAAAAAGTTATTTTATAGAACTAGAAAATAATAATAATTTATATGAAGGAAAAAAGGTTAAAATATTAAAGGTAAATAATGGAAAAAAATGCTAAAGAAAAGGACCTTCCTAATACCAAATCTTGAGCTAAGCTTTAAAGCAGAAATCATTAGATATATTTGGCTTAAGAAACAGGAAAGGTGCAGTGATCAGTAGAAGGGAGCAGATTTACAAAACCTAGTAGCATGGTATTTAATTAACCCAAGTAGTTCAAATACTGAGTTAAAGAATAATTACTTAACAGCCTCTGGGAAAACTGAGAGACAATTTGACAGAAATTAGTTTTAGACTGATATTTCACATCATATATCACAAGAAAACCCAAATAGGAAAAATTACTCACTACGAAAGAGCCAGTGACAGAATAACTAGAATAAGGGCAGGAGAAATATTTTACAACTATAAATGGGGAAGAGTTTTTGACCAAATAAGGAATAAAGAGAATCATAGTTAGATAAAATGGCAATTTTATGTAATCAAAATTGTCAAAGTTTCTCTGAACAAAAATCAATGTAGTTAGAAGAAAAAGAGTTGGTAGGGAAAAATCTTTGCAGAAAATTTCTGATAAAGGTCTCTTGTCCAAGACATGTATGAAATTGATAAATGTACAAGAAAAAACCATTTCCCAATAAATAAAAGGTCAAAAATATTACTGGGTAGTTTTCAAAAGAAAGACTAGCTATCAACAGCTGTATGAAAAAATGCTTCAATACATTAATGAGAAAAAGAGGTCAGATGCACTAATAGTCTGCTAATTAAGCTGTAAAATATATAGCCATTCTAGAAAGCTATACCCCAAAAGTCACTAAATTATGTATATACTTCAAGCCAATGATATAACTATCATTAAAAACAAAGAGAAAAAGAACCCATACATACAAAGAATTGAAAATAAATGGGAGTCCTCGTGAATTAATAATCTCTGGGTTTAATAATGAAAATTATGGCACATACATTTAAAATAGTATTACA
Organism: Monodelphis domestica; assembly: GCF_027887165.1. Classification (NCBI taxonomy): domain Eukaryota; kingdom Metazoa; phylum Chordata; class Mammalia; order Didelphimorphia; family Didelphidae; genus Monodelphis; species Monodelphis domestica. The sequence goes on along the minus strand of NC_077233.1, from coordinate 140,930,855 downwards.
CTATAGAAAATTATGAAAGGGTCAGATTTATAGATTTGTCTGAATTGATATGAAATGAATTTACCAGAACAAAGAACAATGTACACAACGACCATGATTGTAAACTCAGTATTAAAAAGATTTATAAAAAAACATCAATGAAATGGCCAATCCTGACTTGAGAAAGTCATGAAGATGAATCTTTCTCACCTCTTGACAAATGATAACCTAGAATTGAAAAATGAGGAAACATATTTTAGACATTACCAATATGATACAAATGTGTTTTGCTTGACTATACTGATGTGTTACCACAGAGGGTTTTTATATGGGAAGGGAAAGTATTCGTTGTGCACAAAAATATTTTTTTTCAATTTTTATTTATTGATTGAGTCAATTAGGAACATTATTCCTTGGTTAAAAGAATCATATTCTTTCCCTCTCTCCCCTCTCCCTCCCCTTCCTGTAGCTGACATGCAATTTTACTGGGTATTATATGTGTCCTTGATCAAAACCTACTTCCATGTTGTTGGTGTTTGCATTAGGATATGAACAAAAATTATAAAGAATATGAAAATAAATAAAACAGAATTATATGAAACTTTTAAAAATACACAGGGGGGCAGCTAGGTGGCTCAGTGCACTGAGAGTAAGAAAAATGAATTTTATTTTTCTGAAGTTATTTAGTGATCTCTATGTCCAATACTTTCTCATTTTCTTACAAAACAACAACAAAAAGATATTCATGACAGATACACGTGGTTTTTCTATAGTTTGAAAGCTTTTTTCCTATTTTTTTAAGTCCAACATAAATATTTTTGTTACTTATGCCCAACTTTGTATTGCAATCAATGATTATTAAAATAGATGTTGACTTATACTGGAACATCTTATTGAATTCTTTGTACAGTTTCTATACCTTCTCATTCTATGCTACAAATGGAAATTAACTTGAAATTACCTTCATGGTGGTCTTTTTTGTTTATGCTTTTCAGAAGCATTGCAATGCAAGATGATCAAGTTCCCTGTGAAATCATGTCTCTTGTTGTCTTTGGATGCAAAATAGAACTAACTCTACAAACTCCTTTTTTCCCCGCTTGAAAAAGAACCTCTGAGTCATTTCAGTGCAATTTTTTGTATCTTCTGGTTTCATTTAGAGTGAGAATGTCAATATTGATGTTATTCGGTTCCCCTAGTATTATGACTTGTTAGTCATTGGACAAGGATTTCACATTTTTAATACCAACAGATAATAGATGTTTATAGAAGGCTTAAAAAGCCATGTGATTGTGAAGATTAAATTTAACTCTCTCCCCTGATTGTGAAAATGAAATTAACTCTCCCCTGATTGTGAAAATTACATTAACTCCCCTGCCCATTTTTAGATTTAATCACCAAAAAGTATAAACACTCTACTTAAAGTTAATTGGGGAGATCTACACATTTTTAGATCTAATCACAAAAAGTGTAAACATCCCCCTTAATCATTTAGTGGGAAGGTCTGTGACCCACTTGTGCAATAGTGGGTGACGAATCAGAATTAAACTGACTATTCCTGGGCAGTCCTAAAACAAAGTTTCAACTATTATTGGTAGACATAAAATTAGGGGAAGGCACAGGAAGTGATACAAAAGAAAGTTTCTTTAAAAGGGAGTGACAACTTCCTGAATGCAGTTCAGCTTGTAATTCTACTTGGAGTTTAACTTCCTTTGAGAGGCAGTTCTTCATTCTTTGGAATTGACACTAAAGAAGAATCTGCTGACTGGACCTGAGACCCTGTTCCTAGTGAGACTATTCTTAAATCTCTTCCTTTGGACTGACACATGGTGAGTGAAAAGATTGACTCCTTTCCTGGGTTTTCTAAAAAAAAAAAAAACTAGCCACAGGAGAGACCTACTCCTTGAGAGAGACTTCCCCAGGTCCTCAGCTTTGTAAAAGCCAATTAAAGACTAAACTCCCCTGCCCAGGTTGAGCCAGGGGTTGGGGTAAATTACTTAGCACTTAGGCTAGATATTTTACCCTAACCTCTCTGATTTTCTTACTTCATTCTTGTAAATAATTTAGTAAGTAAATTGTAAATAAATCTCTTTGGAATTAATATGCATTCCTGGAAACCCTATTTTAAAAATATAATCTAGTCCAACCTTTTTATAGAAAACCTCTATTTCCCCCCACATGATTTTTTTCATGCACTCTGTTGCCATCACTGGAGATACATAAGGGGGCTATGGAGAGCAATGTGGTGTTGTCCTTTGTTTCACACTTTATCATGGCAAGATAATTCATCACCTAGTGGCTCTCAGCTGGATGAAACTTCTTCCTGTACTTAATATTCTACTCTTTAGAAAACAGGTATAGACTTTTGCCAAAACCATATCTGAAGACTTTCTAGCATTGTAAAAATATCCAGAGCTTATGTTCCATTAACATAACCTTTAAGAATTAAAAGTCACCTCTGTGTCACAATAAGGTACCAGAGCATGGCTTTTGTGTATAATAATATTTGTCAACAAAACTCAGGTTGAATAAATGGATGGAATTTATTCATCTTATTGAAAGTTTAAATTTTTTAAATTCTAAACTTAAACACTAAACACGCACACCTACATCCACATCCACAAAACACAACAAGATTGTAGATGAGAATGAATATCCATTTCACACTACTGATTTTGTTTTTAAAAGGTTATAAAAAGGCTACACTTAATTTTCAAAACTATGTTCCTTGTCTGTGATTTCTCCTGAGTTTCCTTCTGTGCATTAAAAAAAATGTTTCAATGGTCCTCTTTTTCTTTGCATCACTATTGTTGTACCTTCTACCTCTCTACTTTCTGTCTACACTATTCTACCAATTTTTTAAAAAAGCAAGAGAAAGAGGAAGCTTTTATATCTAAAAAATATTTTATATTTTTAACTTGTTCTTTTTCTAATTTTTTAAGTTGCAAGTCCAATTCAGTGATTGCTTCCCTCTTTATTTTGTTGATGAAGGCACTCAGTGATATACATTTTCCCCTGATTACTGCTTTGGCTGTATACCAGAGATTTTGATATGTTGTCTCCTCACTGTCATTCTCTTTAATGAAGTTCATAATTGTTTCTATTATGTGTTTTTAACCTACCAGTTTTGAAGATTAGATTATTTAGTTTCCAGTAATTTTAAATTTGCCTGAGAAAGAGGAAATGAAGATAAGTCATGTCACCAATAAGCATAGTCAAACACAGTGAAACTCTACTGTGGCCAGGGCCAAAAATCTATGCCTCTTTCTCTGTGTGTTGAGTCCATCATCTTTCTGTTAGGCATAGAGTATCAAATTTCACCAAAGGTCCTCTGAAGATGTGACTAATCATTGCATTGACCTTTGGATTCTGGTTTTCCTTCCAACCCTGCTCAGAATATTTATTTTTGTTTTTAACTTGTGCAAATCCACTCCCTGGTATTATCATTATCTTTTCTCTTAACCCCATCCTCTTCTCCCTATCTCAATTTGTTTCTTTGCTGAATCTGAATATTTCTATCCCGAACTGCATATGTGTATCCACCTCCCCTTTATCCATGTCAGATAAATCAGGTTCTTCCAATTTCTGTTCCCTTATTCTTTCCTCCAGCTATGAGAAGCAGCAAGATCCATCCTTACCTTCCTCTTTTTTAAAATACTTTTTCCCTTTATACTCCCTTTTTTTCCTCTTCTGAAAGTTCTCCAGATAGAACTTTGTCATTTGGCTTTTTTACTTAATTTGTTTAATACCCTTTAAAGATATTTAGGTTCTGAAAAGATACTTGTCTCATCTCTCTCTGTTAGAATGGTAGGGAATTATCATTATACTTCTAATTGTGCAAATACACTTACCTTTCTAGGTTTCTCTTGATTCATATTTGTAATTCAAAATTCATAAATTCAAAGTTCTCCTCAGAAATGTTTACTGAAGTCCAAACATACAGCTTTCTGTTCTTTTAAGAACAGAGTAGAAGAGATTCTAACAGAGAGACTGACACACAGAGACACACAGAAATATTGAATGCTGGTTCCATAGAGTGGAACTCATTTGGTATTTGCTTCTAGTCCTTTTGTAATCACCTCGCCATATTAGATACCTTTCTCTAAACCCCTTTCATTTTGACAGTCTTTACTAAAATGTGACACCTAGAACTGAATACAATACTCTAGAATGCAGTCCAGTCAGAGTAGAGGGTAAGAGGGAAAAAAATGCAGGACTGTCACCTTCCTTCTTGCAGACATCATATTTCTTTTAATATGTCTCAGTTTATAATGAACCATAAAAGATGTTCAAGGTACTGGTTTCTGAATAAAAAAGACAGGGTGTCAAACCTTTCCTCTGACATATCCTAACTGTGGTACCCTTGGTAGTTAATTTCATTTATTTATTTATTTATTTATTTTTGGTACTTCATTTTAACTTCTCAATATCCTAGTCAACTTTCTAAGACCATAAATTGTAGAACAGTTGTAATTGTTGAATGGTAGGAGTTTCCTCACAGAAATTCCCTATGCAAATGAAATTACAGTACCAGAACCCCCCACCCCACCCTCCACTAGCTCATTATGACTCACAAACTGATTCTTCTTTAAAATGTTCTAGAATTTTGCCAGAAGTATACCTTATTAATCAATTATTGAAATAATCTAAAGAATATTATATTTACCTCTTTGTGAAACTGTGACATTTTGCTCATTTCCAATCTTTAACAGCACCATCTTGTATTATTTGAATCTTTTAAGGTTGATGACTGGTAGCTCAACAATCACATTTGCCAGGATTTTGTTTTGTTTTCAGTTTCCTGGGAGTGTAGTCTATGTAAGCCAATGGTGTTGGATTTGTTGAGAGCTTACCTCAATTATCTTTATGAAAAATCTGAGTTGGAATTGACCTCAAAGCCCTTCTAGCTCTGCCTGTGCTAATAAAGGAATCCCTTCTATACCACCCTCCACTCCCACAGCTCCCCCAACTAAAGTAGTCATCCAGTCACTATTAGAAGGTTGGAAGCCTTACTCTTACATTCATAAACACCTTATTCTCCTTTGAGGCACCTCTGATTGTTAGGAAGTCTGTCATTGTCCTACATGTTCCACTAATATTCTTGTAATGAAAGAAGACTCCCAGCACATTGGGTGACACTCTCATGTCCATTATCCAGAAAGGTCACAACAAGAATTATTCAGGTTGTATAGACATGGATAGACTATGATCTGCATTATTCCAGGCAACGTGCACCCCATGAATGTTTCTCTGAAATTTCTCATTCTTCTTGCCACTGCTTTACCTCCCCAGGCATAGCTGTCAGACTGAATAATTTTCTGTTCCCCTCCCACTCTTTGTTTACTTTTCCCCCCAATTCATAGGGATCCCTTAAAGCCTAACTTAAATCAGCTTCCATCAGAATGCTGTCCCTGTTTCCCCTTGATCTCTCAAATTAGTAATAACTTTCTCCCTTAGACTTCACAAAGGATTTTAGTTTTATAATTCACCATAGCACTTAGCATGTAACACTGTGCATTATCCGTATCAATGCCACCCTGGTAGGTCAGATAATGCCATAAAGAAACATTGTTTCTCTCCCACTATTTACCCTAATGCCCCACACGCAGGAGGTCCTTAATAAATACTGCTTGTAGATTTGTCTTCCTGTTAGACCTAGGCTAGTACTTTCATATGGAGTTATATGTTTTACAAAGGTTAGGAAGTATCTGTGCCAGCTTAGAGTTGAGGGCTCGTTGTCTCTCTTATCTAAGCTCACTGCCAGTGAAACACCTCCCTGCACACAGATAAATTGTCCTGGTAGAGACCACATACATCACAGGGCTCTGCAGAGATATAATCAGGTTACAAACTGCCCCATTCTACAATGGTCACCAATGCTGAGTTCTCATTGCTAAACCTAGACTAGGGTAATGATGATGATATCTAGGATTTATAGAGGACTTTAAGGCTTACCAAATTCTTTGCGTACACTATCTCCTTTAATCCTCACAACAAGCCTATGAGGTAGGTACTATTATTATCCCCATTTCTCATATGAGGAAATTGAAGGCAGGAAAGGCTGAGAAACTCACCTAGAGTCACATAGCTAACAAATGGCTGAGGCAGGTCTTTCTTGATTCCAACTCCATCAGCATAACCATTACGCTACCTACCTGCTTGGCAGTGGGAATAGTTTGGAAGAGTCATGTACCAGGGATATTGGACAGCTAGAAAGAGGCATTGATTGGATATGGAAAGGGAAGAGTCAAGTGAGTTTTCTGGCCTGGGTCTTCAAGGTCGTAGATAAAATGATGCTTTTACCTCACTAAAACCTCCCTTCCTCAAAGACTTTTTCATAAACAGGGAACTCTATCAATCTCAAGTATTGTCATTATGTGAGTAAGTTATCCTGTAACAGCCTATTATTAGTGTCCTTCAAATGCTGAACCTTCCCAGGCACCACAACATCTTTGAAATAAGGACAATAATGACAGTGAGACTTGGAGAAAACCAGGCAGTCTTGAGAGCAATTATTTCCTCACCAAAAGAGCCCCACAGCTGGCCGCTTTTTTGCATGAATAAAAAACCCATTTACAGCCTCATTTGTTCTGCCCTGTTCTCTAGGGTAGAGTGTGTCTGATGAGCTAGATGTAGGGGCAGGACAGGCCCTTGAATGACAACCATAGATGCTGAGATGACATGGTATTCCCATTTATCTCCCTTAGCTTCTGGAATCACCTGCTTGCTTCCCCTAACTAGGGCCCCCCCCTTTTGAATTAATTTTCCTTTGTAGAGTCAAATGAGAACTGTGTATATTCTATCATATTCAATAGGCTTATAATGTCCAGAATGTTCAACGCCCCCCCTCCCCCCATCAACCTATGACCACCTGAAAACTGACAGCTCATCAGAGTAGTGTGGTTGGTTTAATGTATTCAATCAACAACTTCTTATTAATTCCTACTAGATAGTAATTGGCAGAAGTAGCAATTAGAAGTCAGGTCTTCTAATGCTAGACTCTTTAATCTTTCCACTGAATCACAGCTCCCTACTCCAATAAACAACCCATATTCAATGGTATTTTATACTCATATGACCTCAGAAATATCTACAGGTCCCTGAAAAATCTATAGGACTTCTAAAAATATAGTGTAGGGAAGAGCATATCTGGGACCTATGCTACCACAGATGAGGCAGTACTCCCAAGAGGTCATCTACTCTGATTCAGCCCTGGTGTGATTATTCCCTGAGACCATGGAGGTGCTGGCTAATAACTTCTCTTCCAAATGGAATTACAAGGCCATTGATTGCCTCCTAATATCCGGACCTTTTCTCAGGTCCCATCCTCCTTGATTTCCCTGCAGTTTTTTATACTATAGACCACTTCCTGAACTTTCTTTCTTTCCCTGCTTTCTGTGACACTGCAGGCCTTCTCTTTTCTATCCATCCTCCTCTGATGGCTGCTTTTTCCTCATACCCTATCTAGCCCAAGGCTCTGTTCTTAGCCATCTTCTCTCTTTGAATTTTCTCGCTTGGTGAATTGATATACTTCCAAGATTATATTTATCACCTTTATGTAGATGCCTCCCAGATCTGTGTTTCTACCCTCTTTCTTGAACTCCAGAACCAAATTTACATGACCTTTCATTTCCCTCAGATCTTTGGATTTTCATGAGACTGGGCACCATATTTCTCTAAGGCCTACTATCCAAGTTCATAAAGGCTCAGGGCATATGGTCCAGGTCTATAGCCTGTCTTAAGGATAGTACCTGAGTCTGAGAGAACTAATTCACAATGGGATACCTGGTTTGTCAGCTTGGTAATGTGTCACAAAGTGGCAAATCCTCTTTAGAAAAATAATTGTCAGATGCTGGGCACTCAAGGGTCTATGGTGGAAGAGTGGAGTATTTCATGGCTCAAGGGAGCTAGCCTGATTTAATAATAGAACAAAGCATCTAGGAGATACACAGAAATGCCTGGAGTCATCACTATTTAGGATTTTATATACAGTTAATTTCCATGAGGTAGAGTGATAGAGGTTAAAGCAAGATGATAGATTTGGTGGCAGAAGGCCTTTGTTTAAGTCCTGCTCCTTTAGTTCTATGGCTTTGGGAAAGTAACTTTTCAGTCTCAGTTTCTTCAACTAAAAGTTGGGGATTAACTCCATTCAAGGACTGTCATAAAAATAAAATAATCAAGGTAATATACTTTGCACTCTATCAAATATCATGAGAGAAGCATCCTCATAGGGACCTCAGAAATGACCTCCTTTTTTTTTTTAAACCCTTACCTTCCATCTTGGAATCAATACTGTGTATTAGCTAGGCAATTGGGGTGTAAGTGACTTGCCCAGGGTCACACAGCTGGGAAGTGTCTGAAGCCAGACTTGAACCTAGGACCTCCTATCTCTAGGCCTGGCTCTCAATTCACTGAGCTACCCAATTGCCCCCAGTCACCTCCTTTTAAGAAGAGATGGTTAGTGGGTCATCCTTGGAGTCAGGAAGATCTGGATTCAATGCCATCTCTGACATAAGCTTGCTACATAAATGGGTTACTCTCTTATTATTAAGTTCCTCTCTAAGACAGATCACACATGGAATTCCAGATATAATCACAGAAACCTCCACAAAAAGTGTCCTGTGGGATCAAACAAGGAAATAACTTTTTTAAAATTTCTTTGGTCACAATGACTCATAAAATGATAAACTAAGGATATATGAGTAACCTACATCAATTGAGGAAATCCCACATTAATGAAGTCACAGATATTTTGAGAATTCCTCCAAAATATAGAAGTATTATTAGGATTTTCATCCAAAGTGTAAATCTTCTCCCACTTCGTTTTGCTTTAGAAAATCTTGTTTTCGAGTTCAATCTTACTGAATGGCAGGACAGAATATCCATATTCTAGTCTTTAAGATCTAGCATTTATTCAGTGAGTGACTTTGGAGACATCGCTTCTGCTTTGGCTTCAGTTTCCTCTACTGTATTTAAAGAATAGGTTGGTTCATAACAGAAGAGAATGAAGCTGGGAGGTGAGGTGGATAGAGGGCTGGACTCTGAGGTAGGATCAAGCTCAAGTCTTCTGCCTACAACACTTGCTAGCTGTGTAATCCTAGGCAAATCACTACAGTTCTATCTGCCTCTGTTTCCTTATTTGGAAAATGGCTATCATAATGGCACCTAACTCCCAGGGTTCTTGGGAGGATCCAATGAGAAAATATTTGTAAAAAGACTTTACAAATCTTAAGGTGTTATGTGAATGTTCACCCCCATGATGATGATGATGGTGATCCTTGTTTCATATACAATCCCTTTTTTTGGTTATTCTTTGCATATTAAAACATTAATCCAAGAACCTTTCAAAATGCAAATGGTAAACCACTTTCCTATTCTAAGGAGGCTCTGACAGTCAGATCCTTAGGCTACTACTGTACATTAGTCTAAGAGATTATATTTCTAGAGGTCACAATGGGAATGCTACCCTTGCTCCTAAGTCATACTTCACATCCGGGCTTTGTTATTTTGTTAGAAAAGGATTACCAAGCTTTGTAGAATCACAGAACTGCAGAGTCAGTAAATATCTCAGAAATCAGCCCCTTTTAAAAAAACACTATGGCCTAGAGAGTTGAAATTACGCACTCACCAAGTAATCAGCATAGCTAAGACTAAAATCAAGGCCAAGAAGCTTTCTATTTATTCTATACTGATACCATATTGCTTTTTCCACATCATCACTGAGATCAGAGGAGTGCAGGGCTTAGCAAAATCTTGGCTGATAGATTAATAATTGATAGAATGGGCTTTGAATATTTTTCTTTCCTATAGATAAAAATGAATTGGATTCATAAAGTATTACTAGTAGCTCAGATTCTAAAAATACTAAATATTCTAAAAATACCATTTGAGCATATCAGTAATTCTGGACAATTTGTGAATCTCCACAAATGCATTATAGAAACACTGAGATTAGAGTGGCCTTAGGACAGTAAATATAAATTTTAGAGCCCAAAGGGACCTTAATAGATTTAATGTTATGGCCAGAATGAACTTTAGAGATCATCTGATCCAATCTTTCTAGTTTATGAAAGAAAGCTACTGAGGCCAAAGTAAAGGAAATAGCCTACCGAGGTCATGTTATCAGTGTGGCAGAGGGAAAGGAACCCTGATTTTGGAGTCATAGATTTGTTTCTGTTTGGTTATTTCAGATGAGTCTGATTCTTCGTTATCTCATTTGGGGTTTTCTTGGCAAATATCATGGAATGTTTTTTCCATTTCCTTCTCTAGATCATTTGACAGATGAGGAAACTGAGGCAAACAAAATTAAGTGACTTACCCAATGTCACACAGCCAGTAAGTGTCTGAGGGCAGATTTGAACTCAGTGAGATGAGTCATCCTGCTTCCAGGCCTACCACTCTATCCACTGCACCTTCTAGCTGTTCATTAGAGTCAGAGGAAATGTGTTCAAATCTTATTTCTGATGTTTACTAGCTTATTACTGTATGATATTAGACAAGATACTTATCCTTTCTAGGCCTTGGTTTCCTTATCTTCAGAAATAGAAAATTGGACTAGACAGTCTTTAGAATCCCTTCCATCTCTAGGTCTTTGGATTGTACACAGTTGTGTTAGCTGATGGGTCAGTGCCAGAACAGGGACAAGAACTCAGATCTCCTGGCCTTGGTCCTATCAATGTTTTCACTAAACCCCACTTATGCTAACTTTAGAAGAGAGGAGGCATCATATCATACTTTTCATAACTAGTGGAGTCCAGAGATTGAAGGGAAAGTAAAAGAGGTCACCAGGAACACATCAAGCCAAATGAAAGGAAGAGGAGGGGTAGTCAAGATTTGGTGTAAGCAATTCCTGCTGAGAGACTTCAATTTTAAATCAACTTGAAAGGCAGCTTTCAGCTACTTAGAGTCCAAAGTTACCATGAAAAATTCATTTTCCAAGGTCTCAGTGTAATTTAAGTCACCAAAAGTCTATCCAATCTGATCATCTTCACTGTGAATTTTGTTTGAATTGTCATTTTGGTCTGGAGGATGACAAACTTAGAGAGACCATTTGGCCACTGTTCTATTGTTCAAGGACCAGCCCTTGTGACTACTGGAGAAAAAGTCCTGGAAAGACTCCCCTGTCATCTGGAGGTGAATTCAACAAATTCCATTCCATTCCAGTCTGCACAACTGAATAAACATTAATTAAGGATCGACTATGTGCAGGGTCTTATGCTGGCTGCTAGAAATGCTTAGAGAGGGATGATCCAAATCCTTCTCTGACTAAGCTTACACTCTAATAGGAGAAGATGTTGGAGCAAGATATTTAACCCAGATAACTATAATGCAAAGGAAAGTATAATAAATGAATAAGGGATGTCCAAAATAAAATGTAATTCAATTCAAGTCATTTCAACTAAAATTTGTTAAGGACTTGCTATGCAATAGCTAAGTGATTCAGGAGATACAACACTGGACTTGAAGAAAGACTTGAATTCAAATCAAGCCTTAGAAACATACTTGCTATGTGGCCCTGGGCAAGTCACTTAACTTCTATCTACATAAGGAAGATTACTTTGGCAGTAGTGGATGGATAGATTACTGATACTGGAGTCAGGAAGAATACTGAGATTATTACAATAGTCTAACCAAGTGGTCTGTCTGTCTCTATTTTCTTATTTTAAAAATGAGACCAATAATACTTCCCAGGCTTGTTGTAAGGATTAAGTAAGATATTTGTAAAGCACCCTGGAAAACTGAAAGCACTCTATAGTAGATGATGATGATGATGATTAGCAGAAGCAGCAACAGCAGCAATATGAATTCCCAAAGTGCTATGCTATGTCTACAAAAACAAAAATGAAAGTATCTGTCTTCAAGGAATTTATTTTCTACTGGGAAAGTACAGACTGTTCATAGGTAAGTACAGGAACTCAAGGGAGCTTGAGGAAGGACAGAATATTAACAATGATTGGAGAAAGATCAATGGATGGCTTTATAGAGGGAGGTCATTCGCTGGCAAGTGCTGCCATTCCTAATATAGGTTCTGTTTGTTTTCATCTATCAGTAAATAAAACTGCTCCTTCTTTGGGTCTTGTGAGCCATGATCTTATAAGGGGTCGGGGCCAAAACCACAAGGGATATCAGATATGAAGTTCTCAAATTGTCTGCGTTGGGGACAATTAATCAGACATCTGAGAAGTCTCTTAAATTATACCTTTCATGCTCTGTGAAAGCTTCTGACCTGAGGGTTACATGAGCAAAGACATGGATATGGATAGGGAAGAATGAGAATGAAGAACTGAGGGTATTGTGGTTTTGATAAAACACAGTGCAAGAAGGAAACCATAAATACAAATAGGAATCAGATTCTGGATGGATAGATTACAGTGAAGGACCTTGAATGCCAGGATCACAAACCAATAGATTATTTGGTAAATAATAGGGAGCCCCTGAAGGTTTCTTTTAAAACCTTTACCTTCTGTCTTAGAACCAATACTGTGTACTTAGAAATCAATGTTTTGTATTCCAAGGCAGAGAAGGATGGTAAGGGCTAGGCAATGGGGGTTAAGTGACTGGCTAAGGAAATATATGATAAAAAATTTGAATCCAGGATCTTCTGTCTCTAGGTCTCGCTTTCAATCCACTGAACCACTTAGCTGTCCTCAAATATTTTAAATATATAAGAGAGATGATCCAAAATCATTTACTTTGGCTGCAGTTGATAGACAAATTCTAGAAACTGAAGTCAGGAAGACTAGTAAGGAGGCTATTATAGTAGTCTAATCAGGTGGTCAATAAGACCTAAAGAAGGGTGGTAGAAAGTGGAATAGAGATGAAGGGATACAGTAGAGATATTAAAGAGACAATAGTCAGGGAAACTGATTAAATATGTAAGAAAAGGGGAAAGAAAGGGTCCAAAATTATTCTCATGACACTGACACAGAGATAGAACAATCTGAATTTTTCTCTTTTTTTTTCTCTCTTCTCTGTCTTTTCCTGTCTCTGTCTTTATTTCTTTATTTCTCTTTTTCTCCTTTCCTCCCTTCCACCTCTCCTTTCATCTTTCCTCCCTCCTCTTTCTCTTTCCTTACCTCCCTCCTTTCTCTCTCACCCCCCACCTCCATCTCTCTCTCCCTTTAGGAAAAAATGCAGAATCATCCACAGGACCAGCAGCAAAGTCACCCAGGCAGAAGGAGGACAGACCTCAAACTTGGCTCAGATTCCTTCTCAAGAAGCTGTATGTCTCTGACCTCCAGGGTAAAGGAAGCGGGATATGTTTCTCATTGTTTCTAATTTCCATGAGACTTTGCTCTTCTAAGGCCTGGTCCACTGACTCTCTTCCCAGTCTTTCCATTTTCATAGTCTCTTGGGATCCAGAATGCAACCCCCCCCCTTTCAGCTCTACCCCCAAATTCAAGGCAGGGAATAGCTAAATACAGGCTAAAACACTAGGGAAAGAACTTCCCACACATCTGTCTCAGTCCTGAGGATAGGAAGAGGAAGGGGGGTTCCTGAGGCCCATGACCCTCTCTCTGAATCTCAGGAGCTCGTCAGCTGCAGAGAAGCTCCATATGTGTCTAACTTAGAAAATAAAAACAAAAACATTTTCCCTCTGAAGCAGACATCTAGGAACTTTCAGAATTGCTTTACTTAACAAATAACACTTCTCTTGGAATCAGAGGTCTTGGGTTGGGATCCTGAATCTAGTATTTTGCCACCTATGTGTCCTGCAACATATTCCTTTTACCTCTCTCTGTTTTCATCTATAAAATGGAGATAATCATATATATATATATATATTTTTTTTTTAAAAACCTTTACCTTCCATCTTAGAATCAATCTTAGAACCAAGGCAGAAGAGTGGTAAGAGCTAGGCAATGGAGGTTAAGTGGCTTGCCCAGGGTCACACAGATAGAAGTGTCTAAGGCTAAATTTTAACCCAGGGACTCCCATATCTAGCCCTGAACCTCATCCACTGAGTCACCCAGCTGTCGCTGAGATAATCATATTTTTAAGCTGTACCTTATTGGCAATGAATGCCAAGTGGTTTTTTAACACTATGTGAATGATATTTATTTGCTCTTATTCACATTAGTATTGTATAATTGTTAACATGCATAGTCCATCATCATGGTGTGATGGTATACACTGCATATTCCATCTTGTTTTTCTTCCCTCTCTCCACCAAATGCCCAGAACATTTACTTGCTTCCTCTCCACCTATCCCTCTCCTAGCTATCCTTCAAGTACCAGCTCAAATCTTACCTCCTCTAGGAAATTCTCCCAGATTAGTCCAGTCTCAATTTGGCTCTCCTATCTCAAACTTTGTAGAATTTACAAGGCATGCATGAAACCTGGCACAGAGATCTAGAACTTCTAATATCATCTCTTAATTGGGTCATATGTAAAGAAAGAGTTAATTGTAACCATGGCCCCTCCTCTTGGAGTACCTAACCTCTCATTGTGGGTACAAATTGAATGATTTAGGGGAGAGAGAGAGAGAGAGAGAGAGAGAGAGAGAGAGAGAGAGAGAGAGAGAGAGAGAGAGAAAGTAGGGAAAATTCCATACTGGATCCACCTGGAACAGAGAAATAGACCTCCAGATAGCATCTCCTAGTTGAGTCACATGTAGAGAAAGGGTTAGTTGTAACCATGACCATCTCCTCTTGGAACCCCTAACCTGTCACTATAAGTGCAAATTAAATGAGTGAGCCAGCCCAGAAAGAGAAGGAGAAGGATAAGTTCCATACCAGATTCATGAGTCTTACCTCTCTCCAAAAGACTGTGGGTTCCCAGGACAGAACCTGGAACTGTTCCTTCTCTGTCTTCTACCAGATTGTGATATTTCTCAGGGCAGAACCCCTGCCTTTGCCTCTTATCCTCACAGCAACTTCCTAGTCTTCCCACTCCAAGTTAAAGTTATCCCTGTTACACACCCTGGGAAGAACCTGAGTTTGTCTCACCAATTTCTGACCTACTATGGTCTTCATTTCTGTCCAGTCTGCCTTTCTGGCTTACCTCTATACTACTTTTTCAACTATGCCACAGAACCCTCTTCATCTTGGAAGTTCAGTCTGTTCTTGCAGTACTTCTTACATTGAAAGTACCTTCCACCCTTGTGGCCTCTCCTAAGTGACCAATTCCTTCTAGATCCTCCATTTTAAGGATGAGGTCCAGGTCAACCATGTCTTCATTCCTCTCCAGGCTACATTGCTGACTCATCTCCACATGACTTTCTTTACCATGTGCTAATACTGGGTAGGTACTATCACTCCATAGCCCATTTTAGTTTTCCTGTTCTTGCTGTTTTTTTCTCATTAGAATGTAAGTTCATTATGGGCAGGGCCTGTCTCTGTTTGCATTTGTATTCCTAACAATTAGAACAGTGCCTGGAACAAAGTAAATACTTAGAAATAGACTTGAAGGAGGATGACCACACAGGACATAGTGAGAGAGTGAGAGTCGGATAGGAGCTATATCCCTGCTAAAATAATCTCTCCCTCTGACAGAAAGTAACTCTCCAAGGTATTAAGTATCTACTATGTATTGGGCATTGGCAATGCAAGATGAGATAGTTCTGTCCTAAAGAAGCCTATGATGTAAGAGAGGAATGGTGGGTTTATATAGTAACCATGCAGTTAAATGTCAGTTAAATTGAGGAAATAGAGAGCATGGCAGCTGGAAGTAGGGAAATAGGGAATATTTCATGCAGAAGGTGGTATCGTGGCTCAGCCTTGAAGGATGACACTAATTCTTACAGTCAGAGAAATAGAAAGGCATGGAGGTATATTGTGGTATATTGTGCCTCATGTTGTGGACATCTTGTGGGCATGGAGGTTACCTTGCACAAATACCCTGAAGCTGGAGATGGACTACTGAGTTCAGGGAACTGACCAATACATCAGTTTGGCTAAAATATAGACAAAGATAGAGAGTACTTGAAGAAGAATCATGTAACATAAGACTAGAGAGGCAAGTGGGAACCAGATTGTGAAGGGTCTTAAATGTATTTAATCCTAAAGGCAACAGGAAATCACTGAGAGTAAGTAAACAATCAGACTTGTGGGCATAAGGACAGAGCTATGATGTGAGGCAGGTGTGCAGAGGATGCATTTAGATGGGGCACACCGGAGG
The DNA here is from genome assembly GCF_027887165.1 of Monodelphis domestica. NCBI lineage: Eukaryota > Metazoa > Chordata > Mammalia > Didelphimorphia > Didelphidae > Monodelphis > Monodelphis domestica. Next base: position 140,914,760 of record NC_077233.1, on the reverse strand, counting down.
CAAGGAGGCCAGTGAATGGCCCAAGCTAGGTGATCAGAGAACAGATTGGGAAGACCAAAACAATGAAATTTGGTAGCTGATTGCAGATAGCAGCTAAGAAAGAAGGAAGAATCAAAGAGGGTTACAAGGTTAGAAACCAGTATGACTCAGGATTGTGATGCCCTTAACACAAATAAGGAAATCTGGAGAAACGATAGATTTATGAGAAAAGATAAGTTTCATTGTGGAGCTGCTGAATTTGAAAACCTCCTGACATATTTTAATCTCAGAATGTCAAGCAGTAAAAAGCCTTAGAGATTCAGCCAACCTCTTGATTTTAAAAAGGAGGGAACCAAACCCCAGAATGCAGAAGTGATCTACTCAAGGACACATGGTAGCCAATTACAGAGCTAGGAACAGAACCCAAATCACATATACTCTTTCTCAAAGGAGCTAGAGCAAGAAGAGACCACAAAGCTAGTCCAATTCCATTATACAGTAAGGTAACTGAAACTCTGAGAATTAAAATGACTTGCCTGAGATCATTGAAGTAAATTATAGTGGGCTGAAATTTGAGCTGAGGTCCTCTGACTCCTAATTGAGTGTTCTTTTCATTAAAACTCGAACCAAGGAGCCTATGGTTTCAAGAATATCAGAAACATTTTCTTGTTCAAAAATAAGGTGCAACCTAAGCATACCATCTCCTGGGAGCAGGGCATATGTTTTCCAAATTTACAGTGGAAACAATTTTTCAAAGAGCTGTTCTTCTAGATAAGAAGGGCAGGGAACTCCTAAGGACACTGGATGCTAGATAAGAGGGAAATGGGAAGAGCAAAATAATGATAACATAATTATTCTTGGAGAATATTATGAATAATAATGCTATTATTGGATTATATTACTATAAATAACAATGAAATCAATATTGAATAATATTGTTATGGATAATAATAATATAATGATAATAGTAACGACATATAGTTAGTGCTTTGAAATTTATGAAGCATTTTCATCAAAATATCATTTTAAGTAAGTAGCATGATTTTTACCAATACACTCATTTTAATAATACCAATAATTCCTCTTTAAGGTTTGTAAAGTGATTTACAAGTGTTAATTTATTTTATCCTCACAACAACCCTGAGAGGTAGTGCTATTATAATTATTATATCCATTTTACAAATGAAGAGTCTGAAGAAAACAAAGATTAAGTGACATACACAGGCTCATATAGCTAATAAGTGCATGAGGCCAGCCTTCCTCAATCTAGGTTTAGCTTCCATTATACCACTTATCTACTTCAATAATGAGGAAAGAGAAAGAGAGACAGAAAGGTTGTGACTGGTTCAAGGTCACATAGCTCTTATAGGTAAGAGATGAAATCTGAAGCTGAGTCTCCTGACTCCATACTTACTTGTCTTTCCATTATACCCAGAGGAGACTTGATGGCATCAGGAACAAACTTCCCCTATAGTACCATTTTGGTGCCTGCAGGCTAGGCCTGTTGGAGGTATAATAAGAAGTCAATGTCTTTCCCTGCTAATCCTCTTACTTATAAAATCCCTTCTTCTACTTCCCCATAAATACATTAAAAGCTGTTCCTTCCTGCTGCATGACTGAAGGGCACAGGAAAAATATGTTGGAATAAGGATCCTGGTGCCAATGACCCCTAGGGCTCACCCAGCATTTGTAACCTGGTACTTTTAATTCCCTGATCCCTGACTTCAATCTTCAAGGCTGTCACCCATATGAACAGAGCACCATGTGGAAGGAGAACTCACCTCCCTCTAGGTAGCTAAATTGATGTTCTCACCTCATAGCTCATAGAAGACAGACAGGGGGAAAATTGAATCATCTCTTCTGGACAGGTTTTGACAACCAAGGAGCCAGATAGGCGATAGGCAGTACAGAAGAAAAAGTCTCAATTCTATTTTACCCTGTATCAATTAGCTTGTGGCTTTCTGAGCTCAGGTTTTATAAATTGGTGATACCCCTGAATCATAGGACAGTGCTGGGATTTGAGGGTCAGGGGTTAGAGAGAAGGTAGGAAATTGTGGAAGAAAATTAAGATTATAAACTGTCCAGAGCTGGAAGGGACCTTAGAGATTATGAAGATCAGTTCCCATTTTAAGGATGAAGAATCAGGGGTGTTAACTAACTTGCCTTACTTAGGTCATACAGCTGATTAGTAGCAGAGAATTAGCACTTAACTCCAGAATTTTTGATTGTAGGCTTTAGGACTGGAAAGAATTTAAGAGATCTAATCTAAGATCCTCATTGAAAAACAAACTGATACTGAAAGAGTCATGCTCAAGAAGTGTTGGACTTAAGAGTCATAAAAATTCAGTTCAAACCCTAGCTTTTTCAAAACTTGCTAGTTGTGGGACCATGGTCAAGCCATAATCAATTTTTGTAAGCTTCAGTTTCCTCATCTGTATCATGGGGCTGATATGAGCAAAGTATTTTATAAATTTTAAAGTATAATATAAATGTAATCCAATATGATTAAATGACTTGCCCAAGGTCATACAGCTAATAAATAGCAGAGCTTGGTTTTGACCCCAGGACCTAGGCTAGTTTTTTTTTTTTGTTGTTGTTGTTCTGGTATAGCCATCCTTTTATTGGGTAGGACAAAGGCTGCACCCTATCCCAGTATGGACTCCATCACAAAAAAGCACTGGAAGTGATACGTCCCTCAAGAAGCCTTCTGGATTATTCCCCTCTTCTCCATCTGGATGTGAAGCACAAGTGACTATATTAATTCCAGTTACTCAGATCAGACATGGACTTGCCTACGCTATCAGAATGGAAGTACCTGTTATGATGTCATATGTATATGTGTATGTATATATATATATATATATATATACCACTATGGTTTTCCATGGCCACTGTTACAAGGGAATCACTTTAAAAGACTGATATATATTAATTTAAGGTCGCCAAGGAATCAGCAATGTAATTCCTAAATGAAAACTTAAGTCAGCCGTCAATCTTTTATGGAGTTTAATTACAATAGGAGGAAGTAATTAGAGATAGAGAGAGAGAAAAAGGGAGAGAAAGGAATAGGGCTTAAATACCCCTTCTGTTTAGGCTGGGCCAAAAGGCCCAAGCCCTTAGATAGCTGGGGCAAAGAAAAGAGATCAGTCCCTATTACTCACGTGACCAAAATGGAGAAACAGTCTCAGAGGCCCTCACCTTCAGCTTCCTTCAGAGCAAGCTTCTCAGAGCCCACACGAACCACCCCGATCAACTACTCAACTCTCCCCTCAGTTCTCCCATCTACCAATCACTGTTCATCAATTTCCCTGTGCCAATGGAGGCTCTAGCTTAACCCAGGACCGCCCAGAGGTTTCTGGCTTTTGCACATGTCTGTTGAAGGTCATATTTTCAAATGATTAAATCTTTGCTCCTTTGCTACAGCCCTTTCTAAATCCTGTTAACCTGAGTAGGGTAGAGATTGGAATAATTAAATTTTGATCTAGGCTGCAGCCCTTACTCAATCCTGTTAGGACTGAATAGGGTGGAGATTTATTCCAAGTATCTCCATTGTATCAATTCTAAAATCAATCATGATTCAAAGAAATTCCTGTTCTATGCTTAAGCATAGGTCAAAGTCCTTTCCATTGTTCAGCAAAGGGTTTCTGTCCTAAAGTAATCTTAAGAAGGGAAGAGAAGGAACCTCCCATGCCAATGGGGTTCCCATTCCAATAGACTATCAGTAAGAAATTTTCCAAGTATGAAATATCCCAATGGTGAAATTTCCAACATTTATAAGTCTAAGGAAATTTGAGGTTTACACCACCCAACTAGCTTTCCTTCACCCAGTTTGGAGGAACACCTTCCCACCCTCCCCCCCACATTGATGTGAGTGTGAGAAAGAATACTCTGGATAAGTTGTTGAGGCAAATATTGGTTTCTCTCTCTCCCTAGAGTGAACTCATTCCCAATCCTCCCTTTTAATTATGTTGCATAGAACTCTCCTCTATTGTTAAGAAATTCTTCTTCATCCAAGAGTTCTTTTTTCCCTTATAGTCTTTCTATTATCTGCCAGTGTTCACTAATAACTAGAATCAAAGAATCATAAGTTTAGAATTGGAAGGGACCCTACAGGCCACCAAACCCATCCTCTTTTTATCAGTTGAAAAAAGTCATAAACAAATTAAGTGACTTACCCAGGACCACATATCTAGTAAGTGTCTGAGGCAGGACTTGGCCTCAGGTCCTCTAGACTTCATAGTACCCTCTGTCCTCCATCATTTAGTTTCCCCTTGAAGACATGACACCTTTTGATATTCTCTTCAAGACTCATTATTCCTCCCATATCCCATGACACACAGAACCAGGAGGAGGAGCTGACATCTTCCTTGTTCCCCACTACCAGTTTCAGACCTGCTGTCTGCCAGCATCAGCCAGCAACCACTCCTTTTTTACAGTTAATTCTATTCTACCTTTGTTGTCATCTACATATCTCTAGTTCATTCTTCCTTCCCCTTCCCCCAAGCTCATTGAATTTGTCCATGCCAAAATTCCTAACTCTGTACAGGTATTTGTCAAGGAGCAATCAGGAGGTATACAAGAGAGCTGGGGTGCTGAATTTGATGGCAGCCTCTCTGAAAGACCTTCAGTGACATCCTTTATCGACCTGTCAGGTTATGCCTGAAGACCATTGCATCTGAGCTTCGGCAAGACCTGTGTTGCTCCTGTCTATGGGCTTTTGGCTTTAGTGTCTGAGCCTCCACTTGTGCGAATGAAATACAAAGTGGGTAATAAAAAGCCTATGGCTTTATGGATTACTGCTCTGCCTATTTCTTCTGTGGAACCCCTCTGAAACCTCTAGTTAAAGCCTGAGATACCCTGTCCATTCGAATGTTGGCCTATTAGTTTTATTTTACTGTCTACTCATACAAATAATCTTGTGTTTGTCTTGGGACTATTTTAAGGTATAAGGCACTCAGGCAACAACCACTTACTTTGTACCAGGCACTATGCTAAGTAACAGGGATACCAATACAAGAAAAAAGAAAAACCATCCCTGTCCTACCTCAGAGGGAGCTGAAAAGCTGGGCCTTGGGGAAAAGGTACCCATAGGACAACAGTGTAGCAAATTTAGGAGAGGTAGAGACAGAACTGGTAGAGGAATAAAGAATGGCCAGTCTGTGCTCCTCTCCAAAACTGAGGCCCCTGGATGAAATCGCCAGTGGGAGAAGGGCTACCAGGTTGGAGGGATGTTCTAGGGTAAGAATGTAAATGCATATTGAAAGAGTCCCAGCCAGAATCAGAACTGGCAGAAGAAGCTCCTACAATACGTCTTTACATCTACTAAGGATTTTGTGAAGACTTTCATTAACCATAGCAATGAGATAAAACCATATTCTCAGTATGGGAAGGCATCTCAGAATTCACATAATCCACCTGAGACAAGGACAAGAATCCCTTTTATCACACTGCTAAGAAATGGTTATAGGGTCTTATCACCTCTCAAGGTGGCCTGTTCCACTTTCATATGGTGGTTTATTGTTATTTAATATAATAATAACATATTTTTATTATTATATACCTTGTTATAAGCAAAGAGCACATAGTAGGTACTTAATAACTGTTTATTGAATAGTTGAGTAGAAATCTTCCTCCTGTAAGCTTCAAACACTGGTACTATTTCTTCCCTTTGGGGCCTAGAAGAACAAGTCCAGCTGGGCTCTCATGTAGCAGCTCACCAAGGACTTTAAAGACAGTGATTTTGCCAGGAAGTCTCCTCTTCTCCTAGTTCATTAATAGAACCTCACGTGACTGGATTTGCATTTTTTTAACCATCCTAGGCCCCACTCAGAATTGGAAAGGACCTTAGAGGCCATCCAGTCCTACAACTTCCACAATTTACCTAGCAAGTGGTCAACCAACTTTTATCTGAAGGCTATTCTAGTAAAAGTGAATCTGCTCTCTTGAGGCAGCCCAGTATCCATTAAGATAGCTCCAATTTACTCATTCATTCAACATACATATCAACTAGATCTTAAGCACTCTGCAATTGAAGTGGAGGAAAGAGGTCTAGACCCATGATTCCATCAGTGTAAGGAAATCTCAGTGAAGAAAACTCCCTCTAACAATACAAGTTAGCAATTGCCTACCTGGCAAATTGAGGTTTTAATTGGTTTATTCAGGATCCCACAATCAATATATGTTAGAAGCAGGATGTGAACATAGGTCTTCAGAACTCCCAAGGCCAGTTCTTCATCCACTCTAACATGCTCCTATTTGTCAAGGACTAAGGATGCAAAGACACAGATTCTGATCTTGAGGAGCATATACACCATGGTCATGGCGGTGGTGGTAGAAGATGCAGTAAAATAAATACACATTATATACAAAGTAATGCTGAAAGAGTGGAGGAATCAAGGCAATCATTCTGTAGAAAATGGCACTTGAATTGAGCTTTAAAAGGTGTCAGAGATTCTGTGAGTTACAGGTGAAGAGAGTGCACTGTTTCCAATGTAATCTCCAATTTATCTTGTGTATATCTTGTTTTTTTTTTCCTCCACCATTAGACTGAGCTCTTTGAGGACAGGGACTATCTTCCATATTTCTTTTTATCTCTGGAGCTTAGCACATTGTCTGGCAAACAGCAGGTGTCTAATAAATACCTTTTAACTGACTGAGAAGGCACAGAAACAGGAGTCAGGATACCATAAAAAGGAGTTAATAAGTAGAATGTTTCCTCTAGACAGAGCATGAATGGGGAATTGCATGCATTAAATCTAGAAAGGCTGACACCAGGCTGTGAAGGTTTTTGAATATCTAATATACCAGGGAATTCCTGCAGCTATAGGGTGACATGGTCAGACTGGTAGTTTTGATATGTCACTTTAGCAGCTATGTGGAGGTGACTTGGAGGAGGGGAAACTTGAGGCACAAAGACCTACTAGGAAGCAAAGTCCAGATAAAAGAGTGCCCAAATCAGAGTAATGGTAGCATTATGGTAGCCAACAGACCCTTACTCTGAGAAGAGGTCCCTGGACTTCTCCAGACTGGTCAAGAGGTTGGTAACACAAAAATAGATAAGAATTCCTTAACTAGGAAATCCATCTCTGAATCACCAAGTTTGGTCCCAAATACTGATTCATTTCTCAAGGGTTCTAGGATTAACAAAGTCACTCTGGATCGTGAAGTATGCATTGGTTGAATTCTCTGGCCTCCTACATAGAAAACTCTGGAGGACTTCGCTTATTCATTCATTCATTCATTTATTCATTTAAACATTCACCCAGTTACTGCTGAATGCTGAGGGGGAGAAGCTGAGATAAATGAGACTCACTTTTTGCCCTTCAGGAGTTCCCAGTTCAGATGGAGAGATGAGATATGCTTGGATTACTTTGTATTTATTCTTGTGGCCTGAAATCTTTTTCCATTGATTATGGAACAAAATAGCACAGGAATGCAGAAAAGAAAGAAATCCATATCTTGTTAAGAAATCAGGGAAAGTTTCCTGGAGGAAGAAGCATTTGAGTTGAGCAATGAAGGATGAGTAGAGTTTGCATAGACAAAACCCACCTGAGAGGGCATTCCACAAGAACGGACTACCTTGAGCAATAATCAGAATGATTCCTCTCTTTATGCATAGAGCCATAGTTTTGGAACCATCACTGAGATCGATAGTATATGAGGTATATTGAGGTATAGCCTCTGGGAGCTGGGATTTAGGGGAGGAGGCTTCCTGATATGAGGGAAACCGCAGCTGGCTTGGAAGAAGGAAGCCTGGGCCACAGTCTTGGCTGTCCATTTAATTGTGGACAAATCATTTGGCTTGCCTCTGTCTGTGTTTCCTCGTCTGTAAAATGGGGATATTAACACTCGAGGCCAGCTACCTCCCAGAGAGGTGAGGAAAGTGCTCTCTAAACTGTAATGTTATAAAAATGTAAGGTAGAATTATTTCCCTTTTTTACAGCAGCCGCTTACCTCCTCCTCCTCCTCTGGGGGCCCCTGGCCAGTCACATCACTGCCAAATCCTGCTGCAGAGGAAGGGCGGCCACTCTCCCTTTCTGGGGCCAACCACCATGACAATCCTGGCAGGGCAGCTAAGACAGCGGCCGGAGCCAAAGGCTTCTCCTTGGACTGCCTGCCCAGGGAAAGGAAAGACCTGGAGAAGGGCACGGGAGGGAGCGGCGAGGAGTCTGGGGAGGTGATGGCTTTATGAGCCTGGACAAGGTGTATTACAGGAAAGGCTGGGGCTGGGGCAGGCTTTGGCGCTGCCTGTGGAGCAGGGCACAGAGCCGGGCACGGAGCCTGGTGCTGACTCTCCTTCTCTCTTGGCAGCCCCAGGCGTCCTGAAGGGGCTGCATCTCACACTTGGAGCTGGAGCTTCTAATTCTGTTCACCTCCCACACCCTCTGTGTTCAACATCATTTATCATCCCAGCAGCTCTCCTGGGCAGGGGGCCAGAGAGACCTTGGAAAGGCAGAAGGGGATGCTGGAAAGAATGCTGGCCTTGGCGTGTGGAGCCCTGGGGTAGATTCCTGGCACTGACGGTGCTCAGTCGTTTGACCCTAGTTAAGTCACTTGACTTTTACTATCTCAGCTTCCTCCTCTATAAAATGAGGGGAGTCGATTCCCTGATTTCTAAGGATTTCTTAAGCTTTTTTAAAGAGGCAGATAAGTGGTCTAGTGGATAGAACACTGAGCCTGGAGACAAAAGACCTGAGTTCAAATCCAGTCTCAGATATTTATTAATTGTATTAGTCACTTAAGCTCTGTTTGCCTCAGTTTCCTCAACTATAAAATTAGGTTAATAATAGTAACAACTAGGATTGTTGGGAGAATCAAATGAGATCATATTTGCTAAGAGCTTAGTACAATGCCTGGCACATGTTTGTTCCCCTTCCCTTCCCTCCCGTTTCCTTCTAAAGTTCTTCCCAGCACTTACTCCAATGTTCTCATGACCTTGACTGCTCTGGTAGCAAAATGCAGCAAGGAATGGCAGCCGCACAGGAATGCACCTCCCTTCAGCTTCCCCTCACAATGGTGCCATTTATGTCTGAGGACAAAGGACTGCAAAAAGCAACAGCAGCAATAACCAGAGCCCACACAACAGCAACACTCTAACTTTCCCTAGGGTCTCTCTTATCTGCTTCCCTTTCCATGTTGTTTCCTCAGTGGAGTGCTATGGTCATCTGCTTCCAACATTTGCTGTATGACACTGGGTAAGTCACGTCTTTTTTCCAAGTCTCAGTTTTCTTGTTAGTAAAATAAGAATAATAACACTTAGAGTTGTTGTGGACCTTGTTGGTAGTCTCAAATTTGACTTTTCTTTTTTTAATTAATTTATTTAGTCAATTTAGAACATTATTCCTTGGTTACAAGAATCATATTATTTCCCTCCCTCCTCCCCCCCCCCCCCACCTTTCCCCTAGCTGACTCGGGTCAAATTTGACTTTTAGAAGCTAAATTTCATCAGATTTCCAGGGTTGCTTGGTACCTTCTCTGCATATTAGAGTCATTTGGCATATTGAAGAAATTAAGTGACTCATCCAAGGTCACTCAGTTTGGGACAGAAGCAGTACTCGAACCTAGACAGCTCTTTTCTACTCTGTATTTCCCTCCGAATGACTTTTACATAATTCCTTGAAGTTTTGAAGCATTTTACACATCCTATTTCCTTTGAGCCTTACAATATATAATGTGCATGTATGTACATAAATGTATAGATATAAGCTATCTATATACTAATATACAAATATGGATAATGACAAGAGCTCCTAATTCTAGGAAATAAATTTGCCTTTAAAGATGTCACTCAAAGTTAGTAAAAACAGATTTGTTGCTGCAATTTGCCTCTAGAAGCTCCTGCTTTATTTAGAGGGAACCAAGTAGATAAAAGAGTGATGAAATAGTGTTGCACCTTAGGAAAATATGTGTAGATGAGATAATCCAGGAACATAAGGAGACAAAAATGGTGAATAATTCATTATTAATAGTTTTTTTTTAAAAAAAGCAATTTTGTTGTAAGGATACATTATAGACCACTGAGACAGAAAGAGGACCAAGAAGAAAATTACGGGGAATAGTTCCTAAACCTTACATGGAGGCACGATAGCTTAGTGATGGATGACTGACATATCTGAATTTTTATTGATCCTCTCTGCCAAAGGAAAAATAGCTCACAGACTTTTTGATAAATTTGTATAGCTCTATATCTACTTACCTACCTACATACCTATTTATCTACTTATCTCACTATCTCTCTGTCTTTCTGTCTGTCTGTCTGTCTGTCTCTCTCAAAATTGAATCTCCCTACCATCCTGATAGTCCCCTGTTTCTGGCAACTAACCATACTGGCATAATCTTAGTGCAGATACCCCATCAGCTTTAGCCCTAACGCAAAGAATAGAAATGTGTAACAACACACATAGTTTGTTGATATCATTTATCTTTACATCACTTACAATTACTCCATGTCTTCCTCCCACTCCCTTTCCAAGATATTTACTCTTTACAATAAAGAAAAAGAATAAGAAAAAAAAAACTAGCCTATGTATCAAAAAAAGGTAAGCATAAATTATTTTTATAAGGTAGAATGTGACTATGTAAAAGCCCAGGAATTCCTTGACAAACTCAGATTTTAAAAACAATATGTATGGAAAATAGGAGTAAAGGCAAATAACTAAAGATAAATTCTGAAGTATGGCATGGCTTTGTGATGATTCTATCAGGAATTCATAGACCAGAATAATCTTAAGCTACTAATCAATGCTAATGTCTTTTAGCCAAAAAGGGTAGAGAGATGGGAAAAAGACAGATAAGTGAAGGATCAAAGAAGGAATAGAATTGAACTGCTGCTTTGGGTTAATGTCTTGATGATAATGGACAAGGGTGAAAAGGTTAAACACTCAGCCTTCATTTTGCTTCCTTTTTCTTTTTCAAAAGAATACTTTATGGGCTGGGAAGTATAGAACAAAAATAGTTAGCAAGAACTTGAGACCCAAGATCAATGAGGAAGTGATGAAGAAGCATCGAGTGGCCCTCAGGGGTTCAAACTAATAGATCCAGGTAAAATCTGGAAAGAAATAACAGGTGTGATTGTTGAGCTTCTGTAAAAACCTTTACCTTCAAAATATTATGGAGAAAAAGAGATCCAGGGAGCCAAGATGGTAGAGCAGAAGCAGGGAAAGTCAAAACCACCATGAGGATACTCTCCAACCAATCTTAAAATAATGCAACAAAACAAATACAGGAGTGAAAAAAACAGCAAGGAGACAGAATGAAGCAACTTTCATGAAGAGAACAAATTGAAAGGTAGGCAGAGAATATCTGGGGTACTGGGGTGAGAAGGGAACACAGCCAGCAGGAAGCTACAGTGAGAAATAAAGAGCAAGCCAATGGCAAGGCCCCCTCTACTATTCCTGGTTCTAAACCTGTGCCCAACCCAATATCTAGATCCCAAGTCTTTGCCTGGATCAATAGTGGTCCAATCAATGCACATCTCTTAAAGTTCCAAGCAAATCTGTGATGAGGTCCAGAATTCCAGCCAAGGGTGTCCATGCTGCACAGCCTGATCTGTGTGGACCCAACTCAGGCTCATGGTGAGTATCTAGATCTTAGTGTAGGGCAGTTGGTGGACCCAAAGCTGGGCCTCCATCACTGGCAGGGGCAGTCCCTCATTGTCTTGAGGGAGTCTGGTTGACCCTTGCAAAAGGTCAAGACAAGCCCCAGGGCAGGGCACTCTGCTGTGTGCTATGTGCCTAACCAGATGAAGCCCACAGTGAGACCAAAAGCCTATCCCCAAGCCTAAGGCTAGAATTTGAACCTTCAGCAGTCACAGGGGGTAAATGAATCAGCAGTGGGAGGTGGCTCTCAGAGATCCCAATCCATAGGCCATCATACCATCTTAGAAGAACTGAAACTTGTAGAAAACCAATAATAAGGCTAAGGGTAGCATCATGGAAGAACTGAATTTTAAGAGGATGCCATATTCTCCTGGAAAACAGAGCCTACCTTTAAAATAAGAGTGAAAGTCAAGAAAAAGGCTGGGAAAATAAGCAAACATCAAAAACAACAACTTAACTGAAGAGAAATTTTATGGATACAAAGAGCAAGGCACAGATGCAGAGGGGATAGTGAAAGCAAAGCAAACACATACAAAGTCCCAAAGAGAAATATAAATTTGACTCAGATTCTGGAAGAGCTCAAAAAGGATTTCAAAAATCAATTAAGAGAGGCAGAGGAAAAATGGGGTAGAGAAATGAAAGCAATGCAAGAAGAAATGGGCCAAATAAAAAAGGAGGTTCAAAAGCTGATGAAAGAAAATCATTTCTTAAAAATTAGAATTGGGCAACTAGGAGCTAATGACTTCATAAGACATCAAGAAACAAACAAAATCAAAATAATGAAAAAAACAGAAGAAAATATGAAATATCTTGTTGAAAAAACAACAACCTGGAAAATAGATTCAGGAGAGACAATTTAAGAATTATTGGATTATCTGAAAGTTTTAATTTTAAAAATTCTGGACACCATAATACAGGAAATTATCAAAGAAAACTGCTCAGATATTCTTGAACAAGAAAATAATATAGAAATTGAAAGAATCTACAGATCACCTCCAGAAAGTAATCTCTAAGCAACAACTTCCAGGAATATAAATGCCAATTTCAAGAGCTTCCAAGTCAAGGAGAAAATACTACAAGCAGTCAGAAAAAAAAAATCAAATTCCATAGAGCTATAATCACGATCACACAGGACTTAACAACTTTCACATTGAAGGACTGAAGACATGGAATATTCTAGAAGGAGAAAGATCTAAGTTTACAACCCAGAGTCACCCATCCAGCAAAATGGAGTATATTCTTTCAAGGGAGAAAATGGTCATTCAATAAGCCAGAACATTTCCAAGCATTCCTGAGGAGTAAGCCAGACCTAAACAAAAATTTTGAAGTCTAAACACAAAACCCAAGAGAAGCCTAAAAAGGCAAATAAGAAAGAGAAATTTTAAGGGACTCATTAATTATTCTTAGTAGTAGAGCAGATAGAATGAATATACTTAGAAAGAGGGTGGGGTAATAAGCTGATTATGATATGATATATAAAAAAATCAAGGTGTATAAAAGAGGATTGCAATGAGAGAAAATGGAAGAAAGAGATGAAATGGGTTAAATTACATCACATAAAGAGGTGTGAAAAAAATTTCAATGGAGGGGAGGATGTAGGTTGTAATGGAGTTGTAATGGATAATATTTAAACTTTGCTCTCATTGTAACCTGTTCAGAGAGGGAATACAACCATACCCATTGGGGTATAAAATCCTTTCTTAACCTATAGAGAAGTATGAGGGGAATAAGACAAGGGAAGAGGGATGGTAATAGGAGGGAAGGGGAAGGCAGAAGGTGATAAAAAGCAAAACACAGCTGAAGAGGGACATAGTGAAAGGAAAAAAGAGCAAAATTAAAAGGGGAAAATAAGATGGAGGAAATACACAGTTGGTGACCATAACTGTGAATGTGAAGGGGATGAACTCATCTATAAAACAGAAGGGATAGCAGAGGGATTAAAAACCAGAATTGTATTATATATTGTTTACAAGAAATACATTTGAGGGTGACATGCACAGATTAAAGGTTAGGGACTGGAGCAGAATTTATTATGCAACATTTAAAATAAAAAAGCAGGAATAGCAATAACTAAAGCAAAAATAGATCTAATTAAAAGAGACAAGGGAGGAAATTATATCTTGCTAAAGGGTACTATAAATAATAAAGTAATATCAATGCTAAACATGTATGCACCAAACGGTATAGCATCTAGATTTTTAAAAGATAAATTAAATGAATGTCAGAAAGAAATAGATTTAAACTATACTAGTAGGGGACTTCAACTTAGAATTCAATTTAGACAAATCAAACTAAAAAAATAGCAAGAAAGAAGTAAGGGAAGTGAATAAAATCTTAGAAAAGTTAGGACTAAGTTCTCTGGAGAGATTTGAATGGCAATTGAAAGGAATATATCTTCTTTTCAGCATTACATGACTGCTCCACAAAAATTAACCATGTATTAAGGCATTAAAAACTTTCCAAACAAATGCAGAAAAGCAGAAATAACGAATGCACCCTTTTCAGGTCATAATGCAATAAAAATTACAATCAATAAACCTCTGTGGAAAAATAAATCAAATGTTAATTGGAGACTAATAATCTAATGCTTAAAGAAGAGTGGTTCAAAGAACAAATTATAGAAGCACTCAATAATTATTAATGAGAATAACAATGAGGAGATAACATCAAAATTCATGGGATACATTCAAAGTAGTACTTAAAGAAAAATGTTTATCTCTAAATGTTTGCATTAATAAAATAGAGAAAATTCAGATAAGTGATTTTGGCATGTAACTAAAAAACTAGTAGAACAAATTAAAAATCCTCATTTAGAGTCAAATTGGAAATCCTAAAAATCAAAGGATAAATTATAAAATTGAAAGTAAGAAAACCATTGAGCTAATAAATAAAACTAGGAGTTGGGTTTATGAAAAAGATAAACAAATAAAATAGTCAGAATGGTGGTTAATTTGATTTAAAAAAGGAAAGAAGAAAATCAAATAGTCAGTATTAAAAATAAAAAGGGTGACCATACCACAATGAAGAGGAAATTAAAGCAATCTTTAGGAGCTATTTTGTCCAATTATGTGCCAATAAATCTGACAATCTAAGTGAAATGGATGAATATTTGCAAAAATAAGATTGCCCAGATTAGCAAAAAAGGAAATAGAATCCTTAAATAATGCCATATCAGAAAAAGAAATTGAACAAACTATCAATGAACTGCCTAAGAAAAAATCCCCAGAGCCAGATATTCACAAGTTAATTCTATCAAACATTTAAAAAAACAATTAATCTCAATGTTACATAAACTATTTGGGAAAATAGAGAAGGAATCCTATCAAATTCTTTTTATGAAAAGAATATTGAATTGTTACCTAAGAACAAAAAACAGAGAAAGAAAATTATAGGCCATAATGAATACAGATGCAAAACTTTTAAATAAGATATATATTAAGGAGACTATAGCAATATATTACAAGGATCATTCACTATGAGCAGGTGGGATTTATTCCAGAAATGCAGGGCTGGTTTAATATTAGGAAAACTATCATCATAATTAACTATATCAATAACCAAACAAACAGAAATTATATGATTATCTCAACAGATGCAGAAAAAAACCTCTGACAAATACAATACCTGTTCCTAATTTAAAAAACACTAGAAAGCATAGGAAAAAATGGATCATTCCTTAAAATTAGTAGTATATCCCTAAAACCTTCAGCAAGAGGTTGACAATGGTGGTAATCCTAATCCCCAGCAATGGGACAAATTAGAAGCCCTCCAAATAAGATTAAGGGTAAAGTAAGGATGCCCATTATCACCACTATTAATATTGTATTAGAAACAGATTTAGCAATAAGGAAAGAAAAAGAAATTGAAAGAATTAAAGTAGGCAGTGAGGAAACTAAATTGTCAACTCTTTGGAAATGATATGGTGGTATACTTAGAGAATCCTAGAGAATCAACTAAAAACTAGTTGAAAAAATTTTAGTAACTTTAATAAACTTTATAGTAACTTTAGTAAAGTTGCAGGATACAAAACAAATCCACATAAATAAGCAGCATATATATATATATATATATATATGTATGTATGTATGTATGTATATATATTATCAACAAAGTCCAGAAGCAAGAGTTAGAAAAAGAAATTCCATTTAAAATTAAACAGTGTAAAATACTTAGGAACCTACATGCCAATTATTTAAAAACTTTTCACACAAATAAAATCAAATCTAAACAAATATAAAAATATTAATTGCTCATGGGTAGGCCAAGCTAATATAATAAAAATGGGAATTCTACCTCAATTAATTTATTTATTCAATGCCATACCAATCAAACTACCAAATAATTATTTTGTAGAACTAGAAAAACTAATAACAAAATTTATCTGCAAGAACAAAAGGTTAAGAATATCAAGAGAACTAATAAAAAAAAAATATGAAGGAAGGAGGCCTAGCAGTACTTGATCTCAAACTGTATTATGAAGCAACAATAATCAAAAAAATCTGGCATTGGCTAAGGAACAGAATGGTAGATCAATGGAATGCATTAGATACACAATAAATTACCTTAGCAATCTAGTGTTTGATAAACCCAAAGATCCCAGCTTTTGGAATAAGAACTCACTCTTTAACAAAAACTGCTGGGAAAATTAGAAAACAGAATGCCAAAAGCTAGATATAGACCAGTATTTCACACTGTATACCCATGGTGGCAAACCTATGTCATGCATGCCAGGGGGGCAATGACTCAGAGCCCTCTTTATGGGCATGCCCACTGTTGCCCCAGCACATAATTCACCAGAGTTCATTGCTAGAAAGCCAGAGGAATGCGAGGTCAGGCTGCTCCTCTCCGCAGTGTATGGACACTCCTGAGGACATCACCTGGCCCTCTAAAATGTTTGCCATCACTGCAAGATAAGATCAAAATGGATATGTGATTTAGATATAAAAGAGTGATACCATAACTAAATTAGGCAAATACTGAAAAGTTTACCTGGAAGATCTCTAGAGGAGAGAATAATTTATGACCAAACCAGAGAGAGACAGTATTATAAGATATAAAATGAATAATTTTGATTATGTTAAATTAAAAAGCTTTTGTTCAAACAAAAGTAATCTAAGATTAGAAGGAAAACAACAAACTGGGAAAATTTTTCATAACAAATGTCTCTGATAAAGGTCCAATTTCTCAAATTTATGAAGAATTAAGTCAAATTTATAACAATACAAGCCATTTCCCAGTTGACTAATGGTCAAAGGATATGAATAAACAATTTTCTGTTAAGATAAAGAAATCAAAACCACCCATAATCACATTAAAAATGTCCTAAGTTACTCTTAATTAAAGAAATGCAAATTAAAACAATGTGAGGTGCCACCTTATACCTATCAGATTGGCCAATATGGCAGTAAAGGAAAGTACTAAATGTTGGAGGGGATGTAGCAAAATTGGGACACTAATGCATTGTTGGTGGAGTCGTGACCTAATCTAACCATTCTGGAGGGCAATATGGAACTATACCCAAAGGGTTATAAAACTGTATACATTTTGATCCAGTAACACAATCACTGGGTCTATATCCCCAAGGGATAATAAAAAGAGGAAATGTTTATAGCAGCTCTTTTTTTAGTGGCAAAGAATTTGAAATTGAAGGTATGTCCATCATTTGGGGAATGGTTGAATAAATTGTGGTACATGTTGGTAACAAAATACTATTGTGCTATAAGAAATGATAAGATGATTTCAGAAAAGGTGGAAAGGTCTGCAGGAACTAATGCAGAGTGAAATAAGAAATGGAGGAATATTGTACACAATAACAGTAATATTGTACTATGATTATCTATGAAAACCTGGCTACTCTCAGCAATGCAATGATCTGGAACAATTCTAAAAGAGTTATGACTGGGAATACTATCCAACTACAGAGAAAGAACTATTGGAGTCATCTTTCACATCAGTGTATTTTTGGTTTTATTTGGGGGTTTTGATTATTTATTGGTTTGCTCTTAAGACAATGACCAATATGGAGATGTATTTTGCATGACAATAAAAAATTAAAAAAAAAAAGATTATGAGAATGGGAGGTGTTATTATCCTGGAGAAGAGGCATGGTTCTCCTGATTGTCATAAAATGGTGTCATAAAATGGAAGACAATGATATCTGTAAACTCTAAGCCAGTCAGCTCCTCTTCTCTTACTGGTGAAATTCTGGAACACATTATTAAGGGATGGTTTGAGAGTACTTAGGAAAATCAAGATCTCAAAAATTCTATATGGCTTCATCAAAAATAGTTCATACTAGACTAACCTCATTTCCTGTTTGACAGAATCACAATACTGGGTGATTAGAGGAATTATTTATTTAGGCAATTCCAATGAAGCATTTGAAAAAGTCATGCATTCCATCATGGTGGACAAGATGCTAGAAAACTATGTGGTCAGGTGGATTTGGAACTGGTGAAAAGATCAGACCACAAAGAATTCAATTCAATAAACACTTATTAAACATCTGGTCAGTGCAAGGTTCTGTGACTAAGGTCACAAAGCCAAAACAAGTCAAATAAACAAATCAATAATTAAGAAAAGAAGAATGGCTCCCTCCTTCAAGCAGTTTATGTTCTACAGGTTTATTCATAAATGAATAAACAATAGCAACTTGGCATGGTGGATAAAGTGCTGGCTGGAAGTCAGGAAAATCTGGGTTGAAATTTTGCCTTAGCAACATACTGACTGTGTGATCCTACATAAGTCACTGAGACTCTAAGCACCCAAAACACCTCTCTAAGACTAAATTTTCAGAGAAATTTCTAATCTACATAGGTAAAAGGTGTTTCTTCACTGGGAGACCTTTATTTCAGTAAAATTACACATCCAATATAAAATACACCAATTTGAAGAAGGTCTCCAATGAATGCTGGGGAAAAGAATTCATGAATCAAATGTCAGAACCAAAGTCCCTAAAGATTTTGAGAGGCTTGAGCAAAAGGTTGAATTGAGTTAGATGGAATTTAATGGGCATAAAACAAAAATTCTGTACTCAAGTTCTTTACAATCAGCTTCACAGACATAAGATGGTGAAGGTGAGAATAAAAACCATTTCTAGTGAAAGATGAGCTGGGGTCTTAAAGAATGACTATCTCTATATGAAGAAAACATGGTAACATGATTGTCCCCCTAACAAAAAACCCTGAAAGCCAACACTGCTATATGCTGAATTAGAAGAGAGCAACTGGAATGAGGATGGTAATTATTTCATCTACACAGACTAAGGAAAAGCCATATCGTGTTCGGTGCTGGATGCATTTTGGAAATAAACTAGATCTGGAATAACAGAAAGAACCCAAGACTTGGTAATTCAAATCCTACCTCTATCACTTCCTAGCTGTGTGATCCTGGACAAGTCACAGTCTCTCTTAGCCTCAGTTACCTCATTTGTGTAATGAAGACAATTACCCCTACTTCAAAGGGGTTTTGTAGGGACAAAATGTAAGGACAAAACCTAAATCGTGTGTTTTGTAAAGCATAAAGCTTTATGGAAATGTGAGTTATTATTGCTTAGTTTACATATGTGGGAACCTATGCCAGTGTATATAATCCTTAAGTGGAAAAAAGCTAGTTTTATTAATCAAAAACTCATAGAATCACAGAATCCAAGAGCTATAGGGGAACCCCTAATGTTTTTTGTTGGACCAATTATTCCAAACCATACCTGACCAGTAATCTCTGATATACTATCTAAACCAATAAACATCTTACCTTTACTTAAAGCTCTTGAATAAGGGATGGGGAACCCAATACTTGCTAAGAAAACATACAGATAATGCATTGTTTCCCTGAGTATCAAGCATTAATCTGCCTTTCTGCAGCTTCCTACTACCATGAATTATATTCTGCAGACACCCAAAATGAGAGGGAATGCTGAGATAATCTGATCCTAAGGGTTCTTTTCCCTTTTTTATCCATCTCAGACTTCTTTGGCTGTCTGGCAAAGCCTATGGATGGATCTCAAAATAATGTTTTTAAATGCTTCAAATAAAATGTGCCTTTGCAAAAGAAATGTATCATATTGAAATGCAGTTCTCAAAAGTTAAAACACACCTGAACAGGATGATTTCAGAAAGAGCTGGAAGGACCTGAATAAACCAATGCAGAGTGAAATAAGCAGAACCAGGAAAACATTAGACACAATAACTGCAATATTGTGGAATAATCAACTGTGATAGACTTAGCTATTATGGGCAATACAATGATCTAGGACAATTCTGAGGGACTTATGACAAAGAATCCAGCTCCAGAAATAGGATTACTTACTTACTAAAATGAACAACATGGAAATATGTTTTGCATAATAACTGTATAACCCAGATTAAATAGTCTACCGGCAAAAGGCGGGGATGAGGAAGGGAGGGAGGGAAATAAATTAAATCATATAACTTGGGAAAGTTTGTGTGGAAATTATTATATGTAATAGGAAAAATAAATAAATATATTTTGATAAAAAAAGTAAATACACACACACATAGAAATTCACAGACTAGGCTAAAGACCCTTCTATTTTACAGATGGGGGACCTGGGACACAGAGAGGGAAAGCAACTTTGGTAGTGAATTAATGGCAGAGGCAGTGGATTGAGTGTCAGGCTTGGAGATAGGAGATCCTGGGTTCAAACCTGAATCAAACACTTCCCAGCTGTGTGACCCTGGGCAAGTCACTTAATCTCCACTGCCTAGCCCTTACCCCTATTTTGCCTTGGAACCAATATGCAGTATTGATTTTAAGATGGAGGCAAAGGTTTTTATTTATGTATTTTTAATGAGTTAGTGGCAGAGTTGGAGCATAGTATCAAAATCACATTGTCACCAGCTTCAGTCAGAAGAGGTTTAAAGGTGAACAAGAGGATCTTGACCTGGCAAGAATAGTTTCCAGAGTGGGTAGAGGAGAGGACAATTGAACCTGAGCAATCAGACTTCCCTATTGCTTTAGTGGAGGAAATGTTCCCTGGGGCATCATTTCAGCCTCTGCCCTCAGTCCCTCCAAATAGAATGTGACCCCCTGGAAATAACCAAGAATGGGGTTATTTGATTTCTTTTCATCCTCCACTATAAAATCATGCTCTTCCTCCCAGAGAGGGCTGTTCTTGGGGAGATCCATAGGAGCCTGCAGTTACATTACTGTGTCTCAGGGGAAATTTCTGCAAATGTGTTTGAATGGAGCATTGGCAAATGGCTCCTATTTGCTGTAAAAATATTTTCACTACATTTGTTCACTGACGGCTGAAGGCAATTCTTCCTCCTTTTACTGCAGTCATTATGGGGTGAACATAAAGTCAAAGGAAGAGTTTTGTAATGTGTCATCCAGGGATGGTTCCCAGCTGCGTCAGAGTCAATGGCCTGGAGATGAGCAGGGAGGGAAGGGAGGAAGGGAGGAGGCTCCAGGTTAATAATGGGGTTGGCATAGCATTAGCCAGTATAGCTATAAAGCAAAAACACACAACTATATTGGTGTTAGAGACCCACAAAGCAGGAGCCATAGGAGCTCAGCGTCTGAAGGAACCATTATAGTCTCCATGTCCAACCTCCCACAGAGAATGGGGATCTTCAGAGCATTTATGACTTCTTGCTGTTGTAATAAAATTATAGATCCACATATTGAGAGTTGAAAGTGACCTTAAAGATGACATAATCCACACTCTACTTTTTGTAAATGATACCTCTAGAGTGGTAAAGTGATCTACCCAAGATGACACAAGTGGCAAGTGACAAAATCAAGGTCTGATTCCAGGTGATCTGACCATACATTCATGGCTCTTTCTTTGGTGCCAGCCTCATTTGCTCATTTGGCAAATATTTATCAAATGCCCAGCAGATATGAAGCAAGAAAATCAGCTGGACTTGGAGGCAGGTAGAACTAGAGTCAAGCCCTTTGACCAACATATACCAGCTATGAGACCATCAACAATTCACTCTTGCAGGGTCCTAGGCAATTCTCTATAACTAAAGTTACGGATGAGTTGCTGGCCTCCTTTGGTGGACAGTTTTCCCCCTGGAAGTTTGTTATATGGAAGAAAATAGGCCCAGAACAACCACAGATATTCAAAGAATTGAACTTTTTGGGAATGCTAAGACTAGGATAATCCAGAGTGGATCAAATAGGACAAGGTCCTTATTAATACAATCTAAACTAAGAATATAGATCTGAATGAAAAATATTATGTGTTTACTGTGTGCCAAACACTGTGCTAAGCTCTAGGCATAAAAATGTAGGGAAGAGAAGCAGTTCTCCTTAGAGTTCACATTTTGATTGAGAGAAGACAAGAGTGGTGAGGGAATTGGGTCTTTGTCTAGGAAGTCTCAAAGATGGTGAGGAGAACAAGAGGGAAGTTCATTGAAGTGTCCTTTCCAGAGTCAAATTATAATGTTGATTTGATTACAGGTCTTTGAGAAAGGTCAAAAGTGGGGGTATAAGGAGAAAAGGGAGAGCATTCACACCAAGATTGGGGCAGGAAGATGGCCTGGGTGAAGATGTAGGCACATCATCCCAGGGAACAGATCTAAATGATTCTGAGAATGGAAAAGAATGTCTCATTTAACAAAAGAGAAAACTGAGGCCCAAAGGGAGATCACTTACCCCAAGTAACACAGTGAGATAGGAGCAAATACAAGACTGGAGCCCTGGTCTCTTTCTGCCCAGGCCAGGCTTCTTTCCTCTAACCCAGGCTCCTTTGCTGCAGGCTAAATTCCTCTCTGCCAACACTGACTCATTAATTTTCATGTTTCCATGTGTACATGTGCATAATTCAGGCTTGGGGGGAAAAAAGAACTCATAACAGAAACGAAAATTCAATGATAGTAATGATTCACAACAAAATCTCTGCTCTTATTAAGGATGTTCAAGCAGGTTTCAGTGGAATCATTTGGTCTATCTCAGGAAATTCATGCTTTCTCATTGCTCCTTCTCTCCTGCTAGACACTGTCCAGCCACATTCATTCATTTTACATGTTATGGCTTTACATACTTGAAAGGCAGCCAAGATTGTTCGCCCGAAGCTGGCTTGCCTGAAATCCAGTCTTCAGGAACCTTCTGGTTTCCAGGATTCTCTGTGATGGAAAACCAAACCTTGGCATTCTTAAGTAAGAAATATCTTTTAAGTTTATCCTTGCAATACTGAGCCAGGCCAAAATAGCCTGTTATGACATAAGGGGTAATGAGCCAGTCAGCCTATGGCTCACTTACATGGACCTGAATAGCTTTAATTTCTTTGTTCACATGGCAGAAAGCAAGTGAAACTTCTAGTACCCCCAATGGTGTCACATTTCCTGGGCAATGGAAAGTCCATGGAATAGGAGATGTGGTACTGACTTAAAGATGAGCTATCTCAGGTGCTTCAAAAAATGTGGAATTTCATACCCCCAGTGATGTGACATCCAAGTTGTCTATATTTGAGTAGACAACTTTTCATGAGTTGCTGGAGCCAAAATACTTTTTCATCAACAGCCTTGCCCTCTGAGAAGAAGCATACCTACATTTAGATAACAGGAAAAATCACTGGATTCATACCTGAAAGATATTTCAGCTTAATCAAAACTGCCCTGGACTTTTACTCCCCCTTGGCTTTGTCTAAGAAACCTAGAGTATCCAGATTAGGAAATTAGGGAACCCTGATTAGGAAGTATCATGGAGGCATAGTACTCTTGTCAAGATAAGACCAGAATTTATGTAGAAGTTCCTAAAGATCCAGGAGTAACTTGTTTGATGTGATGGATAGTTTTGTTGAACTCTATTTTTGTTTTATTATTCTATGGTCATTCAGCAAGCGTCTATTAATTTTTTTAATTGAAAATTTTTTATTTAATTAATTAATTTAGAATACTTTCCCATGGTTACATGATTCATATTCTTTCCTTCCCCTCCTTCTCTCTCCCCCCGCCCCCCAACCTTCCATAGCCAACACACAATTCCACTGGGTTTTACTTGTGTCATTGATCAAGACCTATTTCCATATTGTTGATAATTGCACCAGGGTGATCTCTTAGAGTCTAATCCCCAATCATATCCTCATCGACTCATGTGATCAAGCAGTTGTTTTTCTTTTGTGTTTCTATTCCCACAGTTCTTCCTCTGAATGTGGATAGCGTTTCTTCTCATTAGTCCCTCAGAATTGTTCTGGATCATTGCATTGCTGGTAGGAGAGGAGTCTATTACATTGGATTGTACCACAGTGTATCAGTCTCTTCTCCTTTCACTCTGCATCAATTCCTGGAGGTCATTCCAGTTCACATGAAATTACTCCAGTTCATTGTTCCTTTGAGCACAATAGTATTCCATCACCAACATATACCACAATTTGTTCAGCCATTCCCTAAATGAAGGGCATTCCCTTATTTTCCAGTTTATTGCCACCACAAAGAATGTGGCTATAAATAAGCAAGCATCTATTAAGGATTTATTATGTTCCATATTTTGTCTTGGGATAGCTCTCTGAAAGGGAGAGAGACATATTGGGAAATATAGATGATGTAAAAATGAAATACATCAATAAAATTTTTAAATGAAACAATATTTTAAAAGTCTAATCAAAGGGATTTAAGACAAAAAAGTGGAAGAAAACATTCTATATATAAAACCACTGAGTAAAGTCAACAAACATTTGTTAATCTCCTTCTCTATTCCAGGCATTGTGCTAGACATTGGATATTATAGAGCTGAATACCATAAAGAATATTGGTAAAGAATAGCAATAAGGATACTTAGAATTTCTAAGGATGCAAAAAGAAAAGCAGAAAAAAGACTACAATAAAAATTCATGTCTATAAAATATTCATAACATATGACTAATAAGCAAGATGAATTAGAGATCCTGAAAAAAGAAGGAAATTTTGACCTGATATACATAATGGAAATTTGGAGGGATGAGCTCAATCAATGAAATATTACTTTGGAGGCATCTACCTCATCCAAAAAGAAACAGGAAAGTTCAAAGGGATGGAAGTTGGAGGAGATGGAATAGCATTGTATATTATGGAGATATGCTCATATGAAAAAATCCAGAGACAAGAGATGGGAAATATGGTGGGGAACATTGGAGGGTAAAGATAAACAGAGGTAGAAACAGAAGAATTTGTCATCAGATTATACTATAGACCACCTGGGCAGAGCGAGGAAATATCTGAGGAGTTCAGGAAATAGATCATAGACTTGGCACATCATATAGTATTGCTGGGGGACTTCAGTTACATATATCTGTTGGAGTATTCTTTCTTGCAAAAATCAGAGTAGGTAAAAATGTCTTGATGTACTGTAATAAATTTATCCTTCAAAAGGCAGAAGAAGAAACAAGAATATTATATTTTGGATCTGAGTCTCATCAACAAAGAAAAACTGGTTGCTGTGGTGTTTGAAATTGCAGGAACTTTAGGGGGGTGGGGGATTGACTGCTTTATTTTAGAGTTTGTCATAGAGGAGAAGAAAGCTGGGAATATTGTAAAATTCACCCTAGATTTTTGGAGAATGGATTTTAAAGTGTTCAGAGAAAGTATGGGTAGGAATCCATGGTATACATTTTTATAGGAAAAGTTAGCCCAGGAGGGAGGAAAAATGCTTGACAATAAAATTCTGAGGACCCAAAGAAACATTTCTAATAAAAGATTAGCATATAGTGGCAATGTCATTGAGTTCATAAATCTCTTCTCTGACATATACTGCTTATATATCCTTGGATAATTTGCCTAACCTCCCTGGGTCTCAGTTTCCTCATTTGGAAAATGAGTAATTTGGATTATCTGGCTTCTAAGGCCCCTTACAGCTCTATCATCCCATGGTGAAAAGATGAGCTGTTTAAAGAAATCAGTATTGATGCAAGGGTGGGGCGGGGTTCATCAATTCACTTTATTAAAAGACATGTGTGGGAGATGAAAATATAGGCTGGAATTCAACAGAGTTTGACATACTCTTCCAAGGATAGTATCTAGAAAACTATATCTCAGAATCAGATGGAGCTATAAAGCTGAAGCTAATAAAAGTGAGGAGAGCAAAAAGGGTCGATTTTAAATCTCTCTCTCTGTCTCTGTCTCTCTCTTTCTACAGATAGATAGATAGAAAGGAGATCAAAGAATGATTATCACAGACAAAGGAGAAAAAGAACTTTGCAACTCTATTTTACTCCTGTTTCCCCGGCCAAGAGAAATGAGTTCTGGACTGGATAGAAAAGAACAATAACAACTAACAGGTACAAGGAACTGATCCCCAAGATAAGTAAAGAGATAGTAAGAGAACATATCACTGATCTTCATTAGTTCAAGACACCCACTCCAAGTGTGCTCTCTACCAGAGTACTGAGAAGCCTGAAAGATATGACTGAGCCAGCCTTTGAAGGATCATGAAGAATGAGAGGACAGGAGAAGAGAAATGTCTCAATTTTCAGAAAAGAAAGGAGAATGAGGAATTATAGTCTGGGGCATCTAGGTGGTGAAATGGATAGAACACCAGACTTAGAGCAGGAAAACATATCTTTGTGGGTTCAAATCTGGCCTCAGTACTTACTAGCTGTGAGATCCAGGGCAAGTCCCTTAATCCTGTTTGCCTCCGTTTTTCTTATCTGTAAAATGACCTGGAGAAAAAAATGGAAAACCACTCTAGTGTCTTTGCCAAGAAAACCTCAAATGGGGTCACAAAGAGTTGAACACAACTGAAACAACCACAAAATTATAGTCCAATGATTTTGATGCTGAAATAGATATTTAGTGAACACCTAGATAATGAAGCTGTGGTTCCAAAAAGCCAACATGACTTTGTTAAGAACAGGTCATGCCAGAAGAACCTTCTGTCCTTATTTCACAGATTCACTAAATTTCTATCTCAGGAAATGCTATACATAAGAGTTTATCTAGATTTTAGCAGAACATTTGAAAAATTTGTCATGCTTTTTTTAATGGAAAAGATGGGAAAATGTGGGCTATATAATAGAATATGTTCAGTGGCTTTTGAATCAGTAAAATGGCAAAATAGTGATGTGGTGGACTCTAGCATGGAATCTGAAGTCAGAAAGTCCTGAGTTCAGATTTAGCTGCAGTTCACTTAATCTCTTTTTACCTCAGTCTCCTCATCTGTATTTTGTACACGGCAATACTTGTACATAATTCTGTCTCCACTAGATGGAGTGGAAACTTCTTGAAGGCAAGAGATGTTTTATTTTTGGCTTCGTAGCTTCAGTGGCTATCACAGTGCCTGGCACATAGTAGGTGCCATTTTCTTTCTCTGGGCTTTAGTTTCTTCCTTTGTAAAGTGAGAATAAGGATACATGCCCTGTCTCCCTCACAGAAGGCTTGCAAAAACAAAATAAGGTATTGGATAAGAAGAGACTTTGTAAAGCATGCTATATAAATTGGAGGGGCAATTCTTAAGTTGCTATCAATACTACATAACTTGGGTTTTTAATTACATTCAATTTAGCACTAATTACAGAATTAAAGTTTTCTACTTGCTTTTTAATTTATATGTTTTGACTCTTCGAAGAGACTATAAGCTACTTCTGCTATGCCAGAGCCATTGTAAGAGGGATATTTACAACTGGAGCCTGGCCAAAGGAGGCTGATCAGCATGCTGAAGATAACTGAAATCATGAGCTTCAATTGGCCTTTTTGCCATTCCCCAAACCCATCCTTTTATCTGTCTACCATCATGCCTTTATATACATTGTGCTCCTGCTCCATACCTGGAATACTCTCTCTCCTTAGCTGTGTCTTATAACTACTACCTCCTGCAAAGTTTTAGTTCAAGGACCACTTCCTCCAAAAAGTCTTTTGACCCTGATTATAGTAGTTCATTTATATGTTGTTTTTATTTATATACATATCTCTGTATAATATATGTGTATATGTATATATAAACATATTGTATATATACATAATATCTATTATCTCTCCTAGTAATATGTAAGCTCTATGAGGGAAAGAATTATCTTTTGAATTTTAAAATTATAATAATTTAATATAAGGCCTGGCACATGATATGTTTGTTGATTGGTTATTTTTATTTATTCATTTAAAACCCTTTACCTTCCATCTTAGAATCAATATTGTGTATTGACTCCAAGGCAGAAGAGCAGTAAGGGCTAGGGAATGGAGGTTAAGTGACTTGCCCAGGGTCATATAGTAAGAAAATGTCTGAGGTCAAATTTGAAAACAGGACCTCTTGTCTCTAGGCCTGGTTCTCAGTCCACTGAGCCACCTAGCTGCCCCTCTGTTGAGTGGTTATTGAAACATTTTCCTTTCTTTAAGGCTCAATTCAGTTTCCACCTCCTCTACAGAGGTTTCCTCCATCAGCTCTCACAGAGAGAAGAGATTTCACTCTTCTGAGATTTCTTCTATCACTTTGCTTTACACTAATCAATTCTTCTTTCTATTAAAGTGATTTATGTACATGTCTCCTCTTATCTCCTATTCAATTCTGAGCTTTTTGAGATTATGAACTGTATTTATCTACTTCTTATAATTCAAGCCCTGATTGACACCACCTCCCTCAGCCTCCTCTTCAGTCTGATCAGAGGGCTGAAGGTCAGAGGACTGAATTCCTCCCAATGCCATCCTTTATAGAGAGCAGACACTGGACTTTTGGCTCCCTCTATTTTGAATCTACTCTTGTGCTTGGTTTTAGAAGATGGATTTGAATTCAGATCCTTCTGAACTCCAATTCCATTGCTTTATATACTATAATATCTAGATGCTTCTAGATAGTCACATAATTTCTCTGAGCCTCAATTTCTTCATTTGTAAAGTAGAGATAAAAGCTTCACATAAGCTCCTCTATAGCTCCCCCATGGTTCTCTGAATTCCTCTATATTTATTATACTGTCTCATATCACAATTACTTGTGTACATGACTCACTTCCCCCCACCTCCAAATCCAGCACAGGATCATGTAAACAAGATTGGTGCTTAGTAAATGTTCAATGGAACAAAACTGAGATCCAAATTCTAAAGGTCTTGACCTTAGAAAGCAGAAATTTCTCTAAAATCTACTCTATGCCCACCTCCAAAGAAAGCTGGACAATTCTCTTTCCTTTTAACTGGGAGAATACGGGCTGCCAGAAAAACCTCTCTAACATTGTATCCTTAAAGGTAACAGTCTTTTTGCCAATCATGATTCCTCCAGATACTCTTTGAACAGTATTTCCCAGATCTCTCATATTCCAAAATATCCTTGTGCTGACGTGATGGTAGGGTTTTCCCTAATATTAGCTGGTATTTATAGAGGGCTTTACAGTTTATGAAGCACTTTACACATTGTCTTATTTTATCTTCACAATAACTCTGTGAAGGAGGTTCTATTATTGTCCTCCTTTTATTGACAGGGAAGCTGAAGTAGACAGAAGTTAAATGACTTGCCCAGGATCACCAAGCTAGGCAGTGTCGGAGGAAGGATTTAAGATTGTCTTCCTCACTCAAAATCTAACACTGTATCCATTGTGCCATTAAAAAAATACTTAATTAATTAATTTTGAATATTTTTCCATGGTTACATGATTCATGTTTTCCCTCCCCTCCTCCCTTCCCCCTCCCATAGCTAATGAGCAATTCAATTGGGTTTTACATGTGTCATTGATCAAGACCTATTTCCATATTATTAATATTCACAATAGAGGATCATTTAGATTCTACATCTCCAATCATTTCCCCATTGAACCATGTGACCAAGGAAGTGTTTTTCTTCTGTGTTCTTTCTCTGGATTTGGATAGTGTTCTTTCTCATAAGTTCCTCAGAATTGTCCTGGGTCATTGCATTGCTGCTAGTAGAGAAGTTCATTACATTTGATTGTAGCACAGTGTATCATTCTCCATGTACAACATTCTCCTGGTTCTGCTCCTTTTGCTCTACATCAATTCCTGGAGATTGTTCCAGTTCATTACTCCTTTTAGCTCAATAGTATTCCATCACCAACAGATAACACAATTTGTTCAGACACTCTCCAATCAAAGGGCATCCCCTCATTTTCCAAATGTTTGCCACCACAAAGAGCGAGGCTATAAATATTTTTGTACATGTATTTTTCCTTATTATCTCTTAGGGGTATGGTACCCAGCAGGGGTATGGCTGGATCAAAGGGGAGTCAGTAATTTAAAACCCTTTGGGCATAATTCCAAATTGCCTTCCACAATGGTTGGATCAATTCACAACTCCACCAGCAATGCATGTGTCCTAATTTTGCCACATCCTCTCCAACATTCATTACTTTCCTTTGCTGTTATATTAGCCAATTTGCTAGGTGTGAGGTGATACCTCAGAGTTGTTTTGATTTATATTTCTCTAATTATAAGAGATTTAGGACACTTTTTCATGCGCTTCTTGATAGTTTTGATTTCTTTATCTGAAAACTGCCTATTTGTGTCCCTTGCCTGTATTTCAATTGGAGAATGGCTTGATTTTTTTATACAATTTATTAAGTTCCTTATAAATTTGAGAAACTGAACTTTTGCCAGAGGTTTTTATTATATAGATTTCCCCCCCAATTTGCTGCTTCCCTTCCAATTTTGGTTGTATTGGTTTTGTTCGTAAAAATCTTTTTAATTGAATGTAATCAAAATGATTCATTTTACATTTTGTAATAGTCTCTATTTCTTGCTTGGTCTTAAATTCTTTCCTATCCCATAGATCTGACAGGTATACTATTCTATGTTCACCTAATTTACTTATAGTTTCCTTCTTTATATTTAAACTGTTTACCCATGCAGAATTTATCTGGGTATAAGGTGTGAGATGTTGATCTGGACCTAATCTCTCCCATATGATTTTCCAATTTTCCCAGCAGTTTTTGTCAAATAGTGGGTTCTTGTCCCCAAAGTTGGGGTCTTTGGGTTTATCATATATTATCTTGCTGAGGTCATTTATCTCAAATCTATGCCATTGATCCATCCTTCTGTCTCTTAGCCAGTACCATATTGCTTTGATGACCACTGCTTTTATAGTACAGTATAAGATCTAGTACTGCTTTTTTTTACACTTTTCTTTTCATTATTTACTATGATATTCTTGATCTTTTGTTCTTCCAGTTGAACTTTGTTATATTTTTTTCTAATTCAATAAAAGGTTTCTTGGTAGTTTGACAAGTATGGCACTGAATAAGCAGATTAATTTGGATAGGATTGTCATTTTATTATGTTAGCTCATAGTACCCATGAGCAATTAGTGTTTTTCCAATTATTTAGATCTAGTTTAAATTGTGTGGCAAGTGTTTTGTAGTTGTGTTCATATAATTCCTGTGTTTGTCTTGGCAGGTAGATCCTTAAGAATTTTATGTTGTCTAGGGTGATTTTAAAGGGAATTTCTCTTTCTAACTCTTGCTGCTGAACTGTGTTAGAAACATATAGAAATGCTAATCATTTATGTGGGTTTTGTTTGTATCCTGCAACTTTGCTAAAGTTGATTATTTCCACCAGCTTTTTAGTTGATTCTCTGGGATTCTTTAAGTAGGCCATCATATCATCTTTAAAGAGTGGTAGTTTAGTCTCCTCATTGCCTATTTTAATCCCTTCAATTTCTTTTTCTTCTCTAATTGCTGCTGTTAGTGTTCCTAGTACAATACTAAATAATAGAGGTGATAATGGGCATCCTTGCTTCACTCCTGATCTTATTGGGAAAGCTTCTACCTTGTCCCCATTGCAGATGATGGTTGCTGATGGTTTTAAATATCTCCTGTTTATCATTTTTAGGAAAGGCCCATCTATTTCTATACTTTCTAGTGTTTTCAATAAGAATGATTGTTGTATTTTGTCAAAAGCTTTTTCTCTATTTCTGTTGGTTTGGTTGTTTATATAGTTAATTTTATGGATGCTTTTCCTGATATTAAACCATCCCTGCATTTCTGGTGCAAATCCCAGCTGATCATAGTGAATAATCCTCATGATCACTTCCTGGAGTCTTTTTGCTAATATTCTACTTGAGATTTTTGCATCTATGTTCATTAAGGAGATTGGTCTGTAGTTTTCTTTCTCTGTTTTTGTTCTGCATGGCTTTGGAATCAGTACCATATTTGTGTCATGAAAGGAATTTGATAGAACTCCTTTGCTTATTTTGTCAAATAATTTGCATAGTATTGAGATTAGTTGTTCTTTATTTTTTTGATAGAATTCACTTGTGAATCCATCTGGCCCTGGAGATTTTTTTCTTAGGGAGTTCATTCATGACTTGTTTAATTTCTTTTACTGAGATGGGAGTGTTTAAGTATTCTATTTCTTCTTTTGTTAATCTAGGCAATTTATATTGTTGTAATTATTCACCCATTTCATCTAGATTGTCATATTTATTGCCATATAATTGGGCAAAGTAGTTCTTAATAATGTGAAAATAGAATTATCCTCCTTTTATCTGTTAATGTAATCAATCAGCAACTTTTAATTTAATTAATCAAGAACATGGAGATCCTTTACCATTGAGATGTGCAGGGATAGACCAGCCCAAAATGAAAGGAAGTAGAAACCAAAGAAAGAAGAAATAGGTATCATAAGCACTGCCCCTTCCTTGTACCAGATAAATTAAGAAACTATGATTGGTTACTGAGGTATGACATGAGATGTGAGAGAGCTTATGAATGGAGAAAAATCTTTATAAGGTGAGACCCAACACAAAGTGGCATTCACATTTGCATTTGATTTTGCACTAGCACTCTGGAGGCACTGAGCATGGACTTGGCGATTGACTGAAAGAACTCTCTCTTGGAATGGTGAGACTCTTGCTGAAGAGACTACCTTGACTTCTGGGTGTAGACTGGGACCTGAGGGAGCCTTTGTAGGTGGTAAACAGGATTACTCTGGATTGGCACTTAGAATATTTAGCTAGGCAATATTTTCTACCTCCTTCCTACATTTCCCTCTTTTACAAATTATACCATATTGTTAAAAGCTACTTAAGCCTCAGAACTTGATATCTAATTTTTAAAATGGCTACCACACAACTTTTCAAATAATTTCCTCTTCTTTAGAGATAAGGTCACCCTTTTCATCTTTGTTACTGTTAATATGATTTTCTTCTTTCTTTTTCAAATTAGATTAACCAGTACTTCATTTATTTTATTTTTATTTTTCAAAGTACCAGCTCCTAGTCTAATTTCTTAGTTCAATAGTTCTTTTACTTTCAATTTTATT
Organism: Monodelphis domestica; assembly: GCF_027887165.1. Lineage (NCBI taxonomy): Eukaryota > Metazoa > Chordata > Mammalia > Didelphimorphia > Didelphidae > Monodelphis > Monodelphis domestica. Next base: position 140,882,053 of record NC_077233.1, on the reverse strand, counting down.
AATTTCATCTTTGATTTTTAGAATTTCCAATTTAGTTTTTATCTGGGGATTTTTAATTTGTTGTCTTTCTAGTTTTTTAAGTTGCATGGCCAATTCATTGACATCTTCCCTCTTGGATTTGTTGATGCATGCACTCAAGGATATAAATTTTCCATGGAGTACTGCTTTGGCTGCACCCCATAGATTTTGGTAAGTTTTTTCCTCATTGTCATTCTTTTCAATGAAATCAGTAATTGCTTCTTTGATTTGTTCTTTGACCTATCAGTTTTGGAGAATTATATTACTTATTTTCCTAGTAATTTTAAATCTGTTTTTCCACAAACCCATATTGATTATGATTTTCATTGCATTATGGTCTGAGAAAATGCATTTATTATTTCTGCTTTCTTATACTTCTTCACAATGTTTTTATGCTCTAGTACATAGTCGTTCTTTGTATATGTGCCATGTGCTGTTGAAAAGAAGATGTGCCATGTGCTATTGAAAAGAAGGTGTATGCCTTTTTATCCCTATTTGTTTTTCTCCAGATATCTATTATCTCTAATTTTTCTAACATTTCATTCACTTCCCTTACTTCTTTCTTATTTATTTTTTAGTTCAATTTATCTAGTTCTGATAGGGGAAGGCTGAGTTCCCCCATTATCTATTTCCTCCTTAAGCTCCTTTAGTTTCTTTTTTAGATATCTTAATTCTGTACCATTTGGTGCATATATTTTGAGTACTGATATTTCTTCATCATTTATATGGCCTTTCATCAAGATGTAATTGCCTTCTTTATCTCTTTTAATCAGATCTATTTTTTCTTTGACTTTGTCTAAGATCATAATTGCTACTCCTGCCTTCTTTGTCTCAGTTGAAGCCCAGCAAATTCTGCTCCATACTCTTACTTTTACCCTGTGTATATCTACCTGCCTCAAGTGTGTTTCTTGTAGACAACATTTGGTGAGGTTCTGGTTTTTAATTCATTTTACTATCAGTTTCCTTTTTATTGTTGAGTTCATCCCATTCACATTCACAATTATGATTACTGTCTGTATGTTCCCCTCCATTTTAACTTCCTCCTTTGCTTCTGCCTTTTCTCTTTTACCCTACTCTACAACTTTACACTTTTAATTAGTCTCCCCACTTTCTTCTTCCTAATATTAATCCCCTTCCCACCCCTCTCCTCTTATTTAATTCCCTCTTAGTATAGTGTTTCTGAAATGACCCCCCAACTTCTCCCTCCCTTGTATTGCTCCCCTCCCCACCAGCCCATTTATTACCCTTCTACTTATCAACAGGGCACAATACAATTGTCTGCTGCAATGGATCTGATTGTTCTTCCCTCTCTGAGTCAATTTCAATACACTTAAGATTTAAGTATTACCTGTTGCCAACCTCTTCCACCCTTCTATTGTATTGATCTTCTCCCCTCCTCCCACCATGCACTTTCCTATGAAATATATATTTACCCTGTTTTATCTCTTTTCCCATTCCTCTTGATATTTTCTTCTTTTTTTACCCCTAGTTTTTTACATATATCTTTTGACATATTGTCCTATTATAAAGATAAAAATTGGGGGAAGACTGAGGCAGGTAAAAATTAGTTTCTCTCTGCAAAGAGAATTATATTTTTAGAGGTTTATTGAAGATCAAAATATTAAGGAAAGCACATGGGCCAGAGGCCCATTTGACCTCACCTACATGATGGGACCTTCTGCTCCTAAGCGGAAGTAGGAAAGAGGGCACATAGCCTTTACAACCAGGTTAAATACCCTATCTTGCTCTCTGCCCAGGTGAGGTTACAAGGCATTTTGGGAAGTGAGCAAGGACTTCTGGGGAATGGAGTCCAGAGTTCAAATCTCCATTTTTACACTATACAGTTTGTCACTGTACCCTCTAAGTATACTTCTTCTAGCTACCCTGATGATAATAACAATTTTTAATATTTATCAATATCATCTTTTCTTATAGGAATACAAATCATTTGAACTCATTGGGTCTTGTGAACCACCCCTCCTTTTCTTAATTACCTTTTGGTGATTCTCTTGAGTTCTGTGTTTGGGCATAAGATTTTCTGTTTAAGTCAGGTCTTTTCTTTAGGAATGCTTGAACATTTTCTATTTTGTTAAATGATCATATTTTTCCCAGCAAGAATATAGTCAATTTTGCTGGATAGTTGATTCTTGTAGACCCAGTTCCCTTACTTTCTGGAATATCATGTTCCGTGCTTTCTGGTCCTTCAGTGTGGATGCAGCCAGATCCTGTGTTATCCTAACTGTGACTCCATGATATCTAAATGGTCTCTTTTTAGAAGCTTGTAATATCTTTTCCTTGATCTGGAAGTTCTTGAACTTGGCTATAACATTCAGGGCATTATCAACTGGAGATTTAATACAGGAGTTGATCCATAGATTCTTTCAACCTCTACTTTACCCTCTCATTCAAGAATATCAGGGAAGTTTTCGTGGATATGATGTACAGGCTTTTTCTTTTGTTATGATTTTCTGGTAGTACAATAATTCTTAAATCATTTCTCCTGGATCTATTTTCTATGTCTGTTGTTTTATTAATGAGGTATTTCATATTTTGCTCAATTTTTTCATTCTTTTGATTTTGTTTTATAGACTCTTGCTACCTTGTGAAGTCATTTGCTTCTAGTCATTCAATTCTAATTTTTAAAGACTGAATTTCATCCTGGCTTTTTGATCATCATTTTCCTTTTGGACTTTTTTTCTTTGTAGGTCATCTTTCACTTTCTTTTCCTCATTTTCAAGCTGATCAATTCTGGCTTTCAAGACACTTTTTTTTTCTTGTTTTAGTTCATGTTCCTCTGTTTCCAAATGACCTATTTTGCTTTTTAAGTTCCTTTTCCAATTCTCTTCAGCTTCTTTTAATTGTTTTTTGAATTGTGTTTTGAGTTCTTCCAAATTCTATGTCCAATTCACTGGAGTTCCTGAGTTTTTGCTTGGTGTTCCTTGGTCTTCCTCTGTTCCATTTGTTCTTTGTTCATTGCCATGATAGAAGCCTAGACTATAATTTCTTTTTTTCTTTTTCCATTGTTTGCTAATATTTTTTTCCTTCTTCCTATTCTTCCTCTTTTATTTATTTGTTGGATCTGTGGGTTAGGGCTATTTGATTCTGGAGGGGCTTCTTCTCTGCTCAACTGACTAATTGGATTAGGCTGATGCAGTTTGCCTGTATTAATTTGTATTAATTGTATTAATGAGTCTTGAGGTCAGAACTTCCCCAGGTGCCAGCAGAAGATGTGGAGGCTGAAGGGTAGTTTCCTTGATCCTCCTCTCTTCATTTTTTTCCAGCCTCCTCCCTACTGGATACCTGTTCAGACTCCTGAATTTCTGGTCCTGGTACTAAAGTACTCTGTCAAAGTTGCAGGCTTTGCCCTAAGATCCTAATCAGCAGGATTATTACCAAGGGTCTGAGCATAGTACATGGGAAAGGGGTGTTGAAATTTGGGCTTCCCTGTCCTCTGAAGTTTTCTTATCTTAACTGTTGCTAGATCTGCAGGAGCTGAATATGACCTTAGTCCAAAGCCACCAGAAGGCAGAAGCCCAAGATGGAGGAGGGTTGGCTGAAACCTGCCTGACCAAGCTGTGCTCTCTTTCCCTCTCCTCCATCTGCCTTGCTGCCAGCTGTGATCAGAGCACTGAGCCCCACAGCCTGAGCAGCAAGGCACTCCCTCTGGGCTTGAGCCCTTGCTCCAAGATCCCAGCAACCACAGGAGTCTTAACACAGTAGGTGGGTGAAGGGTCCTGGGACTTTCCTTCTTTCTTTTCCTTAAACCTGAGAATTCAACCTTCTCTGCATACCTTTTTAAGTTGAATTGAGCAAGAGGGTCCCCTGGTTCTGTCCTGTTGTTGAATTTGTTTTTGTGTTTCCTTCAAAGTGCTTTGTTTTTTATTGATGTGGAAGGATTTTTCACAGAGGACTCAGCTTCTGCTTCTAAGCCACCATTTGCCTCCTATTGTGCCATTTAGGACATTTTCATTATTGACGTCTATGTGGGCATGGATGACATAGGGAACAATTATCCTCTTCTTCTTTTATTTTTTTTTAAACTCAACTTCTGTCTTATAATTAATACTAAGTATAGGTTCCATGGTAGAAGAGTGGTAAAGGGTTAGGCAGTTGGGGTTAAGTGACTTGACCAGTCACACAGCAAAGAAGTGTTTGAGGCCAGATTTGAACTCAGGACTTCCTATCTCCAGATTAGGCTTTCTGTCCACTGAGCTCCCAAGCTGCAACTAGCATCCTCTTCTGAACTCCATGTACTGCAATTAAGAATTTTAAAACTCCAGCATATTATGCCATGGATATGTAATCTAAGGGGTAAAAGGGATGTTAAAGAAAGGGCTTTGGACCTAGTGGCATAGAACCTAGGTTTAAATTCCAGTTTTCCTGATTACTGGGACAAATGTTACCTGGGATAAATAATTTTAGTTTTCTGAACCTCAGGTTCCCTCTCTGTAAACAAATTTGGAATACAAACATTTTAGAAAAACAATTTAAAAATCACTCAACTATTCATTTTCTTTGATACACCAATCCCTAGGATTCTGGGAACAAACCCTCAAGGAGGTGAAATGACTGAGAGCAAAGGACTTTAGAAAACAAAATATTTATAGAACACTCCCTGATACCAAAAAGCTAAAAAGCAAAAATAGGTCCCTATCGATTGGGAAATGGCTGAAGAAATTGTGGTATGTTAATGTAATAAAATATTATTGAATTGTAAGAATGAAAAATGTAAGGAATTCAGAGAAACTTGGGAAGACTTGCATTAAGTAATATAAAATGAAGGAAACAGAACTAGGAGAACAATACACTTAATAACCAAATAAAAATTGTAATAACTCCCCAAAATAGTCAAATTCTGATGAATATCAATGAATACATGTAGTCCTAGAAAATTCACACATTCAAACATGCCCCTTCCTCTTTTCAGTAAAAGAGAGGAGTGCTATGAGGTGGAAATATAATATGCACTGTCAGATGAGATTACTGTATCACTTGGTTTTGCCAATGGTTTTTCTTTTTTACAAGAAAGAGTTCAATAGGGAGGGGCTGAGCATTAGGGGGGAAATAACTATAATTCAAAATAGAAGGCAACAATGGTTTTATACTTATATATGTGTATATGTGTGTATAATAAAGTATAAATATATATTTTCTATATATATCTGTACATATAAATATGTATACATATATATATATATATTTTCCTTGAATTAGATGATTTCAGCTCTAAATCCTATCGTCCTATGCTACAGAAGGCCATAGCATTTTCCAGGGATAAGTAACCTGAAAGACTACCAGTGATCATTTTCTTTTAACAAACGTCTGTATGTTTGCTATGGACTCCCCTATGGACTCCAGATAAAAGGTCATATCTACACATCTTTACACTATAGTTGATAGTTAGTGGCATGGGCATTGTACCCCCAGAAACTCAGGGAAACTATTATCAGGGAAATTCCTTTGCTCCCTTACACCCTCTGACTCCCAACCCCAAACATGGGACCTTGGAGATTACCCTCCTTTGATTGCCCCATTGAATTGAGATGAACAAAGAGACATGCCTCATTCATTCATCCTCCAAATCATGAGAACCACACACATGCCCTTGGCCTAACTCCCCCAAATCTGTTGCCCCAGAGTCATGTCTTCACTGCTGTAGAAGAATATAAAAACCCCAGAATGGAGGCATTCTGGGTGCAAACATCCAGGTTGCTCCACTCATGCTGTCTTGCTGGCTGAAAATTCAACATTACTAATAAATCTCTCTCTTTACTTGTAAGCTAAGTTTCAGAGTCTTACATTCTTGTGAAAGGTATCCTTCATGAACCCCAGGGGGAAATATCTATACCCCACAACAGTTAGCACTTTCTTTTTAAAGATTTTTTTGTTTATTTAATTAAAAATTTCCTATTTTATAATTTAATTATGTATATAATTATAATATAATTTAATACTCATTAAATTTTTTTTGACTTCCTAATTCTCTCCCTCCTTCCCCTCTCTCATCCTTTGAAAAAAGCAAGCAATATGTAATTGATTATATGGGTTAAGTCATGAAAACATATTTCCATGTTAGCCATATTGCAAAAGAAAGCACACACACACACACAACCACAAGAAAAATAAAGTCAAAAAAGTATGATTCCATCTGCACTGAGTTCATTGGGTCACTCTTGGAAGGCGGATAGTATTTTTCATCATAGGTCCTTTGGAATTGTCTTGGATCATTGTCTAGCTCAGAGTAGTTTGGTAATTTCACATCTAAATATTGATGTTCCATTAATACTTTCAAGGAGATGTGGGAGTTCATCCTCTTGATATTTGACCTATGAACTTTTCTTATTCTACAGTTTGGGAGCTCTCTTTCAACCAGTCAGGAAGAAGCTACTTAATTGACAGCATGGTCCATATTTCCATGTGTCCTTACACATAGAAGTGTTGCAAAGTCCTTTGTAGACTTTAAGTAGCTACTTAAAGTATTGCATAAGAATGGGCCAGAATGGTTTAATAAGCTAAGCTGGTCAGGAAGCAAATGGTCTCTTCCCCTGAATTTGATGCTGCCTTTGTCTTTTCTTCTTCTAAATGGAGGAACAGAAGAGATTAATTTTTGAAAACTGAGAATTTCAACCCCATTCCCAACTTCAGTCTCACAGTTGTTTGTAGTTACTGGGCAAATGACCATAATCTGGCTTATACTTGACCCTTCAGAGATGAGAAGCTGGGAGGAATAGAGAATGATCACTATCAAGTAGGGTAAAGAATCTGAAAGAGAAACCCAAGTACCTACTTCAAACAGAGGAATCCATAGAGAAGACTCAAATTCCAGATATGAATTATCTGGGAGTATCCTGTTCTTTGTTATAATGATCTTGGCACCCAAGGTTGAGAATCACCTGGGGTTATGGGGAGATAAAAGACCTGAATGACTAAGACTCTGAGGGAGCAAGGTAGGTGAGGACTATTGTGTGTTCAACAGAACTGATTAGCATCCAGCAGCCATATGGCTTCCCACAAGAGACTATGAGAACCAACAGGGAGCAAGTTGAATAAGTATATGGCCTTGAAATCCAAAGAAGACACCAACTATACTACAACATTGAAGGCATGAATGTACCCTGGTCTATCCATGTCCTGGATACATAACTGTATTATTTCCTGGATACATAACTATTGTCATACCTAGTTAAATGCCTTCCCTATATGGATGCCTCTTCCTGCATATTTGTTGGAGAACTCATCTCAGGATTATAAGAGAAAAGTTTTATTGCTCTTTCCTGACTGTGCCATTTCTTCAAATGCCTTACAAAAAATAATAATCCAATCTGTCTGCATCTTTCATATGACTATTGAAGGTAAATACAGCAGGGGGGCTTATGAATTATGGTTTTAGGGAAGATGAACCGACACTGTGACCTGAAAGTGGGGTAGCCACTTACTAAGAGATCACAACCCACCCATACTATCTCAATCCATGTGATGCTTTTCCTGGTTCTTGCCTAAATTCTTCAGTAAAGATTTACTTAAACTGCTTAGATTTTCTTAGAGTATTTAGAGGATGACTAGCCACAGAAAACATATGGCTTAGATTCAGGCAGTGTGGCAAAAGCATCTGACCAATAAAAGCAACAGGCTAATGATATAGTCATGCAAATGGTCCCATGAACTCTCCCAGGTTTTTAGCTGAAGCCCTGGATTTCCACAACTTTGTCATATCACAAACTAATGTACCAGCCCCAAGTTTCCCCTATTAACTCCCCAACTCAGGAATTGTGAGAAGAGACATGCTATAGAGGCTAACATTCTGAATTTGAAGTCAGAACTACCTGGAATTGAATCCCTACCTCAGATACTTACTAGTTTTGGGACCCCAAGAAAATCAAATTACCCATCAGCCTCAGTTTCCTCATCTGTAAAATGAGTATCATAATATTTGCGCCTACTTTGTAGGGTTGTTGTTAGGATAAGAGATCAAATAACAAAGTTCTTTGCAAATTTCAAAGCTTTAAATAAATCCTAGAGGATCATAGTAGAATTAGACAGAAGTTTAAGGGCCATCTAATCCAAACTTCTCTTTTACCAAGAGGGAACTTAAGTACAGAGTAATTAAATGATTTGCCTGAGTCACACAGGTAACAAATGGAAGAAAGATGATTTGTCTCTGCTTCCATATCTAGTGTGCTTTCTACTGTATCATAATACAACTATCTGCATCTTCATCATCACCATCATCTACCCCACTTTTCTGGGATCACTCTCTTTGGGCAATCTCGGTCAATTCTTAATTTACCAGACTTTTCTAGTATATTAAATAATCTGTTTGTTACCATTCAGTTGTTTTTAGCCATGTCCAACTCTTCATAACCCCATTTGGGATTTTCTTGGTGAAGATAATAGAATGGTTTGCCATTTTCTTCTCAAGCTCACTTTATGCTTAAGAAAACTGAGTCAAAAAGGATTAAGTGACTTGTTCAAAGTCATACAACCAGTAAGTGTCTGAGATCACAGTTGAACTCAGGACAATGAGTCTTCTGACACCAGACCTGGTATTCTATCCTCTATGCCACCTTGATGCCAAAAAGCCTATAGTACCTGGTATTTCCAGGTGGTGTTCTTGTACTAACTATACTAACTAGGCCCAACCTTGATTATATTCTGAGATCAGATGAGATTGGTTCTTTCAGAATGGTGTATATATATATATATAATAATTCATAGTCAGTGTTAATGGCCATCTTCAGCTGGCTGGACTGTGGCATTTTGCCCAAAAAATCCTTCAATGATTCCTGACTAATGCATTGTTTATATCATTGCCTTCTCCTTCATCCATGGACTCACCATAGAGGCAATGTTGTGATCTGTAAAGACATTTTCTACTATTATAGTCCTCTATTCACAAATAGCATGCCCTACTTGCTTACTCATTCAAGAATGGAGGTAATATTTATCATTGTTTTATTTCTTGATGCCAAGCTAGAGAAAATGGCAATGGTGAGCCTAGTGATGGACCATAGCTGGATCTGAGGACTAGCTCACTAAGTGTCATCGCCAGGCTGGCTGCAGTGATGAATTTCTAGACCACAACAGCTCTCAAAGACCTTCTTCTAAGTCACAAGGGGTTGGTGCTCTGTAATTGGAGGCTTTACTGATGAAATCACAGGTCATTGATGAATTGATACATGCTCTTGCTACTTGGATGGGCCTGTGACCTTGCTGAAATGCCTTCTCTTCTGCTACCAGTCAATCTTAGCCCCACCACATCCTCTCATCCTGTGTGATTGGTATGAGTCTTCCAGGAAGCCCTCCATAGAAGATTCACTCAATAAATTTAAATCTTCCCTGGGGCCTTTATGTTTAAATTATGTCCCTTACCTATGGGGTATCCCAAAAGTCTTAGTACAGTATTAATCTTTAATAGTTCAAGCTTTTAGAGCTTAGACTGTACTGAGCCTTTTGAGACACCCTGTATCAGGCCAAATGTATGAAAGTGCTTGCAAACCTTAAAACATATAAATGTTGGTGTTATTTTTTGTTAAATGATTATATGCCTATTATTGTTATTATTATATATTAAATATGTGATTGATAATAGTAACAGGGAATATATATTCTATTTCTTTGTAGTAAGATTATTATTATATGAAATCCTAACAATGTATTAACCCATACATTGGCTTTATAGTTCATTCAATTTAAAAAATGTATTCAGGGTCTACTTGCACATAGTAAGACAGCATGGTACAATGGACAGAGAACCAACCTAGGAACCAGGAAGATCTGGGTTCATGTCTTATCTCTGACATATTTGTTATGTGTCTCTGGACAATTCACTTATCCTAACAGTGTCCCTAATGAACTGCGGCTGTATTGTAGAAAAGAGCTGATCTGTAATGAAAATTATAGACACAGTCTCAGGCTATTTCTTTTCCTCCCTCCCTCCCTCCCTCCCCCCTTTCTCTCCCCCTCCTTCTGTCCATTTTGTCTGTCTGTCTCAGAGGGAATGAAGTAGCTTAATGAATAGAATGCTGAACCTGGCATCAGAAAGACCTGAGTTCAAATCTTGCCTCAGACACTTAACCTCACTCATTTCTAGTTTCTTTATATATGAATATTATTAATATTAATTTTAATAGCACCTACCTCTCAGGACATTGTAAGTATCAAATTAGGCATTATGAAGTGCTCTGCTATATAAATGCTAGGTGTTATTATGATTTAGTTATATATGTAGGATGTATTTGTTCAAGAAATGTAAGGCTGTTTGTTGTTCAGTCATTTTCAGCTCTTCATGATCTTATTGTTTTGGTTTTCTTGGCAAAGTTATTGGAGTGGCTTGTCATTTTTCTCCAACTCATTTTACAAATAAGGAAACTGAGGCAAACAATGTTAAGTGACTTACTTGCCCAGGGTAATATAGTAAGAAGTGTCTGAGGTCAGAATTTAAATTCAGGTCTTCCTGATGCTAGGTCCTGAACTCTATCCACTATGCCACCTAGCTACCCACTATAAAGAATACATTTTTATAACTGAGAGTCATAAATCAAGGTGCTGTGGTAGCATAGAAAGAGACCTGGATTTGAGACCCATGTTACTGGACCTAATTTCAATTTCTGACTCTGCTTTTTAATATCTGTGGTACTTTGGATATTTCTCTTTTCTCTGGACTTCAATTTCCTCATTGGACAAATAAAGGGTTTGAACTAGGGAGCTTCTGAGGTTCCCTTCCAGCTCTAAATCCTATAATCCTATGGCATCGATGGATCTGAGTTTGGATTCCTGCCTTTGAATTTACCCATTGCATGACCCTGGGTAAGTCACTTAAATCTCTTGGAAACTCAGTTTTTTCATCTACAAAATCAAGCCAACAATATTGTACTCCCTACTTCATAGGAGCACTGTGAAAGGAGTGCCAGAGAAATGTCAATTGTCATAATATACTATAAACTTTAAAGTGCTATATAAATATGATTTATCATTATAGTGATCATTATATAGCTTTCAGTCTAACCTCTTGGGGCTAAGAAGGTTAACACACTTCTGAGATGCCCTTTTGTGGTCTTCCCACATTTTACATAGATTTGAGCTGCCCAGAAACATTTTTACTTGTCTCAGGAACTACTTCCAGCTCAAGTCCCACCCCCACCCCCTTCCCCAAGTTCCCAAGGGAAAAATGAAACTCTAGACAAACTTATGAGCAGAATAAATTTTCCATGATTCAGTGGCTCCAGCAAATCCATCGTGTGGCTGGTGTTCTCTGGAGGGCAAGTGTCTTCAAAGGAAAGAGCTATACATTAGCGGGGGAGCATTTGCAACAAGGCTACTCTCACTGATGCAAGATCTGGGCTCTGTCAGGCAAAGGCCAGAGTCTGGAGCTGGTGCTCAGAGCAAAGGGGAGAGTGGGATCCCCACCCGAGGTTCCCCCTCACTTGGTCTACCTTTCAGGGGTATCCTACTTTCTGGCAAGGGCTCAATGTGCAGTGAAAGCTATCAACACATTAACAGAGCTGTGACTTAGAAGGACTCAAGAATTTCCCATCATTTTTTTCTGAATGCTTAGTGAGACAGGAGTCCTGGGCTCTGAACCTTGTTTGACCACTCAGTAGCTACGTGCGTGACCTTAAGCAAGCTCCTGCTTCAAATCTTAACCTCGGTATTCTCATCTGTAAAATGTGAGGGAGGGGAAGAGAATGTCTACAGGAGCCTTAAGATCCCTTCCACCTTTAAAATATATAAAGTTAGGAGTGTGGCACAGGTCAGTCTAACTTTAGGGCCTGTTACCCCCTGAGAGAGAGAGCAAGGAAATCAAATTCTATAGAACAAGGGCCATAAGCATTGTGAAACTTTCTCTGTGTTTCAATCAGGACTTTGCCCCAGGAGTGCAAACATTTAGAGAGCAATGACAGAACTTGTATTCCTTCACGAGGGAGAAACAACTGAACTTAGCAGTTAGCTAGAATATTTAGGTGCAACAGGAAACTATCAGATGGATATTTTCCACCCCATCTGCTCTACAAGTTGAGCTCGGACCTGGACCATTTCTGCTACACACAATGGTCTCAACATCACACTATCTTGTTGTATTGGAATCTCTGTCTTCTTCCAAGGGATGGAGTTGCTTCCTCCCATCAAAAGGCCTTGTATGTTGGGTCCCAAATATCTTCCTGGGCAGTTAGATAGAGCAGTGGATAGAGCACTGGACTTGGAATCCAAAAGACTCATTTTCATGACTTTAAATATGGCCTCCGATATTTATTAGGTGAATGGCCCTGGGCAAGTCACTTAACTCTGGTTGCCTCAGTTCCTCATCTGTAAAATGACCTGGAGAAGGAAATGGCAAACCACTTGCACATCTTTGGCATGAAAACTCCAAATAGAGTCAACAAAAGTCAGACATGATTGATATTACTCAAAAACAACAAAAAGTATTTTCCCTAGATCTCTCTCCTCTGATGCATAGCTATTTTCCTTATATACATTTGGTGGAGGCAGCCTTGGAACCTTCTGGATCTGAATTTCTATTAAAGTCTCTGGACTTCCAGGCCAGTACTCTTTCTCTTGTACTACATTTTCCATTTCACCAGCTTCAGGTGATTTAGGAGCACACATTGTACTAGCCATTGTAAATTCCCAGAATCTCCATGTTAATCCAGCCTGTTAGGGGAACAGAAACCACATCTATAAAATCCCTGAGGAGGGGTCATTCAGTCTCTGAAAACTCTCAGAGATGGGGAATCTACTACCTCACAAAGAGAAGGGAATGAGCATTTTTATAGAGCCTACTATGTGCTGGTCACTGTGCTAAGTGCTTTACAAATAGCACATTTGATAAATACAAAACAATAGGTCCATGAAATAGCCTCGTCTACATTGGGAAAACTCTCATTGCTCAAGAAATTTGATCATTTCTGGGTCCCCAGGTATAAGAAGGGAGATTCTCTTCTCAGGATGGGGAAAGCCACACTTTTTGACAGTCTTGGTAATGCAAGAGAAGTTTGAGAGAGCCAGCAGGGGACCCACACAGAGTCTCTCTTTAAAAGAGGAGATTAAGAGTTAACGTGGAAAAGACCATCCTGTCAGCTTAAGTTGGGCACCTGGAGGGAATAGAAAAAAGCATGAATCAACGTGTAAGCCCTCTGAGATCAGAGGGAATAATCAATACATCTTTGGAAAGAACAAATTCCCTCTGTCTAATTGAATTTCCTTCTGCAATAGGATAACAGAACTGGCAGGACAGAGAGAAGAAATAGCTGAAGCCTATAGTGGATGCCAATCCAGTAGCCCAACATCCTGCAGACTAATCAGGAAGGGGAGGAGGTAGGAAAGCCACTTCTCTTGTCTGTCCTTCACCCTCTATTAGTTCCTAATCTGAACCATTCACAGGTGTGGAAAGGAAAACCGAATCAAGCTTTTGACCTTTCTGCCACTGAGGTGGAACAAACAGCAGTTGGAATGTTGGAATGAAGATATTGACAATGATGACAGTTGGTGGGGGTGGGGAGGGGCAACTTGGAGAGTGACAGTTGCTCTTGAGGACTCTCTTTCCTGGCTCTCAGAGTGGGAGGAGTGCTCTCTCCCTGTCTCTGGATAGAAGTTCCTCTATTCCTGGATTTTTCCCAACTCTGTGCTCTACCTGGATTCCTATGATCCTGCCATTGAACAAAAGAATTTAAGGGGAGTGGATTGAACTGTAAGGCTGGTCTTTAGGGGCATCAGCCCAAAGAGACAGGATCAACCAGCTCTAAAGATCAGAGTCTTTTCTTCCTCTTGCTGTCTACTGCTAAAGACTTTGAACTTAAGAAAACTAGCACAGATTAGCATAGACAGGAATAAAAGAAACCCTCCACAAGCCTGAGAGGCCTGACCTCAGCTCAAAAGCTGAGAGAGACTCAAACCCAATCTGGGGAAAAGTATAGGGAAATCCTTATTCCCACTACCCTGATACCTCCCAATCTAAACTTGTTATTAAATTCATCTTTAGTTAAATAACCTGCAGTCATTCAACCATAAATGATCCTTATTGGACCCCTTCTGGGCAACCTTGGACTGGGGGGAGGCTTGTCCCTCAGGAGGGTCCATGCCTACCTGCCCTGGGGTATCTTAAACATCAGTCAATAGAGAAGGCATCCCCTAAGGCTATCATATTTTGCCCATTTCTTGGGAACCCCATTTTCACAGCAAGCCACTCAGCAGGGGGTATCTCTCTCCTTTTACCTCACCAGCATCCATATTTCTTTTATCCCATTCAACTCCTCCATTCCCTATTACAAAACCTTCCTTATCCTCTGTACCTCTTCAATCCTCAACAATTCCTTTACCTATTACACAGGAGAGACTAGGATTTGGTACCCAAGGAGGTCTTAGAGATCATCTAGTCCACTTTCCTTATGTTCTTTCTTTCCCCTCAAAGAAAGTGTCTATAAACAGTCTGGATGTGATGAAAAGTTGGGAAAGAGAGGGAGCAGGGACAAGGGTAGAAGAGAGAGGAAAGGAGAGCCCAGGAATCATTCCCTTTTTTTAAACCCTTATCTTGGAATGAATACTGTGTATTGGTTCCAAGGCAGAAAAAGAGTTATAAGGGTAAGCAATGGGAGTTACATGGCTTAACCAGGGTCACACAGCAAGGAAGTGTCTGAGGCCAGATTTGAATTCAGGGCTTCTCATCTTTAGGCCTGGTTCTCAATCCACTAAGCCACCTAGATGCCCCCTGTCATTTCCTTTTTAGAGGACCACTTTCTGCCTCAGTGACCAATAGAGGGTTTTTTCCTCATCCCTGAAGTTCCACAGTCCTTTCAGCACTGGAGCTGCCATGCTCAGCACAGCAGAAAGAAGCATACTTCATCATCCCCAAAGCATCCAGGGGCTGAATTAGCAATGATGGTTTCTTAGAATCAGGAAGGGTAGTTTTTTCCATACTCTTAAAACCCAGTTACACACAGATGGCAAAACTGAGGCCCAGAGAGGTTTGTGATTTGTCCAAAATTGCACAGCTGGTAAGTAGCAGATCTGGGATTCAAATCCAGTTCTTCTGATGCCACATCCAGTGTTTTTTTCTATTACCCATCACTACCTCTGCAGTGCTTTCTGAAACCTCTGGTACAGGCTATGTATGAGGCAGAGGAGCTTTAATTTTTACTAACTGTATCCCAGCTCATTACTAAATATGTCTAGCTTATCCAAATACCTACCAGGCGGTGGGGGGAGGGGGGCCTAGGAGTCAAAGATGAGAAATGCAGAAGCAGGTAATTGGAAAACCAACAAATAATCCATCAATAAATCTTGTTATTTATTAACAGAATTCTAGTTAGCCATGTACTTTAGAGGCAATGTGATGCTGGAGGAAGAAAGATAGATTTAAAACCAATGGACTTCGATTCAAACCTTAAGAGACCGAGCTATTAAATACTGGTGTGACCTTGGGAAATACTCTTCTCTTTGCTTCTTAATTTTCTCATCTGAAAAAACAGAGGGGTTGGGCAAAACAATCACTACAGGGTCCTTCTACTTCTAAATTCTTTGATCTCTTAGCCTAGAAGGACTGGAATTTAAGAATACCTTGAAGCACCAAATGACTTCAATGGGTATGTAACACTTTTTATTAAACCATAATGCAAAGAAAACAAAGATAGTAGGATGAATTCTTTTCAAAGAAAATTATATTTTTGCATTATTTAATGCACTCAATTTTTCTAATGCTAGTTATGGCCCTGGCCAAAATATGGCCCTGCCTAAAATATTGACTACAGGAGTGGCCCATTGCTGTGGTGATGAAACTTGGCATTTATAGGTTTCATCAGTCTCTTTCAAGACTAAAAATTTTTGTGACCTTATTGAGTTTGGGAAATGGAACCCCAATATGGTTTCCACAGGGTCCATCCCAGTTTCCTTTTGGTAATAATAATAATAATAATAATGTCACATCTTATAGCACATTGCATAAATGTTTTCCTTACTAGAGCCCCATGAGATTCATGATAACAATAATAATGTAAGGACAACAACAATATAATAATTCAGTTGTATACTGAACTTCAAGGTTTAATAAGTATGATTTTTTTTCTTCTCACAATAAACCTATAAAATAAAATATTTTACCTCATTTTAAAGATGAGGAAACAAAATCAGAGATGTCAAGTATCTTGCCTACATTCACTTAGTTGGTAAGGACAAGAAACATTACTGATAAATATATACACATATATAATGTATATATATAATGTATATATGTATATTTACAGATATAGGATACATACACATGTGTATATATATATATATATTTATATAAATTATGAATCATGTTGAGTGTTAAGTCAGTAAGCAAGAGAGCACTGGGTCTCAAATTCAGAAAGTCCCTGATTCCAATTTTGTCTCTGATACTTATTAGCTCTGTATCTCTATGAAAGTCTTTTAAATAGTCAGTGCTCCAGACAGCTCTGTAGTCTCTAAGATGATAATTCATGAAGAAGGAGCCAAGCCACATTGGTAGAAAGTATTTCCTCACTTGAGAATCCCCTATATCAATGAAATTATATGTCTAGTTTTTGTTCTCTATGAGGTCCTGAGTTAAATCTGGCCTCAGAGACTTCCTAGCTGTGTGACCCTGGACAAGTCACTTAACCCCCATTGCCTAGCCCTTAACTCTCTTCTGCCTTAGAACCAATACACAGTATTGATTCTAAGATGGAAGGTAAGGGTTTGAAAAAATAAAAGTCAAGGTTATGACCTAAGCTTATTTTTCCTGACTTCTGGACATGTGTTAATCCCCCTACACTATAATTTCTCTCATACATTAGGTGCCCAACAAATGTTAAAATGAATTAAATTAACTTGAATAAAGTTGAACTGATTGAGGACAACATTCAGGGTCTGCTGAGGATTGAAGCTATGGACAGATCAGATTTGAGGATTTGGATCTCTGTTTCCCTTCAACATTAGGAGACATTGCTATCTCTGTTGCTGGGTTCTTGGAGTCTTGAGCTAAGAATTCAAAACCCTTTCATCAGAATTACCACTTAGGTAGAATTCAGAGTTGTCCTAGTATAATATACCCCTCTGGGGGCCTCAGCAGGATTAAAGAAAATATACAGTGCAGCTTATTTGCATCAGTTTTTCAAAGGGCCCAGAAGTTTAAGAGAAACATCATTAGCTGGAAGAAACCCAGCACCAACTAAGCCTCTAATGAGACTTTCTAATGTGAAAGTCAATATGAAGGAAAACACCACATGTAGACGCCACATATTGAGCCAGGCTCCCCAGGGATAATTTCTTCCTTGGTTGTTCCTGGAGCAGGGTGGGGTGTAGCTAGTAAAAGGCATGGGGAGCAGAAAGAGAAGCTGCCAAATGAACTCTTAAAAAGAAGAGGATCCCAAAAGAGCTGCTACCATCACTCTTTGAAGTGGGGCTGTCAGTATTGCAAATGCCAGGTTACTCTGTCTGACTTCAGTCTACAGGATAAGCGAAATAATGAAGCAGTTGGTAAATTAACATGCAGTAGTCTGCCTTTCATATGCTGGACCTTATGATTTTGTAAGCCATCTGAGTGATGTAGCTTCAATTTAAAGAGTTGCTGTTATTTTCATTATTATTCTTTATGAGAGGCAGCATTGTATAGTGAGTGGACAGAGAATTGACCTACAAGCCAAGGAGACATGAGTTCAACTCCTATTTCAGACACATATTTCCTGAGGGACCCTGGGACAAGTCACAACTTCTCAGTGCTGCAAGCAACTCACTAAGACTATAAGTTGTAGAGAAGGTGCCAGCCTGCATTAATAGAGGGAGTTTTCTCACCTGGGAGTTCCCTATAGTAATGAAATCCCATGTCCAGTCCCTATCCCCAGTGACCATCATTATTATGACAATGAGTAGTAAAGGTGGAGAATTGGACTCAGATGCTTCTGTTTGTGGCGATTTTCAAGTTCTTCCAAAGCCTGTATCCAATTCATTGGGATTTCTGATTTATTGTTTGCTGATCCCTCCCCCTCTGTTCCGTTTGCTGAATAGAAGCTGTCTATTGTAATTTCTTTCTTCTTTTTCTGTTGTTTGCTTATATTTACCCTTTCTTTGCTCCTCTGTGTCTGTGCTCTTGCTCCTGTCATTTTTTTGGTTTTGGGGGCTTCTATCAGTCTCCCCTCTTGGAGCTTTAACAGAGGACCTCTCAGTGCAGTGTGTGGGGGGAAAGTTGTTGGAGTTTGAGCTTCCCTGTCTTCTGGAGGCTTTTGATTGGATTAAAGTCCAGCATTCCCTGAGGGAGGGGTGTTGGAGCCTGGGCTTCCCTGAGTTCTGAAGACTTTTGATGGGATTAAGTTCAGCTGGGTTGGGTTGGATGTGCTCTGAGGCCAAAACCTCCAGGAAGGCTGGAGCAATATGGAGGATCTCCACTGCTCTGACTAGGCTGCCAGCTCTATGCTCTCTCTCTAGCTCCTTCCCCGCCATCTGTGTTCAACACTCTGAGCTTGGCACAGCCATGCCCTCAAGGTACACCCTCCAGACCAGCACCTTTGTCTGCCCCAAGGTTTCCGCTGCTGCTGGGGGCTTAGTGCTCTAGGTGGGGGGGAAGGGTCCTGGGACCTTCCTTCTGCCTTCCCCTTAAACCCAAGTGTTCTCGGATTCCAGCTTTTGGGGTGGGGGTGGGACATACCTTTTGAATTGAGTCCAGCAGGAGGATTCCTTTGCTCTATCTTGTTGTTAGGTTTGATTTTCATTTCCCCTAGGAGCATTCAGTTTGTGATCGGTAAGGAAGGGTATTCAGAGGTCTGAACTTCTGCTCCTTCTAGGCTGCCATCTTGATTCCCTTTGACTATTTTCAAGAAAAAACCCATTTCTCTCAAATTGGTCACATTTATAACAAGGAGGCTATCATTCATGTATACATGACTGTAACTTTAATTTTTAATAACTATTACTTCTACCTGTGGACCTGTATAGCCAAGAGAGCAGAATCCCGTTGCCCACTGATTGCGACTGGTGATTATTTTTATTTTTTTTTTTTTGGTCATACCAAGTCATGAAATAAATAGAAAAATATTTAAATGATCATTGGTCTTGGGTGGCCCCTTCTTTTACCACAATCATGGCAAAGCAGCATAAAAATGAGGAGATACATGCTAAATTTATTTTAACTCTAGATACTCAAAATGTGAAATGATTGTCCAAGGATTAATGAACCACATGCTACTAGAGGAAATAAACCTTAAATGTCTTGACCTTTCTACTATAAAGAAGAGCAGGAGACAAATAAGTTGCATCTAAATGGAAAGATGGTCCATAGGTTCTCCTCAGAGAGTCAAATAAGGGAAGAGGGAAAGCTATTTTCATTTTATGTCAGAGGCAACAAGAAACATTATCTCTTGGAATACTTGGTCCTCTGCTACAGAGGAAGAAAGGAAAAAATATGAAGGACTTGACAAGACCCTCTAACTTAAATTAATATTATCTTGAGCGTGACTTCAATGTGAAGTTAGTCCTGGGTGAG
The DNA here is from genome assembly GCF_027887165.1 of Monodelphis domestica. Lineage (NCBI taxonomy): Eukaryota > Metazoa > Chordata > Mammalia > Didelphimorphia > Didelphidae > Monodelphis > Monodelphis domestica. The sequence goes on along the minus strand of NC_077233.1, from coordinate 140,862,567 downwards.
GACAATGGAAAATGTATTGGAAAATATGGTTCAGGATCATGAAATGAAGGAGGCCAACATCTTTTTATTCTGAAGTCTCAGGAATATATCAATATATCATATACATTCTTCATGATGCAAGTCAGAATCCATTGAATATGATAAATATCAAAAATGAACAAAAATAAGACTACTTAACAGTTAAGAATGGTTGGTTGTTGATGTGGGAGTTATTTCAGAATCAGTTGTCTGTGTGTGTTTACATTAATAATAAAACTTTTAAATAATTATTGGTCTCATTTAGGTGGCTCTGCCATGTCCTTGGGTTAGATGGTTTCAGGATAATCTTCATTTACATACAGGAGAATTTGGAGGACTTTATCGTCTTTAAAGGGGATGCCTCTTCTTCCTGTGTTCACTACCCAGCAAATTCCAAGAAAATGGCAAACACTTTTGGAAAGAAAAGAATGTCCTATTTCATATTTTGATAACCCGAAGACTAGGGTCAAATTCCACCTTAGACAATTACCAGATAGGCAAGTAGTTTTACTTCTGTATATCTCAGTTAATTCAACTGTCAAATGAATTAGAGAATTACTGAACAGAACTCCTTTTGCTTGTATCTCAGAATCTTACAGAATCTTTCCACATCAATGGGATATATTTTGTTCAAGAAGAGTCTATAAGGCTACATTTTGCTCTACCAAATAAGTCCTAACACTCCTACATTGGGAAGACACTCTTCATACATATGCAGGTCCTACTGAACTCTATTCTCTTACTGAATCAAGCTGAGAAAACAAGAGTATTTTATTTCCTCTGTGAACCCCAAGGTCTTGGTGGGAACTGATACCTAATTCCTTGTCCCAGCCCCTACTTCTCTGTTTGCCAGCAATGGACCAGCAGGACAAGGCTCCAGTCCCAGGCCTTCTCCAGGATAGTATTTGGAAACTTCTTTGCCCTGGGGCCATGTGAAAAAATACTATATTCTTTTCCCTGCTTTACCTAATGATCTCAGTGAATTAAAAAATAGCTCTCAACAGTCATCAAGCCTTCAGACAGCAGATCTTTTACCACCAACAACTTGTTCTCAGGCACCCTCAATCAAGCAAAAGTTGAGCATAAAATTCCCCCTACTGTGGGGTGAGGCAACAAAGGATTACCTCAGAAAGGGAATATAAAATATATATCTACATTGGGGGCAGCTAGGTGGCTCAATGGATTGAGAATCAGACCTAGAGATGGATGGTCCTGGATTCAAATCTGACCTTAGACACTTTCTAGCTGGGTAACCCTGGGAAAGTAATTTAAGCCCCATTTTCTAGCCCTTATCACTCTTGTGCCTTAAAACCAATACACAGCATTTGTTCCAAGACAGAAGGTAAGGGTTTTGAAAAAATCTACACTGAGGAGCACAAAAGTAAAGATGAGGTCTACTCAGTTAGATAGTATGTTAAGGACAAAAAGACAAGAGAGTTGCTATTCTCTTAGTTCATGTTTTTTCTGCCAAGGAAAAGTCTTAGAATTGGAAAGAACATAACAAAAACAGTTCTTGGTAGTTGATACCCAAGATGTGTTTGGAAATAATAAGAAAGCACCTAGTCTTTGATGAATTCAAGTCACCAGCTGAGAAGAGCTATATCTTCAACTACTGAATGTCCTGGCCAATATGATAGCTGATCCATCTTCCAAATTTTTTTTAAAAAGATCATTCAGAATGTGAACAGGGCTAACAGGACTGGGGTAGGGAAAACACTGTTCTCATTTCCAAACAAAGAAGAGAATGAAGTCTATAAATTATAGGTTTAGAGCTTGACCTCTCTTCCTGGCAAAATTCTAGAATGTATTATTGAAGTAATGGTTAATGGGCACAAATCCACATAACATGATATAGTATGTCTTTGCTTCAGGGCCAAGAAAATTAAAAGACTCAAAAAACTGAGATACATCTTCCTTGTTGTTTGGTCTTCAGGAAAATGAGTCTTCCTGAATTCAAATTTGACCTCTGACACTTACTAGCTCTGTAAGTCATTTACTAGTTGGGCAAGTCACTTAATTCCATTTGCCTCAGTTTCCTCATCTGTAAAGTAAGCTAGAGTTGGAAATAGTAAACTGCTCAAGTATCTTTGCCACAAAACTCCCAAATGGGATCATGAAGAGTTAGACATGACTGAAACAAATGAACAATTCATTCCTTTAGAAAAGTATAAGAAAATGAAGCTGGGAGCTCAGAGGTTGGCAGAGGGGTAGAGGAGAGGAGGTTTGTGTTCCACTAACTATGATGACAGCATATTGACTGTAGTATGTCAAGTAGGCAGTGTGGTACTGTAGAGAGGGTACTGTAGAGAGAGTACTGTATGTAGAGTCAGAGGACTTGCGTTTGAATTCTAATTTGGACCTTTACTATCCTCTCAGCTATAGTTCCCTCAACTATAAATAAGGGGATTGGATTAAATCAGTGATCAAACTCATATAGAAATGGGGGGCTTCTATTCTGTACATCAGGATCCCTGCAGACTGAAGTAGAAAACTATAAATTAGTATATCTATGTTTTATTGTATTCTTATTTTGTTATTTTAATCTAGTTCTACTCCTGTTTGACTCTTCTGAATTAGACAACTACTAAGGTCCTTTTAAGCTTTAAAACTATGATCTCACAAAGACATGTCCAACCTAGCCCATTTTATTCCCTCTTGACAGATGCTTCTTCTTTCTACTCTTTCTAGGTGGAATGGTCTGCTACAAGTAGCCATTTTCCCCCACCTTCCAGGAGAGGGTAAATAACCCTAGTACAATACAAGAATGACAAAGTCTCTCTAGTGTAATAGAATATGGGGACCAAAATCCAGCTGGCTGAGCTAGATGACTTTTAAAGACCCTTCTATCCTAAGATTCTATCCCTTTGGCCATTATACTAATTCTCCCTGCCACTTGACTAAATTTATCTTAAGGATTCTTTAAATCATTTTTATATTATGAAGTCCAAAGTTGACTTGAGGGTTTATTTATATAGCATCTATTATATGCTATGCTTAATGCCTTACTCAGGAACTTCAATAAACATAATGTTGTCTCCTCAGAGTTTCTAGTGTCCCAGTTCATTAATGTAACTGTGAAAATGTGGGTTTCAAGACTGTGAATTGCCAAAACTGTAAAGGTAAATTTTAGTGTCTTGATTTAAATAAAAAATAAGTGGTCGCCATGGAAAAATTCCCAAATATGAAAATATCTAAGTCAGCTGGGTTTTATGGATATTTTAATTAATCCAAATGAAGGAATTAAGGCAAAGGGAGAGAGAGAGAATAAGAGAAAATAGTATGAAGGGTCTTATGAGTCTTAAGAGAGACTAGTCAGTCTTTAATCACTCACCACAAGATTTGCCCCAAGCAAAACTCCAGTCCTCCAAACTCCATCTCCAACTACGAACTCCAACTAAAAAATTCCACCTCGAGATCCTTCCCTTTAAAGAAAATTTTCTCTTGTGTCACCTCCCCTAAATTTTCACAAATACCAATCACAGCAGACGTTTTCCCCAGGACTGACCATTCTTAGTTCACATCTTCTTTTGTTATCACCTTCTCTTTGTAGACTAAAACTTCACACTTCTTTTGTTAAGCTTGCCTTTTGTAAGTTGCTTGACCTTTTAGTGATTAATTTAACCTTTATAGGTACTTTATAGGTACTTAGCACCCTTTTGTATTAGATCTAAAAATAGACCTAGCTTAAGGTTTTAGCTTTACTATAAGTACATCTTTTAGGGACTTTTTCATTGTTCCATCATCCATTTATCTTCCCCTAAGGCACTGTCTGAGCAGGCTGGAGTAATTTTAAAGTTCCAAATACATTCCTGATCAAGTACCTCCATTGTTTAAATGGGGAATAGCTTAACCAAATCTTCTTCAAGTAGAGTCTGAGTAGTTTTAAAATTCACATTAATGTTGTCTATTTTCTTGGCCTTTACCATCTCTCTGAATCTATTCATAAGAATGGTCACACCTTATATAATTTGAATGTTAGTTGGGACCCCTAGGCCTCTCTCTTCTGACAGATGCACTGGATTCAATATTGAAGGCTTCTTTAATTTTCTCTGCAATTCTTTGTACCCAAATAGAAATCTCTCTTGGAAATGTCAGAAAGAATTTATGTTTTCTCTAATATCTTCAGGCCCTTGGAAACAGTAGATTTCCACAATTTTAGCAAAAAAAACCCAACAAGTTTGTTAAATGTATGTAAAGAACAAAAGGAATTATCTTCTATGAACCTTTATCAAAGTGCTAGTTTTTCCTCCTACCTCCACTTTGCCATCCAATGAAGTTCCTGCCACCTTGAACTTCAATCTGGAATCACTAAGCACTCTTGATAATTCCCTCTAGAGATGTCTCCCCAGAGTTCCAAGTTCACTATGGCTAAAACTAAATACATTGTTCCCCCCAAAAATTTACCCTTCTTTAAACTTTCTATTCTCATCAATAGCATCAGCATCCTTCCAGTCATCCAGATATATCACCTTAAGGTCATCCTTGATCCTTCCTTCTTCCTCAACCCCCATATCCAATCAGTTCATCAAATCTTGCCGATTGTGCCTCTGTTACATCTCACATCCAGTCCCTTTTCTCTACTGTTATAGTTACTTTGCACATTCAGATCCCTAGCACCTCTTGGCTGGACTAATACACCAGTCTTCTAACTTGTATCCTCACTTCCTGTCTCTTCACTAATCTAGTTTCTACTTATGAGAAAGAATGCTACACATTCCACACAAAGAATTGTGGGAGCAGAAACAAAGAAGAAAAGCATTTGTTTAATCACATGGTTCAATGGGGTTATGATTAGGGATATTGATTCTAAATGATTACTTTATTACAAATATTAATAATATAGAATTAGGTCTTGATCAACAACACATGTAAAATCCAGTGAAAACATTCATTGGTTATAGGAGTGGGGAGTATAGAGGGGAGGGAAAGAACATGAATCATGTAACCATGGAAGAACATTCAAAGTAAAATAAATTAATAAATTCAAAGCCCAAAATAAATAAATAAAACTTAATCTAGTTCCCACATGGCTGCCAAAATAATCTCTCTGAGACCCACAGTCTGATCTTGTAACCATGTTGCTTGAAATTTATCTTGCTCATATGATAAAATATGAGTCCTCAGTCTGCCATTTAAATCCTTCTATAATCTGTCTCCAACCTCCTTTCCAGAATTATTTCCTATTGCCCTCCTTTGCATATCCCAAAACTCCATCTGGCCAATAGCTACAAGTACCCTGAAAATGGTCTCCTATATCCCATCTATTCTCCTTGCCTTTGCCCAGGCTGTTGCCCCCAAGCCTGAATTGCACTCCTTCTTCAGCTTTACTTCTTAGAAGTCTTAACTCTCTTCGATTTTTAGCTGAGGTGCCAACTATTACATAGAACCACTTAGGTATTAATGTTGTCTTCCTGGTGATCACCTTGTGTGTCATTATCTGTGCTCACATGATTCCTCCTTTCCCAGCAAAATATATATAAGCTCCTCAAGGGCAGGGGCTTCTTCATATTTGTCTTTGTGTCACCAACCCAACTTCTTCATATTTGTCTTTATGTCACCAACGCAACACGGTGGCTTATATAGAATTAGCACTTATATGTCTGTAGAGTTGAGGTGAGGACAGGTAGATGTGGATAATATCTAGGATTACCCAGAGCATCATGGAATTATAGACATGTTGAGGGATACAAAGCAGAGGTGTTCCCCAAGTGATGCTTTATGGAGGAATGCAATACCATGATGTCTGAAGAATCACATTACAAGTGATCCAAGGGGAGCAGTTGGGTGATAGAGTCGATAGAGTGCCAGGCCCAGAGATGGGAAGTTCTGGGTTCAAATATGACCTGACATTTCCTAGCTAGATGACCTTAGGCATGTCACTTAATTCCAATTGCCTAGCCCTTACCACTCCTCTGCCTTGGAACCTATACTTAGTATTGTACTAGTATTGTATATAGTACATGCATATATTGTATATACTAGTATTGTACAAGTACAGAAAGTAAGCCTTTTAAAAAAATAAGTGGGGGGCAGCTAGATGGCTCAATGAGTTGAGCCATGCCTAGAGATGAGAGGTCTTGAATTAAAATCTAGCCTCAGATACTTCCTAGCTGTGTAACCCTGGGCAAGTCAATTGACCCCCATTGCCTAGCCCTTACCACTTTGGAAGGTAAGGGTTTTAAAAAGATAAGTGATCCAAAGAACATTGAAATGATGATGTGTTACAAATGTGAGCAATATAGTACTAATTGTAACTTGCACATGAGAAGCAGCATGAAAGACATCATTAAGAATATACTTTTTTAAAGGATAGCAGATCTAGAGCTAGAAGGGACTTCAGAGGTTAATGCATCCATCCCCCTCAATTTTCAAGAAAACCGAAGGCCTTAGAGATGAAGCCATCTAAGTAGTATCAGATCCAAGATTTGAACCCAGGTCTTCTGACTTCAAACTGTTGCTTTTCTCCACTCTACAACACTGCCTCTAAAGAGACAGAACACTCACATAAGGAAAAGGAGATTCTATGGGAGATTTAGGGAAGGAAATGCATAAAAATCCCAGGAAATGAGTTGAACTCTACCCAATTTAATGAGCTGAAGGACTAATTGAAATAAATATGCCTTCTAGCCTTCTGCCTAACTAGTTTGCCATCTTCTCTCTATTCACTGGACTAAGCACCCTCCAAATTAGACCTCTCTCCCAAAGAAGAGTTATCTTATCAGCTTTGGAACTCCATTCTGGGGCTGAGATATTTTGATTGGTGGTTGAGTGAATAAATACAACTCATCCAACTGATTATATCTACTCAACTTAACTCACTCCCTCTATCAGTCATCCAGCCTTGGCATTTTGCCATATGTAGATGAATATCAGGGGGCATTTACATGGCAAAATGAATAGAGTACCAGGCCTGGAGTCAGCAAGATTTATCTTCCTGAGTTTAAATATGACCTCAGACACTTCCTAACTGTGTGATCCTGGTCAAGATACTTAAACTTGTTTGCCTCAGTTTCTTCATTTGGCAAATGAGCTGGAGAAGGAAATGTAAAACCCCTCTGCCAAGAAAACCCCAAGTGGAATTGCAAAGAGTTGGACACAGTTGAAGAACAACTGAAGATGAGTAGCATCCTTCCTCTTACCCAAATCTATCCTTTTCCCTCTCTGCTGTCAACCTTTCTCTCTAAGATCAGTTATCAAAGCAGTGCTCCCATTGCTTCTGAATGGGATGACAATAATCACTTATCATACCATTTACTCTAGACTAAAACTCCATTTCCTGGTAATGACCTTGTACATATTGCCTCTCACTATTAGAATTTAAGCCTTTTGAGAGCAGGCTGTCATACTTCTGTATTATGTTCCCAGTGCTTGGCACATAGATACATAATTTTTCCATTCATTTAATTTACACACAGTACTTTTACAATGCTACTGCAAAATTATGAAAGTAGTCAGGACTCTTGTCTCTGTCCATCTGTCTATCATTCTTTATAACTCATTACAATAGCACATAATACCTGAATTGATTCTTCTCCTAGATCTTAAATTTTCATCTCTGAAAAATGAGTTTGACTATATCATCTCTAGGGTCCCTTTTAGCTCTAGCAGTTTGGACTGAATCCCAGCTCTGACACTCCCTCATTTTGTGACCCTGGTCAATCTCACCTTTATTGGCCCTAGACTTCCTATTAATCAAAAGGGTTTATTAATACATTGCATTTATAATGTCATTTTAAGTTCTGCAAAGCACTTCATAGACATCTTATTTGATTCTCATAACAATCTTGTGAAGTTACAAATTAGGGAAGTGAGACTGAGAGAAATTAATTGACTGACTCAGTTTCACATGACTGGTAATAATACCTCTATGCCTTACACAAACATGTGATGGGAAAAATGCTTTGCAAATTTAAAGTACTAGGAAAATGGGTGCCATTGTGATCATGAAATAAAAATCAAACTGCCTCCACACACTGACAGGTCTTTACAGAATTCTAAGTGTTTTGCATCAAAAACTAATTTAAGAAAAATTCTAGTAGATAGCAGAACCAATAATTTCTTTCCATTTTTTTAATGCCCCACATTCTAACACTACATTTGCCTTGTGAAAACTGATAGAGGGAGATTAGCTAAGAACAATTTTGCCTAAAGGTGCTATTTCCCAACTTGGAATCATCACAGGAGATCACATTTAATCAGATCTAATTTTGCTCTATTAATGTAATTGTTGGGTGACAGAATTGGCAACCACAGATAACAGGCCCAACTTTAGAGGTCTTCCTGTCATTATCAATAAAGTCAGGATCTAGCTACAGAATCCTGCATTCTCCCTGAGAATCTTTCTGTCTCAGAAGAGCACAGAGTTCACTCACCTCCAGCTGGTTTACTTAACCCTTCACAAGATCAATTCTCTGGTCAGTCATGACTTATTCTGACAAAACTGTATCCTATGGGAGCTGTTCTTATTGAAGAACAGGAAGGAGGTGTGAGTGCCTTCAGATTCTCTCTATTTTTAGTTTTTCTTTCTTTTATTTAATTCTAACTATTTACAAATGAAGGAATTTTTTAAAAATCTGCAGCCCAGCAGCTTACTTCATATTTGGATTGTTTTATTTTCAGTATTTTGATGAGTCAATTTTCTTTTATAAAAATTTATTCATTATTTTGAACATTGTTTTTTTTTACTTTGAGTTCTAAATTTTCTCCCTCCCTCTCATCTTTTCCCCTCCCACTAAGAAGGCAAGCAATATATATATATACATATATTAATTTTATATGTGAAATCATATAAAATATTTCTATAGGAGCCATTGTCACAAGAAAATAAAGTGAGAAAATTATGCTTCAGTTTGCACTGAGTTTATCAGTTATCTTTCTGGAGGTGGGTAGTGTTTTCATTATGAGTCCTTTGGAATCGTCTCAGGTCATCATTTTGATCAGAGTAGCTATATATTTAACAGTTGATCATCATTATAATATTGCTACTACTGTGTAAAATGATCTTCTGGTTCTGCTCACTTTGCATCTTCTCATGTTTTTCTGAAACTATTCCCCTCATCATTTCTTACAGAAAAACAGGCATACCCCATCACAATCACATGCCACAACTTGTTCTGCCCAATTGAGTCCAATTAAGCATCCTCTCAATTTCCAATTCTTTACCCCCACAAAAAGAGCTACTATAATTTTTTTTTATATAGGGCCTTTTTTATTTAGATCTCTTTGGGGTACAGACCTAGTATTTAGTAGTATTCTGGGTTAAAAGGTATTCACTATTTTATAGCCTTTTGGCCATAGTTAGAAGTTGCTTTCCAGAATGTTTGGACCTGTGCACAACTGTACTAACAATTCATTATTATACCTATTTTCTCTTATCCTCTCCAGTAATTGTCATTTCTGATAGTTATGAAGTGGTAGATGACAGCTGTTTTAAATTGCCTTTCTTTAATCTATAGTAATTTAGAATATTTTTTTCATATGACTATAGCTTGGATTTCTTCTTCTGAAGATTTCCTATCCTTTGCCCATTTATCAATTAATAAATGGTTTTTATTTTTATAAAATTGACTTAGTTCTTGATTCACTTGTGAAATGAAGCCTTTATCAAAGAAATTTGCTATAAAATTCCTGATATTACTCCATTATCTATGGTACCAATTAGCAAAATATAGTTTTCCCAATTATCTTTTAATTAGGTCTATTTTTGCCTTTGTTTTGTCTGAAATCATGACTGCTACCTTTGCCTTTTTTATTTCAATTGAAGCATAATAGATTTTGCTCCAACCTCTTATTTTAATTCTATTTGTGTTTCTTTATGTTTTATGAATGTTTTTGTAAACAACATATTGTCGGATTCTAATTTCTAATCCATTCCACTAACTGCTTCCATTTCCTGGGTGAGCTCATCCCATTCATGTCCACAGTTATGATTATCAACTGTGTATTGCCTTCATCCTATTTTCTTCTGCTTATCCTTCTTTCTTTTTATCCAGACCTTCCTGAAAAGTTTGTTTTGCTTTTGATAACTATATTCCTTAATTGGTCCTCCCTTTTTTCATCCCCTTTCCTTTTCATCATCTCTTTCCCTTCCTATTGCTTTTTTGGTAAGATAGGTGTCTGTACTCAACTGAGTATGTATACTTATTCTTCAATCTTTGAATCAGTTCCAATGAAAGTAAGGTTCAAGCATTGTCTGCCATTCTCCCCATTTTCCTTCTGCTGAAAAAGTATTTCCTTGCACTCCTATTTTAGGTGAGAAAAATTCCCCCATTTGACTTCTGTCTTCTTCTTAACCCAGTGTATCCCTCTTTCCTACTTCTTCATTTTTTTAAAGATCATCTCAGCATAAATGACTAATACTTATGCTTATATCTATGTAGACTCTTTCTAATTGCTCTAATAATGATAATGTTCTTAGGAGTTACATCTTTTCATATAGAAGTATAAACAATTAAACTTTATTAAGTTCCTTATAATTTCTCTTTCATGTCTACATTTTTGTGCTTCTCATTAGTCATGTTTGAATGTTAAATTTTCCTTTCAGCTCTGGTCTTTTCATCAGGAATTCTTGAAAATCCTCTGTTTCATTAAATATCCATTTCCCCCTGATAAATTATACTCAGTTCTGCTGAGTAGGTGATTCTTGATTGTAATGCAAGCTCCTTTCCCTTACAGAATATCATATCTCAAACCTTTTGCTCCTTTAACATGGAAGCTGCTAAAACTTGTGTAATTTTGACTGTGGCCCCACAATATATAAATTGTTTCTTAGTGGCTGCTTGCATTATTTTCTTCTTGATCTGAAGAACTGAAATTGTAGGCTACCCAGAGAGAAATGGAGAAGTGTATGATTTATGGGCACTAGAGATTGTAAAATATAATAAGCCATGAATTGGACAAGAAAAACATATAACAATAATAACAGTTAAATAGCATTTTGTTCTAGGCACTGTGCTAAGTTCCTTATATTTATTATATCATTGAACTTTTATAATGTTCCAGGGAAGTAGGCACTATTGTTATCAGGTCCATTTCATAGATGAGGAAACTGAGGCAAATAGAGGCTAAGTCCTTAGTCACCTTGCTAGGAAGTGTCTGAGTCTAGATTTAAACCTTGGTCATCCTGATTTCAGGTTTATTATTCTATCCATTGTGCCACCAAGGTACTCTCAGAGAGGATACTAAAGAAGGAAGACTAATCAAGGGATGAGAGTAATATATAAATGAAAAAGAATCTGTAGGTTACCACACAGCATATCATTATGATCTAGGCAATTCAAGTCATGAATTTTTACCTACAGCCTTCCTCTCTTTTAGTTTCCCTGGGCACTCATTATTCCCACATTTAAACACACACACACACACACACACACACACACACACACACACGTGCAGAGGGACATTCTGGATAAAGAAACAGAAACAGATGGCAGGAGAAACAGAGAGAGAGAGAGCACAAGTGGAAACACACACACTCACAGATGCATTTCAATGCTTTCCATCTTATTTAAGAGAAATGTATATACAAACATACCAGAAACTGGCAGGGTTATTACAACCAGCATTCAGTGAAGAGAAGATATCTTACAAACCAAAACTCATTTATGAGGCAGGAAAAATTCACTGAGAAGAAGGTACCAGGAACTATCTTCTTACCTGCAGAGTATCCTCTAAAAAGTCATCATTTGTTGAGTTCCTGTTTTACACAATCTTATGCTAGACTGGGAGCTGGAATATGAATTTATATTTAAGCAAAATATGAAATAAAACAATTCCCCACCCATCACCCTCCAGCTTTCATTTTATTGGGATGGAAGAGGGAGATGGTAATGGACGGGTAACTGGACACAAGTACAGTTCAAGGAAGGAGAAAGCACTAGAGAATTAACTTCTCATTGGAGTGCTGGACAGCTCCACAGACCAAGTGATGCCTAAACTGAGTCTTAAAAACAGGTCAAGGATACTGAGAGTAGGAGAAAGAGGTGTAACTTCAGTGGCTTGTAGCTTGTAAGAGGAAACCTATAAAGAAGTCGTTATCTTTGATCCAAGGAGGGTTTTAGAGGTCACTGGTCCAACCTCAGTTTTAAAAAGAGGAATCTGGAGTGCAAAGAAGAAAGTGAATTGACCAAGGTCACAGTTAGAAAGCAGCAAAGAGACTTGAATCTTTCCAACATTCAGGCCCAATCATATCATTCCCCTCCTCAAAACCTTTGGACAGCTCACCATTGCCTAGAAGAAAATATCCAAATTCCTTCTCTTAATATTTAAATCCAAAATTTATCTCCAATCTTTTTTTTTCCAGGCTTATCTCTCTTCTTCCTTCAATTGATGCTATGATCCAGCCAAAAGGAAACTGATCACATCCTGTTCCTCCTCATCTCTTCATGTTCTCTTATCTCATTTGTGATTCCTGAAATTAACTCCTTTCTATTTTCATCCCTTCATCACTACCCCTATCCCCTAACATCTTAAACTGGTTGTTCCTTAGATGTCTTAAATTCAATATATAAACTGATCTTTAAAAAAAACCCTCCCTTCTTCCTAACTTCCCTTTTGAGGGTACTTGCAGTCCTTCCAGTCAATAGGGCTCATAATTGAGGTGTCATCTTCAACTCCCTACTCTCTCTAACTCCTCCATCACTATGTTGTCAAATTTTGCCAGATTTACCTTTTTAAATATTTTGTATATGTCCCCTTCTCTCCTCTGACCCTGCCACTTTCCTAGTCTAGCTCCTCATTACCTCAAATCTAGCCAGTTGCAATAGCCTTCTCCAGATCTCCATGTCTTAAGTCTCTCCCTACTCCAGTCTTTTCTCTACTCAGTTGCCACATTGATCTCCCTAAAGCCAAGACTGAAGTTGTGACAACCGTACCCCCATTAGACAAATTCACATGTCTCTCTGTTATCCCCAGGATCAAATATAAAATCTTCTGTTCAGCTTTCAAAGCCTTTCATAATCTAGCCCCCTCCTCTCTTTCCAGTCTTCTTACACCTTTCTTACTCCCACATAACCTATGATCCAGTGACATTTGCCTCTTTGTTCTTCCTTATATAAGGCAGTTCATATCCCAACTCTGAACTGTCACCAGCTTTCCCATATTCACTCCCTTTTCACCTCCACTGCCTGGTCTCCCTAGCTTCCTAAAATTCCAACTTTAATAAGAAGCTTTTTCAAAACCTTCTTAATGCTTTCCTTCTGTTGATTGTCCCCAGTTTTATCCTACACACTCAGATATACACAGGAACTCACACATATACACACACTCACACATCCACACATGCACAAACATACACACATGTGTACTCATGGGAACACACAGGTATCTGTTCTATTTGCACATAATTATTTACATTTTGTTTCTCACACTTGACTGTAAACTCTTTGAGGAAAGGGACTATTTTAAGCCTTTGTATCCCTAGTGCTTTACATAGTGTATGCATGTAGTAGGTAGTTAATAAATGTCAACTAACTGACTTAACTCCATGAAGCCTTTTTTTGATATCCTAAGTTGGAACTAATCTTTCACTCATCTGATCTCACAGCACTTTGACCTCCTCTTATGTATGTAGAATGTTCCAAATTATATTTTACTTATCTGTGTTTTATCATAACAACTAGATGGTCAATTTATTTATGATAGGGGATGAGGTTTTATGCATATTTTGTCTACTACAATACTCATCACAGTACTTTCTTGAACTAGGTGTAAGAAATCCATAGAATATTAATGAATGATTAAATGAATGAACTAACATCCCCTTTGGGTCCTTTTTTCCCCGAGATAGTAAGAGGATACAATTTTCCCAGTTTCCCATGGTTCAATAAATAGAACCTTGAATTGGGTGCCAGGGGAAGGTGGTTCCAGTTTTAGCTCTGCTATGGATAAGTCACTGCCCTTCTTTGGATAGTGACTTATGAAAACTCCAGGGATGTTATTTATTATTATCTTCATCTATAAAATGAGTTGGATGCCCTAGATCAGTGTTGGCAAACCTTTTAGAGATTGTGCATCCAAGGCGCACCTTCAAGCTGCCTGTGGACCCCTAGACATCGGAAGAAGGAAATGCTCACATTGAGTTGCTGGGCAGAGGGTCAGGGCATGTGAAAAATGACCTCAAGTGCTATGGAGAGGGGGAATGGAGCAGCCCCCTCCAGCATACCATGGCTCCTGTGCCACACCTTTGCCAACATTGGTGATGATCTCTCAGCTAGATCTCTAGCTCTAATGGATTGTGATTATTTAATTAGGACCTCTCTCATATCTTTAAAATGGGATTAGACTAGCCCACTATATTTTTCAGAGTCTTTATTTAAGCAGGATCTTGAAACATTTAACTTTTCTTTGAGGATACTCACTTCCAGGAAAATGATCCCTGTTTCTGAATCCTTTCATCCAAATTTCTATTTGGTAAAAGTCCTTTGAAGACAAAGTCCTATAAACAGGAGGTCAAGATTTGGCCAAGAACAAATAAATTTAGATGAACAAATATTCATTCACTTGGAAAAGTCAACTCCTTGCTATTTAAAAGGAATCTAAACTTGTAAGATGAAACAAAAAAATTCATCCACTGTTTTTCAGGACAAAATTCCATTTTATTTTTTCCTCAAGAGGGAGGGCATTTGGTACCACCTAACTCTCTAATTATTAATGACGTCAATCCTTGGTTATTGTTCATTTACTATACTTGTGCCAAATGAGAAATATGCAGCCTTTACCTCTGTGGAAAATGGAAGATCGGAAGTGTAATTTTTCTTTTACTAGGGTCAGGCTGGCCCCTGATGCAGATTCTCATCTTTGTTTTTAATGCCTAGACCAAGAGTAGAGACTCTGACTTTCATGTCCAGTCCATTTCTGGGGACTTGTAACACCCTAAATCTGTTGCCTACACCCAACTCTGAGCTATCAAATAGCCTCAGTGAACTCATAAGACAGTCAGGAGTCCAGAGAAGTGATGTATTAGCCTGTACTGTATGCCCAATGTCATTGCTACTAATACACACCCTTTTCTAATTATAAAATATTGGGACCAAGATTGGTTTGTTCAACTCAAATAAACAACTCCAGAATAAGACTGATCACAGCCCTCATCACTGCTTACTTCCCCCATTCTGGGTAATAATTCATGTGACTGCTAAACGAGCAGAAACCACCAACTGTAGCCTACATGGATACCTATGACTCTTTCCATAAACCACTATAATGACTCCCAGGAAGAAGAATCAGAACCAAACCACAGAGATACCATAGCCATTCTACCATTTTTTGGCATCATCAACACAAGCCTATCTGATCTGGTCTTATGTGACCCACAAACCCTGACTCTTGAATGCAAACCCATGACTTTGGGGACAGGAGTCATGTACTCAAGGCTAAATGAAGCCTTAGAGACCATAAGTGGCCCTCCCCTCATATTATGCAGATGGGAAAAATAAGCCTTCAAGAGGTTAAATGATTTGTTCACTCCAGTGACCCATTCAATCCAGATCATGTGATTCTAGAGCCAATCCACTGACTCTCATGGTGCCCCATATGATTTCTGGTTCTTGAGTTAAGCTTATCTGGACAGAGATTTTCAGGGCAAATTTCCTGGGATAGAAATCTTAGAAGCAGATGTAGCACCTAGGTGTCATTCTAGAGTCCAGTCCTACAAAATTGTCACTAACTTTTCTCTGTGTTCATGAGTTGGTACTATTTTCCCTTATTGTTCTAGTCAACTACTATGTCATGAGACCCAAATTGTGGGTTCTAGAGAGGCAAAAGGATCTATTTCTCTCAACCTGTGTTACTGGAGGCTAGAAGTGGGTGTCCATTTGTGCTTTCTGAGGATTTTTTCACATCACCTGTACTCTGGCATCATAAAGTCATAGGCTATATAGTTGGAGGGGAAATTAAAGATTATCTAGTCCTGTGAATCTTAAAAACTACTCAGACTGTACTTTAGAAGATTGGATTTAGCTATTTCCTTATTGTAACAATGGAGATACTTGGTCTAACAGAAATAGGGATGTCTTGGGAACTTTAAATTACTTCACCCATATTTAGACATACTTTAGGAAGATAAAGTTGTAAACTCCTGATTGAACAATGAAACTAGAACCTTAAGCTAAGTCTATTTTTAGATCTAATACAAAAAATTTTTGAGTACCTGTAAAGGTTAAATTAATCACAAAAAGGGTCAAGTAACTCACAAAAGGTAAGCTTAACGAAGAAGTGTGAAGTACCTCAGAAGATATAATCTAACCAGAGAAGGTGAGAACTAAAGAGTGGTCAGAACTAAGAATGGGCAGTCCTGGAAAAATGTGTCTACTGTGTGGTAGGCATGAAAATTTAGGGGAGGTGACATAAGAGAAAATTTTTTTAAAAGGAGGGGTAAAAAAGTTAGTTGAGGCAATTCAGTTTGGAGTGGAATTCAGTTCTGAACTCAGTTCAGGAGATTGAGTTCAGTGGAGGATTGGAGCTTCCTTGGAGACAGTCTCATGGTGAATGATAAGACTGACTCCCTTTCCTTTAGACTCAGGAAGGCCACTTTGGCCAAGGCCTTTAACAACTGCATGGCTCGGCCTGAGCCAGAGCAGTTTAAATTAATTCTCTCTCTCTCTCTCTCTCCCTTCTTTAATTCCTTCTCTCTATATTAATTAAAATCTCCAGATGACTTGGGTATTTTATTATTTGGGAATCATCTCTGGCGACCAATTATTTAGATTTCAAGTTACAAAGCTAAAATTATCCTTTACAGTTTATTGGGTCAAAATCAGAAAGAAAGGCTACTAAATCATACATAAGTATGCCTTTGTATGCCACATATACTTAGAATATCATATGTTAACATTCTCTACACATTTTTAATTTATTTTGCTAAGTATTTCCCAGTTGCATTTTAAGTTGGTCCTGCCACACTCAGAATTGCCAGCCAGATGTGGTCCACAGACCATATATTTGACCCCTCAGCTCAAATCCAACCCTCTCCTTTTAGAGATGGGGCTTTAGAGGTATAAAACAGTAATATACCCACATCAATATGAACTGGAGCCTTGATTTGAACCCAGGCCTTCAGGGTTCATAATAACCTAATAACAAATGTTATTGTTACTTTGGAATGTGAGACTAAAGAATTTTTACCTGATTTATGCAGGTAATTTAGCATCTATGTGCCTCAGTTTCCTCATCTAAAAATAGAGATAATAATATTGCTTACCAAAGAAGTAATAAAATGAGATCTCAAGTGCTCTGTAAATCTTAAAGTATTATTATATTAATATTAGCTACTTTACATGTATAACTTTAATTTTTATACACATATTTAAACCATTCCTGGTGATCTCTAATTTGATATCATCTTCCCCATCCAAACTTATTCTCCACTGCTTCCCTCAAATTTATGATTTTGTTCTGTCATCCCTCAAACAAGCCACAGTGGCTGCTGAGTGAAGTCAACAGGTCTTTCTGGTACACCTTCTATTTGATACATACCATTCTGAACAGACTGAGATTGGGGGACTAATTGATTTCCAGAATGTCATTTGGATGGAACCATAGAGATCATCTAATCTAATTCTCCCATTTTAGAGATAATGATACTGAGACCCAGAGGGAAAAGTGATTTTCCTAGGATCACATAATTTCTTTTTTTTTTTTGGAAGCCTAATAAAGCAAGAGGGATTTTACTGTACAATTATGCCTGTCCAGTAATCATTAACCAACCAATTCATTAACACATATTTGTTTTGTTTTGTTTTGTTTGTTTTTAAACCCTCACCTTCTGTCTTGGAGCCAATACTGTGTATTGGCTCCAAGGCAGAAGAGTGGTAAGGGCTAGGCAATGGCGGTCAAGTGACTTGCCCAGGGTCACACAGCTAGGAAGTGTCTGAGGTCAGATTTGAACCTAGGACCTCCCATCTCTAGGCCTGGCTCTCAATCCACTGAGCTACCCAGCTGCTCCCCACATATTTGTTAAGTGACTACTCTAGGTCAGAAAACTTCCAACTTCATATTATTTGAAGTTTACCAAGAGTTATAAAGCATTTATAAGGCAAGCTAGATAGAATGAAGATCCTTATGCCTATTTTACAGATGAGGCCATTAGAGTCAGATTTTCTGGGCTCAACTCCTCTCTCTGATGCTTTCTAGCCCTATGATTTTGTATTAGGGAGATTATCTAATTTTCCTGAGATATGAAATGAGAGAGTTATATTTTGGCTATATATCCTATAATCCTATGGAATAATTTGTTCCAAAGTATCACAGTATGTCTCCAAGTTCAGATATGAACCTAAGTTTACCCAGTTCAGATTCATTGTTTTTCTCTTGAAGAGAGCATAGTGGGCTGGGATTAGGGCTTTGTTTTCTTTTTTTTTCCTTCTCTTTCCCTTCCCTTTTTATCCCTCTTCTGCCTCTTCTCACTCCCATTTAAAAGACTGAAAGCAATAAGGTGCTCTCTTTCCAGGAGATCCAGACAAAGAGATTTGATATTAGTTTGAGAGGTTTTTTGCAGGGACCAGGAAGCTTTAAATACGTACATACATACATACATATACATATATATGTATATATATATATATATATATATATACATACATACATGCATGCATACATGCCTGATTCATTTTTGCCAGCCTTTGGGTCAGCCAATAAAGTCCCTAAAGCTGTTACAGTCTCAAGTAATTAGAAATTGACTTTGGGGATGGTGGATTTCTCAGAATTAGGATTTCTCCTTTCAGCATATGCCTCCTTCTTAACAAGGAAGAAAACCTGCTTTCTCCCAGATCATAGGCAGCAGCTCAGGATGCTTTTCTGATCACTTGTGGCAGCTTTTCCTCTAAGTCATTAGGGCTAAAGGACATGCTTCAGAGGCATGGGAGACAATATCATCTAATTAGGTTCTTACCCATTCTACCTTCCAGGATCAGAGAGCTCCTTCTAACAAAAAATAGCAAACAAGCATGTCTCCACAATTTTCTGGAAGAAGTATTCATCTGAGAGAAACATGGCAATAAAGCTTCAGAGATTTACCTAGATTTTGGCAAAGCATTTGATAAAGTTTCTCATGCTACTCTTAAGTGGGAAATGGAGAAATATGGATTAAATAATGGAACAGTTACAAAGCTTTGGAACTGGATAAATAGCCAAACCCAAGAAGTAGGCATTAGTGGTTCAAGATTTGGGAGATCTCCAGTTGAATGTCCAAGGAAAGTGGATCTGTGCATGACTGTGTATTATTTTAATCAATCAATTAAAACATATACATAAATATATATATATGTATATATATAAATGCCTACTATGTGCTTAAGTACTGGGATAATCAATGACTTAGATAAACACATAGATAACATGCTTATCAAATTTGTAGATGAATTAAAGCTAGGATGAAGTGCTAACACACTGGTGAATGAATGAAAAAATATTTATTTAGCACTTATAATTGTCAGTCAATGTGCTAAAAAGAATGAGCCAATCCCTATCATCTCTGGATTTATATTTTAATAGAAAAAGACAAAACATCTAGGGGAGTGGTGACTAGGGAAAGTAGACTAAGTCTGAGGAGTCACAAAGATAGTGAAATAATATACAGAATAGTCAATTGGTATGCCCTTTCAAAAAAAATAAACAAAACAAACAATTGTAGAGTTGGTTGTATTACTGGGCTCAGAGCAAAAGGCAGAATTAATGAGGGAGGTTACCTCTAGAGGGGATAATATATTTAACTTGAGAATGGCTGAATGGGATCTTAAACCCAATCTGGTCAGGGACCAACTAGATAGGATGTGTTAGGGAAAGGTACACTCAATTAGGTAAGAGTTCTAAAACTGAGTAGATTAGCTTCCCCAGGGATGGCTGGCCTGGATTCTGAGGGGTCTGATGGAGAGGGTGCTAGGCCAGGTGGGGAGAAGTGGAAGACAAGGAAGCAGTACTTATGACCAGATGCCCTAGTCAATGACCAGATGGGACATGAAACATAAGTCTATTACTAGGTCCAACTAAACAGACACAGAGGGTGAGACAAGTTTGCATTCATTCAGTACAGTTTTTCCAAAGCTGAGTAGATTCACTTCCCCAGGGACTAATGCCATGGATTCTGAAGGTCCAGTTTATAAGGTATGGGTCCCCCTGGTAAGAAAGATGGGTAGCAGTGACAGAATGGATGATGGCAAGGTTAATAAAATCAGGGTCCCAAAAGGTGAAGACGTGATGCTGGAACAAATCTAATAAGATAAAATGTCATCAAGATTTATTTATTAAGTTTCTGCACTTGTATTTTTTTTAATGAACTTCAAAAGTAAAAAAAAAATGGCAAAAGAATGATTAGCAAAAAGTTGGCTTGAAAAAAAAGATCTGGGAGATTTGGTTTAGTGTTATGTTCAATGGGAGGTGGCATTACAAGATGGAAACAAACCAGAGAAGATTATTTGATCTTGGTCTGCTTTGAGAAGTCATTGTTTAAAAAATAAATAAAAATGCAACATAGATAATGCCAATTTGTGGCTTTCTAACTCAGCATTTTCTATTTGAGTTCAACATTATTGAGCTAAAGGCCTGGGATATGTTTAAGCTGGAGAAGGAAAGTCTAGAAGTTACCCAGGAGCCATGATCAAGTGTTTTAATCTGATCCCATCATATCCCTGACCAAGAATTTTCAATGACTCCCTATTGCTTCTAGGAGAACATTCAAACTACTCTGGCTTTTTAAGAACTTCACATTCTGGCAACAAACTATCTTTCTAGACTGATTTTACATTAGCTCCACTCATTTGTTCTTTGTCATTCAATCCTGTCTGACTCTTGTGACCTCATTTGGAGTTTTCTCAGCAGAGTTACTGTGGTGGTTTGCCATTTCCTTTTCTAGCTCATTTGACAGATGACTAAACTCAGGCAAATAGCGTTAAGTGACTTGCGCAGGGTCACAGAGTAAAAGTCTGAGGCCAGATTTGAACTCAGGAAGATGAATCTTCTTGACTCCTGGTCAACTACTCTATCTACTCTACTACCCAGCGGTGCTTTCATGCATTCTTACATGAAGCCAAAATGAATCATTTGCTGTATCCCTAAAGGACCCTCCGTATCTCATCTCTGTGACTTTGTACAAGACTTCTGTACCAATTGCTAGGATACTGTGCCTTCTCACTTTTACCTCTTAGTAATGACAGCTTCTTTCAGAGCTGTACTCAGTACTCATCTACGACACAAAGGCCTTTTCTGATCATCTTGATTTTTAATGTTTAACGCTTCCCCAATATAATTTTTAACTTAATTATCTGGGAACCTATCCCTTTCCTCCAATAGAATAGAGCATAAGGACCAACGGTGATTGATTGACACATAGTAGGCACTTATTCTAGGCCAGACCCAGATCAGATCAACCAATGATTTAGATTTCTGATTATAATGACTCATGAAACATAAGGTGAAATTAAAAAAAAAACTAGACAGAATACAACTAAAAAGGATACAATCCCCAACTAATAAAATAAAATCCTATCCATCCTTCCACCCCTTGTTTTCTTATTCACCATAGAAATAGCAAGACTAGATCATAAAGGTAATCTGACAATGGTGAGAAATTCTACTAAATCTCTGGTGTTCTGACCCCATGTCAACGTGGCTTTTTATATTCCTTGTCCTTTAACTCAGCCAAATCCCCAGGTCAACCTTCTTGCCTCCTTAAAGGGAAACCACCTGTCCTGAACAAAATGAATTCTGTTCTTAGCTACAGCTTGTTGAACTGAATTGGGATTAGACTTGTTCATCTTGGCCCCAGAGGGCAGAAATAGGAGTAATGGAGTAAATTGCTAGAACCAAACTTAGGTTTGAAGTGAGGGAAATCTTTTTAATCATTAGATCTACTTCAAGATGAAATGCCCTGCTTCAGGAGGTTCTCCCAGGTTGGGGAGAAGATGGATTCCCTCTGGAGGTTTTCAAAGGCTGAATGAATACTAATTTTCCAAGGTATAAAAGAGATTCTCTGACGACTGCTGCTGTCTTTCCTACCATAAAATTCTGTGATTCAGGAAAATCTGGATTTGGAGGGAAGGGCACAAAGCCATTGCTCAGCTCCTAGAGACCTAAGAATAGCCAATGCTTTTATAACACTTGAAGGTTCACAAATAGATTTACACATATTGTCTCATTAGATTCATCCTCCTAGAGTCAAAAATGTCTCTTTCTTCACTGCCTACGTGGCATCACCTTATGCTCTCTCTCACTTTGTGTTGGACTATTGGATAGGTTTTCTTATGATACATTGCAGCTATACGTTTTACAGATGAGGAAACTGAGACTCCCCTTTAGTTTTTCAGCTCACTTAGGTCTCCCCTCCCCTTCCCCATTCATCTTTATCAACTTATACCCTACTAGTTCTTTAGGGTACAGATCAAACCCCCTACTCTGTTCCTTGACCTCTCTGGACTTCAAGGACTACTACACTGAATGTGAGACATGATGATGGCTCTGAGGCCTCACTCTCTTTTATGATTCATTTTTATTTCATTTTCTAGCTGTTAAAATCTGAACAAGTCATCTTGGCTCCCTGAGACTCAGTTTTTCCATTCATAAAATGGAGGTCATAATGTTTGCATTACCCCCTTCACAGGTTTGTGAAAAGGATAGAGATTTGTAAGGCTAGACATGTGCTACAGAGAAATGTGTTATTCTCTAAAAGGTGGCCAAATTCATTGATAGGAATGGCCAAGCTCTGCTCCATAAATTGAGAATGAAATATACTTCTATCTTTTTAAAGGACAGATGGAAAACTGCTTTGCCTATTGACGTAAATATAATCTTTGTTGCAAAGGAGGGTTCAGTGGGGATGGGGGAGGGGGAGGTAGGAGGCATCTAGAGATTTAAGAAAAGAATGAATGATGCAGAACAGGAGACAGAAATTGACTGTATTCCCTTGGGTATGTTAATCACCTCCAAATTACCTTAATTTCCCCAACTTGAAAATAAGAATGATAATATATTCCCTGACCTTGATACCTCTAAGAAAACTCATAAAAATAAATGACAACATAGCCAGGAAAGCCTTCTGAATATTTTGGAAACAAAGTGATCTTGTAAACTAAAGTTGGCTGCCAGCTAGCATCACCCCTTATGAACTCCAAGGAGAGAAGCACGATGGTATAATTGAAAGAATAGGAGTTGAGAGATTGGGGTCACCATTCCACTAAATTATCAAATGGCAGAATTAGGAGGGACATTAGCCCACTTTCAAGAGGGAGAAACTGAGGTTAGAGTGTTTAAAGTACTGGGGATGTCCAGGATAAATCAAGAAAATTTCTGTCTTCAAGCCTTTGAAAGACTGCTGTATTATTCAGATGCAATAATGTACTTATTCTGCTTGGCTCCAGCAGGAAGAACTAAGAGCAATTAGTGAGAAAGGCAGATTTGGGATTAATATAAAGGAAAAGTGTGGCATGTATCAGAAAGGCTTAGTTCACATTCCACTTCTGTAACATACTGAAAGTAAAACCAAGTCATTTAAGTCATAGACAAATCACTTAAAGTCTCAGTATCCCTGGCAACTCTCCATGGCATTAATTTCAAGGAAGGTACCAAACCTTATCAGTAGAGGAAGTTTCTTCATTGAGAATTAAATTAATGAAATATTTTAGTTCTATCCTTCTAATCAAACTAAAAATATTAATAACTTTCAAGCAATTGTTATTCAGTCATAACCAACTCCCTGTGACCTCATTTGGGGTTTTCTTGGCAATGATACTGGAGTGGTTTGCTATTTCCTTCTCAAGTTAATTTTACAGATGAGGAACTAAAGAGAACATGGTTAAATGACTTGTCCAGGGTCACAGTCAGTAAGTGTCTGAGGCTAGATTTGAACTCATGAAGATGAGTGGTCCAAATTCCAGACCCAACACTTTATCCACTGTGCCATCCAGCTGTCTCTACTAACAATTCAAATCATCTAAAAAATGTCAGGCCTTGGGAGAGACTGATTTCCCAATTGCTTCAAGTAGAGACTGGGGATGTTGTAAGGGGATTCTTGCTCAGATGAGATGGAACCAAATCCAGGGTTCTAGACCTGGGATTGTGCACCAGAGCTTAGATTAGAATTTAGCTCTTTCTGGGACTCAGTTTTCCTCCTCATAAAAGGGAGAAAAGTAGAAAGACGCCTTCCAATGGTCTACACAAATCTACAATGCAAGATTAGTGGAAGAATGAAGAAGTTTCCTGCCAAATATTATGATGTTTTCCCCTTCTCCTCCCTGAACACCTACAATAAGAACAATTCAGTCTTTACCTGCTTCCTTTTCATGGTCCACAGGAAAATCTCAAAGCAATGGAATCCTAATGTTGGGACCGAGGGCACCATTATTTGGGGAGGGGACCATTGCTATAGATTTTTAGAGAAAAGCCTTCCCTAGTCTTCTAACAAGATCACTACTAAAATTTTACTGAGCAACCCCCCATTTCTTCTGTAAGACCCCAAAGAATACATTTCTAATGGTAGAAGTTCAAGTACCATGCCAAGAGTATGGAAAGGAGGTTGGGGAAAGAGAGAGCTTCCCAGATTCTGTCACAAAGGTACTTGCTTCCTTATAAAGTCTAAATGAAGATAATGTCAGTAGAGATCCAGCCACTGAATTCAGAGCTGGAAAGGACCTTAGAGAGCCAGACTGAACTTGCTTCTGTTACTCACTTGTTGTGTGACCATGGGCAAGTTATTTAACCTTTATGAAGTTCAATTTCCTCATTTGTAAAATGAGACTTTTAATGCCTACAGTATTCATCTCATAAATTATAATGAGGCTCAAATCAGTTAATATATACAAAATACTTTTCAAAACTCAAAGTTCTAAATAAATGTTAGTTATTTTCTTACAGATGAGTAAACTGAGGCCCAGAAAAATGACTTGGCCTGGTCAAATGAGGTATCGGTGACAGAACGCTTGAATCCTAGTGGAGGGCTCTTTCCAGAAGGATGAGTTGCTTCTTAGAATTTATCCATTTTTTGCCAATTAGTAGGGACTTAAAACACTGTTTGCAAACAACAAAAACAACCCTTTTCCTCTCTCCCCTCTAGCTCCTGCCCCACCTTTTGCCAGGCTGGATTAGCTGCAACTGAGCACTTTTACATACAGTGCCTCCCCCACCTCTTCCATTCTGAGAAAGGACAGAAGAACAGGATATGAGGAAAAGGCATCAAGATCCCTAAATCTAGACATGGGAAATGGAGGAGGAGGGGAGACAGCAACCATCAGGCCTCCTACGCACTTTGAAGATGGTCCATCAGTAGGTGCAGTCTATAAATATTAATTGCATTTTAGATGTGCCTAGAAACTTACATCTGGTTTAATTTACTCTCCCCCAAGGCAGTCAGAAGGCAGGATTTGTTTACAGATGTGAATGGAGTTCTACAATTATTTTAATTAGGAATGGCCAAATTTGATCACATTAACTTAGAAAGATCTTGTTGTTAATTACAGTCTTCCATAACCCTAGCTCCTCTGCTCTCTTCCTATCCCATCCTCTTTGTTTTGGGGAGAGGTAATAATCATTCTTTACACAATTTGGACAGGGCTTGAAGACATATACTTTCTGGACCCCAGTGGGTGTCTCCATCTGTAGAACAAGGTCATTCTACTAGATGATCTCTAAAGCCCCTTCCAGTTTTGACATCATTCTGTTGTTTGTGTTGGTTCCATTTGGGCTCTCAAACAGAAACAGCAATTCACATTAATTATATGCAAACTTCCAATGCCGAGAGAGAGAGAGAGAGAGAGAGAGAGAGAGAGAGAGAGAGAGAGAGACAGAGACAGAGAGAGACAGAGACAGAGAGACAGAGAGAGACAGAGACAGAGACAGACAGAGACAGAGGCAGAGAGACAGAGACAGAGACAGATACAGAGAGAGATGGGGAGAGAGAGAGAGATGGGGAGAGAGAGGGGGGGAGAGAGAGAGAGAGACAGAGACAGACAGACAGACAGACAGAGAGAGAGATGGGGAGAGGGAGAGAGAGAGATGGGAAGAGAGAGAGAGAGAGATGGGAAGAGAGAGAGAGAGAGAGAGAGAGAGAGAGAGAGAGAGAGAGAGAGAGAGAGAGAGAGAGAGAGAGAGAGAGAGAGATGGGGAGAGAGAGAAGTACAACTCATGAACTGATCTGTGTCACTGGCTCCCTGGGTCTCAGAGGTCCACCCTAGCTTCTGAGTGAAGAAGCAACATATGTGACCATTTCGATGATCCAGTTTTGCCTACATCTGCAAGCTGGCTCTAAGGGGCTATAGTACTTAGTAGTGGTGCTATTTTATTCTCAGGAGGGCAAAAGGAGCCAGTTTCCTGCAAATGCATTAGTGTGGGGTAAACAGGCTATAGAACCATAGATATAGAGCTGGATGGGACTTGAGCCCATCTAGTCCAAACTACCCGTGTTATAGATGAGTGCACAGGCCTAAAGAGGTTAAGGGATTTGCCATGGGTCACTCAGGTAGCAGGTAGCAGAGCCAGAATCTGAACTCCCAAGGGACATCATAAATATAGCCATCATGAATAGGTTAGGTGAGAAGCTCCATATAGAAGCTGTTAGAATTTCTTCTGTTGCCTAGGGTTGCACTTATAGACTCATTAGTAATTTTAGCTGCTTCTAACTATGGATTGTCCCCTTCACACACTTCTTGCTATAGAGAGAAGGCAGGTAGTTGGACCAAGTTGTGTCACTGTTCCTAAACACTTTTCTGCTCTCATATTCTATGACATAAGATCCAATTCTATAGAGGAAGAAACTGAATTTAAATCTTACATCATTGTGGCTCTGGTCTTTATGAATCTACAGAGGCAGAAAAGGAAGTTAGGAAAGGTCAGAGAACAATTAATATGCAGAGCTAATAAGTATGATTTTAGTATTGAATCATTCCTGTACTGAGGCCAGAATGGTATAGACTGGCAAAGTATACATGATAGACATAAACATGGATGGAAGGCTGGACCTGGAGGCAGCAAGAACTGAATTCAAATCTGGTCTCATACACCAACTAGCTATGTGCCCTTGAGCAAGTCACAAACTCAGTTGCCTTCTCTGTAAAGTGGGAATAATAATAGCACCTTTCTCCAAGTGTTGTTGTGAGGATAAAATGAGTTAATATATTTGTAAAGCACTCTGAAAACCTTAAGACACCATATAAATGGTAACTACTAGTAGTTGTAGGAAGCAGTTAATTGCTCAGTGGATAAAGTGCTGCACATGCAGTCAAATCCAGCCTCAAATACTTAGTAGTTGTGTCACCCTGGACAAGTCACTTAACCTCTGTTTGCCTTAATGCCCTGAAGAAAGAAAGAAATGGCAAACCACTCCAATATCTTTGCCAAGGAAGTCCCATGAATAGTTCTTTCATGATATGGTCCACAAGTTCATTAAAAGTCAGATACAACTAAAGAGAAGCACTAGTAGTCATAATAGTAGTAGTCGTTATTGTTGTCATCATCGTCGTCATAGTAGTGGTGGTGGTGGTGGTGGTGGTAGTAGTAGTGGTAGTGGTAGTAATAGTAGTAGTAGAAGTAGTAGTAGTAGTGGTAGTAGTAGTAGTAGTAGTAGTAGTAGTGGTGGTAGTAGTAGTAGTAGTAGTAGTAGTGGTAGTAGTAGTAGTAGTAGTAGTAGTAGTAGTGGTAGTAGTGGTAGTAGTGGTAGTAGTAATAGTAGTAGTAGTAATAGTAGTAGTAGTAGTAGTAGTAGTAGTAGTAGTAGTAGTAGTAGTAGAAGTAGTAGTAGTAATAGTAGTAGTAGTGGTAGTAATAGTAGTAGTAGTAGTAGTAGTAGTAATAGTAGTAGTAGTGGTAGTAGTAGTAGTAGTAGTAGTAGTAGTAGTAGTAGTAGTAGTGGTAGTAGTGGTAGTAGTGGTAATAGTAGTAGTAGTAGTAGTAGTAGTAGTAGTAGTAGTAGTAGTAGTAGTGGTAGTAATAGTAGTAGTGGTAGTAGTGGTAGTAGTGGTAGTAGCAGTAGTAGTAGTAGTAGTAGTAGTAGTAGTAGTAGTAGTAGTAGTAGTAGTAGTAGTAAGACCTTCCTCACGATAAGTCCCAGGTTAGCTGCCCTCCATTCTAAGTACTTTACAAATCAGAATCCCCTCTTAAGTCCCCACCAAGATGCTTTTATTTTTTCAAGTTAGCCATAGAACACATTAGTTCTAACAAAGGCATTTACTCAAACACCAATATAAATAAAAGGAAAGCAGATTTCTTCCTCCATTAACCTTGCGCTCACCCTCCCACTATGTGCATAGCTAATGGAAGAGAGGACCATCCCTATGAGGCACGCCTGTGGCCAGGGCATCTGCAGAAAGGGATGTACATTGGTGAAAAAACAGCTCAGTACTCCAAAGCTCGTCCTGTCTTCTGCTGAAGGCACTGTCTCAGTACTCCACTCTCGGTATTTCCGTTACTCCCCTCATTTTGCCTCTGCTGTCTGCTGGTGTCTCAGCTCTAACTGAAGTGTTGTTAGTGCTTTTGGCCATGTCCCCCATCTACTGGGGGTGGGAAGGATGCTGCGGTAAATAAAGCTCTCTGCTGCAGAGGAGCAGTTACAACTCTTTCAGCCTGCTAAAAGCAAGTCTGCGGTTGTGTCAGCCTCCTTCTCTGCCTCAGTTAGAGTCCTCAGCTATGGCTCTGTCTTCAGGAACCCCTGCAATTCTGCCCTCCATCTACTGAAGATGTTGCAGCTTATTTTCAATTAGCATTCTTAGCCAGTAACCATGAATGAAGCTTTTGGAGCCCTGGTTCTTCTCAGCCAAAGACTACAAGGCTTTCTGTAGCTTATCTTAGCCAGATTTCTCAGGCAATGTCTATAAGCCCCCTTCATCTCTACTAGGACCCACCCAAAGGCACAAAAATCTAAACCAAGAGCAGATCTGTCCGATGAACTCTTCTGAAAACACTTGGGCTTGACTCTTCTGTTAACTGATGAATGTGTTTTCTTCCGCTCTGTTCTCTGCCATCTCCCCCAAGTACCTGAAATTCTTGGTTCCACTTTCACCTAACTTATGGAAGGAAACTCCTTTGAGTTCTTAGGTCTTAACGTATCTGAAACTGAGAAAAGGCCCCAGAGTTCTGCTGTTTGAAATGGGAATCAAACGTTTCTTCAGTCCTATATATTAGCCCTTTTATTCTATGCCAGTGGTGGTCTAGTAAATGGTGGCAAGTCAAATCTGAACGTCAGTGAATCTATAGCGCACCTCACAGTGTGGTCTTACCTAGGTCTCCCTACTTTGAGACATTAGCCCTTCCTATCCTGAAAGAAAATGGCAAAATCATTGCTTTATTTTAGTAACACTTTACTTTTCCAATTACACATAGTAACAACTTTTAAGATTCATTTCTAAAAATTTGGAGTCTCAAATTGTCTCCCTCCCTTTCCACCTTCCCCCACCTAAGAAGGAAACAATTTTTATAGGTTATACATGTGCAGTCATGCAAAATACATTTCCATAATAGTCATGTTGTGGAAGAAAACCCAGACAAAGAAAAAAAATTTTTTTAAGTAAAAAAAAAAATAATCTTCTTTGATCTGCATTCAGACTCTATCAGGTCTTTCTCTGGAGGTGGAAAGCATTTTTATCAGAAGTGCAATCACTTCTACCTGAGATATGAGGGAATGAGTATGACCAATCCCTCTTAGACTAGTTTGCATCTTTAACAAGACCCAGGGAAGGATCATCATTGACTACAAAGGAAAAAATCTCTAATAGTAGAATTCTAGACTCAGAGGAGTTTTCCTAATACTTATCAAATCTCACCTTCTCTCTCTAGGCAGTGACACTGATAGATGAGGACACAATGAAATGAAAGTGAGCAGATAGGGACAGAATTAGTGGGAATCTAAAAAAGACTTTCTCATTGTAGGGCTCTTTATTTAGTCTCTTTCTGAGGACAGCTGTCACCAGCTTAGCGCAGCAACCAAAGCTGCAACTGGGCTAGGGCAACAGATACTTTGTCCCAGAGTGCCAAATATAGAGAACTCGCTCTAAAAGAACTTTCCATCATAGAATCATGGCTTTAAAGATAGAAGGGACATTGGAGGCCATCTAGTTCAACCTCATCATTTTATGGAAGACAATCCTAATGAAGGCTCAAGGTTTCCAGGACTTGCTCAGGGCTACCATAGCTAAAGATGGCAGAGGGAGGATTTGAATCTAGCTGGACCTTACTGAATTCAAATGCAGCATTCCACCCATGGTGTGATGCCAACTTAAAAGCAACAGAGTTTAGTGAATAGTTGAGATGAAAAGCTCATATGCCACAGTAGCTCCTTTCCCTGCCCTGTTCCCAATTTTCCCCTTCAAGGGAGGGCCAGTTCCATGCAGCTTCCTTGGAGGAGGACTTGTGGAACTTGTCGCATTCATAAAAGTTACTAAATACATTCCTGACAACACCACCAGTTTACATGGTCATCCCAGTCTACCTGGGTATGGTCATCAAAAAAGGTAGCATTTTCCATTGCTTCAAACATTGGCCTACAACTATTGGTTATAGTTAAATTGTCTTTTTTCATGAATTCCCTGAATCATTAATCAAATGGAATGTGAGGGAATTGAGCACAGTTGAGTATTAAAGGAAAACAGGGATTCTGAAAGGGAATAGTGAAGAAGAAATGTAAATTCCAAGCATGGAGGGCAAGCCAGTACAATGGCATGGGGATGACAGATGGATTGGCGGTTGTGGCACAGCCAATATGCCAGTATGGCAAGATTGCAGAATACAAAGAAGAAAGTAACATGTAAGAAACTTGGAAAGCGAGGAAGGGGTTAATGATGAGACCCCTTAATGGAAAATAAAGGAGTCTGTGTTTGATCTTCAAGGCAATAGGGAGCCACTGGAGTTGTTGACTAGAGGTGTAGTATATTCAGGATTTTAGGAATGCCTGCATTTTATTTTATTTCATTTTATTTATTTTTAAAAGCCCTGCTTTCTGCCTTAGTATCAATTATCTATTCTAAGACAGAGTGGCAAGAGATAAGCAACTGGAGTTAAGTGGCTTTCCCAGGGTTCCATAGGTAGGAAATATCTGAAATTAAATTTGAATCCAGGTCCTCCCAACTCCAGACCTGGCACTCTATCCACTGAACTATTTAGCTGCTCTTAAATCCTGTGTTTTAAGAAAATTAATTTGGGAGCAATGTGGAGGTTGGACTCAAACCTAAAGCTCATGGGATTCTAGATTCCATTAGAGAAATAAGGAGGGTTGGAAATAATCTTGACCAAGATTCCTTAGCCTTCGTTGTGAAACGGACCCCTCTGGCAGTCTGGTGAAGCTGATGGACCCCTTGCAAGAAGAATATTGGTTACCTACCTTCATAATGAAAGAAAATACTAAATTTCAGTTAGAAGTTGCTGAAAATCAAGGTATAATTTCTTTCCACCCAACTTCATGGCCCCCTGAAATTCATTTATAAAGGCAGATCCCAGGTTATAATAACTCCTTGATCTAATGAAAGCCTTTCAATTGCTGGAGAAGAAAACCAAGGCCCAGTATGGGGGAAGGCCTTGACCTACATACAGTTTTCTCTTTGCCATATCATGATACCCTAATAAGGGAAACATGGTTGTTTTCACCCAGTAACTTTTCCATATGAGTTTATCAGTCCACTTCCTGAGAGATCAAGTTTCTGTGGAAGATGGAAGGTGGGAGGGCATTGCCAGGGGGTAGGAGGAGACGCATCCAAAAGGGAGGGCAGATGCTGAAAAGAAGTTTTGTCTGTACCTTTAAACAAGCTGTGTGAGGCCATAACCAGATGGGAAAAGCTCAGAGGTATAACTAGGGCAGAACATCTAGAGCCTTGTCCTAGGACACAAACATTTAAAGAGTATAAACAACAGGACCATCCTGGGTCACATTTCCCTGAACAGGCCTCTGGTAGCTATGGTTCTTTCCCTTAGTTCACCCTGCTTCTTCGCCTCCT
Source organism: Monodelphis domestica (assembly GCF_027887165.1). Lineage (NCBI taxonomy): Eukaryota > Metazoa > Chordata > Mammalia > Didelphimorphia > Didelphidae > Monodelphis > Monodelphis domestica. The sequence goes on along the minus strand of NC_077233.1, from coordinate 140,830,654 downwards.
GCCTTATCACTAGTAAGTCCATCAGCAACATAGAAAACTCATGATATTCCAGAGGAAGATATTCCCTTGCTGCCCCTAGTCTAAAACCTCCTTATTATAGCTCTAAAAATCCCCATTCCTCTCAAAGGGTCTGCTACTGGTTTCAAGATTTCTCCCTGGGAGCTCATTTCCCCTTCTCAATCAGCATAACATGTAGCAGAACTCAGGGTAGACTACAAAAGACTGAAGCTGGAAGGAAGAGAAGCTCAGGGAACATCTATTCCATCCCTATAGACACTCAGAGAGGGAAAGAGGACTTGCCTAAGGTCATGGAAGAAATAAGCAGTCAAAATAGGATTTGAACCCATATTTTACACCAAAACTAAATCCATTTCTGTCAGTTGGAACAGGGAGGGGGGCTGGCCCATCTTCCAATCCCTCTTCCTAAAGGGCACCTGTGAAAGGGGCAAACAGCTGACATGACCTTTAAACTTTATGTTCGATTGCTTTTCCCAGAGATTTATTATTATTATTATTTTTAGAAATGACAGTTCCCATCATAGAAAATAATATCCAACAAGTAGTTACTTTGACATTTAAATGTTGAGCCAGGGGAAGACAAATACCCTTTGCCTGGAGTGCATCTCCAACAGAATTAAGGAAAGTTAGATTTAACATGTTGTATGCTTTGCTCTTTCTCTCTGAAAAGGTCTTTAAAGACAAGGTTGGATCAGGGAATACTGAGCCAATTTTAAAGAAAATGTTTTTACCCCAAAGCAGAGATAGAATTACACACAAAAATACACCCACTTAAAGGCTACCATCAGTCATTCTCTAAATAAGATGTTTGTTTCCAGCAACAGATTTCCTTCCAAGAAATAGCCACATTTTATTAGAAGGATTTCTGGATGCATGAAATCAAGATCTGGGTTCTAGTCCCAGCACTATCATTTATTAGCTGTGACAACTAAGCAAAACATAGAACCTAGAGGAGACTTGTTTCCTTATCTGTAAAATGGGCACAATGACTCCTACTACTTGCCTCAAGGGTTATCAATGAGGAAGAATTGTTGTTGGTAAGTCATTTGTCACGTCTGACCCTTTGTGACTCCATTTGGGGTTTTCTTGGCAAAGATACTAGAATAATTTGCCATTTGTTTGCCATTTCCTTTTCCAGCTCATTTTACAGAAGAGGAAACTGAAGCAAATAGGGCTAAGTGACTTTCCCAGGGTCTCATAGCTAGTAAATGTCTAAGGTCAGATTTCTCCTTAGGAAGGAGGACACATAATTTTACTTTCTTTCTTGAATTACTTTCTCCATCAAACAATCCATGCTTCCTTTGGTCTGATCTCCTAGTATCTTATGTTATTCATACATGCTAATATGGGACAATCCTTCCTGGACCTCCCTATTCCCTTTTATCCCCAGTGAAGTCATGAAGTGAGGGGAAGAAGTCTGGATCTGGACCTGGGCAACCTAAGGTCAAAGCACTGTTCGGCTACTTACTACCTGTGTAATCTTAGGCAAGTCATTTTATTTTCTCTGCCATTCAACTTCTTCATCTATAAAATTAGAGGATTGCTCTTGTGATAAAGGCTGGCACTAAAGAAAAAGGGCCAGACTGAAGAGTATGTGAAATTGATCACCTCGATGGGGGAGGGGCCCCAGGAGTGAAAATCCTGAGGAGAGAAGACTTTGGCTGGGAGAGCAGTGAGGGTCTCTCCATCTTGAAACGTTGAAGAGAGAAGGTGAATAAAGACTTTCTCCTGAGGGTTACCCATTTTTCCTGCGGGTGACTGGAAATTTCCCCCCAACACTTCTGAATTGAAGGGACCTTCTGAAGAGAAACTTGAAAACTTGAGCAGACTTTACCTCAGCTCCTGTTGCCCAGGGATGAGTCAACCTGACTTTCTCTCAGGGGGCTCGGGCTGCCAAGGCCTGAGTTCCCCCCAAACTCAAGGAGGGAGGGGAAAGGGTTTAGATAGAGACAGGGACCCCCTTTTCCCATTTTCCTTTTCCCATTCTTCCCTGCCCATTATTTCCTTTTGTATTATCTGATTGAGTCAACAATAAAGTTATCTGTTCCCCAAGCTAAGTGTGAGTGAAAGGATCAAGGGGAAACTGTTGGGTCTCAGGTAGAGGAGGGGAGATAAGAGGGAAAAGAGCGAATTGGGGAAAGCAGCTTTAACTAAGGAGGGAAGGCAGAAGGGGGAAATCTTCAAACCCCCTCTCCTCTCTCTGAGCTAACCCGTTACATCTGCTATCTCCCTTGAGCCCTGCTTTGTGAAAGAGGGGTTCTCCTCACCTCTCTCTCTATACCTCGGGGTCCAAGTCTCCCTCCTCTGTGGGGTATATCCTTTCTCTCTCTCTTTATTTTTTTAAAATAATTGGCACCTCAGATTTAAAAGGACCCCATTTATTAAAAAAAAAAAAAGCTTTAGTGACTAACTCACCAACTGCCATCAATTGTCAGTTGTGAAGTTTGTCAATTACAACTCCTGAGATGAGCATCTTGATTCCTTGTGGGGGGAGGGTGGGAGAACAAGTTAGTTACCAACTACCACTCTGGTCAGTTACAATACTGAGTAAGAGAGGCTCTTGTTAAAGGGAGGCTGTACTAGGGCTGTCAGGCTTATAGGATCTAGACACCTTGGATCCTATCTAGGTTGTGGGGACTACAACAATTTTCTAACTGTTAACTCCTGGCAGTTAGAGCCTAGAAAACATCTAATGGGGAACATGTTACAACTAATACTATGGCCGACTGTGCTAGGAATAATTGCCATTTATTGGGGCTACTGTATCATTTATAATACAGTGGCAGGGATGATAGACAATGTTCTGGGGACATTAACCAATATGGCTATGAGATGGACACAGTTGCCAATGAATTATCTAGATGTAAATCACCTCTGGCAAATCATACCACAAGTCTATTTTGTGTTCATGGTAGTGACTAACATCTTTTTTATTATAATTAAACATTATTTTATTTGGTCAATTTCAAACATTATTCATTGAATACAAAAATCATTTTCTTTTCCTCCCTCCCACCACCCCTCCCATAGTTGGGTATCACATGTGTCCTTGATCTGAACCCATTTCCATGTTGTTGGTATTTGCACTAGGATGTTCGTTTAGAGTCTACATCCCCAACCATATCCCCTCAGCCCCTGTTGTCAAGTAGTTGCCTTTCCTCTGTGTTTTTACTCCCACAGTTTGTCCTCTGCTTATGGATAGTGTTTTTTAGATCCCTGCAGATTGTTCAGGGACATTGCATTGACACTAATGGAGAAGTTCATTATGTTCGATTGTACCACAATGTATCAGTAGTGACTAACATCTTAAAGAATATCAAAGTTGAGGCCAATCTGATATTCCAAAAGAAAATTATACATGCTCTAGTCATTGATGAAAGATTAGAGATATTGTGTGGTCAGATCCCTATTATAATTGAGATGTGCCAGGATTACATGCAGAGAAAACAAAGCATGGGGAAGGGACCCGATGAGGAGACTGGGGATGTGACAGGACAGACTAATAAGGATGATGCAGTTACTAATACTAATACTGAGACACCATTAGGTGCAGTGGGGGGAAATGACCTTGTCAATAACAACAAGGCACCAATTGATGCAACTACTAACAATCTTGCAAATGCATCAAAGGCTCAAAAGATTATGCCTTTGCGTGATGTGGCTAAGGTCACGGATAACTCTGGCATTTTACATGCAAAGGTTCATAAGTCATTCACACCCATGATTTAGAGTCTTTATGTAAATGTATGCCTAAATTTTTATTAGAGCCACATCTCATAATTAAAGAACTGAAAAGAGCATTTCGCCTATATGAACCAGATTTTTGAGGATGTAGAAATTTTTTATCTGAACTTTTTACACCCCAGGAGCATAAAAATTTTATTGAGCAAACTAGAAAAGATTCCTCACTCATGAGCTGGCCAGAAGTTTTTGAAGATCTGGATTTTTCTAATCCAAGATCAATGGCTTATCTAAGAAAATGCCGTTAGGATCAATTGCAGGGTATGAAGCAATTGTCAGAAAGGCCCAATGCATGCGGAAAATTTGACAAATTATCTCAAGAAAAAAATTAATACCCAAGTACATTATCAATCGCCTTATTGAAAAAACTGAGGGACTGTTAGGTTTTAGCCCTGATTCAAAAGAAACAGAAGTACACGTGAGGAGACAATTTCTCAAGGGCTGTGATAAGCACTTGAGGGATTTCTTCAGGAATTATTGCCCTAAGTTTGACACCATCTCACTTAATGAACTTAGAGTTATTGCCACCTATCTTCATGATAACAAGGTAGATCAAGAAAGAGAAAAGAATGATCTAAAGAAAAAGCTCCAAGAGGCCTCTGAAATATTAAGGCAGAAAGAGTTAGAGGAGGTTAAGAACATGGCTACAATTAAGACATTTAACAGAAAAACCACACAGTATAGACAGACACCCCAAGGTCAACAGTGGGTGACTTGCTTTTTGTGTTCTTGTCAAGGACACATAGTAAGAAACTATCCAATGAAACATTGCTATGAACAGGGCCAAAATAAGAGAGATGAGAAAAGTCAAAATGCATATTATCAGGGAAAGTGTATAATAACAAAAACTATGGGAGACAGGACTCTAATAGCAAGCAATGTTGCTCTCACTGCAGACTTAGAGAACAGGAGACCCCAGACCTGAAATCCATGGAAGCAGGAATAGCTTCTGGAGCAAAACCCCATTATTCAGAAGTTGTAGCAAGAAATAAGCATTATACCGCATGATGTCGGGCTCTAGCATCATCTAGTAAAAAAGAGATGAATTTGGATGGTACCCCAGGGAGGAAACATGAGGGCATAAACATAAAGGAAAAAAGGGAAATGGTAGAAAGGAATATGAAAACTTTAAAACTGTAGTGGTGGAGAAACAGATAGTGGGCAAGATGCCAAGGGAAGCAACTTAAGTACAAAACAAAAAGCTAGAATTGAGATGTAGAGTGAAATTGCACATATAATAGCAGACATAAAACATGACATTTATGGTTCATAATACATGGGCACACAAAACTGCATGGAGAAAATCAAGGCACAGATTAAATCCTTTTTGGAAAATTTTTTAGCTTGCAGAATGGATCTAGACAGTGAAAGATCAAATGGGGCTAACAAATCGTTATACAGCAATTTAAGTATGCAGATCATTCTGACAAGATAGCTAAATGAGACATTGTTGCAAGAGATTTTGGAGCTGAAAATATTATACATCTAAGAGGGGAAAGAAAGGAAAATGAGGGGAGAACTAACTTAAATCCAAAAGCCAAAGACTTTTACCCAAGAAATCCTATAACACTCAAAGATACCAGTCCTGGGGATGGGTTTAGCACAGATCAATATCAAACTTCCAATGACTTTATATTCCATGAACCAGAGACTGCAAAATAATATAAGTGAGTGGGAACAGAAGAGTCTTTGATAGTAAAACCTCATCCAAGCAGTTCTCAAACTGAAATTAATACAAACACAAACCTTTCCTCTAAGCAAACTGTTAGCTCATGGACAGCAGTAGTCCAAAGTGATACAAGTGTATTACAAACCCTGGGGCAAAAAAATAAAGATGATAATAGGAAATATGTGTATGTAAACACCATAATAGCTAATTTACAAAAAAACTCTAGAACCATTTCTTGGGACAGAAGTGGGAAAACAAAAGCTCAAGCATCTCACTGATATAGGGGAAAGTAGATCTGTATTGAAGTCATTCCCAGAAGATACCACCATAGAGGGAATGGTTTCTATGCAACATATTCACAAGAGGGAGTAGATAAACAAGAACCTAATATATCGTAGAACCTGTGCACTCCAGTAACATAATAACAGATCCACAGGAAGCAGTAAACCCACAAGAATCAAATTTGTCACCACAGAACACAGAATTAGAGCATATTACTGGGCAACAGATTAAAAAAGAATTGGGAAATACAGAAATCACTGAAATAGGGTCAGACCAAGACACAAAACCTGGGTTAACAACACCTGACACAGAATTACAACTGGTCACTGAATGAAAGCTAATGAAAGACCTTGAGAGTACAGAAATCAGTGACCGAGAGTCAAACTCAGACCCAGATGATACAGTACCAAATGGTACAATAATAGTTGAACAAAACAGTGATGAAGAACAGGAACCTTATATGTACATTAAGCTTTATGATAAAGTTCATAGAGATTTAGATGAATGGGACACAAATTGGCATAGTGAACACCTGAATTCAGACCAAACAAGCATTTCTGATTCTGATTCTGATTCAGCATTTGAAAACATAGGTAACTCATTATCAGTACAAGAAATACTGGATATTACAGGAGTCAGTAGTTTTGAAGAATTTTGTAAGAAATATGACTTAGGGGACAGTGACACTGAATTGGAAGTGATATGATAGAAAACTTGGTACCAGGACTGGTTTGAGTTCTATAGGGTAGCAAACAGCACAAAACCTTATAAGAACCCATACTGGTACGAGGCATAAGATCTGACACATGATTCACAAAGAAACTTTAATCAAATCAGAAAAACCCCTGAGCCCAAAATGACAAGCCCTGGCTGAAAAAAAAAAAACTGAGACAAGTCCATGAACCCCAGTAAACATAGATGAAAAACACCCAAGATGCTATTGGAGCATTTTACCCAAACAAAATTATTGCATGAAACCAAAATAGAATAATGTCCAAGACAGATAGTGTAAATTTGGGTTAGTTAGATCAGGGAAGATTAGTGGTTTTTGTGAAACACAGGGGAAGTGGTTCCTTGTGGAACCTGGGAGTTTATTTGGGTCAATTTAGAATCCCTTAAAATTATTAAACCTATATATGAATTTCAATCTCAAGCCTAGACTAAAATATCATTTAACCTCTACAATCAACCACATAGGAATAGAATAATGGCCTTACAATCACACATTAAGAAAGTTAACTACATTCATTACATTAAAAAAAAATCTCACTTGCACTCATGTGGATGACACAAACATCCTGTATAAAGTCTCAATCACATGCATCAAAATATTCATTCTTATATGCACACACATGTTAATCTTACATACATGCATGATCCTGTTGTTCCGGATACCTGAGATCAGCTTTCAAGGTGAGACAACAGGTAAGTATGTGTCCTGTAAAGGAGAAGGCACCCCAGACCTGTGACAAACTTCAAGCAATACCAAAGGATGGAAGATACACGGACAACTGGAAAGGACTTTAAATCAAAGACATTATGGGAAATGAACTTCAGGAAAATGGGTCATGTAAGATTAATCGCTGATCACATTAACTTCACATATAGGGAAGTATGTACACATATACATTGGAATAAATATGCATCTACCATGACATATTTAGAACATTAACAAATTTCACATTGACATTAGGGGCTGTGCAGTAAATAAGGACAACCCGTAAAATGTATATCTGTAAATAAAGCTCTAGTACCAGAGGATATATATGTATATATGTATTTAAATAATATGTGACATATGTAAATTGTAAAAATTGTAGATGTGTATATATATATATATATACATATATATAGCATTATAATGATCTACTCCTGTAATTTAGATAGAAAGGAGAGTTAAAATACTAACCGTTAATAGACAGGGACAGAGTAGTTTAGGGTGGAAAAGGGGATATTGTAATTAGAGAGGTAACATAGGGACAGAATAAATCAGATTTCATTAGATACAAGTTTATATATATATATATATATGTATATATATACACATATATATACCTATAAATATTATGAATTGTTATATTGGAATTAGCATTATATAAGACATAGGATAGTTCAATTTTACTTAAGAGACTTTTGTATTAAGAAATTGTTATATTGTAAAAATTTTGTTGGCACATAATTCTAACCTTCTTCCTACAATTCAGTCTTAGCATAAGATAGGAATTTAGATTAGCAAACAGACAGGTTAGGATAAGATTTGTTATTTTGGGAGGGGGAAGGTTAGATGGGAACAATAAGTAGCATAGATAGATTAGAATAAGTAACTGGTGTGGGCCAGGGTGGCAGCACACAAATAACAGGAAATGGATGATGTGTGACAGAGGCTGACACTAAAGAAAAAGTGCAGACTGAAGAGTATGTGAAATTGATCACCTCGATAGGGGAGGGGCCCCAGGAGTGAAAATCCTGAGGAGAGAAGACTCTGGCTGGGAGAGCAGTGAGGGTCTCTCCATCTTGAGATGTCAAGAGAGAAGGTGGATAAAGACTTTCTCCTGAGGGTTACCTATTTTTCCTGCTGGTGACTAGAAATCCTTCCCCCCAAAACACTTCCCAATTGAAAGGATCTTCTGAAGAGAAACCTGAGCAGACTTTACCTCAGCTCCTGTTGCCCAGGGGTGAGTCAACCTGACTTTTTCTCAGGGGGCTCAGGCTGCCAAGGCCTGAGTTCCCCTCAAAACTTGAGGAGGGATGAAAAGGGTTTAGATAGAGACAGGGACCCCCTTTCCCCACTTTTCTTTTCCCATTCTTCCCTGCCCATTATTCCTTTTGTATTATCTGATTGTCAACATTAAAGTTATCTGTTCCCCAAGCTAAGTGTGAGTGAACGGATCAAGGGGAGACCTTTGGGTCTCTGGTAGTGGAGGGGGGACAAGAGGGACAAAAGCGAATTGGGAAGAGCAGCTTTAGCTAAGGAGGGAAGGCAGAAGAGGGAAAATCTTCAAATCCCCTCTCCTCTCTCTGAGTCAACCCGTTACATCTGCTATCTTCCCTGAACCCCACTTTGTGGAAGGGGGGTTTCTCCTCCCTTTCCCCTTCTCCATACCTAAAGGCCCAGATCTCCTTTAGGGGTACATCCCTTCCTCTCTTGATTTTTTTTTAAACATTTTGAACTGAAGTCTTAAATTTAAATTAAATTAAAATTAAAATTCTTCCCAGCTCTAAATCTATGAGGCTATGAACACAGATCTTAGGATTCTGAATTCAGTGCTGTTTCTACTCTGTCCAAACTTTAGACATGAGAATTATATAAAATTTAGGGCACCCTCATTTGTGAGTCCCTAGAAATCTAACTTCACGAGTCAACTTTCTTCTGAGAACCATAGCTCAAAACTGCACACCCAGATGAACATTTTCTCATGAGGATATACAATAGCAGAGCTGAATGGAGTCTTAGAACGTACCCCATTTCAGTTGAAGATGCCACCATTCTTCCAGTTACTTGGGTAACAACCTTGGAGTCATCCTTGGTTTTTCAGTTTCACTCTCCCTCTCCCTCCCATACCCATTGTTTGCCAGGTTTTCTCTGTTCTAACTGCAATACCTCTCTCTCCTACATCCACTTCTCTCCATTCACATGACTACCATTCTAGTTTAGACCCTCATCACCTATTGCCTGGGATATTACAATAGCCACGTAATTGAGTTCTCAGCAACCAGCTTCTCTTGTCTCCACTCTATCCTCAATATAGCTGCCAAAAGCAGAAATCTGAACAAATCACATCCTTTCTCAAGAAACTCCTCCTCCACAGCCACTAGATCAAATAGGAACTCCTTGGTTTGACATTTAAAGCCTTTGGCAATCTTGTGACAACTTAGCTTTCCAGGCTGATTCCAACATTATTTCTCTTTGGGTATGTTTGACAATTCAGCCAAACTAGCCTTCCTGCCCTGATCATGGCATCCAGTCTCCAGTCTCCGTGACACAAAGGCTCTCCCTATTCTTTGTCTCAAACTCTCAGAATCTTTAGCTTCTTCAAGACTCAGCTGAGCTTCAGATAAGAGATTTCTCCTCATTCTCCCATTTATTAGTGTTCTCATATCTTGAAATTATAATTGTTATTCAATTGTTTCAGACATTTCAACTCTTCATGACTCCATTTGGGATTTTCTTGGCAAAGATACTGGAGTGGTTTGCCATTCCTTTCTCCTGCTCATTTTACAGATGAGGAAACTGAGGCAAACAGAGGGAAATGACTTATTTGGGGTCATAGATCTAGTGTCTAAGACCAGATTTTAACTCCGGAAGATGAGACTCCCTGACTAAGGCAAGCACTCAATTCTCTGTCCCACTTAGCAGTCCAGTCCTGAAATTTCTTTGCTTCTCTTGTGAACATATTTTGTATTTGGTTATCTAGGTACTTGTTTCCTTCTAAGGGAATGTAAGTTCCTTGTGGGCAGGAGTTTTTCTGGGTTTTCTTTTCGCTTTCCTTTTTACAGTGAATCCCCATCACCTAGCGCAGTACAGGGTCCATAGCTGCTAAATTAATGCTTGTTGAATTGAATTAAATTGATGAACACAAATACCTGTGATCAAAAGGAGAGTGAAGTCTGGGCAGGTGATATCTAAGAAGTCTGGGCAGAATGAGAATCCTTGTAGTTCAATCAGAGAAGGCTTCTTAGACAATCTGAATTGGGTCTTTATTTTAGGAAAAGAGGAACTTTAGCAGAAAGGGAAAGAGGAAGAGTCTATTCTAGGTATAGGGTTGGTGTCTATATAGACAGGGAAAATGGGAATGAGGGAGCAGAACAATTTATTGGAATACAGTTAATATATGAAAGAGAAAAGTCTAAGATGATCAGGATGCTTATGCTGGGGTGGAAGGTTTTAAATGCTAGAATGTCAAGTCCATAATACAATGGGGAGCCACAGAAGGTTTTTAAGAAGAGGAATAACCTGACTACTCAGACAACATGGTGGAGAACAGATTGGGAGAGAGGAGTCCCCTTGGAAGGCCTCCAAGAATGGGCCTGTCTTCTATTCCATTTTCCAGTGAAGTCTATATTACCTAGTAGAAGCTAAAACTGCTAATGTGATGCCTTCTCATCTTGTCCCAGCTCTGCTCTTCATCCTCACTGTGGCCTCCTTTGAATTCCCATATGTACAATTCATTGGCAATTCACCCTATCTTGTACATTGTCTTATAAGGATCCATTCTACAGATGTCTTAAACCATTATGTAGCTTATTTCTATAGAACTTTCCATAGTACTTAAATTTCTAAGTCATATAATTTTCTTATATTCACAAATAGATGTAAACCTCTTGAGGACAGGGGCCTTGCCTTCTCTTTTCTCCATAGTCCCTTAGCACATGTCAACACATTCAATAATTATTTGTGCATTTTATTTGCTCTTCAGTTCTCTGTCAGTTCCCAGATTTGCAATATGAGGGTTAATAAACCCTCCTACCCACATTATATTGTGAGAGCCTGGAAGAGTGGGAAGAACACTGGACTAGGAGGCAAGAGGGACCATGATATAGAAAACAGAAAACTGGTTTGGGAGTCAGAGGTCCTGGGTTCAAATCCTGCCTCTGATGCAGTAATACCTAAGTGTCATTGGGCAAGCAAGTCAATTGATCTTTTGAAGCCTCATTTACCTCATCTGCAAAATGAGCAGATTGGACTCTTTGCTTCTGAGGTTCTTCCCAGATCCTATGAGGAAGAACTGAGTCCTAGCTAGTGTCTTAACTCTCCTACTGTGTGAACTTTGTCTTCAGTGGTCCTCATTTTCCTCATCACTAAAATGGAAGATAGGTTGAGAGTATCCTTATCTTCCACCCATCTATTCCCCCCTCCCCCCCCTCTCTCTATATATATATAGTTCTTCCTTTGTAGAATGTGATCCCCTTGAGGACAGGGACTCTTTGTCCATTCTTTACCTCTCCTTCTCTTTAGCAAAGAGTCTGGTATATACAAATAAATGCTTGATGGCTGGTTTAATCGATGCCTCTAAGGTCCTTCCCAGTTCTAAATTCCAAGGTCCTACAGGAACAGGGAATATAGAGATTGGAGTCAGACTAGTGGCATCACTGATATAAGGAATTTCCAAGTGAGGGAACTTGTTTTAACCAGTGCTGATCTGGACTTTCTTGGATACTTAAAATATTATAAAGTTGCCCAGGAGTACTGAAAGTGAAGTGACTTGCCCAGGATCACCCAACTAGTATTTTTCAGCAGTGGGATTTGAACCCAAATTTCCCTGAAACCAAGGGCAGCTTTCTATTCATCATGTCACACTATACCTCCACTGATACCATTAAGAAACAGGCTAGCAATATTGTCTCCCTCTGTTTCCCAAATGGAAAACAATGTAACAGAGCTCAGACTGTTGCTACAGCTTCCCATCCAACCCTTCCTTTATCTGAAATACTGAGCTGGTAATTTTACCATTCAAAGGATGTCAGGTTGGCCTCTTACTTCTTGCAGCATCTGGGATGCCAGGCCTCTGTAAAGATACCCATATTCTCAGGCAGCTGTCTCCATCCCTCCCTTATGTGCAAAGGATTTACTTTACTCAGTGGTCTCCAAGGAGCCAAGACTGAAACATGAAGTCTTTGAGGAAGAGAGACCCTGACCTCAAAGCCACCAGTACAGAATCTGGTGTCAGTAAGAGGAAAGAGGCAGTGGCAATTAAAAACTGAGAAATAACCAGCCATAGCAGGTTAACACACCAAAGAGGCCAAGGCCAGCACGTTCTGGAGACCTTGAGGGGCCCTAACCAAGCTTACTTGACTCCCAATTTCAACTCCTTCTCTAGACTGTTCCACCACCTCAACAGCCTTGCCAAACTCCATATGACTGCCCTGAGGCTCAGCCTCTCCCCATTCCTTTACCAACTCCCATTTAAGTTTTGTCTTCCTTTATTAGAACATAGGCCCTCCATATCAGGGATCATAATGTTGTCCTATATTTATTTCCAAGTGCTTAGTAGAGTACTGGAGCATAATAAGTGCTTAATGAATGCTCTATCAGTCAATCATCTTCTTCTATCTATAAATAGATTTCAGGAGGTCCATGAACTTGGTTGGGGAAAACATTCCATTTTAATTTTTGCTAACCTCTAACTGAAACTTATAGCTTCCTTTAATTATTTAAAAACATGACTCTGGGAAGGGGTTCATGTACATCACCAGAATGCAAAATGTGTTCAGAGTACAAAGAAAACTTCTGATTTAGGGGCTCTCCACCTAGTGGATAAAGTCCAAATTCCTTGATTTGCCATTTAAGACTCATCCCAATCCTCTTTCCAAGAGCATCTTTATGTCAAACCCTCTACCAAAACCTTAATAGTCTCTTCAGCATATTTTGCATGTGGCAGGTTCATGCCAGGCTTTGAAACTTTGCCTATATTGTTTTCCCAGCCTGGAATGCCCTCCCGCTCTCTCCTCTACTTCTTTCATTTCTATTTTTTTTCTTAAACTCTTACCTCCTATCTTAGAATTAATACTAAGTATATGTTTCAAGGCAGAGGAACAGAAAGGGCTAGGCATTTGGGGTCGGAGTCATACAGCTAGGAAATCCCTGAGGCCACATTTGAATCCAGGACCCTCTGTTTCTAGACCTGGCTCTATCCACTGAGCTACCTATTTCCTTTACTTCTAACTCCCTGACATCTTTTAAAGGCTAGGTGGAGTCACCCTCCTTCAGGAAACCTCCCTGAACAGGTTAATTCATACTTAAAGATGACACAGATTTCTCCTCTCCCTAAAATCAGCTGACTCAATTAAATAAACATTTTTGATACCCATTGTGCAAGGATATCATGCTGGGTACTAGGGTACATATAAAGTTTAGAAAAAGCAAAGCTCTTACCCTCAAAGAGCTTATAGTCTAGAAAAGGATATGGCAGCTACACAAATAACTACAATACAAAATAATCTATAAGTGTGTAACAGGAGCAAACCCAGCACTATGGGATATATTATGTATATAGATTATATTATAAATACATGCTTTTATATAATGTATACTATATATAAATATATATTATTACATTGTATATAATATATGCTTTATGTTATATATAAATATATTTTATTTTATATATATATACATATATATACTTGTATATTCCTTGGTCTGCCATTCAAGGCTCATCCCAATCCTTCTCTGACTGACCTTTCCAAAATCATCTCTAAGCCAAACCCTCTACGAAAGCTGTACTAGTCTCTTCATCGTATTTTGCACATGGCAGCCTCATGCCAGCCTTTGAAAATTTGCCTATACTGTTTTCCCAGACTGGAATATCCTCCTCTCTCCCCTCTATTTTTTTCATTTCTTTCTGAATATATGTATATATTTAATATTTCCATTTCTTTTAAAAATATATTTCTACATGTTTATTTGATATATGTATATATACATAAACACTGACATTGCCTGGCTAAAGTAGAAGGAGAAATGGAGGAAGGCTTTATGGAGGAAATAGTGTTTGATTTGAATTTTCTTACCTTCTTCATGGTGTCTAACATAAGACTGAATACAGTAAGTGTCTAATAAAGCCTTGCCCTGCCCTGAACCTTTCCCTAGAGGAGAGGTATCTGTAGCAACGTTTCCAAACAGGAGAGCTGAACGGGTTTCCTAATGCTTAGCACAGTGATTGGCACATACTAAATTCTTAATAAAAGTTTATTGGTTTCAGAACTCCGGAATCCGAGTATTGGATCAGCCCTCCGTAGTACTTTCCAACTCATAGCTTCAGGAATCCCTGCTCCAGTCTTTTATCCTGTCAGATTCTCCCCAGGTAGAGAGGGTCAGGTTAATCCATTCCCCTGCACGGAACCAATCGGGTAGTCCTAAAGCCCCTAACCAAGCAGGGTAGAAGGGCGCCGGGCAATTGCTTCCTTCCCCAGTTAGAGAAAATCCATTTTCTCTTCACTAATCCATCTCCTCTATCCCTGGGTACGGTCCAAGAGGAATTGCAGATCGTGGTAAATTCGTTATGTCCCCATGAATCAGGAGTGTGAAGTCTCAATTACTATCTGCTGGAACTGGAGATAAGAAGAATAAATGATTACAGAAAGGCTGTTGGCTGACGGGAAAATAAGCCTCGGAGCCACCTGGGGAAGGGAGGCTGAGCTCACTGCATTTCACCCTGCCTCCCCCCTAGCCTGGGACTCCCGTAAGACCTTCATGAGCTCGTGAGTTCCCCATCTATGCCTAGCCCTGAGTTTGGTTACACCCTGCTGGTTAAAAGCCAGCTTCTGTCCTCTGGAAACTTTCTAGAACAGGAGGGGAGAGCTTTGGCTGAGACGTAAAGTAAAGAGACACTAAGACTCATCCCCACCTAGGGCAAGTCACCGCCTTCCACTAGAGAATGAGAGCGTTGGAATACATGGCTATGGAGGTTCCTTCTCAGGTGTTAATAGCTAATCTTATGACCTTCCCAGAACCTTAGAGATCCAGAAGAAGAAAGAAACTGGGGTGAAGGTGGGGCTTTCTTGGGAGAAAAGAAAGGGGATTTTAGCTCCCCAGTAGATGTTAGCATCCTTGAAAGAAGGGACCAGTTTTCTTTTCTTTTCTTTTTTTCTTTCTTGTATTTCCAACACCTTGCCTCTAGTAAGCATTTAATAACATATCATTGAATCTAGTACTAATATACACAAGACAATAATAATTAAAGAAAGTTCTAAGTTATTTGTTATACCAAATACTCATTAATCTCTAAACTACATAGAATAAAAACTATTCATAATATTGATCATTAGTAAAAAGAAATTGTTCCCCCTTGTAAAAATTAAATTATATTTCTACTAATAAAAATATATTATTTTATGAGGTTTATTAAAGATTATTAGAAAATCAAGGATATAAAATAAAAACCACATGCCCATGGCTGATTAGCCCATTCAAAATCCCCACACTTAGTTTACCACTAAACTTACTACATCATTGCAATGGCAGAGAGAGCATGGGAGGCATTACTGCCAGTTAAATACAATTGTGATCTCACCAAGGTGGAGACTCAGGTGAGATTATAGGGAATACTGGGAAATACCAAGGACTTCTGGGGATTGAAGTCTAGAGTTCATATCTCCATTTTTACACCCTGTGAGGACAAGATGAGGTCTATATCATCCCCTTGGTCCTATTGGTTCCTGGATTCTCCCAAAAATGCTAAGTGAGTCTCCAAAAGACAAACTTCCATCCCAATACTCTAATTATGAAAAAAGCAGTCATTCTATCCACTTGTGGAATAGTTGGCAAAATATTCAAGATATAAATATAACCAGAAAGCCACTTGTCCTCGGTATATTTCTATCAGAATGCTTTCAAAAGTAATGAGATCAAATAACAGTGAAAATACTAGTAATAACTCACATCTATAGTGCTTAAAGTTTTGCAACATGCTTTTCTCACAAACAACAAACCCAGGAGGCAGGAATAATCATTACAATAATCAAAGGAAGAACTAAGATTCATATTGTGTAAGGACACAAGCTTTGCAGTTGGGGCAGACTCTCCTGCCAACTAGGCCAAAATATAAGGGGGCAGATTTGTTCTGCAATGATTATGACAATTGTAGGGCGGCTTACTCTCCTAGAAAATATTAGGATACCAAAGAAATAGGGACCCATAGCAGCTTATTTATTAATAAATTTAGGCTTATTCGTGTTAATTAGCTTAACTGCAGGAGTTTACCCACAAGAAGCCAGTCTTGGGTGAACAGGAGGACAGAGTAATATGGTGGATTCCTGCCACCCACCCAGGCCAGGTCAGATATATAGAAACAAAACAAAGAAGGCACAGTGTCAGGGATGGCCCAGGGTCACATGCAAGTTTTCCCATGAGATAGTCATAACTTCTTCTGCTGTTTATTTTTACTTAAGATAGTTTATATTCCCTGAGGGTTATGGGTCATGTCCTCATTCTGGGTACCACTGTACATAGTGATCTGTATAGTTTACAATAACCTGTGGGTTAGACAGAGCAGGTATTCCTACTCCACTTTACAGAGAAGGAAACTGAGGCTAAAAGAGACTTACTCAAGATCATAGAGCCACAGACTATTAGAGCTGAAAGCAACTTTAGATATCGGGGTTGTCCTTGGAAATTCTTTGGAATTGCCTTCGGAAATTCTAGATATGATTTCTGACCTTGACACTTACTAAATGTGCAACCATCCAAAGGCAAACTGGCCAGTTACTTACCTTTTCTGAAGCTCATAGAGCTTGTTTGTACATAGCTGTGTGTATGTAATCTCCTTCATGAGAATATGAATTCCTTGAGAGAAAGGATTTTTTTTTTGTCTTTATAGCTGCACTTCAGTGGCTGGCATATGGTAGGTGCTTAATAAATGCTGAATAAATGACTTCCTTATCTGTGAGTGATAATATCTGTAGCAATTCCAGTAATTGTTTTGAAACTCAAATGAGGTAATGTATGTAAAATGCTTTGTCAATTTTAAAGCACTGAATAATGTCAGTTCTTATGGCTGTTATTTTTATTATTTTCTAGTCTAATTCTTCATTTTAGAAAATGGAAAACTGAATTAGAGAGGTGGAAATGATTTGATCAAGGTAACACTCAAAAGAAAATCCTGGAGCAGACACTGGAAGCCAGGTTTTCTGACTCTTAGGCTAGTGATCTTCATTCTAGATCACAGACTTAAACCAAATAGGATAGTTGGAATTTACACAATGTTGAGCTCCATGCCATTCAACAGCTAGGAGGCATAGTAGATAGAATATGGAGCTTGGAGTAAAGAAGACCTGAGATCAAATCCTGCTTAGATACTAAAATGTGTGACCCTGGGCATGTTACAACTTCTTTTAAATTTTATTTCCTCATCTGGGAAATGAAGATAATAATAGCATTTACTTTGTAGATCTGTTGTGAGGATAAAATATAACATGTAAACAAAGAACTTGTTACTAATATAAAATGAATCTTGGATGTTCCTACTGTTCAATTGCTTCAGTCATGTCTGACTCCTCATGTACTATTTGAGGTTTTCTTGACAAAAGCACTGGAGTGATATGACATTTCCTTCTTCAACTCATTTTACAGATGAGGAAACTGAGGCAAACAGGATTAAGTGACTTGCCCATGGCTACACAGCTAGTTTGAGGCCATATTTGAATCAGATCTTCTGATTCCAGGCCCTGGTGTTGTAGCCACTGCACTACCTAAATGCTTGCTATTAATAATAATAGTAATAGTAATAGTAATAGTCCATCTCCTTCTTAGCACCCAGAGTATAGCAAGCATGCAGCATGTGTAATGAGTGAAATAATATGCCTGGTAAGAAGGAGATTTGACTTTTAGTCATGGTTTTGATACCCCCTTTACTAAAAGACTGTAGCAAATTACTTTCCAAGGAATCACATGTTCACAAATGTTTATAGCAGCTCTTTTCATGGTGGCAAGGAATTAGAAAATGAAGAGATACCCATAAATTTAGGAATGGCTAAACAGGTTATGGTATATGATTATGGTGGAGTACTAAGAAACAAGGAGCAGGACAATTAGAAAATCTGGAAGACTTAAATGAACTGATGCAAAGAGAAGTGAGGAAAACCAGAACATTGTACACAGTAAAGAATTGGCCAATGATCCAGGATAATTACAAAGAACCCATGATGAAGAATGCTATCTATATATAGAGAGAACTGATAAACTTTGAATACAGATTGAAATATATTTTTTCACATTCTCTCTTTTTCCTGTTTTTTTGCAACATGGATAATGTGGAAATATGTCTTGCATGATTTTACACGTATAATTGATATCATATTGCTTACTTTCTCAATAGGTGGGGGATTAGCTGAAGAAAGGAAAAGAACTTGCAACTCATTTTTTTAATGAGTTAAGGAAATTAGTTAAAAAAAAAAAAGCACTTCCCCAGATCTCAGTTTTCCTATCTGTACAGTAAGTGACTTGGACTGCATCAACTCTAAGTTCCTATCTTCTCTCACTTTCTGTGTCTTAGGCAGTGATTCTGGTGCAATGATACTAGGAATTCCTGACCATCATATATATATGTACCATATATACTGTGGCATTTAAAAGAGTTGGGGTCATAAACTGTAATAGTTAAAATGGTGGGAGACATAAACTGTAAGAGTTAAAATAGTTGAGGTTGTAAACTGTAGTGATTAAAACAGTGGAAGATATAAATTGTAGTAGATATAAGAGTAGATGAGTAAATTTGTGACTGCAGAAAATATGTTTCACTACAGTGTCTTGTTTTAAATCAAATATAAGGTGGTCGCCAGGGAAATATTCCCAATTATGAATAAAACCAAGTCAACTGGGTTTTATAGAGAATTTAATTAATAATACAATGAGGAATTAAAGAAAAGAGAGAAAGAGAGAAAAAGGAAATAAGTATGAAGGGCCTTAAGCCAACATGGCCTAGACCTGAGTCTTAAGAGAGAGAGATCAGTCAGTCAGTCTTTTATCACTCATCACAAGGTCTGTCTAAGCAAGGATTCTAGTGACAGTCTCCTCAGAGAGAGTTCCAGCCAGAGTCCTCCTCAAAGAGCCTTCCAGCAGAGACTGTTTCAAAGGGCCTCTCTCAAGAGCCTCCAGAGGGACAGAGTCCCCTCAGAGGAGCTCCAGCGAGACCTCCTTAGAGATTGTCCTCCAAGAGCTTCCCTTCTCCAGAGCCTCTCTCAAGAGCTTTTCTCCAAAAGGATTGCCTTTCAAGAGATTCTGCTTTTTCTTATATAGGGGGTTTTCTCCTATGTCACCTCCCCTAAGTCCTTACATCTACCAATCACAGTAGACTTTTTCCAAAGGACAACCCATTCTAAAAACACTGCTAGGTCGACTAATCCCTTTAGTAAGTTTGTACCAGAAAAAACTTCTGAATAAGTTTTCACCTCTTTGCTCCTGGCAAGTTTACAAGTTGCCTGACCTTTTAATAAGTACTTAGCACCCCATTGTATTAATTCTAAAAATAGGCATGGCTTAAAGAACTTTTTGCCTCATTATAAGTATGGGTTTAAGTACTTTCATTGTTTAGCAAGGAGTTTTCTTCCCTAAAGCAGTCTTAAGTATGGGTGGAGTAGAGGTCCTCCCATTTCTGATCCAAGTAGAGTTCTCACTGTCAAAATGGGGAATGTTCCCAGTAGGGAATTGTTCCAATGGAGAATTCCCCAATGTGGAAATTTTTTACATTCACAAGTCTGAGAAATTTCAAGATTCACAATACATATATATGATACATATATGTATCTTTTTATGTGTACATATATATATATATATGTTTTTTCCAAAGAGCCACTCATACACTTATGATGATGGACAATCTCTAACATTTCTGGTTCTAAAATGATAGGGTAGATTGAAGATAGGGATAGGAAGGCAGGATACTCTACTTGGCCTGGCCACAGCTATCACTTTCCTAATACTAATTTTCCAAGACTTCATTCATTCAGGATTATCTGTTTCCAAAAAATTGAATGATGAAAATTAATCATTAATCATTGACTATATTAAGCCTGTATTATTGAGGACAGGTCTTCAAATGCCTTCTCTGAGTGTTTCTTAGACACACCTTTACAAAGTACTAAGGAGGTTGACATACAGAGAATTCATAGTTCATGCCCTCAGGAAGGAAAAAGACTAAGCCCTACAAAATTCTATTAGGTGTCAAGATCAAATTTCAGTGAAGAATGGTCTATATAACTTGGTCAAAAACCACTAAAACAATGCAGAATAGGGCTAGGAAAGCTTTCCAGAGGAGGAAGAATTTCCATAGGATGTTGAAGAATGAGTAAGAAGTTACAGGAGGTGTCTCAAGTCAACAGTCAGATCTCTCTATAATTATAACTTTTTAGCCACATTTGTCAAAGCCCTCATGGCACTGCTTGACCCAGGGTCATGGCCATGCAGGCCACATCCTCAGTGTAGCACCATGCCAGCTGATTATGTCTTTCCCTCTGAGATTTGGCAACAAGTCATGGAAATGAACCACTTTACTCTTAGACCATGAGATGCTATGTTAGATAGCTCAACAGGGCTTAGATGCCCCTCCCCAGATGACCTCTGGATCAATGGCACCAACCCAGGTGCTGGGCTTATTTTTCAAATAAATAATCTGCTTATTCTATCCCTAGAATGGGTCAGAGAAGATTGAAGGGAAATATTAGAATTGGAGTTAATGATCCTGGATTTGATTTTCAATTCTAGAGTTTATAACTTATGTGGCTTCAGGTGAGTCCATTCCCTTCCTTTCTTTGGACTCAGTTTTCAGTCTCTATAAAGGAGAGTTGAACTGGATCATGTCTAAGGTTCCTTCCAGTTCTAGTATCATATAGCTGTGATCTTGAGGGTCTTCCCCTCTTATGATAATATAAGTTGGGGCAGCTAGAATACTCAGTGAATCTCAGAGGGCCAGGCCTAGGGACAACAGATCCTGAGTTCAAATCTGGCCTCAGACACTTCCTAACTGTGTGACTCTGGGCAAGCCACTTGACTCCAGTTGCCTAGCCCTTAATGTTTTTCTGCTTTAGAACCAACACTTAGTTCTTATTCTAAGATGGAAGATAAGAGTTAAAAAGAAAGATGAAATTAGTTAATAATCAGTCAATTTACTAAGCTTATTATTTGCCAAATATTCTACTAAGTTAATCATGGATAATACAAAGGACAAAAATCTTTCCCTTCCTTCAAGAAAATTAAATGATAATGGTGGGGAGACAATATACAAGTACATACAAGATATAGCTTACATGGGCAGGAAGTAATCTCAGAGGGAAGACTTTAGTGGAGATGAATTGTCTCAACAATAGTCCAGGCATGAATGATAAAGTTGCAGCAAGGTAGTAGTTGTGTGAAAAGAGAGAGGAGCACACAGGAGAGACATTGCAAAGAGAAAATTACAATTCTTGGTAATGGATTATATTTGGGGTGAGTTCATGATACAAGCTGAAGATGACAGGGAGGTTATGGATCTGGGCGATGAGGAGGATAGCTGACCCTTTATCAAATGATAGAATATTGTTTTAAAACCCTTAACTTCCACCTTAGAATCGATACTGTGCATTGGTTCCAAGACTGAAAAATGGTAAGGGCTATGCAAAGGGGGATTAAGAAACTTGCCCAGGGTTAGTTACACAGCTAGGAGATATTTGAGCTCAGATTTGAACATAAGATCTCCTATCTCTGGACATGGCTCTCATTCCACTGTGCTACCTAGCTGCCTCCTGAGAGAACATTTTTAAAGCAGTTAATATAGTTCCTGGCATACAGTAGGAGCTTAATAAATGTTTTTTTCTCTTGACAATGTTTTAGAACTTTAGAAGAAACTTGGATTGGGGTGGAAGGGAATAATAAGTTGTGTTTCAGATATATTGAGTTTGAGATGACTATGGGACATCCCTATCAAGATACCTAAGAGACAGGGCTGCTGAGCTCATCCTAAACTTGGCAATCCAACAATTTTCTCTAATCCAAAATTGAAAACCTAAAGCTCAAATATAGAAACCTTTAGGCAGAACCATATACCCGATCTGCCACCAACTCTCCTTTTTAAACTGTAATATCTCCTGGAGAGGGACTCTATTTGGCTTTGAGTAAGTTCATCCTTTTGCCAAAGTTAGTCAAGAGTCAAGGGTGAGGAATTGGTGAGGAAAAGCAGAGAAACTCAGAGATGCTAAAGTTATCTCCCCCCAGATCAGTTTTTGTTGATCAATGGCACATCCTAATACTGGAGGAGAAAGTAGAAGAGGAGACATTATGATGGCTATGGTAGGTAGCAGCTAATGTTCAGCTTTGCTATGGGTCTACCATTTTGGGGGATGTAAAGCTCTTCTTTAGAAGAAATGTGTGGATACCCATAGTTATCCTTTGGGTGCCAGTTACAACACTAACAGTTACTTGCTGTGGGCAGGCATCAGGTAAACTCTGGGGCTGATACTCTTGACAGTATGATTTGTGAATTCTTAGTGGTGTCTCTGAGGGAAATTATGGAATTTTAGTTTTGGTGGTTTTTAAATGGGATAGATTCTTATCTGTCCAAATGCTAGTTAAATGTAGTACTGTAGAGCAAGGTGATGGATGGAATAACCTCTCTAAAGATCCATTTTAGTCATGTGATTTAATACTTGGTGACATTTATAAACATTTTGTGAATGAACTTTCTCATCTATAATATGAGAATAATATGAGAATGCTCTGCCTTCCTTGCAGGGTAGTTGTGAGAATCAGTGAAAGGCATGGAGCACTGTGGGAAATTCACAGATTTGGAGTCAGAGGGCTTTAGTTTGAATTCCAGCTCGGCTTTTCTTGCCTCTGTGATCCAAGGCAAATGACTCTTCTCTGGGTTTCAGTTTCCATATCTGCAAAATAAAGATGGGCTATTAAGGTCCTTTCCAGTTCTAAATCTAGGATTCTGTAAGATATTACTGTGTATGCTTTTCCAGTTACAGTCCGCCCCTGTTGAGGAGATAGGGCAGATATTTCTATTACTGTTTTCCAGTTGGTGAAAGGCATACCCAAAGCAACTCTCCAGGGTCATTAGTGAGTCTGTGGCAGACAGGGCTTAAACCAAACTTGTTGAGTCCTGGTCCAACATTTTTCTTTCCCTCTAGATCTCATTGCTAAAGATTAAGATAAAATGGATGGGGAAGGATTCTGGAGAGTTAGCAGGACTATCTAGCTGAGCATACACTCGACAAGAATTATTAATATTACCAACGAGAAAATGCGCTGACAAGAGTGTGAGGGCAGCCTGTGAATGGCAGGCAATCAGTAACTTCTTTGCCATTGGCAGCTGGTGAGGGCAAGTGCTTGTCCTGATGAGGAAGGATCACTATGGAAAATGTCTTTGAAGAAATATCACAGTGGCAAACGTATTACGTTTGTCAAATGTCACCATGAATAAGGCTACTTATGCCTGCTCTCTCATGGAGCGAGAAACATTCTTTTGCATCAGACGCAGCTGGTGTTTAGAGGGTGATTGAAGATAGTAATTATCTAGGAATCATAGATATTTTCTAATCATCCTTGCTTTGGATCAGGTATCTGATGCCCCCTTACAAACCCACCTTACTGTAAACTAGACACAGATCGTTAGAACTGACAGCAGAGTGAGGATTTCTCTTGGTATTCTCTCTCCATTTCAGGCTAACCAGCCTTCTAACTTGTGCCCAAACAAGACATTCTCTTTCCTATCTCCACACTTTGTTTTGGTGGATGTCTGGGTCTAGAATGTATGCCCTCCTAATTGCCACTTTGTAAGACCTTTAACTTCTTTCAAAGTATGGCTCAGAGGCCACCGCCTGCATAAAGCTTTTTTCTAAGCCCTCCCAGTTATTAGATCTCTCTCTTCAAAAGTTATTTGCATTACTTTGTATATCTTCTGTATCTCTCCTTCTCTGTCTCTTTCTCCTCTCCTCTCATCTCTTCTCCTCTGCTCTCCTAGCTCTTAAGATGGTGGTCTCTATCTCTTTAAAATTATTGGCATTACTTTACATATCTTCTGTATCTCTCTTTCTTTCTCATTCTTACCTCAAGTAGGATACAAAAGCCTTATGAGCCAGGAATATTTCATTTTTGCCATCCACATAGGAGGGGCTTAATAAATGATTAAATAAAAATGAAGTGAAATTTTTGACTTTCATTAACCTGTTCCATTTTATAGATGGGAAAACTGAGACTTGGGGAAGTAAAGCAGATTCCCCAGGCTCATAGAGCTAAGAAGCAGCAGAATTATATAAGAGAAATCTTCAACTGCCCAGAAATCAGAAGCTCTGTCCCGAGGTAAAAAGTCTCTGCATCTCCAGGGAGCATGTGTTCCAAATTAATATAAGGGCACCAGGGATGAGAACTGTTAGGTTAGAGAAGAAATCTCACTGCTGACAATTTCATACTCTGTCAGCTGAACTCTTTTTATGGAACAACACAAAAACAACTGATTGATGTCAGAAACAAGATGTAGGATGCAGTTACCCCATGATGTGACATAATTCAATGACACATAAAAAGACATTTAGAACCTAACATAAGGGTGCTGAGGCATTATACAAAGAAATCAGCACTATAGATTTTCTTGGAGATGAACGAAAGTGATGTTTAGGTCTAATACATTAGGGGAATTCAAATTTGGAACTTCGTAAGTTTCATTTCATTAAGAAACTTCAATGCCTACATGTTGGTTGTGAGAGCAAGTCTATATTTTTCAGCTTGGCATGAAAGGCCATATAACAAAGTAGTCTCAATCTACCTAACAATTCATTTACTCTGTCTGCAAATACATATTGAGCACTTACTATATAAAAGCAGTTAAATGGTATAGTGGATAGAGCACTGGACCTGCAGTTGGGAAGACTTGAATTCAAATTCAGCCTTATACGACTTAGTAGCTGTGTGCCTCTGGGCAAGTCACTGAATGTCTATTTATCACAATTTCCTAAACTGTAAAATAGGCATCATAGTAACCCCTACTTCCTAGGATTGTTGAGAGGATGAAGTGACATATTTATTTATAAATATTTATAAAGCTCTTAGCACATTGTAGGCACTTAATAATGCTAAATATGTGCAGATCCATGCTAGGTACAAAATGTTATACTAGGTATAATTTTACTTTAGAAACCCTTACCTTCTGTCTTGGAACCAATACTGTGTATTGGTTCCCAGGCAGAAAAGTGGTAAGGGCTAGGCAATGGCGGTCAAGTTACTTACCCAGGGTCACATAGCTGGGAAGTGTCTGAGGCCAGATTTGAACCTAGGACCTCCCATCTCTAGGTGTTATTCTCAATCCACTGAGGTACCCAGATGCCCCTACACTAGATATCATGAGAGCAATAGCCAGTCTTCTAATGAGACCCTTCTACACCAAACCTAGTAACTTCCTTACTACACCTCACACATGTCAACTTCATTTTCTTAATCATCCTTTTGTGCATACTTTTTCCCTGCTCACATTATTTTCCCTTCTGCCCTACTAATCCAAATCCTTTCTGTTCTTTAAAGTCCAGTCCAGGTCAATGCGGTACAGTGAAAAAAAGAATCTTTGGAGTCGAAGCCCCTAGGTTAAAATCTTACCTCTGTGGCTTACTACTTATGGAACTTGAACATGACACAGCCTCTGTTGGCCTCAGTTTCCCTGAAGAAAACATTAGACTAGATGCCCTCTAAAGTCCTTTTTACAAGTCTAGATCTAAAAGTCTGAGATCCTGTCTTCATAAGATATTTTCCTTAATCATAATTGCCAAGGATGAGTTCCTCCTCTTCCTCCTTCTCCTCCAAAATTGTCTAGCCTTAACTCTTTATTTTTCAAAAAATCCTTACCTTCTATTTTAGAATCAATACTATATATTGGTTCCAAGACAGAATATTAGTAAGGGCTAGGCAAGGGGAGTTAAGTGACTTGTCCAGGGTCATATAACTAGGATGTATCTGAGGCCAGATTTGAACCCAAGATGTCCCACCTCCAAGCCTGGCTCTCAATCCACTGAGCCATTTATTACTGTCCCATGGCCTTAACTGTTGATACTCTTCATATTAATGATTGTCATATGACTATTTGTGACCTGTCTCTACAACTATAGGAAGTTCCCTAAGGATAGAGACAGTTAAAATAGTGAGCAACAGTGGAAAACCATGAGTTCTGGCATCAGAAGAACTCATTTCAGTTTCAAGCTCTCTTCCATAGTCCCTTTGTCTAGAAATATCATGTTACAAACTAGTATAGATAAGTAATTTCCCCTCTCTGGGTCTCAGTTTCTTCCTCTGTTAAAGGAGAGGGTTGGCAGAGACAATTTAAAGTTCTTAACCTGGGATCTATGGATAGACTTCTGAGGGAGCAGGAACTTGAATGTGGAGGGGCAGGGATTGCATCTTTGTTTTCATAAAATTGGTATTTGATTTAGTTTATTTTAAGCATTTAAAAGAATAACTCAAAGAAGGAATCTATAGTCTTCAGTAGGCTACAATAGAAGTCTATGACACCAAAAAAGATTATAAACTCCTGGTCTAGATGACCTATAAAATCATTGAAAAATGGCACATAGCATAATTGAATGGAAAACATGCTGGAATGTATAATTGGAAATCTTGTACCTTTGGACTCCATCTCCCAAAATTCTTTTCTCGTCCCAAGAATCCTTTACCCTTCGTTCATGTTTGCATTGGTTAAGTGTGTATATAATTTTGTGGCTCCTCCCTTGCTCTCTTTTTCCCACGTGGGAGGCTGGGAAAGTGGGTTTTCTTTACTGAGGTTTTTCTTCCCTGGCTCCAAGTTTTATTATTAATAAATCTTATAAATATAATGCTTGGAGTGTTGGATATTAATTTAAAAATCTATAGGAACTTGACAGGCAATATCTGGGTTTGGTTCAGACCCCACCTCTGACAGTTCTTAAGTATGATGTATGGCCCTAGGCAAGCAATATTGGACCTCTTTGGGCCTCAATCACCTCTTTTATAAAAGGGAAAAGTGGAATTTTCCCCCAAAGAGATGTTTGAAGATCAAATGAACTAATTAATATATGCAATATGTAATTGCCAAAATATACTGCAAAATTGAAAGGGCTCTATAAATATCAAGATCTGCCATCTATTGTCTTCTAGGCAGGGCCCAGAAGTGAGTCATACACAGAGTGGATTGGTCATAAACATATCTCAAACAGAGGCACAGCTTTTCCACTGGGCATAGTTCCATGTTGAAAAGCCACGCCAAGGTAAGGCTGAAGAATATGGATGTCTGTGGCAGTAGTGATCCCAGCACTCCTACTTGCTTCAGACCCTTACCTTTATCAGAATGGCAGACTGGTCCTCTCAGGAGTACTAAGAGTATGGGTAGAGCAGGTTGTTCTATCAATGAAGAGTTCTCTCTATTTGTTCTGAGACTGACACTTTCAAGGGGGATCCTATTCCATCCAATTCAGCTAAAGTTTATACTGAGTCTTTTGCCTACCCCCATATATACAGTCTTGTGCTGGGAATACCTCAGAAGGAAGGGATACCATCTCAGAACAGAAGCAGATAACTCCTCTTCATCTATTAAGAGTGAGAGCTTACTTGCAAAAGATTACAGAGACAAATGGAAGAAGACTTCAATGTTTTCCTCTCATAACATTGATGGGCCATGGAAAGGAAGAGAAAGCTACAAAAAATGTCATAGTATGTGAGAAAGAATTCACTATAAGGCAATGCAGGAACCATCTAAACCAACTTATTCCTAGCCAACCACCCACCTTTACATTACTCAAAACAAATTGTCCTCCAGACTCAGCCTGGAGACTTGCATTGAGGAGAACCAGTCCTAGAAATGGAAGGTCCTGGATTCAAATCTTGCCTTTGCTACTTCTTAGCTGTATGACCCTGGGTCACTTAACCCCAACTGCTTAGCCCTACCCACTCTTCTGCCTTGGAACTGATATTTAGTATTGATTCTAAGACAGAAGGTAAAGGTTTTAAATATATATATAATATAAAATATGTTAGATATTTTATATTATATATACATATATATGCATATATGTATATATATAATTGATTGAGAGGTATAAGTCTCTTATAGTCTCTTGATTTTGGCTTTCTTCTCTGTAAAGACCTCTGAGGTCTGGTCTAACTCTGATATCTCATAATTCTAGGATTCTAGAATCCTATTTTCCCATTAGGAAAACTATGAGGTTAGCCATTCATTTCTTGTCATTTCTTTAGGTTATAAATAACAATTAAAGTTGAGTCCCTAAGAGAGAAAAGGATTTAGTTAGGGGTATATTAAACCAACTCTTATCAGTGCATAGTTAAATTTTCAGAAAAACAAGCATTTGTTTCTCAGAAATCAGCAACCACTACAAATCAAGGGTTGAGTAGTTGTTTTGTTGATTGCCTAGACTTAAGAGAGTATTAACACAGATTAAATTTGAAAGCAGATGAGCATATATACTCCCCCCCCCCAGAGTCTTATTGTTAAACATTTAGAAGCACACCCAGTATTGCTCTATAAACATTGTTTGAGCTCAGCTGGAATTCTGTAGAAGGTTCAGTGAATTAAGTCATTACTAGACTGGTTGCTGGGTGACTATAAGGTAATAATAACAACAGCAATAATAATACTCATTTAAATAGTCCTTTAAGATTTGCAAAGTGCTTTATATATCCATTATTTCATTTGATTCTCACAGCACTGCTGGATTTAGCCAAAGTCACAGAGGTCAAGATTGGGGCAGATAGATAGGGGATCAGTGGATAGATCACCAAGCCTGGAAGTCAGAAAGACTCATCTTCCTGAATTCGAGTCTGACTTCAGACACTTCCTAGCTTTGTGACCCTGGGCAAGTCACTTAACCTTGTTTGCCTCATTTTTCTCATCTATACAATGAGTTGGAGGAGAAAATGGTAAACCACTCCAGTATCTTTTTAAGAAGACCCCAAATGCAGTCATAAAGAGTTAGGCATGACTGAAAATGGCTAAACAACAATAATAAGAGCCAAGATTAGATCTCTGGTCTGCTGGCTCCCCACATAGTCAGTGTTCCCCATCTAATGAGTGCTCTTCTCTAGGGAGTGCCATTGTCCCTGAGCTTGCCTCCCCTAAGAACTGGAAAGTCTCTGCAGGCATTCTTCAGAAGGTGGAGTTTGGTGGGAGTGGGCTGAGCTGAGGACCAAGTTAAGAGAACTGAAGTAGAAATTGGAGGGCTCCATGAAAGCTCCATTTGAGAAGAGTTTGTTTGTTTTTGTAGGGGGTGAGGGGAGGGCAGTGTTTTGTTGGGTCCTGTTTTGTTCTTAAAATCTTTCTGCATTAGAGTTTGTGAGAGAAGGCAATTATCTACCTGCTGAGTGGGACTGTTAAGTCTTGCAATTATAGCTGTACCACCTGGTAGGGAAAAGAGGCTCTTTAGAAGTGATCCAGGGTGGGAGGTGGGGAAGGGGCGGGTGGCAAGCATTGGGTTCCAGCATCCAAGATATCACCTCTGCCTCTCTAATGGATTAATTGACATGACTCCCCTTAGGCAGGGGGCAACTTCCCCTGGGATGCAATGCATCTCAGTGGCCCTTTATCCTTTGGTTTCAGCTCCTCTGATTGTCCCTAGAAATCAGGGTCAGGATTGATGAGAGATATTCCTCCAGGTTTTCTCAGTCCACTCCAGCTTTCTAGAATGGTTTCATCCTTAGTAGTTTAGTAAGCTCCAATGGAAAGGGTAACACAATGCTAGACATTCTGGGGGGAGAAGGAAGGAAGAAAGGGAAGGAAAGGAGAAAAAAGAGGGGAAGAGAGAATAAGAGAGGAAGAGAAAGAGACAGAGATAGAGACAGACAGAGAATAAGAGAGAAAGAATAGGGATGGGAAGAGGAGAAGTGTCTTCATGATTCAGTCAACTAATCTCTACTGCATAGGTTCATTAGAAAAAGCACTGTCTAGCCTAGGAGGGCTTGCATTCATTGCTTATTATCTATGATCTTGGATAAGCAACTTATCTTAACTGCCATGGAATTCAGTTTCCTCACCTGTAAAATGATGGGGAGTAAGGCAGGTATAGAGTAGAGAGCCTGTGAGATCCTGTTATGATTCTACTGTAAGACTAACACTGTGTTCCAGTATGATATGAGGGGAGATAGAAGAAGGCAAAGCCTCCACCCTCAGGGATCATTATCCCCATTTGTGGGGACAAGGAGATATACCCCCCATCTTACATATAGGATATCAGAAAAAAAGTTTTTATGAAAGAACTCTTGATTGTGTTTTCCTAATGTACTCATCCATCATCTATGTGTACAATGTATTTATATATGTTTATATTATCCTCTTTCTAAGATGGGAGTTCCATGTGCATAAGGATTTTGTTTTATTTAAATTTTATTACCTGAGTGCCCACTATACTACTTTGCAAAAAGGAGATACTCAGTAAAATCTTGATTTATTGCATTGTACTGGGGAGGAGGGGAGAAGAGAGGGACACAGAACTGAGTAGAATTATGTAACTCCAACTATATACTGTAATCTGTAAAATTTTAATGAAGGGAAAGATCTAGAATTCAAGGAGAAAGGGAGAAAAAGAAAACAGTAAGATGAAAGACTTCCTGGAGAAAGTAAATCCTAAGCTAGACCTTAAAAGGTAAGATTTAATAGGACAAGACGCCCCAAGCAGGTAGGGAGATTAAAATAGGAGTAATCATCATCATAATAATTATGATGACCAACATTTCTCAAGGCCTTTAGGATATACAAAGTCTTTTCTCTATGTAGGGGGAGGAAAGATGTGGTAATGCACACTCTTCAGTAGATGAGGTTACAAGATATAACCCCAGTCAGCTCAGGTTCCATTATTGACTCAGAGAGATGCTTATACTTGATAGAGGGCCTAGAGTCTATACCAGTGATGGCAAACCAATGGCACAGGTGCCAAAGATGGAATGCAGAGCACTCTCTGTGGGCACTTGGCCATTCTCCCTCCCCATTCCCCACCCCCTGTCCCAGGAGTTTGTTACTAGAAAGGCAGAGGAACTGAGGCAGAGCTGTCCCCTTCACCCTCTCTTCCTCACCTGATGACATTTTTCATATCATCTCCCCCTTATGCCCAGCAGTCCAATGGAAATGCACAGGGAGTAAGGTGGGTAGCTCGTCAACAGCAGAGATGTAGGGGAATGTAGCATTCAGACTACTGCCCTCTCCCTCTCTACACTCCCTGAGAACATTCCTCACTTCATCCACCTCTCCATCCAGCAGCCCAATGGGAGCTCTTTCTCCCTCTGCTATGTGAGATAAGGGAGGGCAGCAGGATGCACCTGGCATTCAGTGGTGGGGAGGAGCTCAGCATACTGTGCCGGGGTGGGGGGGGGGCCCAGCACTTGGTCTGTGGGGTAGGATGGAGGTGAGCCTCAGCACTTTGTCTCTAAAAGTTTCAACATCACTGGCCTATACCTTTTGTATTTAAACATTAAAGTTCT
The DNA here is from genome assembly GCF_027887165.1 of Monodelphis domestica. Lineage (NCBI taxonomy): Eukaryota > Metazoa > Chordata > Mammalia > Didelphimorphia > Didelphidae > Monodelphis > Monodelphis domestica. The sequence goes on along the minus strand of NC_077233.1, from coordinate 140,799,032 downwards.
GTGACCCCCAACCACCAAGAGGGGAAGCAAACCTCATTCTCTTTCCTTTACACATTTGCCATCTCTTTTATCCTTCCTTTTTCCTCTCTAGAGTGCACTCTTGACTCTCCCAACTTTCTCTACTATAACTCCCTGGGTATATAGATGGATGTGTGTGTGTGTGTATGTGTGTGTGTATACACACCTCCATCTACTTAATCTATATATCCCCACAATATATATCAATGTTGATATTGATACAAATCTCCATCTTTTCCTTCCTTATCCCTTCACCTTTTCAGTTTTCTTTTTTTTTTTGTTATTTTCCCCTTCAGAATGTAAATTACATGTGAAAGGGGCAGTCTTCATTTCTTTCTGCTTATTTTTTCACATCAAGTTTCTGGTACAGAGTGAGCACTTAATAAATAAAGTTGACTTGACTTCACTCATCTTGAACCCGTCAGTGAAAGAAGTCAAGTCTTATTTTCTCCATTTTACAGGAGACTGAATCTCAGAGAGGTGAAATGATTTGTCAAAGGTCACAAAACTGCCACATGGCACGTCTTGGAAATTAACCAAGATTTTTCATTCCAAATTCTATTCCATTCAGAGTAAGGAGCATTAACTGAACTTCTGTATGCACCAAGCATTGTGCAAGGCCTTGGGTATATGAAAAAAAAATCTTTGCCCTCCAGGAGCTACCACTCAGGGGTTGGTAGGAGTTGTATAGACAAGAGATATAGGAAGCTAAACCCAATGTCAAAATGAAATAAATACAAATTGGTGGAAGAGAGGCAGGAAAAGCCCTAGTAGGTGGGGGTACCTGGGATATGCTTTGAAAGAAACAAAGGATTTTAGGAAGGACAGATGCCAGTGTAGGCACATTTCCCTTTCAGCTACATTACAGCAGAATGTCCTTGAGAAAAGGCTTGTCCTTGAGAGGAGTTACTGGTTTGGTTATAAGGAAGATGTAGGAAAAATTTTGACTTCTAGGGGGTTAGTTTAAATTTGCAAATGGACTGAGTTTTATTCTGCCTGGGAATTAGGGTGAAGGGGCAGGTCATTTAGTGAACCCTTCCCCTTTATATTTACTTGAATTTCTTCTGTTTCCATCTGCAGTATGGAATGCCAGGTGCTGAAGTTTCAAAGGATTTGGGTCTATTGGCAGAGGGCAAAGTCCCATGAAGTGACTGAAGAAAATTCAACATCTTGGGCCTGTCTTATTCTCCCAAGGTTAATGTTTCATAATGTTTCATATCCTCTCCAGACCCTCCCATGTCTTCCTTCCCCTTTTTCTTCCAAGCATGGCAAGAGAGACAGAGGTCTGACTCATGCCACATTCCCTAGATTGACATAAAATTCTTGTTAAAATGTAAAGAGAACAACAAATTGCACACAATTTCTTTCATTGTGTCTTCCCCTTTCCCTTGTGAACAAATAGTGCTCCCCCTTTTTATCCCTTCCTTTAAATGATTCTCTTTGTGAATTGATACACAGGGAAGTGAGCAGAACCAAAAGAATAATTCACACAATGACCACAATAATGTGATAGAAATCAACTTTAAAAGACTACACCATTCTGAGCAATTCAGTGAGTGACCAGTGATTACTTCAGAGGATTGATGGAGAAGCAAGCCTCTTGTTTCTTGGCAGAGAGGTGATGGGCTAGAGGTGCAGAATGAGGCCATGCATGCTCAGCCTTAGCCAATGTGTTGATTTGTTTTGCTTGACTACACTTATTTGTTGCCAGGGAAGGTCTCTTTGGGGAAGGAGGTTGATGGGTAGTGATAGAGATGCAAAAAAGTAAGAAAAAAAGAAAAGAGAATCAATGAAAGATTTTTTTAAAAACAGACAGAAGAAGAGGGGAGTTCAGAAAAAGGCAGAGCAGCAAAGCAATTTTATTACCATTCTATTCTTTTGTGTTTAATGTACATGCTTAAAAATGACTTTTTTATAAAATGGAAATTATACTTTTTTTTTTTGCTAATGGTTCACATTTTCTTTTTCTAACTCCCTGGGAAAGACCGTGTAGAATATTTTTTGCCCAGGCTGCCTCTGTTGCTGTGTAAGCTGTGTAAGCATTGACTGCCCAACAGAAACCTTTTCAGCTCTCCTGGGGCCAGGGCTTCAAATGGGATCTGTTGAACTGGGACCATGTTGACAGCTGAACTAAGAAGATGCAAAGGCAAAAACCTTTTCCAATCCCTCTTATTCTGTTCTTTAAAAAAAAAAAATTAGGGGGCAGCTGGGTAGCTCAGTGGATTGAGAGCCAGGCCTAGAGACAGGAGGTACTAGGTTCAAATCTGACCTCGGACACTTCTCAGCTGTGTGACCCTAGGCAAGTCACTTGACCCCCATTGCCTAGTCCTACCAGCAGCTACCCAGCTGCCCCCTCTTTCTATTCTTTTTAGGTAATGGGAAGGGGGGAGGAAAGAAAAGTGGTTTGGAAATGAATCAATCTGGACCATTTAGAGTATGTAACCCTAACCCTAGGCTACATATGTAAGGTGAATGGAAAATTCACCAAATAATACCAAACTGGAAATATACTTTATTGTACTTATCAACATATTCCAGGCCCATGGGATTTTTCTGCTCTAGGTGTTGTGAACCATTCAGAGACTGATGGGTCATCAGACTTAAAAAAGGACTTTCTAAGATCATCTAATACAAACTATGGTTTAGAGATAAAACAATTTATTCGAAGTTATATAGTAAGTTAGAAGCAGAGGCAAGATCTGAACCCTAGCCCCCTGATTCCAGGTATAGCCCCCTTTTCTACCACACCTACTACCTCTGTTCAACTTGCAAGGGAGGCCACAGTCAAGTCCATTCAAATCAACCAGCATTGGTCATGAGTTACAAAAGCAGAGAAGAAAGAGAAGGTGAGAGTCCCTTCAGGGAGGTCACAATCTGTAAGAGGGAGAGAAGGATCAGACCTTCCCCAGCTGGGGGGAAGAAGAAAACTCAAACCCTCCCTTCAGAAAACTCTTAGCCTGAGGGTCATGCCGTTAGCAAGCTCAGTCTTTATATATAATTATACATGTACCTATAGTTGTGTATGAACAATGTACATATCTATATAAGTCTCTCTATGAGTAAGCATATGAACATATACAGGTATGTGTATATATTTACATATGTTTTAATGGTTTGCAAAACATCTCACAAGTTTTGACCCTGAAAGTTGATATTATTATTACCTTTATTGTACAGAGAAAAAAACCGAGACAGACAGATGAGGAGTTATTTCACTCAAGTCAATAATTATCAAGTGTCTACAATCATATTAGAACTCATGTCCTCTTGGCTCCAAGCTTGGATAAGAAAAGATCACAAATTTAGAGGTGGAAAGTCCTTGAAATGTCAATTTCCTCCTCATTTTATAGAAGAGGAAATTGAGACACAAGGAAAGTTAAACATTATACCTAAATATATATACCCAAAGCTAATGAGTCTCAGAAGTAAGAATTGAAGCTATGTCTTCTGATTTCATTCACCACCACTGGTCTTTCCACAGTACCATGGAGCAGACCTGCACTAGGAGCTAATAATCTCAGGTGAAGAGGGAGAGATGGGTCAAACCCAGGATTTAACTTCATGGAAATCAGAGAGATGGCATACCTAATCCTTGAGAGTCCAAAGTTTTCTGCAAGACAAAGAAGGAATAAACCCCTGGGATGATGGAGAGAGAGAGAGAGAGAGAGAGAGAGAGAGAGAGAGAGAGAGAGAGAGAGAGAGAGAGAGAGAGAGAGACAGACAGACAGACAGACAGACAGACAGACAGACAGACAGACAGAGACAGAGACAGACAGAGACAGAGAGACAGAGACAGAGACAGAGAGACAGAGACAGAGACAGAGAGAGACAGAGACAGAGAGAGAGACAGAGAGAGACAGAGACAGAGAGACAGAGAGACAGAGAGAGACAGAGAGACAGAGACAGAGAAAAGGAGGGAAAGGGAGGAAGAGAAAGAGAGGGAGGAGAGACAGGGAAGAAAGAGAGAGGGAGGAGAGAGAGCGTGAGAGACAGGAAAAGAGAAAGGGAGAGGGCGTGAGAGTGTGAGAGAGAGGAAAAGAGAGAAGGAGAGGAAGAAAGGAAAAGAGAGACAGACAGACAGAGACAGAGACAGAGAGAGTTGTTATAGATCTAGACTTTGTCTTTGGTCCTGGGAAAAATAGAGGCAGGGCATAGCTGCCTTTGGGCTTCCTGTCTGGCTGGAGAGCTAGAACCCCCCCCCCACACACACACACACACACACACAAAAAGCAATGAACAATAAAAGACTTGAACAGTTTCAGAGACAGAAGGTAAACCACAGGGCTCTTCAGTAGCCCCAGGAGTATTGTAGGTAATAAATTGTTTCTTTGGTAGCCCTAAAGAAGGGGCTTACTCCCCTTTCCCATTGAAGTGGCCAAAGGGAAATGAGACTCTGGAACCATCACCTGGTACATCAGAACCATGAAGACATTCACCCTGGATAGTTGTAGCCTTGAGCTTCAGGTGGGAGCAGGGGGGTCCAACTTGCCTACATCTATGGTTACAATTAACCTTACCCATCTGATTATGGAAGGGTAGCACAAGTAAACATTCTGGTTCCTGATTTTATGTACTTTTTAAATGCCTTTTGCTGCAGGGGAAAAAATATCCACTAACCATAGAAGGAGACTAGAGATTTCCTGCAAAGCTTCATTGATTTACATATGAAGTAGGCAATAGGTTTCTGAAGATGAAAAGAAAAGTAAATGGTAATTGCAGTCTACACCACCAACCTGGCAGGGGAAGACAGCAGGCCACAGGACAGATGTCTTTGATAATTGTGTTTGGGTACAGCCTGGAGTGCTAGAAAGAGCAACCTATCAGAGCCAGTATCCTAGATCTAAGCTCACTACCTGGGTGGTCCCCAGGAATGCATTGAAAGTCTTGATTTTAGAACAGAAGGGGTCTTAAAGACCCTCTAGGCTGGGTTTTTTAACCTGGAGTCTGTGACCTAAAAAAAAAGTATTTTGATAACTGTATTTTAATATAATTAATTTCCTTTATAATGTTATATAATTGCTTTTTAAAAAAATTTAAAACCGTTATTCTGATAAGGGATACATAGGCTTCATCAGACTGCTAATGGGATACAATGTACAAAAGAACCTCAGCTATTTAGGCCAATGAGAAAAATGAAGCCCATAGAAGAATGAAACAATTTCAATTTTGTCCAAGGTTACACAGCTAATAAAGATACAAAGCCAGAATTCAAACCAAAGTCCCCCAACTTCAGAACTAATATTCTTTCCAATTCGCCTCAGTGAACCTCATCTGTAAAATGGGCATAATAATCACACCAAGAATCAACCATTGTGAGAAGGCTGGCCTTGGAGTCAGGAAGGCCTAAGTTCAACTTATCTATTTCTCTGGACAAATGCTCTGAGAAAATGCTTTGTAAATCTTAAAGTACTATAGAATTGTGGTGTTTTTATCATTACCATCATCTCATTTTACATGTATAGTTGTAGTTTTGTTTAGTGGATAGTGTTGGCCTTATAATCAGAAAAACCTAGGCTCAAATCTAATTTCTGATACTACTTTGTGATTTTGGGGAAGTGATTTTCCCTCTCCTGACTTCATTTTTTTCATCTGTCAAATGTCATCTCAAATGGCATAGAGAACATGCTGGACTAGACTAGATAGCATCTCAGGTTCCTTCTGGTTCTAATCTACAATCTACTGATCCTTCCCATATAATTCTTTGTGATCCTTATTCTAAGGACAAATGTTGGGTTTTTCTCTGTAAGTTAAGCATGACTGTATTTGCCTTATTTCCTCCTAAGGTTTACAGCCTTATTACCCAAACCATCTTCCCATATTGCCTTGCCAAATAAAGTTCCAGGAAACCTTCTAAATGCCCCTGAAAACATTTACTTCTTTTAAAGAGAATAAAACAAAACTCTCATACCACAGAATAGGCACTAGAATGGCAAAGCAAGAATTAGGCTTTATAATTTTCATCCTTATTGGATAGGAAAGGGCATTGGACTCATAATCAGTAGACTGCAGCCTTGGGTAACCACCACCCTCTGCCTATCTTCTCCAGTACTATTTGCAACGGCTGAATGCTGCTGAAGGAAGTCACCCAGCTATACCAGCTCAATCTATTACACCCTTGTCTAACTTCCACTGAGTCCTCATGGTGCCTGGCAATTGCTTTATTTTGCCTTCATTGACTTGCCGTCACAGTCCCAGAGTGGACATTCAAAACTTTGTCTTCTCTCCTTTGGCCACGTGTTCTACCTCCACATCCCCTTCTCTCAGGACAGAATCTATTTCAGATTTTAATGAGAAATAGAGGCCATCCACAGAGACCTTCTCCCCAATTTGGTACCTCAAAACTTCTTGGCATCACCCCCCAATCCCCAGCCTTCCCTCTTTCTTCATTTCATTTTCTGATAAAAAGGCAACCCTTCTCCTTTCCAAAGTCAGTTCCTCTACTGGTGCTCTTGACCATCTTCTTTCATCTCTTCTAGAACCTTGAGTCATCTGTCACCTGCCTTATCTCTCTAATCTTAAATTTCTCCTTATCTATTGCCTCCTTCTTGCTGTCTTCAAATATACCTGTGACTTCTAAAACAAAATAAAACGAAATTCCCTTCATTCGACCCTGTAATGCCCTCAAATTATCATCCTATACCTCTTCTCGCTTTCACAGCTCTTAGAAATAGTAGCTATTTACACTCTGCTTCTGCTTCCTCTCTTCCAACTCATTTCTCTACTTTTTGTAATGCGATGCCTGTTTCCATCACTCCAGTAAATCAGTAAGCATTTATTAAGTATTTACTCTGTGCCAGGCCATTAGCACAAAAGTAAAACTTTTCTCCTGCCGTCAAAGAGTTTGTATACTAATAGAGACATGTTCATATGCAAGGCGTCCCAAAAGTCTTAGTGTAATCTTGATGTGTTGATATGCATACACATGTTTATGTGTGCATCTATAAAGATTTGTAGTGTATATGTATATATGTATGTTTACATATATGAATATGTATATATGTATGCATATATACATATAAAAATCAAACTGAGGCAGTTTTAAAAGGGGGAATCTTAAACTACTGGAGGAAACTGGTAAAAATTTCATGTAGAATAGAGATTCTTAATCCATTGACTTTTGTGGCAGCCTGTGTATCTCTTCTCAGAATATTCTTTCTGAATTCATAAGATTACAAAGGAAACCAATGATGTATGTTTAAAGGCAGTTATCAAAATATTATGTAAAAAAACAAATTTATAGACCCCAGATCGAGTTCTTGATTTAGAAGGTAGAACTAGAGCCTAGTTTTGAAGGAAACCATAAATAATCTCTAAATTGCTAAATTCTATGACCTTTTATAAGTTCTTACCTTTTCTAGATGTCATTCTGCAGCAATTAACACTGTGTATCAATCCCTCGTTCTGGATACTTATCCTCTCTGCTTTGCTGGCATACTGTTCTCTCCAGATTCTGCTCCTATCTGGCTGACCATTATTCTTCCATATTTACTGAAGGTGCCCTTTCCCAACGCTCTGTCTTGGGCCCTTTGTTCTCCCCACTTGGTTCTGGTGATCTCATCACCTCTAATGAATTTAGTTAATATCCGTGAGGACAAGGATTCTTGGATTTATAGTTATATTTATATTTCCCCAACCTCCTCTAGAACTCCAGCCCTACATTATCTGTTTGTTGGACACTGGCTATCCTGTGGGTATCTCAAATTCAACAGATCTAACACAGAACTCATTATCATTAACAAAGTTTCCTCATTTTCTCCAGATCCATCTGCTGAGGCTACAACCATCTTTTTAGTCACCACATTCTCAATCTAATTTCTTTAATTTCCATATCCAATTATTTGTTGTCTTGTCAGTTCTATTTGCACAATATCTCTGACAACTGTCTTGTCACCTCCATTCACTTGGTCACCACTGAATTAGTTCATATCCTTATTTCCTCTGCACTGGATTCCTGTAATAACTTCCTGATTTCCAGTCTCTCCCTTTTATAACTCATTCTCCACACAGCTATAAAGATAATCTTCCTAAATCACAGGCATGATGGTCTCCAATTGCCTCTAGGATAAAATAAAAATTCCACCAAGACCTGGCACTTAAAGATCTTCATAATCTGGTTTCAGGCTACTTTTCCAGATGTGCTTAACAATAATCTCCTCCATAAACTCTACATACTGACCAAACTAGTTTACTCATTGCTCCCTGAACATTCCATTCCACCTCTTATTTTTATGCCTTTCCCCCAATACTAGGAATAGGATCTTTCCTCACCTACCTCTCTGAGATCATTAGCTTCATTTAAGACTAGACTCATATGACTCCAATTAGGAAAACTTTTTTACATCTCCCCACTTCCCCCCTTCATTATTAGTATCTTCTCTGTCCTCAAATTGTCCTGTCTATGTATGTAATTGACCAAGGTAGTTTTCTAATGACCCCTGCTCCTGTTTGGTCCTCTCTCTCTCTGTCTCTCTCTGTCTCTCTCTCTCTCTCTCTCTGTCTCTCTCTCTCTCTCTCTCTCTCTGTGTGTCTCTCTCTCTCTTTCTCTCTATCTGTCTGTCTCTCTCTGTCTGTCTGTCTGTCCCTGTCTCTCTCTCTCTCTCTCTCTCTCTCTCTCTCTCTCTCTCTCTCTCTCTCTCTCTCTCTCTCTCTCTCTCTCTCTCTCTCTCTCTCCCCCCCCCCCCTACAGCTATGGAGTTAGGGGATGGGAAGCCTTCATTTGGGACTTTTGATAATATATTCCTATGGAGGATGGGGACGTGCCCACAGTCACCTTGTTGAGAAAATTAGGGCTACCTCGATTAAGTCTTAGTAACTGGAGCTATCCCTAAAATGAGCTGATTGGTTCCCATTATTATAGGATGAACTGTGTAGGAGGAGCCATCCCTTGGGGTTGGTCCATTGAAAAGGAATGGACAGATCCTTGAGACTCTGAGAGGGCTGTAGAATTAAGAGCATGCATATCCTAGTCTGTGGATAACCATTTGCTAGGTGTGTTGTAGTGAGTATTCCTTTCTTACATGATCCAGGCTAGATGCCTTCTGGAGACTCTTCCAACTATCACATTCTTGGGGTGGGTTCTCAAGATTAATTTTCTACCAATGGCACAAGCTGAGGGTGTGGTATGAATTAACAAGTTTGCATGGAGAATGGAAGTTTTCAGCAAGGAAGAATTCAGATTTGGAGGGTTTAGGGAAGTAGGCAAGATGAGGATACTAGGAAGGAGGAGGGATCATGTCTAAAGCATAGACAGCCTGGTGCCAGGAATATGAGGCCCAGAAAACCAGAAGTTTTTCTCAACTACCACAACATACTTATCCAATTTGTGGATAATATAAAGCTGGGGGTAATAATTGGCATATTAGTTGACAAAATATAATAAGATCAAATTTAATAAGGAAAAATTTAGTATTTCCTCTCCTTAGTCACAAGATGTGACTATCCTATCCAGAAATCATAAAAGGCAGACTTTCTAACATAAAACTGTTAAAAAAAAAAACAATGGATTACTTAGAAAGGTAGCAAGTTCCCCATCACTGGAAATATTCAAGCAAATTCTTGATAATCACTTGTCTGGAAATTCTATATGGCTTAAAAAATTGAAATCTCTAATATTCTTTTCAGTTCTGACATTCTAGGATTCTATAGCTATATGAAAATGTACCTGGTCCCTGTTTACATAGCCACCCTTTTTTTTTCTACCTTCCCCCATTTTTATTGCTTCCTTTATCATTACACTAAATATAAAAGTATTGCTACGCTCCTTGCTGTCAATGTATAGGTTGGGTATGTAAAATTAGCTCTCCAAATTCAATTTCCCTGTTAGTACTATATCTACAATTCAGGTTAATTACCATTAATTAGGTGATGGTTCCTTGTCTTTAGCTTTGTGGTCCAGACAGCAACATGTCACAAAGCTATGGGAAAATTGAGGCTAATATATCATCCTCAAATCATGAAGCTATTTTTAAAAAGTACTAATTATATTTAATTAAATAAATCAAATATTTAATTAATTGAGTAAGTCAAATATTTAATTAATTAAATATTAATAAGTATTTTAAATATATCAAGTAAAATAAAACTATCAAATCTAAGAACAATACTAAAATAAGATGCCTAATTGATAGAAAGAACTAAAGGATTACATATACTTTGGCACTATGTGGTACATTTCTCACTCACCTGTAGCTATTCTTGCGATATGAGATTCCCATTGCACAGAATCAAGAGAATCTGGGGCATTTGTCAAGCTAATTTGAAATAAAAAGTGAATCCCGACTGGGGTCCTCAAACTGTTTAGTTGCAGGACCCTTTTAGAGTCTTAAAAATCATTGAGGATCCCACCAAAGGGTTTTTGTTGATTTGGGTTATAACTATTGATATTTACTCTATTAGAAATGTAACTGATATATTTAAACAATCATTTATATCCACTATATGTTTACATAAATAGCATTTTAGTGAAAAATATATTTCCCCCAAAAATTAATGAGTAAAGGAGCATTTTTTGCATATTTTTACAAATATCTTTAATGTCTGGCTTAATAGAAGGCAGCTGGATGCGCATATCTATTGCATTTGAGATGTGGTTGTAGCCGAAGTATAGGAGTGTTTTAAAAGACAAATAATGTCTTAGTATTATTATAAAGATATTTTAACCTCATGGATCTCCTGAAAGAGACCATACTTTAAGAACCACTGATCTAAATAATTCACGCCACAGCAATTTTCTAGATTTTTATAGTTTAGACAATAGCATTGTCTAGTAATAGACTATAATAACATAGTCTTGTGTTGAAACGCATTACTGAAGGGAATAGTACATAATACAAAGTGAGAAGAAAGGCACTGGGTACCACAACCATGGAAGGGACTGTTCACAAAGGTAAAACAGTATAGATGAAGAAAAAGATGGAGACGAAACGGAATCTGTATGACAGGGAAAAGCAAGAAAAGAAGTTGAAAATTGATTGAGGATTTCTTTGGGGGAAGAGAGGAGTTGATATAAGACAATGAATTCCACATTGAAAAAACTGACTGTGTTTTTATATAATTCTTTAATTTTATATCCCTCAAGTCAGGGTCATAACATTTACCCCATGTCCTCACATATAAAAAGTCATAGATTCATACATAGACTATAAGAATTGGAAAGAGCTTTGTAGGCCTTGTAGACCACCTGGTCCAGTCCCCTCCCCTTGTAGAGGAGGTAGAGCAACCCAGGCAAAGGAAGTGAGTAGCACAGAATAAAGTTCTTTATATGTCAGCAGGAGGTGGAATAATAGAACAAGATAAATGTTTTATAGTAAACAAGGACTGCTGGACTGAGTCAAAAGACCAAGTTTCAAATATTGGCCTGACTATTTGCTAGTTTTGTGACCTTGGACAAATCACCCCAAAAATCCCTAGAAATATTTCCTCTTTGATAAAATAAGCATAATAATATTTCCATTACCTAATGCAGACAGCATTCCCTAGAAGAAAAAAAAGCCAGCCTCAAAACCAAAGAGGCTTCAGTTCAAGTACTAATTCTGACCCATGTTATTGATGGAATCCTGGGCAAGTTACTTAAAATCTCAATACACTAAGCAGTTTCTGAGTAGGTTTCAGAGAAAGCATTAATCTACATTTGGAGTAATGTTTCCTCATCTGGAAATTCTCTACACTGATGAAATCACAGATCAATTGCCTATCTGGGATCTACCTAACTTTCAGGGTTGTTGTTAGAAAAGTGCCTTTTAAAACAAATCATTATAAAATATACTAGGATTGCTAATAATAAAGCAAGTCACTTAACTTCTCAATGCCCCTAGGCAACCCTTTAAGTTATATTACAGCACATAACAGGCCTGTTGTTGTTATTCAGTTATGTCCAACTCTTTGTGACCCCATTTGTAGTTTTCTTGGTGAAGATACTAAAGTGGTTTGCGATTTCCTCCTCTAGTTCATTTTACAGGTGAGGAAACTGAGACAAACAGGAATAAGTGACTTCTCCAGGGTCACAAAGTTAGCAAGTATCAGACACTAGATTTGAACTTAAGATGAGTATTCCCAACTCCAGACCTGTCAATCTATCAACTGTGCCACCCAGCTGCCAATCTGCTAGATCCTATAAGCTGACAGCCCTAGAACAGCCTCCCTTTTACAATAGACTCTCTTCCTCAATTTTCCAACTGACCAGAGTGGCAGTTGGTGACTGACTTCTACTCCCCCAACCAGGAATCAAGATGTTTTTGATCCTGTGTGGAAACTCCTAGGCAGAAGCCAGTGACAAAGGCAGCTAGCCTCAGGAGTTACAACTGACAGTTGATGACAGTTGGTGACAGTTGGTCACTAAAGCTTTTTTAAAATGGGGTTCTATTAAATCCTGGGGTGCCAGCTCAAGTTGAGGGGAGGTTAAGTCTTTCAATAATGAGAGAGAAAAAGAGTAGAGACCTCCCTTCTCAAAGCAGGGTTCTGGGGAGACAGCAGATGTAATGGGTTGGCTCAGAGAGAGGAGAGGGGGTTTGAAGATTTTCCCCCTTCTGCTTTCCCTCTTCAGTTATGGCTGCTCTCCCAAATTTGCTCTTGTCCATCTTGTCCCCCCTCCACTACTTGAGACCAAAGGGTCTCCCCTTGATCTGTTCACTCATACTTGATTCACAGCTTGGGGAAAAGATAACTATGTAATTTCAACTTAACTCAATCAGGGTAATGCAAAGGAATAACTGGCAGGGAAAGAATGGGAGAAGAAAGTGGGAAAAGGAGGGGTCTCTGTCTCTATCTAAAATCCTTTTCCCTTTTTCCATGAGTTTGGTGGGAACTCAGGCTTTGGCAGCCTAAGCCCCCCAAGAGAAAGTCAGGTTGACTCAGCCAGGGTTTGGCCCCTTGGCCACAGTTCAGACCCAGGCAACAGGAGTTCAGGTAAAGTCTGACAGAGATTCAAAATTCCTCTCTCTGATTTCTCTTCAATAGTCTTTTTCAGTTTGGAAATATTGGGGGGAAGGATTTCCATTCACAAGCAGGAAAAGTGGTTAAATCTCAGGAGAAAGTTTTATTCAAACCTCTCTCTTTGGCTTCTCTAGACTGAGAGAGCCCAACAGTTCTCCCAGCCAGAATCTTCTCCTCCAGATTCCAAACTCCTGGGGCCCCTCCCCTGTTGAAGCGATCAGTTCCACACACTCTTCAGCCTGGCACTTTTCTCCTAGTGCCAAGCTCTGTCACATCAGGTGTCCACAATTAGGTTTGACTCATAAGTATGGTGATCTTGGTGGGTATAGAGGAGTACCAGGCTGCCTAAGGTGGGAAGACTTGGTGGCCCAGGTAAGAAAAACAAAGTAGGTCAAAGTCCTGGTGCTGGTCCATTGTGAAATCTATTACCAGTTCCAAAATGGACAAGGTAGGGAAACCTAGACTCCCCCTAATACATATATATTTGTATGTATTATATATATATGCATATGTGTATATATATAAATAAAAGAAGCTTCCTAAACAAGAAATCCCAAAATCAATTAAATTATAATCATAACACTCTAAAATTTCCAACACACTCAGTTTAGAGCCACAAGTCCTAATAATAATAATGATAATAAAGATGATATGGTATGGTGGAAAGGGTTTCAGAGTTGTACCTAGCAAAGCTAGATTTGAATCCTGAATCTGACAATGAATTGCTGTATGTCCCAAAGCAAGATTCTTTACCTCTCCAAAATTCAGTTTTCTCAGCTGTAAAACAATGACACTAAAGTCCATTATGCCAAGCTTTTAAATGGTAATATTTTATATAAATTGTCTTCATTTGGGCCTCTCAATGAACCAGTGAAGTAGACATTGTTATGATATCAGAGAGGATTTGAACCCAGGATTTCCCTACTCATATTCCATTCTTCTATGTTGCCTCTCAAACCAATGAAATGAGTTTTTGTGGTGAAGAAACAGCATTAGATCTTGCTTTCCACCATCAAGGTCCAGGCTTGGATTCTTGCTTCATTGGTTCCCAATACTGCATGCCTCCTCTAGGCCCCAAGGGTCATTGGCAGACAGAGACATTTGTGACAGATTCAGAGGGAATGAACAGTTGTGATTTTTCTTCTCCAAACTCACATCCCAGGCCTGAGAAGGCCAGCAGAGCCTGACATGAAGACAGAGAACCAATTGGAGCCCTCTCTCACCATGTCTAGAACAGATGGCACAAAGTTGTCCAAGGTCTGCTGAGGCAGGAGGTAGAGCTAAGCTCAGTCTTCTGGGGCCCCTCCAGAGGCAGCTGAGGACACGGTGATCTCCTGAGGCCTTGGAAAGCAGGAGCATGGAGCATAGTAAAGCTCTCTCTCTTCTCTCTCTGTCTCTCCATTTCTATCTCTCTGTCTCTGTGTGTTTCTGTCTCTGATCCCCCCCCTCTCTCTCTGTGTCTGTCTGTTTGCCCCTTTCCCTCTCTGTCTCCCTCTGTGTCTCTGTCTCTCCCTACCCCCATCTCATTTCCACCTTCCCCACCCTCTGTCTCTCTCTGTCTCTCTGTCTCTCTATCTCTGTCTCTGTCTCTGTCTCTGTCTCTCTCTCTCTCTCTCTCTCTCTCTCTCACACACACACACACACACACACACACACACACACACACACAGAGGAAAGGAAGTCCTCTTGGATTTTTTGAGTAATACTGATAAATAGCCTTCCCTATCAAGTGCATAGATCCCTCCATGACACCCTCTAATCCCTCTAAATGCATCTAAACCTTTGCCACTTTCTCATCCTCTGTGCTCCAGGGAGCCTTTGTCCTATGCAGCAGCCCTTAGCTTTCTACACACCCAACTCAGACCTTTGATTCATCATCCTAATGCCCAATTCTAATCATGCCACTTAAGAAACCAATAATGGGTCTCCATTACCTAAATCTTTTAAACCTGACTCTTCTGTTTGACTTTCAGCACCGTCTGCATTCTGACCACACCAGAACTAATACAACAAACTATCCCTTTCTCCCTAAAATGCATCCTCACCATCAGCCAGGAGAGTGCTGGTATCCTCTCTTCATAGGATGCTCACCAGGACTTCCATGATACTTCATTGGCACTTTTAACACGACGAAACCTGAATCCAGCCAACCTCAATTAGATTCCCCTCTGGAGTGCTACCACCTTAGAGGTGACCTGACATTAGTAAAGTGAAGTCACCCTTTTCTGGTTCCAGCAACCAATACATAATCCAAATCTAGGAAGACAAAAACTAATGTGGGTCCTGATGTGGCTAGACGGCATCTGTAACCAATGTGACCAGAGTCAGACCAGACAGGGTAGTATAGCAGAAAGACAATTGGACATGGAAACAAGGCCTCTGGCCCAGCCTTGCCAATTATAAGATACATATAATAAGGGCACCATTTATTAAGTACTGACTATGTTCAGAGCACTGTTCTGGACAGTGGGAAAGAGTTTAAGTTTAGACAAGTTCTCATCCTCCCAACAGACTTGAGTCTAGAAGGGGATTAATTACCAACTGTAAACCTTAAAATTTCTTAGACTTATAAATGTTGGAAATTTCACCATTGGGAAATTTCATACTTGAAAAATTTCCTTCTGATAGTCTATTGGAATGTGAACCCCATTGGCATGGGAGGTTCCTCCTCCTCCCTTCTTAAGATTACTTTAGGACAGAAACCTTTTGCTGAACAATGGAAAGGGCTTTGACCTATGCTTAAGCATAGAACAGGAAGTTCTTTGAGTCATGATTGATTTTAGAATTGATACAACAGAGATACTTGGAATGACAGAACCAGGTCTTGGAAAATACAATTTCCACCCTACTCAGTCCTAACAGGATTTAGGAAGGGCTGCAGCATAGATCAAGATTTAATTATTTGAGAATATGACCTTCAACAGACATGTGCAAAGCCACAGACCTCTGGGCGGTCCTGGGTTAAGGTAGAGCCACCATTGGCACAGGGAAGACATGGACAGTGATTGGTAGATGTGAGAACTGAGGGGAGGGAACTTGGATGGTTTCCTTAAAGATAGCAGGGTCTGAGGACTGGGAGGTGGTTGGAGAGGTTTTGCTCTGAGAGGTTGTGCTCTGAGAAGCTTGCTCTGAAGAAAGCTGGAGGTGGAGGCCCCTGAGACTTTTTCTCCATTTTGGTCACATGAGTGATAGGGACTGATCTCTTTTCTTTGCCTCAGCTATCTAAGGGCTTGGGCCTTATGGCCCAGCCTAAACAGAAGGGGTATTTAAGCCCTATTCCCTTCTCTCCCTTTTCTCTCTCTCTCTCTCTCTCTAATACCTTTCTTCCTCCTGTTTGTAATTAAACTCCATAAAAGGTTGACTGCTGACTTGAGTTTCCATTAAGGAATTACATAGCTGAATTCCTTGGTGACCTTAAATTAATATATATCAGTCTTTTAAAGTGATTTCCTTGTCACACAACACAGATAACTATAATATACAATACTTTCATTGAAGAATATGTTAAAAAATTGCACAACAATGCTGTGTGACATCTAGATAGGAAGACTATTAACAAGCTAAACAAGTCAGTCAGTCAACTAACATTTATTAAGTGCCTACTATGTGCCAGATATTGTGCTAAGCACTGATGAATTAATAAAGCCTGGTTTCTTGGAGATGGCATGGAATTTGGCAGAAAGAGTAGTAATGGGCAGAAATTACAGGGAAGTCCATTTCAATTTAGTGTAGGGAAGAACTTAACATAACATCTGTCTGAAAAGGAAATGGACCATCTTTATAAGCAATAAGTTTCATTATAGAGAAAATGACAATTCAGACATCATTTAGAACAGACAATCTCTGAGGTGTCTTTCCACTTGGGGAATCTATGATTCCATCTCTATTCCTGAAGAAAACAGACCATTTTGTTTAATCTATGAATGACCTCCTCCATACCCACTACTTTGGGGTAGAGAGATTTACTTGCAGATGGGGTTGTGCCAATAAAATGTTTAACATCTGGCTCTCCAAAATACATACATACATAATTACATACAGTCATAATACTTTTAAGTTAAATCTGCATTTTTAACACTTTTTAAAATCTAGAAGACAGAAAAATAACTCAATCCCTGATTGGGTAGCATTTGCCAATTTCAGAGGTGTAAATGCTCACACTGAAAGTTTAACAATTGGCTTTTGGAAACCAGTATCAGCTGACTCCGACATGATACTGCTTGCTCAACCCCTGACCTCCTACTATAGTTCTCACACACAGCATGGGATTATGCACTTAGAAATAGAAAGTCCTTTAAAGTCCTTATTTTGCAGGTGAAAGAATAAAGGGCCAAAGGTTAAGTGACTTACTCAAGATCACACAGATATTTTAGGGTCAAACTGGGATTTGAACCTAGGTCCTCTGACTCCAAAGAATTGTCTGTGTACAGAAAGAACTAGCCTGGAAGACTTTACAACTAAACTATCACTCACAGAATGACATCTCCCAAATTTCAAACTCTCTTTTACAAGATCAGTCCTGCCTTGATCCTAAACACCAGATCTAATTTATGTAAATGTACTTTAATTTATGTAGATTAAACTGACATTTCCTTTCTACAGTTTATCCCCAGAAACACCCCCCACCCCAAATGATCCGATTATGATTGTGAATAGGCAGAATGCTCTTCCTTTTTGGCTACACGCTGCGTTTGTTTGTTCAGTTGCCTGTCCGAGCAATTTAATTATCAATTCCTGGGGCTAATAGAGCATATCAGCCAATTATACTACTTTGTATCGCTCTCACATAATAAGATTGCACATGATTAATGGTTTAATTTCTTGCTCATTTCTGAATTTTAGGGGATGTTGACATCAACCCCCAAGAAACAACCCTGGACTAAGAGGGAAGAGACCTAAGTTTGAGCATGGAATCTGCTACTAAATCACTCTGTGACCTTGGAAAGTCTCTTTCTCCATTTTGGGCCTAAGACAACCCTCCTGCAAATGAAGGGACTAGACAAGGTGTTATCTAGGATTCCTCCCTCCATCTCTACCTGTCTTTGGTTCTGAAGCCATCTTTAACCAGTCTATCTGGATTCTCATCATCCAAATACAAAATAAAGTAGAATAGGCATATATTCTGTAGGCATTCAAAGATGAAGAAGGTCAATACTGATAATTAGGAGTGATATTTGTAGTATGCTTTGCAATTTGTGAAGTGTTTCCCATGACCTCTGTTGAGGAACTCATACTTTTCTCATAGGCTATATCTCCTACAAGACTTTGGGTCAGAAGAATGAAAACCCTGAAAGTGACTTCCCAGGGTCCAATTGCAGGTCTAGATATACAGGATTAAGGCAGATTGATTTCTTAAGATCAATATTTCTGCGTGTAGTGGGACTAAAGCTGATAAGTTGCCTGTAATAAGTCTATCAATAATATGGCAAAATCTAAGGAGAAGGTAGAAGAAAGGTATCATATTGTCAAAGGAGGGGTGAACTGGCCTAGGTAAAAAATGGTGTAAATTAAAATTCTCTTACCAATCAGTAATGGCCATTAAGGAGCCATAAGTAACCACTCTACTTCCAGCCTCAGCAAGATAGAAAGATTCAGTCCAAAAGAAGGAAAGAGGAGAGAGGAAAAGAGAGGGCAAGGGAAAAGGAAAAAGAAAGAGAGAGAGAGAGAGAGAGAGAGAGAGAGAGAGAGAGAGAGAGAGAGAGAGAGAGAGAGAGAGAGAGAGAGAGAGAGAATAAATAAATATGAGCATAGGAAGAAGGTCTCTACCATGGGCATGATATTTCTTTGGAACTAGGAGAGAACAATGAGTAAAACCTCCTGTAAAACTCATAGATGTGAGTGAGTATTAATTAGACCATGACATGAATAGCCTTGGTTCCCACAGGATGAGCAAACTCCTGTACAGCTGAATGGCTGAGAAAGCAGCACAGTAATCTATCAGCCATCAGGCAAATTTTCTGTAGCCCTTTGAACCCAAGGGAAAATACTGCTTTCCAGATTGTGCTATAGTTGTGATTGACCTACTGTTGTTTTCACAGAGAAGAGTCCAAATGAAATATGTAATGGAGGGATTTCAAGAAGGGATAGTGATGATAGAGAGAAAGAGGGAATGGGATTGAGAGAGTGAAGAGATCATTCTTCTCTCTTCCTTCTGGTGGGAGATAAGTCAAATCCTGTCTCCTTGAAAGGGGAGTATGTCTCCCCAGAGAATGTTTTCTAGGATATGGAATACAGAAGACTAGAGAGGGAATGTCTCAGTGAGATGACAAAATGCCCCCCCTCAGAGGAGCCCAGGGCTCCTGAGGTCCAATCTATCCTTGAGAGGCAAGATGAAGGTTTGCATTCAACTCAGAAATTGTTTGCTTCACCATATAGCAGGAGGCAATGAAAGTGGGCTTCCACTCTGCAGAGTGAGGGAAATTAAGATGTTTGCAGTTTCTGAGCTACACATGTCTATTGCTTGTATTTTATTACACTTTTTATCTAATCTAATTAAACTATTATTAACCATGACTATGACCTTGAATTGAAATGACTGAAATGAGACTACCTTTCTTAGTAAGGCTAAGAGGATAGGGCAAAAGTCATTTAATTAAATGCATTCATTATATGCCTGGATATGAGGGAGGAGAGACTGGCACATTGGATTGGGTGTGTTGTTAAATTATTTGTAAGCGACCCCTATCCATGGTCCTGATTGCTCAGAGACACAGAGGCACTCTGCTACCAAACATACTAATTACGTTATTTCATTTGAACCTCGTGACCATACTTCAAGGCAAGTAGTGTAGAATTAGTATCTACACTTGACAGCTTGATATTGAGATCCAGAAAGATGACATGAAGTTAATAAACATTTAATTAATTACCCACCCTGTGTTTGATATTATTAGGCATCGCATATGTGTGAAGTTTAGATGAGGTACATTCCCTGCCCCTCACAGAAATTGTAGTCCATTATGGAGATAAAAAACAAATAGATATAGCTAAATATTTATCTAAATAAATATTAATACAATGGTTTCTAAGTTAATGTGAAGGATAAAGTGGCAAGTTAGAGTCAAGGGGTGAAGAAGGAATAAGAGAAATTTTCATATAAGATGATGACAATTGATTTGAGTTTTTAAAGATGGGTAAAAATTCAACTCTAAAAAGGAGGTGGGAAGAAATTCCAGGGATAAGTAATAGTATTAACCAAGGTCCCAAATAGGAAGAGAATAGTGAATATAGTGTGTATAGAGGAAAATTATATGATTACAACCTTAAAAGGTGTGTGGTTCCAAAAATGACTTGCCTAAGATCATATAGAAAATTAAGTGGAAGTAGTAAGCATAGAGCCTAGGTTTTGTGGCATGGGAGAAATTTTGCTATGAAGCCAAGTAATCTTGGCTCAAATTCTAACTCCACTGTAAGCCTCAATCTTTTCCTCTATAAAATTAAGAATTTGGATTAAATGCTCTTCAAGGGCCATTCAAGATTTAATATTCTATATTTCAAGGATCTTTCTAGCTCTAAATTCCATGAAATTCAGGGCCTATTCCATAATACCAAGCTTCCTTTCAATTTGAAAGAATTAGTTTGTTGTGTTTATGTTGAGTTTTATGGAGAGAGAATGTCTATTTGCATATATTGAGCTTCTCCAAATATTTCTATAAATGACTTCTTTGCTTTTGAAGCCTCCAGGTTCAAAAAGGAGTTAGTTCACTTTCTGCTCTTCATTCCTTCTAATATTTCATTTCTAATAAGTGGTCTCATTTTGCCTCTCTATCCCTGAAAGTCCAATGGGTAGGGAAAGCCAGTTGACCAGGGAATCAAAAAGTAGACAAATGGACCCATTTGCTCATCAAAAAGCTTCCCTAAGCATAATGTACTTAAACTCATTTTCCCCTACCTTTCCATTGCAGAATAGAAGGCTGATGGCTCAGGAGCCACCAGAGTGAGAAAGAGAGAGGAGGTATGATGGAGGGGTCTGAAAAAATACATTTGCAAAGATGATGCTCCTCTGCTTGTATTAATAATTATCCCCTTCTAATTGGGATGAGAACCACTTCTGGCTCCTTGCCAATCCATTTGCAATCATAAAAGGGAAATGTGTACTAATTTCACATGTTAGGCATGATGGGGAAATTTCCTTTTCTACCCATTTGCAGAACCACAGTAGTGGTCTGAGCAAGTTTCTCCAGACTGTGGTCCACAATCTGTGAGCTCATACTTGGAAATGAGACCATGAGCAAATCAAGGCTAAAAGCAACAAGGAGACCCACAGAGCCTCAGGGACCATTGATCAGGCCTATTGCATCATGGACAGGAACCATAAAACTGTCTTCCAACAGGAGACTGAGGGTAGAACTGGACCACAGGAGTCCCAGGGAAGCTGCCACCCTCATAAAAAAGGCCAGTGGAGGCAGTAATCACAAAGATGAAACAGGATTTGGCTATGAAAATATGTTTACAATAATGATAGCCCATTGATTTTGGCATTCAGGGCCTTTTAAAAGAAGGTACAGTAATGTCCCTAACACAATGGTCAAATATTTCTTTAGTGCCCACTTGTGTGGCTAAAGTGTGTAATAGATGAAAAGAGGAGCCTAGGCAGCACTATGGACAGAATGCTGGACATAGAGTCAGAAAGACCTGAGTTCAAATCTGATTTCAGATACTAACTAGTTATGTGATTCTGTGTAAGCCAGTTAACCTCTTTTTGTCTCAATTTCCTCATCTGTAAAATGAGATAATAATTAATCCATGTCTCTTAGGGTATTTGTGAGGATCAAATGGAATATTTTTGAAGTGCTTAGTATAGTGTCTGACACATAGAAATTGCCATATGAATATTACTTATTATGATTTTTATTATTGTTGGGGGAAAAAAACCCTAAATTTCAAATCAGAGAACCTTGATGTGAGTACCAGTATTAATATCTACTGGTATAACTTTGGGTAAGCTACTTAATTTCTCTGGGTCAATCTCTTCATCTAGAAAATGACATGATTGGACTAGGTGATTTCTGCTGTCCCTTCAAAATTCAAAACCCTATAATCCATTAGCATATGGACTTCAGAGCATCAACTGCCTTTGCTTGCGTGTGTGTGTGTGTGTGTGTGTGTGTGTGTGTGTTTTCTATCTCTAGCACTTAGCCTGCCATATGGTAAATTCTTAACAAATGCTTGATATAATAGTGTAGTGGATAGAGCTGGACTTGAAGATAAGGAGACCACAGTCCTAGTATCTCTTCTCACACACTATCTGACTGTGGGCAAGTCACCACCTCTAATAACTCTAACCACATAGGCCTATAAGTTGCAGAGAAGATTTCCTCAGATAGAAGTGAAATCAGAGTTCCAATCCCAACTCAGAATAAAAGTCTATGGCCTCATGATTGATCTCATAAAATAAATTATATGATCCATGAAATTAAATGTGAGTTTAAATGAAATTAAGCTACAGAAAAAATCTCCCACCCCTCAATTCTGTTCAACACTGAAATATAATGGCCCCTTTTATTCTCCTATTAGATCTCCCCTACCTTAAATTAGCATTGGTCTCTTCAGACTTTGATTTAAGAATGAAAAGTCCTCAAGAATATGGAATTTCAGGGTCTGTGATAGCCTGGTTGGGGAAATAGTCATAAAATGATATCCTGGTTGTTTAGAGCTAGAAATGGCTTTAATTCAGAGCAATGATTAGCAAATCAAGTCACCTGTGTCTAGTCTGGACCTATAAAGATGATATTAGAAATTAAATCTTGTTATATTAGTTTAGAGGTAAGAAGTAGAGAAGCTGGCTTGAGAAAGAATTGGAGTTTCAAACAGAGCTTAGACAGAGTGTCAGTTTCAAATCTAATGTTTTTTCTGTGGCAGTGGGTCTCTAGCAGTTGGCAGAGTTAGACACTCTCTGAGGAGGTAACATCTCTCTCTCTTCACTGTCTGAGGTAGAAGGAAAGGAGGGAAAGATCTGAGGGAGCTAAGTGCTTTCTTTTTCCAACTTGGGAAACACTATTAACTATCTATTGCTGTTTTAATATATTGTTTTAACTCCGAAAAGACAAAAGAAAACCCTGCTCTTTGGTTTGGACTCTGTATCAGCTAAGGCTCAGAGTCCTAACTTGGTTCTTGCTATGGTTCAACCAGCTAGTCCCCTGATGGCAAACCTATGACAGACATGGCATCCCTGACACATAGCCATTTACCAGGACATGCAGCCACATGTGGGCTTAGCACGCCTCAGGGCCTGGGAGCCACACACCCATAGCTGTGGCCATTGCCATGCCCTAGCCTAGCCTAAGGAGGGGGACTGCTCCATGTGCTGGCTGCAGGAGTGGGGAGGTGAGCAGCAGGCAGTATGCACCAGACAGCTGGGGTACGTGGGGCTCTCATGGGGGAGCAGGGAGGAGGAGCACATGTGTGGAAGAAGCACATGTGAGAGCAGAGGCTGCCCCACGGCCAGCCCACTGGAAAGAGGTGGAGTGAGGTGGGGTGGGGCAGGGCCCGGCCAGCTGAAGACTGGGTGGGGCACCAGCCCACTTGCAAGGGAGGAGTGCCTGGAATTGATTACCAGACACTCTTTAACACACTGAAAAATATAGCAATGGCTTTACTCACAATTTTTCCCTCTACATACTTTTGTGAGACTTTATTTTCAGCGTTAAATAATATAAAAACCAACAAAAGAAACAGATTGACAGATGAAGTTAGTAGCACTTGCTTGGGCTTGAGGTATACAAAATACCAACCTTCAATTTAAGATTTAGCCAATGAAATTCAGCAACAAAAGTGTCACTAATAATCAGGTTAGTTAAAGAATTCCCCCTCCCCCTCACTTATCTTAGTTCACAGCACCCCACACCCATTAAATAATCTCAAGACCAATAAAAGAAAACAACTGACAGATGAACAAATAAGTCATTAAGCAGGTAAGTTAAATAATTCGTTTTTGGTTTATTAAATACAGTTATATATTATGATTATACATTTTTGTTACTTAAACTATAAATATTGCAAAATAATGGATTTTTTTTTCTCAAAATGACACACCACCTGAGTCATGCTCAGTTTTTTGGTGAATTTTGACACACCAAGCTAAAAAGGCTGCCCATCACTGAGCTAGCCTCTGTTGTTTTTATAACTTGGAGATAAAGTTAAGAATTATAAGTATACTAGTGTTGGTTTATTTAGAATAGTAAAAATTTGGTTTAGTCAGATCAGGAAGGATCAGTGTAGCCTGTGGAAACAGGAGAAGCAGTTCCTTGAGGAACCAGGGAGTTTTATTTGGGTAGAGTTAGAATCCCTTAGAGTTAGAAATTCTTTTTTACCCTTATATATATTTCAATAAATATTTTAGTTTTTATAACAAGAGTTTCTTTAGTGTCCTTGCACCTGGCCCTGAAGAGAAGTTCACTTATGAGCTTCACTTCACTTATATAAACTGAAGATACTTTGTAAGCACAACAAGCAGAGTATCTCAATCAATTTATAATTAATAATCAATCCATTGCTTTATTAGTTTTATAGTTCACCTATTATTTTTACAGCTCCAGCCTACAAAGTCCACAATTAAGGAAGGATAATGTGAACCTCCAAGTCTGAGAGTTCAGAACCTGGGGAAAAAAAAAACAAACAAACACTGGAACAATACATAGTAGGCCTATAACTGTAGCCCAGAGTGGATGAAGTCACTTTGTTAAAGAGGAATATTGCCATTCCAATACAACAAATAGAAGCAGTCAGCTCAGTATTATATGTGTGTGTGTGTGTGTGTGTAGATTATATGTGTGTGTGTGTGTGTAGACATATATGAATATATCCAGGCATAAATGCATGTGTATTTGTGCTTAGGTTTATATTTATTCATTCTTCTGGTCTTATTTCTTGAATTGAGACTTGGCATCATAACCAGGCTCTACATACTTCTAAGCAAAATGTAGGGGTCTTGTATATTATCTTTTGTATATTATTGGGAGTCCTGATGCTGTATTCTCCAAGTATTGTATGTTATTTTCCAAGATCTCAGGAGCAATTTAAGTTGTGGTGCTGCAAAATTTCAGTGGACCTTAAATGATTTGATCTAAGATTTATCTAATGTTTGTCTCCTGGTATGAACATTGCAGGTTCTAGATCCAGTTTGGGTATGAACAATACAATTTCAGGGTTGTCCTCATTGGACCTCCAGTAGATAGTTACTGACCAGTCATAGACCCTATCAGCTAGCTTGACTGACCTCAGCTTTGGTCATTTTTCAATGACATGCATCCATGATCTTGCTCCAAGATCAAAGACAAAGTTCTGATCATGCTATGCAGCAGACTAAATACTTGGTTTCATTCTAGGACTTGGTGACTGTGCTAGAGGCCCACACCTAATCCATAGTCCCTATCTCCATCATTTGCCTATAAACTTATATTGGGTTAAAAAGATAACCAACTGTGGTTTATTTTTTGTATTTTCCAATCATTATTCAGGCTGGTGCTCTTCCTATATTTTCACTAGAGTCGTTATGGGTAAGAGCTAGAATATATTGCCATCTCCTCCTGTCATCTTTGCTATGCCTAGTATTATTTATCTGTCTTCTGTGTGTGAATCATGTCTCTACAGCCTGTCTGTGAGCTATCTGAGGGCAGAACCTAGATCAGCTTCTTTTATTTTGCACTTCTTTCCCCTCACCAACCAACTCAGATTATGAGCCCAAGAATCCTGTGTGTGGGAGGGAAGAAGGGAAGCAGCAAAGAAGGAAAGGAAAAAAGAAGGGAGGGATAGAAGAAAAAAAGGTATTACATATGTATGTCCTGGGAAATTGGTTAGAAAAATCAATTCCATTACCAAGTCACCACATAACATATAATTGACAACTGAAGGCAGATATAGAAGGAAATAAAACATTGTTCACCAAAAAGTTAATGCCCTCTGAGGCTGCATTAATAGAAGCTTGTTCTTCAGAATGAGAAAATGTTAGTCCACATTTGTTGTATTCAGGTCCTGAGCCACATTTTTAAGAAGGAAGATGGCAAACTAGACTTCAGAGGTGAGAATGGGAACTAATATGGGAAAGGATCTCAAAACCAGGGAGTCACATGGGAACAGTTTGAATTAATGAGGAATATCTGGCCTCAGAAATGAGAAGACTTGATTCAACATGGGGAATACATTACTTATTTAAGTCATTTAAATATAAATTTGAAACAATTAAAAATAAGAAATAATATATAACTGTCATTTTTAATCTCAGAAGCAGAAAAAAATCATGGAAGAGGTTGAGTCATGGACTTTTCATGGCAACACTGAACATGGTACCACTGAACATGGAAGCCAGTGGGAGAGTTGAATTTCATTTCCAGTTCTACCACAAACAACATATACACAGCCCCTTCTGCTTTCTTGGCCTTACCTTCAACATCAAAAAAATGATGACATATCACTAGCTGATCTCAACATCAGCTCTTCTTCTTGAAATGGACTCTATCATGCCCTTGGACAGGTATCTTCTTCCTGAGGTTCTTCTTCCCTCACTTATTAGCTTATTTTTGTGTATTGTCTTCCCCATTAGATAGTAAGCTGCTTGAGAGCAGGAACTTTCTTTTTCTTGATTGTATCCCCAGTGCTTGGCAAAGTGTCTGACACCTAGTAGGTGTTTAATAAATATTTATCACCTGACTGACTTACTAACTCTTCTATTTTTAAAACCCTGTTTTCTAAAGTCCATCTTCATATCAACATTCTCCAAGCTGGTGAATTTATAAATGTGTTTTTTAAAAAACCCAATACTGTCTGATAAGTTACTGAAAGAAAGAAAGTACAATTTGTAAATTTTGAACATTGGATACCTGACACTGATACTGTGTGGGCTTATAATAAACAAGAAAAAATGGAACTGAAGAAAAAGGAAATGAAGGAGAACAAAATGGTGGAAAACTTTCATCCAAATCTTGTTCTAGTGCCTTATCATGAGATGGGAGGCTAAGACTTCTCAGAGACAAGGACAAAGTCAGTGAAATTCAAACCATGGCAAGTCCTAACAAATTTGAAGGGTCTCAAGTATGAACTGGGTGGTAGATTGAATATCTGTTGTCTGAGAACCATTACATCTAAATTTGGGGAGTCTCATCATCAGAGAGCCTGCAGGGTGATGAATTTTGGGCCCACAACAACTCACAAAGATCAGCAACTAAGCAATAGCAGGGAGGGAGTAACTCCACAATGAAAACACAGATCGTTGAAGTATTAAGCCACAATTCTTTAGAAGTTGAAACTGATATCTGTTATTTCATCTTAAGTCTCACAATACTTCTGTGAGATAAGAAGGATAGAGACTGTTATTCCCACTTTACAAGTGAGGAAAAATGAGTCCCACAGAGGAAAGATGTCTTGCTCCAATGAATCAGTGGAAGAGGTGATTCACAGGCAAATGGACAGACTTTGTATTTATTTGATTAACTTAAGCTTGTTTGTTTGTTTGTTCCTCCAGGCTCCTTTAAGGAGCCTAATTTTTTTCCTACTTCTGATCCCCAGAGCAACATTTTAATTATTATTCTAGGCCTTTCCTTATTAATCACTGTGTACAGCAAGGCCAGAGCCCCTCAGAACTTAGAGGATCTTCATCACTGATGAAAATTAAATACAGGGCAAAGGAGATGAAACCATAACACCCACCAGAGATGGGTTTCAAGTTGACTGAGAAGAAGAGATGGTATGGCTATAATGTGAAGGACCAGTAGGAAACAAGGAAATAAGAAAATCCCATGGTCCTTTCTATCAATTGTAAATGTGCTATGGGTTTTTAATTGTCACATAAAAGGAATACAATAATAGATCATTGAAATACTTCTTTTATGTAGACCCTCCAGAATTCTTCCTTAAGAGGATTCATTTGCTTGATTGAGCTATGGATTATTCCACCTTAGTACTGAAAGGCCTAACTTCTAGGGATGACTCAACAATCCCTTGTCTTCCATGACAGGAGCACTGGAAGGGGAACACATCAAAAAAGATTGGTCACTGGAACAAGATTATCCTTCCCCTTTCCTGGCCCCCAGAAAACCTTAGAAAGAGTAATTCTGCTCTCTGGTCCTCTCTTTTTATTCTCTCTATGAAACATTTAGCATGGAAAAAAATTCTGAGACTTTCTCTGGTTATTATTGTTCCTTCACCTACATGTACTGCCAAGACAAACTTGAGCCCAGGCCTTAGGCCTATAAATTCCTTTTGAATTTTGTCTTTCTCTCCCTCAGTATGTTTTCTCGAACAACAATTCTAAGGGATAGACTTTTGGAGAATGGGTTCCTCAGTTGGTTCTGGTTGTAATATAGGATGCAGGAACCTTCAACAGAAACTGCAATGCTTCCTGAAGAACATCACCATTGAAAGGAAGAAAAAAAAACATTTCTTAACTGGGTTTCCCAGATGTGTTCCCTGAGGGAGCTATTCAGGAGGTAAAGATGAAATGCTAATTCAGTAGTTGTATAAAATAGCTCCTGTTTTGATGATCTAAGTATATCAATCTCCCAGGAGAATATGAAAGGAATAAAAAAATTACTACTTGATATTTATGTCTTTGTTAGTGTACATTTATGAGTCTTGAATGTTTTCATCACTTCTTTTCTTTTTTGAAACCATTTATTTTTATTTATATATGACATAATATGTTAAGTAATAATATAATCCATATGATTTGTTAAAAGCACATAATAAATTATAATATGCTTATCCAAGAAAAATAAATTCTCATATTAACTATATCCAAAAATCTGTCTCATTCCCTTTTTTCTTTTCTTTCCCATCCCTACCCCTTTCCCAAGAAGGCAGATAATATGATATCAGTTGTTATTATATTACCATATAATATATATTTCCCTATTCTTGCTGTGAAATGATGCAAATTGCTTACAATAGAAAAATCTATGGAGGAAATAACGTGAAGAATAGTATATTTTAATCTGCATTCAGACTCCACCTGTTCCTGCTATAGTGATGGATGTCCTTTTTCATCATGAATCCCCTGGAGTTGTCCTAGATCTGATAATAGTTAAGTCATTCACAGTTAATCATACAATATTGTTACTGCGTACAACATTCTCCTGGTCCTGCTCTCTTCAATTTGTATCACTTGCTAACACTTTGCTGTGGAAGAAATTAATAGCTATCTTATACCTGATTTAGGTATTAAGAGATTCTCCCCAATGCTGTGGGATGGGGATATAAAGAATCAGAAAGTTTGAGAAATTAATAATAGCAAATAGGTAACAGGGCTCTGTGCTAAGTGCTTTCTAATTATTTTTTCATTTATTTTTCACAGTAACCTCAGCACGTATGTGTTATTATTATCCCCATTTTATAAATGAGGAAACAAGCCAATTTAGGTGAAGTACCTTGCCCAGGGTCACAAAATTGGTAAGTATCTGAGGCCAGATTTGAACTCACATCTTCCTGACTCCAGGCCAGTGCTCTATCCACTGAGTAAGTTCTCTGTTTAGAAGAGAGGCTCCCCAAGATGCCCTTTAGAGGGAGAGGGTGAGCTCTCCAATCACCTCGGGCCCAGCATCAGTTCTATATTACTGTATATACATATTCATATACATGTAGCTGTACACCCATATGAGTATGGATATGTGAATATTGTACACATATATTACATATATAAAGGATAAATGAGGAATTGTAACAATTTGGCCTGCCTCTAAGTGCCTTTCTCTGATTGAGAAACTTCTCAAATTTAAGGGAAAATGCCAGCTGCCTTTTTAGCCCTTCCTACAAGAGGAATCATCAAGAAATTGCTTGAAGTCCAAGCTCTGATACCTACTCATTATATGACATTGGATGAGTGAATTTCCTCCTCTATGCCACATAATTCTTACATCATCTACCTCATAAGGTCATATAAGGAAAAAAATTATAAATTTAGAAAAACATGTCAGATTTGGAAAAGATTTGAGAGATTGCTTCATGAAACTATCCTCTCATTTTTGTATAGAGAAGGAAAATGAGGCCTAGAGAGAGATGGTAATTTGTGCAAGGACCCATAGCTAGTATTTATAAGAGAGGACACTAGAACTTAGACAGTCTGTCACCCATCTCAACACTTTCTCCAATGCAGAATGCTTGCTGCCCTATTGTTCCAAACATCCAATGACTCCCTACAAAATGACACATCCAATAGAACCTCTTGCCTGGCATTCAAGGTCATTAACATTTTTGCTTTACTCTCCTCATCAAATGTAACCATCAGTCCTCTACACACATCCTCTACTCTCTACTCCTTTACTGTCCTCAAACATCCTGTGATTTCCCCCATTTTTTAGTCCTTTAATGCTAGCGCCATCATTTGGTTCCTATTTTTTGTCTGCCACTCTTTCATTCAGGCCAGAAGTTCACAGGCTGCTCATTGACTGAATCCCACTACTGGTCAGCATGGAAGTTTAGATCTGTTCCATTTCTAACATGGGCCAATTCACCTCTACTTGATAGCCTGATGGCCCCTTCTTCTGCAACTGATGCCAGAATTAATGTGGTCATCAGACTGTCTTTAGCTCAAAAGCAGCTTGAAACTCCCAAACTCAAGCTATTCACTATCCTCTCTCTCCCTTAGAAGCAGAGATTTAGGCATGTGCCACAAAGTCCATTAATTTCTTAAATGAAAATAGTTCATGTTTTAAGAATGTTTTATAGTTTACAAAACACTTTCATCACAGCAACCCCAAGGTTGGCTAAAGAATGGCTAGAGAAAGTATTTTTATTTCATTTTACAGATGAGGAAACTGAGACTTAGAGAGATCCAATAAGTTTCCTGTGGCTGCTGAGCATTAGAGCTGGATCATGACCATAGCACCTAGCACTGTCTAGTACTATTTCTTCTGGGCCTGAATTCTCAAGGGCAACTTCAAGTCCTACTTGTTCCATGAAGTCTATGTCATTCATATCTTTTTTTCCTCTGGCATTTCATAGCATTTCTAGCCTGTAATAATACAATGATATCCTGCCTCCTTGAGTTCTCAAAGCATTTCATGAATATGAGTCTTTCACCTACAATTCTCTTCCATCCTCCTCCACTTCCATATACCTCAACTCAGAGTTCCTTCAAATAGGAATCAGGTTTTATTCTTCTCTTGTCTTCTTCAAGGAGAATTGAACACAAATGGGAACATATTGGCCCTCAGGACACACTGTTTAAAATATTGATTGTCTGTTGTCATTTCTAGAAGTTCATTTCTCACCCAAGCCTAGAAGAGTAATTATACTCTCTCCTCCGCTCCCCTTAAAAACTTAAACCTAAAGACAGCTGTCCACTCTAACCCCTTGGAAGCCCTTGTGACAGTAGGAAATTCAAGACTTCTTTCCCTGTGGCACGTTCCAGCCCTCAGAACACATTTAGGGACCATTCTGGGGTTTTAGAAGCCCACATCTCACACACACACATACCCCACTTCTGGCATCTCCAATTTCAGAAACAGCTGAAAATGTTTTGAGGAAGGCCATGGATAATCATGGAAGAAGGCATCAGGCCAACCAGCTGGCTAGTCTCATCACCATCCTGCTCAGAATATGGTCAGCACTATTTGGAGCTGACACATGGGCAAAAACCTGAAGCCTAGCTTTGTGTTTCTCCTAGGCATTCACAATGGGTAAATTTTCAGAGCTCCAATATAGATCAGCTTCCTCAGAATTCATGGAAGCAATGGGGTGAAAAAAGCATTAGACTAGCTAGAGTTTCTGGTTTCAAAAGGAATTCTAATACTATTTGTATGATATTGCATAAGGCATTAAATTGTTCTGGTTCTCAGACTCAGCCTGCAAAATAAGTTTGTATCAGAAAACTTCTAAGGGTCCTTCTAGACCTAGAACTGTCAGTCTATAACTGTCCTCCCCTGCCTCCTTTCTGTAGGTTATCCAAATCTCTTTCTCATATAATATCTAGTTGGACCTGAGGACTTTCTTTGTCCAGAGTAGTCAACAAGCTAGAACCCTTTGATGGAGTCTAGTTCTTTGCATATTTATTTTGGTAACTTTGTAAATTCCTTTCCCTCTCCAAGTCTCAGCCTCCCTCATGCCTAATGAAGGAGAGAAGTGGGATACATATCTTTAAGGTTCTTTCCAGCTCTGTTATTCCTTAAATCTATGGCTATTGAGGTAGAGCCAAGTTAGTGGAGTACAGGAAACAACCCAGTTGAACACTCCCAACATTCCCCTCTAAACAACTTTAAAAAATAACTCCTCAAATCAAATTCTCATGCAGCAGAGCCAACAAATTGTCAGAGTGATATTTCCCAATCTAAGACAATTTAAAAGGTTGTCAGGAGAGGTCTGTAACAGCAGGGTGGGCACCAGAACAGAGTACACATAGCAGCAACTCTAACAATGGGCCTTGGAGATGGTCAAGACAGTGATGGTGTGATGGTGGAGGCAACATTAGTAACTTTTGGAGCTCTCAGGCAAGACATGGTAAAGAGGTCAAAAAGAGATTTACATGGATCCTTTGTTGATAATGGTTCTACTGGTGCTAAGTAGCAATTCTATTTCCCATATGCATTATGGCTCACAGTTCCAAAGCACAGAGGAAGATTTGTGACCTGCCATAAAGGATCAGGGGCCTTGATCACATTTTTAAGGCCAAGAATAGCACTAGCACTTGTGGCTACAGGAGAGTAGGGGTCCTGGTAACAGTTTAAGAACCAAGAGAAACATTAGTGCTTGTGGCTCTAGGAGAGCAGGGGACCTTCATGAGTAAAGACAATAACACAGACCAGGAGAGCACTGACAACATCTCACTCCTAATCACAGCACCTTTGAAGGAATGAAAACTTGTATCCCACCAGAACTAGTTCAGAAAATAGCATCATGATGTATAATTGAAAATCTGTTATCCTAAAAAATGAACTACATTTCCCAGGAGTCTACTGACTTTCTATCATTATATGCTTCCTGTAGATAGGGGATATTAGATAGGGACATGGAAGGTCCCACTGCTTTACTTCCTGTCCCAAGCTTGGTGGTGTGTGATAATTAAAATGTTTTGGGAGCAAGGGAAATATATAACAATTATGACCACTGAAATATGTTTTCTACTGTGCCTTGGGTTTATATAAATATAAGATGGTCGCCAGGGAATATATTCCCAATTTATGAATATGCCCAAGCCAACTGGGTTTTATAGAGAAATTTAATTTATAATACACTGATTAATCAATAGAAAAAGAGAGAAAGTAAGAAAGGAATAAGAATGAATAAATCAGTCAGTTGGTTTTATCACTCACCCAAGATCTCTCTAGGTAAGGCTTCTCATGCCAACCTCAGGCTCCACCTTCAAGAGAGCCTTCTTTCAAGAAATGTTTCCAGAGCCTTCTCCTCCTGACTCCTCCTGAGTTCTCCTTCCACAGCCTCCTTCAAAACTTCTCCAGGAGCTCTCCCTCCAGGACCTCTCTCCTCTCAGACTCCTTCAGAGCAAAACCTCCTCCTCTCAGAGCAAAAAAAAACTCTCCCCCTCTGTCCTCAGACCCCGCTATCTTTAAGGAAACTATCTAAGTTCCCTCCCCTCAGTTCTCACATCTACCAATCACTGTCCATGTCTCCCCTGTGCCAATGGTGGCTCTAGTTTAACCCAGGACCTCCCAGAGGTCTGTGGCTTTGCACATGTCTGTTGAAGGTCATATTCTCAAATAATTAAATCTTGATCTTGCTGCAGTCCTTCCTAAATCCTGTTACTCTAAGTAGGGTGCAGATTGCATTTTCCAAGACCTGGTTCTGTCATTCCAAGTGTCTCTATTGTATCAATTCTAAAATCAATCATGACTCAAAGAACTTCCTGTTCTATGCTTAAGCATAGGTCAAAGCCCTTTCCATTGTTTAGCAAAAGGTTTCTGTCCTAAAGTAGTCTTAAGTAGGGAGGAGAAGGACCCTCCCATGCCAAGGGTTTTCACATTCCAATAGAGTTCTTACTATCAGTAGGAAATTTTTTCCAAGTATGAAATTTTCCAATGGTGAAATTTCCAACATTCATAAGTCTAAGAAATTTTAAGGTTTACAGGTGGTAAGATCGGTGTTTGAACCGGCTGATCAGCCATGAGCACAGGGTCTTTATTTTGTATCCTCTTTATTCCTTCATTTCTAATGATCATTTAATAAATCCCTTAAAATATATTTTTTAGTATTGTGATTTTAATTTTTTTTTCAGTTGGCAACCAAAAGGGATGAGAAATTCTCTCAACTTTTTTAAGATAGCATACATAATTTTTTTAAACCATGTTTCTCCTGCCAAGGCTTTTTGCCCACCCCACCACCCTCACAAACTCCAACTCTCTTTGGAGCTGCTGTGTTTTTCTTTTCCTACTTTTTGCCCGGTTGCTTGCTCTCCCTGGCTATTTCTAGCCAGGGGACTCTTGCCGAAGAAGAGATAAACTGCTTCTCTTGCCCAGCTGCTTGAGTCCTTTGTTCCTTATTCTTCCTTTGTTCTTTATTCCTCGCTGCTGACTATGGTGTTGCTGTTACTGCTTCCTCCTGACCTTTGTAAAAATGGAGATTTGAACCCTGGACTTCAATCCCCAGAAGTCCTTGCTCTATTTCCCAGGATGCCCTCTAATCTCACTGAGATCTTCACCTGGGCGAGATCAAAGTTTCTATTTAAACTGGCTGTAAAGCCTACTCTCTCTCTTCTTCCTACTTCCTACTTCCACTTCAGAGCACACGTGGCTCTCTACCTAGCAGGCAAGATGTGAGTAAATGGCTCTCTGGGCCTAGACACATGCTTTCTTATTTTGTAATTTCTTCATTTCTTAATCTTAAATAAACCTCTAAAAATATAATACTTTTAGCAGAGAAAATAATTTTTAACTGTGACAGTTTTGGCAACCACTAGATTGGATGAGAACTTCTCAAATTTTTTAGCCTAGATAATAATTTCTAAGCCACATTTTTCCAAGATGCTTTTTTAGAAAACCATCTTGATCAGCTCTGGCCTACAGCCATCTGCTTTGGACTTTCTTGAGCCTTTCCTTCCGGCCCGACTGGCTCAGCTCCTGTTCCCAGTGTCCGGACCTGTTTGACCCAGATCTAACTCACCTGGTGACCCGCTTGCCTGCCCCAGAAAATTCTAGCCTCAGAGCAGACCTCTTCTGTGCCCCAGCAATCTACCAGCCCTGGCCCACCTGCCTGCTGCCTGCAATACCAACCCAGATGAACCACTCGGCCCACCAATTCTGACTCATTACCCTAGGCCCAGGACTCATTTCTATCAGCTGGTAAAAAATGGGGGTAATTTTCCCTTAGGCTATGATTAGCCTCCACTTGGACTGGGGGTAGGGGATCACAGTGGGGGGAGAAAGAAAGGGAAAGAAGAAAGAGACTTTTCCAAACAGTAACTTACAAGCATGGGGTATTTAAAATGATATCTTTTGACTTCTGGTAATTTCATTTATTTCACCTGCGTGCCAGGTGAAAACTTCAGCTTCCTGCAACTCTTTAGCCGACTTTGAAATTCCTAAAATCCACTCTTACTATGGGGAAGAAACTCAGCAGCTCAATGAATTGATAGGCAGGCCTAGAGATGGGAGGTCATGGGTTGGAATCTGGCCTCAGACACTTGCTGGCAGTGTGGCCCTGAGTGGGTCGCTTAAACCCCATTGCCTAGCCCATACCAATCTTCTGCCTTCTGACAATAGGCATCTAAATGGATAAAAATCCAAGCAACTTTAAAGAGATGGAGGTTATATTTTAAAGCATTTCAGACTCCAATGTTTTATAAAATTCTCTGTATTCTATTGCATTTTACTGATTGTTTTTTTTAAGATTTAACTTTGTGATTTTAAGTTCATATATTACTGCATTCCATAATATTCTGTTACACTAAATCATTTTAATGTACTGAGTTTTAACTACTGTTAAATTCTGTTGCTTTTCCCCTATGACCATACTGAATGAACAAACATTGACTAAACCCATATAAAAAATAGCTTTTCTATTTTTGATTTTGTAAATTGTCACATAGAGGATAAATGGACTCCATCAAAAAATTGTTACAATTGTATAACAACCTTTGGAAAAATTAATGTGCCAAATATCTCAATTGATTTTAAGGGTTCTTTAGACATGATTTTTAGAATTTTTTTTAACAATCTCTGGTCATTTTTGCCTGCCCCTACCATCATGTAAGGCCCATTTTAATAGCTGAAGTGAAATACATTTTATAACCCCCACCTCCCACATTAAAAAAAATGTGAATGAAAACTGGGCAGTTAATCACAGGGCATGTACCCCTAGAAGCCTCCCAAAGAAAAAAATAAAAGGGAGCATTTCTCATATAACTTTTCAGCTCAGTACTTTACTTCCACCATAATAATATCTAGATTTCTTGATGATGTTCAAAACCCAAAATAAGTTTTACTTTCTTTTAAAAATATTTTTACCAAGATTGAAAGATTTGCTACTTTTGTAAAAATTGTGACAAATATCCATCAGTTCATAGGTTTTAAAAAATGCCATACAGAAACTTATGTGAAATATGATATTGTGTTTGTTTGCTATTGTAATTAATTGGGCTATTGAGAATTTGGGGGATACTGATTCCTACATATTTGTACTATTGTTCTTTAAAAATGAAAAAATGTTACCTTGTTCAATTCATTTGCTTTCACTCACAGTGGATCATTGCCAGGTATGAAGAGGAAATGGATCTCATTTTTGGTGAGAAAGCCTTGCATTCCATATTTTCTTAGCTGACACAAGTGTGTCAATGATTATAAGCTACATTTTTGAATTTTTTAAAATCTTTTTTATATCTTTCTTGCATGTGCAATATACTATTTCAATTTTTTTATTTTTCTCTCCTTTTTTTATATTTGAAGCACATGTCACCAGTATTGAGATTTTCTTTAACTTTTTTGATTTTTCAGTAATATTAGTTTAAAATACATTTGCTATAATGTCAATGCATGCCTTAAAAGCTTGAGACTAGAAAAATGATGCCACTAATTGTTTTAAAAAATTATGGGACTCTGCTTAATGATTCTGTCTGATTTCAGGACAAGATATACACAAAAGAGCCATTGCACATGGCCAAAGATAAACCAATCCAGGAAGGATTGATGCACTTCCAAGCCAATACAAAGGACGAACCTAGTGTGAAGACTCGAGGTTGCTATGTTTAACGTTTGTTATGACATAGGCCTTCCTTGTGTCCACACTCACTTTGAAAATACTTACATAAGAGTATCCCCAAACTTGGCTCTTACTTGGCTCCTATAATCTGGTCCCTTTTCTGTCTTAAATAGTGTGGTAACTTTCTGTAGTCCTGGCTACTGACTGGGTAAATGCATCATTGCTTAGATCATTTTAATTGGGTCCTGATTCAAGGACCTGTTATAGATTTACTTTTCCTTTACTTAGAATTTTTACACATAAGACTTTGATAGTCTATATTTTCATCCAGTAATTATTTTTTAATTGGATTTTTCTGATGCCTTTTTAATTTCTCTTGCCAATTGATTCCTATACCTCATAATTCAGAGATGCATCCTTAAGTGATCCTGTGTTTTTCAATCACCCTTTTAACAGGGAAATGTAAAAAAAAAATATTAATTTTAAATTGCAAAGTTTAAATTCCTTTAAATAAGAATTTTAGGTAAAGAAAGATGATACCTCTATGAATTCAGAAAATTAAATGCTTGGAGAAGACACCACGAAGATGCCTCCAGACACAAGTTGCACAAGAAGATCAAGAATGAACTTTGGGTGTGGTTTATTGAACATTTATTTGTATCGATACTTTCATGCCAAAGGGGACTTCCCCCTAACTGGCTTTTTGTCAATGTGTCTGGCAATTATTGGTTTTCTCTTTTTTTTCCTCTTATCCTCAAATTGTTGTAATGTTTAAGTTGATTATATTTTCATGATCCTTTTTGGGGAACTTCTTTCCCCAATAATGATCAAATGGGAGTATGTAAGAATGGAGATTTGAACCCTGGACTTAAATCCCCAGAAATCCTTGCTCTAGTTCCCAGGATGCCCTCTAATCTCTATGAGATCCTCATCTGGGCAAGATCAAAATTTCTATTTAAACTGGCTACTCTCTCTCTTCTTCCTACTTCCACTTTGGAGCACATGCAGCTCTCTACCTAGCAGGCAAGATGTGAGTGGTTGTGAATGGGCTCTCTGGGCCTAGACACACTGCTTTCTTATTTTGTAATATTTTTCATTTCTTAATCTTAAATAAACCTCTAAAATATAATACTTTTAGCTGAGAAAGTAATTTTTAACTGTGACACCTTCCCAACCCAGATCACTTATCTGGCCCCAGCCCCCAGCCCCATCAACTCTGCTCCTAAAATCAGCCTTTGACCAGGCCCTGACCCCTACTTCTGTTGCTGATTGCTGCCAACAAGAAGCTAGGAGTCAGGGCAAATGGTAAAAAAACTGGGGTGTTCTTTCCTTAGGCAACAATTAGCCTCCACGTGGCAGGGTACCTGGGGGGAAGGGGAGACAAGGAGAAGGAAGAGACTCTTCCAAACAGGAAGCTGATTAAAAGCATAGTGTATTCTATGAAAGAGAAGTGCATTGCCTATTTCAAACAGCTTCTACCATTCATGAGTGCACTGATCCTTTTACTTATCTTACCTGAGATTCAGGGGAGAATTCATCTCCCTGCAACTCTTTGCCATTTGGGCCTGCCCAGTTTGAGATTTCTAAAACCTATGTTCTCCCTCAATATGGGAGATACCACAGTACTGACAAAAGGAATCTCAACAGATTAAAAAAAAAGGAACTTTAAAGAGACTGGAAGTGAAAAAATTTTGAGCCTTTTCAGATTCCAAAGTTTTATAAAAGTCTTTGTATTTTATTGTATTTTGCTGACTGTTTTGTTTAAGATTAAATTTTGTTGTTTTAAGTTCATATATATTAATGTATTCAATACTGTTCTGTTATACTGAATCATTTTAATCCACTGTGTTTAGTTAATATCTAAACTATTAGATATATTCTGTTACCTTTCCCATATAACTTCTGAAAAAAAATGTTGTAAAATATTGTAAAGCCCATTAACAGTTTTTTTCTTCCATTTTTCATATGTTAATTGTAACATAGATGATGGATGGACTCAATCTGGCTAAAAACTTTTAGAGAATTTAATAAACTAAGAATTTAATGATGATTCTAAGGGGTCTTTAGAAATAATTTTAATTAACTAGTGGTTTCTGAATGGATCATTTTTTAATATTTATAGTATAAAGAACATTGAATTAAAGGTAGAGAAACAAAGAAATGTTCCTACTGAGGTGTTTCTATGAAGCAGGAAGCCAAAAAGAGCTCCTGCAAAATTCTTCAGTTTAATTTACTTCCACCAGGTAATGTTCTAGATCCAAATAAGTTTTACTTTGTTTAAAAATATATTTGCCAAGCTTGAAAGATTTGCTATGTCTGTAAAAATTATGACAAATATCCATCAGTTTATAGGGTTTTTTTTTGTCATACAGCAACTTATATGAAATATGATAGTGGATTTGTTTGCTATTGTAATTAACTAGGCTATTGTGCATTATCTACTCTATTACTATCTTATTCTGAAAATCATTTGTACTCACAAATTGGTTAAGTTATAAAGGATATGGATCTCATTTTTTTTTGGTGGGAAACGTTTGTATTCTACCTCTCCTTCCCTGACACAATCTGATTGTAAGCTATATATTTTTTATTTTTAAAACTTTTTATTATTGTTTTTCTTTGCATGTATAATATAGTATCTGAGATTTATTTTTTCTTTCCTTTTTGTATTTGAAGCAGATGTCAACAGTATTGAGAAGACTTTTCTTTATTGTTTTTATTTTGCAGTAATATACGTTTAAAATACATTTGTTCTAATATTAATGCACACCCAAAAGGCTTTAGAATATAAAAATTATGCTATTGGTTGTTTAAAAAATTATGAGACTTTGCTTAATGATTTTGACTGATTCCAAGAGAAGGGAATAAAAAAGAGCTACTGCATAGTACCAAAGAAGCACAAAGCTAAACTGCATAGTGCCAATCAAGCACAAGGTCAAAGAGACCAAATAATCCCAAAGGGATTGATGAAATTTTGAGCCAAGACAAGAGGACTTGAACTTGTTTGGGGTTCGAGGTTACAGCTGTTTTGACATATGTCAAAGGCAGGTCTTCCTTGTCCCACATTTTACCAGGTATCTCAAATTTGGCTCCTACCTGCCTCCTATAATATAGTCCCTATTCTGTCTTTCACTGTGTGGAAAAATCTTTCTGTAGTCCTGGCTGCTGATTGGGTAAATGCATATTTGCTTAAATCACTTTAATTGGGCCCTGATTCAAGGACCTGTTATAGATGTATTTCCCTTTATTTAGAATTTTTACACATAAGACTTTGATAGTCTATATTTCATCCAGAAATTATCTTTTTTTATTTGGATTTTTTGATGTTTTTTATTTCTCTTGCCAATTGATTCATACATCTCATAACTCGACTATAAAAGGTAAATTTTGGGTTGAGACTGAATATAATTTTGACTGGTCACCAGGGATTTAATTTCTTAAATCCAAATGAAGCACTTAAAACAGAATGGAATTTTATAGTGATTTATTTATAATATGAGGAAGAAATTAAGAAAGAGAGAGAGAGAGAAACAAGTTAATTTAAACTGCTCCAGCTCAGGCTGAGCCAGGCAGGAGTTCAAGGCCTTGGCCAAGGAGGCCTCCCCAGAAGGCCAAGAGAAAGGGGAGTCAATCTTATCACTCACCATCTGAGGGATCTCCTCCAGGCTTGAGTACCAGGGTCAACTTGTGCCCAGGCCTCCTCACAGGAAGTGATGAGAACTCCAAAGGTAGTTCTCTACATTACTTCCTGCATCTAACATGTACCAATCGTGACTCAAGCTTGGCTTAGGACAGCCCAGAGGACAGTCAGTTGTTTCTGATTTTTCACTTGCTAGGACATGCCAATGTAGTGTGGGTGTATACATTCCTGGGGGCTAGACTAAGCAAAATGGAGAAAATCTAAAAATCACAATACCCCCTGATGATGACTGGGGGACTAGTCTCCCCAACTGATCACTAAACATAAGCATCCTGCACCCCAAAATTTTCTAACTGCAGGTGCATACAAAATTTTACCTTCTAAGAGGAAAATTACAATAGTTAGAGATAAGAGGGAAATAGAAGAGAGAGAGAGACAACAAAACCAATATTTTGCTTGATGCATTGACAAAACCCAATTAGGGAGCAGTCCCCTTTTGGCATAAGAGTGTATATTCAAAATAAATGTTCAATCAACCTTCAGTTCAATCAACTGCACCCCAAGGTTTCTTTTGGATCTTCTTGATGTAGTCAAAGGATTTAGGTATCTTTTTGCAAACAGTTCATTCTCTGGATTTTAAGAGTTAGCAAACTTCTTCCCTGAAGAACTTTCTTGACCAAAAAGTTTAAATCTTGGATTTTATGAAAATACAATCCCCCCTGAAGAGGGTATTGAGAAACACTAAATTCAGCTCAGGATGCAAGATTGAGTTATGGGGTGTGTGAGTCAATTATCAAAAGAATAAATAAAAAACAAAAACAAACAAAAAAAAGAAAAAAAGAATGTAAGAAAAATTAAACTTTTTTTTAAAAGGAAGAATTCAAAATCAGTATCAAAATATCAAAAATCTATGTATACAAAATTTTGAGTAAGCAAGAATAAATTTCTAACAGGCCCTTGTATTAGGGTCCAATTAAAGTACTATCTAGTGCCAATGGTGGCTCAAGCTTGGCTTAGACTAAGCAAAATGGAGAAAAATCTAAAAATTACACAATCATGCATTCCTAAGTGATCCCTGAGTTTTTCAACACCTTCTTCAGGAGGGAATATATAATTATTTTAAAATTTGAAAAGCTTAAATTCTTTTTGAAAGTAATTTTAGGTTAAGAAACTTGCTACCTCTCCAAATCCAGAAAGTAAACTGTTTGGAGAAGGCACCTTGAAGATTCCTCCACAGACCATACACTGCTCCCAGAAGATCCAGAGTGAAATTTGGGATGTGATGATTTGAACTGTGTGGGGTTTAATGCATTTGTTTTGTATATATACTCTTATGCCGAAGGGGACTTCCCCCTAACTGGCTTTTTGTCAATGAGCCTAGCAATCATTGGTTTTGTTCTCTTTTCCTTTTATCCTCAAATTATTGTAATTTCAAAGTTGGTTATGTTTACAAGATCCATTGGAGAGACCAGTCTTCCCTGGATCCAGGGGTGAAAGTATAATTGAAAATCTGTTACCCTAAAAAAGAACTACATTTCCCAGGAGTTCACTGACTTCCTATCATTATGTACTTCCTGTATATAGGGGATATTATATGGGGACATGGAAGGTCCCACTGCTCTACTTCCTGTCCTGAACTTGGTGGTGGTAGGGCAGGTGTTTGAACTGGCTGATCAGCCATGGGCACATGGTTTTTATTTTGTATCCTCTTTATTCCTTGATTTCTAATGATCATTTAATAAATCCCTTAAAATGTATTTTTATTATTGAGATTTTGATTTTTTCAATGAAAAAGTATAAAGCTTGACAGAGTGTCATCTCACTCCTAGCTGAGCATATCCTAACCTTAACATAAAATTAAAAATAAAGAAATAGGCTGGGAAAAATCCCCAGCAACAATTAAAAAAGAAAAGAACTTAACTAAAAAGGTACTATAATGTCAGGAGAGACCAAGATAAAAGCTCAGAAGAAAACAATGTAAAATTGGCTACAAACAAAGCCCCAAAGGAAAATGCTAACTGGACTCAATTCAAACAAGAATTCCTGGTAGAGTTAAGAAAAGAGATGAGTAGTAACAGCTTGTTAAAAGAGACAAAAAAAATTAAAGAAAAAAAATCTTAAAAAACAATTGGCTTAATGCTAAAAAGTGGTACAAAAATTCACTGAAGCAAAGAGCGTCTTTAAAGGCAGACTTGACCAAATAGAAAAAGAGGTACAAAATCTCACTGAAGAAAATAATTCAATGAATATTAGTATTGGGCAAGTGGAAGCTAATGACTACATGAACCATGGAGAAAAAAAAAAGAATGGAAAAATAGAAGAAAATATGCAATGTCTCATCAGAAAAGCAACTTCCCTGAAGAATAGATTGAAGAGAAATTCATGATTTAAAAAAACATCTTAACATCATATTTCAAGAAATTATAAATCAAAACTGCCTCAGTATCTTAAATCCAGAGGGTAGCATAGAATTTAAAACAATTCACCAATTTCCTCCTGAAGAAAATCTTAAAGAGAAAACTCCCAGAAATATTATAGTCAAATTCCAGAGCATTCAGGTCAAGGAAAATATATTCAAGTAGCTGGAAAGAAGCCATTACAAAATCATGGTACTACCATCAGTATAATACAAGATTTAACATCTTACATGTTCAAGGAATAAAGTGCTTTTGTAATATGATAGTCCAGAAGGCAAAGCAGCTAGAATTACAACAACAAAAATAACCTACCCAGTAAAACTGACTATAATTCTTCAGGGGGAAAAATAGATATTTCATGAAATAGAGTACTTTCAAGCATTTCTGATGAAAAGGCCAGAGCTGAATAGAAAATTTAACTCTCAAATACAAGACTTAAGATAAGCATAAAAAATTAAACATGAAAAAGTAGTTATGAGAGACTCAATAAAGTTAAACAATTTACATTCCTGCATGGGAAGATAATACATGTAACTTCTAAGAACTTAATCATTATTGGGGCAGTTAGAAGGAGTCTACACAGACAAAGGCCATGAGTGTGAGTCAACATGTTGGGATGATTGCTAAAAATAAGTGGGGTGAAAAAAAGGAAGGGAGAGGTCAAATGGGTAAAATTTTCTTACATAAAATAGACATGCAAGAAAGAACTTTTATAATAGAGGGTAAAATGGGGTAGCAGCAATCAGTGCTTAAACTTTGATATCAGTTGAATTGATTTATAGAGGTATGAATATACATATGTGCTTAAAATATGTAAGGATATGTGCATGCATGTGTGTGTGTATGTATATATACTCAGTTAAGAATAGAAATATATTTTACCCAATAGGGAAATAAGAGGGGAAGGGGAAAAGAAAAGGAGAGGAATGATAAAAATGAGGAAAGATTAAGGGACATAATAATCAAAACAAAACAGAATTTTGAGGAAGAACAGAATAAAAAGAGAGGAAGATAAACGCAAGAAAATAGCAGAGAAATACGCATTAATCATAGATGCTAATGGAAGGATATGAATTCACCCATAAAATGAAATTAGATAGCAGGATGTATTAGAAACACCAAATCCAACAATATTTTGTTTATGAGACACACTTGAAATAGAAAGATACACACAGTATATGAAGTGGTGGAGCAGAATTTATTATGCTTCAGCTGAAATTTAAAAAGGCAAGGGGAACAATTCTAATCTCAGACAAAGCAAAAGCAAAAATAGATCTAATTAAAAGAGATAATCAGTGAAACTTTGCTATTTAGTCATTTTCAGTCA
Organism: Monodelphis domestica; assembly: GCF_027887165.1. NCBI lineage: Eukaryota > Metazoa > Chordata > Mammalia > Didelphimorphia > Didelphidae > Monodelphis > Monodelphis domestica. Next base: position 140,754,628 of record NC_077233.1, on the reverse strand, counting down.
TGCCCAACTCTTTGTGATCCCTTTGAGGTTTTCTTGGCAAAGATATTAGTGTAGTTTGCCATTTCCTTCTCCAGCTCATTTTACAGAAGAAGAAAATGTGGCAGACCGGATAAAGTGACTTGCTCAAGGTCACATAAATAGTAAGTGTCTGAATCTGGACTTGCACTCTTGTCCTCCTGATTCCAAAATGTTAAATTTAAATTAATGTCCAATAACTCCAAGTATTATATTTTATAAGATTTATTAGTAATCACTTGAAGTAGAAGAAATAAAAAATAGAAGCACAAAGCTTATGTATGATTACATGAGTAAACTTTCCTGCCAAGCTTTCTCCCGAGTCTCCACTGTCATGTCCAGGGAAGAATAAAGAGAGGGAAGAGCTACACCCACACTTTTATCTTGAAATTGTAAGCACATAACATGAAAATGAAAATGGGAAGCTGGGAAAGAGAGTTCTGGGTAGACAATTCTAATTACTTAATATCCCCTGTGAATCCATTGGGAAACAAGCATGTAGAAATCTCCCAGGTTTACATGCCTAGTTTCCCCAATGAATCATTACACACAACCAATTTATATCTCTAAAGATCTTTAACTAGAGGTGCATATAATATTGCACTTTCTAAGGCAGTGATAGGCAAGCTTTTGAGCTTGGCATGTCAAAATTCTCCAAAAAAACAAGCATAACTCGGGCAGTCACTTCAAGAAAAAACATCCTTCTTGGCATGTGACCCTATACTTCTATGTATGAGGCCACTTGTCATCAAAATGGTTATGTGTGTTAGTGCTGACACGTATCATATGTTCGCCATCACAGTTCTAAGGGGAAATGATAATAATTTGGGGATAAAAGGAAATAAAAGAGAAAGAGAACAAAACTAGTGTTAGGTGAGCCCATTGACAAAAAGGCAATTAGGGGGAAATTCCCTTTGGCATAAGAGTGTACATTCAAAATAAATGTGTTCAACCCCACACAGTTCAATTCACTACATCTCAAAGTTCATTCTGGATCTTTTGATGCAGTATGTGGTTTCTGCAGGCATCTTCATAGTGCCTTCTCCAAAGAGTTCACTTTCTAAATTCAGGGACTTAGCGAGTTTCTTAACCTAAAATTATTCTCAAACAAGAAAATTTTTATAAATCTAGAATTTTATGATGATAATACAGTCCCCCCTGAAGAGAGTATTGACCAACACATGGATCACCCCAGGATACATAGCTGAGTTATGAGATATGAATCAATTGTCAAAAGAAAATAAAAAACATGAAAAAATCCAAATAAAAGAGAAAAAAGTAACTTCTGGATGAAACATAAAATATCAAAATCTCATGTGCAAAAATTCTAAGTAAGGAAGAACAAGCCCATAACAGATCATTTAATCAGGGCCTGATTAAAGTGATTTATGTCCCACAGGCCTGTAATATCAATATTAACAAGGTAACACTTACCCACTGGCAGCCAGGACTACAGACAATTGCCATACTATGAAAGAGAGAGCAAAAAGACTAGATTTTGAAGCAGAAGGGAAAGATCATTCCCTGATCTGATTTTACCTTTGCTCTCTGGGATAGGGGAGCCAAAATGGCAGCAAAACTGAGGTACTTGGTATAAGTCTGGATCTGGCAGGAGGGAATCCTGCCTCTGAGTCAATCTGAATCAAAGATCTACTTCCTCAAACCCCAAAATAAGTTCAAGTCCCCTGTTTTGTCACAGAATCTCATCAATCCCACTGGTATTGACTGGGCTCCTTGACCTTGTGCTCCTAGGCACTGTGCAGATTAACTTTGTGCTGCTTGGCACTGTGCAGTGGCTCTTTTGTGATCCCTTCTCCTGGAATCAGATACAATCATTAATCACAGTCTCATAATATTTAATAATCAATGGCAGGTTTCAGTAGTCTAAAGCTTTCAGATATGCATTGACATTAGGATTAATGGACATTTTAAACTTATCCCAGTGCAAAATAAAAAAAAATAAACATTAATACTGGTAACATATGTTTCAATTACAAAAAATAAGAGAGGAAAGAAAAGTCAAATACCCTATTGCACATACAAGGAAAAACAGTATTAATTTTTTAAAAATCAAAAATATATAGTTCAGGGGGCAGCTGGGTAGCTCCGTGGATTGAAAACAAGGTCTAGAGATGGGAGATCCTAGGTTCAAATCTGACCTCAGACACTTCCCAGCTGTGTGACCCTGGGCAAGTCACTTAACCCCCATTGCCTAGCCTAACCACTCTTCTGCCTTGGAACCAATACACAGTATTGATTCAATTCCAAGATGGAAGGTAAGGGTTTAAAAAAAATATATATATATATATTATATATATATAATATATATATATGTGTATGTATGTATAGTTCACATTCCATGAAAAGGTGTCAGCCAAGTAGAGGCACAATACAAAGGTTTACCACCAAAAAATGAGATCCATTTCCTTTTTAACCTGGCCATGATCCACAGTATGAGTGCACATGATTTTCATGAAGTAACAGTTTTTTTAAACAGTAGTATGGCAGCTAATGCACATTCAAAGGAATACCAAAATCCCTTAAATCATAAGAGCCCATTTGATGATATTTGCAAATGAACCTGCTATCATTAGGATTCACATGAGTCTCTACAGCCACTTGCTTTGTGACATTTTAAAAACCTATGAAGCTCATGGATACTTGTCACAAGTTTTCCAGATCTAGCCAATCTGTTAACTTTAGCTGAGATATTTCTAACAAAGTCTATTACTGCCATCATTCCAAAAATTGCCAGGAGAGCCCAGGAGGGAAAAACAAAACAAAACCAACTCTGTATTGCTGATGAAAACCTTTTGGGTCTAAAATGTCACCAAGAAATCTAGATCATTCTGGTGGAAGGGTAGAATAAGCTGAATAACAAATATAAAACCCATCTAGGAGCCATAGGCTCCATGGGAAAATTCTCCCTCCAGGAGCCATCCAGGGGTTACCAAGCCCCCAGGGAAATCCTTCCCATCTCCCTGATGAGATTACAATCCACCACAGGGTAGCCAAGCCCTTTGGGAAACCTCCTTCCTCTGGTATGAGACTGTAACAGCCATAAAAAGGCTTGTCTTTATATGTCCCATCCATTACAATGTGGAGGCAAGGAATACAATACAATAGTGAAAATCACTTCTGATGTCTCAGCCATTACATTTTTATAAATGCAGAGGTGGGGAATACAATAGTGCTATTGTACTTCACTTCAACTACTAAATGGACCCTTACCTCTTCTTACAAACAACTCAAAGGTAGGCAAATGATTAGTCAGAGGTAATGTTGCTACTAGATTTCTGAAAACCAATTCTGAAGACCCATTAAAATCTATTGAAATATTTAGCTCATTAAATTCCAAAAGTTGTATACAGGTTGTAACCAGTTTGATGGAGTCCATTCATCATCATCTATGTGACAATTAACAAAGGCAAAAAGGAACAAAAAGTGATTAAGGCAACATGTGACCTCAATGGATCTGGTGACAAACCCACCATCAATAAGGACTTGTTGTGTTGTCATGGAAAAAGGTTTGTCCAAGTTATTTATGGAGTTTTATAATGGTATTTTTGTCAGGCTAGTCCTAGGGCAATACAAATAAAGATAGTAGGATAGTACAAATGAAAACAGTGTAACAGAAACAAAATTGAATTTTTAAAGCAAAAAATCATCAAATACAATAAGCATGACAGTATACAAGCACTCAGTGTTAATAGAAGGTTTTAGAAGTGAGCAATCAATTTAAGAGTATTTTTTTCCAATTCCGATAGCTATGTTAACATCAATGAGGCAATGGAGTCTGAATAGGCTTAAAATTCACCCCCAGACTCATTGAGGTTCCTTCTCCTCCCAATTATCAACATCGATCTAAATTCCTTTGATCATGCCTCTGGAGTCCCTCATATTGAGGGGGATTTCTGCACGAAGCATAGAGTGGACGAATCTCATACTGGATGTGTTGTAGAGTCTGGGCATGCTTAGATAGTAAGGGGGATGAATCTCTTTTCTGAATCTTGAGATTACTCAAACTAATAGCAAGGACAAATAAATCCAGGCATGGTATTAAGAAAAGACATTCTAAAACTTTGGTAATGCATTGCTCTTTCATAGAGTGGATCAGGCTTTTAAATCAAATCATTAAATCAGTAGGAATTCTATTTCCTGTTCAGAGGTGGCACTACCCTAGTATGTACTGGCTAGAAGTGAAAACCTCACAATATTAGTAGATGGAGACATGCCCCAATCAGCCTTTGAATAGATGGCAGGTGAAAAGCCTTAGCCAAAGACTAAATTTAGGAGGGTCAACAAGAAAAAGCAAGAGTTTTCTATTTCAGGCAAAACAAAACACACTGACTTGAAGGTAAAAACAAAAAAACAAAAAAAACAGGAGTTAGCTAAGAGATTTGGAAGAGTATTCTTATTTCCCCTCCCACCTAGGGGCAAAAATGGCAAGGAGAACTAAAGGGTTTTTGAGTACAGAATATAGGCTATCTATACCTGATGTTTGGGTCAAGAAACCAGAGTCTAATTTCTAAAATTCTGACTTTCAATCCACTGAACTACTAGCTTCCCCCATGCTATTCTGGGTTTTAGGGTCTAGAGGGTGGCATGGGAAACCCCCATGTAGGCTAAGCCCTAAGTTTCTACCCTCTCAGTCAGGAGCATGAAAAACTCCAAGGTCAGTTTAAAATCAGCTTGGAAGCTAGTAGGGAGGTGGGATATGCAACTGGGAAAAAAGCCCAAGATCTCCAGGTTGTTGCACTTCTGCAGTGTGCTGGAAACCTTCTCAGCTCCAAGCCAACAGGAAATCAGTGGTGCTGAAACCACATGGTTATGGGTTTTGGGGCTGTGGGGGGCAGGGGACCAGTGCTGGCCACTCAGCTGTTAATAATATGAGGGAAATTTATATTTTACGTTATGTCAGGGAAAACTCCTTGCTGAAAAGATGCAGCCAGCTCCAGGCTTGGCAAATACACCCAGGCTATGTCCTGCAAACCAAGTTAGAGAGTTCCCCTGAGGGGGAGGGCAAAAGGGGCCACAACAGGAGAGAAACTCAGTTTTCTCAAAATAATCTACTCCCTATCTCTACTCAAAGGCTTTCGTAAAAGAAGATCAAGGATTCTATCTCTTCCTGGCTCACCAAAAAAGTTAAATTTAAATTAATGACCAATAACTCCAAGTATCATAGTTTATAAGATTTATTAGTAATCATTTGAAGTAGAAGAAATAAAAAATAGAAGTACAAAGCTTAAGTATGACCACATTAGTAAACTGTCCTACCAAGCTCTCCCCTCAGCCTTCAGAGCCATATTCTGGGAAGAAGAGAAAGAGGGAGGAGCTATACCTCTTTTTATTTTATCTTGAAATTATAAGCACATAACATGAGAATGAAAATGGGAAACTGAAAAAGAAAGTTCTGAGAAGAAAATTCTGTAACACAAGACTCAATACTCTATTGTACCCAATAAAGGAAACTGTATTGTGCTATCAGGTACCATAGGCAAAGGAGTAATATTAAAAATGTTTACAGCAAGTTTCTATGACAAGGGTCTCATTTCTCAAATATATAAGGAAATGAATCAGATTAATAAAAATGAGAGCCATTTCCCAGTTGATAAATGGTCAAAGAATATGAACAAGGTGTTTTCAGAAGAAATAAAAACTTTCTAAAGTCATATAAAATGCTCTATAATTTAGAATTCTGCCCAAAGGGCTTTAAAACTGTGCATACCCTTTGATCTAGAAATATCACTACTAAGTCTGTATCTTAAAGAGATTTTCCTAAAACAGGAAAGAACCTATTTGTAGAAAAATATTACAGCTCTTTTTTTGGTAGCAAAAAAAAATTGAAATTGAGGAAGTATTCATCAATTGAGGAATGGTTGAACAAGTTGTGGTATATGATTATATTAGAATTCTATTGTGCCACAGGAAATGATGAGCAGGCTGGATTCAGAAAAACCTGGAGATTTACATGAACTGATGCTAAGTGATGTGAGCAGAATCAGAGCATTATACAAAGTAACAACAATATTTTTTGATGAACAACTGTGAATGGACTAGTTATTCTCAGCAATATAGTGATATAAAATAATCCCAGAGATTCATGATGAAAAATGCCATCTGCCTTCAAAGAAAGAACTTATGGAGTCTGAATGCAGATCAAAATACACTATATTTCTTCTTTTTTTTTCTTTCTTCTGCTTTTTTTGAGATCTCTTCACAAAATGATTAGTATTGAAAAAAAGTTTTATATAAGTACTCATGGTCACTTCTGGAGACAAAGCCAAGATGGCAGAATAAACCAGAGCAGCTCTGTATCACCATGAGAATCCTCTCTAACCAAGATTAAACTATTGCTACAAAATGAATATAGGAGTGAAATAACCAACAAGGCATTTTCTGTCTCCAGGTTTCCAAGTCAACATTCAGAACCTGCGATACTGCCTGGGCAAATAGTGGTACATCCCAACCCACAACCCTTGAAATTTCAAACCCATGAAGTCTGGAGTCCCAGCCCAGGACAATCTGGGCTGAAGTGGGATGATCTGTGTAAGCCCAGAGCAAAGCCAGTAATCCCAGTCTGGGTTTGTGATGAGGACATAATTCATAGTTCGGGGTGAAGAAACAGTTTACAGGAGCCCCCCATATTTTTGCCTAAAACAAAGGGAAGAGCTTGTTAAATTTATTGTTGTGCTGAATTGAATTGGTGGTCACCAGGAATTTAATTTCTAAATTCCAAAATAAATTACTAAAGTAAAATGGAATTTATGGTAGTTTATTTTTACAATAGAGGGAATATATTGAGGAAGAGATAAAAGGAAAGGTAATATTTCTAGAGAAAGATAAGGGCATTGAAAAAACAGGGAATAAGAGAAGTTTATAGCAGGGAATGGAGGAGTTGAAGGGAGAGAGAGCAAATTTTGCTGCTGGTGAGGCAAAGGTAAGAGATGCCCCCTGCCGAGAGGCTATTTTTGACCAAAATGGGGTGTCCAAGAAATGAGCCACTTATGATAGCCTGCAAGGATGTCTTCCCTCTGGATTGTTGTCAAAGTTGCCCCAGAGCAGGCTAAACACATATCCTCCTGAGGGACAAGCCTCCCCCCCCCCAACTTTGGTCACCCAGCAGGGGTCCAATAAGGACCATTTGTAATTTGATGACTGAACTGAGGTTCAGCTCTCTCTGTGCCCCAGAAAAGATAGTCCACTTATCTGACTACAATATTCAGATAAGATAGATTTTAATAACCAGTTTGGATTAGAGAAGTATCAGGAAAAAGGGAAGAGGGGGGTCCCTAAATAAGGTTGGAGTGTTGTCAGCTTTGGAGCTGAGGCCAGGCCTCACAGGCTGGTGGAGGGTTTCTCCCACTCCTGTCTACACTATATCTGTGCTAGCTTTGTCACTTCCAAAATCTTAGTAGTAGACAGCAAGCAACAAGAACAGTTCTGACTTTCAGAGCTGATTGGGCCATTTCTTCAGGCTGAAGCAAGTAGAGGCACCACAATCCTGAGACTCTGAACACCAGCTAAGCTCCTCCCACTTCCCACACCCACAGGAAGGAAATATTTGTCACAAGACCCACTGCCACTCCCAGTTGCCCCTTCCCCCACCAACTGTCAGTCTTGTCAATTTCTTCTCTATAGATATTCCCACTGTTGTTTGTTCTAACACAGTGGTAGAAATTTCAGAACTTGTTCTTGATTCCTTTTCACAAGAGAGAGAGAAAGAGAATACCCCAGCTTCTTCTGAGCCAGGTAGAAATTCTAAGCCCCAGCCAGGGGAAAGGAGTCTCAAGACAATGGACCTTTCTCAAAGGTTCACACCTCCAGAAAGGCAGGGAAACTAAGTCAGCCTTTACACTCACCAGGGTGACTGTATAAAAGGAAAGCAGTCTGTGGTCTTCTGCACGAGCTCCTCCAGGGTTGAGTTCCACAGCCAAGTCCAAGTGTGTCTTCCAGTCTCTCCTCAAGTGTCTGTCTTTCCTCCAGCTCCGAGTGACTGATCCTTCACTCCAAGCCTGAGTGACTGAACCTCTTCAGTCTTTGTTTTCTCTATTTAAAGACCTTTTTCTCTTGTGTCACTTCCCCTAAATTTCACATCTACCAATCACAGGAGACACTTCTCTCCAAGACTGCCCACTCAATGTATGAAATGGGTGTTCACACCTTTTTTTGTTTAGATCACACCTTTTGTAGTTAGTTCCCACCTTTAGTGGTTAGTTAAAATGGGTAGATCTACTTTAAATACTGAGTTAACACTTTGGGGATTAAAATCTAAAAATAGACTGAGGATTACAATTTTATCTTCACTATCAAGGAAAGGCTGAGTACCTTCATTGCTACAATCAGGAGATAGCCAAATCCAATCTTCACAAGCTACAAGTCAGGGCAATCAAGGGTGTACCTGACAGAATCAAGTACACAGTGAGACCAAAAACTTGAGCCTGAATCTGGGGCTAGAATTTAATTAACCCTTGATGTAATCAACTTCAGAGTGAGATCAAAAGCTTATGCCCAAGCCTGAGGCAAGTCTTTAAGCTATCAACATCTCCACTGTCAATTGAATTAGCAGGGGGAGGGAGCTCTCAGAACTCTCAGCCCTCAGACCATCACATCATCCTCCAAGAACTGAAACTGATAAAAACCCAGAAATTAAGCTGAGACTAACATCAAAGAAGTTTAAGAGGGTATTCTAACTTCCCAGAAAACAGAACCTACCTATAATTAGATAGGGAAAATGAGCAAACAACAAAATAGCACCCAACTCTAAAGAATTACTATGGAGACAAAGAGGAAGATACAGGTACAAAAGGGGGAAGTGAAAGCAAAGCAAAATCCAAAAGAAAAATATGGATCAGACACAAATTCTGTAAGAGCTCAAAAAGACTTCAAAAACTGATTAAGAGAGGCCGAGGAAAAGTGGGAGAAAGAAATGAAAGTGATACAAGAAGAAAGGAAATTGATGCAAGGAAAATGAAAATGATGCAAGAAATGGGCCAATTGAAAAAGGAGAACCAAACACTGAAAGAGGAAAATCTTGTCTTAAAAATAAGAATTGACCATCAAGAAACTAATGATTTCATGAGAAATGAAGAAACAATAAAGCAGAATCAAAGGAATAAAAAACAGAGGAAACATGAAATATCTTATTGAAAAAACAACTGACCTAGAAAATACATCTAGGAGAGATAATTTGAGAATTATTAGACTACCTGAAAGCCATGATCAAGAAAAAACCTTGTACATCATATTATAAGAAATTATCAAAGATAACTGCCCAGCAATCCTTGAACAAGAAAATAAAATTGAAATTGAAAGAATTCACAGATCACTTCCAGAAAGAAACCCTCAAATATATGTGCACATGTAAAATCTATATCAGATTGTTTAATATCTTAGGCAGAGAGGAGGGGTAGGAGGAAATGAAAGAGAGAGGATGGGAAAGGAGAAAATTTAACACTCAAAATTATTTAAATATGAATAAAAATTATTTTACATTGAGAGAAAATTAAATAGTATTAAAATGAAAAATTCTCTAAATATTGATTAGAGAAATGCAAATTAAAGCAATTCTGAGTTGCCATCCCATGCATATCAAAAACAAAAAAACTATTTGTTGAGTTATTTACTAGTTCAACACTTCTGGAGAACAATTTGTAGCTATGTCCAAAGGGCTGTAAAACTGTGTGTACCCTTTCACCTAGCAATACCAGTACTAAATCTGTACCTTGAAGAGATCAAAGAAAAAGGAAAGGACCCATGTGTGCAAAAAATATTTATAGCAGCTTTTTTTATGTTGGCAAAGAATCAGAAATTGATTCCTATCAGCTAAGGAATGGATGAACATGTTATGGCATAGAATTATGATGAAGTACTATTGTCCTATAAGAAATGGCAAGGTAGGGGTGATTTCAGGAAAAAAAATGATGCAAAGTGAAATGAGAAGAATGAAGAGATCACAATAACAGTAATGCTGTAATTATATTTGACTGTGAAAGACTTGGCTACTATTAAATTATCTTGGATTCTTGCCATATCAACAATAGTTAAGCAATTCACAGTTGATCATCATATGCTACTGTTTCTGTATACAAAGTTCTTTTGGTTCTGCTCATTTTACTTTGCATCACTTTATGTAAGTCTTTCCAAGTTTTTTTTGAGATCATCATATTCATCATTTGTTTATGGCTCGATAAAATTCAATATAATGATCACAGATAATTCCAAAGGACTCATAATGGAAAAAATGCTATCTACATACAGAGAGAATTATTGAACTCTGCATGTAAATTTTTAATTTTTTTGCTTTTTTATATGATTATTAATAATATGTTTTACATGATTTCAGAAGCATAATTAAATGATATGTTGCTTGCATGCTCAGTAAGTGGGGGTAGGATAGGAGGAAGGAAGGAAACAAATTTGGAATTTAATTAAAAAATAAATAATGTTCAAAATAAATAATAATTTTAAAAAACTATGACTATTGAATGACCAGGTGTGAAGTATCCCCAGTCAACTATAGATGCCAGGCATCATGCTAAGTGCTATAGAGACAAAGATAAAAGGTCATGAATTCACAAATCCTGCCATATAAGAAAGGCTCTGTAAAAGGAACAAATAAAGGGACTGGAGGCTAATTATCTGTGTATTAGGAGTTGTTGTTAGGGAATATAGATAAAAACACTGAACCTGGAGACGAAAACCTGGAGCATAATCCAATCTGTCACCAACTGGCTATTGTGACCTTAGACAAATCTCTTTTTTTCTGTTACCTGCATGTTTATAAGAAAAGGCTAAGAATCCAATGTTCCTTCTTTCTCCCTATCCATTAAGAAAATATAATGAGGTCATACACTTCTTGGCATTAAAAGATGTTTGCCCTGTTCCATGCACTAACCCATTCACATTTCATCCTCCATAGTTTAGAAACTTTAATGGGGAAGGCCTGAGGAATGACATGTGAAGGGCCTCCTGCTTCCCTTTTGGCCTAATGATCTTTCCAGAGCTGTCCAGTTTGGTTGGACCATTCCCAGTGAACTACATAAGAGGTTTGATTGATCAATCATTTAAACACCAGCTGTTCTTAAAGTAACTGTCAGCCAACCATGTCTCTAGCAAGCCTCCTCAGGAAAAGTCAGTTACAGGAAAAACCAGAGAATCAGAAAACTACTTCTCTTTCATCCTCTCTTGCCCCCCCTGTTCCTTCAGGATCCACCTCCAGATATATAGATCCACTCCCTGAATGCAGCATATACAAAGTTCATTCCTACCTCCGGGTCTTAGCTTATACTACTCTAACCTCTTCAGTATGCCTATTTTCATTACCACTCTCTCCCCCAAAACTTCCCTTCCGTCAACTTCTCATTAGTCCTGCCTCTTCTAGGAATCCTCCCTTGACCTCCCAAAGTATTCTCCCTCCTTTGAGCTCCTACTGGACCTACAACATCATAAGATCTAGAGTCCAAGGCCCCCCTTTTACTAAAGCCTAGAGAAGGGCAGTGATCTGCCCGAGATTACACAGTTTGGCAATAGTGGTACAATTCAAAAGCAGGTTCTTTGATCCTAAATCTTGGCATCACATGGAGTTTGAAGACTTTTATCATACCATCTGACTGGTATAGTTTGAGGACTATTCCTATATATGAGACCATCTCCTGCCAAACACTGAGCTATCTGAGGTCAGAACCTGAAATCTCTCCTCCGTCTCTGTTAGACTATGAAGTCCATGAAGGTAGGATGTGGATCAGTTTCTCTCCTCTGTCTCCCCCCAGGTCGTCTCTACTCTAGAACTCTTTCCTATTCTATACATCCTCCAGGGCCCAGCTCATGTCCTACCTACTTCTTGACTCCCCTGTAACACAACTGAACATAGATAGATCTGTGCATAGAAGAAGAGCTCAAAATATCTTGTTAATGGACTCTGCATGAAAAGGCTTGAGATTTTTGTGGAGGTGGAAGTACTGATCCACCAGAGCACTGTCAATATTCCATTATCTGTTACTGACTTTTTCCACTTATTTTTTATTTGTTTATTTATTTTTTGTCCATCACAACTTTAAAGAGATACTGTCAAGGGATTGGTCCCTAAGGTCCACAAAGTAACCAGTATGGGAGTCAAAGTACAGAGCAGCCTTAGCAAGTCAGTGGTGCTTCAATCCACATTAAGCAGAACCAAGGTAGAAGCATAAAAAGACTGGTGAGTCTGGTTAGGAAGACTTCTTTCTGACTTCAGGCTTCACTGTTTACCTTGTAAACCTGAATGAGTCATTTATAGCCTCTCTGAACTTTATCTGTTAAACCTCAAATGTGAAATGGAGATAACAATATTGATGTCACCCAACTCACAGTGTTCTTATGGGGAAGTTGATTTTGAAGTCTTAACATGCTATAAAAATGGGAGATCTTAATAATTAGAACGTTCCTTGGTCTTTAATTACTTAATTGGGGGAAAGCAAAGAGAAGTACTAGGATGAGAAGTTTAGTAACTTGACTCCTTGTCAGTTTGATCTTTCCAAAGAAGAGGGAATGGGAGACACAGGATAAAGCATACCCAGAAAACCTTGGTAATCTGTCTGTCTGTCTGGGTTCTAACCTTCACTTTCACCAAAACTGTCTGCTTCTGAGCCAAAGGACATTGGAATTCTTGCCCTTAGTCAATTTTTTTTCTCCATAATTCTTTCTTGAGTTTAAGCTGTTACCATTTGCTTAAATAGACTCCACACTGGCCTAGGAGAGAGGCAGCCAAATGGAAACCACTGACAGATTTCCTATATCTTCAATTTCTAGCATCCCTGTTTTTTACTTTACTGCAGAGGTATAAAAAAGGAAGAAAGAGATAATACTGATAAAGAAGAAAGCATTTAGGACTTGAATTCAGTAGTTCTGGGGTCAAATCCCAGGTCGTTGTGTGATCTCACCATATTGAAGACGTTCATTTGCAAAGGATTTTCTGTTTTTGGAAAAGATGATAGGATTGAAAATATAGAGCTAGAAGAGGCCTAATTTTGCAGATGAAGAAACTGAGGATCAGAGACTAGAAGAGTCTAAGCAGAAGGTTCTGAGGACCATTGATGCTCAAGTTTCCTTAGTGCAGATTATGAAGGAGGCTCTGAATCCATATTCAGAGGTTTTTCCCTCTTCCTAGGCTCTTCCTGATCCCTGCTCTCTCTTACCTCCTTAATTCTTTCCCTCCCTTCTTCCTTCACCCTCATTTCACTTAAACCTGTTTTCAGATCCATCATTGACACCAAGGGAGAGAGACCAAGAACAGCCCAGAGTGAGAACCCTTGTCACTCTTGTGATCTGAGTTGTTTAAGAGATCTGGTCTGTTGTACCTTTGATTTAGTAATAATTCCTATATGACACAGTGGATAGACCACTGAACTTAGAATCAAGAAGACACATCTTCATGAGTTTAAATCTGGCCTTAGATACTAACTATGTGACCCTGACTGAGTCACTTAACCTTATTTGCCTCCGTTTCCTCATCTATAAAATAAGTTGGAGAAAGTAATGCCAAACCACTCCACTGTTATTATAAAAAAAAAGCCTCCAAATGGGGTCATGGACAATTAGACACAATTGAAAATAAGAGTCTTGTGTTTAGTGGGAATGAGAAGGTTGAGAAGACAGAAGATCTGAGTTCTAGTCTCAACTCTGCCACTAAGGTATTGTGTAACTTTATACCTGTCACCACCTCTCACTGAACCTTTGCTTCTTCAACTGTTGAAAACTGAGATAATGATATCCATTTTTCTTCCCTCCTGGGATTATTGAGAGAACCAAAAGAGACCATATATATATAAAATGGGTTTTATATCCATAAAGTGCCATCTAAATGGAAGATTATTTAGTCTTATTATTCTTATAAGTACTTTCACACTCAAGGTTTCTCTTTATGCTCACAAGACTTCTCTGGAAATTAAGGGGGATAGTTATCATTATCCCCATTTTGTAGGTGAAATGAGACCTGTAGAAAGAAAGAAATGTGTTTAAGGTCACAAGAGTAAATAGCAGAGATGGTACTTGAACCTTTATTTCCTAATTCCTAGCTTGGGGTCCTATCACACTTCCCTCACTTTCCCCCTCTTGGTGGAGGGCATCCTCCCCATCTGGTCCCATCCTGTCTAGACTATAGGGTCCTAAGATCTTATGAGCATGACAGGGCCAAATTTTCCAGTTGTGTGTCTCAGATTCCCAGAGAATCATTACTATCTTGAAGAATTCTGGTAATAAAAGGGCTCTGGTCTACACCACCAGCAACCCTTCTGAGAAAAGAAAGAGGAGATTCCCTGGGTGAGATACCAGGAGTAAGGAAGAGATCTTTGCTGATTTGAGATTGACCCTCTCTCTCTGCTCTCTCTCTCCCAATGCAGGAGTGGAATCAAAACAGCTTCTTATTTTCAAGTCTCATTTGCATTCCTAATAAGACAGGTCCTGAAGGGCACAGAACCATGGACACAACTGTCTACATTCATTAGGGTGGTTTTGTAGATCACATTTTAAGAAATGCAAATAGAAACTGTCCTTTCGATACTTTAAATTAATACTCCATCTGCAATCTTCCCTGACTTCAGGTCCCCTTCCTCCAGTTCTTTTATTCTACGAGAAATAGGAATGTAAAGAATTCACATTTTGGGTGTTAAGATGGCTTTATAATTTGAGACAAATTAACACAGGGATAGGGAAGTGAGAAGTTATCAATTCAGAAACAGCTGATCAAAGCTGTATGAAGATGATCAAAATTCTCCCCACACCCCCACCCTAACATACCAAGAACCTCACTTGCTCCATCTGTAAAAATGAAAAGGCTGAACTCCATGGCCAACCACCAAACCATGTATACACTTTTCCTCTTCCTGTTATCTGGCATCCCTGAAAAATTAAGCAGTCATGTTGATGTCATCTGCTGCTTTCCCTGGCACTGAGAGTGGAAAAGTCCCACTTCTCTCTGTTCTGACAACAGCAACATCTGAGCTCCATCTCTGTTTGCCCACCTTCTGTGTCCCAATCTCCTGACATTTCTGACCTACTAAAGGAACCAAAGTAAGGCCCCCAGATTGTTGGGCTGAGCCCCCATGGAGGGTCTGTGAAAAAGCAGGCCACCTGGAAGGAGTTGATAGGGGAGACTTGCAAGTCATAACAGGAGATACATACTGATGAAATTATGGGTCCCTCAAAGCAGCCTTCATTTATCACCAAATGCTTATTCATCACCCAGTGCACAAGTGAATGGCACTACAAAGATGCTTTTTGTTTTCCCTTTCCTCCACAAATGCAATGGAATGCTGTAAATGAGAAGTCCAAGGCTGTAAAAATTGATAGGTTTGTTTTTTTTTTTTAACCTGGGAGGGAGAATCAGTGAGAGAGAAGCAGTACTTAAACTGAATCTTAAAGGGAGGAAATTCAACAAATGACAAAGTGGGCAGTTGGTGGGAAGGTGTATAGAGCCTTCAGAACTGAGTCAGGAAGATTCCTCTTTCTGAGTTAAGATCTAGCCTCAGACATTTACTAGTTGTGTGATGCTGGGCTAATCACTTGACCTGTATGCCTAGGTTTCCTCATTTGTGAAATAAGCTAAAGTAGGAAATGGCAAATCACTCCAATATCTTTGCCAGGAAAATTCCAGAAGAGGCCCCAAACTGTTGTATATGACTGAACCTAAACAACAGAAGAAATGATGGCCACTGGAGGCTTTGGAGATGGCATGATCAGGGGCTTCAGACTGTAATTTTGTTAAAGACCTGACTATACAGAATTGTAAGATTTTGAGGTGAAAGGGACCTCAGAGATCACCTAGCTTGATTCCCTCTCCTTGGGCTAGCCGTTTAATATTTCCAGGCTTTCATTTTCTCTGTAAAATGATAGGGTTGGACAAGATGTCCTATAAAGTCTCCTGTTCTATGACTTTGATCCTTCATTTTACTGAGAAGGAAACAGACCCTTAGAAGGACAGAGATTCTAATAAATCATCAATTAACAAATATTTATTAAGTACCTAATCTATTCTAATGTATACTGGGGGCACTGGGTACATAAGTACAAAGAATGAAACAATCTCAAATGTCCAATTTCATGTGATTCATCAGGGGCAGAGGCAAGATATAGTCATAGATCTCTGTTGTCATTTGACTACGACCTGATTCTATATGTTGCGAGGGAGTCCTTTAATTCTCAGTCTACATTTTTCAGTTATTCCTAATCATTGGCATGACATCTGTTGGAGGACCAGCTGTAACTCTTCCCTTCTTGGCCCTTAACCCTTGTACTTAGGTGCTATTGAGCTTTATGGGCAGATTTAGCCTTCCTAGAAAAGGAATTCCTGAATCTGTGTTTCTAATTTCAATTAACCTGTAATTTAATATTCATCTAATACTTAATACTCATGGGAAATATTTCCCTTCCAAATCCCTCAAACAAAATGATTAGCTGATTCCTTATCCTATAGACCATATGAGAAATCAAGAAAGGGGACCTTTGGGAGACCAGTCAGCATGGAAAATGCCTGAATGGTGGTAATAATAATTCTGAATTTGGAATCAAAGGACATGGGTTTGAATTTGAACTCTGCTTACTACCCATGTGACCTTGGGAAAGTTACTTTTCTTTGTGTCTCATTTTCCTCATCTGTAAAATGTATGCGTTGGAAAAGATGACCGCTAGCAAGGAAGTAACCCCAAATTCCTTATAAACTTATCAACATTTGATTAACAAATTCATTCCCTGTTCTATCTGATCCACTCTACAACAAAGCTTCCTTCCATTCTTCAGTAGGGATGCCCTTCCACCATGCCCAACTGGCCTTGTTCCAAGATTAGGATACTTGCCCTGAGCATACCATAGATTGGGGAGATGGGGAGATTTTTAAGCCAAAATAAATGAAGTAAAGCCCTTGGATACAGGGAAGGAAGATCCAAAGAAAGATTCATTGCAGTCCCCTATTTTGGACTTCATGCCTATTTTGTCTTTTGTTCTGGGGGAAGAACAGAACTAGAATTAGGAATATTTTCACCAAAGTTAAAAACAGATGAGTATTTTGGAATTGGAGGAGGGGAAGTGATGGAGATGGACAGATGACAATTCTGAGTACCAGGAGAGGCAATGATTCTTGTATGAGCAAGTGATTCTTATATGAGTGAGTCTTATATGAATTAGTATAGGCTATAACAAATAAAAGGTGGTCTGGAGGCTCAATACCAGAACCTTCTGAATTTTTTAGTGAAGAGCAAGGGTGATAGAGATAGAGAAAGGTCTCTGACTTTCTAAATTAAGGTAAGAACAGGTCCCAGATCTCAGCCCAGTGAGGGATTCTCTCCATGCTTCACTGCCACTTGCCAAGCACCTGGGTTTAAGAGCCCTGACATTGGTCACTGACTTTCAAATGTCATGTGTCTAACCTACTGTGGCAACATTCTGCTGGTTCTTCTACCTTGATGGTAGGGATGCCCATGCTAACACTGACTGCCACATTGTCACTCATGCTGATGCTAACTCCAGGAGATACAAGGACTAGCTCTATACTTGAGATTATTGTCCCCTAAATAATTTATTTCACACAATCCTCCCTCTGATTCTTTGGGAGACAAGCATGCTATTTCCCCACCCTTGTTACTCTGGAAATTAACATGTCAGTCTCCCCAATGAATCATTCCATATATGGAGACTATGCATTTAGGATTTTCTCACTAGGGGCTATAAAAATAAAAAAATATATATTGTACATTTCATGGAAGGAGTTATAATAATTCTGGGAATAAAAACAAAAGAAAGGAAGTAAAAATGATTGATAGATGCACTGACAAAAAGCCAATTGGGGACATTCCCCTTTGGCATAAGAGTTTACAATCAGGATAAATGCTGGGTTCAAACCCAATTGAGTTCATTATATCCAAAAGTTCACTCAGAATCTCCTCGTGTAGTCTTTGATTTCTGAAAGTCTCCTTATAGCATCTTCTCCAGAAGATCTGTTTTCCTGATTCAGGGTTGACAATCTCCTTTTACTAAAATTTCTTTAAAAGATCTTAAAATTTGAACTTTTAAATCCCTTTTCCCTTATAAGAGAGGGAAGAGTTGATAAAGATGCTCATGAAAAACTATGCAACCAAGAATAGAGGGGAAACAACAAATTAAGGGAAAATTTTTATAGCAAATGTCCCTGACAAAGACCTCATTTAAAAAAAAAGAATACAAAACATTACCCAGTTGACAAGTGGTCAAAGGATATGAACAGGCAATTCTCAGATGAAGAAATTAAAACTATCCTTAGTTATATGAAAAATGTCCCAAATCACCACAAATTAGGGAAATGCAAATTAAAACAACTCTGAGGTATCACCCCATACCTATCAGACTGTCTAATATGACAAAAAAAGGGAAAATAATAAAAGTTGAAGGGGACATGGGAAAATTGGAACACTAAAATACTGTCAATGGAATATAAACTGATACAACGATTCTGGAGAGCAGTTTCAGACCTTGCCCAAAGGACCATAATACTTTGTATACCCTTTGACCTGCAATACTACCACTAGGTCTGTATTCCAAAGAGAGCAAAGATAAGAGGAAAGGATATGCTTATACAAAAATATTTAGAGCAGTTCTTTCTGTGTTGACAAAGGACTGGAAACTGAAAAGATGGCCATCAGTTGGAGAACAGCTGAACAAGTTGTATATGATTGTAATGGAATACTATTGTGCTATAAGGATAAACAAGATAATCTGAAAAAAACATTGGAAAGACATATGAAGTGATGCAAATTGAAGTGAGCAGAACCAAGAAAACATTGTACATAATAATAGTAATAAAGTACAATGATCAACTGTGAATGATTTAACTATTATTAGCAATACAAGGATCCAGGACAATTCCACAGGACTCAAGTTGAAAGAAGCTCCATAGTTCTATAGAAGGAACTGACAATCAGAATGCAAATTGAAACTTGACTGCCCCAAGCAACCAGGGCAGAATTGCCTTTTCAGAGGAGCAATCTTTGCTAGTGACATTGCTTTGTTCTGAAGGATGAGTTGAGAAACAAGGTCCCATGAAATCCAGAAGTTTAGTGTTCTCTGACAACTACCAACGAATCAGTGATTTTACTTTTTCTTCATTTTCTTATTGTTTCCATCAAGCTACGCTTTCTCAAGGCTTAGACTGAATCTGAAAGAAGGGGAAAGGGGTAAAAATGTAATCATTTCACTATGAAAAGTAGAAGGCTCTGTGTACAGTATCTAGCACATACTAAGTACTTAATAAGTGTTTACTAATATGCATATTTAATGGAAATGAATGCTAAACTCTTGGTTGGGGAAGAAGATGCATTTTTTACTTCCTGTAGAATAATAGATTTTCCTGGTTCAAATAAGTCACTGGATCATAAAATAATAGCATATTAGAGACCCCACGAGCATCTGCTGTGACCCATTTATGATCAATTGACTAAGTCTGTTGAGTTGAAGAAAATTTACCTTCAAGTCAGAAATACTAGTTTCAAATTCCAACTCCACCACTTGCTATTAGCATAGAGCTACTCTAAGTTTTCCACCGTCTGTATAATGTGGATAGTATCAATATTTATGCTACCCAAAAAAAGTCAGGTCTTTTGACTCCCATCCCAGTGCTCTGATGTAGCCTGAACCCAAAGAGCCACTCCCTTAATTTCTCTTTAAAATATTGCTCCTATGGATTTCCGGAGAATAATCAGAGGCATTAAATGGGCCTCTCCCTTCACTGACTGAGCCAGTATTTTGATAGCTTTGATAAGATCCAGACAATCCATGAGAATAATGTGTCCCAGACCTAGTGGTCAGAGAAATAACACTTCAATCAAATCCATAGACTTGTCTTCAGGATACTCTCGGCTCTGTTCAAATAATACCATTGTTCCTTTCACCCTCCTCTTACAAAGCTATTTATTGGGTCCTGACTAGGTTCCAGGCATTCTTCTTCCTTTATCCTTCTAAAATTGTTTCTGATTCATTCAGTAAACAATGCAGATAGGATGATAGAGATGGAAGGATTTTTTTTTAAACCTTTACTTTCTTTCATAATTAATTCTCCAAGAGAAGAATGGCAAAGACTAAACAGCTGGGTTTAAGTGACTTGCCCCAAATCTTACAACGAGGAAGTATCTGAAGCCAGATTTGTTCCTTCTGACTTCAGGTCAGGCGCTCTATCTACTGTACTATCTATCTGCTCCTGGAAGGGTCTTTCGACATCTAGCTAACTTTCCTCACCTTGTTTCCTACTGAAAGCACCATTGTTGTTTTATGTAACTCTTTGTGATCCAATTTGGGGTTTTCTTGGCAAAGATATTAGAGTGATTGCTTCTCCAACTCATTTTTCAGATGAGGAAACTGAGGCAGAGTTAAGTGACTTGCCTAGGGTCATACAGCTAGTAAATTTCTGAGGCCAGATATAAACTCATAAAGACTCTTCTTGGTTCCAAGCCCAGTGTTCTATCCATATTACCTATCTGTCCCTAATTTCCCTACCCCCATTTTAATTCATACTGCTTATCTTAACTACAACAGTGTCTCTCTCTTCCACCCATCCAAACCAAGGTTCAAATCCTGGCTCTGCTACAAACTGTGTAAAACTAAACAAATCACTTAAGTTCTCCGAGACCAGGTTTCAACATTTGTAAAATGAGATAGTTGGAGTAGAGCTCTCACATTCTCTGTAGCTCTGCTATTATTTGGTTCTATGATTCAAATTCTAGACTCCAATCATGTCCTATCTCCAACTGTCTCCTCCAGTAAGGCCTTTCTGATGACTGCTTTCTCTCCCTCTTCTGAAACTCTATACCACTTAGCTGTCATCCTATGACTCAGCATTAGATTATCTGCTTCTTAGTGCCAGTTTCCAGGGTTGGTTACTTCCTTGCTTGGTTACTTAAGTCTTTCCTTCTCAGCCAGAGTAGGATAATCCTAAGGAAAGAACACAGATCTGTTCTTCCTCTGTATGGCTCCAGACCTCAAGCTCCCTCAGGTCATGGTGGAGCCACCCCCTCCACTGTGTCACCGAGGCTACAAAATCCCCAAGGTCAGGGCCTGGATCTGCTTCTTCTCTGTTGCCAGGCACAGAACTTGGCACAGAGTAATTGCTTAATAAAGTCTTTGTTTTACTTTTAAGATTTATGTCCTTCCTATCTCTAAAAGGACTTGAGGCAGCTTGAATATGAAAACACAATATGAATTAAGACCCTATTTTCCATGACTTTTTCAGAGTCCAAGTTTTGCTCAGGACTCCTGAGGAGTGGTCAGCAAACCAAGATGTGGTGGAAATCCTCTGTAGAGGACTGTTCTGATGGGGAGACACCAGACAAGACAGCCTGTTCCTCTAATGGCAAAAGCTAAATAGTATGGCCTAAGAACACTCTGTTTTCAGCAGCTGTTGCTAATGAGACACTTGAAACTGTTCACCTGGATGGGTGAGCCAGGCAAAGGGAAACAAGGATGTGATGGATGTGTAACCAAGAGTAACTCAGGAGAGAAGAAGTGGGATGGCATAGAAAAGAGGCCAATGGCCCTAGAGCTGGCACACGTAGCACGAAATCCTGGCTATGCTACTTGCTGCCAACATGACTTTGGCCAAGAGCCTTCCCTCCTCTGATCTCTTTTCCTTGACATATGATTTCCATAGATACCATTCATAATTCCTTATCAGTAAGAAAGGGAAGGCCTCTTTCAGCTCCAAAGCTCTGTGACCTTTATGATGCTCAGAGAACCAAACCTCATTAATTCCTAGCACACTTCACTCCTCTTATGCACTTATATTCTAAACATTTTAATATTTATCTATGTACTTATCTTAGCCCCTATACTAAAGCAGAAGTTTCTTGAAGGTTGGGGTCATGCCTTAGTAATTTCTGTAATCCCCAAGGCTCTAAGCAGAGTCTTGTAAATATGCACTGGTAAATAAAATTAAGTTGTGTTTAATAAATGTATTATGGAGGGAGGCAACAGTAATTTACTCTTCTTTTTAAAAATTCAATTTTATTTTATTTTCACTTCCAAATTTTGTCCTTTCCCTTCCCCTTTTCCTACCCATTGAGAAAATCTATTACAAATATGCATAGACATGCAAAACATATTTCTTCATTATTTGAGAGAGTGAAAGAACAAGCAAGAGAGAGAACGAGAGAGAACAAGAGAGAGAGAGAGAGAGAGAGAGAGAGAGAGAGAGAGAGAGAGACAGAGAGAGACAGAGAGAGACAGAGAGAGACAGAGAGAGAGGAGAACACACTTCAATCCACACCAAGGTCATCAACTTTCTATGTAGAAGTGAATAGAATGTTTTGTCATGAGTTCTTTGGAATTGTGGTTGGTCATTGTGTTGATCAGAATCTTTCCAAGTTGATTATATTTACAATATTGCTATTACTATGCAGATTGTTCTGATTCTGTTTATTTCAGTCTGTATTAGTTCATATAAGTCTGCCAAAGTTTTTTGCAAAGTCACCGAGGGAAGCAAATATGAATAAGTTTAAATTTTTCTAGAAATTTTGTCTCATTCTCAAATATGGTACCATACACCAAGTAGATCCTTGATATGTGAAACTAGACACAACTTTTTTGATCAGCTTCCCCACCCCCAAAATAATATTACCCACTGTCAACTATAAAATACCATAAGATGACACATAAGCATTCTTCTACCCACATCTATTCTTTGACATTTTTTAACATCAGAAGATCATAGGATCATTAATTTACAGTTAGAAAGAAACCCAGAGGCCAAGGCCTACATTTTCCACATGAGGAAAATGGGACCAAGGATTTACCAAAGAGCACATTAATAAGAAGTAACAGAGTTCTGGTCAAGATGGTGGCTTAGAAGCAGCAAAAGTTCAAACCTCTGAACCTTCCTTACCGATCACAAACTGAATGATCCTAGGGGACTGAAATTCAAACTCAACAATAGGATAGAGCCAGGGAACCCTCATTCTGGACTCAAATCAAAAGGTAAGTCCCCCCAAAGCCAGAATCCTAGAACTCTGAGGTCTAAGGAGAAGGCAGAAGTAAGGTCCTAGGACCCCTCCCACCCAACCCAGAGTGCTGAGCCCGCAGCAACAGTGGGAACCTCAGGGCCTGCAAAGGTGCTGGTTTGAAGGACGTACCTTGAAAGCAACCTGAGCCAGTCTCAGGGCTTCCAATACAGATGGCAGGAAAGCAGCCTGAGAGAGACAGGGGGAGCCTGTAGCCCCCTGGCTGGGTCCTTCCATCAGAGTCTCATCAGAAGTTTTTGCCTCGGGGTATATCCAGACCAACACAGCTGAACCTAATCCCATCAGGAGCCCTCAGAGCTCAAGGAGGCAAGGACCCCTCCCCCTCTGAGAGTGCAGGGCCCTCTGAAAGGACAGGAACCTCAGGGCCAGCAAAGGCACTGAGGTACCTTGCAGACAGTGCTGTGCCAGGCTCAGAGAGTGGAAGTAAGGCAGAGGAGAAGCAACTGGAGGGAACAGAGAACAGTAACACCCAAAACACTGGCAGGCAGGGGAGGGCAGACCCTGGGTTTCCCTGGGAAGACAGCACAGCTGAGGAGAACAGACAATTTGCCTGGGGCTAAAGCCTCCAACCATCAGACAGATACACTAAGAGCCAGTCCTCCTCACTCAGATTTCTGACTGGAAAGGGGAAGAAAAACCATAGAGATGGCAAATAGTACAGAAGTACAAAAGCCTCCAAACACCAAGAAAAGCAAGAAGAAGGGGATGACTTTGGACACATTTTAAGGAGCAAAAATACAAAATACAGAGGAGATAGAAGAGGAAACACAAACAAATGCTCCAAAACCTTCCAAAGGAAATGGAAATTCTCCAAAAAATCTTGAAGAATTCAAATTGGAAATTATCAAAAAGATGGAAGTCTTCTGGCAGGAAAAATGGGAAACAATGCAAAAGGAACTCAGCAATCTGAGAGACCAAAATATGCAAATGCAGAAACAGCTCGAAGCCTCAAAAAAAAAAAAACAAGTCAGACCAAACTGAAAAGGAAAACCAGTCTTTAAAGGTCAGAATGAGGCAACTAGAAGACAGTGATCTTGCAAAAGAGCAAGAATTAATAAAGCAAAGTCAAAAGACTAAAGAATTAGAAGAAAACATAAAATATCTCACTGACAAGGTGACAGATCTGGAAAACAGAGGAAGGAGAGACAATCTGAGAATCATTGGTCTACCAGAGAAGCCAGAAATAAACAATAATCTTGATATCATAATACATGATATCATCAAAGAAAACCACCCAAAGATTCTAGAACAAGGAGACAAAATATGCATTGAAAGAGTCCACAGAACACCCTCTACATTAAATCCCCAAAAGACAACTCCCAGGAATGTAATTGCCAAATTCCAAAGCTTCCAAGCAAAAGAAAAAATCTTACAAGAAGCCAGAAAAAGACAATTTAAATATAAAGGAACACCAATGAGGGTCACAAAGGACCTAGCAATTTCCACTCTGAACGACCATAAGGCATGGGACATGATATTCAGAAAAGCAAGAGAGCTGGGTCTTCAACCAAGAATCAGCTATCCATCAAAACTGACTATATACTTCCAGGGTAAAGTATGGGCATTTAACAAAATACAAGATTTCCAAGTGTTTGTAAAGAAAAGACCAGAGCTCTGTGGAAAGTTTGATATCCAAACACAAAGACCAAGAGAAACATGAAAAGACAAATATGAAGGAAAGGGGAAAAGAGAAAAATGATATCTTTTTCTTTTTTTCAAACTCTCTTCTATAAGGATTACATTTATATCAAATTATATATATATATATATATATATATATTAATATGTGGGGAAAATGTAATGTATAACTCTCAAAAATTATATGCATCATTAGAGTAGTAAGAAGAATCATGCATAGGGAAAATTTGGAGCATCAAGATGATATGGAGAAGGGGGTGTAGAAAGAAAAAGGGAGGGGGGAATCGTTGATGGTACTAAAATATACTCCAAGAAATAGAAAAAAACTAAATAGAATAATCTTTCTCACACAAAGATACACAGGGGAAGGGGAGGGGAAGAATTCTCCTATAAGAAGGAGAGGAAGAGAGTTTTTACTTAAGCCTTACTCTCAGTGAAATCAACTCTGAGAGGGAAGAGCATCCAGATCCATTGTGATCTTGAATTTTATCTTATCCAACAGGGTAAGAGAGAAGGGAAAACCAAGGGGGGTAGGAGGAGAGGGAACAAAAAAGGGAGGGAAGGAGAGGGAAAACCATCCACATAATTGACCATATCAACAATCAAACCAACAAAAATCACATAATTATTTCAATAGACACAGAAAAAGCCTTTGATAAAATACAACACCCATTCCTATTAAAAACACTATAAAGCATAGGAATAGAAGGGTCGTTCCTAAAAATAATAAACAGTATATATCTAAAACCATCAGCTAATATCATCTGCAATGGGGAGAAACTAGATGCATTCCCAATAAGATCAGAGGAGATACAAGGATGCCCATTATCACCTCTATTATTTGACATTTGGAGGGCTTGTTATGCCCTCCTAGGGCAGCTCTCCAGCCTCTGACCCTCACCTGACACCCAGCTCTCACTTGTGGCTCCCAGTAGGTGCTAGCATATGGCAGCGGCCACACCCCGGGCAATGGCTTCAACAGGCCGGCTAAACCTTGTGAGGGTAGCCATCAGGTCGCCCCTGGTGAACTAGGGTTTTGCTCACCCAGCATGTGAAGACTGCTTCGGCAGAACAGGCGGAAGAAACCAACAAGAAGTTTCAACGGCTGAGATGGCGATGCAGCAAGGCACTGTGGAGTGCTTAGGGCGTGTTGGAGCACAAAAGACAACACGGCCATCCAATGCAGCTGAGGAAGTCTCCAGGTGTAATGACTTTTCGTGCCAATGGACCCAGGCTTCCAACGCTGAGAGAGTGGGACTGTCTCTGTGCATCTACTTTTCCACTTAAATCTTCATGCACAGGTGACTTTGTGCACAAAAACGCACAAAGACAATTGTCATCCTCGGTTCAAGAGACAACCAACAACATTTGACATTATACTAGAAACACTAGCAGTAGCAATTAGAGATGAAAAAGAAATTGAAGGCATTAAAATAGGCAAGGAGGAGACCAAATTATCGCTCTTTGCAGATGACATGATGGTCTACTTAAAGAATCCTAGAGATTCAACCAAAAAGCTAATTGAAATAATCAACAACTTTAGCAAAGTTGCACAAAATAAACCCACATAAGTCATCAGCATTTCTATATATTTCCAACACAGCTCAGCAGCAAGAACTAGAAATTCAAAATCACCTTAGACAAAATAAAATACTTAGGAATCTATCTCCTGAAACACAGGAACTATATGAACACAACTACAAAACACTCTCTACACAACTAAAACTAGACTTGAGCAATTGGAAAAACATTAACTGCTCATGGGTAGGACGAGCAAATACAATAAAAATGACCATCCTACACAAACTTATTCATCTATTTAGTGCCATACCCATTGAACTTCCAAAAAAAATTTTTTACTGATTTAGAAAAATCCATAACAAAGTTCATTTGGATGAACAAAGGATCAAGGATATCCAGGGAAATAATGAAAAAAAAAAATACAAAGGAAGGGGGCCTTGCAGTCCCACATCTCAGACTATATTATAACGCTGCGGTCATCAAAACAATTTGGTACTGGCTAAGAGACCGAAAGGAGGATCAGTGGAATAGACTCGGGTAAGTGACCTCAGCAAGACAGTATATGATAAACCCAAAGATCCTAGCTTTGGGGACAAAAATCCACTATTTGATAAAAACTGCTGGGAAAATTGGAAGACAGTGTGGGAGAGATTAGGTTTGGATGAACACCTCACACCCTACACCAAGATAAATTCAAAATGGGTGATGAATGACTTGAACATAAAGAAGGAAACTATAAGTAAATTAGGCAAACACAGAATAGTATACATGTCAGACCTTTGGGAAGGGAAAGATTTTAAAACCAAGCAAGACTTAGAGTCACAAAATGTAAAATAAATAATTTTGACTACCTCAAATTAAAAAACTTTGGTACAAACAAAACCAATGTAACTAAAATCAGAAGGGAAGCAATAAATTGGGAAACAATCTTCATAAAAACTTCTGACAAAGGTTTAATTACTCAAATTTACAAAGAGCTAAATCAATTATACAAAAAATCAAGCCATTCTCCAATTGATAAATGGGCAAGGGACATGAATAGGCAGTTTTCAGATAAATAAATCAAAACTATTAACAGGCACATGAAAAAGTGTTCTACATCTCTTATAATCAGAGAGATGCAAATCAAAACAACTCTGAGGTATCCCCTCACACCTAGCAGATTGGCTAACATGACAGCAAAGGAAAGTAATGAATGCTGGAGGGGAAGTGGCAAAGTAGGGACATTAATTCACTGCTGGTGGAGTTGTGAATTGATCCAACCATTCTGGAGGGCAATTTGGAACCCAAAGGGCAATAAAAGACTGTCTTCCCTTTGATCCAGCCATAGCACTGCTGGGTTTGTACCCCCAAAGAGATAATAAGGAAAAAGACTTGTACAAGAATATTCATAGCTGCACTCTTTGTGGTGGCCAAAAATTGGAAAATGAGGGGATGCCCTTCAATTAGGGAATGGCTGAACAAATTGTGGTATATGTTGGTGATGGAATAGTATTGTGCTAAAAAGAATAATAAAGTGGAGGAATTCCATGGAGACTGGAACAACCTCCAGGAAGTGATGCAGAGCAAAAGGAGCAGAACTAGGAAAACATTGTACCCAGAGACTGATATACTGTGGTACAATCAAACGTAATGGAATTCTCCAGTAGTGTCAATACAATGTCCCTGAACAATCTGCAAGGATCTAGGAGAAAAAACACTATCCACAAGCAGAGGACAAACTGTGGGAGTAAAAACACTGAAGAAAAGCAACTGTTTGACTACAGGGGTTGAGGGGATATGACTGAGGAGAGACTCTAAATGAACACTCTAATGCAAGTACCAACAACATGGAAATGGGTTCAAATCAAGAACACATGTGATACCCAGTGGAATCACGCGCTGGCTAGGGGATAGATGGTGGGAGGTGGAGGGAGGAAAAGAAAATGATCTTTGTTTCCAATAAATAATGTTCAGAAATGACCAAATAAAATAATGTTAAAAAAAAGTAACAGAGTTGTGTTTTGAGTCCAGGTTTCCTGACTCTATATCTCACTCTCTTAACTGCTTTAAGATTATTCTGACTCAGTTGGATCTCTCACCAAACTGTTTATAGATATCTTTCTTCTTTACTGGCTTTTCACTCTCTTGTGAATACATACCATTCAAAATCGTTCTATCACTATTTTCTATAATTTGTTTCAAAGGAAGAAACACAAAGCCTTTCACACATGATTCTATATGACTAGACATTTTTCTAGACATAAATTTACTGAAATATAGAGTATATATTATTCTATATTACCAACAAAAAAAAGAAAGAAAAAGAAAACATTTGTCTTAGTAGAACAACAGACTATCTTGAAAGCTCTTCTCCAGCAAAAGTCCAAAATATATATTGGATTAAACAAAATTCCTTTTTACAATGATTCTTATACAAAGCAATAACTTAGTTTAACAATCATCTGATTATCAATATCTAAAGAAAGAAAAGGAGATGTTTGATCCCCAAAAATGTTACAGTAAAATAGTGAATGACCTGTGCAGAGTCTAAATGGAAGAAGAATCGTAGCACACAGTAGAGCTTTTACAGAGAAAAATATTAACTATAAAAGAAAATCCTAAATATGCAAGAACATTTTCCCCAATATATTTGAGCCATAATCCTCTTCCCCCTTTGCACCATCTCAGTCTCTGGAGAGGGGAAGGAGATTGGATTCATAGTTTAGTTCAATTCCCTTAGAAAATAGCATCTAGGTCAAGTCCAGCCCTCCTCGCAACTCCTTCCCCTGTCTTTGTCCTTGTGTCCCAGGCACCCTGATGTCTCAAGACTTCTGTGATGACCTGGCTGATTGCACTAGCCTGCCTGAAGTCCTAGTTCCAAAGTCACCAAGGTTTCAACTCCTAGTCCTGTAGGGATCACCTATGGCACTTGAAATTGAGGACAAATAACTCAAAGCAGAAACACACCTCCCCAGGCCCATTTCTCAGAGCCCTAGGGAAGGGCACATCACTTCCCTTTCTTTCACAGAGTCCAAGCTGGGAGCAAAAGTTAGGAGCATCACTGAAAAGATGATAGAAAGAGAACAGACAGCTCAGTGGCTCTACTTTAACAGATGCAGACAGCCAATCAAGGAGGCCATCTCTATCCACATAGTAGAGGACACAACACACTCCAGGTTACACATACATTCACATTTTATGAATATTTATATGTATATGATGTTCTATATTATGCATTTATACACATATAAAATAATCAATGATATCTATGTATGCATGTAGGACAACACAAAGCCTGGCACATAGTAGGCACTTATTGTTTATTGACATGACTTAAAAAGAAGGTATGGAATAAATAGCAACAATAAATGATTGTACTGGTATTCACAGAATATTATGTAACCCCAGATTTGAATGGTTGCTATAGTGAGAAGACCCAGAAAGATATCTTTCCATCAAATTGGTCCTCAAGGATGAGAATCACCCAGTATGGAAAGGTGTATGTGGGTTACAATTTGAACTAATAGAGAAAATATCCACCCTAATTGGATTACAAATCTGTGGAAGTCTATAATGAGGCAATCAGTTTGGTATAATGGAAAGAACACTGGACCTGGACTTCCATCTTTGTTCTATTATATTTAGGCAAGTTACCTCTCTCAGCCTCAGTTTCCTCTTTATAAAATAACAATAATATTTATGATAACTATTTCACAGTTTTGTTGAAGTGTTTTTATCTTGAAAATATTATAAAAACATGGATTATTATTATTTTCACCATTAATAATCACAACAACACAGTGTTCCTCAGAATCCGGTGATTTACAGGTGATTCCATAAATGTCTGTTGACAATATCAATCCTGATTAGATTAGGCTTATTTATCATTTGAGTGCCAATTATTTTTAAGTCTCCCTCATATTATTAATTGGTCTACAAATCCTTTATTCAGAAATGGTATCAAAAAAAAAGCTTCCACTGGTTTATATTCTAAATTAACATGAGATTCTCATTGAATGAGATTTGGCTTTATTCCTCTCCATCGCCCATCAGTTTCCCCTTCTATGAATGAAGGTCTCTAAAATCCAATCTACTCCCAAAGTTCTATGTCCAATGACATACATGGAAAACTCATTTAGGGTAAATTTGCATTTGTTCATCATTCATTCATAAAAAAAGATTTAAAAAAAAGACTTTCCCTGAGCATCTATTTTATATAAGGTCTTTTACTTGGCTATGCTCCAAGGGAGACAGAGACAAGTAAGATATAATCCATGACTTGCAAGAATCAAAAATATATGAAGGAAAAACTGAACTAGGATTTAGCCTTGAGGAAACAAAAAATGGACATAAATAAGACTGAATGTGATAATTCAGAGAGCAGGGATGAAGAAACAAAAGCAATACTAGGGGAGAGACTGGTGAGCTCTGACTGGGAAGATCAAGGCAGACTTCATGAATGAGTAAACATTTGAACTGGATCCTAAAGGGCAGAGCATATATTAATAGGAAAAGTTTGAAAGCTAAAGTATTGATAACAAAAGGAAGAGTATGAAAGGAGGTTTGAGGGCAAAAAATGTAGTGTATGTTTGGGATACAGAAAGGTCTCCATTGCAAAAGATGGAAAATATATTTGTTGTTAGGTGCCTTCAGAAGCACCCAACTGAATCATGGGGAGTAATGAATTTAATCTTTCAACATCTGATAGGGAAAGGATGAGGAAGTAATGAGATCTTACCACATAATCCATTTTCAGAAAACCCCTAAGCAAAAATAAGACCAAAAGTCATTCTAGTGTGTTTAAGTGATCGAAATGATTGAAGGAAATGAACAAGCAGTTGCAAAGAATAATTGCAAACTATTAACAGCCACAGGAAAGATTACTCTAAATCACAAATAGGAGAATTGTGAATCAAAAGAACTTTGAATTTTACCCAGAAAATGGACAAAGATGACAAAAGGCAGGGAAAGTCAATATTAGAGGAGTTGTAGAAAGATTGTTAGACTATTAAACTATTGATGGAGCAGTGAATTGATCTAACCATTCTGGAAAAACATTTGGAATCATACGGAAAAGGTAATTTAAGTACCCATACCCTTTGATCCAGAAGTCCCTCTAGTAGGCATATACTCCTTTGTGAGGTCAACAAAAACACAGAAATAAATGTCCTATATACCCCAAAATATTCATAGTAATGATTTGTGGTAACAAATTACTAGAAACTAAGTAGATATCCATTGATTAAGGAATGTCTAAATAAATTATGGTGTAATGGACCATTAATGTACATAAGAAATGGCAAATATGAAGAATTCAAGAGAAGCATAGAAGACCTATATAAAATTATAGAGAACAAAGAAAAAATATGGATCAGGGGTGCATTTATTCAGTACTTACTATGTGCCAAGCACATAGATACCATGACTACATGACTATAATGCCCTAAATAGAAAGAACAAAATGCTGAATATTCTGAATTTATAATGATCGAATTGACAAAATGGTAAAGTAAACCCTGATTTGTAGCATTTGCTGTTTTCCAAGGTGTAAATGATCACACTGAAAATGTTATAATCAGTTCTCAAAAGTCAGCCTGAGCTGGCTTCAGCATATTCCTGTCTCTACTCCAGTTTGTTCTTCCATTCTCCAACTTATGGGCATTCTTTTAATTTCTAGTTTGTCTTTTTACTACCCAAAAAGAGATCCTATAAATAAATATGTTTTTATGTATAGTGATTAGCTATGTTCAATGTTCTCGTCCTTTTATTGGCTAGATGGGCTTCTTGGGTAATTAATTACTAGGGGACTATCACAACAAATACCTAGCTCTCACCACCACAGCTTTTGCTTTCTCGGGCTCCAAAAGGTAGAGCAGGAAGTATAATCAACATATTTGCCCCCATCAGAATTTGAGCTAGGGACCTCCAAGAGTTGTTAACTGTCTTCTGAACTGTTAAAAGATCACTTGCTCACTCATCCTTGACAATAACATGAGTCATCAACTGAAATCAAGTTACACTGAGTTGTTTGGAATGGAGAAGTGCAGAATAACCTGCCTCTCTGCATGCCACTTGCCTCTAGCCAGAAAAAAAGTATCTCAGAAAAGAAGACTCTATGACAAGTCATGTGTTCACACTGCAGTGACAGTTTTCTGTTCATTAATAGGGAAGGACCCTCTTGATTTAAAAAAAAAAAGTCAAGTGTCACTATTTCTCCTGATCTTCAGATCTGGCAAACCTTATACTGCAATAAGATAGGAGGTTTCTTCTCATTCACCACGTGAGAAAGATGAGCAGTCCTAGATCCTAAAATATGTGGTCTGACAGAAAAAGGAGTTAGTTGTTGTCCTTTGTATTAGAAGTCCAAAATGATATCCACCGTGTAGGAGTCAAGGTACAGTGTGTCTAATGAAGGCAGATCAGATCAATGGGAGTTTGGGAGGTTCTACCATAAACAGAGCATCAATAACTCACATAGTCATTTGGGATGGAGATGTCTCTAAATTCTAGTATCTCATGTTGCTTTTGAAATTCTATAACTCTGCTTTGCTCATGGAGCAATGAGGGCATGCCATGTTGGATGGTCCTGTGCCAGTGGCTTTCATGTCCCCTAGCTGATACCTAAATTCTTGAGGGTAGAAGAGGCACCGTCCCAAAGTGGTTTGAGAGCTAGTTCTGAGGGTTTGTAGGTTTTTCAGTGTATCAAAGGTGGTATGATCTAAAGAGAAGTTTGGTCTTGGCCAATGCTCTTTGGTCCTTACCTTGGAAGTGACCCTGTTTCCCTCTAAATACAAATTCTAGCATTCCCCTTGGCATGGGAACTGACCAATTCCTTTATTTTCTTGTATCCTTATGTGTCAGTCCTCCTTTCTGCCTTGGAACTGAGACCAGGGCCCCTGTTCCCTTATGAGTGACCACAAGCACTCTCTTCTGGGCTGGAACCAGGACTGCTGCTCCGCTGTAACTGCAAGCCCTGTGGCTGCAAGTGCTAATGAGGTAGTGTTCCTCCTTGCCCTGTAATGGTGACCTAGAATAGCCTATAGACAATGAATACAGGATACTGAGCCCAGTGCCAGGAAAGGGTCCCCTGTAATCTCTGTCTGCCCGGCTATTCAACCCCTTTATTGTCTGTGCTGCTACAGCTGCTATCATAGCCACTTCCAAAGTCTACTGAGCTCTAAATTCACTATCTACCAAGTCAACACTGATTTCAGAGGTGATTCCTATTTAGAAAGAACTATTTACAAGTAGGCTTGTATGTAAAATAATTTTTTCAAATTTTCAAACTCAAAACTGAATTTTGTTTAATCATAATAACCTATCCTGAATCTAGAAAAGAGATGCATCTATGGGGTCAGGGCAGCATGGTGCTTGATTTTGAGTCAGAAGATATGAGTTCAGATGTTGGCTCTACAATTTACTCCCTCTGTAACCTTGGACAAATTATTGAATCTCTTTGGGCTTTCATGTAATAAAAAAGAGAAAGGTAAACTATAATACATCCAAGGACTCTTCCAGCTCTACATATGGCCTTTGAGCTCATATCATTTCTTCAAAGATGAAAAATTCTGAGTGTGGAACATTACATACACTGTCAGACTAGGACAACATTTTAATTAATCTTGTGAATAGCCTTTCCCCTTTTAATTTCTTATTCTGTTAGTGTGGGTGACTCATTAGAGAGGGAAAGAGGGCAGGGAAATATCCTAAAATGAAAATAATATAAAACAAAAAATATCCAATTTCAAATAAAAATAAATAAAAGGAACCCTATGATTAAAATTTTACAAAGTGACTCAATTTCTCCTACTTTTTCATTGTTCGTGACACCATACATGCATATGAACACTTTTCTTTGACATTTTCACAAACTAACTTTTCTTAAAGAGACATCTCAACCCTTACTCAGATTATTTCTGGTTACTTTGTAGACCCATAAGTTCTAAGAAATAAAAGGAATTTCAGAGGGACTCTCTAGAGAAGTTCTTAACCTGGTCCATGAACTTGTGTGTTTTTTAAATACATGTAATTGCATTTTTATATAATTCAATGTATTTTATTTTCTTCATTTTAAAATATTATTCTGAGAAAACATCCATACTCTTCAATTGACTGACAAAGGGGATCTACTCTTACACTCACACACCCAATGGTAAAGAATCCCTGATCCAACGTTAACATGGTTTGGAATTTCCCTCTGCTAGTTAAATTACTTACAATCATTTAGTATGTAGTTTTATATAGTTGTATGTATTTGTATTGTCTCCTCCAATAGAAAATAGTCTCTTTAAGGGCAGAGGAATAGTTAGTTTTTAATTTCTGTATCTCCATGCCTGGCATACAGTAATCACTTAATAAATCCTCATTGATTGATTATAACAGCTGACATAACATCTACTTCTAATGAAAAGGAAGTCATGACCAATTCAAACTACCTGTTTTGCTTCAGTATAGCTCCAATTTTAAGTGAATTCTTGCTGCTCTTAAATCAATCTGCAAATTTCGTCTGTTATTTCTCTGATCCCATTTTTCTTATCTATAGATCACACGTAAATAATAATTGTGATGATATTGTTTGTATTATCTACCCCACAAATTAGAGTTTTGTTTTGCCTTGTTTTTGTGTTTTTGTTTTTGTTTATCAAGGAATACATTTTCTGGGGCTTAGAGTGCCACAGAAATATGAGGTATGGTTGTTGTTGATGTGTGAATACCAGAATATAAGAAAACTGCATTGCTCAAAGTCTCACTGATTTATTACTTCCCATGATCAGTAGTCCATAGAACAGGGGAGCATATGCTTACAGCCACACATTAAGAAACTAAGGGGGAGGGATGCAGGATGAGATTTCAGAAAGCAGCCAGATGTTATTTTATGCTTGTGTCTATAATGACATACATCAAAGGATAAGGAAAGTGCCATCTCTAAAGTCCTTATTTCAACGTTTTCCTGAGGCTCTAAAGTGGTTTAGAAGAATGAGCTTTGGATCCGGAGTGAGAAGTCCTTAACATTCTGGGATTCCACTTAGACATAGTAGCTCTGAGATCAGTCCAAAATTCGTGCTTAATTGTTTCCATCTTTATGAGTCTTGTTCCCACAACTTGGCCATAATTGCCTCAAAGGCAAGAGTCACGTTGTTAACAAAAGAAGTCAGGAAACATTGATGAAGCACCTACTTTGGGCCAGTCACCAGCTAAGTGCTGGGGAAACAACAACAACAAAAATAATGAAATAATAGTCCCTGCTACCAAAGAGCTCACCACCCAATGGGGGAGTCACATGTAAATGGCTATGTACAGACAAAATATATACGGGATAAATTGGAGGTAACCATTAGAGTGAAGACCCTAGCATTGTGGAAGATTGGGAAAGCTGTCTTGTAGAAGATGATATTTATTCCCCAGGAATTTTATTAGTTGATACATCGTTCCTTTCTTTTATTTCCTTGAATGGGGGTAGGGACAGTGGAAGTACTTGGTAATCCTTCAAGGACTAGATCAAGTCTTATTTCCTCCACATAGTCTTTCCTAGAGTTTCTGAATCTTATTGAATTCCTTTGTTGTACCAGAAGCCTTATAGCATGCTTGGGAGACAGTATTCTGCTGTCAGAAGCTCTGGGTTCAGATCCCACCTCTGATCCTGCATTGAACTAAGACAGGTAAAAACTTCCCTGAAATGCAGTTTCTGTGTCTTCTTTGAGGAGGTTGTATCCAATGGCCTTTGAGCATGTTTTCAGCTCTAAAGCTATGATCCCTCTGTCCCTTTAGCAATGATTCATATATTAATCAGCAACAACTGACCTATAGGGCACTAAGATTTGCAGTGTTCCAAACACACTGTAACGTCTGATTGTACAAAAACTCAAGTCAAGGAGGGTTCTTTGCTTGGGAGGGAAGGGTTGTTTTGTTTTGCTTTGCTTTTTGGTTTGGGCCAATAATTACCTTAATCTAGGAGATTCCTAATAATGAAACTCCTTTTACTAACACAAATTAGCAGATATGTATAGTTTTAGAGAGGTGCCTGAAGCACACTGAGCACTAAAATGATTTACCCCAAATCATATAGCCAGTATATAGCATGACTTGGGTAATGTCAGGGGTTATGGGGTGTGCAGAGAGAACTGGTACCTCTGGTGTGAGAGCTTGCCAAGCCCTTTTGAGGGCTGTTTATTCACCTTTTATGGCCATCTGTCACCCAATTCTCATTTATGACTCCAAGAAGCTGTAGCAGGAGTGGCTGCCACACCCAAGAAAAACTGTCCTGGAAAATACTTTAAACCAAAGTAACTGACAGACCCCAACTCCATCAGTGAGTTTAGTGTCTATCCCAAGCATATCAAGACTTTCCCTGGTGGAATAGTAGATGATAAAAATCTGTTTCAAAGGTCATGATGGTGGCATGAAGCACTGTGGAGTGCTTAAAACTTGATTAGATGTTGAGGATGTCAAGGTCATCCTGTGTGTGCTGACAGATGTCTTGCCACTGGACTTTGATGATTCTGGCAGAAAGAATAAGGCTAGCAACTTTGTACAACTCTGCCTCATTTAAATCCAATTCACTTCAGGCCTCTTGACTACATCTCCCAATCATGATGCCATTGGTTCTCTTTAAAAAAGAGAAGGACAAACAGCAACAACCACTATGTCAAGTTCCTTTTTGGGAAAGATAATGCAAAGATTTGTTCTACAAAAGGGTCTACCAAGGTCTCACTCTGATGCAGTCTCACACCTACCTAAATAGGAGATAGGACAAAAAAAGGCAAACATTATATGGCAAGTAATTAAAACAGCTCTAACCTAACCTATTTAAGCAAGCTCTTTGGGTAAAAAAAAATGAGACATTTCACCACAGAGGATAGAAAACTGCCCTTGAAATGTAAGAAGATCCATGTTTAAGACCAGCCTCTGACACATACTAGCTATGTGATATTAAGTTACTTAGACTCTCCGGGCTTTAGGCAACTCTGAGATTCTATGTTTGAAAAAAAAAAAAAAGTGCTGAACAGCATTTGCAGAGAGTTTCTCACCTGGGAGTTTCTTAGACTAATGAAATCATGTTTCCAGCCCATATTTTTACCTGGCCTGTTGACATAAAAAGAAAAAAAAATAGGAAATATATTGAGAAACAAATGTTGACAGGCTATCAATATTTTTAAGGAAGTTTAACCATGTAAATCAATTATTACAATGAGAAGGCCAAACAGGACTAGAAATCTCCCCTGACAGAAGATGCCTGATCTTCTTGCCAAGCAGAGAGACAAGAGAGCCAATAGCAAAACAGAATATATGTAAAATTCTTTCAGAGAAGGATGTTAAACAATTACCAGCAGCGACTACTTAATGACTTATAATGACTCATAATGACAATTAAAGCTTACAGTGGGGATACCTTTTCACTTTGTCATCCCTTTGTCCTTCTCTCTCCCCTGAATGGAGCTACCCACTCTACCAATGGCTGTCAAGGTAGAGCAACATGGCTATTCACACCAGTTAGTCAGCCAATAAACATCAAGAAATTAGTTACTATGTGCTTGAGGATATTAAGAAAGGTGAAGATAGTCTCTCTTCTCAAGAATCTGCCATTCTGAAACCATTTGGAAACTAGTCAAGTAGACAACCACCAGACTTTATCACTTACAGTGTAATTTTGCCCCTCAAATGCCTGGGAACTGTGTCATCTGACCTGCTAATACACCCTAAGGACCCTTGGGTCTTGCCATCTGCTCTGGGTTGGAATTCTTTAATAAGTGTCATCCTCCCAAATTAGAGTGAGAGCTTCTCAGGAGCAGAGACTATCTCATTTTCCCCCTCTTTATACCCTTAGCACTTAGCACAATACTCAGCTCATATTTAGCATTCATTCAGGGGTAAAACTGGAAGGACAACAAATAGATCAATTTGGAAAAGATCTATCAACATTTTATAAGTTATTTTGTTCCAATAATTATGATGGAGTCACCACACTTGGATTTTAATGCTACAATCCTATTGAGTTTCACAAGGAAATGGAAATGTTGCTAAAAGCTACAAAGCTGGGGAAAAGAGTTTGACTAGACCAAATGTACACAGAACAAGTCTGCTGTAGATAGCAACATTTTGAAGCTGTTGAGGGACCTTGCTCAAAGGACCTTGAAAGAGTTCAGGATACCTAATACCTTGTGAAAACAACCCAGATGTTATCACAGTTGAAAATGCAACTGAAAAACTATAAATTACTACTAACTTATGCCCTTGATTCCCATTTCTATAAAATATATATGAAAATAATCTATATATTTTAAAAAAGAAAAATGAAAATAATCTGCACATATATTGAAGGCATCCTTCTGAGAGGTATAGGAAATGAATAGGTAGATTTTCATAATTGATTTTCTACAACAGATCACATCTTTAAAATTATATAATTAACTGAAGGGAGAATTCAACCTTTCATCATTTGTTGGCAAAAAAACATTTGATTCAATGAAACAGAATGCTACTTTCTAGGTTCTCCTCCAGCAAGTGGTCTTCTATGCATATGCTAAAATCACACAAGATTAAAATTTCACCTTCTACATCCCTCCTTAAATCTTAGAGCTTTCTCTCCATTATTTCCAATTTATCATGTATGTAGTTTCTTTGTATATAGCTGTTTGTATGTTGTCTCCCTTATTAGACTGTGAGCCTCTTGAGGGCAGGGGCTATCTTTCCCTTATTGGTATCCCCAAAGCTTAGTGTATTGTCTGGATATCTAATAGATGTTTAATAAATGTTAATTGACCAGTGGACTAAAGATTCCTGGGAAGATGGAAGAATAGAAATAACTTTGTTCAACAACTTTCTAATCATTGATATCCAGTGAGGCATAAAACCGGGAGACACACTCAACAAAAATGTTTGTCATTCTCACAGGAGATGTATTGAGTCTAAATGAAAGAGGAGATGACCTGTAGCTACTAATGCTCCTGTTTAATATTGTGTTGGTTGCATTAAGCCTAGACATTGCAAAGACTTCTAAATGAGGTCCACAATTACTCAGCAGGTGTTCATCTATCTCCATGGCAAAAACCAATGACTGAAATAAATGCCTTTTGTCCAGACTATGAGATGCAATTGGATGGACAACCCACACATACATCTATCTTACAGACACTGGAGAGACAAGAAAATGAACCTTGAATCAAATGGGATAGGACAGCGGAAAAAATTACATTTAAAACATTTTTATAGAAATATTACTTATGCTATACTTCTCCCTGAAACAAATAAAAGATCTTTTAAATAGCATTATTTTTCCCAATGATGAGGATACATGATTGAAAATTATGAAATACTACAGTCACTGAGGAAAAGTTTAGTTGAGAAATCACCCAAAGGACCAAAGGAATGATAAATACAGAAAGGATTCGGCATTTTACCAATGATGAAATAATTGCCAGAACACATGAGAAAGAAATATATATCTTGAAAAGAAGATGGGCCAAACATGTAGTGAGAACAAGGTATAACCAAGAGGCAGCCCACAAGCTACCCGGCAGACATGGGATGATGAAAGATATTGTCAGTGTGCCTCAGTTTCTAATGGCTTTGTGTTGCTTAGAATTGCCTTGGTTTCTAGGTATTGATGAGGAAAGGAAGATTAACCTGATTAAACAATGACATATGTTCTGGAAGTAACTATGCAAATGTTCTTGCATAATAACAGTTGAGTCCAGTTCTGAGCACACCCTGAGTCCCTACAGATTACACCAAGGCTGTCTTTTTCCATATTATCAAAGACATGTCTCTGGTCTATATTCCAAGTTACCAATGGATATGGCAGAAGTTTCTCCCTGGTTGTCCAATCCCAGAGACCCCTCCCCTCTCTTTTAGGATACTATAAAATCTTTGACCTCCTCTTCCTCCTCCTCCCCAGGCTTAATTCTACTCCAATAAGTGTGATTGTTTTGCCTGTCTTAAAGGAAATTTTTAAAGGAAAGTTTTCAGGCTCACTGTGGCTCTGTTTTTTCTGGGGGAACAGGATAATTGTTCCTTTCTAGTTTTGAAGGGTTAACAATATAGAAGGCCTCCAGTACTTAGGGTAAACAATATATGGAGGATTTGAGGGGAAGAAAGAAGAGTCACATATGAGAGGCTGTGGAGGAATGTGCATGGAATCCCTGCAAGGATAAGTAAGTTTATAGATCTGTTGAAGGCCTGAAATTTACAGATAGGAAACTGACTCAAAAAAGCAACATAACATGCCCCAAGGTCATAAAACATCTTCCATGACTAAATTTTGCACAGGAATGAATGTTTTGTCTTCTCCCTCTAAAACTTTGAGCTCTGAAGGAAGGGATTGATTACAGTTGACGTCTCTACTACTGTATCTTCAAAGGCTGAGCTCTAGGATCCATATCTTGGTTTTTAGAGCTTGTGGGTTTGAATCTTAGTTCTACCACCAAGACCTATGAAACGTAGAGCAAATTGTTTTCCCTTTCTGGATTCAGTTTCTTCATCTACAAATGATAGAGTTGGAAGTAATCTTAGAAATAAAATCCGACCCATGATCCTAAGAGACCTGCTATCTATTCTCCTCATGACCAAGGTCACTTCCTCTTTTAAGATTTAATTTCCTCCTCAGCAAAACAGATGTAACATAATCTGCTCTGTCCACCTCAAAGTGATAAGATGGGAAAAGTTCTATAAAAATATGGAGTGTAAATATTTATTATCCAATCTCTAAAAGGGAATTCATTTTGGTACCAGGAAAAGTAGGAAGAGTCCAAGAAGGAAACATGCTAAACTCCAGGTCATTACAGATTTATCCCTGGCCTAACCTATTGATAAGGATTGTCATAATTACTGAGAACTTTAAACAGTGTACTAATTAATTTTCTTAATTAATTTGAGTGGCTTAACTTTTAAAAGCACTTCACCTTTGAAGCAATATTTGTAGCTGAATGCTAGCAGTTTTGCTGGAGCGATTATCATCAATTGAAAGCACTTTTTAATCCCCTACCATGAAAGAGGAAAGAGGAGAGGATGGGTGAGAAGAATTCAATTCAATCACAAATATTTATTAAGGAGCCCA
Source organism: Monodelphis domestica (assembly GCF_027887165.1). Classification (NCBI taxonomy): domain Eukaryota; kingdom Metazoa; phylum Chordata; class Mammalia; order Didelphimorphia; family Didelphidae; genus Monodelphis; species Monodelphis domestica. The sequence goes on along the minus strand of NC_077233.1, from coordinate 140,713,414 downwards.
TTCTTTAAGGAACAGAATGTTAAAGATCTGAAGATAGAAAGAAAAAAAAATTCATTCCTGTCCTCCAGGAGCTTATATTTTATTTGACTCAGACCACAAGTTCACAAATAATTAAAAATAAAATATGTACAAAGTAACACAAAGCAACTGCAAGAGAAAGTTCTAATTGCTGAGAGGATCAGGGAACACCTCTAGTGGGAAGCTGCCCCTGAGCTGTGCTTTGAAGGAGGTTAGGGATTCTAGTAGGTACAGGGGAGGAAGGATTGCAGAATCCAAACATAAATTAGGTGTTTATTTAATTATTAGTGCTTGTGAAGGGAGAATATTAAGGATTTCTTGAGGAGTAAACGTACTGATACAAGTAATTCCATATGTAATTAAACATTGTTACCTGAATTTACTCACTTAGTCTGAGCAAGTCCCTTCTCTTGTCCTATAGAAAGAAGGGTTTGGACTAGATGGCTAATAAGGTCCTTTCTTGCATAAATTCTTTGATCCAAAGATTCCTAAGATCAATCTTAAAATATCTCTCATCTATGATGACCTATTATTTTGTAGAATATTAAACAAATAAGGTATGTAATTTACAGGATAATATTTAACAAATTAAAAGACAATGAAGTCACAATACTTAACAAATAAGGTATTCTGTGTTCCAAAAAATGGTTTTTTTTTAATTTTTTGAAAAGTTTATTTAATTAGTCAATTTAGAACATTATTCCTTGGTTACAAAAATCACATTCTTTCCCTCACCTTCCCCACAACTTCCCTTGGCCTACACAGAATTCCACTGGGTTTTACCTGTGTCCTTGATCAGAACCTATTTCCATGTTGTCGATGTTTGCATTAGGATGTTCAGTTAGAGTCTATAACCCCAATCATATCCCCTTCGACCCATGTAATCAAGCAGTTGCTTTTCTTTGGTGTTTCTACTCCAACAGTTTTTTCTCCGAATGTGGATAGTGGTTTTTCTCGTAAATCCCTCCAGATTGCTCAGGATCACTGCATTGCCACTAATGGAGATGTCCATTACATTCGATTGTGCCACAGTGTATCAGTCTCTGTGTACAATGTTCTCCTGGTTCTGCTCCTTTTCACTCTGCATCAATTCCTGGAGGTTTTTCCAGTCTCCATGGAATTCCTCCAATTCATTGTTTTTTTTTTTTTGTGCAAAATAGCATTCTATCACCATCACATACCACAATTTATTCAGCCATTCCCCAATTGAAGGGCATCCCCTCATTTTCCAATTTTTGGCCACCACAAAGAGTGCAGCTATGAATATTCTCGTACATGTCTTTTTTCCTTATTATCCCTTTGGGGTACAAACCCAGCAGTGCTACGGCTGGATCAAAGGGCAGATAGTCTTTTATTGCCCTTTGTGCATAGTTCAAAATTGCCCTCCAGAATGGTTGGATCAATTCACAACTCCACCAGCAATGCATTAATGTCCCAATTTTGCCATATCCCCTCCAGCACTCATTACTTTCCTTTGCTATCATGTTAGCCAAACTGCTAGGTGTGAGGTGATACCTCACAGCTGTTTTGATTTGCATGTCTCTGATTCTAAGAGATTTAGAGCACTTTTTCATGTGCTTATTAATAGTTTTGATTTATTTATCTGAAAATTGCCTATTCATGTCCCTTACCCATTTATCAATTGGAGATTGGCTTAATTTTTTGTACAATTGATTTAGCTCTTTATAAATTTGAGTAATTAGACCTTTGTCACAGGTTTTTGTTAGGCAGATTATTTCCCAATTTGTTGTTTCCCTTCTAATTTTGATTCCATTGGTTTTGTTTATACAAAAACTTTTTAATTTAATGTAGTCAAAATTATTTATTTTACATTTTTTGATTTTTTTCTAACTCTTGCTTGGTCTTAAAATCTTTCCTTTCACAAAGATCTGACATGTATACTATTCTGTGTTCACCTAATTTACTTATAATTTCCTTCTTTATATTCAGCCCATTCTGAGTTTATCTTGGGGTAGGGTGTGAGATGTTGATCCAACCCCAATGTCTTCCAATTTTCCCAGCAGTTTTTATCAAAAGGTGGATTTTGGTCCCAAAAGCTGGAATCTTTGGGCTTATCATAGACTGTCTTCCTGAGGTCACTTACCCCAGGACTATTCCACTGATCCTCCTTTCTGTGTCTTAGTCAGTACCATATTGTTTTGATGACCACTGCTTTATAGTATAGTTTGAGATCTGGGATTGCAAGACCTCCTTCCTTTGCATTTTTTTCATTATTTCCCTGGATATCCCTGATCTTTTGTTCTTCCAAATGAACTTTTTTTATGTTTTTTTCTAATTCAGTAAAAAAGTTTTTTGGTAGTTCGATGGATATGGCACTAAATAAGTAAATAAGTTTGGGTAGGATGATCATTTTTATTATGTTAGCTCATCCTACCCATGAGTAGTTAATGTTTTTCCTATTGTTTAGATTTAGTTTAAATAATACAGAAAGTGTTTTGTAGTTGTGTTCCTATATTTTCTGTGTTTGTCTTGGCAGATATATTCCTAAGAATTTTATATTGTCTAGGGTGATTTTAAATGGAATTTCTCTTTCTAATTCTTGCTGCTGAAATGGGTTGGAGATATATAGAAATGCTGATGATTTTATGTGGGTTTATTTTGTATCAGGCAACTTTGCTAAAGTTGTTGATTATTTCCACTAACTTTTTAGTTGATTCTCTAGGATTCTTTAAGTAGACCATCATATCATGTGCAAAGAGTGATGGCTTGGTCTCCTCATTGCCTATTTTAATATCTTCAATTTCTTTTTCTTCTCTAATTACTACTGCTAGTATTTCTAGTACAATGTTAAATAATAGAAGTAATAACGGGCATCCTTGTTTCACTCCTGATCTTATTGGGAATGCATCTAGTTTATCCCCATTGCAGATAATGTTTGCTGATGGTTTTAGATACTGTTTATTATTTTTAGGAAAGGACCTTCTATTCCTATACTTTCTAGTGTTTTCAATGGGAATGAGTGTTATATTATCTCAAAGGCTTTTTTCTGCATCTATTGAGAAAATCATGTGATTTTTGTTGGTTTGGTTGTTGATATGGTCAATTATGTGGATACTTTTCTTAATATTGAACCATCCTTGCATTCCTGGTATAAATCTCACCTGATCAAAATGAATACCCCTCGTGATCACTTGCTGGAGTCTTTTTGATAGTATTCTATTTAAGATTTTTGCCTCTATGTTCATTAATGAGATTGGTCTATGTTTTTATTTCTCTGTTTTTGACCTGCCTCACTTTGGAATCAGTACCATATTTGTGTCATAAAAGGAATTTGGAAGAACTCCTTCTTTGCTTACTATGTCAAATAGTTTGTATAATATTGGGATTAGTTGTTCTTTGAATATTTGATATAATTCATTTGTGAATCCATTAGGCCCTGGGGATTTTTTTCTTAGGGAGCTCTTTGATAGCTTGTTCAATTTCTTTTTCTGATATGGAGTTATTTAGGTAATTTATTTCTTCCTCTGTTAGTCTAGGCAATTTATATTTTTGTAAATATTCATCCATGTCACCTAGATTGCCACATTTCTTGCCATATAATTGAGCAAAATAGTTTTTAATGATTGCCTTAATTTCCTCTTCATTAGAGGTGAGGTCTCACTTATTATCTATGATACTGTTAATTCATCTTTTTTTTATTAGATTGACCAGTAATTTGTCTATTTTGTTTGTTTGTTTTTCAAAATACCAGCTTCTAGTCTTATTGATTAGTTAAATAGTTCTTTCACTTTCAATTTTATTAATTTCTCCCTTAATTTTTAGTATCTCTAATTTGGTTTTCATCTGGGGATTTTTAATTTGTTTGCTTTCAAGTTTTTTGATTTGCATGTCCAATTCATTGACCTCTGCCCTCCCTAATTTGTTAATATATGAACTCAAGAATATAAATTTCCCCCTGAGTATTGCTTTGGCTGCATCCCATAGATTTTTAAAGGATGTAGCATCATTGTAATTTTCTTCAATGAAATTATTAATTGTTTCTATGATTTGTTCTCTAACCGATTTTGGAGAATCATATTATTTAATTTCTAATTAATTTTTTTTATTTGGCAATCCATTTACCCTTACTGATTATAATTTTATTGCACTATGATCTAAAACAGTTGCATTTATTATTTCTGTTTTTCTGCATTTGTTTGCCATGTTTTTATGCCCTAGTATTGTGATATTTAAATCACTTTAAAAGACTGATATATATTTATTTAAGGTCTCCAAGGAATTCACTTATGTAATTCCTAAATGAAACACTCAAGTCAGCTGCCACATTTTTATTGTATTTTAATTACAACAGGAGGAAGAAAGTATTAGAGGGAGAGAGAGAGAAAGAGAGAGAGAGAGAGAGAGAGAGAGAGAGAGAGAGAGAGAGAGAGAGAGAGAGAGAGAGAGAGAGAGAGAGAGAGAGAGAAGGAAAAGTGAGAGAAGGAAAGCAGTTTAACTCATTAACTCAGACCCACTCTAGCTCTGAGCCAAACCAGGCTTTAAGTCCTTGGATAGCCAAGGCAGGGAAAGGGATCAATCCTTATCACTCATATGACCAATCTGAAGGAAAGCAGTCTGTGGGGCTCCTCCAACTCCAAGCACCAGCCTCGAATTGACTCTAGCCCTCCTCACAAGCAGTCCCGAGAACTCCAGAGGCTGTTCTCTACCTCACTTCCTGCATCTCACATGTGCCAATGGTGGCACTAGCTTGACCTAGGACCACCCAGAGGTCTGTCCTTTTTTTGCACATGTCTGTTGAAGGCCATATTCTCAAATAATTAAATCTTGAGTTTGCTGCAGACCTTCCTAAACTTGTTACACTGAGTAGGTTGGAGAATGTAGTTTCCAAGACTTGATTCTGTTATTCCAAGTATCTCTATTGTTATTGATCAGGAAATAGCTAAATCTGATCTTCTAAAGAATGGTCTGAATAAAGAGTGGAGTAGTTTTGAAATTCACAGTACGTGGTCAATTTTTGTGAATGTACCATGAGCTGCTGAAAAGAAGGTGTATTCCTTTTTGTCCCTATTTATTTTTCTCTATATATCTATTAACTCTAATTTTTCTAAGCTTTCATTCACATCTCTTACCTCTTTCTTATTTATTTGATTTATCTAGATTTGATAACTGTAAGTTCAGGTCTCCCATTAATGTAGTTTTACTATCTATTTCCTCCTTCAACTGCACTAGTTTCTCCTTTAGAAATTTGGATGCTATACCACTTGGTGCATACATGTTGATTACCGATATTTCCTCATTGTCTATACTGCCTTTTATCAGGATGTAGTTACCTTCCCTATCCCTTTTAATCAGATCTATTTTTCTTTGGCTTTGTTAGATATCATGATAAATCAAATCAAAAAATAAATAAGAAAGAGGTAAGAGAAGTGAATGAAATCTTAGAAAAATTAAAGTTAGTAGACATGTGGAGAAAAATGAATAGGGACAAAAAGGAATATACCTTCTTTTCAGCAGCACATGGTACATTCAGAAAAATTGACCATGTATTAGAGCATAAAAGCATTGCAAACAAGTACAAAAAAGCAGAAATAATAAATGCAACCTTAGATCACAATGCAATGAAAATAATAATTAGTAAGGGTACATGGAGAAGTTGGTTTTAGTCAGCTGCCAAGAACCAAGTGGTGCCCCTCACTTGCTCTAGAGGTGATCCTCACTCGCTATAGAGGTGCCCCTCACTCACTCACTAATTCTAGTATGCGCTGGCTCTGACTCTGGCTCTATAGGTGGGGTGGGGGAGGGTAGATCAGCTCAAGTGTTGGTGGAAGCTTTTTCACCCCCTTAGAGTGTGGACATGCCCAAATTCCACATACCTTCAATGCTGTGCCCTACTGTAGAGTCCCTTTGTTCATATGAATTTGGTTTTTGTGGTCTTTTGAGGTAGTCTATATCAGTAGGTGTTGAGGAGAGGAAGAGTCCTGCATCTAGACTGCCATCATGTTTACCCAGAAGTTCCAAAAATGTGTTTATAATTCAATGATTTTGAGCTTGGAGCATGCTGTCCAAGATGAAAAAAATTATATGGTTAGACTCCTAGGAGAAACCTCAGAAGTCTATGGGATTCTTCATATCCCTTCTTTACTCATATCCTTTATTTACTCAGTTCAAGCACCACCTTCTACATGGGGAGCAAGGGGGGATGGAAGTATCAGAGGAAGAGGGGGAAGGTCTTTCTGTCCTGTCAACTTGCTGCTTTCTTATTAATATCTTGAAAACTTCATTTCAATATAATTGGTATCCTTTGTGGTACATTTAGAATCATTATTCTAAGAAGGGGTTCATCGGTTTCACCAGATTGCCAAAGTGATCCATGACACAATAAAACTAAGAACCAATGTTTTACATTAAAATCTTCTTAACTTTCTTCCCCTAGCTCAGATTTCCTGTGTCCTCTTTGGCAAATAAACTGGAATCTATTTGTATATACCTCTATATGTAAATGTGGTATGTCCAAGCTTAATTATAATCTCCTTGAGGACAGGAACTGTTTTACTTCTGTCTTTATATCTCCAGCACTTAGCATAATACCTGGCACATTAAAAGTACTTAATAGATATTTGTCTATTATGAACAAAGAAATATTACCCAATATTTCAAAAGACCTATGATTTCATCAACAATAATAGTTGACATTTATATAGCTCATTAAAGTTTATAAAGTATTTTATATATACATTATCTCATTTCATCTTCACAACAACCTTATGAGGTGGAGCTATGATCCCCATTTATAGAGGAGAAAACTGAGTCTCAGAGAAGGCAAATGATATATTCAGAGTGTGAAGATAGAATTAACTCTCCCTTTGTCTATTTTTAATCAAACCCCTACTTAGTAGCTAGCTAACCATTAGGTAAGAGAGTTTATAAGTCACTTACTAATTCACACCCTCAAAAGGCCACAAGCATCCCTCCCCCTCCCCTTGGGCAGTGCTAGGCAAATTGAAAGACTGCAATTGTTTTCTGTGAAGAGGGGGATATGAAAAGGGGGTATAAAAGAAGAGACCAACATGGCCTGGACTCTCTTCTGTCCTTGGTTTTTGGAGAGACTGTTCCTTGGAGATCATTCCTTCCTTGGCTTTTACAAAGACTCTTCCCTTGGATTCTGTGTCAGTGAGTAGAGCTGATGAAACATGCTTTTCCTTGGAGTCATTTTGCGTTAGTGGAACTCTGGCTGACGACACCCCTAGGACTTCTGGTTGATGACTACCGGGAAATCCACGTGGAGATCAGGACTTGGGGAAGCACCTGCAGGAGGCTGAGCCAGACTTCACTGGAGCAGCACTTAGGGCTGATAGGCTATATCAGGCTTTGTCTCCTTCCTATATGCCCCACTTTCTCTATCTCTACCTTGTTGTAAATGAAAGCTACTAGCAGTCATTTTGACTTAGGGGCTAATATTTTATAAACAGCAACCACTTTTATAACCCTAAATTTAATTGTTACAAGGTCACTGTAGCTAGTGACTGAGGTAAGATTCAAATTCAAGTATACAGAGAATTTGACTATATTTGTCTAGTTGCCTCTCTGGTCTTCAGAACTGTCTTACTTGACATTCAGTATTGGTTGTGTAACCCGACTGTGAGATGGAATTGAAAGAAATATCAGTAACTACTTGGATTCATAAACAGTTGCCATGTAGGCTCCTCACTATGACTCAGGGATGAAGTAATCAAATCCCAGACCTTGAGTTGACCTGAGAAGTCAGCTACTCCAACACCTATCCTCTCATTTTACAGATGAAGAAACTGAGGCAAGCCCAGGGAAGCAAAATGACTTGATCAGAGTAACACAGTATCAAAGGTGGGAACTGGATCCAAGTTCCCTGATTCCATATCTAGTGCTTTTTACTTTGTTCCATTCTTGTTGCCCCAATAAACAGCTTTTTAAAAAAAGATGTGGGTCATCTTCCCAAGATTGGCCAACAGTAGCCCTGGCAGCAATACTCCTGCCTGTAATTCTTTCCATGAGGTTACAACACTACCGCCTAAATCAGAGCAGAATTAAGTATAAGATAGAACCAGCTGGGACTCCTCCCTATCCAACTCTATCCCCAGGAGCTTAGTTACTGAATAGCTTAGTTCTGTCAGCACTCCACAATTTACATACTTCCTTCCCATCCATTATTTAATTTGGTGTCATAGCTGTTCCTTAGAGTATAATGGGCAAGTGTTGTCACCACCATTTAACCACTGAAGAAACCAAGACTACAATACCCAAATTTACTCAGCAAGTTAGTGACAGAGGTGGGATACAAACCCAGGTCTCTTGACTCCCAGTTCAGGGATCTTTATAGCCAAAGCTTTAGTGATAACATGGTTTCTTAATCTTTTGTGTGTATGTCATGAACCTCTTTTGGAGGTCTGAAGAAGTCCAGTGCCTATCTCAGAATATTTTTAAATGCATAAAATAAAATATCTAAAACTACAAAGGAAATCAATCTTTGAAATTCAAGGATCAAAATATCCTTTTTAAAGTTCATGGACACCAGATTAAGAACTTCTGAGGTCACCTGACTTACAGGACTCCATGGTAGGTTTTACAAGGACAGACTTACGGTAATGTTCCACCAGACACTGAAGTCTTAATACAGTTTTAAGCTTTTTTTTTTTATTAACCATTACTTTTTGTCTTAGAACCAATACTAAATACTGATTCCAAGGTAAAAGAACAGTAAGGGTTAGGCTATTGGGACACAACTAGGACATATCTGAGCCCTGATTTGCACCCAGATCCTCCTAACTGCAGTCCTGGATCTTTACCCACTGAGCCACTTAGCTGCCCCTTTAATTTTTAATAATTTAAAATTGTACTAAGTCTTTTGAGACATCCCATATTAAGGGAGTGCAAGAATATAATGCCAGTGCCTCTTGCTGTTGTGAGCCACTGTATATGCACAAATACTTAATTGTTCTCTGCTAGTTTGCTCTGGGTGATGTTCTGACGCTGGGGGAAAGTGACAGACCATGTTGCTGACTCTGAAAAATATTGGTTAAACCCCTAGCTTAAATGTGTGCCAGGTAATTGAATGAGTTTTCTACTGAGCTCCAAAGGAATTGATGGTTTGCTGTGGGAGGAGGGAAGCTTACTGTGAAAATAAGTTCTTCCTAACTGATATGTCCCAGAGTTTCTTCTTGTGTGTTATGTTTACAGGGCTTTATTGCCTGTGAATAATAAAATGCACACTTAGCAGAGAAAGGAGTCTGGGCAGGGTCTCAGGCTGGGAGGCAATCATGGCTCCTTTACTGCCTCTCACCTGCTTTCAGGTACAGCTCAGAAGATTAGCCCATAGAAAACTGATGGCAGAATATCTTTATCACCTTCCTGTCTCAGGATAGCATTTATGTCTGCTGTGCAAGACTCAGTCACACCTGGTGGGGGAAGGATGCACAAACCCTCAGTGGAGTGTTCCAGGCACCGCAGCCTGTGGGGCCGTCACCCTTCACACCCAATCAGCTGAGATGCTCATGTCTTCAGTTATTAACTCCCTGCAGGTGACTGCCAATGAACCACTTCCATCCTGACCTTTCCTGAGCTTCAGAACTGCATCTCCATTTGACTGGGGGACATCTCCACCAAGACATCCCATCCGTATTTCCTACTTGATATACTCCAAATGGACCTCACTATCTTTACCTTAAAACCTGCTTTTCCAGTGGCTTCCTGGGTTCTGTTAACCTTCTCATGACCAGCTAGAAAGCTAAATCATCTTTAACTCTTCCCTCCCCTTCATCCTCTGTCTCACACCCCAACCTTCAATATGTAGACACAGACACATACATACTCACACACAGAGAACTAATTTATTGCCAGACTGAATCCTGCTGATTCTACCTCCTCAATATTTCTCAGGTCCACTCCTTCCTCTCTACCCCTAGGACCACCTTCCCTCCTTCAGGTCCTCATTACATCTCATTCAGAGTACTGTGATAAGCTTTTAACTGTTTTCTCTGACTCTATTCTTTCCCTTTCAGTCCACCCTTTGCACAATGCCACGATCATCTTCCCAATGCACAGATCTAGTCATGTTCTTCTTTGTTGAAAAAAACTTCAATAACTCCCTATCACTCCAGAGATTTAAAAATAAAATACAATTTTGTCATTCAAAAAAACCTTTTTGACATCCTCACACTATTCTATCTCATATATTCTTTATTTCTCAGTATCCTGGACAATTAGCTTTATATATTTTATATAAGCTATCCCTCATGGTAATAGACTCTTTCCATTTTTCTGCTTGCTGAAACATTATGTAGAGAGTTCTAGACTTAGAATCAAAAAGACCTAGATTCAACTTTAATCCCTGACACGAGTTATAGAACTTTGTACAAGTCACTTTAAGCTCTCTGCACTGTAGACGCCTCATCTATAAAATGAGCATAACCATATCTGTAGTACTTACCTCACAGGGTAATTGAAGGTATAAGTGAAATATGATATATTAAATATTTTATTATGTTATCTAAATTCTGACTATTGTTTTCATTTTGTTCTTTTTTATTGTGCTCAGATAGAAACAGCATTGGAAAAATTGCTATTCCAATACTTTTTAAATTTTCTATAGACTGTTGTACAGATGGAAAAAGCAACTGCTTTTTGTAATTGAATAAAAATATTGGGAATAAAAGCTCATTTTTTGTAGTTTCCCTGAAAGCATAATTAGGAGGAAAGGGATAATATGTACCTCATCCTGTTATTATTATTTTTTATCATCATCTGCTACCCCATGAATGGAGTGTATGTCTCCACGTGATAGGTAGGGAGTTCCTCATGATTGGAGATGTCCAAGAAGAGGCTGATGTGACCACTTCTCAGGGTTGCTGCAGAGAGAATTCACACAGTTGGTTATGTTTGGATGAAAAAATGGTCCCTGAGACCCCGTCCAATTCTGAGATTCTATAATTTAAATAGGAGTGTTTCTACTTTGGTTCTTAAGCTGTCTCATTGCCTTGTTTAGAGATTCATGGAAGAAGAAAAATGAGCACAAAGCAGTATCTTCAGAAGCAGATCTCTTGGTAAGAGTTACAGTCGTGTATAATCTCCACAGCCAGCCAAGACTATGGATCATACAGGAATGCTTCGCCAGCTAGTAGCTTTCAACTTGAATGGAGGCAAAATTATGGTTAATTAACAGCTTCACATAGTAGTTTAAAGTCAGCATCACAGTGGCAAATGAAGATATGCAAGCAGCCAATTATCTGTGAAAATAAACTGTCTGTGGATAATGACAAGTGTCCCTTTAATGGTGTATGGCCCATCTATCTTCCAAAGCCTGAATTCTGTCACTGTAGGGAGAGCCGCCATAGCCTGAGGACACAGGAAGGCGACATCATGTTGACCAAAGACAATATTAATGTTTCCTCTCTGAAATATTCATGAAATCAGAGCTGGAAGGAGCCTTAGGAATCGGCAAGCCCAACCCTTTGGTTAATAAAGGCAGTAACTGAGGAATCTCAGAGACTGGAGAAGGCATTGATAGTGACACCATTCCCATTGGCCAGTTACATCCCTGGGCATGGTAGATACTTCATCTTTCTCTAAGCCTCAGTGTTTACATCTGTAAATGGGGGTGGGGGGCAGGGGTGCCACAATTCTACCTCAAAGGGTTCTGAGGAAAATGCAGTGTAAATCTATCAGCACTATATACAGCTGTTCTTGGGATAGAAGCTGTGGGTTCTTCACAGAAAACAGTGTACCAATTACACAATGTTTCCACAATCTGTTATACCCCACATCCTTGAATCCAGACATCCTTGAACAATTGCTCTGTGTTCTTCTCTATGCCCCACACCTCCTCAGCTCTCCATCTCAGAATTCCCATTTTCTTCCAGTCTCACCTGATACAATTATTAGAACTCTTCTTCCAAATTATCTCATGTCTCTGTTGCATGTAGGTGGTTTCTCTCCAGGCTAAACTATAATCTCCTTGAGGACTTTAGTGTTTCTATCCCAAGGACTTTGCACACTGCATAGACACATAGTAGATGCTTAATAAATTCCTGTTGGTTGACTGAATGACACCCACTTGTCTGGTTAACTGCTTTCTAGGATCTCTTGGCAAGAATTATAGTTAGGTATAATCTCCCCAGCCAGATAAAACCATGGATTATGCAGGATTGCTTTACTAGCTAGTTACTTTCATCTTGAATAAAGGCAAAATTATGGTTAATTAACTGGGGTTTTAGCTTGATGTGGAGATTACAAATGACTTTAATTCTTACCAGGAGATCTGCTTCTGAAGAGACTATTGTATGATCATCTTTCTTCTTCCAAGAGTCTCTAAAGTTTTATAAACTGGCTCATTCATATAGGCTCTAAGGTGAAATTAAATTGAACAAGTATGTACAAAGCATCTACTACATGAATGGTTGAATGAATGTCAGGTACTATAGTGGCACTGGAGACACAAAGACAAAAATATGAACCAGTCTCTATCTTTAAAAAACTTACATTTTATTAAGCTAGCTTATATTCTATGAGAATATAAAATGGAATGTTTTCCTTAGTTTGACTTTGACTTCCTATTGTTAAGATTTAAAAGAGTGGGAGCCATAAACTGTAAGAGTTAAAATGGTGGGTGTCATAAACTGTAGTGATTAAAATAGTGGAAGATATAAATTGTGATAGATAAAAGAGTGGATGAGTAAATTGTGACCGCAGAAAATATGTTTTTACTACAGTGTCTTGTTTTTAAATCAAATATAAGGTGGTCGCCAGGGAAATATTCCCAATTATGAATATACCCAAGTCAACTGGGTTTTATGGAGATTTTAATTATTTAATACAATGAGGAATTAAAGAAAGAGAGAAAGAGTAAGAAAGGAATAAGTATGAAGGGCCTTAAGCCAACATGGCCTAGACCTGAGTCTTAAGAGAAAGATCAGTCAGTCCTTAATCACTCACCATAAGATCTGTTCAAGCAAAGATTCAGACACCAGTTCAGCCAGCCATCAGACTCTCTTCAGAGCCTCCTTAGAGACTCTTCTTCTCAACAGCCTCCTTAGAGACTGTGTTTTGTTTTTTTTTCTCAGATTTCTCATCTCCTTATATAGGGAATTTTCTCCTATGTCACCTCCCCTAAGTTCTTCCATCTACCAATCACAGTAGACGTTTTTCAAAGGACAGACCATTCTTAGGCCACACCTAAGAAGGTGTAAATTTTTGAGTAATTCACACCAGGAAGGCTCTGAGTAAGTTTCTCAGCTCTTTGTTCCTTATAAATTCACAAGTTGCTTGACCTTTATAGGTACTTATCTTAGGAACTTTTTGCCTTATTATAAGTATGGGTTTAAGTACTTTTCATTGTTCAGAAAAGAGTTTACAACTTTATCTTCCCCTAGGGCAGACCAAAGTAGGTAAAGTAGAGTTCTCACATTCCTGATCTAAGTAGAGTTCACTGCCCAAATGGGGAATGGTCTTAATCCAATCTTATGAAGTAGGGTCTGGGAATTTTTAAGGTTCACACTATTGAACACCACTTGTTGAATTCTCAGCCATCCTGCATTTTTCCCATGAGGCTTCTCTTGATCTCTTCTCCCTCAGTACACCCCTTGCTTATACCTCCCCACTTTACCTATCATTTATTATAGTTACATATTTGTGACATAGCTTCCTACTGGATTGTAAGCTCCATGTAGTCAGAGACCCTCCCTGAATCTGGGTTCCACTCTGACTCTTCTATTGCTACTTACCATCTTAAATGTGTCATCTTCCCTCTCCATTTCCAAATGCTGGAGGGCAGGAGGTAAAGGGGGCAGAGCCAAGTAGATTAGATGATCATTAAAGCCCTATCTAATTTGATCCTCATACCTTCCCACGAGTCTAGCAAAGTACTGTTGAAGTCTCAGGGAATCACTGAGCCTTCACCAAGAATATCATAGCAATCTGAGCATTTAAGAAAGCTTAGAAGAAAAATGGAAGAAGCTGAGTAAGTAACCCCCATGCAGATTATAGCCTTTTAGGGTTCTCAGTGAAGATGAGAGCCCTCTGAAGGAGCAAGCATTCATTTAGGTTATAGGGAATCTACAGACACAATTTAAGGCTCATCAGGATGGCTAGCTGAAGGTTATTTTATTTGTATCTTTGGACACTGTAGGGTTCCCTCATTAGCATATCTTATTGGGTATTGTCTGGAATAATCTCACCTGGTTTTATCAGGGCTGCCAGGAGTCTCTGGAATGAAGCCATGGGTCTCTGCTGCTGGATTTAGCAGGGATGTGGTGCATTCCTAACAGGAACACTCTGCCTTATTCTATTTTAAATATACACAGTTATGTCCATATTATACTTTTGAACACCCACAATTATGTCCATGTTAACAGTATTCTAAATCTATCAAGGACATGTGGAAAACATCTACCCCAAGCAGGTACATGTGGAAAACATCTACCCCAAGCACTTCTCCCTACAGAATGGACAAATGGGAATAATTTGTTCTAATGGCCACAAAGGTAGCTGAAGCAGGTGCTGCTGGGTACTTAGAGCTTGGTCAAATATTGATGATGCCAAGATCATTTACTACATCCTGTGCCATCATCAATCCTTACTTTTATCTTACCACTGGACTTTAGTGACTCTGAAAGAGGAGTAAGGCTAATGACTTTGTGCAATGCTGCCTCACCTAAATCCAATTCACCTGCAGGTTAGTCCATCACCCCATGATGTCAATGGTCCTCTTTAAAAACAAAGGATATCCAACTCTATCTACAACTTGGAATCTTTGAGATTTGCCTATGGTGCAGAGAAGTTTAGTGTCAAGGGCAAGATTTAACTACCAGGTCCTTTTGACTCCAAGTCTAAGCTACCCACTTTGCCACACTATCTCTACATAGGAAAGAGTGAGCATCTAACAAATAAATACCTATGGATCTGAATATAAAAATCAGCATCAACCTCAACACAAAGTATCCCTTTCCTATGTCAAATAAATAGCCTGAAGTTGTGGGAAAGTGAAATTGAAGCCCAACCTAAATCTGAATCTTGGCTATGCTACTTGTGACCTGAATGACCTTCAGCACACTTTATTTCACTATGCCTCATTTTCTTCAAATGTAAAAATGAGAGGATTGAACTAGATACCTCTAAGATCTTATCTTGCTCTAAATCTATAATCCTAATGGGAATTTGACATGGAACAGAAAGTTAGAAATTGAAAAGGATCTTAGTTGTCATCTTATCAAGTCCCTTCATTTTACAAAGTTGGAAACTGAGGCTCAGCAAAAGGAAAAGGCTTGTCTAAGGCTATATGATGACTTAGTGGCATATCTCAAAATTCCAGTTAACTCTATCATAATACCAAATAAAATTATTTAATTAGGAATTTTATCTCTATTAGAATGTGAACACCAGAAAACCGGGCTGAGACCATCTCTGATTTATCCTGACAATTTTTATTTGTATATTTATTTGCATGTTGTCTCACAGTCTCATTAGATGGTAAGTTCCTTGAGAGCAGAGATTGTTTTTTGTTTGCTTTGCATTCCATACCCAGTGTTTAGTATGGTGCCTGAAGCATAGTTGGTGTTTAACTTTAACCTCATTAATTAAGCTTACCTCAATAAATTCTGGTTGACTGGCTGACTTTCAGTGTTTTGTATGCAGAAGATGGTTAATCAATATATCTGAAATGAAATGGAATCTTTTTGACTGGGACCAAACTGAGCCTGGAGCTTAATCCCACTTATATTTCTGTTTTCAGAAAAGAGAGAGCCTTCTACATTTAAGCTGCTCTATCTTACAGAGACTAGAAGAAAAATAGCTAAAAACAACTAAAAGAAGAAAAAGAAGACCCTGGGATTTTGCTGGACTTTAAAAATGTTGAATAAATATTTTAAGTTGCAAGACTTACAAGGTAGAGATCAGGCTTTTCAATGGACTGATGATGTTCATTCATTCAAGAATATAGACTTCCTGGCAGAACAATGAGGCCAGACAAGTCAGGCATCTTCCTCAATTGGGGCAGCAAATAACAGAAATGAACAGCAAAAAATACCTAATAAGGATAACAAATACCTATGGCATACAGTTGCAGAGAATTATAATAACTTTTTGTCTTATTTAATAACTGTATTGAGGAATTCTATTTTGTTTTCTGTTTGAGTAAAACAGAATTTATTGGTTTATAAGGTGGGGGGATGGAGTGAGGAAGGAAGGTCATGAGAACTCTATAAACCACCAAAAAAAGCATGGAAGGGAGAGGAGTAACTCTTATTCACCAAATCCTTGATATTAAAACCAAGTGTCATAGAATCATCTGTCCAGGAGTGAAACTGACAACTGGAAAAAGAAAATGACTATATCAAGGAATGGCTCACTCTTTTACCCTTTTTCCCCAAATCCATTCTTGGCTCTCTGGACTTTTCCATGTCTAGGTAACCTTCTTTTTCCTATAAGAGCTCTCCAACTACTTGATCTCTTCCTCAAATTATTCTTCCCAGAATCAGCAGTTTGAAAAAGTTTCCAGACCAGCTATGCTTATTCCTTCATTCCTCTTAGTTCTAGTCCTGATACTCCAAACTTTTCCCCCATTCCCTCCTCATGGCTATCTCTCAATTCCCCTTTTAGTTCCCTTTAATATGTTGTCTTCCCATATTAGAATATAAAATCCTTGAAGGGAGGGACTGACTATTCTACCTAGAACAAGGCAAGTGCTTAATAAATGCTTGCTGAATTAACTTTAATAAGAGATTCAAAACCAAATACTTTGACTCCACATTCAGTGTTTTTTCCATGACACTACAGAATTTTGCTGACCTCTGAAGTAGGAAGATTGATTTAGAGCAAATCATAAGCTGTCCTAATTAACACAGAGGGAAGTGAACTCAAAAAATGTGTTGTCAATATAGCCTTGTGAATGCTGGAATGCACCATTGACTGGAAACGTGGGCACCTGCATTTTAATTTTAGTTCTACCACCACTGACCTTGAACAGTTGGCTTCTACTCTAGTTCTCATGCTTGGGCTCAGGATATCTGAATCACAAGAGTGCTGAAGTCTTCAGGGAAGGTAAAGGTTTAAATAAAAGATATTTACTGGGGTAAGCTTAATGGCTCAGTGGATAGAGAGCAAGGCTTAGATGTGGGTGGTCAAATTTGCCTGAGACACTTCCTACCTATGTGGCACTGGGCAAGTCATTTAACCCCCCTTCCTAGCCCTTACTGCTCTTCTGCCTTGGAACCAATAAATAATATTTATTCTAAGATGGAAGATAAGGGTTACAAAAAAGAGGTACTTACTATTAGGAATCTAAGAAAAATATATGAGATATTCAAGACTAAAATGAATTGTACTGAATCATCTCTAGAGTCCCTTCCAGCTCTAATGTTCCATGTTCTAAGTATAGTGTCTCCTAGCTGTAATGTACTATAACACAAAATATATATATACATACATACATATATATATATATATATATATATATATATATATATACACATGCTACCCAGCTCTGAATTCATAGAGACTTGGATTTGGTTTGGTGATATTTTAGGTGATTATAATTATATCTTCTTACTTCAGGCCCCAACTAGATTAAAATATGGAAATTCTTTATTTTTTTAACTCAACTTCTATCTTAGAATCAATACTAAGTATTGGTTCCAAGGCAGAAGAGCAGTATGGGCTGGACAACTGGGGTTAAGTGACTTGCTCAGGGTCACACAGCTAGAAAGTGTCTGAGACCAGATTTGAACCCACAATTTCCTGTAGCCAGACTTGGCTTTCTATCCATGTAGCTATCTAGGTGGCTTGAGAAATTCTAAAGTTAACACTCAGACTAGCTCTTTATTGGCTACCATGCTGACAGCCAGGCAGGAACCAGAAATTTAAGTAGTAAAATACATATAAAATTGGGACAGAATGGTAAAACCAAGCTATATTTATATATATGAACATATATATATATATATATGTATATGTGTGTATAAATAAAAATGCATATATATTTCATTATTATTCACTATTGAGTATTATAATCTTTCTTTTCCTTCTTTTTGTAATAGTATTTGGGAAACAATCCTTCCCCAATTCATGCATGGGAGATGGGAGGGTGGGTATATGTTGGGGGCAGAAGGAAAGGGCTTAGATTTCAGTACAGTCAGCTCTATGGAAGTTTGATATAGGTCGTTATAGCATTGTTTATTG
Source organism: Monodelphis domestica (assembly GCF_027887165.1). Lineage (NCBI taxonomy): Eukaryota > Metazoa > Chordata > Mammalia > Didelphimorphia > Didelphidae > Monodelphis > Monodelphis domestica. The sequence goes on along the minus strand of NC_077233.1, from coordinate 140,695,237 downwards.
AAGATTGCACCCGCTATCCTTTGCAACTCCACTGAAACTGGATATCTTCTTTTCTAATTCCATGGGGTCTCAGGAAGATGCCAGAACTCATAGTTTCCTTGATTCTCCAATTATGGCATATCAGATACCATGCCTCATTTTTAAGCCTTCATCTTCCCCTCCTAGAAATCCCATAATACAATTATCTTACATCTAAATATATAGTCTCACAGGAATTAGTATCTTTGGAATTTCAATTAAGGCTACCTTTGAGGCCTAGTGACTCATGGGATATGTAGTACTATCTCAACTTGTCATGATCCTTTCCTCTTTCTCCCACCCACAAATAGGAATGAGAAAGAAACCTAAGGTAGGATAACATATACTACAATGCATCATAGTGAAATTAATTTGCCTTTTTTTCAATGATCCCTTAGCCTAGTGGAAGCCAGAACTCTTCTGTATCCAGAACAGATTAGTTTATAGAAAAGACATTTGAATCTTGGAAAATTGAAACCAAAATTCATGGGTTTAGAGGGAAAAGCCAAGATATTTGGAACCAGAGAACCTCTGATTGAATCCTTCGACTTACTGCCTGGGTGGCCTTGGGAAATCTCTTTCCCTCTATGGTTCCTCGATGGTTCTTCATTTTTAAAATGTGGAAGTTAGACCAGATTATCTACAAAGTTCTTTCCACCTCTATATCCTATGAACTATGAACAATTATTTCCATGTAGGGAGCATTAATCAATGGGTAATTTTTTTTCTAAGTGGGAATTGAACTGAAGTCTATGTCAGGCAAGAGATCAGCATTTTCTCTAATCAGGATGTGGACATGGGAAATAAATGCAAAAGAAGGCTCAAAACTACAATTCCAGAAGCCCAAATTAGACAATATTGAGTAGCAGACACATTATAGAATCATAGAATGTCAAAGCAGAAAAGGACCTTAGAGGCCATCTAGTTGAACCTCCTTATTCATAGATAAGGAAACTGAGACCAATAAAAGAGGACGAGCTTACCCAATGTCATGCAACAAGGTCATGGTAGAGGATGGAACGAGGATGAAGCTTTCCAGACACCAATCCCAGTATTCCTTCCTTTAGTCTGTCCTTTCTTCCAGTTTTATTCTATATCTACTTTGTCTTGAAGAGACTGTGTACACAGCCTTGGGGGATGATGAGAAATGGGACAGAATAGAAGAAGGAAAAGAGATAAACTCTATCCTGAAGCATATCACTATAGCCTCAGGGAACAGCTGGAGAAAAGCCTATAAAAAAGTCTAATGGATATATTCACATGCCCACTCCAACACAGGCTTAATATTTGGCATGTCTATCTTTCCTGCCTGAAAGTCACAACCTCCTTCTGCTTCTACACCCAGGAGACATATTGGTCAGTAGAGATACTGGGTTCTATACTGGACCATAAGAAAGTTGCTATGAAAAGATTCAGCATGGTGTAGTCGAAAGAAAGAGACCTGAATTTTAGTCCCAGTTTTTCCACAGCCACATTGTGTGACCTCAGGTACTCTTTGCCCTTCCCTGAGCTTAGTTTTTCCATTTGTCACATAGGGTAGGGTGGACTAGGTTATCATTAAACCTTCAGCTCTGATGGTAATTGACTCAAAGTCCTTTCTTGCCTCTTAACCTCAATTTCCCTCTCCTTAAATTAGGGGGCAAATAGAGTGGTGTAAGAATCAAATGTTTCCTAAAGTCCCTTCCAGCACTCACATTTGATTCTACAGAATTTCCATTGTTAGAAACTGATGCTCTTCTTTCTTGTGTGAGACCAGTTGACTAATGCCATACAGTTAAGAGTCCCATTTAAGACCAAGGTGCTTCTGGGTCTGGAAAGGGTCTTCTCTGCCACAGGTATCCATAATTCATCTCTGTGATAGAAGCTGTGAATCTTTATCTGCAGGAAAAGAGCTTACTTTTAGCTGATGCTTTTACTGGGGCTTTATGATACAAGCAAGTGGAACCAAATCAAGCCTCCTGTCTCACTAAAGTAGAAGGCAAAGAGGGCTAGGGCTCTGTCCTTTGCTAAGTTTATTGTGAAAAATAACCAGGAGATGTGGGGTTCTAATTTGGACTCTGCCACTGACTCACCTTGTGACCTGAGGTAGATCTGTGGACTTCAGTTTTTACATATATGAAAGAAATGGGTCGCTCTCCAAGGTCCCTTACAGGTCTAGAATTCTCTTTTTCAATACCTTTATCCCTGAAAACTTCTTTTTGGTTTTCTACAGGTCCTGTTCTCAGTCCCTCCAGCTCTGTCACTGTATTCTATATGTTAAATTCCTTTTTACCTCTAACATTCTCTAAGTTCTATGACTATAGATGGAGCTGAAAACTTGATGAATTACAATGACACCCTTTGCTCCCTTAGCTTTTTTGCCTTTCTAGCCAGCAATCCTCAATAGGTCTCAGCAATAGCTCCCATCCATCTTTTAGAAACATCCCCACAGGACTGACAGAGCATTCGACTGTGGCACTGTCTGCCTTGATCAGAAATTTGCAAATATTTTATGCTGTGACCATGGGCAAGATGTTCAGTCTCTTTGGGTTTCTAGCTCCGTGTCAGAAACATGGAGCATTAGAATCCTAACTTGCTTCACTGGGCTCATGCAAAGACTAGAAATAATCCCAGGAAATAACCCTTTCCACTCTTACACCCATAACATGATACACTGGAAAACTTCTATCTAGACAGGTATTTTAAAAGAAAGCTATAAAAGCCTGGGCCAGTACTGAGAGAGAACACTTAACAGGCTCATGAATATATGGATAGTAATTTATCTGTCTTGTGTTTTACCTATAATTCCTAAGGACTCTAAGGAACCTTAGAGAGTATCCAATTAAATTCAATTATTTTTGAAAAGAAAAAATATACTCAGAGTAAGGCAAATAATAGCTAACATTTATATAAAACTTTAATATTTAGAAAATGCTTCTATGCATAGTCTAATGTGGTTTTTACATATTATACTCCCATTGTACAGATGGAAAAATTCAAGCTAATTAGTTTTGACCATGGTTATGTATCTAATAAGTATAGGAAGAAGGATTTGAACCCATTTTTCTCCTGTCTCCATGACTATGGTTCTTTCACCTATCTTCCAGTGCTTCTCTGGAAAGGGACTAACTGAAGATAATCTAGTGATGAGAATCAAGGCTTCTGATTTCCCAATGTCATGCTTTCTCTACTCTTTTAAGAGGTACTTTGATAAAGTGGCTAGGACACTGGACTTGGAGTCAAGAAGACCTGAGTTCAAATTCTGTCTCTGAAATTTACTAATTATATAATCCTGGGAAAATCCCGTGACTTTTCTCTGTATCTCTTTCCTAATCCATAAAACAAGATAATTGGGCTAAACTTCTAAAGTCCCTTCCAACTCTAAATATATGATCCTATGATCTGTGTCGATAGCCATTCCACCTTGAAATCACTCAATCTTGTCTGATCTTGGAAGATAAACAGGGTATGACCTTATTAATACTTGGATGAGAAACTGCCTGGGAATATCTGTGGTGCAAGCTTCGAAAGAGGAAGCTAGTTGGTCAGTTGACAAAGCACTGGGTCTGGAGTCAGGAAATCTTAAGTTTAACCTGTCCTCAAATACATACTGGCATAACAGTTAAAATTAGTTTCTCTGCTAAAGGTATTATATTTTTATAGGTTTATTAAAGATTAAGAAATAAAGAAAATACAAAATAAGAAAGCATGTGCCTAGGAGGGCTGAAAGGCCCATTCAATTTCACTTACACTACATCTTGAGAGACGCGTGCACTTGGAAGCAGAAGCAAGGAGTGAGAGACCCAAAGTAGGCAGAGAGTCACCCTAAATACAATTTTTGTTCTCGGCTGAGGTAGGAATTCAAGTGAGGTTACAAGGCATTTCAGGAAGTGGCCAAGTACTTCTGGGAATTGAAGTCCGGGGTTCAAATCTCCATTTTTACATTCCCCCTTTGAGCATTTGGGAAAAGATTTTCCCCAAAAGGATCATGAAAACATAATCAACTTAATTTGAGGATAATTTGAGGATAAGAGGAAAAAAGAACAAAACCAATAATTGCTAGATGCATTGACAAAAAACCAGTTGGGGGCAGTCCCCTTTGGCATGAAAGTATACATACAAATAAATGTTCAATCAACCACACCCAAAGTTCATTCTTGATCTTCTTGTGCAGTTTGTGGTCTGGAGGCATCTTCATGGTGTCTTCTCCAAACAGTTCAGTTTCTGGATTCAGAGAGGTAGCATGTGTCTTTACCTAAAATTCTTATCAAAAGGAATTTAAACATTGCAATTTAAAATAATAATATTTTCACATTTCACCATGAAGAGGGTAATTGAAAAACACACGATCACTTAGGGATGCATGGCTGAGTTATGAGGTATGTAAATCAATTGGTAAGAGAAATTTAAAAGACATCAGAAAAATCCAAATATAAAAGAAAATTTCTGGATGAAAATATAGACTATCAAAGTCTTATGTATAAAAATTCCAAGTAAAGGAAAAATAAATCTATAACAGGTCCTTGAGTCAGGGCCCAATTAAAATGATCTAAGCAATTAAGTATTTACCCAATCAGCAGCCAGGCCTACAGAAAGTTTGACACACAGAGTGAGTGTGGATACAAGGAAGGCCTATGTCTTAACATATGTTAAGCATCGCAACCGTGAGTCTTCACACTAATATATCCTCTTTGTGGCACTAATCAGGTTTAGCTTTGTGCTTCATTGGCCCTGTAAAATGGCCCTTTTGTGTATATCTTGTCCTGGAATCAGACAGAATCATTAAGCAAAGTCCCATAATTTTTTTCAACAATTAGTAGCATCATTTTTATAGTCTTAAGCTTTTGGGGCATGCATTAACAAATGTATTTTAAAATTATATTACTGCAAAATTAAAAAGTTAAAGAAAATCTTAATGCTGGTGACATGTGATTCAAATATAAAAAGGAGAGGAAAAATACTGAAATCATATATTGCACATGCAAGAAAAATATAATAAAAGAGTTTTAAAAATTCAAAAATGTAGCTTATAATTATTGACACACTGTGTCAACTAAGAAAATATAGAATACAAGACTTTCTCACCAAAAATGACATCCATTTTTTCTTCTTCATATCTGGCCATGACCCACTGTGAGTACAAGCAAATGAATTGAACAGTAATACAAATATGTAGTTATCAATATCCCCAAAATTCTCAGTGGCCCAATTAATTACAATAACAACCAAACACACTATCATATTTCACATGAGTTGCTGTATGGCATGTTTAAACCCTATGAACTGATGGATATTTACTTTCAACCTTGGTAAACATATTTTTAAGCAAAGTAAAACTTATTTTGGGTTTTGAACATCATCAAGAAATCTAGATATCATTCTGGTGGAAGTAAAATGAGCTGAAGAGCATAAATGAGAGATGCTCCCTTTTTTTTCTTTGGGAGGATTTTTAGGGGCACATGCCCTGGGATTAACTTTCCAAATTCCATTCACATTCTTATAAATGCGGGAGTTGGGGTTTATAATTGTATTTCACTTCAGCTACTAAAATGGGCCTTACCTCGTGGTAGGGGCAGGCAAAATGACCAGAGATTGTTAAGAAAAATTCTAAAAATCATCTCTAAAGAACCCTTAAAATCAATTTGAGACATTTATCTCATTAAATTTTCCAGAGGTTGTTATAGCAATTTTTGTTATGGAGTTCCATCTATCCTCTATGTGACAATTTACAAAGTCAAAAATAGAAAAGCTGTTTTTTATATGGGCTTACTCAATAATGTTTGTTCAGTATAGTTATAGGGGAAAAGCAACAGAATTTAACAGTAGTTAAAACCCAGTACATTAAAATGATTCAGTGTAACAGAATAGTATTGAATGCAGTAATATATGAACTTAAAATATGAACTTAAATCACAAAGTTAAATCTTAAACAAAGTAATCAGTAAAATGCAATAGAATACAGATATTTTTATAAAACATTGGAGTCTGAAATGCCTTAAAAATATAACCTCCAGTCTCTCTAAAGTTCCTTGGGTTTTTTTTTTTAATTATCCATTTAGATGACTATTGTCAGAAGGCAGAAGATTGGTAATGGTTAGGCGATGGGGGTTAAATGACCTGACCAGGGCCACACCACCAGGAAGTATCTGAGGCCAGATTTCAACCAAGGACCTCCAGACTCTAGGCCTGGCTCTCAATTCACTAAGCCGCTGAGCTGCTTCCCCATAGTGAGGAATCTCAAATTTGGCTAAAGAGTTGCAGGGAGCTGAATTTTTGTCCTGGCACGCAGGTGAAATAAATGAAAGAATCAATACAGTCAAAAGATATCCTTTTAGAGTAGCCATGCTTTAAGTTCCTGTTTGGAAAAGTCTCTTCCTTCTTTCCTTCTTTTTCCCTCCCTGTGATCCCCTGCCCCAGTCCACGTGGAGGCTAATTGTAGCCTAAGGAGAAAACACCCCTGTTTTTTACCAGTTGGTAGAAGTGAGTCTTGGGCCTGGGGTGATGAGCAATCTTCTCTGAGGCCAGGGTTACTGGGCAGGCATCAGCTGGGCTGGCTGAGCAAGAGAGTGACCAGGAGGAGGAGCCAGAGCCAGAGCGGGCAGTCAGGGTGGGCAGGGCCGGGACCAGGTGAGTGATTAGTTTCTCTGCTAAAGGTATCATATTTTTAGAGGTTTATTAAAGATTAAGAAATAAAGATAATACAAAATAAGAAAGCACGTGCCTAGGAGGGCTGAAAGGCCCATTCAATTTCACTTACACTACATCTTGAGAGACACGTGTGCTTGGAAGTGGAAGCAGGGAACAAGAGACCCAAAGTAGGTGGAGATTTAGCCTAAATACAATTTCTGTTCTCAGCCCAGGTGGGAATTCATGTGAGGTCTCAAGGAATTTCAGGAAGTGGCCAAGTACTTCTGGGAATTGAAGTCTGGGGTTCAAATCTCCATTTTTACACTGGGAAAGTCAGTTAACTGTTTGCTCAGTTCTGCATCGATAAAGTAAGCAGGAGGAAGAAATGGCAAACCACTCCAGTGTTTTCACCATTTTGGATTTGCTCTAGGAGGCAATAGGAAGACACTGGAAAACATCCATGGATAATATTGTTGTTCTGTTGCTCAAGAGTTACAAAGAGTCTGCACAAATTGAACAACAATGGACACTACCTCTTAAAGTTAGCTTGTGTCAGCTTTCCCTGGCATACTATCTGTGAAAATAGAAATAACTCTCCCCTTGCCTATTTTTTAGCTAATCTAATCAGGAACTTACAATACCCCTACTTGCCATTAAGTACAAGCCTTCACAAGTCACTTACTAGAGTAAACTTACAACTCCAAAGGCTGCTACCACACCCTCCCCTTTGGCAGTGCTAGGCAAATTGAAAGACTGCCATTGGTTTCTGAGAAGAAGGGGGAGTGACAGGAAGTGACATAAAAAGAAGCATAAAAGAAGAGACAAGCATGGTCTAGAATTCATTCCCTTCCTGGCACTTAGAGAAATTAGTTCCAGAGATTCCTTTCCTGGCTTGAAGGAGACTTTTCCCCTGGATACTGCATGGACTTGCTGGGTGAGTGCCTGATATTCCTACCTTGGCTTTGGAGGAGGCTGAATTGGTGGAACCCTGGCTGAAGACACCACTGGGACTTATGGCTGAGGATTACTGGGAAATCCACATGGAGACAATCTTGGGGAAACCCTGCCTAGACTGAACCAGACTTCACCAGAGAAAGGCTCGTAGAAGTGTTAGGAATTTGTCTCTTTATCTACATTTACACTTTCACTCTTCCCTCCTCTTTGTAAATAAAAACTGATAAAAGTCATTTTGAATTAAGATCTAATATTTTAAAATTGGTGACCACAATGTTACTTTATAACTCTCATATTTAGCATAAAACCTTAATTTAACCCTTACATACCCAAGGAGCATGTCATTCATGTGATACCTACAATGACTTTGTGATAGAGGCATTATAGGTATTATCCCTAAATTGCACAGAAAGATTTGGGGTTAATTGGTTTTGCCCATGACCACATATCTACTAAATGTTGGAGGAAATATTTGAACCCAGTTCTCTCTTGTCTCTATGACTAAGATTATTCCCCTATATTATATTGTCTCTTTGAGAAGGGACTACCTTAAGATGACCTATCTAAATAAAACTAATACCCTTATTCTGCATTTTTTTCTAACTTCTAAGAATTCTAGATCTAGAACTGGAAAGGTCCCCTGAGGTTACTGAGTTCAACCTCCTCATTTTGCAAATGAAAAATGGGGGCCCAGAGAGGTTCAATGACATATCAGAGAGAGGATTTGAACCCATGTTCCCTGAATCCAAAGCCAGTGATATTTTTGCTTTACCATGCTACCTTCTTCATTATTTCTTTTCTGCAGCATCTCAGGCTCATTTACTTTTTTTCAGTTGTTTCTTGGAAGTAGAATGTAGGAAACAAAGACAAATTTGAGGAATAAGAGGGAAGTGGGAGGCAATAGAAAATAATGTTCTTGGCCACTCCTTTCAGAGTCTTTTAGAGACTCTAGGGAACATTTTCTCCAGAAATGTTTCTGTTGGTCAGTCAAGTTGATATTTTCCCTCCCAACAGTTTTACTGTGGCCTGCTAGAATAGGATAAGGGATTGAAAAGGGGTCATTTAGAGGCCAAGTGAAGAAAAAAAGAAAAAAGGGAAGGAAGGAAGGAAGGAAGGAAGGAAGGAAGGAAGGAAGGAAGGAAGGAAGGAAGGAAGGAAGGAAGGAAGGAAGGAAGGAAGGAAGGAAGGAAGGAAGGAAGGAAGGAAGGAAGGAAGGAAGGAAGGAAGGAAGGAAGGAAGGAAGGAAGGAAGGAAGGAAGGAAGGAAGGGAAGAGAAGATAATGTCTGAAATCTCCATCTCCAGTTGTGGATTCTAAACTGCCATCCAGTTCCCTCACTGACAAATTAACCCCTATAAGTCTCTATAATGGAGATTGACAATATCATATGTGGTCCTCTTTTATGTTCATGTTTCTTAATGCATATCAAGTTCATAGTAATAAAAGAGAAAAAATTTCATGACTATCCAATACAATGATCCAGTACAATTCTGAAGGATTTATGACAGAGAATGCCATCCACCTCCAGAGAAAGAACTGTTGGAATCAGATGGAGATCAGCAATACTATCTTCCACATAAGTTAATTTATGCATTTATTTGGGGTTTTTTTTGTTTTATATGAATATTCTTTTATGACAATGACCAATATGAAAATAGGTTTTGCATGATAAGCCAGATCAAATTACTTACCATTTCCAAGAGAGGGGAGGAAAGGGGGAAAGGGAATCAATCTGGATCTTATAACTTTGAAAAACATATGTTGAAAATTGTTATTATACATAATTAGAAAAAATATCTTTTAATATAAGAATAATAATCATTGCATAATAAGTTATTATTTTATTATTTTTCCCACAACCTATACTACCTTCTGATTTCATTACTACTTTTAGCAATGCCATCATTCACCCAGGGAGCCATATTTTAAAACTTTCTGTCAGCATTATTATCCAATAGGTCACAAAATTGGTTCCACTTCCACAGTGTCTTTATATCCATGGGCTTATCTTTCCAAATACTCTAAGGCTGAGCCAAAATGGTTTGCTTTCTGTTGCTTATACATAAAATCCCATCTGCGCCCCCCCCCCCCTTCTCTGTGCCTATGAACTAGTAGTCCTCTCTTCCTGGAATTCAGTTCTACTTCCTGGTTGCCTTCAAGACTCAGCTGTATACACTTTCCATGAGGCCTTTGCTGATCCTGCCAGCTGCTAGTGTTTTATCTTCAGAATTCTCTTCTAACTGCTTTTGTATGTTTTGTTTTGTTGTTTCATTTAGTCATGTCTAACTCTCCATACCTGAAATGACTGAACAACAATAAATATGTGATGGGAAACAAGCCCATTTGGGCTTTCTTGGCAAAAATACTGGAGTGATTTGCCATTTCCTTCTCCAGCTCATTTGACAGGTAAGGAAACTGAGGCCAGCAGAATTAAGGGACTTGTCCAGGGTCATGCAGTTAGTATGGGTCTGAGACCAGATTTGAACCCAGGAAATTGAGACTTTCTGACTCTAGCCCAGACATTCATCCACTGTGCCACCTAGCTTCCATTTTATATTTTACATATCCATTTACATGTTTCACATATACCTTCTCTAACGGAGAAGGCAATGTTTACATATGTAATTCTCCATTAGAATATAAACTCTGTAAGTTCATATATTAGTTCACTTTTCTCTTTTACCAAGTGTCTAGCACAGTGGCCAGGATAGAGTGGATTTACTCCTGACCACTGTCAGATCAGGTCAAATCACTGTCCACTTAGCCTTGCAGCTTTTTCATTCCTTACCAGATAAAAATCAAACCCCTTTGCCCAGAGAATACTACCTGGTACCATCTTGTTTCCCATCACATATTTATTTTTGTTCAGTCATTTCAGGCATGTCTGATTCTTCATGATCCCATTTTGGAGTTTTTGTGGCAAAGATACTGGAATGGGTTGCTATTTTCTCCTCTAGCTCATTTTATAGGTAAAGAAACTGAGGTAAACAAGTTTCAGTGAATTGTCCAGGGTCACAGCTAGTAAGTATTTCAGATTATATCTGAACATAGGTCTTCCTGACTTCATGCTTGGCACTTTATTTCCTGCACCATGTAGCTGCCCACTTGGAAGGCACATTACTTGCCTCCAATTCTTCTAAGATCTTCGGATTTAGAGTCTGACAGGAGGCCATCTAGTCTGGTGCACTCACTTTATAGCAGATGAGGAATTTGAGACGCAGAGAGACAAAGTAGATAGGTGGCACAGTGGATAGAGAACTGTTTCTAGAGTCAGGGAGACAGGTTTAAATTTGATCTCCAAATTATTCCCAGAAGACTATCAAAGCATGTATACCTTTAGATCCATTAATATTGCTACTAGGTCTGTATCCCAAAAAGATTTTTTTAAATGGGAAAGGACCAGTTTGTACAAAAATATTTATAGCTCTGCTTTTTGTGGTGGCAAAGAATTGGAAATGAAAGGGATGTCCATCAATTGGGGAATGTTGGAATAAATTGTGGTATATGATGGTGCTGGAATATTATTGTGCTATAAGAAATGATGAACAGGATGATTTCAGAAAGAGCTGGAAAGACCTGCATGAACTGATGCAGAGTGAAATAAGCAGAACCAGGAAAACATTGTACATAATAATAGCTATATGTGAAACAATCAAATGAGATAGATTTTGCTATTATCAGCAATACAATGATCTAGAACAATTCTGAGGGATGTATGAAAAGAATGCTACCCACCTGCAGAGAAAGAACTGTTGGAGTAGAAATGCAGATGAAAACATATGATTTATCACTTGTTTATTTGGGTATATGTTTTAGGGTTTGGGTTTTATAAGATTATTCACTTACAAAAATGAATAATGTGGAAACAAAAAAAAATTTGCCCTTTAACACTTAGCTGACTAGATTGTCAAGTTGCTTAATTCTTGTTTTCCCTCTGTCTCCTCATCTGTAAAAATGGGAATAATATTAGCATCTCCATTCCAGAGTTATGAGGATAAAATCAATTAATAATTGTAAAGCGCAAAGCACAGCCTCTGGCAAATAGTAGACCCTATGTAAATGTTAGCAATGCTGCTCCTACTGCTGATTATGATGTGACTTGCTCAGTCATGAATAACATAACTATGATTCAAATCCAAGTTTCTACACTAGATACATGCATATTTTCATTATTATTTCTTAAATTCATGCTATATTTTTGACTAAATATTACATTCATGTGCTTCTCTTTCCAAGTGCTCTATGGACAAGCCAAATTGTTCTTGTGTTTTCCTGACCCCATGCTCTTTTTCATACTGTTTGCTATGCCTGAAAAGCCCTCCAGCAACTGAATTCCCATCCAGCTTTTAAAACCCACAAAATACCACCTCTACCCAGAAGCCTTCCCTGATCCCTCCTGTCCACACCACATTTCCCTTCTGACTTTAAGTAGTATTTTGCTCTGAGTCTCTCTAATGATCATATTATATATTATAGTTGGCTTTATATATTTCTCATCCTCTATTAGGACCAAAAATCCCATGAGGGCTAGAACCATTTCTTGTTTAAACATAGGACCAACAACTTCATCACGGTTCTGTATACAATAGGTGCTTTAAAAAATCTTTGCTAAATCGATTTTGAAACTGTTTCACTCAGTAGATCAATAGTTTTTTTTAATTAAATTTAATTTAATTTTCTCCCAATTGCATGAAAAAGTTTCAACATTTTTAAAAGATCAATAGTTTTGTTTTGTTTTTTTTAAGTGAACTTCATTGCAGCTGATAAAGGGAAAACATGGGCCACCAATTAGCCTGGGATAGTTTGGGTATCAATTTGCCCAAGAGCAAAGAGAATGATTTGACTTTGTCAAATCTGTTTCCTCCAGAGGTTTTATAATTCTGTGGAAGAATCAAAGCTCAGGTTCTCCCCTTTAGTACAGAACCCCTGAAAGGACCCATTATTTGCTGAAGGAGCTCTCAATATCCATATACACATGAGCAAGACCTTGAGACCATGCAGATTCCTACAAACCAATGATATGGATAAGGAACACAAGCTCCTAGGGAGATTAAGTTATGAGAGGAACAGATTGAGAAGAACTCAGGGCCATGGAAAGTGCCTTAGTCTGAGAGGTAAGATAGCTAGGTTTAGTTCCAGTTCTACTGTTAACTCATTGAATGAGGCTGATCATTCCCCTTCCCTAGGCCCAATTCCTTGTTTTGCAAAATGAAAAGAATTGAAATGTATGACCTCTAAAGCTCCCTCTAACCTGGGGAAGGAGGATTATTAAGGTAGATGGCAGGTCTCTTTCTTTGAAGACCTACCCAAAGAGAACTAGGTTGGCATCCCACACTGGGGAATGAGTGGGAAAATAAAGATCCTTAGCCAACTTAGCTCAATTATTCCTCCTTTACCTATTCAGGAGTGGCCTAGATGATTTCTTAAAGATTCCTCCTTGCCCTGATAGTCTGTTTACAAAAGATATCAAGACAAATGGTGACAATCCATTTAAATAGAATACTTCAAAATAACAAGACATTTAAACATCCAGGAGCAGAGGATGCTGAAATAGAGAGGCAGGTACTAGACAAGGTGAAAGTTCCTGACAAACTTCACAGACTCTCAGGAACAAATAGATGAGTGTAGAAAGAGCACATGCACATTTTCCTTTGGCATCTTATCTGATCACATGTTGTTTCTTCTGTATGAATTTAATCTACCTACTAATAGCTAAGTTCCCTACAAAAACTTACCATGTGAGACAGACAGATGGAAACAAACCCTGCACAAAATACCAGGGTTATAGAATGGAAAAAGTCCTAGAACTTGTACTCGATGTACTCAACTAAATTTTCAATGTAAACTTTTTGGGACTTTTGTTCTGTGGACTTCAGTCCTACTTTCTATAAAGTGGAAGAGTTGAATGCTAGGGCAGCAGTCAAGAAGATGAGTTCAAATTTGGCGTCAAACACTTAATAAATATATAACTCTGAGAAAGACGCAACCTCTATTTATTCCAGTATCCTTAACTATAATATGGGGATTAGCACTTGCATTATAAGATTATTATATCCATCTCACAGGGTTGGTGAGAATCAAATGATATAATATTTGTAAAGCATTTAGCACAATGTCTGGCACATAATGACTAATTAATAAATGCTTCCTTCCTTCCTTCTTTCCTTCTTTCCTTCCTTCCTTTCTTCCTTCCTTCCTTTCCTTGACATTCTATGATTCTAAGAAAATAAATCTCTAAGACTTTGAAGGGGGCATACCCCTAGCAATAACCCAATCAAGTCCAGGTTGCCATATATTCATGTCAAATCAGCCCATTAGGAATCCATTTTGTCTAGGAAGGGTCAAGAGAAAACCAAGGGTCAGGGAAAAAAGGAAATAAGACTTGACCAAAGACTGTTTGGTCAATGGGATATTGGCAAAGTAGGCAGCAATCAGGAGACTTCTGTCTCTAACATCCTTTTCACAGCTCATTCCCCATCCTTCATTGGAAACAAATAAAAGGAGGGAACCATTAGGAAACATACACTGTTTTAATTGATGTACCAAGCTTCTTTGGAGTCTGGAGTAAAAGTAGAGAAATTCTCCTTCTCCTACTTAATTGCCCCAGTATGGGATGCTCCACTATGCTTGGAGAACAGAAGAGAAATTCTTGACTGTCTGAAATCAGTATGTACATCTGTGTGCTGATGACCTATTTCTCTGCCCACAAGTCAGAATGGTGAACTGTTTCTTGGTAGAAAGGGCAAAGATTTGGGGGAAGACCTAGAATTGGATATCTGGGTTCCATCATATTCCAATTGTGTGGTATATATAAAAAATATTAGAATCATGTTCCAAGTATTTTACTTAACAGTCTTGGGAATTTTAGTAAAGTGGTAAATCCCTCTGAACCTCAGTTTCCTGATCTATCAAATGGACTGAATAATGTTTTCACTACCTTCTTCCCAGGATTCTTGTGTAGATCAAAGATGATAATGTTTGAAAATATTTTGGGAAGCATTCTACAACCATAAGACCCTATATAAATTTCAGTCCTTGTTGCTACCATCCTTTTTATTTTGATTATAGGTATCATTAGAACTGATTACATAATAGTCAGAAGGAGCTTGCGATTTAACCTCTCATTTGACAGATGGGAAAACAAAATATTAAAGAAAGCAGATAAAAAGAGCTATGGTACAGCCAGATTGAATTGCTAGCTTTAGTAATTTTTTCCATCATTCATCAAACCATGAGAAATAAGAATCCTCATTCATAGGTCACTGAGCTATTACTGATAAGGACATCTTCCCTCAGATGTTCCTCACTATTCCTTCAGTCCCTCACTTACCTAAGCTCATAAGAAGTCCTTAAAAAATGTCCAAATCAGACCTAGCAAGAAATAAATGAGAATTATGTGTGAGATGATTCTCTTAATCAAAGAGAATGAAGATATCGAACTACTATAGAGATCTTACTACTTTTATTTCCAAAGTACATTTATATCACTCTAAAGTGCTCCACAGCAATCTGCTTTAGCTGCCTTCATAACCAATGGAACAAAATGTTTTCATTTAAACATTTGGCTGAAAAAGTTTTCACATTTTCCCAGAGAATGTTACCAAGGTGTGGCTGCTACACATACTAAAACTTTTTGGAGCCATAGAATAGAGTTGGGTGACAGGTAAATACCAAAGGTGAGTATTTGGCAATCCCTCTTACCATTCCAGGTCATTTCCAGACATCCTCAAATTTTGTCTTACTGCTGGACTTTAATGACTCTGGAAGAGAAAGTAAAGTTAATGATTTTACTCAATTTTCCTCATTAAAATCCAATTCACAAACAAATCAAGACATCGCTCACAATGACATCATTGGTCTTCTTCAAAAACAGATGATCAACAATACCAACACATTAATATCATCAGGTATCTAATGTCATCCTCATATCCCTAAGAAGTAGAATTGGGGTAGGGCAGTGGTGGTGAATCTTTTAGAGACCATGCTATGCCCCCCCATCCACCCAAGACAAGAGAGGGTGTGCCCCTCTCCTCCTTACCCCACACAATAGAGAGAGAAAGTGTTCCCATTGCGCTGCTAGTTGGAGGGGTGGGTGAAGTGAGGAATGTCCTCAGCAAGTATAGAGAGGGGGAAGGGAGTGACCAGAGAGCTCTGCTCCTCTCTAGCTCTTCCACCTATGATCCACCCACTTTACTTACTGTGTGTTCCCATTGGTCTGCTGGGCAGAGGGAAGGGGAATGTGGAAAAAATGTCAGGGGCAGTGGAAAGGAGGAGAGGAGCAGCTCCACCCTGAGTCCCTCTGCCTTTCTAGTAACAAACTCTAGAGAATGGGGGAAGAAGATGGTGCACATGCCCACAGAGAGAACTCTGCATGCCACCTTTGCACATGTGCCATAGGTTCACCATCACTAGGGTAGGAGATCTTCCCCCTATTTTTATGGATGAGGAAATTAAGACTAGAAAAGCAAATTGATTTTCCCACCTCCATATCTTTCTCATAATTTTTATTCCCTTGGAATATAATTTAAAAAATATTAAGCAAATATTATATGCCAAACTTTAGCTTTAGCCTTACTGTAGCTCTAAATGCTCCACTCAAGAAATCCACCAGTCTCAGCTATACCCAGGAATTATAGCCATGTCCTACAACATTGGAATTCAACAAATATGTATTATGGTTGGGTTTTTTTTTTATCTTAAAGGAAATTGGTAGCCACTGATTTTTTTTTTTGTTTGTGGAGCATAAAGGAGAGTCACTTGGTCAGATTTGTACTTCAGAAAAATTACTTTAGCATTGTAGAGAACAGTTTAGAGTGGGAGAGACTTGAGTCATAGAAAAACTATTTAATTACCTTCTCATATCACCTCTTAATGGAGTTAGCCTCATCCCCTTTTAAGGCCCAATTCAAATGTTACTTCTTCCAAGTTTTCCCTAACTTACCCAAGTAGGAAATAATTTCTATTTGATTTGATGTTATAGTATGCTGTTAGCCATCAAAGACCAGGCTGTTTGACAGGGTGACATCTGGAAACTGGGGACTGCATAGCAGCCCCCAGGAAAGATGAGACACCCACTGAAATCCGCCCGAGTGACTTTCCCTATTAACATCCTCTTATTATTGGAATTGCTATGATTATTTCCCAGGAAAAATAAATGAGAGCAACATGCTTGCAGGTTTAATACAGATGTCCCACTCTGTCCCCCCAGAATATTACTAAGAGATTTTACTCACAAAACTAAATCTAAGGATTCTTATGTACCTACTTAAATAGGACCCTCTTTTCTAGGCATAAAAGCTTGGCAAATCTGTGCTCAGAATTCCCCAACCTAAATCTGAGTCATGTTGATTCTACCCTCTGACCTGGTACTTAGCAACAGCGTTTTTGTTGTCTATCTCCTTAGACTTCACATCTGTTGTTAGGATCTATGGAAACAAGTTTGTTGAAAATGAAATTGTATGACAAGTAGATGTGTGACCATGAGGGTATAAAATAAAGCCAAGCCTTAGCCAAGGCAGAGCAGCTTTTCCTGTGAAACCTGTGCCGTGGGTTGAATATGAAAGTGGTGTCCCATTCATCATTTGGCCAACATTGTCCCACCTCCAAGACCCCATCCGCTGTGGGAGGCTGGCTCCCCCTGCAGCAATAGTACCTTATGCTCCTTTTATGTGGTTACCACGTTCTAATTTGCTTTACATTTGCCTTTACATACATGTTTAATATTATTAAAAATCCTTTTTTCCTATCTTGTTGGCTCACAGGAGCCATGCCTTCCTCACCTTTCTCTCTTCCCATCCCTATAGTATAGTGTTCTGTATATTGCAGATGTTTAATAAATATCTCTTGGATGAAAGAAAATGTCCAAGGTCAAATCAAATTTAGGGACAAAGTAAAAGCTGGGCAAAGAACTCAGTTTACACTTCTCTTATCACAGCTCTCTCTATATCAAACAATATAGCCCCATTATTGTTATCAATTAAAAATTATATAGTGCCAAGCTCTGCTCATGTCCCTCCTTATCAATCTCACATTATTTCTTCTTCGTCTTCTCTTCCTGACAAAATATCTAACTTCTTCTGGCAGTGCAGAAGCCAAGCAGTGGGTCAAATTAAACAGCAGTGGAGCTAAAATCAACATCAACTCTGGCTTGGAGATTTATGCAGATACAGAGTTGTTGTTGTTATTCTGTTGTGTCCAACTCTTCATGACCCCATTTGGGGTTTTCTTAGCAGAGATACTGGAGTGGTTTGCCATTTATTTCTCCAGCACATTTTATATACCAGGAACTTAGGTAAACAGGATTAAGTGATTTGCCCAGGGTCACACAGTAAGTGATTTGAACTCATGAAGATGAGTCTTCCTGATTTCAAACCCCAGGCTCTATTCACTGACCCTAGGAACAGAACAGATACTGGCCTTGTTGCATCTTTCTGATCTGTGGGGATGTCTATCCTCTGAGACTAGGGAAATAGGAAGGGAAAAGATGGTGGATGTAGGTTTTAATCATGGAAGGTTTAGAAATATGAGTAGGATCTATGCATATTTTGTAGGAGAAATTATATTATGAGGGCACTGTGCTCTGTTGTGGTCATGTTCTAACCAGAACATGCTCTAGGCATCACATTTTAGGAGAGAATATTAAAAGTCTGAACATGCAGAGAAAAGAATGACTAGAATGGGAAGGACTGGTGGAGCCAAGATGGCAGAGTAATCCTCAGCAGCTCTGTGTCACCATGAGAATCCTCTCCAACGAATGATTAAAATATTGCTATAGAATGAATATGTGGTGAAAGAACCTAAAAGGAAACAGAGTGAAACAACTTTCAAGAAAGGAAAAAAAAACTAGAAGGTAGGCAACAAACATCTGGAACACTGGGGTGAGAGGAGAACAAACCCAGCCAGAAGCTGTAGCAAGAAGGGAAGATCAAGCCAAAAGTGAGCCACCCCAACCCCCCTCCCCATCCCACATCTGCTGTCCAAGGTTTGGAAACCTATTCCCAAGCCAACATCCAGATCCTGAGACCCTGCCTGAGCAAATAGAGGTACAAGTCAAGCATACCCCTTGAAATTTCAAACCTGTGGAGAAGTCTGGAGCCCCAGCCCAGGGAATTCTAGTCTGGGCTTGGGTCAATGACTTTTCATGCTTTGGGGTAACTGATAGTACTAAGTACTAAGTACTGATCTTTTTGCCTAAAGAGTTCCAAGACATGACAATCAAGGATGTGCCTGATTGGATCAAGTACACAGTGAGACCAAAAACTTGAGATTAAATCTAAAGCTAGAATTTGATCTGCCCCTGACCTGATCAAGATCAGAGTGAGATCAAAAGCTTATACCAAAGCCTGAGGCAAGTCTTTAAGATATCAGCATCACAAAGGTCAACTGAATCAACAGGGGGAGGGGACTCTCAGAGCTCTCAGCCCTCAGACTATCACATCATCCCCACAAGCCTACCTATAATTAGATAGGAAAAAATAATCAAATAAAAATAACACCTAACTAAAGAATTTTTATGGAGACAAAGAGCAAAATACAGACACAGAAGGGGACAATGAAAGCAAAGAAAACACACCCATGGAATGTCAAGGACTAAAAATAATATATGATGTCCTTCAATTGAAGAAGGGGTGTGCTGGAGCCAGCTCAATCTTGGCTTCAGGGAGCTAATTGTTAAACTTTCCAAGTCAGCATTCAAACCTTGGAAATTGTCAAACACTACAAAATCAGGGCTTGGTTTTCTGTTTTGTTGACAGAGAAAATAGTAATAACCCCAATTAAATTTTGAAAGACAATGCATAGTTGTCATGCGATTTTTTTTCCCAAAGAGCTGATTGTTAAACATTTAACAGCAAACCCTTTTCCTCCCCCACTGAGAGAAGGAACTAGGGATATTTACTCAACAGAGTAGGTTTCATGGTGAGGACAAAAGATACAATTGCTGCTTTCAAATATTCAAAGGCTTATTATTTAGATGAATTAACAAAAGCATTTATTAAGCACTTACTATATATATATACATACATATATATATGTGTGTGTATATATATATATATATATACACACACACACACATATATATATATATATATATATATATATATATATATATATATACTATAAGGTTTCAGTTGCCAATCAAATTAGAAAAGTCCCATGGTCCTTAAGATACAGGAAAAAAGCAAATGATAATATTCCTTTTTTAATGTCACTTTCACTGACAAAATCATGTCCTTTCCAACTGAACTATTTGACAGTGCTAGGAACTTCAGAAGAAGAAAAAGTAGACTTATCTACTCCTCTGGGAAAGAAAGAACTAGTACCAAAGGGCAGAAGTGACAGAGAGGCAGGCTTTAGTTTGATAGAAGGAATACTTTCATAACAATTAAACTTGTCCAGCACTAGAATAGAGGATGGATAGTGAGTTTCCCATCATAGGAAGTGTTCAAGTCCAGACTTGATGACTTCCCTTCTTAGGAATATTCTATGAGGAAAATCCTGCAAGATGATTGTGAAATTGAATTAGATGGTCACTGGGGTTCATTTCAACTCAGAGATTTTCTAATTCCTTATTTGTTGAAAAGCCAAAATTGGTTTGCTGGGTACTATGGGGGGAAAGGTAATCAGTGAATGAATTCTTAGGCTGGGCTATGGCCAGGGACCATGTTTTTAACATAAGCCAGGGCAGGACCAACTAGCACGAATGGGTCAATATGGCTCATTCTCAGAGCTGAGTATAGTATAGAGAATATCACAGAATTTCAGAGTTAGAAGGAAACTCAGAGGTTTTACAGAATAGGCTGCTTCTCCAACAAAGTCCAATGGCTCCCTATAACCTGTAGGCTCATATATAAAATCCTATATTTGGTATTCAAATCCTTTCATAACCTGGTCATTCTCTTTCCTTTCTCATCTTATTACACCTTTCTTCCTCTATCTCTTCCTCCCCTCATACTCTGATTCACTGACCTCTTGACTATATCTCAAACAAAAATGTATTTTCATTGATTTCTATGCCTGGAATGCTCTCATTCTTCCTCTTGGCTTCCCTGGATGCCCTCCAATGCCAGCTAAAATACCAGGTTCTATAGAAAGCTTTGTATAATCCCCTTACTGACTAATTCCAATTTATATATAATATATATAGTGTATATGTAGCTTGTTTACATAAAGCTGTTTGCATGCTGCCTTCCTTGTTAGAATATGAACTCCTTGAGGACAGAGACTGTCTTTTCCCTGTGTCATATCCCCAGCACTTATTGCAGAGTCTGGCACATATTAAGCACTTAATATGTATTTACTGACTGACATCTAGGAAACCCCTCTGCAACATTTTTGAGAACTTACTCTCAGCATAATACAGTGGAAAGATGCCTGGATTAAGAGTCCAAGGACTTGAGTTCCAAGTTTAGTTGTTCCTCTTACTACCTGTCTAGTCTTGGACAAGGAACTGAACTACCTTGGTTTCCTAAACCTTAGAACAATGGGTTGTACTCATGATGCTCTAGAACAGTGATGGCGAACCTTTTAGAGATTAAGTGTCCAAACTATAACCCTCACATGGCATGTGAACCCCACATCTTACCCCAAACAGGAGAGCAAGGAAGTACCCCCATTGGGCTGCTGGGCAGAGGGTTGTGTGAAGTGAGAAATGTCTTCAGGTATGCATGCAGAGGAGGAAGGGGCTCCCTCTGGCACACTCTGGTACACATGCCATAGGTTTACCAACATGACTCTAGACATTCTCTTTTAGCTCTAAATCTGTTGTCCTATAAGTTGGTCTCTACTTGAAAAGCTCTGATGATAAGATCCAGAGGAATCTTAACTCTAAATACCAAGGACCATGTCTTACTACAAATGATTACAGCTGAAGAATCTATTTGGTTGTGCTCTAGTTAGAAACCAAAGATGGTCAGGTCCCTTGGAGACCAAGGTTTCCAATAGATAGTTAATAATGACAGCTGACAGAGAAGTAAAATGCTTTGATCTAAGGGTCCAAGGGAGAGGCATTAGGAAGGAGAATGTTGTTTTGTTTTTTCCCCAAGCTTATTGCCCCATTCCTTCATCTAGACTAGTGTCTATGGTTCACTAGACCAGTTTTTTAATGAACTTTCTTACAATCCCAAGAAAATGGAGCTGAAGTTCTATAGTAAGGGTTTTATTCCTGGTAATTTTTTTTTTCCTCTGGGATTAGAACAGAGACATGCACAAAGCAAGAAGAAAGGAAACACCTAGTTAAATGTATTATCTCATAGGCAAGGAATATTCCTTCCAGCTGAGTCCTTCTCCCTGTCGTCTGAGAACCCCATCCAAGTCATTTCATTGATCTTCCATAGTGACCTTTCTCTGGCTGCACTATTTCAAGGACAACAGCACTCAGACTGTCCATTTGCTTCCCTTTATTCTGGCTACATGTCTGGACCCCTCCGTCTCTGATCATGCGTGTCCCTGATAATATCTTTTATCTCTCAAGCATAAGGCATTAGAGTAATATGCCGTAGCCTGCTTACACCCACCATGAGTATTTCCATTGCCCTTCAGGTCAGCTGCAATTTTGATTCCTCTAAGATCATATTGTTCCATGACTCATAGCCATGTCCTTTTGGTGTTAAAGAGAATATCAGTGTTAAAAAGATGGGCTTTTGAAGCAGTGAGCAGTCTGGAATCAGTAAAGCAGTGTGTAATTTCCCAAATGTGATCCCACTCTCTTCCCAGCTCAGCTCAGACCCAGTTCATTGTCCATCTATAATAGCTGTCTAAGACATACATTGTGAATATGTAGACAGATTCTCCCACACTAATTTATATCCTAGTGGAAAGAAGAAATGCAGAGGGAATAAATGAAATTGTGAAGGGATATTAGGTTTGGCAGCTCCACTTACAGGGCTGAGTGAAATAAAAGGATCCAATGGAGAACAATTAATAAAATAGGTTAGCCTCACTTTATACAATTATAATTATACTCCCAGAAAAGGTGTTTATAAACTGAATTCTGTCCGTATAACCAAACAACTTCTTTTTAAGTGTGAGGAATTGTTCCAGACTCAGGATAAAAGGAAATAAAATTGAGAGGATGCCCATAATTTGGGGAATCGCTAAATAAGTTGTGGCATATGATTTTGATGGAATATTACTATGCCCTAAGAAATGATGTGCAGGTTAATTTTAGAAAAAACATTGAAAAACCTATAGGAAATTATGAAGAGTGAAACAAGCAGAACCAAGATAATTATGTATATATATATATATATATATATGTATGTATATATAGCAACAAAAATATTATTTGAAGAACAACTTCTATATTCATACCTCCAGAGAAGAACTGATAAATAGAAACAAACAAGACATGGTTTTATATGTGTATATGTATATATATATATATATGTATATATACATATTTTTTTTGTTAAATGATGCCTTCTCTAGTACTGGGAGGGGAAGAGTGGTAAGAGAGATCTTGGGATTTTAATGTAGCAAAAAATAAACACATATATGTATATGTTGTGTTTTTTTTTTAATTAAATATCCCTGGTCTTTAAGGGGGTTATATTCTCTTGGGAATATACAATTCTTCATGTCAATAAGTAAATATAAAGTGATTTGAGGAAAGAAAAGCATTAACAATTGGAGGAGGGAGTAGCTAGAAGGTTCAATGGATTGAGAACCAGGTCTAGAGACTGGTTCTGGAGGGCCTGGGTTCAAATCTAGCCTCAGACACTTCCTAGCTGTATAACACTGGGCAAGTCACTTAACTCCTATTGCCCAGCCCTTACCTCTCTTCTGCCTTGGAACCAATACACAGTCTTAATTCTAAGATGGAAGGTAAGGGTTTAAAAAAAACAACAATAACAACTGGAGAGGAGATAGGAGAAGATTTTCAAAGAAAGTCAATCTAGGTTGACAGAGTAGCCGCTGACCTTGTTACAGAATCACCACCCTCCAGTGCATTCATTTTCTGTATCTAAGTGATTATTCAGGTGAGAACACTGCCCAATGGAGACTTCTCAGAAACACACACACAAAACATAGCATAAATGCAAGCATGGGTGGGCAAATTCTTCGGAGGTGTACTATGTCACACGGAAGTCTCAGTATATCTCCTTTGCTCTCCTTCCTTCTCACACACTCAAGTACAGAGTCATAGTATAGAGACCATTTTGGAAATGCTAGGCCAGAGTTCTTTATGCTCACCCACTTTTATTTACAAGTAGTGTTAGTGAAAGAAAAGAGGCTATGGCCTTTGATTGGGAAATTGTCTTAATCTCCTACCTCCTAGATTTAGTGACCTTGAACCCTTTTCTAAGTCAGTCTCTTCCTTTCTTCTTCTGCATTTTTACCTTCCATTTCAAAATCAATATTGTGTATTGGTTCCAAGGGGAGTC
The DNA here is from genome assembly GCF_027887165.1 of Monodelphis domestica. Taxonomy (NCBI): domain Eukaryota; kingdom Metazoa; phylum Chordata; class Mammalia; order Didelphimorphia; family Didelphidae; genus Monodelphis; species Monodelphis domestica. Next base: position 140,671,278 of record NC_077233.1, on the reverse strand, counting down.
AAGTGACTTGCCCAGGGTCACACAGCTGGGAAGTGTCTGAGGCCAGAATTGAACCCAGGACCTTCTGTCTCTGAGCCAGGCTTTCAATACACTGAACCATCTAGCTGCCTCCAACCTCCTTTTCTGCTTTGTAGGAATATGTGATCTGGCCTCTTTATATGTACTTGGGGAACTTGGCACATACTTGCAAGGACATGGGCATCTTGCCTACATCTACCAGAGTGCAGTGGAGTGAGGTTGACAGTGTCCCAACCCCAGGCTGCTCCTGGTGAGCCACTTTCCCTGGCATCAGCTGCTAAGGAGAAACTGAAGACCTCAACTGTACATCTTGGTCAGTGCCACACTCCTTCCTCAGATTTCTCCTATAGATCTCTCTTTGTATCTTTTCCTAGAAAGGCTATTTGGTGTGAAGGGCCACTCCAGTGATCCTCAGCTCTTTCTTCCCTCTTTCTATCTTCAGGTTTGCACCATGAGAGGTAAACTGTTGGCTCCACAGCCTTCTTTTTCCCAGAGAATTTTCCAATGATCTAGAGGCCTGAAGTCAAAGGCATTCCTCACTAGGATTCATCTCCTACTCCCTATGTATAAGATTCCTTAAACTCCAAACAATTTGTAGTCAGAAGACTGGGAGAATGTAAGCTCCTTGAGGTGAGGGCCTGTCTTGCTTTTGTATTTGTATCTTCAGAGCTTTGCATGATGCCTGGGATATAGTAGTTACTTAGTAAATGCTTTCTGATTGATTTCTGACCCTCCTCAGGAATCTCCCCTATGACTGAAGGCCAAATTTCAAGAGATATAATAAGCAGGTGATGAGGAAATAAAAGTAACATGCCTAAGAAATTAAATATAATTTATATAACTTAAAATGATTGCTGATATCTTTGGTTTTAAAATAAATGCTATTACAAAAAATAAAAGAAATTCTTCTATGTCTTACTGCCTTTTTTATCATGCCCAGGTGATATTGCATTGGGCATCTTGCCAAGAGGTTGAATTTTGGAAGGGATCTTGGACTCATTTTTTCAGCTGACTCTGGGAAGTGTATTGACTCCCTATTAAGGTGATAGGAGTGATACTTGTGCCATAAGGTCAGAGATTCAGGACTCCTGCCCTGAAGATGTTAGCCAGGGTTGTCCTACCTGACCCTATATAGTGGGGTTAAGATCACTGAGTCCCCATTAATGAGACTTCCAAGGGCTTTCTTTCTCTAAGATGATCCTATGGTCATTAGAATGCCTCCATTTGGTTATCAGCAGCTCCATGTTGCCCCCAAAAGATAGTCCTATAGATAGCCTCCCTCAAACCCTATAAATTAGGGTTTCTTAATCTTTTTAATGTTATAGATCTATTTTGCAGTCTGAAGCTGAAATACCCCTTCTGAGAATAATACTCTTAAATGCATCAAGTAAAATCCACAGGATTATAAGGGAAACCAATTATAATGAAATAAGTGTCCTTATTTTCTTCATCCAAATTTATAAGACCCTATCCACCACCATAGAAGGAACTGATGGGGTCAGATTGCAGATTGAAGCACACAATGCTTCACTTTATTTCCTCCATGAATTTTTCTCGAGTGTAAGCAATATCTATCTTCTTTTACAATATGAGCATGGAAATATGTATCGTATGATAACACATGTACAAGCTATTTCATATTACTTGCCATCTTAGAGAAGAGGGAACAGTGGGAGGGAGAGAGATAACATGGATTGAAACATGTGAGAAACTTATTTAAAATTGTGCATACATGTAATCTGAGGGGGGGAAGGAAAAACCTTTAAAAAAAGAGAAGGATCAATTCACAACTCCATCAGCAATGTATTAATGTCCCAACTTTGCCACATCCCCTCCAACATTTATTACTTTCCTTTGCTGTCATGTTAGCCAATCTGCTAGCTGTGAGGTGATACCTCAGAGTTGTTTTGATTTGCATCTCTCTAATTATAAGAGATTTAGAACATTTTTTCATGTGCTTATTAATAGTTTTTGGTTTCTTTATCTGAAAATTGTTGATTCATGTCCCTTGCACATTTATCAATTGGGAAATGGCTTTTTTTTTGTATGATTGATTTAGCTCCTTATAAATATGAGTAATTAGACCTTTGTTAGAGGTTTTTGTAATAAAGCTTTTTTCCCAATTTGTTACTTCCCTTCTAATTTTGATTGCATTGGTTTTGTTTGTACAAAAACCTTTTAAATTCAATGTAATCAAAATTATTTATTTTACATTTTATAAAATTTTCTAACTCTTGCTTGGTCTTAAAAATCTTTCCTTTCCCATATATCTGACAGGTAAACTATTCTATGATCACCTAATTTACTTATAGTTTCCTTCTTTATGTTCTAGTACTGTACTAGTACAGTTTAAGATCTGGTACTGCAAGGCCACCTTCCTTCACTTTTTTTTTCCATTATTTCCCTTGATATTCTTGATCTTTTGTTCTTCCAAATGAACTTTGTTATAGTTTTTTTCTAATTCAATAAAAAAAGTTTCTTGGTAGTTTGATAGGTATGGCACTAAATAAGTAAATTAATTTTGGTAGGATGGTCATTTTTATTATGATAGCTCATCCTACCCATGAGCAGTTAATGTTTTTCCAATTGTTTAGATCTAGTTTTAATTGTGTGGAAAGTGTTTTGTAGTTGTGTAGTTAATATAATTTCTGTGTTTATCTTGGGCAGATAGATTCTTAAGTATTTTATATTGTCTAGGGTGATTTTAAATGGAATTTCTCTTTCTAACTTTTGCTGCCAGGATGTGTTGGAGATATATAGAAATGCTGATGATACAACCATTCTAGATAGCAATTTGGAACTGTGCCCAAAGGGCTTTAAAAGACTGTCTGCCTTTTGATCCAGTTGTACCACTGCTGGGTTTATACCCCAAAGAGATAATAAGGAAAAAGATTTATACAAAAATATTTTTAGCCACCCTCTTTGTGGTGGCAAGAAATTGGAAAATGAGGGGATGCCCTCCAATTGGGGAATGGCTGGACAAATTGTGGTATCTGTTGGTGATGGAATACTATTGTGCTCAAAGGAATGATGAACTGGAGGAATTTTGAACTGTAAAGACTTCCAGGAATTGATGTAGAGTGAAAGGAGCAGAACCAGGAGAACATTATACACAGAGACAGATACACTGTGGTACAATCAAATGTAATGGACTTCTCTACTAGCAACAATACAATAATCCAGGACAATTCTGAGGGATTTATGAGAAAGAATGCTATTCACATCCAGAGAAAGAACTGTGGAAGTAGAAACACAGAAGAAAAACAACTGCTTGGTCACATGGGTCAATGGGGATATGATTGGGGATATAGATTCTAAGTGATTACCCTAATGTAAATATTAATAATATGGAAATAGGTCTTGATCAATGACACATGTAAAACCCAGTGAAATTGCTCACTGGCTATGGGGGGGGGGGAGAAGGGGAGGGAAAGAATCTTGTAACCATGGGAAAATATTCTAAATTAATTAAATAAATTTTTTCATTTAAAAAAAAAGAAAAGAAAAGGATATTTATAGGAACATCACACACACACACACACACACACACACACACACACACCACATCAAATTTAGCCATGAACCCCTTATGGCTACAATAAGATTAGTGGTTTGTGGACCCTAGGTTAAGAAACTTTGCTCCAAGATAACTAGAACCTAGGTTCCTTTCTTTGTATTTATTGATTTTTCTTTGTTTCTATTTGCTCTGAAATCTGGGTCTGGCCAAAACAATAGTTTATTATTTCAGCCTTTAAGAACATCTCAACCATCAAAAATAAACTCTAACATGTTAGGCCAGTTGAGAGTTCCACATGAATCCTTAGTTCTTGGTCTTGATAAAAGGTTTCTATCTGAGTGAACCCCATGTAGAAACATGTGAAGTTGTCTTGCATGTTACCCCTCTTCTGCATGGAAACAACCCTGAGATGACTTTCTTCACTGATCCATTCCAGAAAGGTCTTGTTGTCATTGTGCCAAATACCCCAGCCATCAGGACTGTCTCAGACCATGCTAGATACCAACAAGAGTGAGGAGAAAGGTTTGCCAAAGAGGAAGGGGTCCTCAGTCAGCTACAGCTGCTCTTGCTCAGTCATGTTCTTCAAAGTATTGTACTTCCCATTCGGGTCATCCTCCAGGATGGCCAGAGTTTCTGGAGAGCTTCAGTGCTTCCTTGGGCTACCGAGTAGGGCAGGCAGAATTCTCAGATGCTCCAGCCAGTTCAAACACAAGAACTCAGCATTTAGGGTCCAGATCATCCCCACTCTGCAAGCTGTCAGGGTTAAGATCCATTTCATGGCACATAGCCTCCAAGTCAGTCCTCAATGAAAAGATCAAGCAATTCCTTGAGCACACCGTAGCTCTCTTCATCTCCAGCCATACAGCCCACAGTCATGATGAATGGGCACTCTGGTCTGGAAGACATCTTCCAGAGTGAAGCCGCTGCATGTGACCTTATACCAGAGTTTTTTCATAGAGCTCTGGGGTCAGTAGCTGAGCAAACATTGGGATATTCCTCCTCAGAAGAGTACTTCAGCATGTTGTGGCTATTGGAGTGATGGCTGGAAGATGCTCCAAGGGCCATAGAAGGCATGAGGCTACTGCTGCTGCGGCTGCAATATTTCCAGGATGCCTCTGCCCAACCTCTGTCACAGAGTCACCAGGTTCCTTTAAATATTGGCATCATTACTGGTGTCCCATGACTAGCAGAATCAGAGGATTCATAGTTGGAATGACCTTAAAGACTACCAAATCTAAGAAAAATTCCTCATTTTATGGATGAGGGAATGGAAGTGACAGAAGTTCAAATGACTTGCTCAAGGTCACAATACTGGTCAATAGCAGAGTCCATATTCAAGCTGAGGAGCTCTGTGGAGTCGTATGCTTTTCTTCAAACAGCAAGCTTCTGGAATATAAGATGAGTGAAGCAGGGCTAAAAGAGCTGGGAGTTTTAGCATACCATCAAGCTGAGTATGAATCCACAGCGAGATATGGCCACCCAGACAGAAGCAAAGGTGAATGAATCTAGGTTGCTTTAAAAGGTTTGAATGTGGAAGAAGATAATCCTGTGCTACCCTGTGGCTCTGGGCACTGCATTTTCAGAAAGACACTGGCAAGCTAAAGAACGCCAGGAGGCAGGTAAGCAGGATGGTGAGGACTCTACATCAAGATGATATCTTATGAGGGTCAGTTGAAAGAACTGGGGATATTTGGCCTGGAGCATACAAAATTCCAGGAAGACAACAGGTCCTTTCAAAGTAGTTGAAAGGCTGTCAGAAGAGGAAATCTATTTGTTCTTTTTGGCCTCAGAGGTCTGAACCAGGACTAATGAGGAAAAGTTACAGAGAAGCAAATTTAGGCTTTGATGGGAGAGAACCAAGTACATGTGAAATAGATTATCTGTGGCAGGGGGCTGGTTTTTCCGCACTGGAGGTCTGTCAGAAAAGGATGAAGGACCATTTCATGGAGGTGCTATTGGAAGATTCTTGGATGGGCTAGTATCTGGGGCCCCTTCCCATTTTGAAACGCTATAATTCTGTGCCCTTAAATAGAATCGTTTCGCTATCTATCGCACATTACCCGACTCCTGTGTCCTAGCACAAGACATACCTGAAAAATAGGGAAAGGCTCAGAAGGCTGACCTTGTAGCAGGCATCAGTACCATTGCAGTCCCATATAGACCTTTGTTCTTTTTGTTCACAATCTCAGCAGTCAGATGCAGGAGTCTTTCTCCAGTGGCACACCTCACACAAAGAACCACGACTCTAAGGAGAGCCACATTGGTCACCAAACTGAAGCTGCCATTGTGAGCTTCCATCCAATTTTCCACATTGGGTGACTAGGTGATGTGGACTTGGAATCTGGAAGTCACTGAGTTCAAATCTTGTCCCAGATACTTTCTAGCTTGACCCTAAATGTGTTACATAGAGAAGAGGGGATGGTGGGAGGAAGAGAGAGAACATGGATTGGAAAATGTGAGAAAATTTCTCTATCTCAGTTTCCTAATCTATAAAATAGGGATAATAATAGCACCTACGTAAGAGGGGGCTGTGAGGATCAAAATGAGGTAACATCTAAAGTCCTTCACAAACCTTCCAGGATTATAAAAACACTAGCTTTTTTTTTTTAACTCTTTTCCTATAAAATCAGGTCTATAGCCATAGTATACAGCAATGTTAGCTGAGAAACACAATAGTAGCACACTCCCCCCCTTCCCTCACTTATCTTTTACCTGTTGTCTGCAGGAAGCCTCAGAGTAGGAGAGAGAGACTAATGCCCTCCTCAGGACTATTGGCAGTGGCTGTCTGATGCTCACAGCTCAGCTGTCCTGCCTCTTTAATTGTGGTAATACTACTTCTCTGTAGCATTGTGTCCAGTTCAGAGTCTCGCATTTTAGGAAAGATATTGACTGGGGTCATCCCAGCTGGGTTGCATCCAGGAGACGATGACCGATGATGAGGATAGAAAGAGATCTGAAATCCATGCATGTCTAGCAGGATCATTTGAAGAAAGCTTGAATATTTTAGCTGGAGATGAAGAGTTGAAGAAAGACAGATGGTTTTAAAAATATTTTAAAGGATCTCATGTAGAAAAGGGAATTGATTTGGTATGCTTGGCCTCAGAGGGCAGAACTAGGTGCAATACAAGGTTTCAGAAGGGTAGTTATCTTAATATAAAAGAAAAAAATTATTAACAATGCAATTGACTGATTCATGAGGTAGTGAGTTGACCATCACTGGGGATCTATAATGGACACAGAGAAGACCAAACATCAGGGATACTGGGAAGGAGAGGTAGGTACTGGATAAAGGGGTTAACTTAATAATGATGATGTAATGATGATGATAGCAGTTCATATTTCTATTACACATAAGAGATTATGAAAATATTTTTCTCACAAGTATTCTGAGATAGGAAGTCCAAGTAGTAATATTTCTGTTTGACAAAAAAGGAAGTGACTTACATAGGAAATTAGAGCTAAATCCTGAACAACCTTTGACATCTCTCATCTTAGAGATTCTGTGTCCAAGTCAAAACAGTCAAAACTGCCACTCTGACAAGTGACTCCTGTTTGCCCAGATTTCTTGCAGATCACAAGGTTTAGAATGAATGGATTCTGCACATGACCTCCATTAATGAAAAGGAAGGGGGATGCAAAGACCCAAAATTTGGAGACTTTAAAGAGGAGATGAATGCCTTTGTCCAGGAAGGCTGAGCCATTTTTCTGCCTGTGAGATGGGGATTGGACCAAAGCACTTGAACCTTTGTTTTGTTGCCTGCTGGCTGGTGATGAAAGTCCTTAAAGCAGAAACTAGCTTCCCTACTGGGAGGGAGATGGCATTCATTGGCCTGCTTCACAGACAGGAGACCCACCAAAGAAAAAGCTTTCCTCCCTCACTGTGGACCTTTCTGGCCAATTTACAAAGGGCAAACGCCCTTGTGGACATTCCATCCAGGGACCCCAGGATTCTACTGTGGAGGTGCTCAGCCCAGAAAATTCCTATTGGGAAACTGCCGGGAAGGCTGTGAAGCACACTGACATGGAACTCTGACCTAGGACCAAGAGACCTGCCAAAAAGAGAAAATCTTTGACATTCTCCTTGCCTCCTTTCCTGATCCGTAACTTGGGAATGGTAAATAAGGGGACTGAGTAGTAGAGTGGATATGGAAGCATGTTATAAGAACAGAACATTGTATGGGTGTCCTGTGTTATTTATCATTGTTGATACTTTTTATTAGGTTAGGAGTAAGTTCTGGACTTGTGATATTATTAGTTAACAGAGCTCCAGAATGAGGAAATTCCCTTTGTCAAAGGGCATCAGCACCTTTTCTGCAATTTACAACCTTAGAGTTGGTCTAGAGCACTAAGAATTCAATCCACTGGCCCCAGGGCACACAACCAGTATGTGTTAGAGGTAGGACCTGAACTAGGGTCTTCCTGTTTTTGAGACCTGCCCTCTGTTCACTATACCAATCTCTAGTTTTGTTATTTATTTATTTGTTCATTCATTCATTCATTTATTTATTTGTTTGTTTATTCATTCATTTATTTTTATTTATTGCTTATTGTTTTATTTATTTGTTTGTTTAGCCATTCATTCGTTCAATCACTTATTTATTTAAATTTGTTATTTGTTATTTATTTAAAAGTGGCTCTGACAATAAGAGCTCAGTCACTGCCTTAAATATACTCTCTTCATAATGCTCTAAAGGTGGCAGTAATAATAGTTAACACCTTTAAGGCACTGTTCGGTTTACAAAGTACATTATCCTCACAATAATCTGGGGATAGATGCCATCATTAGTCTCATTTTATAGAGGGGGAAACAAGCCCAGAGTGACTTGCCCAGGGTCACTGAACTAGTGTCTGATACAGAATTCAAACTCAGGTCCTCCAACTCCACAGAGTTCTACCCACTTTCCCCGGGGGGCTCTAGCAAGTGTTGTCATTCCCATTTTACAGCTCAGGAGACCTGAGTCTCTGAGAGAAGTGATTTGCCAAGGTCTCTCTGTTGAATCGCTTAATTTATAAGCTCAGCATAAACATTTCAGGCCATGCCAAAAATATTTAACAGGTACTTATTGGGCAATAAACACAGCGTACAGAGTGTAAAAAGACAGAAACGGAGGTGTTTGTATTAAATTAGAAAAGACGACAGGTAGCTTTGAGCACAAGGGACCTGGGTTTGAATCCTACCTCCGACACTTACTATATGTGGGAGTTTGAGCAAGTAACATCCTCTCTCTGGGTTTCAGTTTCCTCATCTGTAAAATGGGGAGATGAACTGGATGGATTCTGAGTTCCTTTCCAGCTCTAAATTTGTGATCCTAGGAACACATTGGGAGTAAGTAGGTAAGCCTGGGATTCACACCCGGGTTTTCCCACTCCGAGTCCACACATACTGCCCTTGCCTGGCCCTTCAGAGCCTCACCTAGAAATGGCTGAGACTCAAGCGTGTGGGCCTCTTACACCCCCGCGCAACTTGTGCTCGATACTGATTTCACAAAGGAGAGAAGAAAAGCCCATCCCCCTCCCTCCCCAGCGCAGGCCGCACGCCCCATGTTTGTTCAACGGAGAATTATGGCTGGATAGCCGCCTCCCCTTCCCTTCATCGCCCCCCTCACCCCCCACCCCCACCCCCGGCTCCGTGGGAAGTCAGAGGAAAGAGGTAATTCTGCCGGCTTTTTACCGTAAAAGCCATACAGTCAGTGCAAGCGACTAATTAGAAGGATAATGTATCGATTTAACCTCCCGAGCAAGGGAGTTTGTGGCGGAGGTGCTGAGCTCCTGGGGAGGAGGGTATGGGCTCGATGAGGGGGAGGGGGAGAGGGGGTCCTCAGCTCCACCCCCGGACCTGGAGGCTGAGGAGCGGGAGGAGACGAGGGAGGCGGGATGGGGACTGTCATCCCGCCCATCCCCACGGGGTTTGGGAAGGGGCTCCCTCTTGTCCCGTCTCCCTCCATCCCTGGGGGGCGGCGGAGCAGGAGTTCAGCCGGCTGGGAGAGGACCCTCCTTCTTCTCCCGCGCCTTGGGGAGGGGTCAGCCAGGGAGTGAGTGTGTCTGTCTGTCTGCCTGTCTGTGTCTGTGTCTGTGTCTGTGTCTGTGTGGGGGGGGGTCGGCCGGCAGGCGGGGGGGGTCGGCCGGCAGGCTGGGGGTGCGGCGCGCCTGTCACATGTCAGCCTCCATGTGAAGCGGCTCCGATGCTGCTGGAGACACTCGCCCACGCACCCCTCATTAGCTGTCTGAGCTCAGGAAGGAAATTAACATGACTGACTGGAAAAGTCTTAACCCCGATTTGAAAGGGAAAGAAGGAAAGGGGGGAGGGGAGGATGAAAACACACACACACGTACACACGAGCGGAGAATGGAGAAAGAGAAAAGGCTTTCACGGAAGAAATAATGAGCCCGGCTCTTCTGCTGTGATCCCTCTGAATTTTTAATCTATCCTGAACCGTCATTGTGATACTAGCATTGGGGCCTTTGATGTATTTCTCCAAGTACAGTTTTAAGAGATAAAAGACAAGGGCGAGCAGTTTTCCTGAACAGCGTTTCAGATGGTGAGCTCCCAGGAGAGAAGCCAAAGAGGGGATTCTGGAAGAAAATAGGGGGAGGGACACAGTGGAAGCTGCTGGGGATAGTAAAATAATCATATAATAAAAAGAAAAACAATTCTGATCATGAGAACTGACGTTGGGTAGTGTCTTATTTAAAAGTACTCGCACATCTGATTTGAGGGTTAGGTTTGCATTTGGTAGTGAAAATGGACATAGGGGGCCTAAAGATGGGATGCTTTTCCCTCTATACCTCCCTGTCCCAATCAAGGTGGCTCTTTCATTCATAAAGAATTCCCTTCCTCTATTGCCTCGGATTCCATGTGCTCACCAAGAATGGTGATGAGTAAGCTCCAAGGTTGGGGTAGGGAAGGCACTTTGGGGTGCAGAGTTCATACTGGGGGGCATGAATCATAACTGTGCCATGGATACCCAGGGCTATGTAAAACTCCTCATGCAGAAGACTGATTTGAGACTCTAGAACAAAGATTCTTAAGGGGGGTGGTCTATGGACCCTCAGGTCTAGGGAGAGTTTTCAGGGGGTTTGTGAACTTGGATGGGAAAAATTTATTTCACTTCTTTCAATAGAACTGATTTCCTGGTGTTTTATCTCATACCTTTAAAAACAGTATTCTGAAATAGGCTAAATTAGATGCTAAAGGGATCCACAACCCACAAAAAATAGAGAATCTTTGCTGGAAAGAATCTCAGAACTGGAAGGAACCCCAGAAATCATCTCCTAATCCTATCCCTTACCTCGTGTTAAGATGACCTGGAGAACAGGTAGACTTCTGAAATGAAATATAGGGTCAACATATATTTTCTGTATATGGACTTCTGAAATATAGGATCAAGAGATGGAAGAGGCCCTTATTCTAATCCACATTTTACAGAGGGTGAAACTGAGGCAGAGAAAAATGAGTTACCCAAGGTCTCATGGGAGGGAAGCAGCAGAAGAAACTAAGGTTTCTGGCACTAAATCTAGAGTTCCTCTCCTGTACCTGTGAGAATTAATTTTTATAATAATGAGTTGTTCCAATTGAATTTGAATGTGCATATATGTCTCCTTTATCTGATTATTCATGTTAACATGTATGAATCATGGAGCACACTGTATCTCTAACACACATGCAATACATGCATGCATATATATATATAAATAGGCATATAGACATATTTGCCATTTGCTATATATGTATATTGAGTAAATTTCACATAACAACAAATACCCACAATATAATACACACACATACATACATATGCACACCATGCACAGAGAAAGTATTTTTATTTGTTCTCAGACATGTTTGTCTGTTGTTCTCTTCTGAACCTGTTAAATCATCCCTACTACTATCCCAAAGGATTCTGGGCATTATTAGGACATCAATAGATGGCTCTATTTTTTCCAGGTGTGTAACTTTTCAGCAACTGAGCCTTTCCCTGCCCCACCCCAGAAGAACAGAGACCCAGAAAAAACAAATGGGTGCACCTTAAAGGAAATACATTTATTTTATCCCCACCCCTGAAATCCATCACCGTCATAAACATACCCCAAACAATCCAAATCCTGTTTTCAGATCTGTGAGCCTTTTCGGAAATGCAAATTTCAAAAAAAAAAAAAGGAGTCTTAGATTGGCAGAAATTCAAGATGGGCCAAGCTTGCACCATAAGACCAAATCCTCCCCCCCAAACATAGGCAATTTCCAATCAGAGGAGTAAACTCTCCCCCAGGGGACAGGTAAGTGCTTTTTTCTCCTAAGCAATGTTAGGGTGGGACTCGAAATGTTCTCTTCAGGAGTGATTTGTGCCCCTGGACCCCAACTATGAAAGGGAAACAGCCTGGAAAGGGACACATGTGGGTCCAGGGAGAGACATTTCAGAGGACTGAGATCTCTGCAGCTTTTCTATGTTACTGGCCAGCTAATTAGCTCTATCTATTCATGGGCATCCAGTCCTTTGTCCAAAAGTCCTTCAAAGGCATTAGATGGAGCTGGCTAAGATGAAGGTCCTGGTGGTAAGCCAGAGGAAATCAGAAGAGAAACTCCCAGGAAGAGAAATAGCTAGGATTTACATAAGGACTTTGTTTCTTTAATTCAAGGGGTTCAGCTGGAGAAGGGTACAAGGCACACTCCAGTGCTAATTTCCACTTTCCATTTCAATCCCCCAATTTCTCTGATTTTAAGTTGGATGTTGGAAGAGCTGTCAAGCTTAAATTTAGCCCCTAAGTGCCAATGTGCTCCTTACCAATTACGCTGCCCAAGTCAAGAGCTGAGAAGGTGGGAGGCGCAGACTCAGTTTATCTGCTCCCAGACTCTTTGGCTGTGTCTACACTCACAACCTGGTCTAGAAAACATAATATGCTTAATTGAATCAAACTACTGATTATTCTGAAAAGAGCCTATTAGGAGCTAATTACAAATCTGCTTTGGATGGAAATCCTCTTTCCGTGTTTCCACCCCTCACCCACCCCCAGATTAGTGTGTGTATAGACACAGCTGTAGATTGTCTCCCAGGGCTGCTTTAAGGTTCCAGTGAGATCATAGACCCTCAGAGCAAGGAGTGACTCTTTAGAGCTTCTAGCCCAAACTCTCTTTATCTCAGTTTACGAATCCCACTCCAGTATCCTGGGCCAGCAGTCATCTGATCTTTCTTCTTTATTATTAAAAACACTTACCTTCCATCTCAGAATCAATACTATTTTTTGGCTCCAAAGCAGAAGAATGGTAAGATCTAGGCAATGGGGGCTAAGTGATTTGTCCAGGGTCACACAACTAGGAAGTGTCTGATTTGAACCCAGGACCTATCATCTCCAGATCTGGCTCTCAATTCACTGAGCCACCCAGCTGCTCATCCAATCCTTCTTGAACCACATTTCCATACCATCTCATTGTCAGAAAGAAAGTTCTTTATAGTGACACTAATTTCCATCCAACGTAATTTTCTTCTCTTAGCCCTAGTTCTGTCTTCCAGGGCCACCCAGAATAAATAATTCAGCTTTTATAAGAGAATAATAGAATCAAAGAGCTAAAGCTGGAAGAGCCCTCAGAGGTTCAGTCCCTCTTTTATAGATAAGGAAACTGAGGCCAAGTGGGGGGGGGGGGTTGCCTAATCACAAAGATAGCAAATGTTATGAGTAAAATTTGAACCCATGCACATGCCTTTTAGCTATTAGAAGACATCCATCATGTCCATCATATGCTTTCTTTTCCTGGGGATAAGTATCACCAGTTCTTTCAACTTAACCTCATTAAATACGAATTATAAACCCTCACCATCCTGGTTATCCTCCTCTAGAATTATTCCAGCCTGTCAATGTTTCCCCTAAAATGTATCACCCTGAACTGCACCCAAAACAGCAGACATGGTCCACCAACCAGAGCTAAGGACAGGAAGCCGACCAGGAATTAAGGACTGGCCCATAGCAAAGGTAATTTCACCATGAAGTCCGCCTGATGCTGAGTCAATATTCAGATCTTATTAGTTGTAGGCCTCTAGCATGTTATCTCTTAGGGTCACAGCCAATATCAGGGTATGAGCAGCTGTAGGGAGCCTATAGGGAGAGAGGGTGAGAGACTGCCACAGTGTTCCAACCTCTATGTATGCTTAATTAAAAAAGACCCCATTTGTTCATAAAATGTCATCACCTGAAGCTCTAGTTGATGCAGGACTAAATAATTTCAGTATAAACTAACTGAGAAGCAAACTAGCTTCATAGGAAAAGAGTCTATTTTGTTTGACTTCATTAATAAGGCAATGAGCATTTATTAAGCACCTGCTGTTTGTTTTTCAATCCCCTCTGCCCATAAATGTCAGGGAAAGAGGAGGTGAAGGCTAGTTTGAAACATTGGACCTAGAATCATCAAGCTTGGATTTGAATTTCATCTCTGCTACTTATTGACTGGGTGATGATCAGTATTTACTGAGTATCCTTGGGCTGTATTTTCCTCTTCCCCAAAATCGTGGTAAGCATTTTCTAGGAAAGTAAGCATGGTCCAGCGGAAAGAGCAATAGATTTGGAGCCAAAGAACTCATGTTCAAACCCTACCTCTGCCACTTTCTTCTGTATTACCTCAAGTAGGTCAGTTTCCCTCTTTGGGGATCAGTTTCCCAATCTGTAAAATGAAGGTGTTAGACCAAAATGCATCTCACTTTTCTTCCAGCTCTAAATCTATAGTCCTATGATATTCTTTAAAGTGGTTAGTACAGTGTAATACAAAATTGTAATTTGGGAGCTGGGAGCTAGTCATTGAAATCTTTACCTTGGCTACAAATCTGAACTAGACAAACTTTTTCCCTTTCTGGACCTCTGTTTCCCCAATTGTTACATGAAAATGTTGACCTCAATGGTCACCAAGGTGGTCTCTAAGGTTCTTTCCAGTTGTAAAAACAAAAATACTATGGTTCTATGGAAAGTCCAGTCATATGAATAATGTCCATCAAAAAGGAATAGCTAATCCTGGCAGAATAAGAGCTAAGATTAGTCACAGGTGTCTTATTTTCATTCATCAAAGAGGATTGTCAATGGGCATCATGTCCTGAAACACCACCAGAAGACAGATCTCAGAAGTGGAGTGCATGCCCATTTCAGAGATTATAGCTTTCCTAATAGAATGGTATAGAAGACAAAATAATGGGAACCTGGATTCAAAGCCTACATCAAATGCTTGCCAGTTGTGTGACCATGAGCAAGTCACAATATCTCGCCTCAGGTTCCTAGCTGTAAAAATGAAGGTAATCATAGATATAGTACAGGGTTGTTGTGAAGATCAAATCAAGTAATGTGTGTAAAGAACTTAGAAGTCTTTTTAAAAAGGGGTATAAATATTAGCTGTCATTATCTCCACATGGAGGGTATGAAAAACATTTCAAAAAGCCTTAGGCTGAGAGTTAATAGGCTAGGATCTAGGTAGCCTTGCCTTCTCTGGATCATGGTTTTCTTAAGCTATAAAATGAAGGTCTTAGATATTGGTTTTTTTCATTCATTCATTCAACAAATATTGCTTTAGTTCCTACCGTATGCTAGGTCCTTTTGAGGTGATCATGATCAATTCATCATAACCATTCTTCTCACAGTCTAAAAAATGAAAGTCTTAGCTATTAGATTATCCATTCATTCAACAAATATTGCTTCAGCTCCTATAGGGTGCTAGGTCTTATTGGGTTACTATATCATGATCCCTCTTCTTACGTGACTCACAGACTATTTCTAAGGGCTTACATGCTCACTCTCAGGACTACATGGAAGCAGAATGGTCATGAAGTAGAATATTATGGAACATAAGATATATATGGAACTGTGTAAAGTCCAGAAAGGGGAATGATCATTAGTAAATAAGGAATAAAGGAAACCTTTCTGAAGAAGTCGAATTTGAGCTGGACCTTGAAAGAGGGATAAAAGAATCAATAACCAAGTAAGAAAGAGGGAATTTTAGGTATAGAGAATAACTCAAACAAAGGCATGTAAGTAGGAAAAGAAAGCATGCGTGTTGGGAGTGGCATACTGTCCATCAGACTAGATGACCTCTAAGACGCCCTCAAGCTTTAGACTTCTATGTTCTAGTTCTGTTCTGGATGTTGCATTTCCAAGCAGAGAAGGGATGAGCAGAAACAATGGATCTTCCCCACCTACACGTCCCCCCACTCCATCAGTGATTCCAACTATTCCTGCAGTGCTCAGCACATCCCTGATTAGCATACCACCAGATTCCCATGTCCCATGGGAAGGCTCTCAATCCATATTAGAAGAAAAATTGGCAGAGATTCTATGACCCTGAAGAGTAATGGTAAATGGGATTGTGACCCTGAAGGGACGATGGGGAAGGGAATACTTGTTTCCAGTGAGCGAATACATTTTACATTATTGTAAATCAAGCCTTTTTAAAAATAAAAAAAATACACTGTGTAATTTCAGTGTAATGTAAATGTCAAGTGTGTTTAAACACAGAATCCAATATATTGTTGTAATGTAGCTTATTAGAAATGCAAAGCCTAGAGTTAGGAGATAAGGCACATTGGTGACCATCTCCAGGTCACTTTTGTTGAATATTCCCAGTGGGAAGAAAAGAACTTATTTCTGGCTTTCAGGATTGAGTTGCTGAGTGTGAAAAGAATTATATGTTTCTATTGGGGCTCTTAAGGTAATTTTATAGTGTTTTAAGAAAGCCAAGAGAATAATTCCAATTTTGAGGACATTCAGGAGACTACAAACTCAGACAAAGCTCCATTTGGGAAATAGAAGGAATAATTGAAAATTTACGTAGCAGATGAAGATAGGCACCCAGTAGCCTGCATTCCACCAAAGAGAGTGGAATATTCTGAGTTCCATCCCAATCTCCATGCAATCATATTGATATCCTCATGAGTATATAGTAGTAATGATAATAATAATAACAATAACAATAGCTTGCATTTTGCAGTCCTTAAGGATTTTCAAAACACTTGAAAAGTATTATTTCACTCATCTTTACAACACCTCTGGGATGGAGGTGCTGTCATTATTCTCATTTTATAGAGGAGGAAACAGAGACAGAGAGAGGTTAAATAACTTACCTAGGGCCCTATAGCTACTTAATTTTCGAGTGTGGATTTGAACTCAGATCTTCTTGATTCCAAGTCCTGCATTCTTTCTCCTGTGTCACCTAAAAACACTTCATAGTAGGAACTCAATAAATGTTTGTGGTTTGATTTTCAACTTTACAGAGTTGTGATTTGGGGAAATAGGAACATGTTGCCTAAAACAAAATCCTGAAATTTAAGCTTGGCAACTATTTAAAAAAAATACTTTTCTGTATTCTCTGACGTCTTAAGGAGTTGACAGAATTATTACTCTACTGTGAGGTACTTGCCTGGCTGGGTGAAGCAGGGGCAGTATAGCCTCAAGGTATAGTTGGGTTGTCTGACAGCTGTCTGGGAAAGATCCAACCTTTCTAGCTTTTTGCCTCAACCCACAGCTTCCATCCCTAGAAAGTCAGACACACAGATCAATGACATGTCAAATCAAGCTGTCCCTAGGAAACAGTGAAGTCATAGCTTTCCCAGCAAATGGAGCATCACAGGCACCCACGGACATGGTCAGGGCTCACCCTCAGAGAAAGAAGTGGTTTCCCCAGAGTTTTTCCATCCTGGAAAGTTCTGAGCTATCCTAGAGGTAGAGACATTTGAGCCAGTTCTTCTACCTGGTCAGACCAGAGTCCAGCCAGAACTCATGGGCACAGGGGGAGAGGATAAATAAGAAAAAGAAAATGGACCTTTTCAGTGGTGATGATGGCAGTGGTGACTGCCTGGTGAAAGTCATTTTGACACTTATTTTAATAAAAGGAAATGAGGTAGTTGGAATGGTTCCTTCTAGTGGTTGGAATGAAAGAAGCAAGCAAGTAAGATAGTTTTGTCATGGATTATTATGTGCCTGGGATAAAAAAAAAAACATTAAAATACATAATGTTATAACTGAGAGATCTTAGAACAGAAACTTCAAAATATCAGAGCTTACCCAGGTCTCAGAGCAGAACGGTTGGTTTTTAATAGAGTCCAAAAACACCTGCAGGGGTTTGTGACTAGATTTCAGGGGATATTTGAACTTGGAAAAAAAATATGCCTTTATTTTCACTAATCCCTATCTGCACTTTAGAATTTGCTTCAATGATGAATAAAGGCAATAAACATCATTCTGAGAAGAGGTCCACAGGTGTCACCAGATGGCCAGAAAAGTCCAGGATACACAAAAGGCAAAGACTTTGCCTTAGAGCATAAACTAGCAGAGCTGGATTGGGCTGTTGGTATCATGGCACATAGATTGGTCAAGTTGTAAGAAATCTTTTAAGAGATCATCTTATTCAAGACCATCATTTTATAAGCTATAAAAATGAGCTTGGGAGAGGAATAATGACTTCTGAGGAGTCTCACATGGAAAGCTAGTGGAAGAGCAGCATAATTATATAATCATATATATAAAGATAATTCATATTATTAATAACAATAGCTAGCAATTAAAGTAGCTCTTTAGAAATGCTTTCTCAGCTGATCCTTACACTGTGAGGTAGGTGTTTAGCATTATCCCTATTTTGTAGGCAAGGAAAATACTTGGGTTAAGTGACTTGCCCAAAGTCACAAAAACTACTAAAAATTGGAGGAAAGATTCAAATGGAGGTCTTACTGATGCCAAGCCCAGAACTCTCTCCATTGTGCCAGATGTCTGCCTGAACTAGGATCTCGGTTTTCTGATTTCTGATCCTGGGCTCTTTCTAGTCTACCATCTTTAGAGTAAAAATAAAAATCAGAAGGTAGAATAATGTGAGCCAATGCTTTGAATGAGACAAATAAGGAAGTGGGATAATATAAATATACTGGGAGAAGGGGGAAGGAGTGGCCTTGATACAGGAGATCCTGGGTTCAAAGCTGGCCTCAGATATTGCCTAGCTGTGTGACCCTGGACAAGTCACTTAACCCCCATTGCCTAACCCTTATAGCTCTTCTGCCTTAGAATCAGTATACAGTATTAATTTTAAGATGGAAAGGAAAGGTTTAAAAACATAAAAATAAACAAGATAGAGGCAGAGAGGTCTTTGTGACCTTTTACATGTGCTTGTGTGTCTTTAGGTCATGAAAAGTTCTCATGTTGCCTGATACCAAATGTGTGCACATACTTACTTTTCAGAAACAAACATGCAATTAACAAGTATCTATTAAGAGCTTAATGTATGCCCGGGCCTGGACTCGACTACATTGTGGGAATGAAATGAGAAAATGAAGACTGTCTTCAGGAAGCTAAGGAAGGCAGAGGAAGAGCAGATTCAGAGACTTCACAAACAAGGAGAGCCCAAGGAAGAAAAGGAGGAGATCTTTTCCTAAAAGTGGGAAACATCTTTTAGGGAAAACAGAAGGGATAGATGTAGGCTTTACCCTCAGGAAGTACCAGGAAGTAACAGGAAGTACCCTCAGGGAGAAACAAAAAGAGAGCTAGCCCAAGCTTTGTCTCTGAGGAAGAGGTGAGAGCCTGGGAGACAAAACTCATACCCAGAAGAATTTGTGGCCAAGCGTTTGATCATGTTTTGAAGACCGCAAGTGGTCCACGTGTCAGAAAATGGGAGGAATTTTGTTTGCTCAAGTACTTCAGAGGAGACTGTCTAAGGGAACTAGCACCTAAGCCGGGATTAGAAGGATGGGTAGGATTTAGAGAGGGAGATAGAAAAAGAGAAAAAGAATGAGAACAAATGTGGAATGTGGAAACGTCTGAGGTACATATAAGACCAGCAGATAAAGTCTAGAAGAAGAGTTCTTAGCCTGGGAAATGTGAATTATTTTTCTAAAATATAATCTGATAATTATATTTTAAGATGATTGATTTTCTTTGCAATCCAGCATGTTTAATTTTATGCATTTAAAAATATTGTTCTGAGAAGGGGCCCTTAGGCTTCAGCAGACTGCTATAAAGGTCTATGGCATAAAAAAAAAATTAAGAATCCTTGACCTAGGAAACATGGCAGCCCTAAGAATGGCAAGATAGTCTAAGGAGAATAGAGAAAACCTCAGGTGCAGCCTTCGATGTCAAGGTGAGGAGGATGAGTGTTACACAGGACTTGGGAGAGAAAACTATCACATATTTTCAAGTAGGCAGATCACATGATGAAAGGCACTTCATTGGAGGATTAGCATGGCAGCAGTGCAGGGGGATATTCCACAATGATGTGGGATGATTAAAAATTCCGAGAGACGAGGTTCCGGGTAAGAAAATCAATGTATTGATCAGGCAAGCAAAAACCAATAAATTCATTGGTCAGTGATGTCTACTGGTGATCAAAGACAGAGACATTCAGCATCTTAAGTCATTACATATAATTCTGGAAGCAGATTATCCAGTCTTTCTCCTCCATAGCCCAAGACATCTCCAATTGCTGAATACCTGATGAAGAGGTGGGCTTAATATTTACAATCCCTCAATTAATTCCTTGAGACTGATGGAAAATCACATGCCTGATCCCAGAACTCCAATGTTTAGATGAAGAAATCAGGTTCTGTCTAATTAAGCGACACAGTCCAATTCTTTTCAGTGCAGGACCTGAGGTCACTGCCCTGCTGCCCATAGATATACTTGGATTAAACTCGGTTCTTTGTTTACCAGGCAAGATGGAGCTTACCATCTCAGTTCCAGTCAGTCAAATTGAGAAGCTGCTTTGAGGTAGGAAGTATTCCTTGGATTGCCAGGCACAAAGGAATGAGAAAAGAGATTTGAAAGGCAGACTGAGCTTCAGTGACAAAATTCTGCAAAGAATTACCTAGCAGTAGAAATAACACAGAATTAGAAATAAATATTCTCAAAAGTATATACCAGTATTTTCACAGTGAAAAAAAGAATTCAACAAAGCAATCAGCCCCAACAACTAAGACACTTGTGCTTTTCCCCTTTAAAACAGATAGTTGACTTAGAAAAAAAAAGCTGAGAATAAATAAGTAGGACATATTTCTTATGTGGATGATAATACCTATTTTTATCATGAGAAGTAGCTGTAGCATGAGGTAGAAGTACCACCTCTGACATACATTAGCTGTGTAACTACTAGTAAACAGTTGACCTCTCAGCAACTCAGTCAACTCCAAATTATAGAAAAAGTGTCCATTTTCACCCACACAAAGAGAGTCCATGCTGGGAATCCCCTAAACTGATGAAATCACAGGTCAAGATTGTTCTAAACATTCATATTTCAATAGTACTTTAGATGTATTAAGTACTTTTCCTCCTAATGGTACCATGAAGAGGTGGTGCAAGTATTGCTACTCCCCATTTTCTAGATGAGGAAACTGAGGCACAGAGATGATTACAGTCATCAAAGTGAGTGGGTATACCCAATATGTTGGTACTGGCTTGGCAATCAATAGCTTTAAGACCCTGGGCAAATCTCCTGACCTCTTTGAGCCTATTTCCTCCTTTGTAAGATGGGTATAATAACAGTTGTAGAGGTGACAGAGTGGAGAGAGAGCTCTGGACCTGGAGTCAGGAAGATTTGAGTTCAAGTCTAGCATTAGATACTTTGTACTTTGTAATACACTTAATAATTAGTATCTCATAGGCACAATTATTATTCCCATTTTATAGATGAAATTGAGACAGAGGTTGAATTTGTCAGGAACCTAGCAAGTCACTTACCAGTTTCCTCAATTATAAAATGGGGATAGTAATAGCACTTCCCTCATGGAGTTGTGTGGATCAAAGGAGATAATATTTAAAGGGCATTCGCAGACCTTAAAGTACATATATAAATGCTATTATTATGATTACTAGTAAACTTCGTAAACTCTAAAGTTTTATTGAAATATAAGTTCTCATAATTACCCAAGGAATGTCCATTCAGCATTAAGCAAAGGCATTTAAAATACCTCCTGCATAGAAAGCCCTGAGCTAGGTGCCCAAGGAAGAATAAAGCCGCCTTCTCTATCCATCATGCCTGGCTGGGTGTCTCTGCTGCACTCTGAACTTTCTTCTTGGATGTTTTACCTTCCAACGTACTTTAGTCTGATCTCATACCCACTCCCATCCCACCATCACTTGACGAGCCTATCAATATTTTGCTCCTCTAATGGCTTCTGTGCAGCTGGTCCCTCTAGAGCCTTCCTCGCTTTTATAACACAGCTCTAATGTGCAGCAGACCTTCCATCACAGACAACCCTTGACCACACCAGTCAACCTCATGATTTTTTTTTGTTGTTGTTGTTGTTGGTGTGTGTGTGTGTGTGTGTGTGTGTGTGTGTGTGTGTGTGTGTGTGCATGTGCTTGAGGTTTATTATTTGAGAACTGAGTCCTCAGAAAAATGCCCTCCCCTTTCCTGCCTCCATCTGGGCTTTGGTTGTCTAAAGAAAGTCCTGGTAATAATTATATTTACTGAAACTATAGCATGTGATTTTGGAGTTATTTCACCTTCACCTCACTATGATCCTTCAGCTTAGCCTCATCACTGTATAGATTTATCAGTAACTTCATTATTCATTTGGTCTGGGGATTTGAAGTATTTGGAATGAGGGTTGAAACTAGCTGATTTCCTAAGTGCTGCCACAAAGGAAAGATATTGATTTAAAGAACTCATCTGCACACACCCACCTCCATTAGGTTGCCCCATGCACTGAGCACCTACCCCAAAACAGTCCTGAGTAATAGTAACAACAGCAATAATAATAGCAGCTAGCATTTCTTTTATTTTTTGAATTGAAATTTTTTATTTATTAATTTAGAATATTTTTTCCATGGTTACATGATTCATGTTCTTTCTCTCCCCTCCTCCCACCCCCTCCCATAGCCAACAAGCAACTCCACTGGGTTTTACATGTGTCATTGATCAAGACCTATTTCCATATTATTGATATTTGCACTATAGTGATCATTTAGAGTCTACATCCCCAATCATATCCCCATTGAACCATGTGATCAAGCAGTTGTTTTTCTTCTGTGTTTCTACTCCCAGTTCTTTCTCTGGATGTGGATAGCATCTTTCTTGTAAGTCCCTCAGAACTGTCCTGGGTCATTGCATTGCTGCTAGTAGAGAAATCCATTGCATTCGATTGTACCACAGTGTATCTGTCTCTGTGTACAATGTTCTCCTGGTTCTGCTCCTTTCGCTCTGCATCACTTCCTGGAGGTCATTCCAGTCCCCATGGAATTCCTCCAGTTCATTATTCCTTAGAGCACAATAGTATTCCATCACCAACAGATACCACAATTTGTTCAACCATTTCCCAATCAAAGGGCATCCCCTCATTTTCCAAATTTTTGCCACCACAAAGCAGCTAGCATTTCTGTAGCCTTAAGCCCTAAGGTTTGTGCCACACTTAATAATTAGTATCTCATAAGCACAATTATTATTCCCATTTTATAGATGAGGATATTGACACAGAGGTTAAACTTGTCAGGAATTCAGGTCCTTCTGACTCGGTGCTCAAACCAGGACTTTGTGGGGATTCAAATATAGAACTTGGAATTTAAGGCTTTTTACAACTGGGCTCTTCTTTAAGCTTACAATCTTTATGTACTGTATTTCCCTTCACACATTCTACTATGTCCAGAAATTTGGACCTACTAAGTATTCCTCAAACATGATGAGGCTCCATCTCCCATTTCAATGACCATGAACAGCCTGTCCCTAATGCTGTAATGCTCTCCCTCCTGATATCTACCTCTTAATTTCCTGGCTTTTTTCAAGGCTTAGCTCTTATATCTTCTGCAGAAGTCCTTCTAGATATATCCAGTTATCCTGAGTTATCTTCCTTCTACTGTGGAGCTATTGAATATATTCCTATTTAAATGTTATTTTCCTCTTTAGAGCATCAATTCCTTAAGAGCAGGGACTAATTTTGTGTTTTTGTCTTTCTTTATATCCCCAACACTTAGCATAGAGCCTTGTACATAGTAAGCAATCAAATGCGTGTGTATTAATTTATTGATAAATCAAAGGACGTTTCCCTTAATTTTTTTTAGCTCCAAACCCCCAGTCAGAGACAGAGCTCTGGCAAAACAGTGTTAGAGCTTTCTCTTTCTCTCCTTCAAGAGATGATTGACCTTCAATTACCGCTTCCAAAAGAATTTCCAATAAGTATATCCACACTTGTAGACATATGATTAACATTATTTATTTTTAAAAACCATGTAGCTGTTTAAAACAAACAAAGGTAGATATACTTTCCCTCTGCCAAGAGAGAAAGGCTTAAAATTTAGTGAAAAGAAGAGGTAGAAGGATTACCTTGGCTTTACCCCTTTGGAGGGGAGAGTTTCTGTCATCTAAGATGAGGGAGGGGTGGATTTCAGCACCAGAACTTCCTAAATATATCATCTAAGAAATTCTTATTCAGGCATGAGTTGAGCTAGATGAACCTCTGAGGTCTCTTCCAACTCTTCTGAGATTCTCTGGCCATGGGAATGATACAAGGAGTGAGGGGAATTATCTCTTCATCTCCAAGGGGAGAAAATGGAAACATTTATCTTGTTGACTTAGGTTCTGTCTCAGTGCAGAAATCTGTTTTGAAT
Source organism: Monodelphis domestica (assembly GCF_027887165.1). Classification (NCBI taxonomy): domain Eukaryota; kingdom Metazoa; phylum Chordata; class Mammalia; order Didelphimorphia; family Didelphidae; genus Monodelphis; species Monodelphis domestica. Next base: position 140,647,205 of record NC_077233.1, on the reverse strand, counting down.
TGGTGACAATGAATGAAATAAAAGGTTCATTAGCTCTGTGTTTTTAAGTGTTTTTTTTTTTATTGAATTCAACCCATTACACCCTCTTTCCTGCCCTCCCTCCAAAGGAAAACAAACACACAAACAAACAGATCCAAATATTTGGGCTGGATCTGGCCATTTCTCTTTTTTGGCCACTCTGGCTTGTAAGTCTCTGAACTCAATCCTAAGCAATATTCCACATCTTGAGAGGAAGCTGGTCGCCAAATGGCCCAAAGCAGCAAGTTCTTCTGGCAGGAAGTTAAGCAAGGGATTAGCCGGTTGGTCCCTACAGAACCACAGGGTTGTAAATAACAACGGAGTGATCATTATAAGTCTAGGATTTTCTTCCCCCAGGAAGTGTCCGTGGCTACAGAGTCCGTGGTTGCTATGGAAGATAATGAAGGCAGCAATGGCAGCTGGAGCTCCCCAGCTGATGGGAATTCAGAGGAAACTGGTGGGCAGGGCTTGGCTTGGGCAGGTCTAGAGATTTGCATACACCTGTAGAACAGGGACTGGGGTGAACTGGTTTCTTTTTATCTAGGCCAACATCCGGTTGGTCACCAGGTAACAGGTAATGCAGGCCCTTGATTTCTGACCTCCAGACCTAACCTCCCACCACCTGCCTGGGGCCAACACCGATCCTGGTTTTGACCCAACTTCTTCCAGCACTGCCTCTGGCCCACAGTCTGCAACCCTGGACACCAACTGTAGCTCCCTCTTCTCTAGCCCTTTTTAATCTCAATAACTTTTCCCCTCAGCCCTGGATCACTTCAGAATCATGCCATCTTCTGCCCCCAAACGACCCTGCTCAAGGGAAATGGTTCTCCTCCTCCCAGTTCTTAGAGACTATGCAGCTGTCGGGGTCTGAGAGGGGTGCTACAAAAGAAGACAAAGCAAGACTTGAGAATGGCAAAGAAACATCCTGATTTAGCTGCCATCAATAGCACAGTCTTTTTACTAATTTACAGAGCAAAGGGCCTGTTCTGGGCCACACTATAAAGGAGATAAAGATGGCCCTTGAGGAAACTCACAATCTAGTAGGTGATTAAGACCTAGAGTCTTAAAAAAAAAGACAAAAAAAATAAATGTATGTTTCTTTATTATGTGATTCTTAATTATAAGTACTTATGAGCTTCACACACCCTGAAATTCTTCTTGGGACCCCTGTGAGCTCCATGTCTTCTTCCACCATTCCAAAATAAAAATGGATTTGTCCTTATTTATGCAACAACCCCATTCTTAACCAAATGGACAAGCCGCCCTGTCCTGTACCTTGGACTGTTTAATGCATGATAAATTATTATTTTTTAAACTATTTAATGGAGCGTGAAGAACATAATAGAGTTCAGGCCAGATAATTGTTCTCAGATCAATAAAGATAGCAAATGTTTAGTAAACCAATCTCCATGCTAGGCTCCCCAGGTCTCATTTATCCTGATCCTGGCCTTCTGTGCCTATCAATCCAAGGCATATTTAGCCAAAGCAAACATTGGGTGAGCTCTGGAGACATGGTGGCGGCAGGGCAACAGGGATAGAAATAGCCCATGGAAGGAAACCGCATGAAAAGAAGCTTGAGTGGGCAAATCAGGGCCAGGTGGCTCCCCAATAAACAGCTGGCCATCCTCAGGACCCACTCAAAAAGACATTTTCAAAGGTCTCCTTTGAGAAACTATCCTTGGCACAAGGCCAATTACCACTAAATCTTATGCAAATTAGGAAACATGATCCAGCCTGGGAAGAGGCCCAGAAAGGGTCAGAAGGTTGGCTTCTTTTAAATAAGATCCATTTAAATATATTACCTTCCGGTCCATGGGTTTACATGAGCAAGATGCATCATGGCTTGGGGAGACCATTTGTCATTGTCACAATAGATTCATCCTTCAAGCAAGGATTGGACAAGATGATCTCAAAAGTTCCTTACATCTCTAAGATTCTAGTAATTTAAGCCATGAGCTCAATTGCATCTCAATCTCATTTAGAGTTTCCTCTTCCCTTTCTACTTTGTAGTTGACATTTGCTCCCTGACCCCCATAATAACAAGGGTATACCCCCTCATTTGTTCCTTCTAGCATGTCTTCAAAGCCTTTTTCTTTCTCCTTAGTTTATCCAGAAACAGAGTTTAGATTATTCTTGAAAAGAATTTCACCAACACTGAAAGGCACAAAAGGAAAAATCACGGGTCCAGTGTGAGAGACCTTTGAGATCATTCTTGGAAAGCCTAACTTCATAGACAAGAAAATTGAGGCCAGAAATGTCACTTGACCACAGTCTTGAATAGATTTATAGAATATAGAATGGTTCAGTTCTAGAACATGGAACTCTTAGTCCAATAGATTTTTTATTTAATCATAGAGGTAATACTTCTTGGGTTAAGCAATGTTATTCCCATCACCCTTGAATCTGTCTCTGGTCATTCCATGAGGTCAGCTATCATGTTATCTCAGGAGATAGACCTGTGGAGAATCCACTCCCAACTGTACCTCCAACTGGGTGCTCCAGCTACTCTCCTTATCCAGAGGCAGAGCTCCTCAAAGCCCAGTCAGAACATCTGAGACCAGGTCTTCTGACCATCATCAGTCTGCCATATTGGCAAGTCTCTTCCCATCAGAAAAACTGTTACAACTCTTTGATGTCACATGTGTGATGCATGGCTGTGGACAAGTCATTTCTGGAGAGTCTCTATTTCCTCATCTAAAAAATTATTCTGAGGAAGGCACTTTTGTAAGCCTTTAAGTGCATTGAAATCTGAGTTATCATTTTTCTTTATCACTGCTTCCCTTCCTTGCAGTAAGATACAATTCCCATCAAGTGAAGAGGCAGTGTTTCATAGTCTATCACTTTGTTCTTCCTGGGCCCAAATTCTCAAGCTGGACTGGAGGCAGCAGCTGAAGAGTTTATTGGTTCATAAATGAATATGAATAGATGGTAAATGGAAGTGAATGGATAGGAAAGTAATTTGCAAGGGAAATATGGACAGTTATGTGCCATTAACATGATGGGATCCCCTTTCCTTTCCCCAATATTGCTTTATACAAGAAAAAATTCCCTTCCAGGCCTAACTATCTTTTCTAAAACCTACCTTTCCTGGATGCCAGCACATTTGCCCAACATTTAAACTGAACTGCTGGCAACTGTCAGGCTCAGATTGAAAATAATTCCTCCAATTTTCTTCTGTGTTTCAAAGGGACCAAGTGTCTCTCCCTGACCAATGCAGCCCTCAATAATAGGTGATGAATGTCACAACTTGGACAGAGTTCCTCTGAGCCAATAAAAATTTAGATGACTTGCTGGGCACAGGATGGCTTTTAAAGCCAGTTTTGTTCCCAAATTGCTCCTAGGAACATTTTCATTCAACGTGCACCTTCATTCAAAATTCATATTGTCAAGAGTGAGCTTTGTAAGACATGTTAGACTTATTATATAATAATAACAATATCTCACTTTTATAAGTAAAATGTGAAGGTTTACAAAGCACATTCCTCTTAACTTATCTGAGAGGATGGTAGTGAAGTAATATGCCCATTTTATTGATGGATAAACTGAGGCTGAGAGGTTAAGTGATTTTGTCAGGGTCAGGCTTTTTTTTTAAACCCTTACCTTCCATCTTAGAATCAATATTATGCATTGGTTTTAAGGCAGAAGAGTGGTAAGCGCTAGACAATGGGGGTTAAGTGACTTGCCTAGGGTCACATAGCTAGGAAGTATCTGAGGCCAGATTTGAACCTAGGACCCCCTTTCTTGAAGCCTGGCTCTCAATCTACTCAACCACCCAGCTACCCCCAGGGTCAGACTTCTAAGACATGTTAAAAGTAGGATTTTCTTTTCCCTCTCCTTTACCTTTTATATTTGAGGCATATCTCAGGTTGGACAAGTAGGGTTTTTTTTCTTCAAGATGGTGGAATTTAGAGGATGCTGACAACACTTATACTCAGTAATACAGAAAATTAAGCTCAGCACCTAGTGAAGAAGAATAATTAGTTAAAAAGTGTAAAAGAGAAAATCTTTGGCAGGAATTAGCTGCCAAGAGAAAGCACAGGGGAAGGGCAAAGGAAAAAAACCTCAAGATTCCAGGGAGAGAACAGAAGCTGAGAGAACTAAAAACTGCCAGCTCACCTGACTCTTCCAACTGAGCCTGAGAAGAGGACCTCTGAGGCTGGGGTTCCTTCTGAATATCAACTGCTTCTCAGTGAACTCCTGAAATCTCTTGCTCAGCTTGAGACATTGTAGACTGGGTCTTTGAAGAAAGCTGCCTACTGAAAAATCTTCCCTCCAAAGGTTATTCTCCACCTCTTTCTCCCCAACTTGTCCTGAACTCCATTACTCTAACTAGATTAGCTTAGGAGGAGGGACCAAACCAGCAGCTGACCAGAAAGAGGGTCAAGGCCAAAAGCCTGGACCCCCGAGATTGGGGGGGGGGGTCAGTCTGCCAGTCAATAGGGATTCCTGCTACCCACTTTCCTCACCTAATACTTTTATCTCTCCCTTCCCTGAGTGATCTCAAATAAAGTGTTATTACTTAGATCAGTTCTGGCCTAGTTCCTGACTGTAAGAAGGGGAGCTGAAGACTTGGGGAGAATCATACCTCTCCCCAAAAGGGAAGGTTAACTCAGGATCCTAGGGATCCAAATAACTAGATCCAAAGGAATAATCCTCTCCTCTGGGCAGAGGAGTAACTACAGATTTTGGAGGGGAGGAGAAGTGGCAGTTGGTTTATTTGAAGGACCCAGAGACAGGAAGATTCATCTGGTCTCTCAACCATAGCTAAGACCAAGAAGGGAAGCTGTGTGCCATTTCTCCAAAGCTCTTGCCTCTAGTTTAATTGCTACCTCCCAAACCACTCTCTGAGGAGACATATTCTGTCCCTCAAGGAGACAAAGGCAGGTTACCTTCCCTAAGGGGAAGAGAGGAGAAGAGATCAATCTCTTCCCTTCTCTTCTTTTCTCTCAACTCTTTCTTTCCCTCTCTCTAGTTCCCCAGAGTATGTGTGTGTGACCCTCTAACTGTCCATATGTTACAAAAGGAAACTTACAGGTTATATAACATAGGCACTGCCTTACAAGTGAACCCTATCCCACCCCCGACTAAATGGATCACAGGGTGTTATCTTCCTATGTCCCAAATGAATTTGTCTTAAAAAAGTAGATTTGAGGATTTATCTTGTCAAGCTTGTACAGGGCATGAGAATTGTAGGTTCAGTGCTTCTCTTGCATGTCCATATCAGTTATTAATTCTATCATATTCTACCTCTGTAATCTTACTTGCATCACACCTTCCCTTTCTTTTCCCATAGTCACTTTCTTAGTTGAAATCCTCATCACCTCTTTCCTGGGTTACTGTAATAATCTTTACTTTCAGATCCCACCCTTTCTAATACATCATTACTGTTATGTCAAAGTAATCTCATTAGACAATGACAATAAGAATAACTACCACATTATATAGTGCTTTGCAAAGTTTTGCTTTACACACATAATTGCATTTTATCCTCACAACAATTCTGGGCTTACATTAGTTCTATCTTATACATGGGGAAACTGAATCAAGCAGAAATGAGAATGACTTGCCCAGCCAGGGTCACACAGCTAATAAGTGTAAGGCTAGATTTGACCTCAGGTCTTCCTGACTCGAAGTCCAGCATTCTATCCACTGTACCACCTAGCTGCTCAATTCATATCTACTTCTTGAAAAACATTGGGTCACTCTTCGTTGCAATCCAATTCAACAAATGAATATTGAGTTCCTCCTGTTTTTATGTCTCTATAGTATCTTAGAACAGGATCCAAAGCTGACCTAAAATATGGCTGGCCTCTTCTCTCATAAAACTTGTTGCCTAGTAGTAAAATCAGACTCCAAGCTTTGGTACTCAAGGCCTTTCAAAATCTGCTTCAAGTCTATCTTTCTAGGCTTATTTAATTTTATTTCTCTTCCTGAATTTTAAATTCAAGCCCTACTAGACTCTTAGTTGTTCTCCCATGTCATCTTATCCTTCCCTGCTTTTTTGGCATTTCCTAACACCTGCCCCATCTTTGTCTTTTGACATTTGGCCCCTTCAACTCAGATGTCACTTCTTTCTTAAACTTAATCTGGATACAAGATCACAGATTTAGAACTTGAAGGGACTTGAGAGGTCAAATAACCCAACATTCTTAGTTTACAGATGAGGAAATTGAGACCTAGAGAGCTTGTTCATAACTTGCCTGATTAGCAAATTGTCAAAATTCCGTCCATTCACACAATTTGAAGTGTCAGAGTTAGGGTGTGAACTCAGGTCCTTAAAGTTTTACACTTGGGTGTTATCAACTTTACAATTACAAGAAAAGGTAAATGTTTCTAGAAGCTAATTAATCTGAAAAAAAGATCTGGGTATTTTAGTGGTGCAGAAGCTCAATATGACAGCCAAAAAAAAATTAAAAACCCTAAAGCAGTCTTCAACTGCATTAAGAGAATTACAGCATCCAGAGCTTATTTTGTAGAAATGAAGATTGGCATCACCTCCTTTGAGAGTGCAGAAAGTGAAAAATCAAGGTTGAGGACAGGAGAGACTGCTTAGTGAGCTCCGTTTAAGAGAAGTCATACAGTGTTTCTGCAGATGATACAATTTAAAGTAGAGAAATAATTGCTTTCCTCTCTTCAAAGTTTAAAATCTCTCCCCCAGGAATGTATTACCGAGCACAAGATCTTTGCTAAGAAGGTTTAGACACAGAAGGAGAACTTTTGAAGTCAAAGAGTGCCTGGCTAATGATTTTATTTGGTATGAAAAATGATGAAACTGTAGAAAAGGTCAATAGTACCTAGGAAAGTCTAAGCATACTTTCCAAATCATCAAATCATATTCTTCTTGGTCCTTCATATAATGTGAGCACTGTAAAAAGATGTAGCTGCTCTGGAAGGTTACCAGGGAGGGCCTCCCCTTTCTTGGAACCAAGGATCCCACCAGGAATGGGATGGGACAGAAAGTGAGTCTCTTGGCTGGATTTCCCCCTACACCACATTGTTGTTATTCTTTGACCTTCATTTTCAAAGAGGACCAATGACATTAGGAGGTCATGTCTGGAATTGTGCTTGAATTGGATTTAAGTGAGCCAGAGTTGCAGAGTCTTCAGCTTTTCTTTCTTTTTCAGAGTCATCAAAGTCCCACATCAAGACAAAAGTCAAGATGATTGATGATGGTCCAGGATACAGCGGATGACCTTGGTGCCTTTGACGTCTTAGCAAGCTCAAAGCACTCCACAGTGTGTGCTTCAGTCGCCTTCATGGCCATTGAAACAATTTATTCTCATCCTGCCGGTGGTGCTAAGGGAAGTCTTCACACTCTATCACATGAGAACCGTCCAGGATGAGTGGGTCAAACAAAATTCCTTCCATTCCTTCATGTGCCAGCAAAATTAGTCATCTGGATTTCCCTGAGAGCCTCCCTGCTGGTCAGAGCATTACCAAAGAGAGGAAGTCAGTGGACTGCCCAGGAATTCATAATCACTCCACCAGTAAGCATTCATCGAGCCTCTACTATGACATTAATTAATTATTAAGCATTTACTTTTGCCAGGTGCTGGGGATTCAAAGACAAAAATGAAACTGCTCTTGCCCTCAAGAATCTTATAGTCTTGTAGATATTGTAGATGTCTCCATTTTGAATTATGGAGGTTTATCTCGTTGGAACTTTTGTTCTGTGAAAAATCAGTGACATGTCAAAATCCAGTCAATCCAATTAATCGTTGACAGCTAGTAATGGACCTACTTCCACACCCTTAAATCTTTCAGGCAAAGCTTCTGCCCCATATCGTACCAATACCAATCAGACAATAAACATTTATTAAGTACCCACTGTGTGCTAGATGATGCGCTAAGTACTGGGGATGCAAAGGAAGGTAAAAGACAGTCCTTAAAGCATGCTTGAGCAGCAGGCTGACCTGTAGTATATGGCCACTCTATCCTTGGAGTTTGGAGGATTCGAATCTGAATTCTGACTGGGACCCTTCCTAAATACATGTCTAGATACGTCATTGACCTTCTCTCTGGCTCACATTCCCTGTCTCTAAAATGATGATGGTAATATCTGTGACTTACTCTAAAGGACCGTTGTGAGGATGAAACAAGATAATCCACATAAAGCATTTTGCACACTTTAAAGCATTATGGAAATGTCCATTATTACAATTATTATCTTCACAAGTGGATTGGCACCTTGATTTCACACCAGGATGCTAGCCTCAGTTCATATGGCCTAAATCCTTCTGAACTAGTCAGCAGTTCTTGCTTCAACTAATGATTACCCTTGGGAATAGAAGGGTGAGCAGAAATACAAATTATTAATTGGTTCATTGCTCTTTCATCACAGAAGTAATAGCCCATATTCATTTCATTTTTTTTAACCCTTACCTTCTCTCTTAGAATCTATACAAGTATTTGTTCCAAGGCAGAAGAGCGGTAAGGGCTAGCCAATTGAGATTAAGTGACTTGCCCAGAGTCACACATCTGGGAAGAGTCTGAGATCAAATTTGAACCCAGATCCTCCTGTCTCTAGACCTGATGACCTGATGCTCTATCCCCTGCCACTTGGCTGTCCCTCTATAGTCATTATTTTTACAAGGAGACCATAGAGTAGTATCTCTCTCTCTCTCTCTCTCTCTCTCTCTCTCTCTCTCTCTCTCTCTCTCTCTCTCTCTCTCTCTTTCTCTTTCTCTAAGGTGGGTACCCAACTCTGGTGGATGGTGGATGTCTATAAATAGTTTCTTTTAAAAATTATCTTCTGTCTTAGAATCAATGCTATGTATTGGTTTCAAGGCAGAAGAGTGGTAAGGGCTAGGCGATGGGGGTTAAGTGACTTGCCCAGGGTCACACCACTAGGAAGTGTCTGAGGCCACATTTGAACCCAGGACTTCCCATCTCTAGGCCTGGCTCTCCATCCACTGAGCCATCCAGCTGTCCCCCTTATAAATAGTCTCTAATAACAAATAATTATTTAAAAGTATTGAAGCCTAGGAAAGTCCAGGAGAATAATCTACTAGAGAGGCAAAGTCCATCCCTATAGATGGAAGAAAGGGAAGAGACTGATGAAAAGATAAAAAAAATATTATTTTTCATATGCCAGGTAAAATCTGGGAATCAAAATCAGAAGACTGGAACTCTGAGTCTTCGCTCCTTGTTGGGCTAACCTCCTTAGTTTCTTCATCTATAAAATGGAAATAGTCCTTGTATTATGGTTCTGCCAAGATTGTTGCAATCTTCTGCCTGGACCAAGAAGGCAGAAAAAAGGAGTGATGAATAGATGGGACAAACTGCCTCTATGATGTGTACTGCATGCTTCAGTGATACTCACCTCCTTAGCATTCCTTGCACCAAACTCTCCATCTCTTGTCTGTCTCCTGTCTTTTGTCTTCCATCCCCACCCACCATTCTTCTAAAGCTCTCCTTCCCTTTCTGTGTCTCCAGACTTCTCTGGTTGTCTTATAGTCTCAGCTCAACCTTTCCTGGTCATTTGTAATACTAACACTAGCCATTGAGCTTATTTCCAATTTATCCAGGATACCTTATGTTCACATTTCCATTGTTCTCACTTGTTTCACAACAACATGCATAGCTGTTTGCATATGGTGTCCTTCCCCAACCCCATTAGATTGCAAACTCCTTGAAGGCAGGGGTTATCTTTGCCTTTTCTTTGTATTTCCAGGGTTTAGCCTGGAACTAGCTAACAATGATACAATACTTGGTATGTGCCAAGCACTGTGCTAAGTGTTTTACAAAGATTTCATTTAATCCTCACAACAACCCTGGGAGCTAGGTGGTATCATGATCTCCATTATACAGTTGGGGAAACTGAGGCATGCAGAGGTTAAGTGTCACACCCATAAGTGTTTAGGGTTAGATTTTAAATCAGGGCTTTCTGACTCTGAGGCCCAATCTCTGTCCACTCTATCACCAGCTGCCTTACTTAGTAGGTGTTTAAAGAAATGATTGTTGACCCACTGTTGAATTTAGGCTTGAGATATTCTGACAATTATTGTGGCTCAAACATGGAAAATATTGCACTGGGGAAGGAATAATTTCCCCCTCAATGGAGGATTTTTTTTTTCTTTAAACTTTACCTTCTGTCTTAGAATTCAAACGAAGGGTCAGTTCCAAGGCAGAAAAGCAGTAAGGGCTAGGCAATGGGGACTAAGTGACTTGCCCAAGGTCACATAGTTAGAAATACCTCAAGGCAGATTTGAACCCAGGTCTGCCCCCTCTCTAGGCTTGGCTCTCTGTCCCCTGAGCCACCTAGCTGCCCAGCTGAAGATTTTCAAGCAAAGACTAGAGACAAAATCCTTCTGCAGGTATGGGTTAGATGAGACATCCTCGAGGTCCCTTCCATCTCTAAGAATTGGGATTTGGTGTAACCTGAAATTAGCATATGAACATCATAATGATTATCAGCCATTGTAGGGCAATCATTATGTGTGTGTTAATTATGGTTTTTGTAAAATATTAAAAATTGCCGGCTTCCAAAGTGTAAAGGGCAGGTACACATCAAGGAGCTGTGATTATGTTGGGAAGTCATTAATTAAGGTAAATTATTTTTATGAATAAAAAATACAGTGTGTTGTGCTTTTTTGACTCAGCTTCACAAGTTACAATTGCTTCTTTTCAAGCTAAGTACTGAGGATGGACCACCATTTTAATAATACCTCTTTCTTCCATAGAGTATAGCAGAAGAATAAAGTTGAACAAAAGGCTAGTCAAGGCATAGAAAGGCAGAGCTAGAAGGGAAACTAGACCTTTGAACCCAAAGCCTCAGGGCTAGAAGAAGAAACTGGGCCTACAACACAGAATAGGAGCATTTAGAACACAGATTCAGCGGGAAAAGGGACTTTTGCCTATTGTTTGGCCCAGTTCTTCAGTTTTTCAGAAGGAGAAATTGAGGAGGATAAAAACAGAGAAGTAATTTCCTAAGGTCACACAGTGAGTCATAGGCAGAGCTGGGACTCTTAACCAGGAGTCCAGTGTTCTCCACACTATCCTCCCCACACATGGTTTTATAACCCAAATCCGTTGGAATGATTATTTAACACAGTAACAATGAAATGCTTCCCGACACTTATCTGCAAAGACACTGCTATAATTAATTTTGCCTTTGCAGTGACTGAAAGGTTGGACAATAATTACATGGGGAGAAGGTGAGTCATCTATATTTGGAAGAAAATTTAAAAGCCTTGCCTGCCTATGAACTACAGTATGTCATTATCATCCTGTCAAATGTCCTGGTTCTTGATTACTGTTTACATGGTAATACCTGAAATCGTTCCTCTCATTCGTGGGCCCCCAGAAAAAGAACCCCAGATCTGAGGCACTCTGAGAGTGAGCACCCACTCAAAATCATAGTTCCTAAGCCCCTACCAATGCATTTATTTTTAACAGTCAGCCAGAGGACATATCAGTAGAAAATAAAATATATTTAATAGAACAGTACAACAAATAAAGTGACAAGGAAAGATGCCGTCATTAACATAAGGGGCAAATGTATCACTATCCTTGCTTTACTGGTGAGCAAATTGGACTTTCAAAAAGGTGAAATGACTCACCAGAGGTCAGTAAATAGAAGAGCCAAGACTTTCCAAGCCAAATACTGAGAAAGAATTGCCATATGGACTACTACTTTTGGATTCAGGTTTTTGACTTTCAACTATAACATACCTTTTCTTACATAGCAACCCTTCCCAGGGACATGGTCATATGGACTTGATGGAACCAAAATGCTCATTTACAGCCAGCACCAGAGAGTTTCTCAGATTCCCAGGCCTTTTACCTTGAAAGGTACTTGCTTCCACCAGAAAACTCATATGGAGAGACACAAAATGTCTTGTAGAAAAAAGTAGGAGACTGAACTATGCTGGGTCCTTCAAAGTTGGCAAGACACTGGGAGCTTTGTGTCTGCCTCTTGAGAAAGTGGGAAGAGAAAGTTAAGCTGAGACTTCATGGTCCCCCACCCCACTCCCAATAGGCATGTTCTACTCCATGCTATTCAGGAGGAGTTTGGATTGGAAGACACTACTAAACTGGAAAGCCTGAGTGATAGACTTTTTATGTATATCATCCAAGGACCAGTCTAGCTAAGGGCAGACAGGTTCACCTCCAGAAACTGTTCTTCAGATGATGAATTATTTCTATGGTTTCGAGGAGTTGGCATAGGATCATATGGGTGGAGGAAGTGCTTCACCCATGCAACTTTGTTGACATCAGGATCATGTTGGTGTCATCTCATGCAAGAAATCTAAGAATCCATATCCTAGTGCTGAGACCCACTTACCAAGATGCTTCTTCTTAGTTTCCACATTCCATTCCATTCCATGACTGATTTCCATTTTACTCAATATTCTTAGATTACCTATAAAATCTTTGTTCCTTTCATGTTTTCATTCCATAGTAATTTATTGAGTACCAGTTGTGGGCAATGGCACTGTGGCATGCTTTACAGCAGTGGTGTCAAACTCAAATAGAAACATATCCCTATGGGCTACATATTCACTTAGAAAACCGTTAGCCTTAGCATTATATGTGTTGTATTGTGTTTTTATTTATTTTGTTATACATCTTTCCCAATTATATTTTAATCTAGCTCAGGCTCCACTTTTCTTGTTCTACAGGATGAATGGGGCATGGCCCAAGGCTCTTGCAATTTGGGGAAAAGAAATAAGATATTCAGACTTTCTTTAATACTTCAAGAGATTCTTTTCATCAGTGTAGGCATTCCTCACATTGATGCAGATGGCAGCCTCTCTGAAACTTAAATGACAACCCTCATCATGTGAGATGACTAAAACTTTTGTCATAGGATCAACTTTCAGGTTTCACTGAACTTAGCAAAAGTGGTTCTTACATGATGGATACTCCCTGAGGCCAAGAATCTTTCAGGATTGTTTTTGTTGTTGTTGGTTTGTTTTTTCTCCCCAGTACCTAGCACAGTACTTTACAGATATGTCCTATGGTCTAAAACAAATGAACTTTGTTCAGTCTTGGGTGGCTTTCTCCAAGTTGCTAATTGGCTTATACCCCAATCCAGAATTTCCCCATGGAATCGAATATATAGTTCATATTTAAGTCTCAGCAGTCAGAAAACAATGGCCTTTGGTTCCTATGCAAGTAAACAGCACAAAGGATTCCTAGTAGTCCATAAGCCATCAAAACAATTGTCCTTCCTTCTCTGGGGAGTTTCATTTCCCAGCCTTAAGCCTACAGAGTCATTCCTCCAAACTCAGAATACCATTCTAGACTGTTAGAAAGTCAAACAATATTTTATTTTAATTCCTGTTTCTCCCTAGGGACCTCTATAAGACCACTAAACTCATAGTACTACACATAAAACTCACCTAGAAGACAATGAAGCATTTGGGGTTGATTTTAAGCTAACTGACTGGCCTTCCTCATAGTTTGTATAACTCATGGTAGTAAAGGAGGGCTTATGGCTCCACTTCTCCCCAAGGAAGCTGGGTCCAGTAACTTATCATTGTCTAAAATTCGGCCTCCTCTCTCTAGGAGGTTAGGTCCAGGATTTTAAAGTAGCATTATCCCAAGTATTTCGCTCTTTTCTCTAAGTAGTTGGGCCAAGGAACTAGGTGCCATTTAGAAAATCTTGCCACTTCCCCATCATCCCTGGCTACTTTCATCTGCTGAGTTGAGAGTGTCATTGAGAATTGAATAGCCCCTCTGGGACTAGAAGAAAAGGGTACTAATAATTAAGCAAAGGATTTATTGCCAAGGACCAAAGTCTACTCTTACATCTTATCTCTGGTCTGTATTTATCCTTTTTTGAATCTCACCTTCTGTCCCCCATATATACGTGCATACATATATACAAACATATATAAATATATATCCATATGTATATAATATCATAATCAGTGGAGATACACAGACCTTTCAAGGAGACAAAGTCACAATTATATGGATCTTTTGACCTTATGTTGTCTGTGCTTACTTTGAATGTCTAAGCATATCATAGATGCTTACTGAATATTTATTGAATTTGAATTTGAATCTCTAGGTTGATATTTGAAGCTTTTCCAACTTAGGAAGACCTACATGGTTTTAGCTCACCTCCTGATGTCATAGTTTTGAAGAACCCAGAGCCTTCTTCAGTAACATTGGGGAATTCTCTAGGTAAGTAGTAAAAAAATATGAACAGTATTTTCAAAAGAAAAAATACAAACTATTGACAGTCATGAGAGTTAATAGAAATAGCTATCATTTATAAGGTGCTTTACATTTTATAAAGTATTTTACAAATATGATTTCATTTATCCTCACAACAGCTCTGGGAGTCAGGAGCTATTATTATTACCATTTTACAGATTAGAATTTTAAGGTAGGCAAAGGCTAAATGATTTGCACAGGATCAGACAGCTAAAATTTGCCAGAGACTAGATTTGAATTCATAACTTCCTGATTCCAGATTCAACTGCAACATCTTTAAGGAACTGTATTAAAAAATATTCCAAAGGGGGCAAGTAGGTGACTCAGTAGATTGAGAGCCGGCCTAGAGATGGGAAGTGCTGGGTTCAAATCTGGCCTCAGGTATTTCCTAGCTGTGTGACTCTGAACAAGTCATTTAACCCCCATTGCCTATCCTTTACCATTCTTCTACCTTGAAACCAATGTACAGTATGGATTCCAAGATGGAAGGTAAAGGCTGAAAAAAAAAGGAAGAAAAATTTCTCCCAATTAGAACAATAAAAATAAGCATTTGTATATTGCTTGAAGGATTTATGAATAAATAAGAGAAAAGTATTGTGACATATAAAGCAAATAATTTTAACTACATTAAATTAAAAAGATTTTATACAAATAAAATTAATGTAGCCAAGATTAGAAGGAAAACAAAAAATTAGGGAAATTTTTATAGACAATTCTTGCATAGAGAACTTCTATCTAAATACATAGAGAGCTATCAAATTTATGAGTATGAGCCATTCTCCAATTGATAAATGGTCAAAAGATATGAAAAGAAAGTGTTTGGATGAAGAAATTAAAGCTATATATAACCATGTTTTAAAAATGCTTTAAGTCATTATTGATTAGAGAAATATAAA
Organism: Monodelphis domestica; assembly: GCF_027887165.1. Taxonomy (NCBI): domain Eukaryota; kingdom Metazoa; phylum Chordata; class Mammalia; order Didelphimorphia; family Didelphidae; genus Monodelphis; species Monodelphis domestica. Next base: position 140,632,122 of record NC_077233.1, on the reverse strand, counting down.
TCAAAACAACTCTGAGCTAGCATCTCATACTTGTCAGATTGTCTAAAATGATAATAGAAAAATGACAAATGTTTAGAGGATATGGAAAAATGGGGACGCTGATACAGTAGAGATGAAACTGTGAACTAATCCAACCATTTTGGAGAGTAATTTTTAATTATGCCCAGAGTTAATAAAACTCTGTATACCTTTCAATTCAGCAATACAATATCATTATTAAGTTTGTTTGCTAAGATGATCAGGGAAGAGAATTATAACCTATATGTTCTAAAATATTTATAATAGCCTTCTTTGTGGTGGCAAAGAACTGGAAATGAAGAGGACTGGAAATGAAGAGGATGCCTGTCAGTTGGGGAATAGCTAAGTTGTGGTATATTTTACTGCTTTATAAGAAATAACAAACAGGTTAATTTTAAAAAATGGAAAGATCTACATGAAATTATAAAGTGAAACAAGCAGAACCAAGAAAATGTCATATATGACATTGGAAATATCGTTTGAAGAATAACTTGTGTATGTTCACCTCCAGAGAAAGAACTGAAAAACGAAAATGAGTAAGACAGTTTTATATATGCATATATCTTTTTGTCAAATGATTCCTTTTGATGTAACAAACAAATTTTAGACATTTAAACATAAAGTTTGCAAAGTACTTACTAGAGATTATCTCATTTGAGCCTCACAACTCAGTGAGATCAGTGCTATTATTATATCCATATTATAGATAAATAAGTTATAAAACAACTTTAAGTTTTCACCTTATACCCACCAGAATGAAAAAGATGACAGAAAACAAAAATAGTAAATTCTGAGGAGCTGCATAAAGATAGTCATGCTAATGTATTGTCAAAAGAGGTGTGATGGATCCAACCATTCTAGGGGGAAATGGAATTATGCTTTTAAAAATTCACAAAAATATACATATCTTCTGATTTAATGATACTACTATTGGGTATTGTGAACTTTAAAAACTACTCCACCCTACTTAGACCATACTTTAGGAGAAGATAAAGTTGTAATCTCCTGATTGAACAATGAAGGTACTTAGTTCTCACCTTATAGTGAAGCTAGAACTTTAAGCTAAGTCTATTTTTAGATTGAATACAAAAAGGTGTTAAGTAACTATAAAGGTTAAATTAATCACAAAAGGTGAACTTAACAAAGAAGTGTTAAGTAACTCTAAAGGTATAATCACATCAAAGAAGGTGAGAACTAAAAGTATGGGCAGTCCTGGAGAAAAAGCCTTTAATGTGATTGGTAGATGTGAAAATTTAGAGGAGGAGACACAAGGATGAAAGGTCTATATAAAAGAAATTTTTCACCCCTCAAGGACACTCTCTCTTTCCCTGATTGGTGGTGGAGAGTTAGCTGAGAGCTACATGCTGAGCCTTTTGGCATCTTAGTGTGGCTACAAGCTATTGTCCAGTTCAGTGGTGAGTTTCTGGTTGAATTTTCCTTCTTTACTTTCCAACTTTTTCTTCTCAGAAGCCTCTAATCTTCTTCAGAGACCTAGAGGTGGGGAGTTTAAAACTCCCCCCTGGCATAAACCAGGTAGGAGAAATCCTATATCCTCTTTTTTCCTTTGCCTTAAATTCCTTCCCTCTATATTAATTAAATCATCATAAATTTCCAGACTGACTTGGGAATTTTATTTGGCGACCATTTAAATCTAGATTTAAAGTCACAACCCTAAAATTATCTGACAGTCTGTATCATAAAGAGATCAAAGACAGAGAGAAAAAGCCCATGTGTACAAAAAATTATTAATAACAAACTTTTGTGGTAGCAGAGAATAACATGTCTATTGACTAGGGAATGCCTGAACAAATTATATATGAATATATGAATTGTACACTGTGAATTTTAGATTTACTACACCATGCTTAGTCTAACAAAACAGGAATGTCTACACCCCTACTTAAGGATTAAGTGTTGAAAAGGATGGCCTATGACAGACATGTTCTAGCAAATGACAAATCAGAAACTACTTACAGACCCCCTAGGCTGACCTAAGTCAAGCTTAAGCTACCATTGGTACATGTGAGATGCAGGAAGTGATGTAAAAATGGTCTATATATTTTGTGTCACTTCCTCTCTCCTGTCGCTTTTTGCTGAGAGATGGCTCTGGCTCTTGTGGCAGAGAGTGGCTGGTGGCAGCATGCTGGGCATCTTGGCATCTTGGCATGGCTGCAGCTATTGTCTAGGTTTGGTGGTGAGCATCCTTGATACAATACTGGGAGAAGATTAGTAGCCTAGTTCAGGTGAGGCATCTTGACTGAGCTCTCTCGGAATTTAGGCTGATTCCTTTCTCTTTTTAGTTTCCCTAAAAATGCCATCCTCCTAGAGGTCCCTCATCTCAGAGGAGACCTCATGGCTGGAAAGTCTCTGAACTGCCCTTGTCTCAGGCTAGGCTGGATAAATCCTATACCTTTTTCTCTCTCTCTTCTTCTTAATTCCTCCCCTCTATATTTATTAAACCACCATAAAATTTCCAAACTGACTTGAGTATTTATTTTGGGATTTGAATTAAATCCCCGGCGACCAATTAAATTTATATTCAGTCTCAACCCTAAATTTACCCTTACAACATGAATGTATATAATAAATTGGGTATGGATATATTAATAGAACAGAATATTATTGTGCCACAAGAAGTAACAAATATGAAGAGTTCAAATTAATTTAGGAAGATTTGTATGAACTGATGCAATGTGAAGTAAGTAAGACAAGAGCAATTTACATGATGACCACAATAATAAGAGGAAAAACAGCAATGAAACATTCACACTCTGATCAATGATGTGACCAGTTGTGACTTCAGAGGACTGCTGATGAAGCTTGTCTCGCTAAACTTTTGGGACAAATATGTAGGAATGAGGTGTATATTATCAGACATGGCTATTGTTTTATTCTGCTTACTTAACTATACTTATTTGTTACATGGGAGGAATACATTGAGATATTTGTTGTGGGGGAGGTTCACTGGAAAGTGATACACATATGTGGGCAAAAGAACATAAAAAAAAGATAAAAACCAAATTGGTGCATGGTACTTTAGTGGAAGAAGATATACACATGGATAATTATGAGGTAGGGCATGGAAGGTTGCTGCTAAAATATAAATGTTCCCCAGAGAAGGAATCCACATTAAGCTAATGTTAGTTATTAACCCCTCTGCATGAATTAGTTAATAGGGTTATCCTGAACATAGAAGACAGCTATGAAGAATGTGCCCTGGAAAGGGGTCAGCAAACCATGAGGAATTACAAAGATCCTTGGGAAAAAGGAAAGGCAAAAGTGGGTCATGGCTTTCTGCAAGGGCTGTTCTATGCCTTGCTCACAGAACAGAGGAGAGGAATTAACAAGATGGGTCTTTATTGAGGGTCTTAATAGGCTTTTTTTTTCCAGGTGGGATAGCTCTTCTTCCTGTAGTGGTCAGACTTTGGAGCCCACTTAGGGGGCAGTGCACTCTCCTGGTTGGAATTTAATGTAAGCTACTAATGGATCCATACCATTTTCTTCCCATCCACAGTCCTTCTGGGTTCAATTCTAGAGAACTGCCCATTTGGCAGCAAATACTGGGAAACAAATTACCATGCAAATTTTTCACTTGAGAAATCAAAAGCTTGCATTTTATGTTCAATAAAAGGGAAATCCCTTGAATACATTTGACTTACATGTGTAAAGTTGTGCATTTTGCAGTTATTCTACCATCTAATTGCCAGTTAAGTGTCGTCATAAATCTCACGTTTTATAGGCTAAGATTATGCACATTTTGGAGAAGAGCATTTTAAATTTTATTCTCTGACAAGAGAAAGAGTAAGAACATAACTCCCCACCTTAGTATTCAAGGCCGTTTTGCCTGGAAGTCCTACAAATAGATCCTTTCTTGGAAGTTAAGTGAGCATTTCCCTTTCATTATGGTTTCTAGGATAGATGAAAAGCTAATATTTTCTTGAGTGCTTTACTTTCCCTTTGTAAAGCACAGTGGGAGATGTGCAGAAAATTCACAACCTATACCCCCAATGCATCTCCATGTTTTGGGGTTGCTTTTGATTCTGGGGTGACCAAGAACTAGCAGTTCCTCTCTGTCTTTGGGGGTAAAATTCCATTTTCACCTTTGACTTTGAATCAACTTTAAGGGCTCTTATCAGACCGTTTGGGGTATTCTAAACATGCCCTCCATAGCAAAGAAGGTTATCCCTCAATTCCTCTCTACATCCTCTATAGATGATCAACAAGAAGTCTTCATCTTGTTCCTTAAGTATTTCACAAGTGCTAAGAAAGTACCTGAGCTAGGAATCTATTGATTTTGCTATGTGGCTGCCCCATTCTTCTTTTGTTTTACAGATGGATGTCCCTGATAAAATCTTTTCCTCAGAGTAAGCCATTATTGAGAATATTCTACAGCTTAAAAAAAAAAAAAGCTACCTCTCTTCTTCCATTGCCTTTTGTTTCACCCTTTATTTTTTATTTTCCTGTGACTCTGTGGTTCCATGATTCAAAGTCATGGAGTATCACTGAAAGGACAGCAGTGTCCAAAGAAAAAGACGGGCTTTTAAAACAGTTGGCAATCTTCCTTGTGTACGCAACACAATCTCCTAAGTATGATATCGTCCAATTTCCACCTTCCATGGAAATCTGAGTCCAACTCATCATCCTTCAAAAGTGTCTGCCCAAAATATATATCCTGATGGGCCATTTCAAGGACTTCTCATCCATATGCTTATGAATAATCTGGGCAAGATGCTTTGTTTTCCCTAATAATGCACCTATGATATTCTGATTGGGATCTCCCCCTACCAATTTAGGTCAACATCTTTTCTGTAAATCATAGTCTTAGAGAGTACTTAGAGCAGTGGTATCAAACTCAAAAAGAAATGGAGGCCACTAATCAATATATAAGAATCCCTATGTCACATGTTGACTGAGTTTTAAATTACCCATTTTATTGAATTTTTATTTATTTGGTGAAGTATTTCCCAATTACATTTTAATCTGGTACAAAACTAATAGTGTCGCAAGCAAAACCACATATTTCATACATCTGACTTAAAGCACTGAGAATGCTCTTGGCATGGTGATTTGTCCAGAGAACAGAGTCAGTATGGGTCAGAGGTAAGACTTGAACCCTGTCTGTTCTTCCTAGATTTGAGACCAGCTTTCTATCTACCATATCAGTGATGGCAAACCTATGGCATGGGTGCCAAAGATGGTAGGAAGAACATTCTTTGTGGGCATGTGGCTGCCCTCCTTCCTCACCCCCAGAGTTTGTTTCTAGAAAGGTGGAGGAACTCTAGTGGAGCTGCTCCCTTTCCCCTCTCCATCATGCCCGAGGACATTTTTTCATCACCTGCTTCCTTGCCTAGCAGCCCAATGGGAGTGTACATGGTTAAGGTGGGTAGCTCACAGGTGGCAGACCTGGAGGGGAGTGGAGCTCTCAGGTCACTCCCCTCCTCTTTACAATTCCTGAGAACATTCTTCCCTTCACCCACCCTTCTGCCCAGCAACCCAATGGGAAAGCTTTCTCCCTCCCTTGTGTTGGGTAAGGGGATGCAGGGTACACCTGGCACTTGGTCTCTGGGTAGGCAGGCAAACATAGTACTTGACCTGCGGAGGTGGGTGGCATGGGGCCTGGCACTCCATCTTGAAAAGGTTCACCATCACTGTACTATATACTATGCTACCTGATTTTGTGTGTGAATGGCTAAGTCATGGATTTTACTGATCAATCCAATGTGACTTACAAATTCAGAGAAGTTTATAATCTGTAGGTAGATTTGCTTGTGTATTCTAAGGATAGCTTCCATGGCCCTCTTTGCCACCTGTTTTAGGATGACTCAGGAAGCAGGGCAGCATTGTCAAGTCAAAGTCCAACCATCTCATCTGAGTGGGTTACTGAAGTGGCAATGCTGTTAGAGTTTTAGAGTGGTACCAGTTAGTATACCATCAGATTAGTCATGTTCTTGGGGTTCTTAAAAACTCATTTAATGAATATATTTTGTTTTTGTCAGTTATTAGACTGGTTTATCAGAGGAGTTTCCAAGATGGATTTTACCAAGATTTTAGCAAAGTAAAGTATTGCTTTAGCAAAGGAGAGATGTGGATTAGATTATAGCTCTGTCTGAAGGTCTTGGAATTGGTGGATTTTGGTGGAATCAGTGAATAGGCAGTAACAGTCTAGTGATTTCTAGGGGAAGTACTAGATTTGTGCTTGGCCTCATGCTTTTTAATATTTTTGTCAACAAATCAGATGAAGGCATAGGTAGCAATCATCAAAACTTTTAGATGACACAAAACAGGAAAGCATAATTATACTGGATGATATAATCAGGTCAGGTTGGAATATTGGGGCAAAACTAATAAAATAAGATTTCCTGAGAATAAATATAACGTTTTGCACTCAGGTTAAAAAAATTTAACTCCATAAATATAAGACAGTAGTGGCATTATTAGATAGTATCTTGTCTGAAAGAGATCTCAGGGTTCTAGTGGACCATAAGTTCACTATGAGTCATATGGCTAAAATTTTAGAATGAATTTGGACCTCAGTCTTAGGAACTGAGATTATGAGCAGGAAGGAATCGAAGAGTTCCATGGTTCCAACCTCTTGTTTATAGATGAAGAAAAAGAGGCCATGAAACGTTAAGTGACTTGCTTAAAATCATAGAGGGGCCCACATTAAAATCTTAAAGTGGCAAAGGCAAGGTTTGAACTAAGAGCCTCCAAATCCAGCATCCTTTCAACTTTATGAAGTTTCATTACTTTTGGAAGCAGCATCTTCACCCATCTAAACCCTGCCTAAAACCTTCCAGGTTAAACACTGTCGGTTTAAACTCTATTCTAGCCAATCTCTTTTGAACATACTCCAATTTATCAACATCCAACACAGAGAATTCTTAGATTAATCTGCCCAATTTTTTTCCATTCAGTTGAGAAAGGCTCCTCCTCCTTCTGTTCCCTATTCCCTTTGCATACGGTATCCTAATGATGTTGGTATTTGGGGGTTTTGTTGTTATTATTTTGTTTCCTGAGATGAGGAAGATCTCATGCATTTTTGTGTAGCGTTTGAGGGCAGATCTACCATTGCAGCCATGTGGAATGTCAATGTCTTTCTAAGAATGCAGATTAGCAGCTCCTTAGCCTTCAAGAGCTCTCTGGTACACTCAGAGGTTAAATGGCATGCCAGCGGTCACACTGCTTATGTTTGTCAAAGGCAAGACTTGAACTCAGTTTTTCCTGACTATAAGGCTCTCTGTTCCCTACTGCCATGAAAGCTTTTAAAGTACTGAAGCCATTTATTTAAATGTAAGGTATAGGCTGGGAGAAAGAACTAACTTTGACTTTTTTCCCTCAACTCCAACCAAGTTAAAAGGAAACCAAACAAAGCCCTTACCTTTCGTCTTGGAATCAATACTGTGCATTAGTTCCAAGGCAGAAGAATGATAAGGCTAGGCAATGGGGGTTAAATGACTTGCCCAGGGTCACACAGCTGGGAAGTATCTGAGGCAAGATTTGAACCCAGGACCTCCTGTCTGTAGGTCTGACTCTCCATCCATTGAGCCACCTAGTTGCTCCCATTCTTGACATTTTGGAAGTGTTTTCTTTCTCAGTATTTTTCTCATTCCCCCTCCCCCCTGCATATCTTTCCTTACTAGGTGACACTGGAAGTTGGAGTAAATTTCAGCTCTCTCCAATATGAGTAAGTGGAAATGGTTGACCTCAGTAGCATGACAAAAAGAAGTTTAATAGGGCAGAAGGAAGTTAAGATGCAGAGTCAGAGGTGGATTTCTCCCTTCCTTTTCCACCCTCCTTGCCCTCCTGGCCTCTCCCCCATGCTGGATTATGGAAATAACAGTCCTATTGATTGCTCCTGTGTGAGGGGATCACACTTGAAGATGGACAGTGACAAGCCAAAGTGCCCAACGGGGATGGGAATCAACCAAGAAAAAGTGCTTATTGTGGGCTGGGCACTGTGCCAAGTGCTAGAAACACACACAAGAAGCAAAAGGCATCCCATGCCCTCCCTCAAGGAGCTAGCAATCTTACGTGTGTGTAATATACATTTACATGTGTGTATATTGATAGGTCTGTGTACATGCATGTATGTTGCATGTGTGCACACACCCGTCTGCAGATGTATTAGCGATTCATATGCACATGCATGTGTCTATATGTGTGTATATCACATACACATGATTAACTCCATAAATACAAGAAAGTGGGGGCATCACTAGATAATATCTTGTGTGAAAGAGATCTCAGCATTCTAGTGAACCAATATGAGTCATGTATATATGAGTCATGCATGTATCATAAATAAATCATGTGCATCATTTCTATGCATGTGTGCACACATGCATGTTGCATTATGCTTGTATTTGTTTATAGGTCATATACAGATACAGGTAAAAGATATGCTAATATTTTATGTGTATATTATACATACATCTACATGTATGTGCCTATGTATGTGTGCATACACCCATGCACAGGCACACACACACATAGAGTATAGAGCCAGGACTGAAAGTCAATCGTTGAGAACCAGTTGAAGGGCCTGGGAATAATTAGTCTGGAGGAAAAGACGATTTGAAGCCCAACAACGTCTGGTCTTCTTCCCAAATTTCTCTAATGTTGCATCAAGTCCCACATAGGCAACGAGCTGAAGAATCGGGATTTAAACCCAGTTATTCTCATCCCAAAGTAGTGCCTTTTCCCTTGTATCATGCTCTGGAAGATCTAAAATGTTATCTCCAGACAAGAGAGGAGTAGGAGAGGGCTGGCCTTCTGCTTTCTCCTGGGCTCCCGAGTGTGGCACCAAGAGCCAGGCCGACCTTAGATCAGCTGTCTTATGACCAGCGGGGCCTCTTCCTCCCCTTAGGGATCTTCGGTGGTCCCCCAGACCTCCAGGGTAAAGCCCTAAAAACGTAGAGGCACAAACATTGAACTTAGAGCCAAACGCAAGGACCTTGAGCTCCAATCCCACCTCGTGCACTAAATCTGGGGCATTCTTCTTTTCCTTCCTGACTTCTTTTCCCATCAGATAAAATGAAAGGAGACTAGATGAGCTCTAGTGTCCTTGCTACTAGTTCTAATGTTGATCTGGCCCCCACATTGGCTTTCCCAATCTTCCACATTTTTTCTCATTGATTCACAAATACATTAAGCTTTTCCCTTCACTATCCCCCAAGTTGGCCTTCCTCTCTCCTTACCTTCACACCCACACTACTGTTTTCTTTTTTAAACCCTTACCTTCTGTCTTAGAATCAATACTATATTAAGGCAGAACAGTAAGGGCTAGGCAGTGGGGTTTAGTGACTTGCCCAGGGTCACACAGCTGGGAAGTATCTAAGGCTGGATTTGAACCCAGAAGCTCCCGGCTCTGGGCCTGGCTCTCAATCCACCGAGCCACCCAGCTGTCCCCACACATGCACTACTTTGGAGGACTGGAATGATCTTACCCATCTGGTCCAAATCTTCCTACTTATCCAGAAGCCACCTCAGTCCCCCAAGATCTCATTCCTCTAACCCTCTCCTCTGAGCTTAGCACTCAGCCACTGTCATAGAGCCTTGTACCTAGTAAGAGTTTGATATGTTTCTTAAATTAAGTTGAACTCTTCTAGAACAAGAGTTCTGTCTGTTCCACACAGCAGAAGTCTTAATTATCTTCTCTCTTATTTCCTGTGTGTGTCCCGTTTCCCTCGCCAGTCTCTGAATCATCCCCTCGGAAAACCAAACAATCCAAGAAATAGGAAACAAAGGTTCCAAAGGTTCCTCCCCATTCTTTCCTGCTGAAGGCATAGCTGCATTCTGAATAGCCCTCTTCTTTCACTATCCATGTGATTGGCCTCCCCAGCCAATACACATGACTATTTTTGGCCAATCAGAAAACTCAAGCATTTTGGGACAAGATAGTGATTTTAATGTCATATGGGAATCTCTCCTGGGTATATAATGCAGCTCATTAAGCCATTTATTCATTCAATCAGCAAGCATTATTAGATGTCTACTATGTTCAGGCCCTTTGCTGGTTCCTAGGCATACAAAGACTTTTTAAAAAATAGTCCCTTCCCTGTCGAACTTTCAGTCCAGTAAGGAATTGACAATATTCTCGGAAAGTAGACTTTGAACAAGAGCTTTCTGACTACATCTCAGTGGCTACAGTATTGTTGAAATAAAAAAGAACCCTTGTTTCTGCTCCAGAATTCCATATTTCCAGGTTTTAGTCTCACGTTACATCTACGTGACTTTAAACAAATTACTTGACCTTCATAGGCCTCAGTTTCTTTATCTATAAGATTTTAGTTTAGGCCTAGATTTCTAAGTGTCTTTCAGCTCTGACAGACAGAATTAAGGATAGGAAAAATAAAAGTGGGTTCTTGGGTTATTTCTTCCTAGCTAAAATGAAACATATGAAAATTTTCCCTTGTTGCCAGTGTTAATGTTTTGTGAATGTTCATCTGTTCTCTTGGGAATGGGGGAAAAGGGTAGAGGAGAAACCAGGTAACAAGGAAATAAAAAAAGGAAGTTCAAGAGAGATTGAGATTTAGACTCTTTTAAAAAAAGTGCCTCTCTGGAAATTTGCAAAACAGAGTGAGTTCTTAGCACTACTGAAACAGGTTAGCATTGGGCTCTTACACAATAACCAAATAGAGGGTGATATGAAATTTACTGGGAAAACCACTACATCTAAAAATATTCCACATACAATTGAATGTAATGGACTTCTCGGCTAGTAGTAATGCAAGGATTCAGGAGATTTCTGAGGGACTTATGAGAAAGAACGATATCCACATCCAGAGGAAGAACTGTGGGAGTAGAAACACAGAAGAAAAACAAGTGCTTGATTACATGGGTCGAGGGGGATATGGTTGGGGATGTGGACTCTAAATGATCACCTTAATGCAAACATCAATAATATGGAAATAGGTCTTGATCAATGACACCAGTAAAACCCAGTGGAATTGTGTGTCAGCTACAGGTGGGGTGGGGTGGGAGAAGAAGGGGAGAGAAAGAACATGAATCATGTAACCATGGGGAAAATATTCTAAATTAATTAATTAATCAATTCAAAATAAAAATATTCCATAACTAAATGCATCTTTCAAGGTCTTGGGGTCCTAGCCTAGTAAAGCAGGGAAGATATTGGAAAGAGAGCTAGACCTTGGTCTGAATCACAGCTCATCCATTTAGTAAGCTATATAACACTGGGCAAGCCTCTTTCCCTTTGGTGTCTCCATTTTCTCCTCTATAAAGAAAGAAGGTTATACATCAGGGATTCTTAACCTGGTTTACATGAACTTGTTTTATTTTTAAATATTTTCATAACTCTCTTTCAATATAATTGGTTTCCTTTGAAAACTAGATAACGTGGAAGCTGGAGTACTGGTCTCGGTGACAGGAAGACCTGATTTCAAATGGAGCTTCAAATACTCAGATAGTTCTGTAACCCTGGGCAGGTCCTTCAACTTCTATCTGCCTCCTATAAAATGGACATCATAATAGCATCTGCCTCCCAGGGTTGTTATAAAGCTAAAATAAGATTATTATTTATAAAGCGTTTTGCAAAGCACTGTATAACTCTTAGATGTAGCTTTTCCATATATTTTGTGCTGTGGGATTAAAACCTCTATTCTGAAAAAGCGTCCACAGGGCTTCATTCACCAGACTACCAAAAAGGGGTCAATGACACCAAATAAAGATGAAGAATTCCTGGACTAGATAGCCATTAAGTTCCCTTCCAGCTCTAACATTCTATGCTTCACTGTCACTGACTCCGGGGCCTCTTCTTTCTTCCTTGAACCCTGAAAGGGATTTGATCTTACCCTCTCTGAACCTTCCTAGCATTCTATCCCCTTCTCTTTTACACATTCAATTCTGCCTTATACCCTGTTGCTTTTTGTACCCACTTGTGATCTCCCTGACTAAGCTGGGCACTCTTTTGGCCTTAAGTAAACTCATAGTTTTCTCAATCTTTCAAGAAGCATCCAAGAACCTCATCTTGTAGATGAGGTTGGCCCATGCAGGTTAAATGACTTGGGCAAAGTCACACAAGTAATGAGGGGCAGAATCAGGATTTTTAAAAAAAACTCTTACCTTACAACCTAGAATCAATACTACAGATGGGTTCCAAGGCAGAAGAACAATAAAGGTGAGGCAATGGAGATTAAGCAACTTGCCCAGGGACACACAGCTAGGAAGTGTCTGAGGCCAGATTTGAACCCAGGACCTCCCATCTCTAGGTCTGGTTCTCAATCTACTGAGCCATCCAGCTACCCTCCAGAACTAAGATTTGAATCCAGGTCTTGTTTCCAATTTAAACTCTCTCCTTCCATTGGACCACACTTTCTCACCTATCTACCCTGGTGAAGTGATCAGACTCAAATATGATCTCTAATAATTCTCCCAAGCTCTAATTTATTATGACCTGTGCACGTTTTCCAATGAGTCGGTGAATAAGTCATCAAATATTCGTGCTAGAAGGAGTCTCAAAGAGCTTCTACTCTAACTGCCTCAATGCAGCATGTAAGACCAGAGCCGAGGATTCTAGATTCTTGGTTTAAAGTTTTTCTACTGTACTATATTATCACTCCATGAATCCATGACTAACTGGAAAAGACTCCCAAGACTGACCCCAGCCAGCGTCTATGGTTGTCCCTGTTCCTGCCCCTTGGAGACTCAGGAAGGAGATTGGGCAAGCTGCGGGGGAGTCATCCCTGGAACGAAGCCTGGGACAGGCAGTGCTCTGGGCTCTGTTTTCTCCCCATGCCTGAGATGTGCACAGAGCTTCGAAGGTGGTCCTCATGTCTTTCCAGTATATATGAGAAGACAGGACTGCTGGCTGAGTCATGGTGGGCAGAGGAAAACACAGATAAGTCAGCCTGACAATCTGATACTTGCCAAATCTCGACTCTCCAATTGCCGCAAATCTAACCACAGCTACGAGTGGTGCCAAATTCCAGTTGAGTGAACTTCAACCTTTTTCTCTGAATTTCTTATCTTGTAGGCTCTTAAACCCATGAAGACCAATCTATGAAACCCCAAGAAGAGCTTTAAAGGTATCCACTCTCTGTGCTAAGAACAATCCAAAGTCCAAACCCAAGTCCAAGACCACCAGGCAGACCCCAAATGATGGGAGCTCAGTGAGAACTTTCCAGAGGACTGTGGGAACTGCCTAGAACTCCCTTTGGTGGATTTTGTGCTAGGAAAGAGAACTTTTGAGGACTATGAAAAGTTGAGCTATCAATCAACCATCCTAGTAAAGGAGTAAATGAGACCAGATATTCCTGAGTGCACTAAACTCACTAGAGTTGACAAAAATATACTCACCCTCCTCATACCTACTAGAGAATAAACCAGCCTTAAGGTAGGGCTTCATTTTACTTTTCTATATTGAATATACAGTGTATGATCATAGCTTGTTAGATGGAAGAAATCCTCTTGCTCTCCATATCAATGTCTTCCCTTCTACTGTTATATTTATCCCATTGGTGCAGTTTTAATGTCATTTCTTTCAGGAAAACTGCTTTGACTTCCCTGCTCCAGAATATTTATTAATTAATGCCACGGCAGCTAGGTAGCACAATGGACAGAGTGCCAGGTCTGGAGTTGGGAAGACCTGGGTTCAAATCCAATCTCAGACACTTCCTAGTGGTGTGACCCTGGGCAAGTCACTTAACCCCCATTGCATAACTCTTACTGCTCTTAGAATTGATACTAAGACAAATGTATGAGTTTTTTTTTAAATACATAAGTTAATGCCAAGACCCTATGATATATACTGTTCCTCTAGCATTTCATTCCCCTCTGTGTCTGAATTATTCTTCCCCAAAATACTGTGAAGGCAAAATCAGTGTCTATGTCTCTTCTTTCTTTGTCCTCTCCCTACCCCTGACTTTACTCCTAACACTACAGAGTATTTTGGTTAAAATATTGACCTTGGAGTCATGGAGAACTGGGACTGGATTCAAATCCTGTTTCTAACACTGACTAGCTATTTCACTACAAGGAAGCCATTAACTGTTCTGAAGCTCAGTTTCCTTATCAATAAAATGAAGGAATTAGAGTAGATGGCCTCTAAGGTCCTTTCCAATGTTAATTCTAGGATCTTGTGACCCTTACTTAACATGCTCCATTCCACAGGTCCTCACACTGGACTGAATACATAGTAGGTATTCAAAGATCCCATTTAGAGTCATGGAATCATAGGACATGGAATGTTAATATTAGCAGGAACATTAGAATAAAGAATATTAACAGTGCCTTTTATTTGTACTAGGGATCCTTTCAGCAGTCTAGTGGAAGCCTTTGGATGTCTATATTAAACAAAATACATAGAATTGATAAGGAAACAAATTGTCAAAATAAAGATGCCATTTCTCCCATTCAAGCTCATGAACAGTCTGAAATCTGTCCATGTATCCAAGGACTCCAAGTCAAGAACCTCTGATCTAGTCCAAATGTATTATCTTAAAGATGGGGAAAATGAAATACAGTGATCCCTCACCTATCGCAGGATTTACATTCCAGAGACCACTGCTGTAATAAGTTAAAATCTGCGAAGTAGTGGCTTTATATTTATTTTATTATATGTGTGTGTGTGTGTGTGTGTGTGTTTAAGGCTTTATAAACCTTTCCCATTTTCCTATAAAACTTTTCCACACTTTTATTAACCTACAGTTACTGAGCTAGTCAGTGCCCAGGATACACAACACAGCACTGTGGTTGTCTCCTTTCATTCCATCATTCCATAAATGTAATCCACCATACAGAATTAGATTTTTTTTAAACTGTGATTAAGTGAACCCTAGATAAGTGAACCTCAGTATAGAAAGGGAAGATGATTTGTCCAAGGTCATATGGGCTCTCTTGAAGCCCCTAATCACAATGGCTTACACTGTAGGTATATGTGTCCTTGTCTTATCTCCTAGTCCCATGTTGGTGAAGGCATGGCACATGTGTCCAGTGTGCTGGAGGTGGCTGCTCTCTTCCCCCTCTCCTCAGCCCCCGAGAACATTTTATATGCCCTGCCCCTCTACCCAGAAGCCCAATGCAAGCACTTTACCCCTTTACTATCTGGGGTAATGCAGGTGGCTCACAGGCAGCTTGAAGGTGCAGTTTGGGCATTCAGTCTCTAAAAGTTTTGCCAATGCTATCTTGGTCCACATATTTCAATTTATAATCCAATTTTTAGACCAAAGAAATAAGAGAGGGGGAAAAGCTGCCACAACATTTCTTTTCAGTATTTATTTATGACAGTATCATTAAAAAAAAGCAAACAAACATCCAGGTTGGGAATGGTAATGCTTAGACCTTGGACTTCCATCTGGCCATGTCCTTTTCTGCCTGTTCTGTAACACTTTTTTTTTTTGCTGTCATCACTGTTTCCTTTCTCTTACCTCCTTTCTTATCTTCTGTAATTTCCCTAAGGTCAGAATTATATTGTTCCTCCATCACTCAATTCTAGGTCCTTTACACTGTCAGTGTTCAATAAATGTTTGTTGAATTGAATTGTAGTCAAGTATTCAGGAATTTACTTATTCTGTCAATTCAATTATTGACAAGTTAGAAGGTAGCACTGAGAGTGAAAAAAACTCTGGGGGGCTGTTGCTGTCTTTGCCAATAACCTGGACAAAACATTTCTCCCATCCTCTGGTCCTCAATTTCCTCCTCTATAGAATGGGTATAATAATCCTTGAATTGAATGGATCGAGTAAAGTATTATGATTCTCATTTTATCCATGATTTGTAATTGAGATCTAGAGAAAAAGAGACAATCTCGAGTCACACAGTAAGCTCCTCCAGGCTGCCATTAGAGGAGAAATAAAAGCAAACCACATAAGAATGTCAGAGCAAACTGAGGTCTAGAGATAAGCAGAAAAAGAGGTTTATCCAAGGTCACATATTCAGCTTGCCATTGACTCGGACTGAACATTTTCTTTGTGAAGTGAAAGTGACTGATCAATGATAGTGTCTCTCTTTGCGATGAAGAATTTGTCACTCACCTTTGTGGAGTGTGATGAGGTCAATTATCACTTCTTTTCACAGCTAAAGGGAGGAAGCAACAAGGAGGGCAGAAATCTCATTTACATCATCCATGATTTCTTCTCACCATTGGAAGGGGCTTGCTGAATAAGGCCATTCATTCATTCTGCCATTCATTCAACAAAAGTATAATAAATACCTACTCTGTGCTGAGTACCAGGGGTTGAAACCTAGGGGGAGATACCAAGTTGATATAAGACAAGTCTCACTACCCTCACTTCATTTATAATCTAGCAGCAAAAGAAAGAAACGCCGATAACTATAATACAAAATATAACATGATAAGTGTGTGAGAGATACCAAGCAGGACACTGTGTAACGTCCAATGCAGGAAGCTGTTTCTGACCAGAGGAATCAGAGGAAACTCCATGGAAGATGTACCATTTGCCTTGTTTAAAAGACAAGCGGGAATTTCACAGATTAAGAGATGGGAGGATGATTATAGAGGTAGGAAATGGCAAGAGCTGTTGTTGTTGATCTTTGGTTTTCAAAGAGAAAAAGAATATGGATGACGTCTTCACTTGTGCCTGCATTGGGTTTAAGTGAGGCAGCATTGGACAGCGTCATCAGCCTCAGTCTCTTCCAAAGAACCTGGGATGTAGTGAATGATGACCTTGATGTCTTCAATGTCTGACCAAACTCTAAGCACTTCACAGTTCCTGCGTCAGTTGCCTTCATCAATTTTGGGAGCTGTACAGAGGTGAGCAAGCACAATGTTAAGGAAAGCAGGGCTCAGTCCTGTTTGAAGCAGAGAATGCATGATAAGGCTGGAAATGTGGGGGATGGAGCCTAATTCCCTGAATATTAGGCAGAGAAGTATGAATTTTTCTCAAATAATAGGGAGGCAAAGAGAGTTTTGAAGAGAGGAATGATGTGACTGTATATATTTGTAAGAAAGATCATTCTGGTCATGGATGAAAGATGGACTGAGATGGGAAAATGAGGGAAGTAAGTCATGCTAATAAACTTGTCATAATTCAGGGGATGGTAATGAGGCTTTGTACCAGAATGATGACAGAAGAAATAAAGAGAAAGTGTTCACATGAGTGATGTTGTGAAGGCCAAAACCACAGTTTTTGTAATTGATTTAATCTAAGACATGAAGAAGAGTGGGAAGATCCAGATAAAATGCCAAAGATATGAATAGGAGATCTTGTAGGAATGGTGGCTCCAAACGAAGGAACTGTAAAATCAAAAATAAAAAATGGTTTAGGGGGAAAGATAATGAGCACTATTTCATATATGATGAGTTTCAGTTGGCAGTGGAACATCCCAATGACAAAGTGTAATGGGCATTTGGTGCTACAGTTCTGGTGCTCCTAAGAGAGGTCAAGGATATCAATAGAGATTTGTAGGTTTTCTTCCTGGTTGAAATCATTGGCAGTCCATGGAGACACCATGAGAAAGAATACAAAAAGAACCAAAAAAGAACATCAAGGAAATTCATCTAAAAGCATGAAAATTGAAGAAGTCATGACAGAGATGGAAGTAGGAGGAGAGGAAAGAATACATGAAGACTCAAAAGCCAATAGACTGTATCCAATGGGAGGGAGGGATCAATAATGTCAAAATCTGTGGAGAGAACAAAAGAGGGTGAGGTGGTTGGTAAATCAATCATTGAAGACTTTAGGCAACGCTCTAACATTCCTTTTGTGGGTGACCTGCACCTCCTTGGTGCTCTGGTGAAGGCTATGAACCCTTTCTATTTTTAGGGTTTTAAGTGCATGAGATAAAATAGATACGATTGTGAAGAACACCAATTATATCAAAATACAATGATCAATTTTTTTTTTCAGGCAAATGCATGGGCCACGAGATAAGAATTCCTGGCTTGGAGGGAATAATTTCAGGTAAAACTGCTATCCAATTACAAGGAGTGATTTTACTACCTAGCTGACAGGGTGGCAATATAGTAATGTGAATTACTGTCATCATTAGAAACATCAGAACAAAGAACTCGAGCCAGTAGGGCCTGCCCCCCTCATTTTGTAAGTAAGAAACCGGAGGCTCAGAAAGGTTAGCTGATTTGCTTGATGGTTGATGAGGCTACACGCCTGATCAGAGGGATGAGCAGAGAGTGGATAGTGGGGAAATGAAAGCATCAAGTATATACAGTTAATTTAAGAATTTAGAAGTGAAAGGTAGCAGAAATGGAATAGAAGGGCTAGAAATGGGCCAGAAAGCTCACAGGAAAGCAATTTGTACGACTGAGGAAACCTAAGCATGTTTGAAGGCAAATGGGAAAGGAGGCTGGTGAGAAAGAGAAAATGAAGCTATAGCAGATAGAAGGAGATTACTGCTGGGGTCAGGGAGGGAGTGGGCTCAGGAGGACAGGCAGAGAGACCAGCCTTAGCAAAGAAAGGGAAGGGCTATCTCTTCTGTGATTGGAGGGAAGCAGGAGCCAGAGTGCTAGGATGCTGAGAAGTTTGGAGGAGCTGAAGGGAGGGGGTGGTTGAGGAAGTTCCCAGCTGAAGACATTCATCTTCCCCAAGATGTGGGAGGCAGGGTTATTTGCTCTAACTGTTGGGGGGCAGAAGAAAGAAAAGGTTTGAAGCAATTGCTGCAGGGAATGACATAGAGAGCCAATAAGGATAGTGGAGCCTGGTGGAGCAGGAGTAATGATAATAGCTTACATTTATTCAGCACTTTAAGGTTTGCAGAGAGATTATATACATTATCTCATTGGAGTCTCAAGGCAACCCTGTACTATTATAATCCCCATTTGAGGGCAGAGGGAGGGCAGAGAAGGGAGAACTAAGACTCAGAGAGATTGTGTCGTTTCCTCAGGGTCACACAGCTAGTATCTGGTTTCCCTATCTCCTTGGCCAGCACTTATGCTAGTGCTGGAATCTGGAAGTCCGCTCGAGTCCTGCCTCTGAAATTTATTAGCTATGTACCAATCCGCAAGTCACTTAACCTCTCTAGGTCTCAGCTTCCTCCTCTGTAAAATGGGAATAATAATGATGATGAAAATATAACGGCTACCTCACAGGGTTGTTGGGAGGATCAAGTGAGATAACATGCCGGAAAAGTGCTTTACACATTTTGTAGCTTTGTGTGAACATCAGCTATTATTGTCAGTGAGTGAAGTCAGTTGATTTTAGGGGCAGCGAGGAGGCAGCCATCCCCATACCCTCCATCTCTAAATTCCTCTTGAACTAATGAATAGTCTTTTTTTCTTGATTTCCATCTCATCACCCAGATGTAAGCTTGACACATAAAGGAGGTGGAGATTATGGGAGTTTTTCCAATGTCTCCCTCATACTGTAAGCTACCAGAGGTCCCATTTCTGTTTCTTGTCTGTTCCTCTTATAGGAATAGGGACAAAGTAACTACCTTGGCAACATTTGATGAAGTATATTGATGTTTAGTCTGTTGTTTGGTTGTTATCGTTTTGTCTGGTTCTTTATAAGAACCCCTTTGTGATTTTCTTAGCAAAGATACTGGAGTCTCCAGCTCATCTTACAGATAAGGAAAATGAGGCAGACAAGGTTAAGTGACTTGCCCAGAGTCATTCAGCTAGTAAGTTTCTGGCTGACTTTTAACTCAGGTCTTCCTGACTCCAGGTCCAGCACTCTACTGCCTTGCTGCCCCAAGGGAATTTAGTTGATCTTCAATAATCTTTAGCATTCATTATTTCCCCCTTCCTCTCCCATCCAAGCTGCTGAATCTTTAGATAAAGATGGTTGACTTTTTGGATTTGGGACACATGCTCATTCCTAGTTTTATGTCTGATTGAAGAGACCAAACAGAAATAAACAAGCAGATGAAATGTAATGGAGTGCCCAAGTATCTGGGGTTAATATTGTGTGATCAGAAGTAATGACAAAAGGATTTTGCTATGCACTGGATTACTTAAAAAAAAAAAAGAAGGAACAGGGTCTTAAAAAGCTTCTGGGAATTCCATAGATGGCAAAGAGGAAGGCGGTGTACTCTAGGTGGAAGGACACTATAAGCAAATACCCAGAGGCAGGAATGAACTTGAGTATGCCAGATAGTGAAGAGGCTGACCTGGTTGTCTCATTGTAGGAGATTAGAATAGAGAGGTAAGGTGAGATCTGACTTGAGGGGAACTTGAATTTCATGCTTGGAGATTTACACAGGCATGCATGCAAACACACAAATATATAGATACATTTAGGGATATAAACAAGCACACATGTGTATCTTTAGGTACTTATATCCATGGACACAAAGACATAACATAACTTGTCCACATGGAAGAATAGGACCTTTCATAAGCAAACCCTCAGGAAATGTTTATTTAAAGAATGAGATGCCAGAAGAATTGGAAACTGAGACTTTGTCCATCACTTGGTGAATGGATGAACAAGTGGTATATGGTTGTATCAGAATACTATTGTGCCATAAGAAACAACAAACAGGGGGAGTTCAGAAAAGCCTAAAAGACTTATATGAACTGATACAAAGTGAAGTGAGTGGAACCAGGAGAACAATGGTACACTGTAACAGAAATATTATACAATGAACATTTCTGAAGGACTTATGAGAAAGAATGCAATCCACATTCAGAGGAATGTGGGAATAGAAACACAGAAGAAAAACAACTGCTTGATCACAAGTATCAATGGGGATATGATTGAGGTTATAAACTCTAAATGATCACCCTAGTACAAATGTCAATAATATGGAAATAGGTCTTGACCAAAGACACATGTAAAACCCAGTAGAATTGTGTCAGATATGGGAGGAGGTTGGGGGGAGGGGAGAGAAAGAACATGATTTTTGTAATACTGGGAAAATGCTCTAAATTAATCAATTAAAGAAAATTTTAAAAAATTAGATGCTGAAAATTACTTATACTCTCTTGCCTGGTCCTAATAAATGTTTAGCAATCAGGTTTCTGAAAAGCATATATTTTGACATTTAATCTGTATCATAAACTTTTTTTTTATAAGCCTTTACATTCTGTCTTAGAATCAATATTGTTTCCAGGGCAGAAGAGGGCTAGGCAATAGGGATTATGTGATTTTTTTTTAAACCCTTACCTTCCGTCTTAGAGTCAATACTGTGTATGGGCTCCAAGGCAGAAGAGTGATAAAGGCTAGGCAATGGGGGTCAAGTAACTTGCCCAGGGTTACACAGCTGGGAAGTGTCTGAGGCCAGATTTGAAACTAGGACCTCCCATCTCTAGGCCTGGCTTTTTAATACACTGAGCCACCCAGCTGCCCCCAAGGGAATTAAGTGATTTGCCCAGGGTCATACAGCTAGGAAGGGTCTGAGGACAGATTTGAATCTAGGACTTCCCATCTCTAGGCCTGGCTTTTTAATACCCTGAGCCACTTAGCTGCCCCCTGTATTATTAACTTTTGATCCATCCCTTTCTTCAGCCAAGACCATCAAGAAAACAATAAATCAAGCTGTGTTTTGTAGCATATATTGATTTCTCGGGTGTAAACTCATACCGAAAAATTAAAAAATTATTTCTCAGGATCTAGTATGAGCTGGCTCCAGCCCACCCCCTACTGGTAACCTCTCTTGACCAGCGGGATTTACAGAGAGGATTCTAAACTACTTCAGAGGTACCACTCTAATCACTATCACCAGACAGAACGAAATTGTGGGGGAAATGCTGGATTTCACATCAGAGGGCCAAGAACCACACCCCAGTTCTGCTACCTACTATCTGCATGATCATGGACCTACTGTGTTCAGTTTTCTACAAAATAATGGAATTGAACTAAATAGGCTATAAAGTCCCTTTCATTCTAGTCGATAGACACTTAATAGATCTTACTATGTGCTAAGAACCACAGTAGGTCCAGGATCAGTGACAGTGACAAAGAAAAAATAGTCTTTGCTTTCAAAGAATGTAATTGTGCTACTGGAGGTGGGGAGGGGAGAATTAGGAGGTGCCTGATGTAGAAGGTGGTAAGTGAATTATGCAATGAAAGAAGCTAGAATTTCTGCCTGGCGGGGAGGAAAGGAGGTAAGCGCATAGGCCAAACAGAGGGAGACTACCTGTGCAGTGACACTAAGTGGCCTCGGACAATCCCCAACATCAAGTGTTCCTGGATGCCCTCCCGAACCAGCTGTGTAAACAGGCACATGTAGAGTTTGAAGGATGGAGGATTTGTTTTCCCTTGGGAATGGGGCAAAGTGGTGTTCACTGCTTAGTAGTACCTTTCAGTCAAGGCTTGCTAATGACTTCACAAAGATGTTGAGGGGGAAAAAAAACAATTAGCCCCTGTACGTAACATCTCGGTTTCCTACAAGGTAATTTCCCGGGAGAACAGGAACGCTGGTGATGAACTCTGGTAGAACGAGATAATTCATAGGACTCCTTAGAGAGAACTACCAGTTACATCTGATTGTTACAATAGTTTCAATAAAACCTCTGCCTCCCACAATTCTTATTTACACTGATGGGCAGGATGAATATCAGATTGGTATTTATTACCGGAGTTTTCAAGTCCTACATCTGCTCCTGCCTCCCCAATGGGTCTATAATAATACCAGCTCACATTTACAGTCTACCAAGTACCTTCCTTACAACCATTCTGTGATATAGGATGTGGCAGTATTAAAATCCCAAATTAGCAGAGAAGGAAACTGAGGCTTAATGAAGGTCACACAGATAGTCAATGTTAGACCTAGGACTAGGCTAATTGTGCTAGAATTGGAGTCAGGGAGACCTGAGTTCTAATCCTGCTCAGATTCTAGTTGCATGACCTTGGGCAAGTTGTATAATCTCTTTCCACCTCAGTTTCTGCATCTGTAAAATTAGGTCTTTTGAATTAGCCTGGCATACTGGCAGGGGCATTGTATTTGGAATCAGGAGCTCTCTGAATCCTGCCTTTGCCACTTATTAGCTATGTGATATGACCATGAACAAATTATTATATCTCTCTGAATCCCAGTTTTTTCATCTGTTAAAACAGGGGTCATCTCCAGTCTCTTCTGGATCCAAAACCCATGATTATGCCCCTTTGCTACAACAGAATATTGCTACTGTTCCAAGTGACCTCCAAATGAAGGAAAAAGAAATGACTTCCCAAGGACAACAAAGCTAGCATATAAGGGAGAATTAGAATTGAGGTCTTCCTGAATCTAGTCTCAGAGCTTTATCCACTGTATGACCTAGCTGCCCTCAGAAAGACTTGTGACTGGAAAAAAAGGCAGGCTAATCATGCTGGAGCTGGAGTCAGGGAGATCTGAGTTCTAATGTTGCTTCATACACTAGTTGCACGACCCTGGGCAAGTCATATAATCTCCGTCCTCCTCTGCTGTGGGGTGGGCCAGCCTCCCACAGAGGATGGGGTCTTGGAGGTGGGACGGTGTCGGTGAAATGATGTATGGGGACACAGCTTTCGCATTCAACCCACAGCACAGGTTTCACAAGATAAACTGCTCTGCCTTGACTGAGGCCTAGCTTTATTTTAAACTACTCTACTCATCACACAGTTTCATTCTCAACATACATATTTCCATGGAACCTAACAACAAACAGGAAGCCTAGGGAGATAGTCAATGAAACACTGTTGCTAAGGGCAGAATCACTGGGTAGAATCAACATGACCAAGATATAGGTTAGGGAATTCAGAGTACATATTTGCCAGAAGGTTTTATGCCTAGAAAAGAGGGTCTTATCTAAGAGGGTATATAAGAATCCTTAGGTTTAATTTTGTAAGTGGGCTCTCCTGGTTATATCCTGGGGGGACAGAGTGGGATATCTGTAGTAACCCTGCAAGCATGTTGCTCTCATCTATTTTTCCTGGGGCTAAGTAAGAATAATAATCATGGCAATTCCAATAATAAGGGTATGTTAATAATGAAAGTCACTTGGGGGGGGGGGGGTTCAGTGGGCATTTCCATCCTTCCTGGAGGCTGCTTTGTAGTCTCCAGTTTCCACGTGAACTGTGTCAAAAAGCATGGTCTTTGATGGCTCCCAGAACACCTCAGTTTCCAAATCTATAAAATATAAATAATAATAGCATCTAACATCTAAGGTTGTCATAAAATAATATTTGTAAATGGTTTTGCAAACCCTAAAGTGCTATATGTTGCTGTTGTTCACTTTATCTGTGTCTGATTCTTTGTGACCCCATTTGGGGATATCTTAGCAAGATACTAGCATGTGACCATTTCCTTCTCCAGCTCATTTTGCAGATGAGGAAACTGAGTCAAAGAGGATCAAGTGACTTTTTCAGGATCACACAGATAAGAAGTGTCTGAGGTTAGATTTCAACTCAAGAAGATGAGTCTTCTTGATTCCAAATCTAGCATTTTTTCTACTGTGCTATTTAGCTGCCCTCAAATTGCTATACAAACACAAGTTGTCATTATATTTATCATTACATCTCCTCTCCATTCAAAAAGCAAACATAATTTTGAAGCTCAAATGCTGCCTTCTTCTCTCCATACTAAAATCTCCTTTTATAATGTAAGACCTTTGAGGGACAATTTTGTTTGCTTAAATTTGTATCACTAGCTTTTGTCCAATGCCTAGCACATAGCAAGCACATAATAAATGCTCTATCATTCTATACATATTTTCTAACTATCTGTCTGCATCTGTCCATCTGTCTGTCCACCTATCTATTTATCTATCTATCTATCTATCTATCTATCTATTCATCTGTCAGTCCATATGTCCATCCATCCATCCATCTGTCTGTCTGCCTGTCTAAAAGGATATGTTACCCCTATACCCAACACATAAGAAACACAACTAAAATTTTCATTGAAACTACCTTGCTGATTCCGGTGGTCTACTATCACCTGCAATCCTGCTCTTATAATAACATACAATAATAGCATCTTACACCTATATGTTGCTTTATAAAGTGTGATCCTAACAAAAACCACATGAGGTAGGCAATACAAATTCTCCCTTGTGTATTAAACCAGACTGCTATAGAATCTTAAGAATTTTCTCCCAAACAACTCTGGGAGATAAGAACTACAAGTATCATTATCCCCATTTTACAGGTGAGAAAACTAGAGCCCAGAAATGTTGAAAGGCTTGCCCAAAGTCCCACAGATAGTCTTTCCACATATTCTTGCCCAGGGCTAAGGGTCTACTCATCTTTACTATCTACTCAGTATTACAATCTTAGAGTCCTCCTTGGCTCTGCTTTCTTCATTCTTCATATCTAATCAGTTACCCAATCTGTGGATTCTACAACTTCAACATTTCTCTCATCCATCCCCTTTTCTCCATGCATAAAGCCACTTGGTTTAGGCTTTTATCCCTTCTTGCCTGGATATGGGCAATTAAATTTTAGGCTTCCCTCTCTCCAATCCAATCTTTACACAGCTGCCAAAATAACATTCCTTAAAGAATCATTCTGGCCATGATACTTACTGCTCAACAGTCTTCAATGGCTCCCTGTTGCCTTTAGACTAAAATAAGAACCTCTGAGTTATATCATTAAAGACCTCCACAATTTGAGTCCTATATTCCCCTTCCAGACATATTTTATATCATTCCCTTTTATAAAATGTTAAAACCATAGAATTAGCTTGTTTGTCACTCACCAAACTCAGCATTTCATCTCCTGTATCCAAGCCTTTGGGTAGTTTACCCATCATACATGAAGTTCACTCCTTCCTCATCTCTGCCCCTTTGCATCCTTAGCTTCCTTCAAGGTTCAGTTCATGGGTGTTTGTGTTTTCCATTGGGAATTCTTTCCTGTCCCCATGACAGCAGTACTCTTTCCTTTGTCCAATTTTATTTGCTTATCTGATTTCCCAATTAAATTAGAAACTCCTTGAGGGTAGGTAGGGGCTGTTTTCTATTAATGTCTTTGTATCCTCAGTCATGCATTATTAAAGGCTTAATCTTAATAATTGTTTTAACCAAATCAATATTTCATTTTTGTCCATTGTTGTTCAGTCATTTTTTCACTCATGCTTGACTCTTTGTGACCTCCATTTAGGATTTCTTGGCAAAGATACTGAAGTGCTTCGCCATTTTCTTTTTCAATTCCTTTTATAGATGAGGAGATTATGGAAAACAAAATTAACTGAATTGAACACTGTCACATAGATAGTAAGTGTCTGAGGCAGATTCTGAACCCAGGAAGATGAGTCTTCCTGATCCAGGTTCAGTGCTCTGTCCACTGAGCCACTTAGATGCGTCAATAGTTTATTAATTTACATATTTAATTAATTGACATGTGTTGAATTATATTGATCCAAGATTGAATCTTACTCTTAGAGCTCTTCCTCCTTCATCATCTGTCTTTCTGGACTGATATTCACATCCAGAGGAAGAACTGTGGGAGTAGAAACACAGAAGAAAAACAATTGCTTGATCACATGGTTCGATGGAGATATGATTGGGGATGTGGACTCTAAATGATCACCCTAGTACAAATATTAATAATATGGAAATAGATCTTAATCAATGACACATGTAAAATCCTGTAGAGTTGTGTGATGCCTATGGGAGGGGATAGGGGAAGGAAGGGAGGAAAGAACATGAATCATGTAATCATGGAAAAGTATTTTAAATCAATTAATTAAATAAAAATTTCCAAGAAAAATAACTGTCTTTCTGAAGATAACCTAAGTTTAGTTTCTTTGGTTTGTATTTGTGCATGTATACACACAAATATGAATATATTTCATATATGACATATATATACACTTCTGCCCAGAGTCTTCCTTATTGCGCTCCCTGAAAAGAATCAGGAATCACATTCTTCTCTCTCTCAAAGTTAGAAGTAAGAAAAGCAAGACTTTCATTTCACAAGCTCTCACAGCAATGCATGTAACACAGGAGAGGAGGATGGAGTAACCAATGAGAGGATCATGTAAACAGGCTGTGAGCCGAAGGTTACATAGATACATGTTTCTACCCCTCAATCAATACCGTCTACTAAGTTTAATTTCAAATTCTTTTTAGGAACAGTCTTGCGGGGCAGAAGACCATTGAACATGCTCAGAAAAATCTCCTTAGGTCTAGGTATGGAAATAGAATCACTCCCTCACTGTTAGTTAGGTATATTTTTTAGGTTGTAGAGCAGGGAGAGATTGAGATTGAGCATCACTCTTTTGTGGCCAAAGACATGCATCCGTGACGTGAATATCCCTGCTGAGGTTAGATCTCTCTATTGCCACAGTTAGGTCTCAGTCTGAGAATGAAGTCAAGGATCATGAGGGGTCAAAGTTAAGGCTTAGTCCAGGGCTTTGGTCTGGTATAGAGTCTGGGTTTATTCTGGGGCTAAAGTAGGTGGTGAACCTAGGGGTTTACCTATCTCCACGATCAGGGCTCCGTCTGAGGCTAGGGTCAGGATTCAGTTCGAGCTTGTAGACAGGGTTATGGGTCCATCTGTGACCTGACTTAGGAGCATCCTGAGGCTGGGCTCAGGGGTCCCTCTAGGCGTAAGCCTGTCATCAGGCTTAGGATGGGAAACAAAGATTTTCAATGTCCAGAGCCAACAGGAAAACAGGATCCATTCCTTGACCGCCTTTTAGGGAAGCTCTGATTGGGTTAAAAATATCCAGGGTAGGAAACTCAATCTCTGAACTCTCCTTCCAGGCCAAATCTATGATGTGGAAGGCTTATCTTTCTTTTTAATGTCCTGTTATCTGTTGGTAAGAGATAGAAGATAGGTAGCTTTAGAATTTTCCTTAACTGTCCAAGCAGCTTAGTGTCTCCTATTAGAACAGGGGAAGGTCGGCTGCCAGCCTGCCTATGACAAAAAAACAGCTCAGCAAAGTTTGTCTTTAGCAATCCCCAGTTGCCCTCCCTGCGCCCTTGACTTCCTCGCCCAACCCCAGTGCAGGCTTCCTATCAGGCTCTCCTCTTCAGAGGGACAGCATCTGATCAACTTGCTCTCTCCCAGGTTTTAGGGACTGAACATGCCTGCCCCATCCCCAGGGAGATGGAGGACATTTTGATGGAGGAACCTGGGAAGGAAAAGAGTTACTCCCAGTGGAAAGGAGGTCATTTCAGACAACAGAGTGGGTTGGGAAGGAGGGAGATCCCTCAGATTTCTTAAGATGTCTTAGGAAATGCCATTCCATAGTAATAATAATAAATGAAATTCCTATTGCATATTTAGGTCTGCGAATAGGTTTGCACTTTTCATACAGCCTCTCATTTGAGACATACAATAATCTTGTTAATGCTTCGGTCTTGATTGTCCCATTTCACAGAAGAAAAAAATTGAGGCCAAAAGAATTGGAATGATTTCTTAGAGCCATTCACCTACCAAGTGTCTGAAAGAGGATTTAAAAAAAATATTTTTTTAAATTTTTTACATAGATACAATTTTTAAAAATTTTCTGACATTTTGCAATCTATGTTCTCTCCCTCCTCTCCCTCCTGCCTCCTTGAAATGGCAGATAACATGATATAGCTTATACCTGGGCTATCAGGCAATGCATATCTCCCTGTTCATCAGGTTGTGAAAGAAGACACATAGAGCTTGAAACTCACATAAAGTAAAAACTGCATTCCGACTCCATCACTTCCTCCTATGGTGGTGGATAGCTTGTTTGTCCATCTTTTGTCTCTTGGAGTTGTCAGGGAGCCTCGTATTGCCGATAACACTTGGGTCATTTCCAGTTGATCCGGGTTCATTTTTGCTGTTACTGTGTATACTTCTCCTGGTTCTGCTCACTTCACTTTGCATCACTTCATATAAGTCTTTCCAGGACTTTTTATGATCATCTCATCCTGTTTGTCATTTCTTATGGCACAATAGTTGGGAATAGGATTGGAACCCAGGTTGTCCTGACTTCGGTTCTAGCTCAAGCTCCACTAAGGAGCTTGGTGAACCTTGACTGCTCTTTATTTTGAAAGTTGCTTTTCTTCACTGAAGCAAACAGAAAATGCTGACAGGTGTGGGTTATGTAACTTCCACTTAATATTGGGTTTTGCTGACGAAAGACACCAGTCCTGGAGAGAGACAGTGCAACTCTGACTGTGTAATGAATCTGAGGGGGTCTGTGTTTCCCCTCATCCTGCTAACTCCATGCACCGTCAGAGTCTGCCACATTTAATTAATGTTTCATCCAAAGGTTACTGGAGAGGACAATGTGAGTTTTGCTTATTAAAGGGGATTAATCTATCAAGGCAGGTGTATTTTAATTAAATAGGAAAACATATCTACGTTTCAAATGGGAATTTCCCACAAGCAAAGAAAATAACTTGCACAAGATGCATGTGTGTTTTTAAATAGATTTTGACACTTGTCCGAAAGAAGTCTTCTGTCTTCTTAAGAAGAAATGGTTTTCCTCTCCCAGAAATCTTTGTTGCCTCTTCTATCTTATTGAGATTCTTGGGTCCATTTACATGCACTTAGTAGGCATCTTCTATGTACATGGCCTTCTACTCAACCCAGAAGGGAGAAAGGAAAAAAGAAAAACCTGAATATGTGCCTTCAGAGATTTTCTAATCTAATAGGGGAAATGAGACTTGAACATAATTAACTATAATACTAGGAAGGATGTGCTTATTTTGTCAGAAAGGTGTGGACACAGTGCTTTGGAAGTTCAGACGAGGGAAATACAACATCTAAGTTGTGGACATCCATCATTTAACTTGAGTTGGCATAGAGGGGAGGGCATTTAAGGTGAAACATGGTATTAGTAAAGGCATGGAGGTCACAGAGTATATACATTTCATGCTTAGGGACAATGAGGAGACCCATTTGGTTAGAAGAGAAGGTAGATGGAGGAAATAATGACTCAGAAAAATGGGTACTAGTTTGAAAAGTATACTATAACATTAAGACTATTGTTCATTCATAGTGACTCTTCTTGACTCCATGCACCAAACTGTCCATGGGGTTTTCTTGGAAAAGATACTACAGTCATGAAGAATTGTACACAACTAAAATTACTGAATGATAATCTCCAAGATCACCTAGTTAGCAAATGCCCGAGTTCAGATTTGAACTCAAATCTTCCTGACTCTGTGTCTAGCATTCTATCCACTGGGTCATCTAGCTGCCTCCTAGACAAACAGAGGTTAATTGACATGCCCACCCAAGGTCAAACAGCCAGGTAGTGTCTGAGGCTGGATTGGAACTCAGATCTTCCTGACTTAAGGCCCAGCATTCTATCCACTGGGCAATCTAAATAGATGTGCTCCCTGGGAAAGTCTTAGAAGTCTTACTCCTCTATTGAATACCAGTCATCTACCTTCACCAATGTGACCTTGAGCAAGTCATTTAACTTTTCAAGGACTCAGTTCCTTCATCTATCAAACTCAGAGGCTGAACTAAATAAGTCCCTTCTAGATCTAAGTCTATGACCTAAATTTGCTATCAGAGCCACATGGAGTATTGGCTATGTTACTTGAAGAAGCATACTGAATCTTACCTCTCACTGCTTATGAATTATTTTCTTAAGTTCCTCTTCCATATTCATAGGCAGTCTGCAGTATGGATAGTTTTTTAATATTACTAATATTGCAGAAATGTTCTTTATGGTTGGCTCTCCAACCCTCCAACCTCCAAATTTTGCCTCCTGAATTGAAGAAAATATTCTCTCTCGTTTGAGTTTGCTTTTTTTCTCAATCCCAGTAAATTTGAACAAAAATCATTTAGTAGCAGTTTCAAATAACATGGACATGCAAATAAGTAAAAAACAGGCTTCCCCTTGTAAGCTATGGTGGCCATACTTGGATGGGAAGGACCTCCCCACCAACCCTTTTGCCCATTGATATGAAGGGGAACTAGGAATGGGCAATCAGACAGATGAATGGAGTGTTCCAAGTAGGAAGAAGAAAGACACCATGCACAGGATTCCGTATAGCCTCACCAACTACCATAGTTATATTTCACTCTAGTCTACTCTCTCAACCTGCTGATTTTGACTGTCTTGGCCATCATGCATGTTTGGCTGTATCAATCCTCCTTCTCCTCAACTCTTATAGAATCATAGAACATCAGAGACAAAACGGGGAAGTGAAGTGCTCAAGATGACAGAATGAGCTGTTGGTGGAACAAGAGCTAGGACTTAAGTCTTTCAAGGTCCTATCTAGAGACCTTTCTATTGTTCTTTCATTTCTTTTTACCATAGTCACTGAATCTATAAAATGAGGGAATGGGCCAGCTTTGGCAGATTCAGTTCTATAATCATTTATTATGTGATAATTTTATTCACTTTTTTTTTCAAAGTACAAGGTCTTTTGCTAGACTAGAAGATAAGAGCACAGACACATCTCTGCCTTCAAGAAAATCAAGGACTAATACAAAGTATAACAGATGGGCACAAATAATAAAAGATAAAATTTAATAATTACATGAGAAAGGCACTATCAAGGACATTTGGAGAGAACAAAAATTGCCTCTGCCTAGGGAAGCTAGGTGTGACAGTGTAGATAGATATCAAATCTGGAGTCAGGCAGAGTCATCTCCTGAGTTCAAATCTGGTCTTTGTTACAAGGGAATCACTTTAAAAGACTGATATATATTAATTTAAGGTCGCCAAGGAATTCAGCTATATAATTCCTAAATGAAAACTCAAGTCAGCAGTAAATCTTTTATGGAGTTTAATTACAAACAGGAGTAAGAAAGGAATTAGAGATAGAGAGATAGAGGGAGAGAGAAAGAGGAGAGAAGGGAATAGGGCTTAAATACCCCTTCTGTTTAGGCTGGGCCAAAAGGCCCAAGCCCTTAGATAGCTGGGGCAAAGAAAAGAGATCAGTCCCTATTACTCACGTGACCAAAATGGAGAAACAGTCTCAGAGGCCCCACCTTCAGCTTCCTTCAGAGCAAGCTTCTCAGAGCACACTGCAACCACTCCGGCAAACTCCTCAACCCCCCCGAGTCTTCAGACTCCCCTATCTTTAAGGAAACCATCCAAGTTGCCTCCCCTCAGTCCTCACATCTACCAATCACCTGTCCATCAATTTCCCTGTGCCAATGGAGGCTCTAGCTTAAACCCAGGACCGCCCAGAGGTCTCTGGCTTTTGCACATGTCTGTTGAAGGTCATATTTTCAAATAAATAAATCTTTGATCCTTTGCTACAGCCCTTTCTAAATCCTGTTAACCTGAGTAGGGTAGAGATTGGAATAATTAAATTTTGATCTAGGCTGCAGCCCTTACTCAATCCTCTTAGGACTGAATAGGGTGGAGATTGATTCCAAGTATCTCCATTGTATCAATTCTAAAATCAATCATGACTCAAAGAAATTCCTGTTCTATGCTTAAGCATAGGTCAAAGCCCTTTCCATTGTTCAGCAAAAGGTTTCTGTCCTAAAGTAATCTTAAGAAGGTAGGAGAAGGAACCTCCCATGCCAATGGGGTTCACATTCCAATAGTCAAGACCCACTATCAATAGGAAATTTTTCAAGTATGAAATTTCCCAATGGGGAAATTTCCAACATTTATAAGTCTAAGAAATTTTGAGGTTTACACCTTTATCCACTTACTAGCTGCGCAGCCTTGAGCAAGTCACATAACCCTGTTTGCATCAGTTTCCTCATCTGTAAAATGAGCTGAAGAAGGGAATAGAAAACCATTCCTGTATCTTTGCCAAGAAAATCACAAATGGGACTGTGAAGAGTATGAGAACACAACTGGTGACAATTGAACAACAAAGAGAAGTCAGACAAGTCTTCATGGAGAAGGTAGCACCTTAGTTGGATCTTGGGAGGTGATATATATATATATATATATATATATATAGTTTTATATATATAAAACATGTTATCTATATATTATATAATATGTATGTGAATTTAAAAAACTATTCAGACTGCAGTTTAGAAGATTTTATTTAACTATTTCCTTATTGTAACAATGGAGATACTTGGTCTAACAAGAATCAGGAATGTATTGGGAACTTTTAAAATTACTCCACCCTAATTAGACATACTTTAGGGGAAGATAAAGTTGTAAACTCCTGTTTGAACAATGAAGGTATTTAACTCATACCTTATAGTGAAGCTAAAACCTTAAGATAGGTCTATTTTTAGATCTAATACAAAAAGGTGTTAAGTACGTATAAAGGTTAAATTAATCACAAAAAGGTCAAGTAACTCACAAAGGGTGAGCTTAACAAAGAAGTGTGAAGTGTGAAGTGTGAACTCAAAAGATATAATCTAACCAGAGAAGGTAAGAACTAAAGAGTGGTAAGAACTAAGAATGGGCAGTCCTGGAAAAAAAGTGTCTAATGTGATTGGTAGGCGTGAAAATTTAGGGGAGGTGACATGAGAGAAAATTTCTTTAAAAGGAAGGGTAAAAAGTCAGTTCATGGAATTCAGTTTGAGATTCTGAACTCAGTTCAGGAAACTGAGTTCAGTGGAGGACTGGAACTCAGCTTGGAGACGGCCTCATAGTGAGTGATAAGACTGACTCCCTTACCCTTAGGCTCAGGGAGGCCACTTTGGCCAAGGCCTTTAACTAATTCTTGGCTCAGCCTGAGCCAGAGCAGTTTAAATTAACTCTCTTTCTCTCTCTCTTTCCTTAATTCCTTCTCTATTAATTAAAATCTCCATAACTTCCGGACTGACTTGTGAATTTATTTGGCGACCATTTAAATCTAGATTTCAAGTCACAACACTAAAATTGTCTTTACATATATCAACATGTAAAAGTGAGCAATAGAGATCTTCTAATGTGATTGTTATATGTGGAATACTCCAAGGTCCAATTCAGTGATCTACCCAGCCTGCATATCTCAACCACTGATAACCTTTCCACCTCGTGCATTGGGAACAATAATTAAAACAGTATTAACATTATTCCTGGAAAGAAAATGACACTCCATTGCCCTGTGATTCAGTTCACAATTCCTGTGATTGCCTGGCCTAGAAGAATTCTTGAAGGAATGAGAACTCCTTTTCCTGGCCATCGCTGCCCTTTATTTTGTCTTCTCCTAGTAGAATGTGAGCTCATCTCGTTTTTGTATCTATATCCCCATCAGCTATCACACTGGCTGGTATAAAATAAGAACTTCATAAATGCATATTGACTGACCAATTACTCATTGAGGTCCTTTTCAAATCCACCAGTCTCCTATTGGTGTTGTTTCCACCTGTTAGATATAAGTTCATCTCGGGGGCAGCTGGGTAGCTCAGTGGATTGAGAGCCAGGCCTAGAGACGGGAGGTCCTAGGTTCAAATCTGGCCTCAGCCACTTCCTAGCTGTGTGACCCTGGGCAAGTCACTTGACCCCCATTGCCTACCCTTACCACTCTTCTGCCTTGGAGCCAATACACAGTATTGACTCCAAGACGGAAGGTAAGGGTTTAAAAAAAAAAAGATATAAGTTCATCTCATTTTATCATCTATTTCCCTGGCACCTATCAAAGTGCCTAGCATGTAGTAGGTACCTAATATATGCATGTTAATTCATTGATATGGTCCCTTTCAGATGTATCATTCCCTTATGTGTGTCATCTCCCCACCTATTAGATATAAACTCAGTCCCATTTTTGTATTTGAATCCCTATTATCTGAGAATCTGGCATATAGTAGGTACTTAATAAATGCATGTTGACTGATTAGTTAATTGATAAGGTCCATTCCAGATCTAAGATTTTCATTATTCCATACTTTTATCTTCAAAGTCCATAGCTACCCAAATGGCTTGCCTTTTTTGACTAAATAATAATTGAATTCACTCATTATTAATTGCATGTATAGACACATGTGAGGAGAACCTACCACTTGTGTTACTTCTCTCAGTTTCTAGAAAAGCACTCAAGCTTTTGTTGTACATGAATGTAATGAAATATTCAAATGCTGCAAGAAATGATGAATCTTAAGAAATATGAGAGGATAAATGAAAGCATGCAGTGGGACATAAACCAAATCAGGAAAACAAGACCAGTGAGAGCTAACATTTATAGAGCTCTCTATAGTTTGCAAAGGGCTTTACAGATATTATCTCATTTGATTTCCACAAAAACCCTTATTACCTGCATTTAACAAAAGGAAAAAGTGCAACTGAGAGAGATTAAGTGTCTTGCCCAAGGTCACCCATTTAGGAAGTATCTGAGGAAGAACTGAGATTCAGATCATCTTGACATTAAGTCCAAAACTATTCCTTATATCACCTAGCTGCCTCTCAATTACTTTGTTCCTCATGACCTTATTTGGGGCTTTCTTGGCACTGTGCTGAGCACTTTCCAAATATGATCTCATTTTATCCTCACATCAACCCAGAGAGGGGCTATTATAATCCCCATTTTACCACTGAGGAAACAGAAACACAGTAAGCAATGAAGATTTGAACCCAGGTCTTCTGGACTCCAGGCTTGATCCTCTGCCCACAGTGCCACCTGGCCAAAATGACTACAACAATGACTACAATGGGGTAAATGGAAAGAAAACAACATAATAAGCATAACTGCATGTTACCACATTATAATGACCAAGTCTGGTTCCAAAGAAGAAATATGAAAAGAGCCATTAGACTTTCAGATCCCTGAGACCAGGGATTATTTTTTTGTTTGTCTTTACATTTCTCGGTATCCTCAGTACCTTCTGCATGGTAGGTGCTTAATAAAGACTTGTAAACTGACTTTCCTCTACTTTTCTGAAGAGATGAAGGACTACTAGCATGGACTATTACATACAGTAGCAAATGTCTTTAATTTGTTGGTTAATTTTACAGAGATGCTTCTCTTCCTACCCCTTTTTAAGGGTTGTTATGAGGATCAGATAAGATAATATTTATAAAGTGCTTTGCAAGCCTCAAGGTACTATGTAAATGCTAATTATTATGATATATCCTTCCCTATTCTCCTTTCCTGAGAGCCATCTCCAGGGGAGAAAAATAGAATAAAAATAAGGGGGAAGAGCAACTCTGAAAAATTAACCAACAAATTAAAGAATTTGCTCTTATTATGTCCATCTTACAAATATGCACAACTGAGGCAGAAAGAAGGTTAATTGATTTGGCCTAAGTTCAAAAGACTGTTGTTGAGTCATTCAGTGGTATCTGACTCTTTATGACCCCATTTGGGGTTTGCTTGGCAAAGATACTAGAGTGGTGTGCCATTTTCTTTTCTAACTCATTTGACAGATGAGGAAATTGAGGCAAATGAGGTTACATGACTTTCTTAGGGCCACACAGCTAATAAGTATCTGAGGCCAGATTTGAACTTGTGTATTCCTGATTCCAGGTCCAGCAACCTAAACATTATGTGGATTTAAACAAAACATCAAAATAAAATATATTTAAATTCATTTAATTAATTAATTAATTTAGAATACTTTTCCATGGTCACATGATTCATATTCTTTCCCTCCCTTTTCGCCCCTCCCCCCACACCAATAAGCAATTCAACTGTGTAATAAAATATATTTAAAAGGAAAAATAATACTAACCTCCCACCCCCACTGCCTCTCCTTACATTACAAATGCTTTCCCTCCAATAGTTTTGAATCTATATCATATAAGGATTAAAAGAAATGTTAAGGTTAACAGAGAGAGGAGAAGATTTGGGTTGTCAGACATGATAGCCTCATTCAAGTATCTGAAGGATTGGCATGCACTAGGGGCATTAATAGTTTCATTCTGCTTAACGAGGGGCAACAGAGTATAATTTTTTTAAACTCTTTCCTTCCATCTTAGAATTAATACTGGGTATTATTTCCAAGGCAGAAGAGTGGTAAGGGCTAGGCAATGGGGGTTAAGTGACTTGCCCAGGGTCACACAGCTGGGAAGTGTCTGAGGTTATATTCAAATCCAGGATCTCCTGTCTTTGGGTCTGGTTCTCAATCCACTGAGCCACCCAGCTGCCCCCCAGAGAATAATTTGAAAAGAGGAAGATTTCAGTTCCACACAAGCAAAAGATCCCTAGCAATCAGTGCTGTCATAAAGTGGGATGAATTGTGTCAGGAAGGTGTGGGTTCCCCACAGGACAAGGTCTTCCAGTGACCATCCAGCCGGGGGAGCACTGCTCCATGGGGCTCTCTAAAGGATTCTTGCTCATGCTGGGGTTGGGTCTCTGAGGGGTCTCTGAGATTCTGTGTCACTATCACTCTGAGCCTGGATGGGCTCATTAAAAACAAGCTATTCCTTCTCTGATTGGGAGAAGCCAGTTAACCTCCATGGGACCCAGATGGAAGGCTGCTTCAGCCTGGCCCTCCCCTGACACTGAACATTAATTGCGTGTTTCCCCAGAGAGTTCTGGGGTTTCCTACTGGTTGATTAACTGGGGCCTGAGAGGGCCTTGTGAGCAGCCAGGATGAAGGAGGACTGATGAACTTTGCGGTGGAGGGTTAATGAGGAACACAGCGAGCCAGTCACCACAAATCTAAGCGCCTGCTAATTGGACAAAAGAGAGAGGTTCCTGGGAGCTGTCTGGGCCATCCAGAGAAACCTCAAGGAAAAGGAGCTAACCCCAATGGAGTATTCTCCAAATGAGTATTGGGGAGGGATGGGGGCTTCCTCCTCTTGATGATCTGCATCAAAGTGCTATTTACAATAATTCATTATCAAATTGACTTCCCCTATGCAAGGAGTAGACTTATCTGCATATGTAAATAACTTAAGCCTTAGGAATTAATGAATCGCCCTAATTGAGTTTACCCTTTTCAATTAATCAGATTCTTAAGACTCTAGCCTATTCAGAGCTCATTAGCATCTTCAAGGATGCTTGGGTCTAAGCTTCTTCTTGTAGCAGGGTTTAGAATTCCTTGAGAGCCCACTGTAAAGGTCCCACGGACCACTGAAACAGGAGGATAAAACTGAGTGAAGGACATGGTCCTCCCTGCTCCATCCCAGGGCGTGCTCTGCTCGAAAACCAGACATGAGACCC
This sequence comes from Monodelphis domestica, assembly GCF_027887165.1. NCBI lineage: Eukaryota > Metazoa > Chordata > Mammalia > Didelphimorphia > Didelphidae > Monodelphis > Monodelphis domestica. Next base: position 140,594,375 of record NC_077233.1, on the reverse strand, counting down.
AAAGAACACGATTTTCTATGGGCCCAGAAACACAGAGCAAGCTAGCAGAGAGCCCGACTCCCCAGAGATATTCTATTTTTAAACAATGTGCACTCACCTGGTTTTCCCGCTCTTCTCTTTAAAGCAAGGTACTGTGGCTTTGTGGCCATTGGAACAAATCGTTCTTATTCACTGAAGAGAGTAAGCCTTAGTTTCTAGAGTTTGTGGCCTCAGCTTTTCTTGTTTTATGTGGTACCCGGAGGCAGCCTCTGAGTAGGAGAGAGACTGATATGTAGTCCTTGTTATGGCTACCGACAGGTGTCACTGCCTTCCTGGTTCTACTTCCCATCCCAGTTGGGATGGTCCCATTGCAGAGCATATAACAGGCACAGAGATATTCCCTTCAAACAAGAGACCATTCCTCCATAGGGTAGACCAAGGGCTTCAAGCTCTCAAGAAGGGCCGCCATATTCCTGGGCAAGAAGAGGAGGATTTCCTATAGTGTGAGAAGTGAAGGCTCCAGATCCCATCTCGGACCTCAGCCTCTCCTCCTGTTGACCCCTCCCTGGTGTCTAAACTTCCAAACAGAGCCTGGTCCTTGTTAAAAATGTAAACTCCCTGAAAGGGTATTATGGCTCAAGTTATTCCCAAGTCAAGAGATTGGTATATACTGGTCCCAACTCTACCAATTTCTAATTGGGTAATCTTGGGGAAGTCACTTCTCCATTTTAGAGGATGTCAGTTCCCTCCCCCCTCCCCAGAAAAACGGAGATTATTCATCCCTGCCTACCTCATAGAATGTTGCTTTGAGGATCAAATGAGCTTATGAGAAATGGAAAGAGAGCTGAACTTAAAGTTACAGGCCCCGGATTCAAATTCCATCTTTGCTCCTTATTTCCTGAATGATCATGAGCAAGTCACTTAACTCTCTGGGCTTCAGTTGCCTCATCCATAAAATGAAGGGATGGATGAAATAATCTCTAAAAGACTCAGCTTTGCAGCTCTACATCTGTGATCCAATGATAGAGTAGGATGAGAGTCATTTGTAAACTTTTAGCGATGGTAAATTATTCTATTGATAAGAGACTATAATTTATAAAGTATAAATAAAGGGCAGCTAAGTGGTATAATGGATAGAACATTGGACATGGAATGAGAAAGATTCATCTTCACAAGTTCAAAGCTGACCTTAGACACTTGCTAAGAGTGTAACTGTGGGAAAGTCACCTCACTGTTTGCCTCAGTTGCCTCATTTTACAAATGAACTAGAGAAGGAAATGGCAAACCACTCTAGTATCTTTGCCAAGAAAACTGCTAATGGAGTCACAGAGAGTCAGACAAAACTGAAAATGACTTCAAAACAACAAAATGTTTTTAAAATTGTAAATGTCAAAGTAAATGTCACTATTGTATTTTAGTTAAAATTAATCTGAGTTTAGCCCTATGCTACAGTATGTCTATGAGAATAAAAAGAGAAAACTCAGGTGAAGTTGCTGCCTGGTTGGAGAAACTGTTGGACATACAAAAAAATGGTTGAAGTAATAATGACATGTTTCTAGGCAGTGTAGTGGATAGAGGACTGGCTCTGGAATTAGGAGCACATGAGTTCAAATCTAGCCTCAGACACTTACTAGTCGCATGACCCTAGGCAAGACACCTTACCCTGTTTGTCTTATTTTTCTTTTTAAATTTTTTTCCAAATTACATGTTGGTACAATTATCAATAGTAATTTTCTAACGTTTTGAGACCCATATTCTCTTCCTCCTTTCCACCTCTTCCTCTTCCCCAAGATATAAGGTAACATGATTTTGTACATGTTATGTTTGTACATGTGTTATAAAACAGTACATATTTCCACATTCATCACGTTGTGAAAGAAGACACATTACTTACACTAGAGAACAATCCATGGAGGAAATAAAGTAAGGAATGGCATGCTTCAATCTGCATTCAGACTCCATAACTTCTCTCTATAGCAGCAGATAGCCTTTTTTGTCATGAGTACATTGGAGCTGTCCTAGGTCTTTGCATTGCTAATAATAATTAAGTCATTTACAGATGATCATCATACATTATTGCTGTTGTTGGGTATAGCATTCTCCTGGTTCGGCTCACTTTACTTTGCATCACTTCATAGGAGCCTTTCCAGGTTGTGTGTGTGTGTGTGTGTGTGTGATCATCTTGCTCATCATATCTTATGGCATGATGAAATTCCATTAAAATTATATACTCAACTTGTTCAGCCATTCCCCAACTGATGGACAGCTCTCCAGTTTCCAGTTCTTGGCCATCACAAAAAGAGATGCTATAAATATTTTTGTACAAGTAGGTCCTTTTCCTCTACCTTTGATCTCTTTGGGATTCAGACCTAGCAGTGATATTGGTGGTCAGTTGGGTCAAAGGGTATGGACAGTTTTAAGGCTCTCTGGGCATGGTTCTAAATTCCTCTCTAAAATGGTTGTCTCAGTTAGCAGCTCTACCAACAGTGTATTAGTGTCCCAATTTTTCCACATCCCCTACAACATTTATCATTATCCATTTTTTGTCCTAGAAGCCAGTCTGATGGGTGTGAGATAGTATTTCAGTGTCGTTTTAATTTGCATTTCTCTAATTAATAGTGATTTGGTGCATTTTTTTCATATGGTTAAAGATAGACTCAGTTTTCTCATATAAAAATGAGCTAAAGAAGGAAATGACAAACTACTCCAGTATCTTTACCAAAAAAACAAACAAACCTTAAAAGGGGTCACAAAGAATCAGACATGACTAATCAACTAATCAACAACCACAAACAATGACATAGAAGTAGTTAGGTGGTTCAGCAGATTGAAAGTCAGGTCTACAGACAGGAAATCTTGGGTTCAAATTTAGCCTCAAACTCTTTCTAGCTGTGTAACACTGGGCACATCATTTAACCTCCATTGCCTAGCCCATTCTACTCTTCTGCTTTAGAACCAATAAATAGCATTGATTCTAAGATAGAAGGTAAAGGTTAAAAAAAAAAGTCATATGCCACATGAGCATCTGACAAAAATCAGATGGAAAATGCAAACCCTAAAGGCTGGAGCAGGAATTCTTAACTGAAATATGCAGGTTCCCTTTTAGAACTTTGATCATTGCATTTCAGTATGAGTGTTTTCCCCATAATCCCATGTGTCTTATTTTATGCATTTAGAGACTTGATTCCTAGAAGGGGTCCATAGGCTTCTCCATATAGCCAAGGGGGTCCATGACTCACAAAAAGTGAAGAACCTTTGGGAGAGAAAGAAAAGATCAGTGTGAGTTGAGGCAGTGAGGGAAGGCTTCCTGAAAAAATTGGGGTCAGAGCAGAGCCTTGCAGAGTAAAATATGAGCTGGTGAAAAGAGGGATTGCAGGGAAGGGGAAAGGCAACAACAAGGGATCCCATAAGTCCTCAGAAGAGTTGTAGGATGGAAAGAGCCACCAGCACTGTCCTCTACCTCTTTAGGTATCTTCTCAGTAATTAGCACATTTTAGATATATTGATTATTGCAATACTCACAGTTACAAGGAAGAAAACCAAATCTTTCTTTGGCCTTATTACATATCTCTAGTGAACAGTAGGTACATCCATTGACTAACATTCAGTAAAGGCGTTAAAGTTCTGTTTTTATCTCAGATCTTTAGTTATGCTCTCTGAACTCGTAGATTCAGCTCATGTTAAGTGATTAAATAAAATCCTACCTATTCAAAGATTTCCTTTTTCCTAGTCTTATTTAACTGCCTGGGGATCTTGGGGAAAACTTCAAAACCATAAACATTTCTATGCCTCAATTGCTGCCAAGAACCAAAACTTGATTCTACAGAAACTTTTTTTTTTGTAATGGTATGTGGGTTTGAGTGGTGAAAATCAAATAAGATGAATCAGGGATTTAAAAAATAAGAAATAACTTGGATATGTAGAATACTAAAGCTGGAAGGTTCACTAGAGAGTATTTACTTCACCTTGTTCCCATTTGATAAGTGAAGAAACTAAACCCACAGAGGGGAAGTGACTTGCTGAAGGTCATACAAGGGAGAGTAAATCAACGATTTAACCTAGCCTTTCTAATTCCAAGACCAGTTTTTCACTACACTTTCTATTACATCATAAAGCCTAATCAATGAATTTACCATTGACTTAACCATACATAGCTTTTCTTCCTTCTTTACTTCCTTTCTTCCTTCCTCTCTTTTGCTTCTTTCTTTCTTTCTTTCTTCTTCTTTCTTTCTTTCTTTCTTTCTTTCTTTCTTTCTTTCTTTCTTTCTTTCTTTCTTTCTTTCTTTCTTTCTTTCTTTCTTTCTTTCTTCCTTCCTTCCTTCCTTCCTTCCTTCCTTCCTTCCTTCCTTCCTTCCTTCCTTTCTTTCTTTCTTTCTTTCTTTCTTTCTTTCTTTCTTTCTTTCTTTCTTTCTTTCTTTCTTTCTTTCTTTCTTTCTTTCTTTCTTTCTTTCTTTCTTTCTTTCTTTCTTTCTTTCTTTCTTTCTTTCTTTCTTTCTTTCTTTCTTTCTTTCTTTCTTTCTTTCTTTCTTTCTTTCTTTCTTCCCAGTGCCCTATCCACCTAGGTGACCTTCATACACAGATTTTCAATAAAACTATCATAAACACCTAAATTCTTACTTGAATATTTTTCCTTAGTTCCAGGGATTATCCTAGACCCTTTAGAGACTCAGCTCAATCCACTTCATCTTCTCTATCTCTAGGTCTGAGAAGAAAGAACCATGTTTTGGAATGAAAATCTTGAGGCTTAGTGACATCTTCAGCCAGCAGGAAGGGATTCATTTCTGCTTAGTAGAGTGACCTGATAAAAATAAGAAAGGAAAGATTTGGGTGTTTTAGAAACAAATACCTTAAGAAATCAAGTGCACAACAAAATATTGCTATCAGCCACCCAACACACAGTCTGGTTAATAGAAGTTTGATTAATGTATCAGTCAGGTTCTTTGGATATACAAGAAGAAAAGTTCATATTACTCTTAGGAAGGAGATGGAGAAATCCCTGCAGGGTTGAATAATTTGTCTGAACCCACCAGCCATTCTTTCTCTGATTCCCTACGGATACTGCCATCATGGAGTTCAAAGCTAATTATGAACAAAATTTATAAAACTACTAAGACTTTATAACCTCTAAGTGGGAGAAAAAATGGATTGACAAAAATCCATATTCACCCATTTTTCTTCTCCATCTTTTTAATTAAAATATAAAATTAATCTTTAGGGAATTAAAAATCAGACTGTTGTCTCTCTCTCTGCAATGGTTCTGTCGACAGAGAATGCTTCATATTGCCTAGTTTTATGCTAAGCGTTAATACCTTTTTTCCAGTTCACTGCCTTTCGATTTTAATTAAAAGATTTTCAAAGGAGCAAGAGATTTGTTCATTGTTCAACAAACTGTTCTGCTATCTGGCAAAATCTCGGGAGGGAACACACACTCAGAAGATATCCTTGCAATATTCTCTGGCAGATCACAGGGAGTGAAAGGAGCAGACCTGATTGCTTTGGGCACCACATTTTTTCTAGATAATATATTCTAGACAGCATTCATTATCCAGAACAAAGAGAATCAAGCTACCTAGAGAAATTAGAGTCTCCATCTTACATGTCAGAGATAAGCTCTTTTTCTTTCAGTTACACTAGATCCCTGTGAGGAAGATATATTGTAGTACTGGATCTCAGGGGGGTGATGAGACCAGGAATGGCCAGAACCAGAAATGAGTCAGACCCCTGGGACAGACATACATTTGCAAAGGGCTTGGCCATAGGGACTGGAAGATGATAGGTTCCTATGGAATACCCAAAGCTTAGGTGATATACAGATAGGCAATGCTTATCTAAAGCTGACTTCATACTCTGATCATTTAATTAATTCCCATACTGGCATGGGCTATGCCTTTTTTGGGGTGTGTAGATGGGGATGCTAGAACATCCCAAGCTATGGGCCAGAATGAACATAAACACCATTGAGCACTTTCATTTACTACCATGATAACCCAAAGGGAAAAATCTTAATGACCAATATCAAAGGCATGGCATATGGTAAATGCTTAGTGTCTTAGACTCTCTGTCCTGTCTCTGTTTCTCTCCTCTCTCTCTCTCTCTCTCTGTCTCTTTCTCTCTCTCTCTCTCTCTCTCTCTCTCTCTCTCTCTCTCTCTCTCTCTCTCTCTCTCTCACACACACACACACACACACACACACACACACACACACACACACATCTCAAACTCAATATGCCCCAAAGAGGGCTCATTATCTTTCCTTTCAGCCCCTTCTCCCAAACTTCCCTACTACTCTGGAGGGCACCATTATCATCTAGGTCACCCAGACCCACAACGTCAGGTCATCCTCAGCTCCTCATTCTCACTCCCCCAGCGTGTCCAATCTGTTGGCAGATGGTGCTATTTCTATTTTCACCACTTTTCCTATACATCCTTTCCTCTCCACTTCTTCCACCACAACTCCAGTTCAGACCCTTATGAACTCTCAGCTGAACTACTATATTAGCCTTCTGACCAATCTCCCTACCCATAAATAGACAGTATCCACTTAGAGTTCAATCCTCCCTCTGCTGCTTTCTAGCTGGGTAACTACAGACCAGTAAGCCAATTAGTGTTTATTAAACCTCTGCTTCCTTCTTTGTTAAATGGGGGTGATGATTCCTACCTCACAAAGTTATGTTATAAAGATCCAATCAAAATTACACACAGGAATGGAGAACAGAACAAGGAAGTTTAAGAACAATGTAGAAGGAACACACTGGATTCAGAGTCAGAAGATGTAACTTGAAATCCTGGATCTGCCACCTCAGACAAGCCACCTCTACAATCCTTTAAAGTTGACCAGGGACTGCATCCTACCCATATCTTCATATCATGTATTGTGGGACTTCAAGTCAGGCAGACCTGGGTTCAAATTCGACCTCTGACAATAGCTATGTGACCATAGACAAGTCAGCTGACCAATCTACAACTCATTTTTCTCATCTATAAAAATGGTATGATAATTTTAACTAATGCACAGAGTTTTTTGTGAGCCATAAACAATATATTTGTTGAGTATCTTACAAAACATTAATGTATAATAAAAGTTATTATTGTAATTTAGTCATTTTCAGTTGTGTCTGACTCTTTGTACCTCCTTTTGGGGGATTTTCTGGCAAAGCTCCTAGAGTGGTTTTCCATTTCCTTCTCCAGCTCATTTTACAGATGAGAAAACTGAGGCAAACAGGGTTAAATTACTTACTATGGGCCACACAGCTAGTTAGTGAGTGTCTGAGGCCAGATTTGAACTCCTAAAAGTTGAATCTTTCTGATTCCAAGCCCAGTATTCTATACATTGCCTCTTAGCTGTCCAATATAAGCCTTTTTTGAACCCATAGCATTCATTTTGTGCCCTCAGGGCACAAAATTGCCCCTACACTACTTCAGTTGAGGAGGGAGTATGGCCAGAGGGTTAAGCTCATAACTTAGCCCTGCATAGCAATGGTCCCATTAAGTTCATGTCCAGATGTGGCATAACTGCTGAGTGAATCCTTCTGCTGGGTTGGGGTCCTAAAGTTGCTCCTCAGAGAATGGTGCTGTTCTGGCTGCAAAACCTGGCCTGGGTTCCAACTCTTAGACTCCTGTAGCTGGCCTTTATGACCTTTGATACTCCCCAAATTGGAGACTCTAATCTCTTCACAAGGACAGAAAAGGACAGATGAATAGACCAAGGACCAAAGCCTGTTTCTCAGAGACACTTGGCCTCAGACTGCATGTTCTCTCACCAAACATGAATGAAAGAGTCACCAAATGAAGTCAGAAGAGTAAATGAAGCTGATGTCTATTTTTATTTCTTCCCAAACCAATTTGAGAGCCTCTCCTTCTCCATGTGGTTGGTCTACCCAAAGATTTACAGAATATTGCCTGTGCTCTACCAACTCTCCATTGTTCTCCTAGAAGTATCCTCCACGTGAAGAGATTCCATTAGTCAGGCAAGCTGATAAGACACTGAACATGTGCCAGACCATGATGATGATATCACTCAGTCTCATCTTCTACACTTTGCAGTCAGTGCCTCACATTTGATCTATCTGATGATTGTTGTGATTCTTCAGTTCCCCGCCCTCCTCCGCTGAGCTCCCAGCCCCACTTTAAGCATACAGTAGGTGTTCAAAAAATGTTTGCCAATTCAAATGAATTGGCAAAGTGAAATTTTGTTCTAATTTCTCATTATGCTTGGTTAGGCTTGATGTAAAAAGAAAACAGTGATGGAGTCTGGGATGGACATTCCCATCAATCACATAGGCAGTTTTGCTATCATAATGTCACTCGTTTCATTTATACATACTGATGGAGACATATTTTTCAGAATATTAATAATTTATACCTGAGCCTCATCCATGATGCAGGAATCACTATTTTCTTTTAACAGAAGAAGAAACAGAAAGAAATCAAAAGAAATCAGGTCACACAACTATCAAAGATCTGGGGCAGGATTTGAAGCCAGATCTTGCTAACTCCACATTCAGAGTTCTAACCACACTTTTTGATGCTGAAAGTTGTATTAGCAGAATGTGTCAGATGAACTGTCTGTGACAGGCAGAGGAGAAGAAAATGACTAGAACTTTCAAAGAAGCTTCAATACTCAAGCTCCTGGATTTTCCACAGAAACACTAGAGATACAAGTAACATCAGCCATTTAGCTCAATTCAATTAAATGCAGGAGGCCCTTGTTTTGTTTTGTGGGCCCTGGGATCTTCTCCACTGGGGCACTGCTCTGTCTGAGTTTCCAGGGTAGTTTCAAGTTCACATTTGGAGGCAATTGGCTCTTTGAAGCCAAATATTCCATTTTAGGATCAGTCTTCAGTCATAACAAGCTGACTCCATGGTTTGTGTTTGGGTGAAAACAGATTAAGGACTTAGCTCATTCAGCCCTGACCTTCTCCTTCCCAATCCCAGAAAGACAGCAGAGAGCTGGGGGCGCCTATTTGAGGGCCTTGTTTGGTTCTAGATACCCCACTGGGGTTCAGATAATATGGACCTAATCTAGAATCTGAAATAGAATGTAGGACATAAGGCCAGAGACCCAAAGAGGACAGAGACTGGCAGAAGGCATTTATTTTTCTTGAATATCATCTTGTCATCAGAGGGGTGACACAGCACAGTGGAAAACACAAGCAGACTCCAAGCCTAGAAATGGGGGTCTAGACACAGGTCATCACCAAGCCCCTGGGGGATCTCCGATAAGATCCTTCACTTTTTCTGTGATCTTCTATAATATAAGGGATGTGAACGAGATAATATCAAAGAGAATCTCTAATTCCTTCAGGCTAAATATTCAATCTTTTAAGGGAATCTCTGATATCCAATGAGTGTGAGGAAGTACAAAAGCTAGCTGTATTTCTCTCTCTCTCTCTCTGCCTTTCTCTGTCTCTGTCTGTGTGTCTATCTGTCTATCTGTCTCTGCCTCTCTCTCTCTGTCCTTCTCTCTCTTTCTCCTTCTCTCTCTCTCTCTCTCTGTCTCTCTCTCTCTGCCTCTCTCTCTCTGTCTCTCTCTCTCTCTTGCCTCTCTCTCTCTGTTTCTTTCTCTGTCTGTTTCTTTCTGCCTCTATCACAAATCCCCCCCCCCCCCACACACACACCTCATAATCTATTCCCTGCTGGTCTGTCTTGAGGAATCCTGCTGTTTGGATCAACTGCATCTCGTTACTAGAGCTTTTGCCTTTAAGCTGGATGGAGCAGCTCAGTTTCTGCTCTCAAGATTCCTCCTTAGCCCTAAGAGGAAATCCCTCTTTTAGTTGTGTGTGGGAAGGAAAAATACATTCAGCAAGGATGGCTCTTTGTTGAGCAATGTTATCCTATGGGCCCACTGTTTCATCAGTGAAGCTACACATCCAGAAACCAGAGATCTGATTGGAGTTTTCCTCCTTCCTTTAATTTCCAGCTGCATTTGTGATCCAGGGCAGCCTTTGACTCAGGATGAGTAGAGTTGCCTCCAAAATGTGATTGCTGAGGGGTTCCGAGTCTCACTGCTTTCCAAATGTCTTCCCAAACAAAATGCCCAGAGTGCCTGAGGTTTATAGTATTAGAGATTCATTTCTCTGTTCAACATATTTATTAGGTATCTTCTACAATGCATGTGACCGGAACTGGACTTTGCTAAGGGAAGGCTAGAGATGAGCAGACAGGGCCCTTGCTTTCAGGTTTCTCACTCCAGTGGCATGTTTCAGAGGAAAGAGCCCTGACTCAGAAGTCAAAGGGCCTGTGGTCTGATGTACCCAATGGTCGATGTGTCTATAACCCAGGCAAGTTACTTAATTTCTCTAACTTGGTTTCAGTTTCCTTGACTGAAAATTGAGAATTTGAACTAAATGATCCTAGAGGTCTCTTCGAATACTAGATCTATAATTCTAAATTGAGGAGTTAGACATGAAAATACAAAATGAAAACCAGAGGAAAATTATAGACCACATAAGCAGGCCAGACAGCAACTGCTAAAGGAATTCAGGCGGCAGAAAACATTATTTTCAGTTTGCTGGACAAAAGGGAGACTTAAAGAAGCCTTTAAAAGTTGGGGAGCTTTTAGAGAGGAGAAGTTGGAGGTGCGGGAACATTCAGAGGGAGAGGATGTGACATCAGAAAAGAGGAACATTGAAGCCTGAGGAATGTGTAGCCATGGAATCATAGGATTTCAATCTGAAAGTGACCCAAGATTCCATCTGGTCCAAATCCATCATTTCTCAGCGGAGTGTAGGTTTCTGGAACAAAGGGTTCCTATAGCGGATCAATGGGAAATAGAGGCACCCCAGAGTCTCAGAGGAAGGCTGAAGATTTCATTGGGCTCTCTGCCTTTGCCAATACCCCTCAAAAGTTTGAGAGTTCCTTCCCATGCCTATGGTCTCTAGAATATTGACCCTTCCCCCTCCTTGTCTAATGCCCCCTTTCTTACTATATCTCATGGATTTAGAAATTTTTTAGCTGGAAGATCCTGTAGAGACCATATATACATACCACACACATATCTTTCCCATCATCTTGGGCACATTATCTACCTTGTCTGATGAAGCTGAGGTTTATATCTTAGCTTAGTTCCTACATAGCATTAGTCTAATCAAGTTCAAAATCTCATAGTCCAAACCCTTCATTTTACAGAGAAGGAAATTGAGGATTAGAAAAATTCATTGTTTGTTGGAGATTATAGAGCAAGTCAATTGGAGACACAGGACTTAGACATAGTAGTGACTGAGAATAATTAAAAATAATTTTACTTAAAGCTTGAGGATGTGAAAGAACACAGTTGAAAACATATAAAAACTCTCTTTTTAGATAAACTGAAACTCTGAAGAAATAAGATTTTTTCCAGACCAAAACCTTGTCCAGATTTCTCCTAGAAGTTGATGATCAAACACTTAGGTTCTAGGAAATGGACGAATGGTGGAAACCAGTCTTAACTCTTGTCATATTAAGATCTTTGACTTCACCATCCTCTGTGACCTATGAGACACCCAAGGGAAATCCTCTCTTGTTCACAAAAGATTACAATATTTTTCACAAGGAGGACACCCATTCAGTCCTGGGGGAGGAGGGAGGGATAAAGGATGGAACAGAGTAGTTCAAAGTGAAAAAATAAATGACTATTGTTCTGGAATTTTAACCCAACAATATCTTTGAGTTACTATTTATTCAATATTACTATAGATGTTACCACAGCTCTCCCTTGGTTTAAGATATGTCCAAGGGTATGGGATGAAGGGTTATAGGCCATGCTGGACATTTCTCTCTCTAGGTTAGATATGCTCAGGCTTACAACAATGTTAGCTTACCATGGTTGATTCTGGCCCCAGTCTCTCGAAAACAGACCTGGAGCTAATTTACTTTGTACCTCATAAACTTCTTCAGGCACTGGAAGGGCTCAGGGCTCTCACTGGTTGTATTTCTCCCCATTTTAGGGGCCCAGTTTCTAGGGCCCACCCTCAATTTCACCACAAAACATCAAGTTAGCTTTTACAAAGAGATATTTACTTCAAAGCTATAGTTAGAACAAATGTATGTATTTATATATATCTACATAAATCTACACAATACAAATATGTATATGTACACATATGCAAATATATACAAGATAATTCAAATATATTACATATACAAATACATGTATATATTATATCTATAAAATATGTGTTTTATATATAAGAGATAGGGAGAGAGAAAAAGAGAAAGAGGGGTGAGGGAGAGGGAGAGAGAGAGAGAGAGAGAGAGAGAGAGAGAGAGAGAGAGAGAGAGAGAGAGAGAGGAGGGAGAGAGAGAGGGAGAGAGAGAGAGTGGGAGGGAGGGAGGGAGGGAGAGGGAGAGATCTATGTGATATTTCCCCAATATCTCCAGGGGCATTTTCTCCTCTATTCTACTCTGTGTGAGGGTTATATCTTAGCCCTTTTCCCACATAGCATTAGTCCAACCAAGTTCAAGTTCAAAGCTGTCAGTGAGAGTTTCTAGAAGATCAGTCTTCTAAGAGTGTTGATGTTAGGTTGCCTACAACTGCTGACATGAATTCAAGGACTCCCACATCCCAGTGGCTGGTTCTCCCAGGTCAGATCAGCAATTCTTCTCCCTTTACCTAGAATGGAAAAGGATTAATGAAAGGGCCAAAGAGGTAGGCTCATTTCCCAGAGTCATAGGACCGAAGGGCTTGGAGTGGGGTACTGGTTGGGCTGTCTCCCCAGGCTTTCCCTCCTTACCACAACCTCTAACTGGATGTGAGTAGAATCACTTTCACAATCAGAGGGGAATGCAACAAAGATCACAGTTTGTTTGGTTTTTTGTCTGTTTTGTTTTGTTTTGTTTTGTTTTCCAGCATCCTGACTTTGTAGTCAGTGGAAAAAGGCATTTGGGGTGGTTCATTACAAAATGTCCACATGTGCTCCAGGTCTCTAGTTGCTTTAAAAATTTTTTTTTTATTTAATTAATTAATTTAGAATATTTTCCCATGGTTACGTGATTTATGTTCTTTCCCTCTCCTCCTCCCCCCTCCCAGCCTCCCAGTGCCACTGAGCAATTTCACTGGGTTTTACATGAATGATTGTTTGAAATCGATTTCAATATTATTAATATTTGCAATTGAGTCATCATTTAAAGTCAGCATCCCCAATCATATCCCCATTGAACTATGTGATCAATCATATGCCTTTCTTCTGCATGTCTATTCCCACAGTTCTTTCTCTGAATGTGGATAGCATTCGTTCTCATAAGTCCCTCAGAATTGTCCTGGGTCATTGCATTGCTGCTAGTAGAGAGGTCCATTACATTCGATTGTGCCACAGTGTTTCAGTCTCTATGTACAATGTTCTCCTGGTTCTGCTCCTCTCACTCTGCATCAATTCCTGGAGGTAATTCCAGTTCCCATGGAATTCCTCCAGTTCATCATTCCTTTCCACACAATAATATTCCATCACCATCAGATACCACAATTTGTTCAATCATTCCCAAATCAATGGACATCCCCCCAATTCCAATGTTTTGCCACCACAAAGAGCACAGCTATAAATATTTTTGAACCAGCTTTTTTCCTCATTATTTCTTTGGGGTACAAACCCAGCAGTGATATGACTGGATCAAAGGGCAAGCATTCTTTAAGGCCTTTTGGACATAATTACAAATTGTCCTGCAGAATTATTGGAACAATTAACAACTCCACCAGTAGTGTATTAGTGTCCCAGTTTTGCCACATTCCCTCCAACATTTATCACTTTCCTTTGCTGCCATATTGGCTAGTCTGCTTGGTGTAAGGTGGTACCTCAGAGTTCCTTTTATTTGCATTTTAGAGAATTATTTTTTACATTGGTATCTGATCAGATTCAGTTTTATATTTTTATAAGAATTCTGCAGTTTCCTGCTTTCAAGATGTTCTGAACTCAAAAAATATAGTAGATGAAGGAAGTCCTCTTCATTTGGGATGATAATAAGAAGCCTTCATTGCATTCTCCTTTAGTTTACTTTAAAACTTATTTTGTGAGCTAAGTGACACAGTCTACTCAAGGCTTTTCTTCACAAGCTTTTATTCAGCACCAACACAAGAATAATATGCAGGATCTGGGGAGCAGGGAATGAGAGGGGAGATTTAGGAGAAGAAGTTTTTCTTAGGTCTTAGTTTTTCTTAGCATTTCTTTTCTTAGTTCTCATCAAGAAACCCAATAGAGGTATGGCTGGGCCAAAGGGTAGACATTCTTTTAGAGCCCTTTGTGCATAGTTCCAAATTGCCTTCCAGAATAGTTAGCTCAATTCACAACTCCACCAGCAATGCATTAGTGTCCCAATTTTGCCACATCCCCTCCAACATTACTTTCCTTTGCTGTCATATTGGGCAATCTGCTAGGGGTGAGGTAGTACCTCAGAGTTATTTTGATTTGCATTTCTCTAATTATGAGGGATTTAGAACTCTTTTTCATGTGCTTATTGATAGTTTTGATTTCTTTATCTGAAAACTGCCTATTCATGTCCCTTGCCCATTTATCAATTGGAGAATGGCTTGATTTTTTTTTGTATAATTGATTAATCTCCTAATAAATTTGAGAAAGTAGACCTTTGTCAGAGGTTTTTGTTATGAAGATTGTTTCCTAATTTGTTGCTTCCCTTCTAATTTTGGTTGCATTGGTTTTGTTTGTACAGAAACTTTTTAATTTAATGTAATCAAAATTATTCATTTTACATTTTGTAATATTCTCTATCTTTTGCTTGGTCTTAAATTCTTTCCTTTCCCATAAATCTGACAGGTAAAGTATTCTATGTGCACCTAATTTACTTATAGTTTCCTTCTTTATATTTAAGCCATTTTCCCATTCTGAATTTATCTTGGTATAGGGTGTGAAATGTTGATCTAAACCTAATCTCTCCCATACTGTTTTCCAATTTTTCCCAACAGTTTTTGTCAAATAGTGGGTTCTTGTCCCAAAAGCTGGGATCTTTGGGTTTATCATATGCTATCTTGCTGAGGCAAGTCTCTAGTTTCTTGAATGCAGTACCCTAGTGCCCTCCACATGGGTGACAGCATTTTAGGTGTTCTATACATATGCCAAATCTTCATTACATTAAATTAATAAAAACTGTTTCTGTTAGATTTGTGCCTAAAATGCAGAGCATGGTATTAATATGTTTTGTTCAGCAACACAAGCTATGTACAGGATCAGAATCCTTTAATCATTGATTGCCCAAATCTCAGACAGACATTCCCAAGAGAACAGAGATGACCTTATTTTCACTGCCTACTCCTTTGTCATATTTTGTGCCTAAGACCTCAGGCAGAGTTACAACATAGCCCAATGCCCAAAACTTTTCACCTGGACAGAAACAGGATGTGAATATACAAGCAGACAAACATATAAAGTCATGGAACACCATCAATACCCTATCACAATGAGATCTCATTTGACTCTTGCTCTCTTTCCTATCAGCACATTCAGCTCTTACAGTTATAGTATAAGGACCAGTTTTGGAAACATGAAAGTAGAGGCTTGTTCTCTTTCTACTTTTATCATCTTCTTATAGACAATGGAGGGGAGAAGCTTTTCCCTTCACTAGGTATCACCTGCTGCCTTCTACCCTATGGACCAGTTGCCCAGCATCCCTCATTATATTTATAGATTGATTAGGTGAGTAAAGTAATGTAAAACATATCTTTAAGTTAGTCTATAAGCATTTGTTAGTCCTGACAACCTGGCTTTATGAAATTCCAAATTGACCCTTGTCCCTGATAGTCTTTTCTCAAGAAACACTTTTATTACCCTTTGTCCCAAACTGAACCCTAAACCCTCAAGCACCCATTTGCTTACTTTAGATAGGATTACCAAGCCCATTATCACCTCTATTATTTTACATTGTACTAGAAACACTAGCTATAGCAATTAGAGAAGAAAAAGAAATTGAATGTATTAAAATAGGCAATGAGGAGACTAAGCTACCACTCTTTGCAGATAATATGATGGTCGACTTAAAGAATCCTAGAGAATCAACCAAAGAGCTAGTCAAAATAATCAGCAACTTTAGCAAAGTTGCAGAATTCAAAATAAACCCACATAAGTCATCAGCATTTCTATATATCTCCAACACATTTCAGCAGCAAGAATTAGAAAGAGAAATTGCATTTTAAATCACCCAAGACAATACAAAATACTTAGGAATCTATCTGCTGAGACAAACACAGGAACTATATGAACACAACTACAAAACATTCTCCACACAATTAAAATAGATCTAAACAATTGGAAAAACATTGATTGCTCATGGGTAGGATGAGCTAACATAATAAAAATGATAATCATACCCAAATTAATTTACTTATTTAGTGCCGTACCCATTGAACTACCAAAAAACTTTTTTACTGAATTAGAAAAAAAAAAACGTAACAAAGTTCATTTGGAAGGACAAAAGATCAAGGATATCTAGGGAAATCATGAAAAAAAAAATTGTGAAGGAAGGAGACCTTGCAGTCCCAGATCTCAAACTATACTATAAAGCAGTGGTCATCAAAGCAATTTGGCACTGGCTAAGAGACAGAGAGGAGGACCAGTGGAATAGACTTGGGGTAAGTGACCTCAGCAAGACAGTCTATGATAAGCCCAAAGATCCCAGCTTTGGGGACCAAAATCCACTATTTGATAAAAACTGCTGGGAAAATTGGAAGACAGTATTGGAGAGACTAGGTTTGGATCAACATCTCACACTCTACACCAAGATAAACTCAGAATGGGTGAATGACCTGAATATAAAGAAGGAAACTATAAGCAAAGTAGGTGAACACAATAGTATACATATCAGATCTTTGGGAAAGGAAAGACTTTAAAACCAAGTAAGAGCTAGAAAAAATCACAAAATGTAAAATCAATCATTTTGATTACATCAAATTAAAAAGTTTCTGTACAAACAAAACCAATGCAACCAAAATTAGAAGGGAAGCAACAAATTGGGAAACAATCTTCATTACAAAAACCTCTGACAAAGGTCTAATTACCCAAATTTCTAAAGAGCTAAACCAATTATACAAAAAATCAAGCCATTATCCAATTGATAAATAGGCAAGTGACATGAATAGGCAATTTTCAGTTATAGAAATCAAAACTATTAATAAGCACATGAAAAAGTGCTCTAAATCTCTTATAATCAGTGAAATGCAAATCAAAACATAATCGACCATTCTGGAGGGCAATTTGGAACTATGCCCAAAGGGTGCTAAAAGACTGTCTGCCCTTTGATCCAGCCATAGCACTGCTGGGTCTGTACCCCAAAGAGATAAAAAGGAAAAAGACTTGTACAAGAATATTCATAGCTATGCTCTTTGTGGTGGCCAAAAATTGGAAAATGAGGGGATGTCTTTCAATTGGGGAATGGCTGAACAAATTGTGGTATATGTTGGTGATGGA
This sequence comes from Monodelphis domestica, assembly GCF_027887165.1. Taxonomy (NCBI): domain Eukaryota; kingdom Metazoa; phylum Chordata; class Mammalia; order Didelphimorphia; family Didelphidae; genus Monodelphis; species Monodelphis domestica. The sequence continues at coordinate 140,577,012 of NC_077233.1, read as the reverse complement.
ATACTATTGTGCTCAAAGGAATAATAAAGTGGAGGAATTCCATGGGCACTGGAACAACCTCTAGGAAGTGATGCAGAGCGAAAGGAGCAGAACCAGGAGAACATTATACACAGAGACAGATACTCTGTGGTACAATCTAATGTAAAGGACTTCTCCATTAGTGGCAATGCAGTGATAATGAACAACCTGGAGGAATCTATGAGAAAGAACACTATCCACATTCAGAGGAAAAACTGTGGGAGTAGAAACACAGAAGAAAAAACAACTGCTTCAATACATGAATCGAGGGAATATGGTTGGGGATATAGACTCTAAATAAACATCCTAATGCAAACACCAACAACATGGAAATAGGTTCTGATCAAGGACACATGTAATACCCAATGAAATTGTGCATTGGCTGTGGGAATGGTAGGGAGAGGGGAGGGAGGGAAATAATATAATTCTTGTAATACACCAAGGAATAATGTTCTAAATTGACTAAATTAATTAATTTAAATTAAAAAATAGATAGGATTACCAGATGTAATCAAATTTTAGGCATCCTTTTGTCTTACATTTTATCTAGGATGCTCCCAGGTGTTCTAATTCCTGGCTAGAATCCTCCTTCCTTAGCTTCCATGTAGTCAATCAGTTTTCCTTCCTTTCCTATATTCCCTATATCTAAGATCCCAAGTTCTTCCCAATGATGAAAAATCCCATTCATGATGTATTTTCCCAGATAGTGTTTCCAGAGTCTAAGAGCTTAGCTCAGTGTAGTGTTGCTTTGTGTGTGTGTGTGTGTGTGTGTGTGTGTGTGTGTGTGTGTGTGTTTGAGCATGACTGTGTGGCAGCCATCATCCCCCTTCTCCTGATTAAAGAAGTATTCTTTGTAATTGCTTTGGTGGTTCTGTGTTTCTCCAGGTTAACAGTTCTTACTATGTGCCAGGTTGTGTAAGGCAATTGGGAATATAAAGAAAGGCAAAACCATTCCTTTCCAACAAGGAGCTCACATTCTAATGGAGGAGACTGCATACAACAGCACCTGAGGTACATATGAAATACGAAGACAAGGAGTCAGGAACCCTAGGTCTGGTTCTAATTCTATTAATAGGAAAGTCACTTTCCCTCTGTAAGTCTCAATTTCTTTATCTATCAAATGGGAATACTTATACCTATATTACCTCTCTCAAAGTGTTGTGAGGATAAAATGAGATAACTGAATGAGAGAATACTTTAGGAAATTTAATATATAAAGAAACATGGATATTATTGTGGGACAATGAAATGCTAAAGAGGAAATTTCTGTCCCACTAGCTTCTTGTTGATTTTGAAGTTCATGGATGATTTACAGAGCCCTATGTGTGGGGGAGTGGTTGGGGGGGGGTTGGGTTTGGGTATAGGTATGCATGCAGTTCCTACTCTCCCTTCCCCTCTTCAATGTTGTTGCTTAGTCATTTTCAGCCATATCCAATTCTTTGTGACTCCATTTGTTTTTTTGTTTTTTGTTTTTTGTTTTGGCAGATACTGGAGTGGTTTGCCATTTCCTTCCCCGGCACTTTTTATGAATGAGGAAACTGAGGCAAACAGGGTTAAGTGATTTGGCTAGGACCATGGTGGCAAGTCTATGGCACATGTGCCAGAGAGGGGCACTCAGAGCCCTCTCTTTGGGCATGCACCATCACCCCAGCACAAAGTTTGCCAGAGTTTGTCATTAGAAAATATCAGAGGGACTTGGGGTCAGGCTGCTCCCCTCTCCCTCTCCATGCACAGTTGAGGACATTTCTCATACCACCCACCCCTCTAAAAAGTTTGCCATCACTGACCTAGGATCACAGATCTAATAAAGTGTCTGAGACTGGATTTGAACTTACATATTTCTAAATCCAGGCTTGGCATACCTATCCACTGTGTCACCTAGCTGTCCTAAGCACTGGGGATACAAAGTAACAAAAGACAGTCCTTGCCCTTGAGGAGCTTATAATCTAATGGAGGAGATAACATGCAAACCAATATATACAAAGCAAGTTACATTTAGATTTTTTCAGTTTAGAATATTTTTCCATGGTTACATGATCCATGATCCCCCCAGCCCTGCTCTTTCCTCCCCTTTCCCAAATCCGACAAGCAGTCCCACTGGGTTATACACTTATCATTGTTCAAAATCTATTTCCATGTTATTTGTATCTGCAGTACCTCTATCATATCCCTATCACTCATGATTGATCATGTATTTTTCTAATGCATTTCTGTTCCCACAGTTCTTCCTCTGGATGTGGAAAGCATCTTTCTCACAAGTTCCTCTGAATTGTCCTGGGTCATTGCATTGCTGCTAGTAGAAAAGTCCATTACATTCGATTGTGCCACAGTGTATCAGTCTCTGTGTACAATGTTCTCCTGGTTCTGCTCCTGTCATTCTGCATTACCTTCTGGAAGTTTTTTTTTCCTTATTATCTCTTTGGGGTACAAACCCAGCAGTGCTATGTCTGGATCAAAGGGCAGGCATTCTTTTAAAGCTCTTTGTGCATAGTTCCAAATTGCCCTCCAGAATGGTTGGATCAATTCACAACTCCACCAGCAATGCATTAGTGTCCCAATTTTGCCACATCCCCTCCAACATTTATCACTTTCTTTTGCTGCCATATTGACAGGTATGAGGTGATACTTCAGAGTTGTTTTAATTTGCATTTCTCTAATCAGAAGGGATTTAGAACACTTTTTCATGTGTTTATCGATAGTTTTGATTTCTTCATCTGAAAGCTGCCTATTCACGTCCCTCGCTTATTTGTAGATTGAGGAATGGCAAGCTACATTTAGAATAAATAGGAAATCATTAAAAGAGGGAAAGCACTGGAATTAAGAGAGATCAGAGAAAGCTTCCTACAGAAGATAAGACTTTAGTTAGGGCATATGCAAGGCAAGGAGGCTAGTAGTCAGAGGTGAGGAGGAAGAGTGATCCAGATATATGTATTCATGTGTATAGACAGATAGATAGAGAAATAAATATTTGCGTTACTTTAAATATTTCATAATATTAATTTATACTTAATATGTAATTTAATAAATAAATATTTGTATGACTATATTGTATATGTATGTGATTACATATATTTATGCACTATATATATATATATATATATATATATATCTTTTACTCTCCGTGTACATATTGTATCTTTCCAATGACACATAAGCTCCTTAAGAGCATGAACCGTTCTGTTTCCATTTCTGAATCCCTAATGCCTAGCCCACTGCCTGCCACATAAGAGATACTTACTACTTGCTTGTCGAATTGAATGGAATCTTATTCAAACCCTACCTGTACTGCACTTCCACAGCTCCCCCTGTCTTTTCCTGTATCAGATTCTAAGCATGCTCTTGCCTACAATATCACGTATCACTATTTGTCAGCAAATCTGGAAACTGTTTCGTCCTGCCCTGCCTGGCTAGTTGTAGCTTAGCTTTTGGATTATTTGGTGTTTTGGCACATCTGTGCCTCTATGCAGATTACAGAAAGGGGACAGAATGCTGGTTATTTATTTTATTTGCTGTCACTATGGATTTATTGTGTATGCCATGGAATGTCTATACCACCTCCTCTATGGCACTGATATCACATCTCGTTGCCTTTGCCTAGCTGGTTTCTTATATCCTCCTTATCTGTACCACAACCAAATCCTTAGCTTTTTTTTAGCACAGGTCATGGGCTAAGGATGGAGGTAGAAGACGGCAGACAGAGCCAAATGAGTCTCTCCAAGATGAAGGCATTGGTTCTAATCCTTGGGAGAGTTCATTCTCCTCCAGAAATAGTTAGCACCCTATAACTAGGAGCCATTTCACTCTTTTTTCTTACCTTCCCTTTAAGGAATGAGCCCATATCCTTTTACAAGCATCATTTTTGCACGAGGGGACCCTTCAACCATCTAAGCTAAATTAGCCTTCCCTTACTCCTCCTGACCTGCTGATCAGTGTCAGCAAAAAAGCTTTATCCTTCCCTGGCTTCTCAATTGGATAGGATTACAAAGCGAATTGCTCATCTGGGCACTGAAGTTATCTTCTTTCCACACAAGCCTGGAGTTATCTCCTGCTTTATGACTGGAAATTGTTGATATCAATAGCGGGTGGATGAAAGTGAGGGGGAGAGGCAATCTTATACTCCTTAAATAACCTCACTGATTTTGACCTTTCTCCATGTTGTGTATGTGTATGTGGGGCGGGGGGGGGGGGGGAGGGTTAGGAGTCAGTGTTCAATTCTGGGCAATGCAACTCAACTTAAAAAGCATTTCTTAAGCAGGCACTCTTCTAGGTACTAGGAATACAAAGACAAGAGCACAACAGTCCCTGCCTTCTGGATGCTTACATGCTATTGGAGTTTCCTCTTTTCAGTCCTTTGGGGGGCCTGTTAACATCTGTCTCTCTATTTTGTTGCTAGGCACTAATTCAATTGAGTTCATTTTGTGAAATCAAGAGCAAATGAAAAATAGAATAACATTTATTCTCAACCAGAAGACAAAAGCTGATGCATTTAATGTTAAACTCTTCAGATAACTAGTTTGGAAAAAGAATATTTCTTAAAAGCAAGAAATGGCTTCCAGCTAGGAAAGAAAGAAGAGAGGAAGGAGGGTAGAAGAGAGGAAGGGAAAGAAAGAAGGAAGGAGGGAGGGAGGGAGGGAGGGAGGGAGGGAAGGCAGGAGGGAGGGAAGGAAGGAAGGAGGGAGGGAGGGAGGGAAGGAAGGAAGGAAGGAAGGAAGGAAGGAAGGAAGGAAGGAAGGAAGGAAGGAAGGAAGGAAGGAAGGAAGGAAGGAAGGAAGGAAGGAAGAAGATTTACTAAGCACTTACTATGTATCTGGCATTATGTTAAGTGTGAGGGATATAATAAGCAAAGGCAAAAAGAAAGATATTCCTTGCCCTCAAAGGAATTTCATTATAATAATATGAACAATCTTGGAAGAAGATGCCCTGTACTGTATCTTTCTGTCAGCCCTGTGAATGACTGGGAATCTAATGCAATGGAGCATGTCCTAGACCAGGAATCAGGCTATCTAGGTTCCAATCAACAAGCATTTATTAAGCACCCACTATGTGCTAGACACTGTGCTAGATATGGGAAATACAAATAATTTATTGATTTTTATTGAGTTCCCACCAGGCTAATGTGCTAGGGGGAAATGTGACCAGTGAGTCACATGTGGTCTTTTACTTCCTGGGGCTTATAATCAGATAAGAGGAGGAGAAAAGAGAAATATGTAAGTTATGCTATGGACTTAAAAATAGGAGGACCTGATCTCAAATCCTTCCTCACATACTTACCAGCACGTAAGTCACTTAAACTGGGCATAGAACTCAACCTCTCCTAGTTGTATTTCCCCTTTCTGCAAAGTGTGCATACTAGTTGCTCCTGCTTCACAAAGTCATTATGAGGATTAAATGAAGTAACATGCTCTAACTGAAGATCTGCTGGGTTCCTGGACACTTAAGTACTACTGGACTTGCACATGCTGGATGACCATTTGTCACAGAGATTTTATTTTACTTTATTTTTTTATACCTTACCTTCCATCTCAGAATCAGTACTGTTTATATTGGTTCTAAGGCAGAAGAGTAGTAAGGGGTAGGCAATGGGAGGTAAGTGACTTGCCCAGTATGACACAACTAGGAAGTATCTGGGGTCAAATTTGAATCCAGGGCCTCCTGTCTCTAAGCCTAGCTCTCAATCCACTAAGCTACTTAGTTAAAATCAGGGAGATTTTAAAGGAGGTTCAAGCTTCAGGTAGGTATGGAATAAGTTGAGATCTGAGCTCTCTTCCAATCCTTAAATTCTGGGATTCTGCCTTTCAATGCCATGAAGGTCTCACAAACTATTGGGAAGTATTTGAACCATTCTCTTATGATGATCCAGGATGAAAGAATTGTCTGAGGACCGGAGAGAGAAGGCGATTTGACCGAGGCCAAATATCAAGGTACTGACAGAAATGGAACTAGAACCCTGAGCTTCCTGAGCCCCAGTCAGTGCACCTGCCTCAGCTCTAGAGATCTTAATCACAATACATTGCATTACCTCAGTCAAGACGAGATATAGAAAATGATTTGAAATAGTTAAAATGAAAATTATTATTGTCTGTAATTGGGAAAATAAAATATCTTTTTAAAAAAGAGTAAAAATGGGCATACAGATGTCAGCCATTGGTCTTCTCTGTAGAGGGAAGCTTTGAACTAGAGTTGATCTGCTGCAAAATTTGCCTTTAAGTTAATTACCAATTAACAACGACTCTGCCTAATTTGCTTGTACCTCACATTATCTTTGTTTTCCTTACCTTCATCAGCAGCCTGCAGCCCAGCAGGGAGGCCCTTTGAAAACCAGGTACTTCACAACCTCCAGGGACATGGGAATCTTTGGGTAGGAGAATCTTTGCTTTGCGTTGGCATAAGAAACAAAATCCGCCGCTTTTCCTCCTGATCTTCTTTTTTAAAGACATTCTTGTAACTAGATGATACCTAAATACCACCTGGGATCATTCTGCTCTGTTGCCCTCATCCAGATGCTAGTTCAGTCCCGTGCCATTTAAATACTACCAAATGCCTTCACATTCATTATTCTCACAGCAAGTCCTCTGAGCTAAAGGAGGGATCCTAGTCAGAGAATCTTGGAGAAGCAAGTTACCTTGGAGAACGTCAAGTCCCTCACTTACAAATATGGAAACTGAGACCTAGGGAAAAGTGGCTTACCCCATTCACATAGTGGGTGAATGGTCGGAGCTGAGAGTGGAACTCAAGTCAAGCTGCACTTTTGAAACTGTACCCCAGTAACTCTTAGCCCTAGTTGCTTATTTAAAACCTGTCCCTGAGTCATTGCCTTGCTCACAAGGTAAAAGATAATTCTGGAAAACAAAATGGTCCTCTCTAACAGCATCCCCTTGTGGGGTGAGAAAGAGAGACCAAAGGATAGACCTCAGTGGCAAAAGATACTGGGGCACTCCTGGGAGGTGCTCTTTGCTATCTGTCAAACTATATCCAGCTGCAAGGTTCAAATCCAACCTCCTCATCACCTTTTGTGACCATGAGTAAAGGAGACTTTCCTTCTTCTGAACTCAAGTGATAATTAACATCCAACCTTCATCATTCGACACTTGCCAAATACTACTTTCTGACATCTTTTGTGTTTTTCTTAAATTGCTTTTCTTTTAAACTTTTTTATTCCATTACATATTTCCCAATTACATTTGAATTTTTTAACATTCTTTTAAAAAAATTTTGAGTTCCAAATTCTCTCCCCCTCATCCATCCCTCTTCCTCTTCTTGAGAAGACAAGCAATATGACATTGATTATGCAAGTGAAGTCGTGCAAACATATTTCCTTAATTTGCTTTTCAAATCTCATTTTGTTGTATCATTTTCACAAGTAGTGTTTCATTCTTTCCTCTCAAACTATAGATTCCCTGAACATGGACTATCTCTTTGTCCCCAACCCCTCCTTAGACTTAAAGCACAAGACTTTGCCCATGGAAAACACTTTAACATTTGTAGTTTGACAAATTAGCCTAGGCTGGAAAGTATTTGGAAATCAAGTTCTGAATATGAGGAGTTCTGAGGAAGGAAAGAAGGTTTGTATGATGTGAAGAAGAATGAAGTAAGCAAAACAAGAAAATAATAATATATGCAATAATGAAAATGAACGCTGAGATAAATTCCATCACTGTATAATTGTAATGTCTAATCTTGTTCATGAAGAAGTGATAAAAGAAGAAAGTGCCTCCCTCTTCTCCTTAGAGAAGTGGAGGACCATAGAAGTAGAATGTTGCATCTATAGTCAGCTAGTATCTCTGTATTGATTGATTTGACTTTTGCTTGATGTGAAAAAAGCAAGGTAATAAAAATCTGGAAACCAACCAATCAATTAATATTTATTAAGTCCCATGTGGGAGGTGCAGTGTTAACAGCTAAGTTGATGTAAAAACAGTAGCAAAAGTCCTTGCTCTTAAGTATCTTACGATCTAATGGGGAAGATAATATGCCCATGTGTGAGTGTATAAAGAATGCAAATAAAACAAATCCAAAGTCATTTGGGAAGGAGGTATCCTCAGACAGGGAAAACTTCATGAAAACTTTTGAATGTTGAAGGAAAACAGAAATTCCAACAGGGTGCAAAGACAAAGAGAAGATTCATTCCACATGTGAGGGATTCCCTGTGCAATGCAATGAAAATGAGAGATCCAGACTCATGTATATGTGGGACAGTGAAGAGTCCAATATGGCTAGAAAGAAGAGTGATAAAGTTGTTCTTGTTCATTTGTTTTAGTCAAGTCCAACTCTTCACAACCTCATTCAGGATTTTCTTGGAAAAGACACTGGAAGGGTTTGCCATTTCCTTCTCCAGCTCATTTTACAGTTGAGGAAATCAAAGCAACCAGCGTTAAATGACTTGCCCAGGGTCACACAGATAATAAGTGTCTGAGATGAGATTTGAACTCAAAAAGATGAGTCTTCCAGACTCTAGGTCTAGCACTCTATCCACTGCATCACCTAGATGCCCAGGGAAAAGAGGGCAAAGTGCAAAAAAATACCAGAAAGGAGGGAGATGCCAGGTTATAAGTGTGATGCAAAAACAAAAGGCATCAATAAATACTTTACAAAGAAAAGGTGAAATTCAAAGCTACTGACTTGGATATTATGTCAAAGTTCAGAAAATCTATAGAAGACCTTTGAAAATATATGTGTGGATCCTGTATATGTGAAGTGTATATATAAATATATATTAATATTTGTGGACTAAGATCCTTTCATCAAGATCACCCAAGTATTTCTCCCTGTTCTCCATCCCAACTCCATAGCTTTGCTCTTGATTTAGTGATTCCTGAGACCAAAGAGAACTGAATTCAGTTGGTTTTAAGGGAGAGCCTCACCAACAGTAACCTTTACACTGTTGTGGTGGATAGGACAGAGTTCTTAAGCTTATCAGGCCTATGAAGAAACCGTTAATCTTCCCCCATGTAGGATCTTTAATAATAATTAAAAGAGGAGAAAGAAAAAAATGGTTCTTTCAGTTAAGTGAGCAGAGCAAAGAGAGATAGAGACTCACACCTGTAGCACTTTACCAAAAGTACAAGCTCCAAAAAAAGAGCCCCACAGCATGGGTCACAGCCAAATTTATCTCCTAAGCATCCTTACATAAAATGAGGATGTAACTTAAAAGGATGCTGGGAATGTAGCTCAGTTGTTGCAAATTTTCCATCTTCACATTCACCCCCCCGTGATCCTTTGGGAGACTAATCTACCCAATGGATCATTTTAAACATAATTAAGGTACATAAAATTTTACACAGGGAAAATACAACAACTTGGGGATAAGGAAACAAAATCAAAACCAATTAGGGGGCAATCCCCTTTGGTACAACAAAGCACATATAAACAAATGTATTCAACACCCCAAAGTTCAATTCTGCACATTCAGTTTTGCTCAGGAACTCCTGGAGCAACATGTGGTCTCCACAGGCATATCCATGGCATCTTCTACAAAGAGTTCAGTCTCTAGATTCTGTGAGGCAGCAAATGTCTTACCCTTAAATTTTTTTTTCTCAAAAAGAATTTAACTTTTCATTACAAAATAAAAACACATTGCCCCTTCCCTCCCCTGCTCCCTGCCGAGGAGGATATCAAGAAAACCAGGAAATCACACAGGGAAATAGGTATGAGGCATATGAATCACTGCCAATTAAAATCATCAGAAAAAATGGCACAAAAAAGCTAAATAACTTTTGGATGAAATTTCAAAACATCCAATCCTGTATTTAATATGAAAAATTCTAAATACAAAATTACAACAGCACTTTGAATAATGCCCAATTAAAGTAATCCATGTCCAACAGCATGTACTTACCCACTCAGCAGCCAGGACCATAGTCAATCACCACAGCAAGAAAGTTAGGAAAAGGGACTAGATTTTTTTTTTGGTTTTTGGTATGATATATTTCTTTTTTTTGTCATTTTTTCTCAGTGGTCGAATATGGAGCCAGAATACCCAATTGTTAGGTACTTGATATAAATTTCACAAGGAGTGCAGTACAAGGAGTCTTGTGTCTTAACATATTTTAAATGCCAAAACCACAAAGGGATTAAGAACTAGAGGACTTAATTTTCTTTCTTACCCCTCTATTGCTATTGATTGTAGTTCCTCCTGGTCACCCAGATTGAAACTCAGTCATCTATTGACCCTTCCCTCTCCCTCTACTTCCAATCAATCATTATGTTCAATGACTCATAATTAGCAATATCTATTTTTTCCATTTTTGTTGTGACCATGCTAGTTTAGGAGTTCATTATTTTTTGCCTGAACTATTATGATAATATCCCAATGGATCTTCTTGACTCATCTCTTCTCTCTCCAATCTCTCCTCCACATAGTTCACAAATTATCTTTGTATCATCTTATCTCATCATTCCTTTGTTCAAACCCCTAGAATGGCTTCATAGAGCCAACCAATAATGACCAGTCTTCTTTACCTGGTATTTAACGATGTTTGTCATCTTTCACACATCTTCATCTCCCCAACACATACAAACACATGCATGCTTATATACACATACATGCTTAGCTGGCTTATTTCATACCACTATCCATAATATCTCCCATATTCTAGCAGAAATATATTGTTTTACACCTGCTGTACATTTCTTGTACTTTCTTTTTTACCTCTATAACTTTGCTTAATGAATTCCCTATGTCTTACTTTCATCTCTGCCTATTGAAACTGTGCAGGTAGAAAATTTGCAACACCTGAGCTACATTCCCAGCATCCTTTTAAGTTACATCCTCATTTTATGTAAGGATGTTTAGGAGATAAATTTGGCTGAGACCCACTGCAGGGCTCTTTTTTTGGAGCATGTGTTTTAGGTAAGGTGCTGCAGGTGTGAATCTCTGTCTCTCTTTGCTCTGCTCAATTGACTGAAAGAATCTTTTTTTTTCTTTCTCCTTTCTTTTAATTATAATTAAAAATCCTACAAATTTTTGGAAACCACAAATAGATTAAGAGCTAGAGGAACTAGAGGAACCAGATGTTTTCTCCTGCCATGGTTTTCCCTCTCCCCTCTCTCCCTTTCCTTCTCCCTTCTCCCTCCTGAAAACCCTTCAAAGCCTTCTCAGGCTCATTGCCTACACCTGCCCACCAGGAAAGCTGGGTAGCCAGGTCTCTCGCTCACAGAGGCTGTTCCTGCTAACTCCTTCTGCTGTCACTGCTGCTTGCTGTTCCTGATACTGGTAAGCTTTAAATTCCCTGCCCCTAAAACTCCAGTCCAGCAGAGAGGGATTCATTTTCCCTTTTCAGGGAGATACTGGTCCTCTCTCCTAACTAAATCATATTCCCAAAAACACCCTACACCCTACCCAGCTTCCTATACTCCCTCTTAAACAAACAAAAAACTCTTCCCACTCCAGCTAAAAGGAATCCTCACCCTTAAAACCAGTCCATAATCCTTGATTTAAACCTCTTTACCCTTGCCACTAGAGGCTAATATTGAGTACTCAGTTTTTGTTTTGCCCCCCCCTTTTCTGCTGACCTGCAATGCTACCTTTCTGCCCCATAAAGGTAGAATCAAATAATATGTATGTATGTCTGTATCAACTAAAAAAAAATCCAATACAGCCATGCTATATCATTGTAGGGAATAAAAACAGAATAACATGATTGCTTCTCTACAAGAAAGCCTTTTGGCTTTTGTCAAATTGGAAACCATTAAGGTTCCTGAATGGCTCCTATTCCTAATGTTGCTAGGAATTGTTCTTTTCCTACTTATTAATATTAAGATGCAAGAGGTTGAAAATTGGAAATTGCAAGCAAAAATGTAAGCAGTAGAAATTCAATTGGAAAATTTTAAACACTCTTCACATGATCCAGTAGAAAAGGAGGATCTCATTCAAATGTCTAATCCAAATTTTTACAAGTCTGTTCCCAAACTACTCAGAGAAGAAAATCCCATTTCTCTTGAAATACAGACTGACTCTTCTTATATATTTGGGATGGAAAACATTCTCTCTCATTTTGAGCAGCTCTTGGCCAAAACTCCCTCTCATGCTCCTTCTCCTGAAGCCCCTTTCTGCCCTGTCCCTCATCCCACTCCACTATCAATCCCAGCCAAAAAAAATCCCTTGTCCTCCTACCATACAGTTTCCTACTTGTACTACCTCACTGTCCATACAGACACCTCCTAGAAAACCACAAGAACTGACTGATTCCTATAGATCATTTTCCCCTTAAGGCAAGTTCTCACATTAGCACCAAATGGGGATATCTCAATGTTAAGACAACATAGACCTTTCACACTGCAGAATGTTATTAAAGAATTTAAACAAGATGTTCCCAGTTACAAAGACGAACCTATCCCGTCATCAAAAAGATGGCCGAATATTCTTTCATTGTGATCCTTCTTATAAGGATGTTGAACAATTACTCCATGCCTTTTTACAGAACATGAGAGGAATAAGATCATCTCTCATGCCAATAAGGTCCAAGGGCACAATGCACCACACTGGCCACCTGTAAATCCTCACTGGGACTATAATGTTCACAATGAACATATGCAACTACAACATGCTAGGGACACCATTTTTAAAGCAATGAGGGAGTGTTCAGAAAGACCTGATTGTTGGACTAAATTTGAATGCTTGAAACAATCTGATGATGAGACACCCTCCCAATTTATAGATAGATTCATTGAACTAGGAGGTAGGTACCTAGACCTTGATATTTCTACAAAAAGTGGTATTAGACATATAAAAAGACATTTTATAAACAACCGTTCCACAGTACTCCCAAGATTACTTTAAAACAAATTTCCCAAAGTGGTCTGAAATGGACATTGATGAGTGGAGGCAAACTGCTGCTTATGTCTTCAAAGGCAATAAAGAAAAACTATCAAAAACGAATGATCTACTAGAAAAGATCCATAAAAAATTAAAATCTTTAACTGAAAGAATTGATAAACAAGGAAAATGGTCTGATACTCAACCAATGCCACTTGCCCCTCTCCAAGAACCTAATTATCTATCCTTTACCTGCCACTTCTGTGGAAAGAAGGGCCACATAATGATGAATTGTAGAAATTCATCTAGAAATTTAAATCAAATCTGATAAATCAAACCAAATAACATCACAACAATATCTCTTTAGTGGAGGTTGTCCACAAACTGCTCAGAGAGCTAATGCCCCTCCACATGGGGCAGAAGGTGGTACCCCTTAAACTATATTGCTTTTGTTGTTTTGTTGCTATTAACCTTTTCAGTTTTGTCTCCCCTTAAAAATAGCAAAGAAGATCCTGTCTACCCCCTTACTTTATTTGTTCCATCCTGTATTTGACCCCCTTATCTTTATTTGTGCCTTTATGGAAGTCTATAACAACTTGAATTTGGAAAACTTGTATTCTGTGAATTTTGAATATTTGGTATTTTCTTTGTACTTATATTACCTCAGAGAAAACCTGTATAAGTGACTTGTATTAGTGACCTGTACTGACTTGATTTGCATTTTGTACTTTTTTTGTGTGTGAAAATTTTGATTCTTCTTCAATGTATTATTGGTTTTATACCTCATTTGCACTCACACAGTGAACCATGGCTAAGGTAAAAGAAAATGCATCTAAATTCTTGGGTAAGAAACTTTATATTCTACCCCTCCTTAAGTGACACTAATTGTAAGATTTATATATATACATATATATATATATATATTTTAATTTTTTGATTGTCACTGATTATTGGACACATATATTTTTGAATTTTAGCACATTTTTAATAATTACATGTGCAATTTAATTTTCCTAAGCACATATCATCTCCCTAAATTGAAAGATTTTAGGTTATTAAATTAGATTTTCTATGTCCATTAGTTTTAACTGTAACTGCCTGCCAAAAAGCCTTAGACTACTGAAACTACCATTAGTATTTAAATATTATGGGACTTAGTACATATGTCTGATTCAAAGAAATGGGAACAAAAAGGAGCACAGACCTGATCTACACATTTCCAAAGAATCACAGATATCTACACAGTGCCACAGAAGTACATATTTAACCTGAATGGTGCCAAAAAGGCACACAGGACCAAAAAAAAAAAAAAAGAGAGAGAGAGAGAAACCAATCCTGCTAGGATTGCTGAGACTTATTGAGACTTCTAAGTCAATAAAAAAAGGACTTGAACCTAGTGTAAGACTTGAGGTTCCAGCACTTAACATATGTTAATATGCAGGACTCCTTGTACCACACTCCTTGTGAAATTTATATCAAGTGTATACTGGCTCCATATTAGACTGCTGAGAAGAAATGACAAATGAAGAAATATATCTAGTCCCTTTTCCTAGCTTTCTTGCTGTGGCAGTTGACTGTGGTCCTGGCTCCTAAGTGGGTAAGTACATGCTGTTGGACATGGATTACTTTAATTGAGCATTATTCAAAGTCCTGTTTAATTTTGTATTTAGAATTTTTTCATATTAAATTAAGGATTGGATGCTTAGAAATTTCATCCAAAAGTTACTTAGCTTTTTTTTTTTACTATTTTTTCTGATGATTTTAATTGGCAGTGATTCATATGCCTCAGCCTCAGACATGTTTCCCTGTGTGATTTCTTGTTTTCTGGATATGCTCCTGGGGGGGGGGCAGGAGGTTGGGGGGGAATATGTTTTTATTTTGTAATGAAAAGTTTTAAGTTCCTTTTGAAAAAAATTGATTTAAGGATAAGAAATTTGCTGTCTTCTGGAATTCAGAGACTAATTTCCTTGTGAAAGATGCCATAGAGATGCCTGAGGACACTGTTCCAGGAGTTCCTGAGAAAAACTGAATGTGCAGAAATGAACTTTGGGGTGTTGTATATATTTGTTTATATGTACTTTGTTGTACCAGAGGGGACTGCCCCCTAATTGGCTTTGTTTTTGATTCCCCTTTGTTTCCTTATCCCCAAGTTGTTGTATTTTTGTATTTTCCCTGTGTAAAATTGTGTATACTTTAATTAATTATGTCTAAAATGATCCACTGGGTAGACCAGTCTCCCAAAGGATCATGGGGGGAAGGGAGAATGTGCAGATGGAAAATTTGCAACACCTGCGCTACATTCCCAGCATCCTTCATTTGCCTGAGACCCATGCTGTGGGGCTCTTTTTTTCAGAGCTTGTGTTTTTGGTAAAATGCTATGAGTATGAATCTCTATCTCTCTTTGCTCTGCTCACTTGACTGAAAGAACCTTTTTTTTTTCTTTCTCCTCTCTTTTAATTATTAGTAAAAATCCTACAAAATTTTTCAAGCCATCCTTTAAGGTCTCCAGGAAGCTTTCCCTGATTTTTGTTATCAGAAATCAACTTTCCCTATTCATTTCTCACTCTGCACATGGGAGAAGATAGAGGTGTTTGTTTGTGTGTGTGGGGGGGGGGTACTTCATACATATCATGTTCTATTTTTAATACATTTATTTACTTATTTGTCATATCTCCATTACCAAAATACGTGTCCCCCAAGGGAAGGGTCTGTGCCTGGTTTATGCTAGAGTATGTAGTCCATGGCACAAATAGACCAGATACTTAATAAATTATATTGAATTTGAGTAGGATTAAATGGAGAGAAATCAAGGTAGTTAATTATTTTAGTGATTTTTTTTACCTACATTTTCTGGTCTAATCATTCTCATAGATTAGTCTGACTAAATTACTGGAAAATTTTCCTTGCTCCTTCACTTAGACTATATCTACACATCCAAACTGGTAGTAAAGGGGAAATAAGAGGTTTTAAATTCAAACATCCTCTTAGTAAATGGCTCCTGATTCATTAGTGTTCCATTTCTTTAAGTCTTATCTTGTCTCCCCAGCAACAGAGTGATAGAAAGAACCCTGGAGGTGAGAAATTAGAAGACATGGGTTTGAATTATAGCTCCCTGAGGCCTTAAGAGAGACACTTAACCTCTTTGAAATCAATTATTTCATGAATATTGCTATAGGTAGATAGAGAGATAGAGAGATAGATAGATAGATAGATAGATAGATAGATAGATAGATAGATAGATAGATAGATAGATAGATAGATAGATGGATAGATAGACAGAAACATACATACATACATATATACATACATACATAGATCTGGTTATATACCTATAGGTATATAGACATGTATATGCATGTATATACATATATATTATGTAGAAAGAGATTTAGAGAGAGGAGGAGGGAGGGAAGGAGGGAAGTAGAGGGAGACAGAGAGGCATCTATCTATATATAGTTGGTTCAATTGCCTCATCTTATGTAAACAGAGATAGATCTAGATCTATAAATATAGAATAGAAGGCTTACATTTTTCTTAATCCTTTAGCGATTCTTAAAATATTCACTATATGTTAGGCATACATAAACATATATATATTTATGTGTATATATATGTGTGTGTGTATGTATATATATGGGGGGGGCAAGTATCTGAGAAGAGACTACCTCTGACTTAGGGAAGGCTGCCTTTGAGTCAATAGGAATTAAAGGTAAAAGGCATCTTGAAGGTCTTTTAATCCAACCTCCTCACTTACATATATGTGCATATATAGATGGGCAGCTAAGTGGTACAGTGGATAGAGTGCCAGGGCTGGAGTTGAAAAGACTCCCCTTCCTGAGTTCAAATCTGGCCTCAGATACTTATTAGCTATGTGATTCAGAACCAATCACTTAACCCTGTTTGTCCTAGATTCCTCATCTATAAAGTGAGCTGGAGAAGGAAATGGCAAACCATTCCAGTATCTTTGTCAAGAAAAGCTCAGAAAAGAAATAAACTTCATATATATATATATATATTTATATGAAAACCCCAGATAGGAGGGGGCAACTGAGTCCTCAGTGCTCAGTGGATTAAGAGCCAGGTCCAAAGAGGTCCTGGGTTCAAATCTGGACTCAGACACTTTCCAGTTGTGTGAGCCTGGGCAAGTCACTTGACCCCCACTGCCTAACCCTTACCACTCTTCTGCCTTGGAACCAATACACAGTACTGATTCCAAGACAGAGGGTAAGGGTTTAAAAAGAAAAGAAAAGAAAACTCCAGATGGGATCATGAAGAGTTAAACACAACTGAAAAAATAGCTGAAAAGTATATATCGATGCACAGATACATATATTCACATATGTATACATATGTGTGTATAAAATGAGAGGTTTGGGATACATATGTACACATACCTCCATGCATATATTTAAAATGAGGGGATCAGAGTAAATTATCTGTAAGACGCCGGGTAGCTTTAACTCCTAAGGATTCAATAATGACCATCCCAAAGTCGGCCAGTCTCTTCTCAGATACCTTTTCCCCCATCCTTATTCCAGCAGAGGACTAAGGACATGATTGACACTCAAAGCATTAGAGGCTCAATTTGATTACCGCCAAGGTCTTCTCCAGATGGAGAGCTTGTGGTTCTGTGGAATGATAATACCAGACTGGTTGAAGTTGATGATGCATATTGGAAAGTCATTGGAGTTAAGGCTGGAGAGTTACCATAGTCAGATAATGGAGGGCCTAAATTTCGGACTATGGCATTGGCCAAACTCCATGCAGTGGGCAACAGGAATGCTTTTTAAGGAAAGAAGTTCCATTGTCCAAGCTGTGCTTTAGGAAGCTTAGTCTGGCAATATTTATAATGGGGATTACAACCAGAGAGAGGAAGCCACAGGGCCAGCTCAGAGATTTCTGCAACCAGGACTTCACAAAGTGATGGCAGAATGGGGAGGAGGAAATAGCCCCAAATTAGGAGTCTGGATTCTCAACTCCACCCCACCTTGAAGTGTCACCTTAGTCACTCTTCCTCTCTCAACCTCAGCTCCCTCCTCTCTAAACATGAGGAGGTTAGACCATATGGTCTTCCACATCCCTTTCTAGCTCTTTCTGTTTTCTATGATTCGTTAAATACTTCTTCATTCATAGATTATGTTCAAAATAAGCATTTGTTTGACTAAATTTGTCTGGTTTCTTTCCAAACTGGCTTGTTCATGTAGACTCAGCCCTGGTAAGAGGCAGTAAAGGGGAATACAAAGCGCATTGAAGTGGGAAGCAAAAATAAAAAAAAGTGAATTCACATCCTGATTCTGCTGTTTATTACTTGAGTGACGTCAGACAATTCATTTAATCTCTCTAGGCCTCAGTTTCCCTACCTGTTAAATGAGGGGGTTGGACTAGGTGAGCTCTAAGGTTCTTTCTAGCTCTGAATCTTAAGCTTCATGATGCAGAGACACCACTGCAAAGTTATATATCAGGGACAAAGAATGTTGAGCATGGAAGAGACAATCCAGGGTCAGTCATTGGGTCCATCTACCCCTCTCTGTCCCAGCAGCCCTCATTCAGAGTGCTATAGGCTGATGGGCAGATATTTGGCTCTCACAACCTCCAGGCAGGCCTTGTGGGATGCGGCTGTTTATCTGTGTTCAGCTCCTGCCAGAAGGGCTGAGCCACTGCTGCAGATGGGACAGCTGGCATTCATTCCCAGACAAAGCCTGTTTCTCTGCAAAATGCTACAAAGTGGGGAATTTCTCTTTGAGATTACATCTCCCCTTAGACTTGCTGGGAGACAGTTAGAGTTTGACCACCATCAAAGTCCACAAATAAACAATAACAATTCACATTTCTAATATGACTTGGGATTTTTAAAAAATCATTTTGTTCCCAACTGCCCTGTGAAGGATGGAATGTAAATGTGATGGGTTGATGAGCATTTTCTTGGTGAGAAAACTGAGACTCAGAGGTACAGAGAGGTGGAATAATTTGCCTAGTATCACCTAGCTAGCTAACTTGATTTTTTGTGACTTTATTATACAACACATTTCCATTCATCTGCCTTTATCCTACCTCCTTTCAGTTTGGAATCCAAATGAAGATACCTTGCACCTGCACTTGCAAGCCAATCAACAAGAACTTATTTATCATGTCTTATGTTCCAGACAAAAGTGAAACAGAAGAGACAACATACATGTATACAGGCAAGAGATACATAGGCTCAGAGGGAACCAGGAAAGATCTCTCATGGTAGGTGATGCTTGAGTTAAGTTCTGAAAGAAACCAGGAGATCCAGAATGCAACAGTGAGCATTGAAAGCATTTTGGCAGAGGGGGCAGCCATAAGCACGGAAAAAATGCTTTTAAAGGCTGCCATAATCTGCCATAGTTCCTTTCCAACCTTATCTTATATCACTTCCCTTCCATTACATTATACTTCATCTAAAGGACTAATTTCTGTCATCAACTTGTCTAAGAGTTTTTCATTCCCTTGCCTTTGCTCCCACTGTTCCCAATGACTACAATATTGCGTATCCCCTTAAATTATTATATCTCCTTTTAAACCCAACTCAACTTCCAATTCCTCTAAGAAGCTGTCTCTGATTCCTCCTAGTAATAAGGATCTAACCTCTCAGACTTCATAGGGCACTTTGATTGGTGCTACTTGTTAAGGAATGTGAGTCTTGAAATTTCTCAGACTTGTGAATGTTAAAAAAATTCCCCATTGGGGAATTCTCCATTGGAACAATTCCCTACTGGGACCATTCCCCATTTGGAAAGTGAGAACTCTACTTAGATCAGAAATGGGAAGACCTCAACTCCACCCATACTTAAGACTGCTTTAGGGGAGAAAACTCCTTGCTGAACAATGAAAAATACTTACACCCATACTTAAGCCATCCCTATTTTTAGAATTAATACAAAGGTATGCTAAGTACCTATAAAGGTCAGGCAAACTTACAAGGAGCAAAGAGGAAGAAACTTACTCAGAGATTCTAGCCTACTCAGGTGTGGATTACTAAAAGGATTAGTCTACTCAGGTGTGAATTCAGAATGGGCTGTCCTTTGGAAAACGTCTACTGTGATTGGTAGATGGAAGAACTTAAGGGAGGTAACATAGGAGAAAACCCGCTATATAAGAAAAGGACAGGCTGTTGAAAGGATAGAGATCTCTCAAAAGACAGTCTCTAAGGAGGTTGTTGAGAGAAGGACAATCTCTAAGGAGGTCTCTCAAGGAAGGCTGACTCTGGCTGGAACTCCCTCTGGGGAGACTCTGTCCCTCTGAATCCTCACTTGAACAGATCTTATGGTGAGTGATTAAGATATAAGGACTGACTGATCTTTTCTTTTAGGGCTTAGGCCTGGGTTGGCCAGGGCTGCCTGGGCCAGCCTATTCTTTTCTCATTTATTTCCTTTCTCTCTCTCTCTCTCTTTCTTTGATTCCTCATTGCATTATTAATTAAATTCTCTATAAAACCCAGTTGACTTGGGTATATTCATAATTGGGAATACTTCCCTAGCGACCACCTTATATTTGATTTAAAACAAGACACTGTAGTGAAAACACATTTTCTACGGTCACAATTTACTCACCCACTTTTATATCTACTATAATTTAAGTCTTCCACTATTTAACTCTTACAGTTTATGTCTCCCACACTTTTAAATATCACAGGAAACATGATATAAGGGAAAGAATGCTGGATTTAGAAATGAAGGACCTGAATTCAAATGCTAGTTCAGCCACTTACTACGTGTGTAATTTTGTGAAACTTAACCTCTCTTTCTGGGCTTCATTTTCCCATCTACAAAATAAGGGGGTCATATAAGATGACTCAACATACCTTCCAGTTCTTAGTTTAGATCCCAGTGCTAAATGATCATTAATTTGAGATATGTGTGCTATGCCATGTTCCCTTCCCAGAATGAAAGTTCCATTAGAACAAGGATTATGTCTTATTTAAACTTTATCACTTCTCCCCTCCCCAGGGCTTAAAGTTTAATGAGTGTTTGGGGAAGGAAGAAAGGAAAGAAGGAAAGAAAGAAGGAATTAAAGAAGGAAGGATGGAAGAAAAAAGGGAAGGAAGGAAGGAAGGAAGGAAGGAAGGAAGGAAGGAAGGAAGGAAGGAGAGAGCAAAGGAGAAATCAGGGAAAGGGAGGGGAAGGGGGAAGAGGAAGGGAGAAAGAAGGAAAGGGGAAGAAGGAAGAAGGGAAAAAAGGAAGTAAAGAATTATAGCATTGCATATAGTATTAGAATGTCATTTTCATTGCAAGCTTTGAAATGTGATATCATAAATTAAGCACTAGATTTGGAGTTTTTAGAGGTGGCTTTCAATTATAGTTCTCCCTTTTACTAGTTGCATGACAGCAGACTTGGCTCTTCATTTCTCTGGGATTTAGTTTCATATCCCAGCACATATGGTCACAGAGCATGAGATACCTTAGAGGCTATCTAGTCTTATCCCTTCATCTTACAGTTGAGGAAACTGAGGTCCAGAGAAATAAAGTGATTTGGCCCATCACCTAGGTCTCAAGTAACAAGAGGGATTGGAATCCTAGTCCCCTGAATCCTAATCCAGTGGTGTTTACACCTGTATCTCATCTGTAACATAAGAGTTTTGGACTAGCTGACCTTTAGGCTTCCTTCCAGTTTTAAAATACTCTGATCACCTGTAGAGAGTACTATATTCCCTCAGGCTTATGGCATGCATGGAATCAGAGATTCATAGACTGTAACAGCTGAGAGGGACCATAGAGATCTTCTAGTCCAATCCCAGCATTTTACCAAAGACGTTCAGAGAAGAGAAAGGATTTGTCAAGGTTTAACAGAAAGTTAGGAGAAAAAAGGGACTAAAACCCATGATTCCCAGGTTGGCACATTCTTCTACTGTACCCAAGAGCCTTGTCAAGGTTAAAGTTAAAGTAAGTTAAAGATGATCTAATTTACTCCTGCAAATTATCTCCCTTGTTTAATGGTTGTGGAATGGTTTTGAAGAACAGGGAAGGAAAAGGAATAAACAATCTAGATATGCAGTAGGACCTCATATAAAGGGAGAAAACTTCTGTTACCATGAGTAGAGGGTTATAACAGCATCTGAGAAACTCCTGTCTTTATTCCAAATGGCCAATCCTTGCTGAAACTTGGAAACTGCTGAACTAAAGAAACAGCCTCAATTTTATTTTTGATGGGGAAATGTCATTAAAGTGGGGCCATTTTATCAATATATATGGAGCTATACTTTGTTTACTTGATGCCTAATATTTATATATGTATGCACTTGTTAAAAGCAAATCTGTCAGCAGAACCTAGAGATAAATTCTAATCCAATTGAAGGGGCTAGAAGGCAGAAGCGTGAAGGTTTAGGAAGGTGACTTAGGGCTGCCCGGTGAGCAGAGTCTGTAATAGTTATTGGTGTGAAATTCTGGAAACGATGCAGCTCCCCAAGGTTCCTATGATGCCCAGGGGAGGCAAAAGCCTTGTCAGCGAAAAGATAAAGATGGAACTTTCCAGGCAGCCTCAAGAGACTCCTTCCATTCTCAATAGGAAGAGTGGTGAGCTTCTACCGCTGTCTTACCTTTTGTTCTTTTAAGTACCAGTGCTCTCATTCATCAAAAGTATTATCACATCTGAAGAAAGGATCTTGGATTTTGAGCAGAAGGAAACCTCAGAAGCCATCAAGTCCAATCCCTTCATTTTATAGATGAGAGAACTGAGATCCAGAGGAGTAATTAACTTACCCAAATTGACTTACCTGGGTAATAAGTGAAAGATATGGAAGTAGAAACTAGGCCTTCTGCTTCAAATCTGCACTTTTTATCACTATTAACACTCAGTGGTTCAGGGACAAAGAGCTCTGGGATGACTTTTGACCCGCTATCCCACCATGAGACCTGTATGTCAAAGAAATCACAGAAAGAGGAAAAGGATCTACATGTACAGAATTCTTTACAGCAGCTCTTCTTCATTGGAGACTGAAAATTAGAAACTAAGAGATTTTTCTCTTATTGGGGAATGACTAATCAAATTGGGGTACATGAACATAATGGAATATTATCTTACCTTAAGGAATGATGAAATGAGCCATTTCAGAAGAAACTGGGAATACATCTGTAAACTGATGTGGAGGGAAGTAAGTGAAACAGAAAACAATTTATAGGATGGTAACAACATTAAAAAGAAAAATTCTAAAGACTTTAGAACTCACATCAATACAATGATAAACTATGAATCTGAAAAAAAAAGATGAAATAAGCCACTCACCTCCAGATAGAGAGGTGATGTACTTAAAATGTAGAAAGAAACCTATATTTCCTTGTATAGTCCATAAGTAAATTTGATTTGTCAGACTATGCAGCTATGTATTGAGGGCTTTAAAAATGCTTAGTGGGGATATGTAGTAGAAGAGAGAGATTAATTTAAAGGAGAGGGAGAGAGAGAGAGACAGAGACAGAGACAGAGACAGAGAGAGACAGAGAGACAGAGACAGAGAGACAGAGAGAGAGAGAAGAGAGAGAGAGAGGAGAGAGAGAGAGACAGAGAGAGAGACAGAGAGAGAGAGACAGAGAGAAAGAGAGACAGAGAGACAGAGACAGAGAGACACAGAGAGAGAGAGAGAGAGAGAGAAGAGAGAGAGAGAGAGAAAGAGAGAGAGAGGAGAGAGATTGGGAAACCAACCTAGCCCTAGCTCTGCTACCAACTTATTCTAAGAAGATGGGTAGTAAGGCTATCATAACCTCTCTGAATGTCAATTCACACATTTATAAAATGAAAGGTTTGGACTATATCATCTGTAAGGACCCCTCCAGCTCCATCATTCTATGTCCTGAAGTCCCTGAAGGCCCTGAAACTCTCGTTCAAGTTTTTGGCTCTTTCATCAATGGCCAGGACTCATCCACCACTATCTGGTAGGAAGATTGAACCATGAAACTGTAGAGAAGGCTGGCAGGAGGGAAAAGAGGGAACCATATGGGGGGAAAATTAGTTGGCTGAAAAAAACACTATTTGGGGGTCATGAGGCAGAGGTTCTGGTTCACCAAGGGTTTCTTTCCTTCAGCCCCCAGATGGTACTGATCCACATTTTTGACAGATGGCTCCCATTCGAAGGACACTTGGGCAAAGTGGGCTCAGCTCCAACAGGGAGAAGGCATGATTTTTAAAAGGAGTCTTTGACAGATCTAAATGAACAGCTTTATAAGCAGAGTTCTTTAGATGTTTATTCTCAGTTCCCCAAGGCAGAAAGAGTGTCTTTTATTTCTAGACAACTTGAGATATTTAGCTCAGAGAGGAAAATAAGTTTGGAAGTGACATAATAATTATGATCATCCTAATAGTAATCATGGACCTGGGTATATGATGCTTCAAAATTTGCCTAGTTCATTTGCATACTTTCTCTCTCTTTTGAACCTCAAAACAATCTTATGGAAGATTTGCTACAAGAAAACCATTCCTATTTTACAGATGATAGGCTCAGAGAGGATCATTGAATTGCCTAGGGGCACACAGCCAATAAATGTCAGAGGCAGAATTTGAACTGAGATCTTCCCCACTGCAAGTCCATTTGCTTGCTTTTCTTGAAATATCTAAAGGCTCTGAGAGGGAATGAAGATAAGATTTGTCCTTTGTTCCAGAGAGCAGAACAATGAGGGAGTTACATTTAAAGAACTTAACTCAATAAAAGGAGGAACTTCCTAATAATTAAAGCTAATGGAATGGGCTGCCTTGGGAGTAGTGAGTTCCTTATGACTGAAGGTGTTTAAACAAAACTCAGATGATTTCCCCAGGGCAGGTGTGGTATCTTCTTTCTGTTTCTTTTGGAACCCCAGAGTACCTATAACTATTTTTACACCCTCACCTTCCATTTGAGAATCAATACTGTGTATTGATTCCAAGGCAGAAGAGCAGTAAGGTCTAGGTAAAGGGGATTAAGTGACTTTCCCAGGGTCACACAACTAGGAAGTGTCTAAGGTCAGATTTGAACCCAGAACCTCCTGCCTCTAGATTTGATTCTTAATTCACTGAGCCACCTAGCCTCTATAACCTAAAGCCATGTCTTTTTAATTTTTCACTCATTCAATGGGTATTTACAGAGTGACTTCATTGTGGCTGGCATAGTGTCCAATATGAGGTTCTGTACTTGGAATTAAGGGGGTAATATACAAATGCTTATTGAACAAATGATTGAATGAATAAACAAGATGTTGCTGAATCTGATTCTCTCTTAAGCAAAGTAACCCTAGCACTATTAGAGGTGGGGACTGGTAGAGACTCACTTATGGAATCACACAGAATGCCAGAACTGAAAGGAACATCAGAAATTACCTAGACAAGGGGTTCTGTGTGTGTGTGTGTGTGTGTGTGTGTGTGTGTGTGTGTGTGTGTGTGTATAGTGAACACATTCAAAAGACTTGTGAAGCCTTTGGACACCCACCTCAGAATCATGTTTTTTAAATGCATAAAATTAAATAGGATTGCTAGGGAGGCCAATTATATTGAAATGCAGTCATCAATTTTTTTTTAATTTAAGTTTGCAGACTTCAGACTAAGTATAACTAATCTACTCCAGTCCACTTATTTTACAGAGAAGGAAATTGAAGTCCAAAGAGGGAGAGAAACTTATTCAAGATCATAGTCTTGGGTTTTGTAGAAACAGGAGTGAGCTGAACCCAGCTTGAAGTGACCCAGGAAAGCCACTTGTCAATTTTTTAGAGTGAGCATTTGCACCTTGGAAATCAGCAAATGCTACACAAGGGTGTGATTTATTTTTCTGTTAATTTCTAGACAAAGTGATGAAGAAAATGTTAATAATATGGTTTATAAATAAAATTTTGCCCCACGTACAGAGTTCTCTGGTCTTTCTCTGCCAAAAACAATTGTTAAAGATTAACCAGCACCACACTCATCTTAGAACAACTTAGAACTCATCTCCTGATGTTAATTCAGTGTCCTTTCCCCTATACAATTTTGCCTTTCTATTTGACCAATATTTTATGAATTCTTACTATGTATAGGAACTAGTAGGTCCAGGAAAGTTTTATGAGTTTCCTCTATGAATGAAGAAAGTTCTCAATGAATGTTCATAGACTGATTGGAGATTAAGGTAAATATATGAAAAATCTAATAATACCAAGCACTGTATGATGAAGTACCTAATGAAATTATAGACAGTAAGTGCCCTGAGTTTTGAGGAGAGGGAAGATCAATGAGGATTGGGAATCAGGGAAGGTTTCCTGGGGGGAAGTGGGATAAAACTGATGCTTCTCATTGGTTGTGATCCCTTCTTCCTCTGAAGCCCCTAAGAAGGCATCTTATCAGTTCCTCTCTAACTCCAGAGCTTCTAGTATTACATCCACCAAAGTCCTACCTATTCTGTTGCCTCCCTATGACAGCAAGGTAACCCTAGACGTTGGAAAGCAACACCAGTGAATCATAAGCTCTGGCAGATTTTATCAAGCTTGAAAGGCTTTAAGTGCAGTCCTGGGGATACACCATACCAAACTTTTCAAAGACCTGCTCATTTAAGGACCTAAAGACCATTTGCAATGGGCTGGCTTCTTGGAGATGAGTTCTTTGGCCATACCAATCCATGAAACAAATATTATTTTCCCAGATTTACTAAACTGTGCTTACTTTTTGACCCATTCATACTCCTACTAGACCTATACCTCAAAGATATCAAAGAAAAAAAGCCACTATATCTTCAAAAATATTTATAGCAACTCTTTTTGTGATGGCAAAAATTGGAAACATAACTAGGGACATATTATGGCATATGAATGTAATGGAATATTGTTGTGCTACAAGGAATGATAAAGAAAATGGTTTCAGAGACACCAGAAAAGACTTGTATGAACTGATGAATGGTGAAGGGAACAGAACCAGGAGAACAATTTGTATCATAATAACACTGAAAAAGCTTTACTTTGGAACACTTAAGAACCTGAAATTGCTAAACAAATTGTGGTATCTGTTGGTGATGGAATACATTGTGCTCAAAGGAATAATGAACTGGAGGAATTCCATGTGTACTGGAATGGCCTCCATGAATTGATGCAGAGTGAGAGGAGCAGAACCAGGAGAACATTGTACACAGAGACAGATACACTGTGGCACAATTGAATGTAATGAACTTCTCTACTAGTAGCAATGCAATAATCCAGGACAATTCTGAGGGACTTATGAGAAAGAACACTATCCGCATCCAGAGGAAAAACTATGGGAGTAGAAACTCAGAAGAAAAACATTTGCTTAATCACATGGTTAGATGGGGTTATGATTGGGGAGGTAGATTCTATTGCAAATATTAATAATATGGAAATAAGTTTTGATCAATGATACATGTAGAGCCCAGTGGAATTGCTTGTTGGCTGTAGTAAGGGGGAGGGAGGAGGAGAAGGAGGAAGGGAGCACAGATCATGCAAACATGGAAAAATATTCTAAATTAATTAAATAAATAAATTTTTAAAATTTTATAAAAGACCACAGAGAGAGGAAACCATATCACTGGAGAACTTAGATGCCAAACTGAAATGTTTATGTATATATCTATTATTACTAAATGAGATATTGCAAACATAGTCCTTTTTTGTTTTAAAGGGCTATGTAAATGTCAGTTATTATTGTACATACTTGTCCAGGTATCTTCTAAGTGATAAGCATGTTCAGTTACAATTTCTATTTATATAAACAATACCGTTATGCAAAATAAAAAATAAAATAAAATGATTTGCCGTTAGTCACAGAGCAAGTCCCCAAACTACGGGTTCTGGCTCCAAGTCAAACACTTTTTTCACTGTACCAGAATCCAAAAATGAAGAGGGGATGGGAGGAAACATATCACTTTCAAAAAACTGTTCTACCTAAAGCAAACATGAGTTTGCATGGTCTCCTGCAAAGTATGGAAAGGGAATCCATGAGAGAGGAGAACAGAGTGAAGGTGATACTAAGCTACATCCTTGACTTCTGCCCTGGGCCTATGTCCAGATCCCTGCGTCCAGAAGAGACCTTGATAGATGAGGCAGGCTAGCCTGATGCCTAGGACCAAGTCCCCAGAAAGCATCCACAGAACGAACCCTAGTCTAGAAAAAGAAACATTATAAAGTGTTTGTTAGGAGAGAAATGTTTATGGGTGGAAAGGGAAGGGGAGAAGATTTTGTTGACATGTAAATGGGGGAGTGGGAATGTCCTCCAAGTGAAAGGATTTTCTGTATTAGTGGCTACTCTACTGTCTCAATAATTTCCCTGTCTCTCCTGGTTTTAGTTGAGACTCTCAGTTATCTCAGTCAGCTGCCCGATGAAATCTTTCATTTTAAATATTTCAACCATTCAAAGTCCCAGTTAATTTAATATGTGACACAAAATCCCAGTCTCTTTTTTTAACTTGACAGAGAACTCCAAAATGAGAGAGAGAATGAGAGAAGAGAGAGACAGAGAGAGGGAGGGAAAGAGAGAGAGACAAAGACAAAGACAGAGACAGAGATAGTGACAGAAAGAGAAATATAGAGACAGAGACAGGCAGAGACAAAGACAGAGAGACAGGGACCTTTTTCCCTACTGGCAGAAGGATATGGAAGTCTTATCTTTTTCCCTCTCCTCCACCTACTAGGTAAATCTCATGACAGATCCCCTCTGGAGAGAGTACAAGTTCAACTTTGGCATAATCAATTAAGCCTCAATATAAAACAACAATGTAGCTAATATCGGGTATAAAATAAAGTAAATATATTATATAAAACCACACAAGAGCATTTAAAATATCAGCATCTCACTTTAAAAATATTATTTTATTTTGATTATTTTTTTCTTTTTAGAATTTGAGTTCCAAATTTTCTCCCTCCCTCCCACCTCTATCCTACTCACTATAAAAGGCAAGCAAAATGATATCAATTATGCATATAAATCATGCAAAACATATTTCTTTATTAGCCATATCACAAGAAGAGAGAGAGAGAAGATAGGAAAAAAATTTTTCATTACGAGTCCTTTGGAATTGTTTTGGGTTGTTGTATTGATCAGAGTAGCCAGTTAGTTAATCATCATTATGGTATTACTATTACTGTGCAGAAGAAGTTCTTATTTTGTTTTGCATCAGTTCTTATAGGTCTTGCCAAGTTATTTTTTTCTGAAACCACCTCCCTAGTTTTTTTTATAGCATAACAGATTCCAATACAATCACATACCACAACTTATTCAGCTATTCCTCAATCAATAAGAATCCCCTCAATTTGTTTTATTCTCATAACTTTATTTTTTGATTAATTAATTAATTTGTTACATTAAAATACTCAGTTAGCTTCCTCCCTTCCTCCCCTCTCCCATTAGAAAAGGTATCATTTGATAAAAAGATGAAGGTATACATAAAATTATGTCTTGCTTATTTCTATTCATCAATTCTTTCTCTGGAAGTTGACATTTAGAGATCATTCTTCAAACAATATTTCTGTTGCTTTAAAATTCTTTCTCTGGGTTCCGCTCATTTTACTCTTCATAATTTCATGTAGGACTTTCCATGTCTTACCAAAATTAACCTATTTATCATTTCTTATGGCTCACTGATATTTCATCAAATTCATTTGCCATAACTTATTTAGTTATTCCCCAAATGATGGGTATCTCTTCAATTTCCAGTTCTTTGCCACCACAAAGAGAGCTGCTATAAATAATTTAGAATATATTTGTTCTTTTCATATTTCCATGATCACCTTAGGAAATAAACCTATTTGATATTGCTAAATCAAAAGATATACATGGTTTTCTAACTTTTTAAATCTAATTCCATATTTCTCTCCAAAATGGTTGTATCAGTTCACACTAGTGGTAGTCTCTAGGCGACCAAGAATGACAATTGTCTTTGTGCGTTTTCATCTACGGTGTACCCTTATTTGGCTATGAAGTCCAAAAACCAAGGAGGCGCAGAGTTTGTGGCACATGGGGCCTGGGACGCAAGTTGTTACGGGAGGTGCGGTTGTGGCCTGGTGTCGGCGTTCACGCACAGCGGCAAGACGTCGACGTCGTTCATCTTCAAAGGTGGTGGTGGCATGGTGAATGTGGGTTCGCCAGCTGCTTCTGTCAGAGGCTTTGGTGTAATGCCAGCCCACTTCAAGTTTGACTTTAGCTGATCCTTGAATTTTTTCTTTGGTCGGCCTTGTTTCCTGAGTCCAGCTGACAGTTCGCCATAGAATACCTGTCTTGGTATTCGCTGTGGGTCCATGCGGATGACATGTCCAGACCATCGTAGCTGGGTTTGGAGGACCAGGACTTCGATGCTGGTGGAGTTGGCTCTGTCGAGGACTTCCTGGTTGGTGATTCAGTCCTGCCATTGGATCCTCATGATTGACTGGAGGGAGCGTTGGTGGAATTGCTCCAACTGCTTCATGTGCTTCCGGTACAGTGTCCATGTCTCGTAACCGTACAGGAGCGAGCTGAGGACCACTGCGTTATACACTTTGAGCTTCGTCGCAGGGCTTACACTGCTGTGTTGGAGGACTTTGGAGCGCAGCCGCCCGAGTGCCTGGCTGGCCTTTTGGATCCTGGCATTAATCTCGTGGTCTAGGGACCCGTCGTTGGCGATGGTGCTGCCCAAGTACTTGAAAGTGTTGACGTTAGAAAACTGCGTGCCATCGATTGTGATGCACGGCTGGTTAGTTGGCTTCCCTGGTGCAGGTTGGAACAGCATCTCTGTTTTGCTGAGGCTGATAGTCAGGCCAAACAGTTTTGTTGCGGTAGAGAACCTGTCCACAATGGTTTGAAGATGATTTTCTTGGTGGGCCATGAGAGCACAGTCATCTGCGAAGAGAGCTTCCAGGATGAGTCTCTCTGTTGTCTTTGTGTTTGCGGTCAGACGGTGAAGGTCAAATAGTGAGCCATCCAGTCGGTATTTGATGTAGACGCCGAGGTCTAGATCCAACACAGCATGTCGTAATACTTGGGTGAAGTATAGGTTGAATAGTACCGGAACGAGGACACAGCCTTGTTTCATGCCATTGGAGATGTTGAAGCGATCGGAAGTCTCTCCACCAGATAGGACTTCCCCTGTCATGTCGACATGAAAGAGCTGGATCAGTTTGACAAATTTTGCTGGGCAACCGAGCTTGCTAAGGATCACCTACAATGCGTCCCTATTCACTGTGTCGAACGTCTTTGTCAGGTATATGAAGACAATGCAGAAACTCAGGTTCTACTCAAGGCATTTTTCCTGCATTTGCCTCACTGTGAAGACCACAGCTCTTTACTAAAAGTGCACTAGTGCCTCTACTTTCCCACTTCCTCTCCACCATTAGTCATTTTGCCCTTTTATCATTTTAACCATTTTGATCAGATAATATCTCAGAGTTGTTTTGATTTTCATTTCTTTAATCAATAATGATTTAAAGCATTTTAATATAGTTATGTATAGCTTTGAATTTTTTATCCCAAAACTATTCATATCTTTTGACCATTTATCAGTTGGGGAATGACACATTCTTTTAAATTTCACAAAGCAAAATATATATTTTAGATATAAGACCTCTATTTCAGAATTTCTAATTCTTAGCCACCACAAAAAAAGAATTGAAATAAATAGTTCTGTAGATACAGGTCTTGGCTCTTAACTGTTTCCACATTTTTGTCTTCTTCTAAGATTAGGTCTTCCTTGCCACCATAGTAGCTTTTTATGGTCAAGTTCTTTTTTGTTGTTTGTTCATTTTTCCAGCCTTTTTCTTCACTTTGGACTTTATGTGAAAGCTGGTCTCTGCTCACCTGCAGATAGGGAGGCACTGTGCCAAGCATTAGGATTTTTGTTTCTAGACCTAGTTCTGTGGTGGTGGGGAGCTCCAAGTTTTCAGTGCTTCCAAGGTGGTGTTATCCTGAGAGAGATGTGGCCACTGCTGTCCTGGTCTGCACTCAGGTCTTTGCCCATATAGGGCCCCTGCTCTCTTGGGGCAGCAAGCCCAAGCACTCCTCTTCATTCTGGTACTATGACCAGGTCCCCTGCTATTCTGCAGCCACAAATGCTAGTGCTCCTCTGTGCCTTGGAACTAATAGTAGACCCCCTGCTCCCTTTTGATTGATCACAAGGGCTTCTCTCCACCCTAGAACTTCCATCCAGAACTGCTTTGTCAATCAGCACCAGTTGCACCCAGTGTTAGCAAAAGGTCCCCTGTAATCTCTTTCTGACCAATTGTCCAACCCCTTTGCTGTTTCTGGACTGAAAGCTTCTATAGCTGTTGTGGCTGCCACAGCCACTTCCATCACCCATGGCAGATGCTACCACTCCTCCCAGCAGTCTCCCACCCCAGCATCATAGACCTCTCCTGCTGACCTCATAACTTGTCTTAGATTGGAAAAATGCCCCACTTTAACCTTTTGTTGTCTTTGTTGCTCCAAAATTTGATTTGAGGAGCTATTTTTAAGTTGTTTGGAGGATTTGTTGGGAAAGTCCAGTTGGGTTGCTATCCATACTCCACCATTTTGGCTCCACCCCAGAATCTCACTTAAAACATTAGAAATGGTCTATCCCACAGGGCTCCCCCCCCCCTCTGTTCCCTTCTCTCTTCTACAAGAAAGGCAAGACAATTGATTTGTGGGCAAGAAGGCAGTAGCTATTCCCTATATACCTGACAAAGATGCCATTTTTTTCTCCTGCTTTGAAACATAATCAGCCAGAGAAATTTAGGCCTACATTATTTTCTTGAGCATGCCTGTGCTCAGGGGGAAAAAAATCTTGCTTTCTTTCCCTACCCACTCCATGAATGTGGACTAAAGTAATATTTTTCTATTCAATTCAATATATATTTCCCCAATATGAGTTACCAAGAAGACAAAAAATAATTTTATTTTCTAAGATTATTAAAAATGAAATACCTCCATCAATAGGGGTATCTCTTTTCCTCAAGGATTTCTTGGGCAATGAGGCACTTTCTTTTTAGTACTCATTAAAGTGTAGAAAGCTCTATTCATCCTCTCCCCATTCTTTCCTCACTCTGTTACCAACAAAAAAACAAAACAAAACCTGGACTCCTGTTTGAACACAGAGGGAAACTAAACCTCAGGCTCATATGAATGAAAAAGAGAAGGAAGGATAAATGAATTCTGTTCTGGGAAAAGAGGAAGTGTTCTTGAGGGAATGAGGTCCAGGAGAGACCCAGAAGAGAAGGGATCCAAGCTAGGATCATAGGATCATAGATTTAAAACTGGAAAATCAGCTACCATCTAGTCTGAGTTTCTCATTTTAGAGATAGAAAAATGGAATCCCAGGAATGTTAAATAATTTGCTCCAGGTTACACAAGTACTACATATTAGAAGCAGAATTTGAACCTAAGTCTTATGTTCCCAGAACCAGGGATCATTTTATTATGCCATATTGCTACCCCCCAAAAAAAAATTCTTTCCTCTTTTCCAAACAATAACCAGTTTGAGGGTAATTTCACACTCTGCAGAGAATTGGTTACCAAGCTCCTAAGTAATTTATTTTTCCTTCTGAGCAGAGATAGGAGAAAACTTTAATCCTGAGGCATGGGATGATTATCCCTGAGGGAAGTAAAGTAATAGAGGTCTTCTGTCTTGCCTTGTCTATGCAATTTCTTTCTTGAACTGTTTGCTTCTAAATGATCTAGAAAGGAAGCTCAATAGGAAAAAGAACAGAAAGTGCATTCCTGAGAGGAGTTTCCACAAAGCATCAAAGGAATTAGATCCTATCTAGAGAAACAAGTACTGCATATTTTTATTTCCTATTCAGTGATTTGGTTAGAAGATGTGGCCAGATCCCATTCAGAAGAACCCATGAAGGGGTCTCTTTAAAGTAATCTGATGGGTTTTCTCTGTAATGAATATGGTATTTTGCTGAGAGTCACAAAGACATGGATTCTCTGCCATTAACTTGCTCTGTGATTATGGTCAGATCTTCTTGCTTCTCAGCAAAGTAGAAATAACAGCCATGGTACCCAAGGCATGGGGCTATGGGGGCCCTATTAGATAATGCACATAAAGTGCTTTCAGACTTTAAAGAGACAGAAAATGGCATTTGATTTCATCCACAGAGGAAATTCCTTCTACCAATTCAGGTTGGCATGCTTTCTGCAACTTGGAGTCTTAGTTGCCTAGAGCACTGAGATTCTTTTGTGACTTCCCCAAGGTCACATAACCAATGTATGTCAGAGGCAGGATAGGAACCCATGTCTTCCAGATTTTGAGGCCAGTTCTCTCTCTTCACTTGATATATTTACTTCTTCATCTGCTACATCTGGTACAAATCAAAGCCATAAAATATTAGGGAAAAGAATCTTAGGGACCTGAGGCAGAACGTGAGCTATTTTTTATAACAGTTGTGACTAATTAATACTTCAGTATCTATTTGAGAAAGCAGGTGGGAGGAGTACAGAGGAGACAGGTGGGACCTTGGTAATATTCAGCTCAGTCACTTCCAGAAGAGAAAAAAGAGAAGAAAATATAGGGACTTTTAATAGTCCTACTAACTGGTATTATGCTATTTAGGGTCCCAATTTTTTCCCTTCTTTTTAGTGTGTTTCTAAGAGAAATTTATAGTAAGTGACTTGAATGTTACAACTAGGGATTGGTCCACTTGGTTCCATGGGTAACATTCCACCTATTCTACCTTGGACTTTGCAATATTCTGACTCCTTCTGAGCCCCAGGCTAGAGAAAACTCCCTCCCCAGCCTCCAGAAGAAGCAGAAAATAACAGTGTTCTTCCTACTGAATAAACTCTGGACTACTTTCTTCCCTCTGGGAGAGAACACAGCTCTGATTTAAACATGTCATAAGAGTCCTGGACTAATTAAAACTAATAATCTCAAGGAGGAGTCAAGATGGCAGCATTGAGGTAGCAAAAGTTTAGACCTCTGAAAACCCTTACCGATTACAAACTAAATGCTTCTAGGGGACTGAAAATCAAACCTAACAAGACAGAGCCAAGGAACCCTCCTGCTGGACTCAACTTAAAAGGCACACCCCCAAAAGCATGAATTCAAGAACACTCTGGTCTAAGGGGAAGGAAGAAGGAAGGTCCCGGGACCCCTCCCCCACCTAGAGCTCTAAGTCTACAGTGGTAGCTGGAACCTCTGGGTGGGTAAGGGTGCTGGTCTGGAGGGAGTACATTACGGGCAAAACTATGCCAGGCCCAGAGCATCAAACAGGCGGTGGGAAAACAGTTAGAAAAGAAGTGAAGAATGCAGAGTGGGCAGCCTAGTTGCAGCAGTGGAGACACTCCATATTTCCCACCCCCCTAAGGTTTTGGTCACAGGACACATCCAGCTCTGAAACTCATTTGGTCTTAATCCCATCAAGGCCTCCAGAGTGAAGGGAAACTCAAGCTCCAACACCCCACCCCTACAGACTACACTGAGAGATTTGCTGACAAAACTCCAAAGATGAAGGCTGACAGAAAAGCCCAAAGCCACAAAAAAAAAAATGAGAGGAGCAAAAGCACAGGCAACTGCAGGGAGTAAAGAAGGGCTAAATATGAGCAAACAACAGAAAAAGGAAAAAAGAAATTACAAGAGACAGCTTCTATACAGGCAATGAACAAATAGCAAATGGAACAGCGAAGGATAAAGAACATCAAGCAAAAACACTCAAAACACAATTAATAGAGGCTGAAGACAACTGGGAAAAGAACTTAAAAAGTAAGATAAGTCATCTGGAAACAGAAAACAGTGTTTTGAAAGCCAAAATTAATCAGCTTGAAAATGAGGCAAAGGAGATGAAATATGAGGCAAATAAAATGGAAGATGAGCCAGAGAAGATGAAAGATGACCTCCAAATAAAATCAGACCAGAAGGAGGAGGACCAAAAAGCCAGGGAAGAAATTCAATATTTAATATCCAGAATACAAAAACTAGAAGCAAGCGACTTCACAAAGCAGCAGGACACTATAAAACAAAACCAAAAGAATGAAAAATTGAGGAAAATATGAAGCACCTCATTCACAAAACAGAAGATTTAGAAAATCATTCCAGGAGAGACAACTTAAGAATCATTAGTCTACCAGAAGAACCATTACAAAAGAAAAAGCCTGGCCACAATACTACAGGAAATTATCCAAGAAAACTGCCCCAATATCCTAGAACAAGAAGGAAAAGTGGAGACTGAAAGAATCCACAGATCACCTCCTGTACTAAGTCCCCAACTAACAACACCCAGGAATGTTATAGACAAATTCAAGAACTATCAGAGCAAGGGAAAAAATATTACAAGCTGCTAAGAAGAAGTCATTCAGATACCATGTAACCACAGTGAGAATAACACAGGATCTGGCTGCATCTACATTGAAGGACTGAAAGGCATGGAATATGATATTCTGGAAAGCAAGGGAACTAGATCTACAACCAAGAATCAATTACTCAGAAAAACTGACCATATTCTTAGAGTGGAAAGTATGGACGTTTAACAAAATAGAAAAATTCTAAGCATTTATAAAGAAAAGACCAGACATGAATGGCAAATTTGATGCCCAAGCACAGAACTCAAGAGAATCATCAAAAGGTAACTAAGAAAGAAGGAAAAAAGAAAAACAAAACTAGAAAAAAACACTTTTTTTAAGAGACCCAATATGTTAAAATGATATGTATCCCTATAAGAAAAGAGGTCATTGGTAACTCTTAAAAAATGTTATTATCACTTGGCAGCAAAAAGAATTACACTTAGAGGGAACAGTGACAAACTGTATAGGATGCAATGCCAAGACATAAATATGTATATAGATATATGTATGCATAAATATATACATATGTATGTGTGTGTTTATATACAACTAGAGCTAGAAAGAGTTTAATACTAAAAGAAATGGGAAAAGAAACAAAAGGGGGTAAGTTTATATTTCACAAAGAAGCTCATGGCGGGAGGGGGAGGAACATCAATATAGTGGAAGGGTAAAGAGGATGGAGATAGGAAATACTCAACTCTTATGTGCATTGAAATTGACTCAAAGGGGGAAGAACAATCAAATACATTGGAGCAGAGAATTGATTTACGCCCTATAGGGAAGTAGAAGGGTAACAAATGGACTGGTGGGGAGGGAAGCAGTACGAGGGAGGGAGATGGTAGGAGGTAGTATAAAAAGACTGTAAAGAAAATAAGAGGGGAATAAGAAGGGAGGGGGTAGAAAAGGAAGTAAAACAAGTGTGGGAATTAGGGGAACTGATTAAAAACAAAACATTGGTGTAGGAGGAAATAGTGAAAGAAGAAAATGCAGGACCAGGAGTAGAAATTAAAATGCTGGGAAATACACAGCTGGTAATCATAACTCTAAATGTGAATGGAATGAACTCACCCATAAAACACAAGTGAATAACAGAGTGGATTAGAAACCAAAACCCTACCATATGCTGTCTACGAGAAACACACATGAGGAAGGTAGATATGCATAGGGTGAAAGTAAGAGGATGGAGCCAAATTTGTTGAGCAACAACTCATAAAAAGAAGGCAGGAGTCTCAATGATGATATCTGACAAAACCAAAGTAAAAACAGATCTAGTTAAAAGAGATATGAAAGGTAATTACATCCTGATAAAAGGCAGTATAGACAATGAGGAAATATCAATACTCAACATGTATGCACCAAATGGCACAGCATTCAAATTTCTAAAGGAGAAACTAGTGGAGCTCAAGGATGAAATAGATAGAAAAACTGTACTAGTGGGGGACCTGAACCTTCCTCTATCAGAACTAGATAAATCAAAACAAAAAATAAATAAGAAAGATGTACGAGAAGTGAATGAAATCTTAGAAAAATTAGAGTTAGTAGATATATGGAGAAAAATAGAGATAAAAAGGAACACCCCTTTTTTCAGTAGCACATGGTATATTCAGAAAGATCAACCATGAACTAGGGCATAAAAACTTTGAAAACAAGTGCAAAAGAGCAGAAATAATAAATGCAACCTTCTCAGATCACAATGCAATGAAAATAATAATTAGTAAGGATACATGGAGAGGCAAACCAAAAATTATTTGGAAATTAAACAATACAATTCTCCAGAATAGGTTAGTTAAAGAGCAAATCATAGAGGCAATTAATAAATTCATTGAAGAAAATGACAATGATGAGACATCCTTTCAAAATCTAATCTATGGGATGCAGCCAAAGCAGTACTCAGGGGGAAATTTATATCCTTGAGTTCATATATTAACAAATTAGAGAGGATGGAGGTCCATGAATTGGGCATGCAAATTAAAAATCAAACAATCTAGAAAGTGAACAAATTAAAAATCCTCAGATGAAGACTAAATTAGTGATACTAAAAATCAAAAGAGAAATTAATAAGATTGAAAGTCAAAGGACTATTGATTTAATAAATAAGATTAGAAGCTGGTACTTTGAAAAACCAATAAAATAGACAAAGTACTGATCAATCTAATTGTTAAAAAAGGAAAGAAGAAAACCAAATTGACAGTATCCAAAATGAAAAGGGAATGAAGAGGAAATTAAGGCAATCATTAAAAACTATTATGCCCAACTATATGGCAATAAATATGGCAATCTAGGTGATATGGATGAATATTTACAAAAATATAAATTGCCTAGACTAACAGAGGAAGAAAAAGACTACCTAAACAACCCCATATCAGAAAAAGAAATTGAACAAGCCATCAAAGAACTCCCTAAGAAAAAAATCCCTAGGTCCAATGGATTCACAAATGAATTCTATCAAACCTTCAAAGAACAACTAATCCCAATATTATACAAACTAGTTGAAAGAATAAGCAAAGAAGAAGCTCTATGAAATTCCTTTTACAACACAAATATGATACTGATTCCAAAGCCAAGCAGATCAAAAACAGAGAAAGAAAACTATAGACCAATCTCTTTAATGAATATAGATGCAAAAATCTTAAATAAGATACTAGCAAAAAGACTCCAGCAAGTGATCAGGAGGGTTATCCACTATGACCAGGTGGGATTCATACAATGAATTCAAGGATATTTCAATATTAGGTAAACCATTCACATAATTGACCATATTAATAAGCAAACTGACAAAAATCACATGATTATCTCAATAGAGGCAGAAAAAGCCTTTTACAAAATACAACACTAATTCCTATTGAAAACACTAGAAAGCATACAAATAGAAGGGTCTATCCTAAGAATAATAAACAGTTTATACCTAAAACCATCAGTAAACATCATCTGTAATGGGGAAAATTAGAAACCTTCCCAATAAGATCAGGAGTGAAACAAGGATGCCCATTATCACCTCTATTATTTAACTAGAATCACTAGCTGTAGCAATTAGAAAAAAAAAAGTAATTGAAGGTATTAAAATAGGCAATGAGGAGACCAAGCTATCACTCTTTGCAGATGATATGATGGTCTACTTAAAGAATCCTAGAGAATCAACCAAAAAACTAGTCAAATAATCAACAACATTAGCAAAGTTGCAGGATACAAAATAAACCCATATTAGTCATCAGCAGTTCTACATATCTCCAACACATCTCAGCAGCAAAAATTAGAAAGAGAAATTCATTTTAAAATCACCCTAGACCATATAAACTACTAATGAATCTACCTGCTGAGACAAACACAGGAACTATATGAACACAACTACAAAACACTCTCCACATAATTAAAACTAGATCTAAACAATTGGAAAAACATTGATTGCTCATGGGTGGGATTAGCTAATATAATAAAAATGACAATCCTGCCCAAATTAATTTACTTATCTAATGCCATACCCATTGAACTACCAAAAAAGCTTTTTTACTGAATTAGAAAAAAACCATAACAAAGTTCATTTGGAAGAAAAAACATCAAGGATATCCAGAGAAATCATGAAAAAAATGCAAAGGAAGGAGGTCTTGCAATCCCAGATCTCAAACTATACTATAAAGCAGTGATCATCAAAACAATTGGTACTGGCTAAAAGACAGAAAGGAGGATCAGTGGAATAGACTTGGGATAAGTGACTTCAGCAAGACAGTCTATGATAAGCCCAAAGATCCCAGCTTTGGGGACCAAAATCCACTATTTGATAAAAACTGCTGGGAAAATTGGAAGACAGTATGGAAGAAATTAGGTTTGGATCAACATCTCACACCCTACACCAAGATAAACTCAGAATGGGTGAATGAACTGAATACAAAGAAGGAAACTATAAACAAATTAGGTGAACACAGAATAGTATACATGTCAGATTCTTGGGAAAGGAAAGACTTAAAAACCAAGCAAGAGCTAGAAAAAATCACAAAATGTAAAATCAATAATTTTGATTGCATCCAATTAAAATTTTCCTGTACAATCAAAACCAATGCAACCAAAATTAGAAGGGAAGCAACAAATTGGGAAAAAAGTCTTCATAAGAAAAACCTCTGACAAAGGTCTTATTACTCAGATTTATAAAGAGCTAAATCAATTGTACAAAAAATCAAGCCATTCTCCAATTGATAAATGGGCAAGGGACATGAATAGGCAATTTTCAGTTAAGAAATCAAAACTATTAATGAGCACATGAAAAAGTATTCTAAATCGCTTATAATCAGAAATATAAATCAAAACAACAAAGCAGATTGGCTAACATGACAGCAATGGAAAGTAATGAATGCTGGAGGGAATGTGGCAAAGTTGGGACATTAATGTATTGCTGCAGAGTTGTGAATTAATCCAACTGTTCTAGAGGGCAATTTGGAATTATGCCCAAAGGGTGCTAAAAGATTGTCTGCCCTTTGATCCAGCCATAGCACTGCTGGGTTTGTACCCCAAAGAGATAATAAGAAAAAAAGACCAGTACAAGAATATTCATAGCTGTGCTGTTTGTGGTGGCAAAAATTGGAAAATGAGGGGATGCCCTTTAATTGGGGAATAGCTGAACAAATTGTGGTATATGTTGGTAATGGAATACTATTGTGCTCAAAGGAATAATAAAGTGGAGGAATTCCATGGGAACTGGAACAACCTCCAGGAAGTGATGCAGAGCGAAAGGAGCAGAACCAGGAGAACACGGTACACAGAAACTGATACAATGTGGTACAATCGAATGTAATGGACTTCACCATTAATGGCAATGCAGTGTTCCTTAACAACTTGGAGGGATCTATGAGAAAGAACACT
The DNA here is from genome assembly GCF_027887165.1 of Monodelphis domestica. Taxonomy (NCBI): domain Eukaryota; kingdom Metazoa; phylum Chordata; class Mammalia; order Didelphimorphia; family Didelphidae; genus Monodelphis; species Monodelphis domestica. Next base: position 140,536,214 of record NC_077233.1, on the reverse strand, counting down.
ATCCACATTCAGAGGAAAAACTGTGGGAGCAGAAGCACAGAAGAAACACAACTGCTTGAATACATGGGTCAAGGGGATATGGTTGGGGATGTAGACTGTAAATTAACATCCTAGTGCAAACACCAACAACTTGGAAATAGGTTCTGATCAAGGACACCTGTAATACCCAGTGTAATTGCAATTTCAGCTATGGGAAGGGCAGGAGTAGGGGAGGGAGGGAAAAAAATATGATTCTTGTAACCAAGAAATAATGTTATAAAATGACTATATAAATTAATTTAAAATTTAAAAAAGCAATAAAAAACAACTAATAATCTCATTATAAAATAAAGGTTCTTATGAGTCTAATTTTAACACACCAATATAGATCCCCTCTCTCAAATCATGAGAAATAGACTTTTTTTCCCTTTGAGTACAGAATAGAGGATTGGGTAGATGGAGAGAAGAAAAAGCTGCATTTTGTTTCCTGTTCTCCCCTCCATCCCCAGAGAAGAGAGAGCAGGAAGTAAATGCAAATATTGAAGGTTCCAGTGTATTTATAAAACTGTCTTCCTCCATTCCATAACTTTTATGAGTCTTCTTCCTGGCCAAGTGACTTGGAGATGTCCAAATTGGAGAAGCAGATGTAAAAAATAGACTCGAATACAGGACTACAATCCCCATGAGCCTTTGCTCCACTTCCCCAGAATGCCTTTTAATCTCACCTGGGCCGAGATCGAGAAGATATTTAAGCAAAGACTTTTGAAGGGCTCGGCCCTTTTTTGGACTTCCGTTTTTGGAGCAGAGGCGTCTCTTCCATGATGTGAGGTTATTTTGTCTAGGCCTCTGGCCTAGGCACATGTTTCTTACTTGTATATTCTTAATCTTTAACCTTTAATAAACCTCTAAAAAAATATATATTCCTTGCAGAGAGAAACTAATTTCTACCTGCCTCAGTCTCCCCTTCTCCCCTAAATTTTAACTGTTACAGTTTTTGGCGACCACTAGATTGGATGAGAACTTCTCAAAAAATGTTTTTAGCCTAGAGAATTTTTTTAAAGCCACGATTCTCCAAGATACTCTTTAGAAAACCATCTTGATCGGCTCCTGTTTCTGCTCCTGGCCTCTCACCTGGTGCCCGAGCTGCGCTCTGGCTCCCGGCCCGACCCACCCTGGCAGTCTGTCTCTCACCCATCTGGCCTCCAACCCAGACGGCTCATCACCCCAGCCCCAGACCCACGAGCGAGCGTGACCCCAGCCGGCTCATCACCCAGATCCTTGGAGCAGATTGCTGAGGACTCATTGCGACCAGCTGGTAACAGTATTGGCCACGTGGGTGGAGGGGAGAGACCAGAGGGAAAGGAGACCGGGCAATTTTCCCTTAGGCTAAGCCTCCACGTGGATGGGGTATTGGCCACAGGGGGATCAGAGCAGGGGAGAGAGAAAAGACTAGAGAGAAGAAACAGACTTTTCAAACAGAAACCTAAAAAGCAATGGGCTGTTTAAAAGGATTTTTGACTCTTCTGGCAATTTCATTGATTTTGCCTGCCTGTCTGGGAGCAGACTCAGCCCAAAGATTCAACTTTAACTTTGGGGAGGAAAATGGGTGGCCCAGCGAACTGGAAGCCAGGCCCAGAGACGGGAGGTCTCTAGTTAAAATCTGGCCTCCGATGCTTCCCAGCTATGGGGCCCTGGACGGATCCCTTGAACCCCATAGCCTAGCCGTTACTACTCTACCTTCGGACAATAGACATTTAAATGGATAATTAAAAACAAAAAAACAAACAAACAAAAAAAAACCCCAAGGAACTTTGAAGAGACTAAAGGCTACATTCTAAGGCATTTCAGACTCCAATGATTTATAAAAATCTCTGTATTCTATTGCATTTTTTGTTATGGTTTAACTTTGTGATTTTAAGTTCATATATTACTGGATTCAATATTATTCTGCTTGAACTGAAGGTTGATTGAATTTATTTTGAATGTACTGAGTTTTGAAATTCTGTTGTTTTTCCCCTATAACTGTTGAACAAATATTGTTGTGAATAAGCCCATATATGAAAAAACAGCTTTTTTCTATTTTGCTGAGGATAGATGGACTTCAGAACTGGTTATAATTGTATTAACAACCTTTGAAAATTTAATGTGCTAAATACCTCAAATGATTTGATTTTAAGGGTTTTTTAAATATGATTTTGGAATTTTTTTTAACAGTCTGGTTATTTTTGCCTGCCCTTACCACGAGGTAAGGCCCATTCTAGTAGCTGAAGTGAAATGTATTTTATAACCCCCAACCTTCCCACATGTGAATGGAAGTTGGGCAGTTAATTTCAGGGCATTTGTACCCTTGGGAAAAGCCTCCAAAAGGAGCACCCTTTATTTATACTCTTCAGCTCACTACTTTACTTGCACCAGAATGATATATAGATTTCTTGATTATGTTCTTAACCCAAGATGAGTTTTACTTTGTTTTAAAAAAAAAAATATGTTTATTACCAAGGTTGAAAGATTGCTACGTTTGTAAAAATTGTGACAAATGTCCATCAATTCATAGGTTTTAAAAATGTCACACAGCAACTTATGTGAAATATGAAAGTGTGTTTGCTATTGTAATTAATTGGGCTATTGAGAATTTTGGGGATTTTGATCAATCACCCACAACACGGGGGAATGTAAAAAATATCATTATTTAAATTGCAAAGTTTAAATTCCTTTTGAGAAGAATTTTAGGTGAAGAAGATGCTACCTCTCTGAATCCAAAACTGAACTGTTGGAGAAGCCATCATGAAGAAGCCTCCAGACCACAAGTTGCACAAAATTGAACTTTGCGTGTGGTTGATTGAACATTTTTTGAATGTACACTTTTATGCCAAAGGGGACTGCCCCCTAACGGCTTTTTGTCAATGTGTTCAGAAATTATTGGTTTTATTCTTTTTTCTCTTATCCTCACACTATTGTAATCTTTTAAGTTTATTATGTTTTTATGATCCTTTTGGGGAAAAATTAATTTTTCCACAAATGATCACACGGGGGGATGTAAAAAATAGACTCGAATACAGGACTACAATCCCCATGAGCCTTTGCTCCACTTCCCCAGAATGCCTTTTAATCTCACCTGGGCCAAGATCGAGAAGATATTTAAGCAAAGACTTTTGAAGGGCTTGGCCCTTTTTTGGACTTCCGTTTTTGGAGCAGAGGCGTCTCTTCCATGATGTGAGGTTATTTTGTCTAGGCCTCTGGCCTAGGCACATGTTTCTTACTTGTATATTCTTAATCTTTAACCTTTAATAAACCTCTAAAAAATATATATTCCTTGCAGAGAGAAACTAATTTCTACCTGCCTCAGTCTCCCCTTCTCCCCTAAATTTTAATCTTTACACAGAGAAGAGCAAGAGTGTCCTATCTCATAGGAAGAACACATGAGACATGTCTTCTATGAGACATGGTATTTCCTAGTGAGAAGTTTTTCTCCTCAGAGTCTAATGGTATCCTTTATCTTCCTTCTGGGTAACTTGTAACTTGTGTCCTGAACTTCCTTATAGGCCCTGTGCTAACCACTGAGAATACAAATGACAAAAAAGAGATAAATCTGCTCTCAAAGAGTTTACCTTTCTTGGGTTCCTTCAACACCAAACCTGCTCTGGTTCCTGTGACTGGCTTCTTGTCTTTCCCCTTTTAGAATGTAAGTGAGAGGTTTGGAGACAGAGATAACAAAAAAATATTAGAACTGAAGCTTGACAAATGTTGGAGGGGATATGAAAAAATGAGAACATCAATACACTTTTAGTGAAAGCCTGAACTGATTCAACCATTTTGGAGAACAATCTGGAGTAATACTTCAAAGAGTTATAAAACAGTGTATACCTTTTGACCCAGCAATATCACAATTAGGTTTACTTCCTAAGGTGATCAAGGGAAAAGGGGAAAAAACTATTTGTTCTAAAGTATTTATAGCAGCTCCTTTTGTGGTGGCAAAGAACCATCAATTGGGGAATGGCTGAACAAGTTGTAACATATGATTGTAATGGAATACTATTGTGACATAAGAAATGACAAACAAGATGATTACAAAAAAACCTGGAAAGAGTTATAGGAAGTGATTCAAAGCGAAATAAGCAGAACCAGGAGAATTTTGTACACTATAACAATAATAATGTATGATGATAAACTGAATGACTTAAGGATTGTCAAAAAGGAAAGAATCCAGGTTAACTCCAAGGACCTCACAATGAAAAAAGATATCCACTGCCATAAAAGGAACAGATGGAGTCCAAATGAGGATTGAAACATATCATCACTTTATTTTTCTCTAATGTAAGCAATACATGTCTTGTTTCATAACATAACATGATGAACAAGGAAATATGTGTTATATGATAATATTTGTAGAACCTATATCATATTACCTTCCTTCTTGGAAAAGAGAGAGGGGTAGGTGGGAGGGAGAAAAAATGAAACAGATTTTTATGTGTAACTAATGTGATAAGTTGTTTTCCTGCAATAAGCATATTTTTAAATTTTATTAAATATTTATAATAAATCATATGTATTATATTATATTAACATTATATTATGTTGTATATATACATATATATAAATGATAACAGAAAAGAACTGAAGTTTGAACTGTACCCTAGAATATTCAGCCAAAACCAAAGAGGCTTATCTACTTGTTTCCTTGGGGAAAATTTCATATCTCATACTCTGGGTATCACTGGGGAAAGGGACTAAATTGACTTTCAGAGATCCAGAGGGTGCATAGAGAAAAATTAAAGGAGCAACAGGTTCCAGCACTTGTCCCCTCCAAGGAATTTTCCAGTGTTCCATGCCTACTAATTTTCTTTTCAGGTACTTCTAATCGAGATGTTCCTGTAATTTTTAGAACTGATTTTCTCAGTATCCTGGCTCCCCGGTACTTCCTGTCTTTTTCCCTTCCACCAACCAGCACAGAAACTGAATTATAGGATTAGCCCCACAGAATTCTCATCATCTTAAGGAAAAAGCACTTTGCTGCAGGATACAGGACAGAAGGTTCAAGAATCTTGACTACTGCATCATCCTGTGGGTCTCCATCTCTTCCCAACAGCTTGTCTATATCATATGACCCCCTAGAGTCAGAAAAGCTATCCTAAAAACTCTCTTCTAAGTTTCAGTCCCAAACCTCTTACATTTTTACCCACATGCCCTTCTGGCATCTCAAATTCAGTGAGCTACACTATGGACATTTTCACTTCCCTCCCTAAACCTGTCCCTCTTCCACACTTTTCTGATCCCTGTTGAGGGCACCTCCATCTTTGCAATCATCTGAGCTCCTGGTAAAAGAGGGATAGCTCTGTTCTTTATATTTGCATCCCTTTTCCTTGGCACAGGACCTAGCATATGGTAAGTCATAAATATTTATTGATTGGCTCATATCTTTGGAGACAAATTTCACCCTTCCCTCTCTTCTCTCATGTCATTTACCAAGTCCTGTTGGTTTATCTCCACAAGTTTGACCATGCCATTTTTTCTGCTCAGGAATTTTTTGGTGACTTCTTCTAGGATGATATGACTATTAAGGAACTCCAGAGTGTGGGTCCAACTTGGGTTTCCAACCTTAATTTGCATAATTCCTTACATGTCTTCTACATTCCAGCCATATGGGATTATTGACTATAACCCATACAGCACATTTCATGTACTACCTATCATTCCCCACATCTAGAATGCACCCTGTCCCCTTCTCAGCCTTTGGCCTTTATTTTCCTTCAAGGCTCAGCTTAGAAGGCATCTTCTCCTGAGATCTTTCTGCTTCTCCCTTCTGCCTCACAAAGGGAACATGTTCATTCTTCTCAGATTATTTTACATTTAATCAACTGAGTGCTCTTTTATCAACACTTCTTGAGAACAGAGACAATTTGAAGGCTGTCTTTGCATCTCCAGGACCAGTCCTTTGATCCCAAGCAACCAAAGAAAATGGCAGTGACATTTCAACAAAATCCACTTAAGTCTGATTTCTGGCTTGTGTTTAGGGGTTAGGGGAAAGAATATAAACAAGATTTATAGGGTGAATATAGGATTTAACCTTTTCCTGGGAAACTTTATAAACTTCTACTCTTTTTGCTACAATTAACAGAGATTAAGTGTGAACTTCACTCTAAACACTGTGGAGAGGAGAGGAGGAATAAAAAAAAAGAACAGAATTTTAGATTTATACCTGAATGGAGATACTGATCCTGCCTCTAGGAGACTTTACAATTTGGATGGAAGAGATAACATGGAACCATGGAATAAAAAACACTTAAACATTCAAAAGTGTAGAGGAGAATGACCTACAAGAGCTAGAGAAGATACCCTCTGGGAAAGATGATTTAAGAAGAGCCTTGATGGACTTAGAAGGGCTGATTAATTCCCAGAGAAACTGTAAACTCTTTTTTGACCTCAGATCCAAGGGTGGAATTACAGCATTTGTAAATGATCAAAAAAACTCAGAATTAGTTGGGCTCTGGTTATCATTCACCACTTGCTAGCTAGGTAGCCTTGAGGAAGTAATTTCCTCTGTCTGAGCCTCAGTTTCCATTTCTGTAAAAAGGAGTTGGACTAAATGACCTCCAAAAACCCTTTCAGTTCTAACTTTCTATGATTCTAACCCAGAACCTGCCCCCCTCTTCTTTCAAGTCATTGACAAAAGGATGACTTACCATGTAGCACAAATGAATACTGGTTTCCAGGGACAGTGAGCTGAAGGAAAGGCTTATCACCCCAAATAATGCTAATTGAAAGCAAGCCTCTAGTTATTCCCAAAGAGAACAAGCAAGTCAGAGCTATACTTCCCCCTTATTTTCATGATTAGGGTTGTTAGGATTAAAAAAAAAGATGAAGACAATCCCAATGAAGTCAAGGAATATTTCTGGGGTTACACATTTTGTTAAACTTCACTGATTATATGATTCCATTCACAACATATAAATGGCGTATCAGTTATACAAAGCAGTGGCGGGTGGGGAGGGGTGAGATATTTGGCAAAATTACTGGGGCTGGTACCACATTGTAACAGAAAACCAAAACCAACTTTTTGTCAGTCCCTGAGGCGGGTGAAAAGTACTTCCTCCTGCCCCCTATTCTGCTTCCATATGAATAACAATATCTGGTGATATTTGTCCATTTGTCCCACTCCTACCTCCACGCCTTCTCTCCTGCTGCACCATATGGCTGCAGTGCCCTCCCTCATGCCCCAGCCTGTCCAGCCAACTCTTCCAGTATTAGAAAAGGTAGCGCTTGTGTGATACCTTTCATGGAGTCCATGCTGATTTAGCAGTCTGGGAAATACCACCAACCTAGAGAGAATGATGAGGCCTTTCGACATCCTTGACAAAATTGTCCTCAGCCTTTTCTGACCCTGCTTCTATACTCACTGGTCTGCCTGGAAAAAGCATGATCCCAAAATGGGTTGATGGTCTGGGATTTCTCTGAGATCTCTCTCATGTTTTTGTTGTTCCCTCCCTCCCCTCGATTCTACTTGCCCCAGGCATTAGAATTCCTAGCTTATCTCTGTTTCCAGTTCTAACTTCTAATAACTTAATAATAATAATAATAATAAAAGTTGCATTAGAAGTTGAGGTTTCACAGTCTCAGTGTTTGACAGAATCTCAGAATTCATATTTCTTTGAACAAGAATCCCTTCCTTCCATACCCAAAATGATAAATCTATATATCTAATCTATAATCTAATGATCTTTTTCAGATGACCTATCTAGCTAGGTCTCCCCCATCTTTTACTGATGAAGATTTTTAAAAACTCAAATAAAAGATCACTATTCCAGTATATCTTATTAGATTCAGCTCAATCTGAATCTCAGTGGCTCTTGCCTATCATACAGTGTGTGTGTGACAGTGTATGTTTATCATCCTGTGTGAATTTGATGAGGGTGTTATCTATAACTTCATGCAAGTAAGTGATAAAAAAACTGACCCTTTTTGGGGGACCAAAGGAAAGGAAAAGGTCCCATCAGTATAAGAAAGAATTCTAGCAGCTCTTTTTGTGGTAACCAAGAATTAGAAACTGAGGGGGTGCCAACCACCCAGGGGAATAGCTGAACAAGTCATGATATGCAACTATGATGGAATAATCTTGGGTTTTAAGAAACGACAAAGGGGATGATTTCAGAGAAACATCGGTGATCTTGTCTGAACTGAAACAGAATAAAGTGAACAGAACCAGGAAGATAATTTATACAATAATAGCAATGTCTTAAAAACAAACACTGAAAGACTTGGGAACTCTGAGCCACACACTGACCAACCACAATTCGAGAGGGCTTAAGCTGAAACATGCTGCCCCTGTCCTGATAGAAGAGAGGTAATGAACTTAAGTGTGAAATGAGACTTATTAAAAAAAACATGCCTAGTTAAGTGGGAATTTGTTTTTCTTGACTGTTTTGTTTGTTTGTTACAGGGGCTTGGTTTTCTTTCTTTTCTTAATTGAGAGATGGAGAGGAGAGATAAAAAGATAGGAAAGAGCTGACCCGAAAATAAAATTTAATTACTAACTTTGGGTTCTAGCCATTTAACAAGTTCCAAATCCATCTAATTATATTCTCAACTAGTCCATATCTCTTTATCTCCTTCATTAGAATAGCAAAATTTTTGTGCTAAAATATAATTATATATTCAAGAATATTCCTTTGACCTAGCATGTTGACACTCTCTTCAAATAAACTTATTCAAAGATTGCCTTATCTTGAAGGGGTGATGCTACTCATTTGTAAGTTTGTCTTCCTTTTCTAAATGTTTACTAACAACTCTTTAAATAATGTGTTCTAGAATAGTGTCTAGAGTAAAACTGAAACTCATTGACCTGTAGTTTGTAGATTCTATTCTCTTCTTTTCCTTTTTTTTCCTTTTTGTAATAGAATCTCTGCAGTCCCCACCAAGACAGACATTATAAAATCAATTTATGAATAATCTCTCATATCTCAAATCTTAAAACTTGGGTGACAGATCCATGGAAGCTGAAGTTGTTACTGGAATAATGGAACAATAGAGTATATTTCTAACCTGTGAGGAGGATGCCAGGAAAAATAGCTCCTCTAGATTGTCCTTCAGTACTGTGGTTTATTGACTCTGTACAGGGTGACTGGCTATTATAAAGTGGATCTACACATACCTTAAGGATTTCCCCACTAGGATTTTCCACCAAATTTGGCTCTGTCAGGTATCCAATATTTTCTATTTGTTGTATGCTATAGAAACATATCCCTGAATGTAAACTACTTGAAAGCAGGTAGCAGTACACTGTGAAAGAACTGACTAGTAATCACAAGACTTAGTTTCAAATTCTACTTTTGCCATTTTCTACCTTTGTGAAGCTGGATAAATCACTTCATTTCTCTGGACCTCAGCTTATCATAAGAAGCAGCAAAATATATAGCACACTAGCTTTGGAGTCAAAAAACCTAGGTTCAAATCCTGGGTTTGCTCCTTACTCTCTATGTGACTTGAAAGAAATATTCTTTTATTTTTATTTTATTTTATTTTATATTTTGCCTATTGGAAAATTTTACTTACTTAATTAAGACTATTTTTCCATGGTTACAAGATGCATGTTCTTTCCTTTCCCTCCTCCCACCCCCCCCCCCAGCTGACCCCTGGTTTTACATGTGTCATTGATCAAGACCTATTTCCATATTATTAATATTTGCACTAGGCTGATCATTTAGTTTACACCCCCAATCAAATCCCCATCAACTCATGGGGTCAAGCAGTTGTTCTTCTTCTGTGTTTCTATTCCCACAGTTCTTCCTCTGAATGTGGATAATGTTCTGAAAGAATTATTCTGGCCCTCATTTCATCTGTAAAATGAGGAGGAATTGGATTACAAGGTCATTACATCTATGATCATAGGGTCAGTCCCATGAAGTCTAAGGCTCCTTACACTCCTAATTTGATGAACCTCTGCTTTCTCAGGATCCAAAGAAGCAGCATTTCTAATTAGTCCATTTCTCATCCTGTTCTTGTTATTAATAAGTACTCATCTTTGACTCATTAAATGACCCCCAGCAAGTCATTGAACTTCCATTTGCCTCCAGCACCAACTTTGGAATTATTTACAAAGCTATGGACAGTCTGTGATCTGTACTGGTGCAGAGAGTTTCCACACCTGGAATTATCCCCACCGATGAATGGCGCCTTACATGTAACTGGCACCCAGCCGGGTTGAGTCGCTATTGGGATGTAGCCAAGGAGGTCCCTGTGTATCTGGGGCCTTTGGGGTGGAGGGGATTGATGGTCCTGCCTCTTCTTCCTTCATGAACTGCCTCTAGTGGGTTTACCCAGGCTGAAGATTCGATTGTTGTGCCAGTGACTCACAGAAGGCTCGGTTTTCCCCACATTACCCACAAAGAGTGCCTATAAAATTATGTGACTAATTTTTAAAAGAAGAAGTCTATCCCTAAATCAGCCATCTAGCGAATCGTATTCTACTTAGTCTCATAGATTTGGTCAGTGTTTGCAGCAGATAAACTACATTCCAGCCCTCTGGGTCCTGGGGAGAAGGGATAATGGGACTGCGCCTGCTCTGCTGAGGTTCTCAGGGGGTGGGAGAGTGGAGGGTCTGATTAGCTTATTTGGGTTCTATCCAAATAAAGCTTTTGTCCTCCGTCCTGACACGGATCCTGGGCTCTGTGAACCAATGGCTCAGGGGTCCCTTGCTATGCCCTATTTTCTGGGTCTCCAAAAGAAATCCCAGAGCCTGGAGGGCTTGAGAACAGAATCACAAGGTCCTCATGTCCACCCACGCACTGGCCTTGACTGCCGTTTCCGTGGAGACATCCCTAGCAGCCCACGTGCCTGGCCACTTGCTATCCCTTCCATGGAATGACACACTGCCTGAGACATAAAACAGAATGCTGTGCATAGAGCCCGGGGCAAGGGGGTGGGGGGTGGGTAGAGAATTATTTAACTACGCTCCTGTCTCTTTCAGTATCTCAAAGTCCAACCCTCCGGACAGCGGCACTGGGCAGCAATTCCTTCCTGCCTAGCATCCAGGGCTCAAAAGAAGACTGTAGACCCTGAACCCTTGGATCCTAAATCCTCATCAGGGAGACAGAGCTGGCTGGGACTATCGACACTGAACCCCTCATTTTATGCAGAGAGATCACTACAGTGGAGCAATCTGGACTTGGTTCCAGAGTACGGAACATAAAGGATGGCACTTAATGGAACTGAATCCCTCAGCAGTTTAGAAACCACAGAACTGTGCACCTAGTTATCAAAATGGGAAGCTCTCAGATTAGCAGAGAAACATGGCCCTGGAAGGAGCTCTTTTCTAACAACTTCCTTTCCCCGGTGCCTCCCCAGCAATGGCCTTAGTCCCACGGCTTTCCACCATTTGTGTCCCACTCACCTTCATGCCACTTATCCCATATGTGGTCTGCGGTGCAATTCCTGGTTCACAGCCCTGATTTTAAAGATGAGGGAATGAGGTCTAGAGTGGTGGCTTAAGTTGTCCAAAAATATGAAATTGCCGGGCTGAGAATCAAACCCAAACTGGATTTCTAATTTAAAATCCAATCATTTCCCCCCATAACTCCACACTTCTTATTAACCATATACATGAGGAAATCATTTGAATCACATGAACTTGAAAAGATAAAGCTGGAATGGACCCCAGAGACAGCTTAGAACAAACCCCTCATTCTACAGATGGGGAAATTGAGACCTCTGGAGAAGATATTTGCTCAAGTTTGTTCAGAATATTTAATGGTAAAATGGGTATTATAACTTAAGCCTCATTAACTCCAAGGCCAGAGGGCAAGAACTTCCTTGCTTCTCTCTTGTTCCTTGTTAGCAGAGCTAGCCCAGGGGAGCCGCATTATAAATTCTGCTTAGGGATTTTGAAACCCTTGAAAGTAAGACCTGACTTCTTTCCTGTATTTATTCCCAAAGCTTAGCAGAGTACTTGGCATCTACTAAGTCCTTAACATGTGCCTTTTCTGCTGTCCCAGTTAGATTACCAAAAAATTATTTTACTGACCTAGAAAAATAATAAAATTAATTTGGAAGAACAAAGATAAAAATATCAGAAGAATTAATAAAAAAAAATATTAAGGAAGGTCTAACAGCACCAGATCTTGAATTCTATTGTGAAGCAGTAATTATCAAAATTATATGGTACTGGCTAAGAAATAGAAAGGTAGACCAGTGAAACAAGCAGACATACAACAAATAGTAGTAAAAAGGTATAGCAAACTTGTTTTTGACAAAAGCATGGATCCAGAAAGGTATAGCAAACTTGTTTTTGACAAAAGCATGGATCCAGATTTGGGAATAAGAAATCATTAATTGATGAAAATTATTAGGACAATTGGAAAGTAGTTTGGCAGAAAGTAGGTATAGACCAATATCTTATACCATTCACTGAGATCAAAATGGACACATGATCTAGTCATGAAAGAAGATATCATAAGTAAATTAGGACAGGGAACATTACCTATCAGATTTATGAGTAGAAGAATTTATGAGTCAACAAGAGATGGAGAGCATTGTGAAATGGAAAATGGGAAAAATCAATAACTCAAACCCCGATTTGTAGCATTTGATGATTTCTAAGGTGTAAATGCTCACACAAAAAAAGTTAACAATGTCTCCCAAGAGCCAGTATGAGCTGATTTCTTTCATATCCCTGGCCCACAGTATTAGTATTAGATTTGTGAACTTTAATCTAACCCCTTTCATTAGTGGACTGATATTGACTTCTCTGCTTATTGCATTAGAGAGACAAAGGGTTTCATTTAGAAATGAAAGCTGAGTTGGGATTTTTTTTGGGGGGTTTGGGGGGTAAAGGAGTGACAGCCATTTTGAAATGGATTCTTTAATTTTTTATCCAATTCCCTGTCATTACTTTGCTATTCTGTTTTAATTAAATGTCTGATTTGAAAAATAAATGCCTATTCATGTATTTATTTACAATCAATCTTCAATTTTAGTGGTGGTAACATTCCTAGAAAATGGCACAAAAGTCAAAAATGCAAATGTTGGGCATTTGGCAACCTGGCAAGACCAGGTTAGTTTCCTTCAATCACCAAGAAGAGTAATCTTTGGCTAGAGATTGCTGAAGATATTTTTTCTGCTTATAATTCCTTATAACAAAACATTAATTCTGATAATATGCATTTTTTCCTAATACAGTAACCATGAAATAACCCATAAAATGCAGAGGAGGGATAACACTGGATGGTTTGGGAAGGGGTTATAATAGAAGAACCTGGAGGTAAAAAGGAAAAAGGGGGAAATTGCCATCTCTAATCCCCCTTTCAGTTTCTGATAAAAAGCACATGCCTTGGGGGGAGTTCCTGGTCCTCTCCATGCTTGGAATTTCCACCCTGGATGCTCAGCCCCCTGCAAGGCCAGATAATGCATTACTCTGTGTTGTGTGGACTGGGACACTTGGCCACCTGAACCTAGAGGAGCTCAGAGAGAGGGTGATGGAGACCTCTCTCTCTCTCTCTCTCTCTCTCTCTCTCTCTCTCTCTCTCTCTCTCTCTCTCTCTCTCTCTCTCTCTCTCTCTCTTCTGACTGTGCATTGCCATGAATGTGAGTAGTTGCTAACCCAAAAGTGAAAAAGGTTACTAATAAAATCATACCAAACCAATGCTTGAGGTTGGAAAGTTAGCACTTGAATGTTGAAGACTAATTATTGATGGTGCCTTCCCTCACTCCCACCATTATGCTGCTTTGATAATGATGGTCTACCTCTAACTCTGTGATGGAATTGCCATGCAATATTGTGAGTTAGCATTGTCTTTGTGTCTTTCCCATGCAAGAGTAGAAGATCCACAAGGACAAAGACCACATCTCATCTAAACCTTGTGTTTTTCTGTGTTGCCTAGAATGGTACCCTACACCAGAGGTGTTAAGCAAGGAAAAACTTAACAACACAAATAAAATTCCAAAAAAGGCCCCACAGATAATATTATTTTCTTGGTTTGCCACGTCAAAATATGCCCATAGTTTTGCTTCTATTTGAGCTGGACATGATTGTTCTGCATAGAGTAGGCACATAATAATTGCTTTAATTAATCATTGAACTGAATTTAATTCTTGACTTGAATCACCGGAACATGAGTTTTCTAGTTTTCACAGTCCAAGGGGATCTTTTCCCAGTTTCTTGAATTGTTGTTGAGTTGGATAATCTAAATTGACTGACTCATAAAATTGATTTCCATGGAGTTGAAAAATGTCCTAAGCAGAGGAAATATGACTTTAGAAAAATACTTCCTGAAATTCTTTACCCTCATATTCTCCCACTCACATCTTAGTAATGAACTCAGAGATTAAGGGGCCATGAACTTGCTGTATGACCTTTAATGATTCATTTTCCCCTCCAAGGCCTCCTTAAGTTCATCATCTGTCAGAATAAGTTTGGTCAGATCTCAAAGGTCTAAAAACTAATCTAGTTCTAACATATCCCTGCACAGTCTTATCTAGCACTCCTCCTCCAACCCCCACACCCACCATATTCACACCTCACACAAACTGGATGACTCTCCATTTTCTTTAACACAAATCCTACATTTTCTGTCTTTGCTCACTCATTTTCTTATGCCAGGAATGCCTTCCTATTTTCTCTTTACCTATTGAATTCTTTCATATCCTTAAAGTCGAACTTGACTGCTGCCTCCTCCATGAACCTTTCCTTGATTCCCTCTTTAGACCTCAACTCTTGGTCCTATTTCTCTCTAGCCTGCCTCTGTGGCAAGAGATGCTTGATGTCACAAATGTGAGTATCCCCTCCACAGTGCAGGAAGGAACCTAATCATGCCTTCTCATTCTATGTGATTCCTGACTGTGTCCTCTGGGTTCTATGATCTCCTTAGAAGATCTTCCTTTGCTTCCAGCCTCAACTCAACTCAGCTCAATTAGGTACAACGTCTTTTCCAATCTCCCCAGCTTCTTGTGCCTTCCCTATGAGATTCCTTCCTATCTACTCTACACATAGCTTATCTATACGTAATGACACACATACTATCTTCCCCATTAAAATATGAGCTCCTTTATGAGAAAGAACACTACCCACATACAAAGAAAGAACTGTGGGAGCAGAAACGCAGAAGAAAAACAACTGCTTGATCACATGGGTCGAGGGGGATATGATTGGGGATGTAGATTCTAAATGATCACCCTAATGCAAATATTAATAATATGGAAATAGGTCTTGATCAATGACACATGTGAAACCCAGTGGATATTATGTGTCAGCTATTGGAGGGGGGGAAGAACATGAATCTTATAACCATGGAAAAATATTCTAAATTAATTAAATAAATCAATAAACTTAATTTAAAAAATAATATGAGCTCCTTGAGGACAGGGACTATCTGTGCCTGTTTTCTACCTCAAGCACTTAGCACGGTTCCTGGCACATAGAAAGTACTTAGCAAATGACTGTTGATTGACTGACTTTTTAATTCACTGGAAATCTTCCTCCAGGCTTTCTCATGCATGTGTCATGTAATATTTTGCATTATGCTGAGAGATGACATCCTAACCCTTTGCCCTTAGAAGCTTCTTGAGGACAGAAGCTATGCAAGGTCATAGAATCACAGATTTAGAACCAGAAAGGGCTTTGGATATTATCTAGTCCAATCCTTCTCCTTTGACTGATGAGCAAAATGAGGTCCAAAGAGAGTGAGGTCATTCGTCCAAGGCTGGATGACAACCACATAAGAAGCAGAGCTAGAGCATGAGCCCAGTGACTCCAACCTCAAATTCAGGACTGGTCTCAGCGCAACATACTGTGTAACTCAAAGCTCTAACTAGGGCAAGGAAATCAGGGCTTTGCCACAAGGCACAAATGGAGGCTGAATCCAAGACCACCATCATGTCACGGATCATGCCTCATGAGTGTGCAAGCTCAAGTCATGACTTCCAGGATCTTGTAATTCTTGGAACTGCCTTCCCCCAGTCCTCAATCCCAACAAGATTTTGGGTCAGATGCTCCATGGAATTGACTGCCCTCTCCTCCGCCATGGTCAAAAGATCATCTGTATGTCTACTTCCCCCTTCCTCCATATCTCATTGGCGTCTCTGCCCTATTGAAATCCTTTCTAATTGCCCTCTGTTTCACTGCCACCAATCAGATAAAAGAAAATATAGTGGGGGCAACTGGCTCAGGGGATAGAGTGCCAAGTCTAGAGATGGCAGGTCCTGGGTTCAAACCTGGCTTCAGACACTTCCCAGCCCTGTGACCCTGGGCAAATCCCTTAGCCCCTATCTTCTAGTCCTTACCACTTTTATGCCTTGGAACCAGTATAAAGTGTTGATTCTAAGATGGAAGTTAAGATTTTGAAAAAGAAAATAAAGTTATATCTCTGGTATTTTAGCTAAATTTTAAATCTCTCCAAGTTCCTAGTACTGTGCTCTGCACACAACTGGCATATGTTTTTTTTTTTTTAATTTTATTTAATTAGATGATTTAGAATATTTTTCCATGGTTACAAGACTCATGTTCTTTCCCTCCCTTCCTCCCATCCCCTTCCCGTATCTGATGCATAATTCCATTGGGTTTAACATGTGTCATTGATCAAGACCCATTTCCACATTACTATTTGCATTAGGGTGATCGTTTAGAGTCTACTTTCCCAGTCATATCCCCATAGAACCATGTGATCAAGCAGTTGTTTTTCTTCTGTGTTTCTTTTCCCACAGGCATATGTTCTTATAGTAGAATTCAATAAAGGTGCAATCCACAAAGGAAGGCAATTGAAGAAGTAGCAGCTAGCAGCTAACATGTATTAAGCACCTTCTGTGTTCCTGGACACTGTGCTAGGCACCGGGGATACAAATACAAGGAATAAGACAATCCCACTCTCAAGGAGGCAAGGGGGATGAGTTCTGGAAGCACCGGTCCTTCAGGCCTCATCGCATAGCAGTCCCAGCCAGGCCCCCTCACACAGGGACAATGATGAACCATCCAGGGCTCCTGAATGTCTTTAATTAATTTGTGCCAGTGACATTTTCAATCCCCCCTGAGATGACACAATCCCTCGTCTCCTGATTGCCCAGGATTCCTGCCAGGGCCTTCATTTACTCTCTCTCCATAGTCCATTCAGCTCCAGATAAATAATGAAGACTTTATCAGGGAAGGAGAGGCTGGCTGGTTATTGTAGCTGAAAGAATATCCTCCTTAGCACAAGATTCCCTGTGATCCGCCTTTAGAGAGATGAGGTGGAACCTGAGGGCCCTCTAAGTGGTTTGCCCTGAGAGGCAGGTGTTTGAAGGCTAGGAGCTGCCCCGGGGCACAAGACTTAGTCAGGGAGGGGTTTGGTGGAACATTTCAGAGATGACAAACCCAGTGTGGCCAGTTTCATAGTCCAAAGGATCTCTGTTCCTCTGGAAACGAGAATGGAGCTGGTAGCTTCCCTCTCCAGTGATGGATAATAATGAGGCTTATTTAACATGGGCTCTTCAGGGGTGCTTAACCTGGGGAGTTAAAACCATTTTTATATATTTTGATAACTATATTTTACTATGATTGGTTTCTTTTGTACCCCTATGCATTCTATTTGGCTCATTCAAAATATTATTCTGACAAGGGATCCACAGGCTTCCCAGACTGCAC
Source organism: Monodelphis domestica (assembly GCF_027887165.1). NCBI lineage: Eukaryota > Metazoa > Chordata > Mammalia > Didelphimorphia > Didelphidae > Monodelphis > Monodelphis domestica. The sequence goes on along the minus strand of NC_077233.1, from coordinate 140,518,636 downwards.
AAGAGGTCCATCACACACACACACACAAACACACACACACAGAGTTAAAAACTCTTGGATGGGGGGAAATTAGGTGGCTCAGTGGACTGAGAGCCAGGCCTAGAGATGAGAGGTTCCTGAGTTCAAATCTGACCTCAGATACTTCCCACCTGTGAGACCCTTGGTATCATTGCCTAGCCCTTACTGCTCTTCCACTTTGGAACCAATACTTAATATTCTTAGATGGAGGTTAAGAGTTTTAAAAAAGAAAAATTCTTGGACCAAATGGTCTTAGCTGTCTCTCTGTCATGGGGGAAGAAACTACTTGATAAATTTCTAGAAGGACTAGAATTTAAGATACTTCAAAGGACCAAGCTGGAACAATTGATATAGTGCATTTTTTTAATCTATAAGGAAAAGAAAATGAAAATAGAAAGATGAATTTTTTCATTTCAAAGTAAATTGATATCTGCTTGTAATTATTTGTAGTTGACAGGCATTTGCAAGGACAGAAGAAACTATAATAAATTAGAGTAAAATCTTTTTAAAAAATTGTATCTGTGCAGATGGAAAATTTGCCACACCTGAGTTACATTCCCACATCCTTTTTAGTTGCATCCTCATTTTACCTGTGGAGGCTTAGGAGATAAATTTGGCTGAGACCCACTCTGTGGGACTTCTTTTTTTTTTTTGGAGCTTATGCTTCTGGTAAAGTGCTGCAGGTATGAGTCTCTGTCTCTCTTTGCTCTGCTCACTTGACTGAAAGAATTCTTTTTCTTTTCCTTCTCTTTTGATTATTATTAAAATCCTAAATATCAATTGACTCTCCTTGTTCATTTAGTGTCAATAGTTACCTTATAAGGCTTTTACACAGCATTTTGAGGTTTGCAAACCACTTTACAAATATTATCTGATTTGAGACTCAAAAAAACTTTTACCTCCATTTTACAGTTAAAGAAATCAAAGGCAAAAGGTTAAATGACTCAGTCAGGGCCATACAATCAGCTGATTATTTTCTGGAGTAGGATTTGAATTCAAAATTTCCTGACTCCAGATTCATCCCTCTCCAAAATGTATCTTTAAATCCATGATCTCTTGATTCTCACTACATCCCTCTAAGGTAGGCAGAATGAGTGTTATCACCCCCATTTCCTTAAACCCATAAGGACTAGGCATTGGGGGTTAAGTGACTTGCCCAGGGTCACACAGCAAGGAAGTGTCAGAGGACAGGAATCCCCCACCCCTATTTTAACAGATGGGGAAACTTTGATTCTAAAAGGAAAAGCTACTATAAAATCTTATAAACATTCCCTATTGATCTTCAGGCTAGATTTGCTGGTCAGTCAAGGTAAGCATTTGGTTAATAGAGTGCAACCTCTTAAAGTCTAATTTAATGTACCACCTATTGTTATCATTATTGTGGCTATTACTACCTCTGCTATTACTGCGACTATTGCTGCTGCAGCTACTATTCAGTCATTCAACGGAGAGAGCTGAGCCTGCGGTCAGGAGCATCTGAATTCAAATTTTGCCTCAGTCACTAGCTGGATGATTCTGGACAAGTCACCTAACCTCTCTGAGACTCAGTTTACTCCTCTGTAAAATGGGGGTGATAATAGAATCTACCTTGCCAGGTTGTTGTAACCACTAAAAAAATAGTTAAATAAAGTTTTTAAATAAAAATTATTTTAATAGAAATGTAAATAAACTTAATATTTTATTATATAAGATATAATATTAAAGATTTTAAATAAAAATTCATTAAAATGAAATTTAAAAATATTTTAAATTAAATAAAATAAAGTAAAGCATTTTGTAAACCTTAAAGAGCTATGAAAATGTTGCCATTCTCATTATTAAGGCCAAATACACTATTAAATGTTATCTGTCTTACTACTACAGGTAAAAAGCAACTAATGACTTGAGGGCCTTAGGACTCACCTTGGGTTTAAAAGAAAAAAAATCTAGGCTCATGTTCTACCTCAGACACTTAATTTCTTTATTCCTCTAGGACCTCTCTGAGGCTGTAAGAGGAAAAGAAGTTCTTCATTGGAAGGAACTAAGAAAGTCGTGATTTCAAGTCCCTCCTCTGAAATATACCCTTTGCTTGTTATGAAGGCAAAGTCCTAACTAGGGCTGCGCACTCAGGATTTTGCACCATGGTGTCAGAATTTAAAAGTTACAGATAGCACTCGTGATGTCACAACTTGTAGAAACAACTGAGCTTAGAATCTAATTAGAATGAATAATTTTTAAAAAATCTTTTCTTTCCATCTTAGTATTGATATAAAGTATTGGCTCCAAGGCAGACGAGTGGTAAAGGCTAAGCAATTGAGGTGAAGTGACTTGCCCAGCATCACACAAGAAAATATCTGAGGCCAAATTTGAACCCAGAACTCCCATCTCCAGGCCTGACTCTATCCACCGAGCCACGTAGCTGTCCCCAAACAAATAATTTTAAAATGAGCTTCAGGAATTTTCTCCCATCATGGTCATGTCCTAGGTGTGTTCCTCCCTGGCTCTGCACCAAATTCTCCTGTTTACCCCACATTAGGCAGTCTCCCCATCAGCAGCCTCATACTCTCCTTTCATAATATTTGCCATTTCCTTTCTTTCCACAGTTCCTTTCCCAATTCTTGACACTGTAACAAAAATTGTTCAGAGCTCTGTTCTTAACTCTAAAAATTGTATTATTGTCATGAAGAAGCTAATAATCTCTTAGAGAGAAATGGCATGTACACATGAAGTGTAGAATGTGAAGAGTGCATAAGAGAGACCCAGGCAAAGGGCGCCGGGAAATTTTGAAGGGGAAAGATTCATTTTCTTTCTATCTTGGAGCCTCAGAGCTGTGGACAAATCAGAGAAATTGGCTTTATGGAGGAAGAGACACCTGAAATGACCCCAGAAGAGAATTTCAACAGGCAGAGATGAGAAAGGGAATACAAGGTAGGCATGAAGGACAGGCAGTACAAATGCACAGGAATGGAAAATGTCAGGTCAAGGTAGGAAAAATGCAAGTCAAGAGCTCTACCTACTTTTATACACATGAATCAACTATGAATGAGGAACACAGGCAGTGCCAATTCAGAGATCTCTATTAGCTGGAAGAGGTGAGTCTTTGAGGACAGATAAGATTAGTGCTGGCAAAAAAGAGGTAGACACTTTATTCCAAATGGGAAAACAATGGAACCAAGTAAAATGAAGAGTATGGCACTGAGGTAGTCTGGGATGGAAAGATAGATAGATAGATAGATAGATAGATAGATAGATAGATAGATAGATAGATAGATAGATAGATAGATGGAAGGATAGACTAATGGATAGACAGACAGGCAGACAGATAGGTAGATAGACAGAGAGAGATAGACAGACAGGCATGGAGGCAGACAGATAGACATAGAGACAGATAGATAGATAGATAGATAGATAGATAGATAGATAGATAGATAAATAGATAGATAGATAGATAGATAAAGGGATAGATAGATAGATAGATAGATAGATAGATAGATAGATAGATAGATAGATAGATAGATAGATAGATAAAGGGATAGATAGATAGATAAAGGGATAGATAGATAGATAGATAGATAGATAGATAGATAGATAGACAGACAGAGACAGACAGACAGACAGATAGATAGATAGATAGATAGATAAAGGGATAGATAGATAGATAGATAGATAGATAGATAGATAGATAGATAGACAGACAGGCAGTCAGGCAGACAGTCAGACAGACAGATAGATAAATAGAGATAGGCAGATATAGATAGATAGTCAAATATATATATACATATATAGAGATGGATAGACAGATAGACAGAGATAAATAGAGATAGAAAGACAGATAGCGAGAGAGACAGACAGACAGACAGATAGATAGATAGATAGATAGATAGATAGATAGATAGATAGATAGATAGATAGATAGACAGACAGACAGACAGACAGATAGATAGATAGATAGATAGATAGATAGACAGACAGACAGACAGACAGACAGACAGACAGACAGATAGATAGATAGATAGATAGATAGATAGATAGATAGATAGATAGATAGATAGATAGATAGACAGGCAGTCAGGCAGACAGTCAGACAGACAGACAGACAGTCAGAAAGACAGATAGATAAATAGAGATAGGCAGATATAGATAGATAGTCAAATATATATATACAAATATAGAGATGGATAGACAGATAGACAGAGATAAATAGAGATAGAAAGACAGATAGCGAGAGAGACAGACAGACAGACAGACAGATAGATATATAGATAGACAGACAAAGACACATGGACAGATAGATGGATAGATAGAGAGATAGGTAGACGTAGACAGATAAACAGATAGATAGGCATATAAATACACAGGCAGACAGACAGACAGACAGGTAGGTAGATAGATAGATAGATAGATAGATAGATAGATAGATAGATAGATAGATAGATAGATTAACAGACACATAGATATTATAAAACTGTATTTTTAAAAATCATTTAAATTAAAACATGCAAGCACTTTTCCAAATCAGCATTTAGTATAATTTAGTATAATTAGTATATACACATGCACACATATACACTCACACAGATTTTGACTGAGTTGGCAGAAGCCACTCCATATGCTCCAGTGAAAGGCTGTGTGACAAAAGCGATAGAGTACTGTCTGTGGGTTCAGAAAGAATTCAGCTCAAATTCTACCTCAGATGCTTTTTGGCTACATGACTGTGGCCAAGTCCCTCGACTTCATTGAGTCTCAGTTTTCTCATATGTAAAATGGGAGTAATAATAGTGATAGTATCTCCCTCAGAGTTGTTGTAAAGATAAAAGCAAATGATTCATAAAAAGTGACTTGGAAGCCTTTAAACGCTATAAATATATCAGTAACTATTACTATTTCAAGGTTTGAACCCAGGCGGGGGAAGTAACTAGCCCAAGGTCATACAATCCGTTGGGGGCTGAGCCAAGACTAAAGCCCCAGCTTCCTGACTTCCAGTCCAAGGTTTTGTCCTTCATATTAATGTCTTTTAAATTCTTTCACTGCTTTCATATTGCCCAAGAAGGGAACAGGGCATTTGGAGGGGGAGGGGGAATACCCTTGACTTTGCTTTTCATATCCCAGAGACGACACACTGTGGCTGACGTCAGAAGACAGAGAAGCTTTGAAGCCTCACAGAGCCAGACTCTGTGGAAGCCCTGCTGCTGCCCAAAGACTAGTCACCACACATAATTAAATCCAGAAATTAAAAAGCAAACATACTGATGGAGAAGCGATGTTCTCCTCTTACATTCCTCTTTGAATAAGAGCATCAGGGAGCTATTGGAGCTCCCTGCTGACCTAAACACTGGCTATTACCAACCCTTCCCCCCAGTCCCCTCAGAGAAAGCCTTTCAGGGGGACTTTGGGCCCTGGGCTTTGATTTAAATGTCAACATGAATGTATTAATTACTAGAGGCTCAGGAGGGCTTCTCCTGCCCTTATCTTCTCCAACACATTTCCCACTGACAGGCAACTCGGGTCCCAACCAAGGTGAGGATAAGCCTCTTGAATCTGGCTAGACTGATCTGTGAACAGCAAACCTGAATTACTAGGTCCCATCTTGAAGTCTTTCAAGGTCAGAGAAAATGTCAAGACCAGGTGCCAGAATCATTTTCCAGTGTGGGGAAGGTGAGATGTCAAAAGCCATCTTTGGTCAAATACCAAAATTCTTTTCTGATAATACTGTTGTGCATTTGCACCGCCATACCTTATTTCTTCCCCATCCCAGACCCATATCCCTCAAGCTGACTTTTAGGTCCCAAACAAATAAATCCTGATATGATCTTGGAAAGGTCCATAGAGATTATCGTATTCACCCACCTATCACAGGCACTCTCCCTATAGGATCCCTAGTTAATGGCCATCCAAACTTGGCCAGTTCCTGTAACCTCATGTTCCTGACCTTTCTGGTCCCTAGAGCTGAGGAATGTGTTCTTGAGACTCTCCCTGTTTTCATCCCAAGTGTTCTCTCTACCTTAGCTCTCTACCAACACCAGCCTTCCTCATTAACCAGACCATGCTCCTTACTCATTCCCAAACTATGCTCTGCCTCTTTGTCACTGGTTTTGGGGTCCCCCAAGTGCTACCTTGGTCATTTAGTTTCTGGCCTTGTGATTCTGAGAAAGGCCTTTCTCTTTTATCTTCTATTTCCTTGCACTGGAAAATGGAGTTAATAATAATTGTACTCAGAGAATTGTCAAAAGATCTTAGGACTTAGAAGAGCACAGATGCCCTCAAAATAGGAAAGTTTTAAAAATAAACCAAAGGAAAAAAATGATATAGAAAACTAAAGATAAATGTACAATACATAAATATACAAATATATAATATATTTCCCTGGAATAATACATCCCCTAGAATAATGTATATTTCCCAATAATATAGGAGAAATGAATACAAGGTAATTTTCTGAGCAAATATCCAACTTACATTTGAATCCCTTTAGTGATGAAGAACTTGCTACCTATAGAGCCAGAAAATTCTACTTTTGGACAGTTCAAATTGTAAGTATATTTCTTCTTATATAAAGTCAAACTATGCTTTTGTTTCTATTTATTGATCCTAGTTCTGTCTTCTGGAAAAGACTGTAATCTCCTTTCAGAAGATCATAGATTTAGAGTTGGAAGAGACCTTAAAGATCATCTTGTCCAATCAATCATTTTGGAGACAAGGGAACTAAAGATCTAAGAAGTTGGCTACCAAGGCAAAAAGACAGTAGTGACTTACTGAAGATCACAAGTAGCTAGACAGGGTTCAAATGCAGAAATTGCTAAGCCTTCAAATATTTAAAGATAATGACCCAGTGCTCTGAGTTTTTCCTTTTCCAAGTTGAACATCTACCTGCACTGGATGCTCCAACAGCATCATCTCTAATCTTCTTGTCATCCAGATGACCTTCCTCTGAACATGTTCCAGTTTGTTAGTGTATTTCCTCAAATGTGTCAGCAAGATAGAAAAGGGTTTTGGTAAAAACAGGCAAAAGTCCACAAGTCAGAAATAGACAATGGACCTGTCCAGAATTGAAGAGACCTAAGAAGAGGGAAGGGGGGAAGGGCAGGAAAAAATAATTCGGGATAAGTACTGTCTAGGTTACTCAGTGATTTTCTTTTCATGGAGAAGAAATGTGAAATACATCAGAGTTGGCATGATGAAGGAATTCAAGAAGCTCCTCCTTTGTGAGAATCAGCAGATGGCAGGACCACTGGAGGAAAAAGGCATGAATTAATCAGGGAAGACTTCCTGGAGAAAGTGGCCCAGGCTTGGGCTACCTGGGTCTGATCTTCTATGTTATTATTAATATTGTTGTTTTTACCATCATCATCATCATCCTCATATTTCCTCTACTGATGTCCTTTTTTACAGTTTAGAGACATTCCGACATTCTCTAAGGTGTTGTCAACAGAGAATGAGTTTTGGAAGGTCTTTCTATGCTGGAATCAATCAATCATTAAACATTTATTAAGTACCTACTATATGTCAAGCACTACTAAATGCTGCAGATACAAAAAGAGCAAAAGATAGCCCCTCAAGGAACTTACAATCCAATGGGACAAACAACATGCAAACAAATAGATTAAAAGTAAACCATATTCAGTATAATTAAGAAATAATTAATAGAGAGGAGGCTCTGGAATCAGAGGGATTAGAGAAAGCTTCCTGTAGAAGGTGGAATTTTAATTGGGACTTAAAAGGAAGCCAGGGATGTCAGCAATCAGAGCAGAAAAGAGTATTTCAAATGTGGGAGATAGCCAGGAAAAATGTAATTCTAGAGCTGAAAAACAGAGAACCTTGTTTGTGGAACAACCAGGAGGCCAGTGTCACTGGTTCAAAGAGTATGTATTACAGAGTTAAATGTAAGAAAATTGGAAATGTAGAAAGGGACTGAATTTTAAAGAGCTTTGAATGCCAAACAGAGCATTTAGTATTTGTTTCTGGAAACAATAGGAAGCCACTGGAGTTTTTTGAATGATGTGATTGGACTAACACTTTAGGAAAATCACATTAGTGGCTAAATGGAGATTATTATTATTATGTTATTATTATGATGGATTAGAGTGTAGAGAGCCTCAAGGTAAGCATATCCACCAATTGGGGTAATCCCAGCCTGAAATGATGAGTGCCTGTTCCAGAGTAATGGTAGAGTCAATAGAAAAGAAGGGGGTATATTAAAGAGATGTTGCAAAGGTGAAATCAACAAGTCTTGGGCAAATATTAGATATAGGGACTGAGAACTAGTGAGGAATCCAGGATGACCCCTAAATTGTGAGCTTGAGGGACTTGGAGGATCGTGTCCTCTAGAGTAATAGAAAACGTAGAAGAGGAAAGTTTAGGAGAGAAAATGATAAGTTCGGTTGGGGATATATTGAGTTTAAGATTTCTACAGGACATCCAGTTCAAGATGTCTGAAAGGCCATTGGAGAAGTAATATTGGAGGTGAGCGGAGAGATTTGGGCAGGATAGATACATTTAATTAAGATATAGACACAGAATTGGCAATTAAATCCATGGGAGCAGATGAGATCACCAAGTGAAGTACTTTAGAGAGAGTAGAGAAGAGGGTCCAAGACATAAATATTATCTAGAGCAATATCCAGTAAAGGCAGTAGAGGAAGAGCAGTCAAAATCATAGGAGGACAACCAGGAGGAGAAAACTAAAGAAAAGAGAGAATTAAGAGGAGAGAGTGATTCATGGTGTCAAAACTCCCAAAGAAGTCAAGATTGAGAAAAGGTTATTGAATTTGGCAGCTACACATTCATTCATCAGTAACTTTGGAGAGAGAAATTTCAGAGGAATAATAAAATTGGATTGGAAGGTGTTAAAAGAGTAAAAGGAGAGAAAGCAGAGGCACCAACAAGAGAAGGCCCTTTTGAAGCATTTAGCCACAAAGAGCAGAAGAGATATAGGATGATAGGTAGCAGGGATGGAAAGGTCAAGAGAGAGACTTTTTCAGGACAGTCGAGACCAGGGCATGCTTTAGACAGTAAGAAATTACCTAGTAGACAGAGAGAGATTTCTGTGTCTCTATTATATGATGTCCCGTTAGCTAAGATGGAAGGGGATCATTAACAAAGGCATGACTTCCTTTTGATTATTTTTTTTCTATCATATGAATGAAACAAACTAGTAAGGCAAAAGAGGCATCAGCATCATTAAAAGCAAGAGCTATATCAATAATACGAAGCCTATTTGTGGTCCTTATTTATTGAGATCAACTGCCCACAAACTTCCATTATCTTCTGGTTTTCCTAATGGCCAATCAGAATTTAGTCCTTTGACAATAGAAAATAAAAGAATCTTACTTCAAATAGAATGTAAGGGGGGTGGGGAGTGAAGTGGTTCAGTGGATAGAGAGCCAAGCCCAGGAGGTCCTGGGTTCAATTCTGGTCTCAGACACTTCCTGGCTGTGTGTCCCTGGGCAAGTCATTTAACCCCAATTGCCTAGCTCTTACACTCTCTTCTGCCTTGGAACATATACTTAGTACTAACTCTAAGACAGAAGGTAAGGGTTTTAAAAAATGAAATAGAATATAAGAATACAAGCCAGCAGCAAAGGGTCAAATCCAGAAGAAAATATTCTTTCCCATTTTCCAAAACTCTATATTCTCACATGCCTTCAGTCCTAGAGTGTCCTAAATGGGTAACAGTTAACAATAGCCAGCTTCAGCTACCTCCATGTCAATTTTTTCCTCCCCCTCCTCTGTCTCTCCTTGATTTTCCCTTCCATCTTTTCCAATCAAATCTCAATTGTCAAAAGTCTTCTACTCAGCCTTTCACAGGGCTGTACTGACTCATCTCCTAGCCAGAGTCAGTGCTGAGGCAAAGTCATTATCTGACATGCTCTACATAGGTTTATGGGGAATGAAGTCTCTCTCACTTTTCTGATCAGATAATATATCATAAATTTGATCATTCATAGGATCATATATTTTGATCTGTTAGGGACCATGGATATCATCTTGTCCAACCCCCTCATTTTATAGCTGAGGAAACCAAGGCTTATAGAAATTAAGTGTTTTGCCCAAAGTTATTTGGTAAATGACGGTGAAAGGATTTGAACACTGATGCTCTTGACTCTGAATCCAGTGTTCTTTTGTGACAAGGAAATCACTTTAAAAGACTGATATATATTAATTTAAGGTTGCCAAGGAATTCAGCTATGTAATTCCTAAATGAAAACTCAAGTCAGCAGTCAACCTTTTATGTAGTTTTTAATTACAAACAGGAGGAAGAAAGGTATTAGAGAGAGAGAGAGAGAGAGAGAGAGAGAGAGAGAAAGAGAGAGAGAGAGAGAGAAAGAGAGAGAGAAGGGAATAGGGCTTAAATACTCCCTCTGTTTAGGCTGGGCCAAAAGGCCCAAGTCCTTAGATAGCTGAGGCAAAGAAAAGAGATCAGTCCCTATCACTCACGTGACCAAAATGGAGAAACAGTCTCAGGGGCCTCCACCTCCAGCCTCCTTCAGAGCAAGCTTCTCAGAGCACAACCTCTCAGAGCAAAACCTCTCGAACCCCTCTCAGTCCTCAGACCCCGCTATCTTTAAGGAAACCATCTAAGTTCCCTCCCCTCCGTTCTCACATCTACCAATCACTGTCCATGTCTTCCCTGTGCCAATGGTGGCTCTAGCTTAACCCAGGACTGCCCAGAGGTCTGTGGTTTTGCACATGTATGTTGAAGGTCATATTCTCAAATAATTAAATCTTGATCCTTGCTACAGCCCTTCCTAAATCCTTTTGCTCTGAGTAGGGTGGAGATTGTAGTTTCAAGACCTGGTTCTGTCATTCCAAGTATCTCTATTGTATCAATTCTAAAATCAATCATGACTCAAAGAACTTCCTGTTCTATGCTTAAGCATAGGTCAAAGCCCTTTCCATTGTTCAGCAAAAGGTTTCTGTCCTAAAGCAGTCCCAAGTAGGGAGGAGAAGGATCCTCCCATGCCAAGGGGATTCACATTCCAATAGAGTTCTTACTATCAGTAGGAAATTTTTTCCAAGTATGAAACTTTCCAATGGTGAAATTTCCAACATTCACAAGTCTAAGAAATTTTAAGGTTTATACTTTCCAGTATACATACAAAGTGTTTTTTTTTCCTATCTCCATAAAGTTGGTAGGGCATTTACATTATCCCATACCATCATCTCTATCCCCTCATCCCAATCTGCAATTTCTTTTTATATATATATAACAGCTCCTTCCCTATTGCCTAAAACATGCTGTCTCCCTCATTTTAAAAAAAATCCCCTCATTAGACACGACCATTACGTCAAGCTATATTATCTTAAATTTTTCATCTTCCTAACATGCCCTTTAATCCTGTTTCTATCCCCTAGAAAAAGGTATCTAAATGCCTTGCTTCCATTTCATCCTCTCCCCCCTTTCCCCCCACAAACCCTTACCTTCTATCTAAGAATCACTACTGTGTATTGGTTTTAAGGCAGAAGAATGTTAAGGGATATGCAATGGGCGAGGGGGGGTAAGTGACTTGCCCAGGGTCACACAGCTGGGATATATCTGAGCCTAAGTTTGAACCCAGGACCTCCCATATCTAGGCTTGTCTCTCAAACTACTGAGACACCTCATTGCCACCACCCCTCCTCTCATTTCTTAACTTTCTGTAGTTTTATTTCCAAAGTCATTGATGTAACTGAAATTGCTCTTTCCTCATATTTCTAAACTACTAAATTTTATAGCTTTTAATTTATCTTTATCATTCTTTATGTCTGTAGTGTTTAAGTCATCCCCTTCTGGAGGGATGATATTTTCCCCTTGTTCTACCACACATCTAAGTACTTACTCCTCAGTCTCCTTAGCTGAATCTCCATCTATGTCCTCTGTACTGATATGGGTTTATATGCCCCAGATTTCCATTTTTGATTTGTTTTCTCTTTTTTTGTCTATAATCTTTCAGTTGGTAAGTTTCTTCTGTTCCCATGGGTTGAATCATAATCTAGGCCAATGAATCCCAGATCAGCCTTTCCAGTTATTGTATTTCCTGAGGTCCATTCACACTTCTCCAACTACTCATTGGACCTTCCAAACTGCTCTGTCTCTTGGCCATCACAAACTCACCATGTTGAAACAAAACTTACTATCTTCCCCATAAAACCTAATCCATCTTCTGAATTTTTCTGTTTTCTCTAAAAAAAAAAAATCAATATCCTTCCAATCACTCAGATTCATAATCCTGGCATTATTCTTACCTCCCCACTCTCCATTACCCATCCCACCATGACCATGCAGTTGTTTATTTTTTATTTTTTGTTTTTTTTTGTTTCTATCTTTACCTCATTTCTCAGTTATATCCTGTTCTCTTCACATGATGCTATTCCTCTACATCAGGCCTTCATCACATCTTGCTTAGACCATTGCAAGTCTTCTAATTGGCCTCCTTTCCTTAAGTCTCTAGTTATACTAATCCACTTTTTACTCAGTGCTGTGATTTTCCCAAAGGGCACCTAGGATCATGGTACTTTCCTACTCGATGTTAACCTCAACAGCAATCCATTGCTCTAGAATTAAATGGGCTCTTCTACTTACTCTTTAAAGCTTTTCACAATCTGTCCCCAACCTTCAGAAACTACCATTTCAACCCTGCTATACTACTCTCATTCCTAGACTGCAGTCCAGCTCCCCTGACCTTGTTTATCAAAGATAATCTCCTCTTCCCATCTCCTTGTCTTTGTCCTGGATATCCCTCATGTTTGGAATGTCCTCCACCTTCACCTCCCTCTTACAATTAGCTAAAATGCAAGGCATTGAGATAGGCATAATTCAATTCAATTTGATATAGGAAGTCCCACTCTAGAGAAATACTAATCTTAGCCTGTAAGGATCTCACAGTCTATGTAAGGAGGGCAGATTTACTTGAATCTGAAACTCACATGCAATAGTCCTAGTCAGTTTGTGCTAAGGGCCAAATGAAGATTATAGATGTCCATGCTTCAAGAGTCAGAGGGAGAGCTCTTCTAGGGAAGGCTCCAAAAAGGAGGGATTATTGGAATAAGCAGTGAATGAATTTTCAAGTGGGAAAACAGAACAAAAACAGAGTTAAGGAGATGGGATTGGGCATGGTATATTCAGGGTCAGGGAAGAGACTATATATATACATATATATATATATATGCCTCCCACTCTGGCTAGACTGTATAGTCCCCAAGGACAGAGAATATTTTGCTCTTTCTTTTCTATCTCTAGCAGCAGCACGGTGCCCTAATATATTAAGTATACTAAGTAGACACTTAACACTTTTCCTGAATTACATAAACATGGATTCTGTTTGAATGAAAGACTTTCAAGCAAGAAAGGTCTTTAGAGATCATCTAATTACTGATGAGGAAACTGAGACCTAATGAAGTGATTTAACCCAGGTTCAGATTAGCAGAGTCGGAAATAGGACCCAAGTCTTCTGATTCCTGACCTAAGGCATATCTCATTATTTAACATTCCCTCCTTATTGTAGATCTATCAAGAATCCAAGTCTGCATTGCTACCAGGGTTATTTCCAAGGTTAGGGACCAGGAGAAGAGCAGCAGAGCATCACTAAGCCTTTGGGAAATATATGTGGATTAGCAAGTTAATGCTAGTATGGCATTCTCTGCTGTGCCCTTGCCAGCATCAAAATATTCGTCTCAAGCCAGTTACAATCAGCTTTCATGCTTGCTGGTTTTCAGAAGGGATGGTCCCAAATAAAGTAAGCATTAGTAAATGTCTCAAGGTCATTCCAAGACTCACCATGGTTGAATGAGGACTCAATGGTCTCACACCTAGGATTTCACTAGATCGTGATTATAGAGTCAACTCTATAATCATCTTCATAGAAATTAAATTCTTCAAAATAAGGAAAATTGTGTCTTGCCAGCAAAATTTGGGTGGATTCCATTGTGCAGGGAGGAAAAAGAGCAGTTGAACTCTATGATGCCTTGTATATTATTCTAGGCATCCTTTTTTAAAGGGACCTTGATAAGATAGAGCATATCTAGAAAAGAGTCAAAAGGATGATGATTCAAAACCAGATCATAAAAGAATCAAACTCTTATAGGTTACCTATTCTGGACTAACACAGGGACCAGAGAGAAGGCTGTTTCCTACAAGATCTCCCATAAGTAACTACCCAGCATATATTTTGAAAACTAAAAATATTTAATATGAAGAATATAATTAGTGGGAAGGTGATTACTGTTAAAAACAAAATGATGGACAGTCTTGGTAAAGACAGATTGTGCTTTTTCATTTGGCACCTGTTAAGGAGAAGTTAAATTAGTTTATAATCATTTTATTGTTGTTGTAGCTGTGTGGTATTTAGCAGGAGAAATCTCCAGTTTTTAGTTCATTGAATAATTGTGTATGAGATAATAATCAGTAAGAAAAATCAAGAAATCATCACAGATAAAGTGTGCTGTGTCAGTGATTAAAGTAAGGTTAATTCTCTGTGCTCTTTTCATGCTGAATTCTCAGAATTGAGAACTGGGTATAAGAGACATAGGAAGCTCACCCTGTGTTTTGCTGGTCCTTTGGTACCCCAAAGTGGAAGCCTCCATAGTGCCCCCCCAACTGAGAAAGGTCAGCTCAAGACATGCTTATTTCAGCACTGCCTATGATTATGCTCATGATATAAATATCTGTAATCTCTAGAACCCTGGGTTTCAGACTATGCTGAGTGGTTATAGACCCTGGCTTTTGTAACTTGCAACTCTCATAATAAGTCTGTTTTTCTCAGAAGATCTTACACCACAGAACAGAAATGGAATCAAGGCATTAGTATGTAATGAGTTCCCCATTGCCAAAGTTGCTCAAATCAAGTTATGACTGCTTGTGAGAATGTTATAGATGAAATTTCTGTTTCAGAAAAGGGCTAGTCTAGAGGATTTATGAAGTCCCAATCCTTATGTAATATAGTTTCAGGGACCCTCATCATCCTATTTGCCTTCCACTAAATGAGCTCCATTTTGGCATTGTCCCTGAAAAAGGTTCCATCTTACTCCCCATCTAGGAAGCTTCCAGGTAAGGATTATTTGGTTGCTAGATAATCCAAGGTATCAACACTATGCCCAGGGGGAGCAGCAAAGTAAACAGCAGTATGTCAACTCAGTACTTGAATGCCAAGCTACTTGAACCCAAATCTTGAATCATGTTAGGTAGAATGATTCAGATATTAAGGAACCAACAAGGCTTAAGAAGAGTGTTAGAACTGCCCAGAAACCTTCTTTAAGGCAAGTGGGTATCTTTCCCAATATGCTGACCCTAAGGGTGTTGGGCAGGCAAGGAACCTATTGCATCCCTCTTTACTCTCCCAAAGTTGTCTTTGATGCTACAGATTTTTTCCCAGTCTCTATCCTTCTTGACATCTCTGCTTCATTTATTCACTAATGATCACCTTTTCTTCCTGGACATTCTCTTTTCTCTGTATTTTTAAAGTATGGCACTCTCTTGATTCTCCTACTTGCCTGAGAACTCTCCATTTTTTTTACTGTATCAGCATTGACAAGCTACTCCCTAACTGTTGAAATATCACAAAGATCTGTCATAGGCCCTCTTCTCTTGATTCAACCAGTGATTTCATCAGATTTCATAAGTCCAATTGCCTGGAATATCTTTCTTCTCATTTCTGCCTTTCAGAACTTCTAGGTCCCTTCACATTTCAGCTCAAACATCATACATGAGGCCTTTACTGATTCCTCCCTTCAAAAATTCATTAGCTTTTATTTCATATCTATTTATTTATATAAACACTCCAATAGAATCTACATTCCTTGACAGTAAGAATTATTTTATTTTTGTCTTTCTTTGTTGCTTTCAGCAGCTAGCAAAAATGTTTAGCACATAGTAGACATTTAATAAATGTTTGATTACTAGGTGTGGATCCCAAAGAAATTAGAAAAGGGGGAGAAAGGACCTACTTGAACAAAAATAGTTATAGCAGCCCTTTTTGTGGTGGCAAAAAATTGGAAATTGAGGGGATGCCCATCAACTGGAAATGGCAAACTGTGGTTTATGGTAGTGATAGAATACTAATGTGTATAAGAATGATAAACAGGATCCTTTCAGAAAGACTTGGGAAGACCTACATGAACTGATGCAGAGTGAAATAAGCAGAACCAGGAGAGAACACTCTACATAGTGACAGCAATATTGTGGGAGTATCAAGGGTGATAGACTTAGCTACTCTCAGCAATTCAATGATCCAGGACAATTTTGAGGGACTTGCAATAAAGAATGCTATCCCCCTCCAGAGAAAGAACTGTTGGAGTCAAAATGCAGATAAAAGTATATGTTTTTTCACATTGTTTCATGTTTTCATTTTGGGATTTTGCTTTTATATTAATTTTGTGCTTTGTATATTTTTATATATCTCTTACAACAATGAACAATATGGGAATATGTTTTGCATGAGAATACATATATAACCCTGATCAAATTAGTTACCATCTCTGAAAAGGGAGAGAGAAAATTTGGATATTATAACTTTAAAAAATTATGTGGAAGGTTGTTTCTACATGTAAAGGGTAAAATAAGATACCTTTACAAAAAAAAAAAACAAGATTGATAATTGACCATTGCCTTCTTTTTGGCAGGGGGAAGGGAAAAGCAGGATTAAAGAAGTGGTTATTCACCTTCTTCTACAGTTGAGTATGTGATTATGGGACCTTCCTGAAAACATCAAGGCTGCATCTCTGATATGGCAACTGTCTGAGACTCTGTCATCATCAACCTCGGGGTCTTTGTGAGAACCACTGAGTTTGTTTAAGGAGACAGAGCAGCATCCTTGCCTTTGAAGAAGCCAACAAACCTCATTATTTCCTGTCATCACATACCACTGTTCAACCCACACCAGGAAAAAAACTTTTATTTCCCTTATCCATTCACCCATGCCAGCATTAAGCATGAATAGTTCCCTGCCATTGATGTAACCGGTCCTCTTCCTTCTCTCCACACACTCCTGCCCCATTGAAAGGGAGAAGACATCCTCTTTTCCTGACCACCCCCCTTTGCTATTGCCTCAAATATTAAAATGAGAAGTGACCTCAAAAATCATCTGCTTAAAACCTTTGATTTAACAGATGGAAAATGAGGCCCTCAGAGAGGAAAGGTCAGAAAAACAAATAGCATTTTAAGGTTTTCAATTAAATACACTTTTCTCTGTAATCCTCATTTGAATAGTACCCTTCTCCTCCTCCTTCCTCCTACACCCCACACTGCTCTTCCTGAGGCACCAGAGAGGTAGGGATTATGGGGTTGAGTAGCCTCAGAAGGTTATGGTGAATGGACCAAAAGAGGTCACATTAAAGATTATGTGAGCAAAAGAGCAAAGCATCACTTGGATCTCTCCTTATTGGGGATACAGTAGATTTGACTCTTCTAGGGATTCAGGTTAGCAGCATACCCTTTGGTCAGTGGCCACAATTTTGGTTTGACTAAGACCCCATCACTACCCTAGAACTCTGCTGGTGACAACAAGAGAGGATAGATTACCAGTGAGCCCATGTAAGCATTGAGCGGCATCCTCTCCAACAGAGTGGCTAAGAGCAGATCTGGACAGAAGCACAGTGGTGGGAGGTGAATGGAGTAAGCCCAAGTCTTCCATGGCCTTTTGACTTTTGTGTCCTAAAAATATGTATGCGAATGACTCCTACAGAGCCATGATCTTTGGGTATGCTTATCTCTTTTAGCAAGGAGAGGCAGAGCTGAAAAAAGCAAATAGAAGATGTACAGTATTTGATGGGGCTAATCCCAACTCTTTGAATCATTTTCATAAAAAGTTAATTTTGCTATTTTTTATTTGTTTCAGTAAATACATATAACCTATTTGTCAATGAAATCATCTAACTAGGTCACAATGAAGATGGAATAGAGATTAGAATCCTGGGGGAGGGGAACAAACACAAGCCAAGTTAATATGACTTATTATGGGAATTAATCAATTCTTTGGACAGAAATCTTAGAAGCTACTGAAAAAGAAAGCCTGGAAGAGATGTCACCTGATAGATGCCATCTATGCAAGGCAGAGAGAATAAAAAAGCCTTATGATTGTAGATTCTACTACACTACATGAATTGCTATCTCAGGGCTTGGAATTCTTTCTAGTGGTTGTGTCAGCTACTAAGAAATATCCTTTACTTTAGTTCAAAGTATGCTCCCCTGTTCATAATATCTTTATATCTCTCTTGAGAGCCTCAACCATCCTATGAGATAGGTATTACCGTCACCATTTACAGAAGAGAAACAGTTTCAGTGAGGCTCAGAGGCTTGCTCATGGTCATCAAGTCAATAAACATTTATTAAGTGCCTATTAATATGGCAAGCTTTAGGGGAAAAAAAATTAAGACACCTCCTGCCCTCAAGGAGCTTACCATCTAATGGGGGGAAGAAAACACACACACACACAAAAGAGAAAATAAGAGCAAGAAGGAAAATGTGAAGTCCAGAGGAGTGTAGCCAGGAGACAAACGAAGAGATGACTGACCAGGGCACCCCCAATAAATGGAGATTCTGGGAGAAACTCTCCAGTTCTACCCTCTCCAATCAAAAAGTTGGGCCTGATGAGGAGTGACTTCTAGTACTGAAGTGATTTTGCAGGTTCCTGGACAATTGATGGTCAAGACCTAAAGAGCATGCAGCACGGTGAGAGATGAAATGGTCACATGGATTATAATTATCAAAAGCAAGATTTGAACCAAGATTTTTCTTGAACTAAGTCCAGTATTCTGCAATTATGATATACTGCCTCAGTGAGATAGCAGAGGTGCCAGGATTAGAACCTGGCTATCTTCACTCTTTTAACAGCCTACTATACTGAAAAGACTACAACCACTACTCTAGAATCCATTAGATTGTGAGCTCTTTGAAGGCAGGGACTGTCTTTTGCCTCTTTTAATGTCCCAAGTTCTCTGTACTGTGCCTGGCATAGAGTAGGTGCTTAAGAAATTTTGATTGATTGATTGGTTGACTGGAAATCCTCCCCCCACACCCAAACCCTTGCCTTTTGCCTCCCTCCTCAACCCTAGGACATCAAAGTGAAATCATTCCTTTGTATATACTTATTCAAGGAAGCTGGCAGTTTTCAGCTCAGCTGGCCAAATTTCATTCATCACCCCAAAGCTAAAAAACTCCTCAAAGCCTCAACAATGTCAGAGCAAAGTTCTCTTTACGAGTTGGGAGAAAATCTGACTGTGAATAACTTCTACAAAGTTATTTCCAAGTGCTGTTCTGAAGCCCCAGCCCTGACATCCCCCACTCCCTTCCTGCACCTTGGGGCCAACTCAGTCATAAATTGTGCAGCATTGTTGGTGCAGGGAGGAGACTCCCATTCCCCAGGGGAGAAACTTAAAAGCAAAAAATGAACCAATGTCAACCTCAAGCCAGAAGGAAAACAAATCTGTTGTTTCCAAAAAATAGCAACTCTACAGTCTCAAAGTCACAAAAAAAGGAGAAAATAACAATAAAATCAGTAATCGCTGAATCACTCACTAAAAAGTCACTTTCTTGCTCAGTGACCTTCAATAGTACCCTAAGGAGGAGCCCAAATTCTCAGGTTGAAGTTTAAAGCCCCTCCTCCCAATCTGGTCCTAATTTACCTACCTTTCCAAGCTTTTCTCACCCTAATGCCTGTAACATATTTGTAACCCCAGTCCCAAAGCATCTGTTTCTTTGCTGACAATTTTTGCAAGAAAGAAAAGTATCCCACGTTAATGGGCTTTGGGCCTGGAGTTACACATTCACAAGCCTATCAAATTGATATACTTCCCAATCCCAGAACAATCCTCACACTTCCTATCTCACTGTTGCTTCATCTGCCTGAAATTCCTACTACTTCCTCAACATCAACTTCCAAAAAAACATCATTTCTCTAATCAAAGAAAAAGGAAAAGAATCCATATGGACAAAAATATTTATAGCAACCCTTTTTATGAGGCAAAGAATTGAAAATGAAGAGGCTGCTCATTAATTGGGGAACAGCAGAAAAACACATCATATATAAATATATGCTATAAGGAATGATGAAAGGGATGATTTGAAAGAAATCTGAGAAGACTTGTATGAACTGATGCAGAGTGAAGTGAACAGAACCAGGAAAACAACTTGTATAACTTGTATAATTATAACAACATTGCAAAAACAAACAACTTTTTAATGTTTAAGGGCTCCTAGCATTGCACTGATCAACTAAGATTTCTTAGGATAGATGAGGAAACTTGCTACCTACCTCTGAACAGAAAGAAATAAAAAGACTCGAGATATAGAAAGAAATAAGTATTTTTGGACATGATTTGTCTTGCTTGACTAAAAATATTTGTTACAAAGAGTCTGCTTTTTTTAAAATTAATAACAGCTTGCATTTATTTAGCACCTACTATGCACTTTACAAATATTATATCATTTGAACCTTGTAACAAATCTAAGAAGTAAGTGCTATTATTATCCTCATTTTATAGTTGAGGTAACTAAGGTTAAATGACTTTCCCAAGACTTTTCCAGACTTAAGGTCACATAACTAGTTAGTTCTGAATGTCTCAAGCCAAATTTGATTGTGGGTCTTTCTTACTCAAAGCCAGGTGCTTGAGTTTACGCTAACAGTTGTGGAGTGGGGGGAATAGCTAGGTGGCACAGTGGATAGAGTGCTAGGTTTGGAGTTGGGAGAACCTGGGTTCACATTTTGCCTCAGATACTTCCTGTGTGACCCTGGGCAAGTCACTTAATTCTGTCTAGCCCTTTGCCCTTCTGCTTAGAGGTTTTCTAAGACAATGTAAGAGTTTAAAATAAAAGAAATGACCAGTTGGGAGTAGAAGTTAGGAGGAAGAAAAGAAGGAAAGAAAATAAATATTTGTTACATGTAATTTAAAAAAAAAACTTCTCCCTCTCCACTTCTTTCTACCCATCCATTAAGGCCCAGCTCAGAGACCACCTGCTCCCCAAAGCCTTCCCTAAAATACTCCCACCCCCAGTTAGAAGAGATCCCTTTCTTCCCTGTAGTGCCAGTGACTACCATGACATTATGTTCCTCCCCAGAGGCCCTTGTCATGCCCTGCCTTGTATTATAGTTACTTGCCTGTAGGTCTTTCATTCCTTTTAAGATAAGGAATGCTCTGAGGATAGAGGTTGAACTTTACTCTTTTCTCCTTCTCTGATAATGTGCCCAACCACAGAATCCCGCCCATAGTAGAGTCTCAGTAACAATGAATGAATGAAATTCAAGAAGCATTAAGTGCCTACTTTGTACTCAGCACAGAGCTAGGCTCTAGACATACAAAGCATTTCCTGATCTCAAAAAGTATACAATCTAAACCCAAACAAGTAAGCAGAGAAGTAAATATGGATAATTAGGTAGGGAAAAGGGCATTCACAAATTGGGATCAGAAAGGGATCCCCATAGGACACGGCATCCAAGTTGAGTCTTGAAGGAAGCAGAGAATTCTCAGAAGTGGGAGGAATAATGATAATAATAGCTCACATTTTTGTGGTAGTTTAAGGGTTGCAAAGGGATTCACTCACATTACTTCATTTGATCAACATTGTGAGTGAGACACTATTATTATCATAATGTTTAAAATGAGGAAACAGGTTCAAAGAGACCAATTGACTTGCCCAAGATCACAGAGCTAGTAAGTATCTGAGGAGGAATTCATATCTAGATTTTTCTACTTTTAGGTTTACTACATCTTACAATGAGTACAATGAGGTATAGGTTGAGAAAAGACATGAAGACTGAAGATAAAATGGCAGACCTAGAGATGGGAGGTCCAGAATTCAAATGTAGCTTCAGATATTTCCTAGCTGTGTGACCCTGGATAAATCACTTAACCCCCATTGCCTAGCCCTTACCACTCTTCTGCCTTGGAACCAATACCCAGTATTGATTCTAAGATTAAAGTAGGGGTTAAAGAAAAAAGATAGAATGCTGAGTCTGAAGGACAGCAAATAGATCAATTCCTGAACTATCAGCCCAAAAACAGAGGATGTGCTTTCAAACCTGATGAACACAAGTCTAGTTGGGGAAAGGAGGATATAGATGAGGAAAAGGGGCAAAACAAGAACAACTAATAGAGACGGCGGAGAAGGGTGATTGATATGGTCTTCCTGCCCCTGAGATGCCCCAGGCCAGTCTGGCTATAGAAATGAGGAGAAATAGCAAAGCCAGGTGATAGTGGTCCAAATGGAAGGAGTTTGGAATTTTGTCAAGCAAGGAAGAGGAATATCACAATGAGCATCCTCCCTCTGAATCTTAAACCCCTTCATTGATCAGCAGCAGCAATAGCTGGGAAAGTCTACTATCCTATGTGGGCTCTTGTGATATTCTGTATTTATCTCGCCTTGCAAGCACTCTCCCTTCATCATGAGGAAGTGTAAGTCATTCAAATGTTATTTTCAAAAGAATTTATGAGTAGACTGAGCTTCTCAGCATTTATGGCCCTCTCCATCAATTCTGTCTCTGCAAAATGTTAACCAGCTAACCTCTTGCCAAGTCTCTATTCCTGTCAAATAACACCATGCCCTAGGTGGACTCATTAGCCAGTCCCTTGGCTGATCATTCATTTAATGGACTAGTCAGTGTATGTATGCTTTGTGTAGAACAACTGGTTAGCAACCAATCTATAATTAATGGTTGAACTAGTCTGTATGTAAGTTGCTGGGCCATCTGGACAATGAAAGCAGTGATTAGAATTGATATCTTGATGTCTTTCCAGTTCTGATATTCCATCATTCTGGAGGGGGAGTCAGAAGACTTGGGTTCAAAATGCGACTCACTTTCCATATGACATTGAGCAGCCTCAATTTTTTTCATCTGTATCATGGGGGTGGGGAAATGATAATCCTTGCCCTGTCTCCCATAAAGGGCAGTTTTAGACTCAGAAGAGGTACTATCATGAACATGACTTCTTGTGCAATTCAAAAGCTTATACAAATATCAGGGGTTTTTTTTATCATTTTAAAAGGTAGGAAGAGGCAGTATTTTATGTGTTAAAATTATAGAATATTTCTTCTTTAAATTTTATCTTCATTTTATTCAATAACAAATTTAGCCATAAGTTTTCCAAGGTGATATGATTCATGTTGTCTCCCTCCCCTCTTTCTTCCCCACTCCTGGAATTAATAAGTAATTCCACTGGGTATTATCACTCAAAACATAATTCCATATTATTCTTTTTTGTAAGCAAATAATCTTATAAAACTAAAACCCCAAATCATATACCCAAATAAACAAGTGATAAATCAAATGTTTTCACCTGCATTTCTATTCCAACAATTCTTTCTCTGGAGGTGGATAGCATTCTTTTTCATAAGCTCTTCAGAATTGTCCTGGATCATTGTATTGTTGTTAGTAGCAAAGTCTATCACATTTGATCATCCCACAATATTTTGGTTACTGTGTATAATGATTTCCTGTTCCTGCTTATTTCACTCTGAATCATTCGTGTAAGTCTTTCCACCTCTTTCTGAAATCATTCTGTTCACCATTCCTTATAGCACAATAGTATTCCATCACCATCATATACCACAATTTATTCAGCCATTCTCCTATTCAGGGATATCCCCTCATTTTCCAATTCTTTGTCACCACAAAAAGCACAGCTGTAAATATTTTTGTACAAACAGGCATCTCTTTGGTATACAGACCTAGTAAAGGTATTGCTGGATCAAAATGTATGCATTATTTTAAAGACTTTTGGGCATAATTCCAAATTACCTTCCAGAATGTTTGGATCAATTCACAACTCCACCAGCAATGTGTGTCCCAATTTTGCCACATCTCCTCCAACATTTATTATTTTCCTTTACTGTCATATTGACCAATTGGCTAGTTGTAAGGTAGTACCTCAGAGTTGTTTTAATTTGCATTTCTCTAATCAAGAGAGATATAGAATATTTTTTCACAGGGTTATTGATAGCTTTGATTTCTTCATCTGAAAACTGCCTATTCATATCCTTTGACCATTTACCAATTGGGGAATGACTTGGTTTCTTATAAATTTGACTTAGTTCTTTATATTTTTGAGAAATTAGACTTTTTAGAGAAATTTGTTATAAAAAATTTTCGCCATTTGTTGCTTCTCTTCTAATCTTGGTTGCATTGGTTTTGTTTGTGCAAAAACTATTTAATTTTATATAATTAAAATAATTCTCTTTACATCTTGTAATGTTCTCTGTCACTTGTTTGGTCTTAACTTTCTCCCTTCTCCATAGGTCTAACAGGTAAACTATTCTACATCCCCCTAATTTATTTACAATATCACTCTTTATGTTTAAATAATATACCCACTTTGACCTTATATTGGTATAGAGTGTGAGATATTGATCTAAACCTAATTTTTTCCATACCATTTTATAGAATATTTTTTATGTAGATAGAGAGATGTGGATATTGGGGGAAGGCATGAATGAAGGCTTTCATTCATTGATCCACAATTTATTGAGAGGCTATAGTATTCAGGATACTGATTATTGTTCATTGTGACATTTCCTTCCCCAAGGAAGTTTCCAGTCACAGTAGGGTTCAATAGCATGGAGAATGTAGGCTCAAGAAATTCTACCAATTAGTCATTCATCAAGCATTTTTGGAGCTCTTATTACATAGCAGGCACTTAAGTAACTCATGCTTAGCAAAGGGCATCTACTAGGCATTATGTACTAGACAGAGAGAACATCACCCAGAAGAAAAAGGTGACTGGTAATTTGAACTGACCAGTTGAGAGTCTATTGAGCTAGAAAATGGAGAATATCAGTTGAGTGTATAGTGTCAGTGTCATTAGGAGTTCCATTGCCTTGAAACTCTGGCTGGTGATAGAGATTTCTAGGTCTTCATCTGTAAAATGAAGGCTTTGAACTTATGGTTTCTAAGTTCCCTTATAGTTCCTCAGTCTTTAATCCTATGATCTCTTTATCTGACTCTCCTTCACACTGCTCTTCATCTTCATGCATCTCAGGATTCCCTTCCCAAGCCATTCACCTAGGACTACTCTGGAATACACTCATTTATCCCAAGAAAACTTCTCTTTAAAGTACCACCTCTACATCCCTTCAAGCTCCTTTTTTTTCTGCTAATTGTGTCTTTCTCTCTTTCTTATTCATATTTATTCTCTCCTTGGGACTTCAGAAAATTAGAGATCCTGTCTAATCTTCTGTTCTTGTAACTCCTAAGCCAAGGATTTTCTCACTTCCTCAGTTTGAAATTCCATGTTATTTTCCAGGCTCAGCTCTGATTTATTCTCAGAATGAGTCTTGACCAAGAATGAAACTAATCTCTGACCTCTGGTTCCAGACTGACCATTAAACCATGCTCTTTACCTGTATTATAAGAGGAGGAGGTTAATTTGTATTCAAGGGGTTCAGACTTTCAGTATTGAGGGGGAAAAGAGTGGGGATCCCCTTATCAAAGTGGGGTACTGTGAACTTTAGATTACTCCTCCCTACTTTGTCTAACAAAAACAGAATTGTTTACACCCATACTTAAGGATTAAGTATTTAGGAGGATGGCCTATGACAGACATGTGCTAGCAAATGACAAATCAGAAACAACTGACAGACCCCTAGGCTGCCCTAAATCAAGTTTAAGCTACCATTGGTACATAAGAGACACAGGAAAGTGGTGTAAAAACTGTCTATATATTTCACATCACTTCCTTACTGGTCTCTTTCCGCGGAGAGGTGGCTCTGGAGAGAGCTTGCTGAGCATTTCAGCATCTTGGCGTGGTGGCAGCTATTATCCAGGGTTGGTGGTGAGTTTTCCTTGATACTATACTGGGAGAAGCTTAGTAGCCTAGTTCAGGTGAGGTATCTTCACTGAGCTCTCTCGGAGTTTAGGCTGATTCTTTTCTCCTTTACCTTCCAAACACTATCCTCTTAGAAAAACCTCTAATCTTCTTCAAGGACCTCATGGAGGAGGTCTTTGAACTTCCCCTGGCACAGGCCTGGCGGGAGAAATCCCATACCCTCTTTCTCTCTCTTCTCCTTAATTCCTTCCCTCTATATTAATTTAAATCACCATAAATTTCCAAACTGACTTGGGTATTTTATTTGGGATTTTCTCTGGTGACCAAATTAATTTAGATTAGGTCACAACCCTAAAATTATCCTTACAGTACAGGGGAGACAGCTGATGTTTAGGGTTGGCTCAGAGAGAGGAAAGGGGGTTTGAAGATTTTCCACCATCTACCTTCCCTCCTTAGCTAATCTGCTCTCCAAAATTTGCTTTTGTCCCTCTTGACCCCCTTCACTACCGGAGACCAAAGGGTCTCCCCTTGATCTGTTCACTCACACTCAGCTTGGGGAACAGATAATTTTTAATGTCAACTCAATCAGGTGATACAAAAGGAATAACAGACAGGGAAGAATGGGAAAAGGAAAGTGGGGAAAGGGAGTCCCTGTCTCTATCTAAACCTTTTTCCCTCCCTCCTCAAGTTTGGGGGGAACTCAGGCCTTAGAAGCTTGAGCTCCCCTGAGAGAAAGTCAGGTTGACTCACCCTGGGTTTGACCCCTTGGCCATAGTTCAGACTCAGGGCAACAGAAGCTGAGGTATAGTCTGCTCAGGTTTCTCTTCAGAAAGTCCCTGCAATTGGGAAGTGTTGGGGGTGGGGGGGAAGATTTCCAGACACCAGCAGGAAAAGTGTGTAACCCTCAGGAGAAAGTCTTTTCCCACCTACTCTCTTTGGCTTCTCAAGACTAAGAGCAACCAACTCCTCTACCAGCCAGAGTCTTCTCCTCAAGATTCCAATCTCTTGGGGCCCCTCCCTCATTGAGGTGATCAATTTCATACACTCTTCAGCCTGGCACTTTTTCTTTAGTGCCAGCCTCTGTCACATACCCCAACTCTGACTCATAGCTAAGAAGTAGAAAAGCTAGGATTCAAAATCAGGTCTTTGGGCTCAAAACTTGGTATGTCAAATGCTAAGAGCTCAAGAAGGTCACTGATATCAGAATATTAGGTTTTTTTTTCCTTCACTGACACTGAATCCTAGCCCCAAGTCTTCCCCTTTTTTCCGAATCCAGGTCCCTAATTTCATGTTGAAAGTATCCTCTCTGTTCTTTGCTCCCACTGTGCCTTTTGATTTCCTGAGACAAGATTCAGACTTATTGTTAGATTGTTCTGAGTCAGGCCATCACTGGGAAAGAAGGCAATGTGACAAGTTACAATGGAAGATTTTAATATGAAAAAATCTGAACTGACAGCATGTAACCATAGAATTTCTTGCTTTCATCCTCACTTTCCCAAACCAAATGCCAATGCTCATATTCAAGCCCACTTTGCCATCTTCCCAGATTATTACAATAATATTCCAACTGGTCTCCCTGCTTTCATTCTTGGCCTCTCTGGTTCGTTGCCAGAATTATAATTCTACTCTCTCACTCAGGTGACTCCCAACTACTTATGGAAAAAAAACCAATAGGTTTGGCATTCAATATTCCTTACAATCTAGCTCCAACTCTCTTTTCAGCATATCATCACATTAGCCCCTTTTGTGCAGGCTACATTTCCTTCTAAACTGGATGATTAATAATTCCTTGATATCAACCTGCTTTCTACCTCTTTTCTATACCACAGGATGGTTTCTTTTTTTCCTTCTTTAAAGGACTTCTTTCATGAAGCTTCTTCTGAATTCCATAATTAGAAGGATTTTCTCTGTCTTTACATCTCAGTACAGGACCTTGACCATATTATGTGTGCAATAAACATTTGTTGAATTGGATTGGACTTTATTAACTTACTCCAAAATGAACTAAATCATCATTATTGCTGGTCTAATACACAAAAAGTATTAGTCACTGGTCACTGGAGATCAACCAAAGCCTGACTCAATGAAAGAAAGCAGAAACAAGAAGCTATAGAGCACAGGTTGTACTGAATTACCCTAACAGTCCTTATCCAAAATTTAGAAATGCTTAAATATGATTACAAGGACTTATGACATCTGACTCAGGCATGCCAAGAGAAGATGTGGGGCAAAGCCTGTTCCTAGTGTAATGTTGGACAAATCATTTACCCCCTCCAGATCTTGTTTTCTGCATCTATAAAATGTAGGGGTTGCACAAGATGATTCCTGAAGTCCCTTCCAGGTTTCATCCTATGATACCGCATAGATGAGCCAGATTCATAGCCTCTAAGCATTCCCTAACCTGTAGAATGTTTTTTTGATATATGTTCTTTCATTTGATATAATATAAATGCTTATCATCCCTGCCTCAAGGTAAATGGAAAAAGTTCAAGTATCCCAGACCAGTTCTATAGACAGAAGCAGCAAAATAACTTACTTCACTGACTATATATAAAAGAAAGTTTTTGCTCTTGCTCTTAAATGGAAGCACTTTCATTTATTTATTTTTTTTAACATATTTTTTTTTAATTTGGTCAATTTCAAACATTATTCCTTGGTTACAAAAATCATTTTCTATTCCTCCCTCCCCTCCCCCCACCCCTCCTGCAGCTGACACACAATTTCATTGGGTATTACATGTGTCCTCGATCAGAACCCATTTCCATGTTGTTGGTATTTGCTAAGATGTTCATTTAGAGTCTACATCCCCAATCATGTCCCCCTCGACCCATGTAGTCAAGCAGTTGTTTTTCTTCAGTGTTTCTACTCTAACAATTTTTCCTCTGGATGTGGATAATTTTCTTTCTCATAGATCCCTCTGGGTTGTTCATGAATACTGCATTGCCACTAATGGAGAAGTCCATTGCATTGGATTGTACCACAGAGTACCAGTCTCTGTGTACAATGTTCTTCTGGTTCTGCTCCTCTCACTCTGCATCACTTCTTGGAGGTTGTTCCAGTCTCCATGGAATTCCTCCACTTTATTATTCCTTTTAGCACAATAGTATTCCATCACCAACATATACCACAATTTGTTCAGCCATTCCCCAATTGAAGGGCATCCCCTCATTTTCCAATTTTTGGCCACCACAAAGAGCACAGCTATGAATATTCCTGTACATGTCTTTTACCTCATTATCTCTTTGGGGTACAAACCCAGCAGTGCTATGGTTGGATCAAAGGGCAGACAATCTTTTATCACCCTTTAGGCATAGTTCCAAATTGCCCTCCAGAATGGTTGGATCAATTCACAACTCCACCAACAATGAATTAATGTCCTGACTTTGCCACATCCCCTCCAGCATTCATTACTTTCCATTGCTGTCCTGTTAGCCAATCTGCTAGATGTTAGGTGGTACCTCAGAGTTGTTTTGATTTGCATCTCTCTGATTATAAGAGATTTAGAATACTTTTTCATGTGCTTATTAATGGTTTTGATTTCTTTGACTGGAAATTTCCTATTCATGTCCCTTGCCCATTTATCAGTTGGAGAATGGCTTGATTTTTTGTACAATTGATTTAGCTCTTTGTAAATTTGAGTAATTAGACCTTTGTCAGAGGTTTTTGTTATGAAGATTCTTTCCCAGTTTGTTATTTTCCTTCAAATTTTGGTTACATTGGTTTTGTTTGTACCAAAGTTTTTTAATTTGATGTAATCAAAATTATTGATTTTACATTTTGTGACTCTTTCTAAGTCTTGCTTGGTTTTTAAAAAATCTTTCCCTTCCCAAAGGTCTGACATGTATACTATTCTGTGTTTGCCTAATTTACTTATAGTTTCCTTCTTTATGTTCAAGTCATTCACCCATTTTGAGTTTATCCTAGTCTCTCCTCTCCCTAGTCTTCCAATTTTCCCAGCAGTTTTTATCAAATAGTGGATTTTTGTCCCAAAAGCTGGGATCTTTGGGCTTATCATAGACTGTCTTGCTGAGGTCACTTACCCCAAGTGTACTCCACTGATCCTCCTTTCTGTCTCTTACCAGTACCAAATTGTTTTGATGACCACTGCTTTATAATATAGTTTGAGATCTGGGACTGCAAGGCCACCTTCCACCTTCCTTTGCATTTTTTTTCATGATTTTCCTGGATATCCTTGATCTTTTTTCTTCTAAATGAACTTTGTTATTTTTTTTCTAATTCAGTAAAAACGTTTTTTGGAAGTTTATTGGGTATGGCACTAAATAAATAGATAAGTTTGGGGAGGATGGTCATTTTTATTATGTTAGCTCATCCTACCCATGAGCAGTTAATGTTTTTCCAGTTGTTCAGATCTAGTTTTAGTTGTGTGGAAAGGGTTTTGTAGTTGTGTTTACATAGTTCCTGTGTTTGTCTCAGCAGATAGATTCCTAAGTATTTTATATTGTCTAGGGTGATTTTGAATGGAATTTCTCTTTCTAATAACTGTTGCTCAGATGTGTTAAAGATATATAGAAATGCTGATGACTTATGTGGGTTTATTTTGTATCCTGCAACTTTGCTAAAGTTGTTGATTATTTCCACTAGCTTTTTTAGTTGATTCTGTAGGATGCTTTAAGTAGGCCCTCATATCATCCACAAAGAGTGATAGCTTGGTCTCTTCATTGCCAATTTTTATACCTTCAATTTCTTTTTCTTCTCTAATTGCTGCTGTTAGTGTTTCTAGTACAATGTTAAATAATTAAGGTGATAAAGGGCATCTTTGTTTCACTCCTGATCTTATTGGGAATGCATCTAGTTTATCCCCATTGCAGATGATGTTCGCTGATGGTTTTAGATATATACTGTTTATTATTTTTAGGAAAGACCCTTCTATTCTTATACTTTCTAGTGTTTTCAATTGGAATGAGTGTTGCATTTTATCAAAGGCTTTTTCTGTGTCTATTGAGATAATCATGTGATTTTTTGTTGGTTTGCATGTTGATATGGTCAATTATGTGGATGGTTTTCCTAATATTGAACCATCCTTACATTCCTGGTATAAATCCTACTTGATCATAGTGAATGACCCTTGTGATCACTTGCTTGAGTCTTTTTTCTAGTATCCTATTTAAGATTTTTGCATCTGTGTTCATTAAGGAGATTGGTCTGTAGTTTTCTTTCTCCGTTTTTGACCTGCCTATCTTTGGAATCAGTACAATATTTGTGTCAGGAAAGGAATTTGGTAGAACTCCCTCTTTGCTTATTATTTCAAATAGTTTGTATAATATTGGGATTAGCTGTTCTTTGAATGTTTGATAGAATTCATTTGTGAATCCATCAGGCCCTGGGGATTTTTTCTTAGAGGGTTCTTTGATGGCCTGTTGGATTTCATTTTCTGATATGGGATTATTTATGAATTCTATTTCTTCTTCTGTTAATCTCGGCAATTTATATTTTTGTAAATATTCATACATATCACCTAGATTGGCATATTTATTGCCATATAATTGGGCAAAATAGTTTTTAATGATTGCCTTAATTTTCTCTTCATTGAGGTGACTTCTCCTTTTCATCTATGATATTGTTTATTTGGTTTTCTTCTTTCCTTTTTATTAGCAAGCTTTGATTTAGACAGCTTACCTGATCCAAAAACCCATCACAAAATTGGGGTGTTGGTAAACTGAACCATAATATAAACATACCAGGATAAGAAAATTGTGGTGAAGTGAGGGAGCAGAGATGTAACTAGGGTGAACCAACCAATACATTGAAGAAAGAAACAATAGAGCTTAGCATCTTGTTAACAAGGATAATTAATTATAATAGGAAGCTACTGAGCTCTTTCCTTGTTTTGCTTTCTTTCCACTTCTTATTGGCTGCAGCAAACTGCTGTCTCACCATCATGGGTCATTATCCCCCCTATGCCTCCTCCACCCTCCCACTACCACAAATTGAATTGTTCATCAGACTGCTTGTTTCAAGAATTGATTCTGACACTTGACCTGGAAGAAAATTCCTATTTATGGCACTATGAATGTTTGTCTCCTAATATACCTGGTTTTTAGATTCTAAATTTTCATTTGAAATCAAGTTCTCTGAACAATGATTAGAATCTTATAAAAGCACCAGGACCAAAGGGCAGTTTATGGATGGACTCCACCCCACTCTCTATTGTCATTGATATTGCCTGCATCTCTGCTAAAGGATCTGCATCCTCCACTCCTTAGTCACATGAGTGGGGCAGCTTGGTTGCCCTAAGGATAGAACAGGAGACCTGGAGTTTTGGAGGATTAGGGTTCAAATCTGTTCTTAGACATTTACTAGCTGTGTGATCCTAGGAAAGTCATTTAATCCTAATTATCTAGCCCTTGCTACTCTTCTGTCTTAGAACTGATACTAAGGCAGAAGCTACATATTTTTAAAAATCAAGGTGAGCCAAAGAAAATAGCTCATCCCTCAAAGAAAAAGTGAGGATGAGGACATGTTAGAAGATGAAGAAGAAATTAGTAGAAACGAGTTTGTGGTTCTTCAGAAGAAGGGCAAGAACATTGTGGCTACATAAGCAAAGACAGTACCACTAACCAAAAAAGCCACTGTGACCTCAATCCCTGCCAAGAAATTGGTTATGACTCCTGATAAGAAGGCTGCTGTGACACCAGCCAAGAAAGTGACTCCTCCAGACAAAGCTGTCATCACCCCAGACAAGAAGAGAACTACTCCAGCTAAAGCAGCAGCCACTCCAGCAGCAGTCTCCCTTGACCCCTTCCAAAGGTGCAAAAATAGGAAAAATGCCAAGAAATTGAATAGTGAATAGATGAGAAGGATGAAGATTCAACGCCACAGAAATGGGAACAGCTCCAGCAAAACAAAAATCTAAGGATGAAGAAGAAGAGGGTAATGGGAAAGATGCTGGTGATGAGGATGACTTTGAAGAAGCAGTTGTGGGTATCATACCTGCTAAAGGTAAGGCTACTTCTATAAAAGCTACTCCTGGAAAAAGTGGGAAAGCCAAGAAATCTGAAGAGAAGGAAGAAGATGAAGATGAGGATGTGGTAGAGGAGAAGGAGATGTCCATCAAAGAAGCACTAGAAAAGAGGAAAAAGGAAATTGTCAAACAGAGAGACCCCAAAACTAAGAAATAAAATTGGAAGCTGAAATATCTACAAATTTTAATCTATTTGCTAGTAACCTGGACTCCAACAAAATTACTTCTAAGCTAAAAACTGACCACATGAACTTCTTTGCCAAAAAGGATCTTACTGCTGTGAATGTTCACATTGGTGCCACCAAGAAGTTTGGCTATGTAGAATTCAAATCCATGGAAGGTATGAAAAAGGGCATTCATTCTGGACTTCACAGAGGAGAAAAGTCAAGGACAAGCAAACTGAAGATGTAGGAAGAATAATTTGTAGAATGGGAACAATAGCAGTCTGGTAGAATCAAAGACAATGATGCTGAATAACCTCAACTACAATGCCACTAAAGAAGGTCTTCAGGAAGTGTTTGAGAAAATGATAATCATCAACTAGCCACAGAACATCCAAAGCCATTCTAAAGGGCATGTGCTTATTTATTTGACCCTTGTATAAGACAGAAAAGAAGCTTTGAATTGTTTTGAAGGCAGAGCCATCCAGCTGGAGCTGAAGGGACAAAGGACAACTAATGCAGCACCAAGGAGCAAATCTTACAAAATTTTGTTCATCAAAGATCTGTCTGAAGACATGACAGAAGAGATATTGAGAGAGTCATTTCATGGCTCTCTGGGTGCCAGATAGCGTTTTCTAAAGGGTTTGTTTTTGTGAATTTCAACTCTGAAGAAAATGCCAAAATACAAAAGATGCCTTGGAAGACAAGGACATTGATAGAAACAAAATAACCTAGACTAGGCTGAACCCAGTGGCTTCAGTGGTCAAAGAGGCAGTAGAGAATAACAAGGGGGCTTTGGTGGCAGAGGGTAAGGAAACTTTGGAGGTTGGGATGGTTTCCAAGGAGGTTGAGGAAGTGGAAGAAAACAATCCAAAAGGGGGAAAAAGGACAAAATTTGAATGACTTCTTTTTTCCCTTGCCATTTAACGCAACTCTGAGGGTTTTATCCCATTGTCTAATCATTGACAGAGCCTTCTAAGGACATTCTAAGATAAATGTGTAGTCTGGAAGTTGTTTTGGAAAAACTCAAATGACATCTTAAGAGGGAGAGCATGTTAGTTTTGACTAGATGGATATTCTATATAAACTTTTTGCAGGTATGAGTAATAAACATATGAATTAACATTTTTGTCTGTGAGTTGTCTTGAGTTTATAATGTTATATCCCATTTATAAAACAATTCCCCCCCCCCCTACAAATATCTGTAGCGGGTTTTTTATCCTTTTTTTGGCTGTAAAGAATGCAAATGTTTTCTCATACTTTCTGCTTCAGTAGCCTGTCTTAGGACACATTAAAAGGACCTACCCTGGAAAAAAAAATCTGAGTAAATCAGATTCCACTAATTTGGATATTTAATGACTGAAATAAGGATGGTTCCTATTTTTATAGTGTTTTCCTTTTTACATCTATATGAGGTTGAGATAGTGTAGTTATTATCATACCTGTTTTATGGATGAGGAACCCCAAAGAGGTAAAATAACTTGCCAAAGATTATATCACCAGCCCATAAAGATTAAAGTCAGAAATCAAAACTAGGTCTTGACTTCAAACCCAAAACAGTGATGAATGTGGTTCAGGTTTCTTTGGTGTAAGCATAGTCAGGAAGGAAGATAAGTCAAGACAGGGAAGCCAGAATGTTTCTGCTAATAATCCTATTAAGAATTTAAGTCTCTTTTCTCCTCTAAGGTTGCCTATAGACAACAGATGAAACCAGGAAAAGCCTGGACCTCTCAGAAGTTATTTTTCATTCAGTTGTCCTTTTTACTGTGGTATCAAAGCTATGTATTTTGGAATAAAGAAGAACAAGAGAGCCAGATGAGCCCTGTGTTCCAACTGTGCAGGTCTGGGGAGATTGGTTATCTGGATGACTTTATGTCTCTGTATTCATCAAATTAAGAAATTGTATTAAATTCATTAAGCTGGGGGGGGGGAACAACTGGACTTGGCCAGAATATCTAGAAAAATCTAGAAGATGTCATTAAACTACATGTAAGGATAGATTTTCTAGATATGTCCACATAAAGGGTTTAAAGGAATGGAAAAGATCAGAGATGTTATGAGCCAAATAAGTGCCTGAGCTGGTATCAGTAATTATGGACCCAAAGGCTTATTTTTTCCATTTCTAGAAAATGGAAATGTCATACATATCCATCAGTGGTTCTAATGAGAAGAGGAGAAAGGACCAGAAAGCATCACAGGAAATTGTATAGAGCAGACTACATATTCACTGTCACATAATTGAACAAAGCACTCAGAGTCTGCAATCCTTTGCTGTATTTGATGATCATTGTGAGCTTGTTTTAGATTTGCATATGTCTTATAAGGCAGCTTGCTGGAATTGTGGATAGAGTAGAGGCATCACTTAAGAAGAGCTGAGTTCAAATCCTGCCTCAGACACTTACTAGCTGTGTAAGTCTAGGCACGTGTAATCTCATTTAGCATCAGTTTCCCATCTCTAAAGTTGGAATAATGATAGCATATCATAGATATATGTAAGGTACCTTGCAAACCTTAAAGTCGTATTTAGCTATTAGTTATCACTTGGGGAGTGAAGAATCTCCCCTTCTGCCCAAAGAGGGAGTAGATTTGATTTCATGACATTGTTAAAGTAGATTTTTTTTTCCCCTTCACGTGATTAATACAGTAATAAACACTTATTAAGCACTTACTATGTGTCTTGGGGGCAGCTAGATAGTACAGTGGATAGAACCCCAGTTCTGGAATCAGGAAGATGAGTTTTCCTGAGTTCAAATCTGGCTTCAGGCACTTACTAGCTGGGTGACCCTGGGCAATTCACTTAATTCTGCTTCTTTAGTTTCCTCATCTGTAAAATGAGCTGAAGAAGAACTGACAAACCACTCCAATAGCTTTGTCAAGAAAACCTTAAATGGGGTCACAAAGAGGAGAATATGACTGAAATGATTGAACAAAAATAACGCATGCTTTGCATATCAGCTGTTTAATAAGTGCACATTAGCAGAGAAAGACAAAAATTAAGCAATCTTGAAACATGAATTCTATCAAGGAAATAAAAGGTACATCTATAAGCAAATACAAAGTAATTGGGGAAATGCTATACAGAATAATTCAATCTGACCTGTAGGTCATCCCCAAAATGTTTTTTCTACCAACCCTTTTCTACCACCACCACCCCAAAATCTAATAACCTTTTTAATCAGTGGGCTTGGGCTTAAATTAGTTCCAGAATTTCATTGAGCATCATTCTGGCAAAGTCATTTTGTCTCTCAGAGACTCAGTTTTCTCATTGGTAAAATGGGGATTTTTGTTCAGAAAAAAAAAAAACATTGTTTGAAAGAGGAAATTGTTTTCAGAAATATCCAAAGCATGCCCATGGTAAGATCATTCCTCATTCTGCACTTCCCATTAAAAAAATGAGTCTGGCATTAATATCCAAATTCTTCCTTGTACTGTGATTCCAAATTAGATGGTCAAAATTAAATTATTCTTAAATAATGGAGGGAAGTCCAAATTACTGTGTTGCATTCAACATTTCACAAAAGCATTGGCAATGGCTGAAGGAGATTCTGACTCTTTCCCACAGAGCCACTAAAGGCCACCCCTAATCCTGAAGGGGATTGTAAATTGTCAATTGGGCTCACATCCCTTGGTATTCTTCCATGATCTACCCCCAGAACTTTAGAGTTAGAAGGGACCTCAGAAGAGAAAACTGAGGTTCAGAGTGAACTAGTGATTTCCCCTGGATTACATTACTCATTAGTGACTGAAGAGAAACTAGAATCCAGGTCTCCTCGCCAATCCACAAGTCTTTCCACACCACCATATTCCCATTCTACCTGCATCTTTAATTGTTCTGCACACATGGCTATAAATAAGCCCCTATAATATAAGTACTTGACATGAAGATATTTTTGATACTGTCTCATCCAGACTCCACCTCTGATTCCCTAAAACTCCAATAAGGATCTGTTCACTTTTTTTTTTCCAAATTTGTCTCTGGCACATACTCCGTCTCTATTACCTTCTATCCTTTGGGGTGAGAGTTGATGAAAATTCTTGTTGTGTATGTAAAAAAGAATTTAAGCTGAGCTAGGCTGGATTATCCTGTTCTAAGTTGGACCAGGCTAGCTCCAAACTCTTCTCTAGATTTGGCTACTGGGTTAAGCCAATCTGGACTTTGGGATATTCTCTCAAATAGTCCGAACTAGAGTCTGATCTAGTCTGGCCTGAGCTCTGAAGCAGACATTAACCTTCACTCTGGGCTAAATGGTTTGTAGATCTTTCTTCTTTTTTTAATTTGAAAAATTTTAATTAATTAAGAAAAATTTTCCATGGTTATATGATTCATGTTCTTTCCCTCCCCTCCTCCCACCCCCTCCCATAGCCAACAAGCAACTTTGGGGTTTCTTTTTAACCTGGGCTAACTCTCAGACTGGACTTTGGGGCAATCTCTAGACTGGACTTGGCTAAGCTGGGCTAGTTTGAGGACAACTTCAGGCTACCTTCAAGACCAAAGTTGACTCTATCTTATCTTCTAGATTAGTCTGGGCACTGATAGCTCTGGGATGGACCTCAAGCTATTTTCTAAATGAAATATACTCTGACTTAGAATCAAGGATATTCTCTAAACTGGATTGGGATAAACTAGATTAATCTGCACTCTAGGCTAGGCTTTGAATCATCCTCTAGACTATACTTGACTGAATGTGTCCCTGGCCTGGTCTCGGATATTCTCTAGACTAAGATAAACAATGGCTTTGGCTCTGAGCTGCCCCCCAAATTTATTCTCTAGACTAAGAAGGGACTAGGTTGTGCTCTAACATTTTCCAGAACGAACTGAATTGAGCTGGAGAAAGCTGGGCCTTAAATTATCCTCTAGGCTGGACTTGACTGACCTTGTCTCTGGGCTGGGCTCTGGACTAATCTCTAGTAAGGGCTGAGCTGGTCTTCTGAATAAGTTCCAGCCCAGCTTGAACTTCCAGCATTTCTAAGCTGCTTCTTTAATTCCAAGTGAAATTTCCTAAGTATGATCAAACAGGCCATTACATCTAATAGGTTATTAGGATGGAGAGTGATGAGGGAGCCTCTGAGGATTGAACGCTGAAAGAAATTAGTGGATGGGCAGAGGCAGAGGCCAATCAGGATGAGAGAGTAAAAAATACAAAGAAGTCCAGGAAAATCAGTAAATGGAAATGGGAAAGTCACATTGAAATGCCAAAGTGGGCAGAAAAGAGAAACATGTGCTTCCAGGTGCAGCAGCATGCCTGTGAGTGCCTATGTGCTTGGACTGGGAGTATTGTGAATCTGTTCATATGTACGGTTGTCCTGCATATGTTCATGCAAAGGCATCACAGCAGTTAGTTTGATTCTTACAAAGAGCCCAGTTTCACCATCAAAACACTTGCTCAGTCAGGGCACCATGCCCTTTGTTACTGTCACCTTTAAATCATCCTGGACAATTTCCCAGTTGGCTTCTTCAGTTTCCATCTGATAGAGATGGATCTTCCACCATGTTGGGAGAGTATCCTGGTATGTTACAACATCCTCAGGCTCTTGCTTCCCCTCCATCAGTTTCTCATCCCTGGGTGACTAGTCAAGGTGGGCACGATCCCCATGATGAGATGGGCTGCATATGTGTTTATATGTTTAATAGGCACAATGGAATGAGCTACAGAATCTACTGATACACTCCTCTCATTTGATTCCTAGAGTGTTGTACTATCACTCCCCAAAGTCCAGGGATCTTTCCCCCATATTGCACCGGTCTCTAAGCTAGGCTGGGTTTCTAATTTGTCTCTTTACTTTAAGTGAAATGTCTTAAGTAAGATCAAATAGGCCATTTAATTGGATCACTCATCTACACATACACATTAGTCTTCATTCATTCAACAACCATTTATTAGGCATCTGCTGTGTGTGGGTCTCTGGGAACCATGAAAGATATAAGGCTGAGTTAAACACAACTCCTGCCCTCGGGGAGCTCATGCTTATTAGAGCAGCCAAGATATGGCGGCTAAAGAAACTATGATATGAGGCAGAATTTGGTAATTAGAATTGGGGGGGGGGGGGTACATGGGCTACATGCCCCTGAGTTTGGGGAATGGAGAGCCTTAGAGGAAAAAAGGTTACTGAATACGAACACATGCCATGTACATACAAGTATAAATAGAGTGTGTGTTTGGAGTGCAGACAGTGTCAAGGCACCTGGGGGAGAAGCTATTGCCAAACCTGTTGTTCTATAAGACCCCTAGGTCACAGGGCAATCTCCCACTGAAACCATTGAGTGGCTCCCCTACTATCCTAGAGCTTCTCTCTCCCAGACATTAGCTCACTCATCGTCCAAGGGATCATCAACTCCCAGTGAAGCTGTCAAAGGTGAAATGGATTCTATCATAGTGTGGGGTTCCCCATTCACATTATTTTTTAAAATTATTACAAACCTCAAATCTGACCTCAGATACTTCCCAGCTGTGTGACCCTGGGCAAGTCACTTGACGCCCATTGCCTAGCCCTTACCACTCTTCTGCCTTGGGGCCAATACACAGTATTGGCTCCAAGACAGAAGGTAAGGGTTTAAAAAAAAAATTATTACAAACCATTACCTTCTGTCTTAGAATCAGTACTGTGTAATGGTTCCAAGGCAGAAGAGTAATAAGGACTCTCAGCAATGGGGGTGAAGTGACCTGCCCAGGGTCACACAGCTAGGAAGTATCTAAGATCAAATTTGAACCCAGAACCTCCCATCTCTAGACCTGGATTTCAATGCATTGAACCACCCAGCTGCCCACCATTCCATTCATTTTAAAAGTGAAAGCTGTGATCAATGACACATGTACAACCCAGTGGAACTGCTCATTGGCTATGGGAGGGGGTGGGATGAGGGAGGGGAAACAGTATGAATCATGTAACCAGGGGAAAATGTTCTTAATTAGTCAATAAAATAAAAAATAATCGTGAAAGCTGGATGGCCTTGGAGACATTGCATAAAGGATTCTTGTTTCAGGTATAGTGTGGGTTAGATATGTTCTGAGCCCCTCTTTAATTCAGAGATTCAATAATCATCTCAAAGCCATGAAAGTCTTCTATGGCCAAGAAATCGGAGGGGGTGGAGGGGAGGGGGTGGTTGGAGGGGCGGTTCTAAGGCACATTGAGAGCCTTTTAGCCTAACCACAGTTTCTACTCCTTTAATCCAACCTGGCATGACCCCAGGATAATGTTTCCAAAAACACTTTCACCCCATCATTCTCTGGCTGAAGAAATGACAAAGAACCAAATCCAGAATGCTTGCCTTCCTAACCAAGAACCCTACACAAAGTGGCTCCACCCTGGTCTCCCTTACAGAGACCTCCAGATTTAGTTAGGTTGAACTCACTGTTCTACTAAGGTACCAAGTACATTCCCGCTTCTGTGATTCTCTTTTCTAGGAAGCCTTCCTGTCCTTTCCAGGGATCTTTTCTTGGAAGGGGAGGGAGTAAGTACTTTCATCATATCTACCCTGTGCTAGGCTTGGGACTAAGCATATTTTACAATTATTTTCTCATTTCATCTTCACAACAACACTGTGATGTATAAATGCTATGGTTACTCCCATTTAATAATTAAGGAAACTGAGGCAAAAGGAGGTCAAGTGACTTGCCCAGTGTCACACATCAACTAAGTTTTGAACTCAGGTCTCCCTGACTCCAGGTTCAGTTCTCCATCCTCTGTACCACCAGCTGCCTTTTGGACATTATAAAAAAATACTTAAATACACAATTTTGTGTTGTTTTTAGAGGAAAGACCCCTGAACTAGGAAACAGAGAGGTCTTAGCCCCAGCTTTGTCACTAACTGCAGAGAGAAGCAATTAGCCTTAGTTCACATTTACTGTGACATTGATTGTCCATCCATTTCTCTGGGACTTGGTTTACTTATTTGTAAAATGAGTGACAAGAATCCACTTCCCATATATGAGGAAGGAGAAGAAGGATTTCCATTGAAGAAGGGAAGAAGTAGAAACCTAGTGAATAAGATATAAAGGGGTTTACAATTGTGAAGAAGGCCAGAGACTAACAGGGAAATTGGGGAGAATTTGGACTCCAAGGAGGCAAAGGAAGTTGGTAAAACAAAGGAAAGGAAGGTGGGTGTGCTTTCTGAGGTCATAAGAAGGTGAGAAGGAGAATGATAGTTCTTTCTGCTTGGGAAAAGACCTATGCGTGATCCTTGCCAGATTCTAGCAAATAGGAAAGATGCTGTAGCCCTGGAGACCAAAGGTTACAGAGCCATATCTCTGGTGGAGTGCCCAGGGCACCGAAGTTTAGAAGGTTCCAACGACACTTGGACTTCTTCATACACAAAGAAACAGCCAAGTGTAGCATCTAGTTGACAAGAACAATCAACTTAGGAGACTACCAGACAGCCCCCCAGACCCTGTATCCCAATTTAGTTCCCTCCTATTTCTACCCAACTCTGCTCCCCATACCCTGACCAACTGAGTTCGTTTGAAAAAGTTTATTTGAAGGCAAGTTTGGTTGCTTGCCATGGATTGGTTAAGCATTTTTTTCATTGCACCAGTTACCATTATTACTAATAATAGCTCTGAAATATTCTCATTTTCAAAAAGGAAAGAGGATAGATCTGCAAAACACAGACTGGTGAGTTTTGCGTTGGTACCTGGCAAAACTCTAGGACAGATTTTTAAATGGGTAGATATAAATATCTAGAAGCTAAGAATAAGTCATGCTAAGGATTTAATAGCTAAGGTAAAATGTACTTGTCCTTTTTTTAAAAAAAATACCTTCTGATTTACAACACTGACTATTGGTTCTAAGACAGAAGAGCGATAAGGACTAAGCAACTGGGGTTAAGAAAATTGCCCAAGTCACACAACTAGGAAGTATCTGAGGCTAGATTTGAACCCAGGACTTCCTGTCTCCAGGTCTGGCTCTCTATCCACTGAGCATTCTGCCTTCCTCAATTCTTAAATCTTTCAAAAGTTTTTGTTGTGCATTTTTATAGAATTGTTTATGTATAAATTGTTCTCTGGTTCTAGTTGTTTCACTCTGTATTGGTTCATACAAGTTTTCTTATGTTTCACTGAAACCATCTTCTTATGGTGTAAGCAGTCCATTACATTCAGATACCTTAATTGATTTGACCATTGCCAACTGATGGTACTTCCTCAGTCTCCAGTTCTTTGCCCTCTTAAAATGTCTTTATCCTTTCATCTAGAGATTCCACTGCTAGATAATACACTCCAAGGAGTTCAATGATAAAAAGAAGTCCCATATACACCAAAAAAATTAATATAGCTGCACTTTTGAAATAACACATAACTGAAAATAAAAGATACCCATTAAATGGAGAATAACTAAACAAGCTGCATACATAAATATACTGCGCCATAAGACATGATAAATATAATAAATACAGAGAAGCCTGGGAAGATTTACATAAGTTGATTACAAACCAAGAAAATCATATACGCAATGACAATAATAATGAAATTAGAAAATATGACAATAAACAATAGAAACTGAATCCTGCAAAATTATGATGACCCAGCTTGGCTCTGGACAAAGAAATGAAAATGTGCTTCCCTCTCTTCTTGCAGAACTGAGAGAATATGGGCGTGAAACACTATAGTGTTATATGAGATGGATGAGGTAGATTTTTTTTGTTTCTTTTTCTCTTTTGTTATTCTTTGCTCTAATGTAGGGGTCAGCAAACTACTGCTTGAAGGCCAAATCCAGCCTACTGACTATTTTTGTATTTCTGCTTTTACATTTTAAAATTCAATAAAACTTTATTTAAAATTTTTTTTTAATCTTATTTCCCTAGATTTGGCCCAAGGGCCATAGTTTGCCATCCTTTGTTCTAAGAGATAAGAAATGGCTCTTTAAAAAAGAGGATGAAGGGATTTATTGGAAAGCATAGGCAATATAAAAACAAAAAAAATATTGATTTTTAAAATGTAAAAGAAAAAAACAATTATATAAAAGGCTGTTCTAAATCACTGGTAATAAAATAAATGCAGACAAAAAAATTACTCTGAGGTTTTATCTCATACCCAGCGAATTAGCAAAGATAATAAAAAATATGACTAATCATTGTTTGAAGAACTGAGGGGAGACAAGCACACTAAATATATTGTTAGTAGAATTATGGAATTGGCCCAATCATTATGCAAAAAAATTTTGGAATTATGTTGAGTGACTCAGAGTTCATACCCTTTAAACCAAAGCACTCAATGACAGGCATATATACCAAAGATACCAATGAGAAAGAGAGAGAGAGGGAGGGAGAGAGAGAGAGAGAGAAAAGGAAGGAAGAGAAGGAAGGAAGGAAGGAAGGAAGGAGGAAGGAAGGAAGGAAGGAAGGAAGGAAGGAAGGAAGGAAGGAAGGAAGAAAGGAAGAGAAAGAAAGGAAGGAAGGAAGGAAGGAAGGAAGGAAGGAGAAGGAAGAAGAAAGAAAGAAAGAAGAAAGAAGAAAGAAAGAAAGAAAGAAAGAAAGAAAGAAAGAAAGAAAGAAAGAAAGAAAAGAAGAAAGAAAGAAAGAAAGAAGAAAGAAAGAAAGAAAGAAAGAAAGAAAGAAAAGAAAGAAA